>NC_059143.1:49060002-50310002 GCF_020740605.2 Lemur catta | reverse complement strand
CTTACTGTAGATCATTATACAAAAATCAATTCAAAATGGATCAAAGACCTAAATGTGAGAACTATAAAACTCTTCGAAGAAAAACATAGGGGAAAAAAGCTCATGATACTGGATTTGGCAATGATTTCTTGGATACGACACCAAAAGCACAGACAGCAAAAGAAAAAATAGATAAATTGAACTTCATCAAAACTTAAGAACGATTGAAAAGGCAACCCAAGGATTAGATATTTTAAAATCACACATCTCACAAAAGATTAATATCCAGAATATATAAAGAATTCCTAATATGCAACAAAAAAATTAAAAAAAGGTAAAGGACTTGAATAGACATTTCTTCAAAGATATATAAATGGCAAATAACCACATGAAAAGATGCTCAGTATCACCAATTTTTAGAAAAGTACAAGTCAAAGTCACAATAAAATGCCACATCACATTCATTCAGATGGCTATTATGACATCAAAAAATAAATAAATAAAACAACAAATATTAGCAAAGATGTGGAGAAATTGGAACCCTGTGTATTGCTAGTGGTAACACAAAATGGGGCTGCCAATGTGGAAAAGACTATGGCAGTTCCTCAAAAAATGTAACATGAAATTACCATATGATCCAGCAATTCTACTTTTGGGCAAATACCCAAAAGGATTGAAAGCAGAGACTCAGACATTTGTCCACCCATGTTCATAGGAACATTCGTTACAACAGCTGAAAGATGGAAGCAACTCACGTGTCCATTAAAAAATGAATAAACAAAGTGTGAGATACACACACACATCAAATATTACTCAGTTTCTAAAAGGAAAGAAACTCTGACATAAGTAAGCTACAACATAGATGAAACTAGAAGATATTATGCTAAGTGAAATAAGCCAGTCACAAAAGGACAAATATTCTATTTGTCTTAAATGAGTCACCTAAAGTACTCAAATTTATAGAGACAGAAAATAGAATAGTGGTTACTAGGGGCTGTGGGGAGAAGAGAATGGGAAGTTATGTTTAATGGGTACAGAGTTTCTATTTGAGAAGGTGAAAAAATTCTGGAGATGGTTAATGATAATGGTTGCACAATGTGAATGTACTTAATGCCACTAAACCATACATTTAAAAATGGTTAAATTGGTAAATTTTATGTTGTATATATGTTAGCATTAAATATATATTAATTTTTAAGGTAAAAATAAAAGACTTTTACTGGGATATGCTAACTTCCTGATAGTCTAATTAAAAATGTTAACATTTGAGAGGCATGTGAAATTTGGGTGTTCAAATATTTAATTATCATCAGTTAAGACATTTAACCTCAAGTTTGATACAATAGATCTACCTGACATTGCACATTGACTCTTACCATTTGTATTTCCCAGGACATCATCAATTTATTAATATTTTACTGAAGAAACTTTTCATCTATCTCTAAATTGGATTCCATTAATTTTGTTCTCTATGTGATTTCCCAACATTGTTCAGATAAAAAGCTGCACACATAAAATGATAAAAACATTTTTGAAAAATTATAATCAATTAAGTTACTTTTGTTTCCTACGTCATCCCAGTTATAGCATTATTGTCAATATTCAAATATAAATATTTCCAAAAAGAAGTTATAAAAAGTGACCTGTTACTTTTCCATTACGCCTATACACAACGCAAATTCTAGCCTATTCAGCCAAAAACACTTTCGAAGCAGAAAATCTGATAATACTTTGTGACAAAAGAACTGGATGCATGAAAAACTTATGACATTTTTCACAATTGCAGGATCTTCAGTTGAAGATATTTTCTCAAAATGTCAGTAATAATAAAAATCTACATTTGTCAAGCAGTCACTACTTTTCAAAGGACAGTGCATACTTATGAAATTTCAAAATTTCTACTAAATTAGCATTTCTTTAAAAATCTAGAAATTCCAGTTTTTATGTCCATTATCTTTGAAATGATTATACTTAAATTCTCCTCATCACAGTGTTGACAACTTCACTGGATGGATATTTAAACTTTATTTATATTAATATATCATATGTTGCTTCTCCTTTGGTAATTCTAAAACATTTCAACAAAAATTGGTGATTTTAAAAATTGTATTCAGCAAATATAATTATCATTATGATCCAGATACCACGTTAGATGCAAACTGTACAAAGAATGACAATGTCTATTGAATATTGCTTGGAAGTGCTTTTTTTGCAAATCCATGGAATTAAAGGGAAATGTAATTAAACAACTCTTGCTGTATGGAAAGTGAAATATAACAGTAATTGAGGAATCTTGTTGCCAATTTCCACATTCTACTCCATTGAAACTATTTTAGCAGAAAAGCTAAATTGTTTTCTATTTTGCTCTTTTCTGTTCTCACCAACCACTCTGATAAGTATCCTAAAGAACTGAAAAATAACCAGAAGATTGTCAGCAAGGAGCTTAAGAAGGAAAACAAAGAATCTTGACAAAAAATTTTAAGTTAGAATGAAGAGTATCTCTAAACTTGTTCGTTGAAACACTTTTATAAGCATTGAGTCACACTGCAACGTATTTTTTTAATCACGTAGAAGCTTTAGAAAAGCAAACATTTTTGATGGAGCAGTACTTTAAAGCAGAAGCTCTCCTTCATAAACAAAAATGTTTCTTTCACACTACTACGGTAGCGCATTTGGCCAGCAGTTTTAGAAAGACATCATTAGCTCCTCAGCACATGATTCCTTTCCCACATGTTCGACTCCTCCCGCAAGGGATCACCTTTGAGGCACACAATCCCCCTGACTTCAAAGACACAGGAGGCGATGAGGTTGCCATTAGCATGTCAAAGTGTTGCAACAGGAGCCTGTGAAAATGGGAAATTCCAGCTCTGAAGTGCAACCTTCACTCCCCTTAAAATTAAGCATCCTAAATGTTTATAAATCTGATAGAACCTGACGCAAGTCACTTAACTTTTCCTTTGCATACAAACGCCATACTTCACTCATGCGTTTACTGCATGTTCCCTGATCTCTAATATCCTCTCTATCTCTACACCAGAACTATCTTAAATATGAATCTACTAATATATTGTAAATCCCTGTATAGTAGGTAGGAAACTAAATACTTTTTTCAAACAACACTAATCAGAATTTACAGGGGGCAAAGGGTTTGATAATATACTAAAATGTGTGCCTGAAGAGAAAATGACTAAATTATCTTTTCTTTCAAATATTAACTCTTTTATCTAGTGTTCAGATTTAGTTATATTAGAATGATCTCATAAAGATAATACAGAAAGATTATCTTTGCAGGTATTGTTTGGCAACATTTTCTTTTATGACTACTTCATTTCTTCATCGTAAGTGCATTTTAGGGAGCCAATTTTACCTATTGCCATCTAACAATTACCTCCCTAACTTTTTGGTTTAAGCCCATTCACTCATTTTATAACATCTGACCTCACGGGTGAGAAAGCAGAGGCGGGCTCCATTCTCATGCAACACATGGCACTGACGCTGAGGTCACAGGGTGGTACTCAGCCCTCGGAAAGTCTGTCCCAAGGATCCAGGACACCTTCCCTTTTGTGTATGGACCTCGCAGGGGACGGTAGAAGCATGAGCTCGGCTGGACCTGTCAACTGAAGGGCCGACAGACGATCTCTCCAGCTCAGCAATGTCAGAATGTCTGTACTTCTTGCACGGTAGCTCAGTGTTCCAAGAAAGGCTGTCCAGAAAACTGAAGGTGGGACCTGTCGTTTTCTTGAGAACTGGATGCAATACCTGGCACAGCATCGCTTCTGCCAAAGTGCATTAGTCAAACAGTCCTGGAGCCCAGCTGGGTTGAGGGGAGGGGATGGGGAGCTCCCCCGCCGCCCAGGAGAGGCATCAGGGAAGAGTGACAGCTGTTAAAATACACCCCGGCTGATGGACGAATTGGCCTCCCAGGCACACCACCAACAGAATCCAGTGTCCATAGTGGGAGAGGGGTTGGTCACGTACCCTTGTATTACTAACTATCATAAGGTCTTTTTTTTATGATTTTGGAAATTGATATTTTTTTATTTCAGCATATTACGGGGTTAGAAATGTTTAGGTTACATATATTGCCTTTGCCCCACCCACGTCAGAGCTTCTGTAAGTGAACAGAAATTTAGCCCTTAAAAACCATATTTAAACAGCTACAAGTGATGTTTCCCAACTGACCCTGGTGGACCACTAGGTGCCAGCCCCCACAACCCACCTTGTGGGCCCACCAGCAACCCTGACCGGATGGCTCCCCGGCCCTGCAAACATTCTGTCCTGATAAAAGCCCGCAGACCCTAGGCCAGTTGCAGCCTGTTTACACAGACTGAGCACAGAACATCTTCATGCCCTAGAGTTCACCTTTTGACATAAAGAGCCAAACTCCACCTCATTTTAATGTTAAAACTCCACCCTAAATTGAAGATAGAATGTACGTCACCTATATGTTTGCCCACTGTGCATGCATTTGACTTCTTTCATGAATATTTAATGGATTTTCCCCAAACCTGCTTATTACGGACTCAAGGCACACCCTGAAAATACAAATGCCAGCTTTCCCTCTCCCCTCTTCAGGGTGTGCTCTTCGTTTCCCCGGAGGCTACGTTTCCTTTTCTGCAGATTGGCTCCTTTTAAAGGAAGTTTTCTCCTTTCCCTCCTCCGTAGATCTCCTGGTCATTTGCTAACACAGCCATCTGTAACCGCCCCATCAGCAAACCCTCCCGAGCGCCTGCTCCAGCCCCTGCAGATGCAAATTGCAGTGCTTTACTTGGAGATTTCCTTTCTGACTTAGCTCACCTTTTACTAAATCATTTAGCTATTGCTTTTAATTAAAGAATTATCTCGGTCACCTGTGAGTTTCTTCTAATCAAAGCAGCAGCAGAGAATATAAAAAATAGAATTTTTAGTAGGCATTTGCTAACTTACAGAATATATCTCTGCACAGAATAAAATGGGCATATTTGTTACCATGCCTTGAAACTCTTATGATTAATGTATAAACAATATCAAATATAGACATTTTACTAATAAAGAAATATCCATGTGGTTTCAGATTCAATAAATAATCACCAGCCTGTGAGGCAGCATTATCCCATTTTATGAATCGAAACCTGAAGCCTATAAAATTAAGCAACTTTCTTCAGGTCACCAAGCTGTGAGATGTCAGAGCTGGGACAAGCTGCCTCCCTTGTGACTGAGTGTATACACTGCATCTGTGCAATTGCATTACATCAATATTTTAACACAAAATCATATGATGACATTCAGTGCCATTTATCTTCATTCTCTGTGCAACTTTGACATTCAGTATTCAGAAGTTCTTATGAGCCTGTATGCACAGTACCTCAGTACCTCTTAAAAGTCCCAAGGTATTTGTATTCAAAAACCTCCCACTTAATCCCTAAGGACATCATAATTTATATTTATACCCTTTACAACTTGGAGATAATTACATAGCAGTTGGGCTGTTTTTTCCTAACTACCATACTAATGTTCAATAACTACACTTTTGACAATCCACTGGCATCTAATTAGCAGAAAACATCTTAGTAAATGCAAACATCATGCCCATTTGATAGACCTGAGGTAGGCTATTTGACAGAAGAACTAATCAACACTCAGGTTTGGTATTGGTCTTAATATGCCAGCTAAGCACAATAATCTAATTATTTTAAATCTACAAAATAAATTTTATCATTTAATGAGAATCACATATATATGAAATATTAAAATAATGGCCCTTTTCCAAGGCATATTTTCAATATCACCAGCATGCACAATTTTAAACACTGTTGGTACATGAAATTACTATAAGACTCAATGGATTTAGAGTAAATTACACATATCCCTGGATTATGTCTAATAAATTCAGACAGAAATACAAAATCTATACATTGCATAAAATTTGCAATATATGCATTTAAATAGAAATAAACAACCTAGAGGAATAAGCTTATGATTGGCATGAATCAAAGAATTTCTGAAGTTGGTCCTTGAATTGACCAATATGTAATAAATTTGCTTGCTACATCTTTACTTAATAAATAAAACCTCCCCAAAATCATAAAAGCTATTTTGAAAATATTTTCAAATTTTAAAACATCATATCTCTCTTTTAAGTTTTTTGGTGATAAAAATGAGTAAACATTTTTATGTCTTTAAACAATTTACTATAGAAAATCTAAAACAAATATAAACAGTGATACAATAAACCATCTTTCACTCATCACTCAGCTTCAACATTTCATCAATCACTCATTTCAACATTTTCATCATCCAGCTTCAACATTTTCCATGGCCAATACTGTTCCATCCTTACTCTCAGCAGCTCTCCTACCTCACTGTTTAGACACAAATCCCAAATATCATATTCTCCCATAAATGGGATAAGCATTTAAAAATTCCAAGTGTGCCAAGTTACGATATTTCATAAACACTATTCACGATATTCACGATATTTCATAAACACTATTCAATAAACACTAAATTTAAATTTTCATTATTTTTTAAACTTAATATGAAATGGGTATTTGAAACAAAGTTGAAATGTCAATATTTATCCTACCCAATTACTGTTGTCAAGAAATTAGGGCATATCACTTGCTAATAAACAAACAATGCTTAAGGCAAAACTATTGTTATTCATTCACTGGTGACTCAAATCTTACTCATGTAGTTAAAGCCACTGGGTATATTTTTTATTGTTTATACCATGTCTAATTTCAAAACACTGCAACAGTCTTGTACATATTTAAAATAGTAGCACATGATTTAATTTTTTAGATGTATACACTAATTCAAACTGTTCCCTACCCATGAGTCAAAATCAGCTTATTACAACATAATTACAACCTATTCTTTAACTGACAAAACAAATGAAAATATATGCTGTCACATTTTCATTCAGTGAATTTATTCATTCAACAACTATTTATTTGGCACTTATTATATGGCAGGCTCTTCCATGTATTAAAGATAAAATAACAAACAATAGCTCTCCAACCTGAGTTCATAGTCTAATGGGAAAACAGACAATTTAGAAATAGAATTATAAATGTATTATATAACACCATGCAGCAATAAATTCTATGAAGAAATAGCCAAGTCAGTGACGTTGGGGAGAGGCAATTTGAATCCTAAGGAAGAAACCTAGACGTAGTAACTTGAATGAAGTGATGAAGCAAGCCCTACAATGGTATAAAAAATAGCAAGGGCAAAAGCTTTGATGAGGGGGAATAGGATCAATGTCTAAAAACCCGAAGGTGGCCACTGGAGCTTGCATGGAAGGAGAAATGCATATCAGAAAATACCAGAATTGGACCAAGATTTATATTCCATATAATTAAAAAGTCCTCCAGGTATTCTTTTGCATGATGAAGTTTGAAATTCACTGTTCTAGAGTATGAGGGAAAATTCGAGCATTAAACTTCGAAAAGTATTCCCAAGCGCATGGCTTCCAAGCAGCCACTCCCCCTAAATTCACAGGCTTGCTGTCAGCAACAGCCCCTGTGTAAGGATTGTCAACACTGAGTCACCTCCCCGGGATGGTCTCCAAGGGCAATATTAAGCCCTAAATAAATATCCTTCCCAATCTATATTCTTTTCAGTGGTCATATTCATGCTTATATATACTGTTTTTATATTAAAAAGCAAAGTTTCTCATGTTTATAAAAACCCAGTTATACTTGAGCAAAGAGCTACTCAAAAATGATTTTAAAAATCTGTTATAGCAAGTCAATTCCAGTTATTAATATACTTCATGTGCCAGGAAAAACAAAATATTTCTGAATATGAATATAATTATCTAGATATAAAATATCACTATAAGATCAGGTAACTTTCCTTTCCTGCCACTGCTATTAGGAAAGGAAACATCAATATTGACTCTTTGGGGAAGACATGGGAAACTAGTGAGTCTCTCTCTTTCCATGCTCTGGGGCAGGAAGTTTGCATCTTGTTTTTCTGGGACTTCAGGAGATAAATTCTTCTGGAGACCTCAAAGTCTGTATAAATAGGTGAGAACAGTACACATCTGAAAGATGATAAGCTTATCCTATCAGGATGGTATTTAATTTTTATTCTGGTTATCATTTGGATTCATCAGATTTTGAATGTAAAGAATAGTCTTTTTCTCATTTTAAATGTTAAAACTCATCTCAGTGGGAAGTATTATAAACTCAGCTTAATGTGCTTCCTTTACAACTTAAGCATCACTTTTGTCATATTAAAATCCATTCCTTTTTACTAAGATAAAATTGAAAAGAACTCCAGCCGAATATAATTAAAAACCTGGACTATATATCTTCCAAGAACTGAGTGATTTCTGCACTGTGGGGAGTTCTATAAGCTTTCCCACTGTGGCGAAGTTCATAAGTGCAGTTGAAAGGATCCGTGCTGATTATAATTACATTCTAAATTAGCCAATATTAGCACTGTGCCAAATAATTCACATAGCATGGTTTCCATGTTAGACAATCAATTACAGTTCAGATGAATCCATGCAAAAATCCATAATTTTTACTTAGGATCACAGTTTTTGTAATTTAACATACTATTACAGCAGAGCCCTCAAAAGGTCAGGCAGAACAATGGAGAGCAGTTTCCAGGTAGTAAATGTTCCTTTATTGTCACAAGGGGGTGAGGAAGCTGATTATATCCACATGCTTGATAGGATCAGAATTTTAATTTATTTTGACATTCACCTTACAGTATAGTATACTTTAGAGAAAAATTTTATCTAAAACCTATTAAAAATTCACACAAGTGTACTATGATAATATGTGCCTCTTAGAATTTGCTGCGTTGACCAACTCATTGGGAGACTGCAGATGTTGAGAAGAAACACCACAGAGAAACCACACCAGGTCACTGACCACCTGCCTAGAGGCCTACGAGAGAAAAGTTTTGTATTTTTTCAAATCTGAGAACTGAGATTTGCTCCCCCATCCCCAATTCGACCTATTGCAATGGCATAATGGACTCATTCCAGAACATTCTGTAGTTTATGTTCCCCATATGAATGTATTAGAACCGCAGAAACACCTATTAATTTTCTTTTATTATGTAAAGTATCTTTCAGAGTGCCAAATAGGTTAAATTTAGTCCCTAAATTCCTCAATACAGTAAAAAAGAAAAGCAAACATTTTTTTCAAACATAAAGATTAGAATCATGTTATTTATTATAATAGTAATATGGATTTTTCCAAGATTTTAAAATTCACAGCCATCAGAATCTTCACAGTCTTGAGTAACCTGAAAAGAGACCCCACCAAACTGTTTTCAGATCTACAACAAAGAAAACACAAGACAAAAAATCACAGATGATTACGAAAATTAATTAAACTATGAAGGCTGATCTTTGATATTTAGGCCATTGGTTCCAAATCAGCCAGACACACACACACACACACACACACACGTCCTGCTCTCACATCTTAAATTCTTGTTTATTTTTTTACTTTTTTATTTTAGCATATTATGGGGGTACAAATGTTTAGGTTACATATATTGCCTTTGCCCCACCCGAGTCAGAGCTTCAAGCGTGTCTCATCCCCCAAACGGTGCTCACCGCACCCATTAGGTGTGAATAGACCCATCCCCTCCTCCCCCTCCCACCTGCCTGACACCCGATGAATGTTACTATTAAATGTGCACTTAAGTGCTGATCAGTGAATACCAATTTGATGGTGATACATGTGGTGCTTGTTTCTCCATTTTTGTGATACTTCACTTTAGCAGAATGGGCTCCAGCTCTATCCAGGATAGTACAAGAGGTGCTAGATCACCATTGTTTTTGTGGCTATTACTCCCTCTCACACCTTAATTCTTAATCATCAGACCCCTCCTCGGATTTAAGGCATTGTCTGGGAAAGCCCGTGTTAAAGCACCTTCCAGGGAAGAAGCAGTTTAAGTCATTATCTCTCCTAACATATTTGCTGGTATCTTCCTTTTGTATTGTCTGAGAAACAGATCCATAAATGAAAGGATGAATATAAAAACAATGTAGATGTGGGGGAGGAAGAAAGGAATGGTCGAGACGGTGA
The DNA here is from genome assembly GCF_020740605.2 of Lemur catta. NCBI lineage: Eukaryota > Metazoa > Chordata > Mammalia > Primates > Lemuridae > Lemur > Lemur catta. The sequence goes on along the minus strand of NC_059143.1, from coordinate 50,299,980 downwards.
GGCCCCATTTGAGGAGCATGAACTCAGATGCTGCCCCAGGCGGTGTGGACGGCAAAGGCAGAGGGCACTGCTGGAGGCAGAGAGGGAGGTATTAATAATTTCCCTGCAGAGGATCAGAGCCAGAAGCGAGGGCCAGGCGGCCCAGCACAAACCCCACCTCTGCTACTTTAATAGATGCAGCCACAAGAGCAAGTCTCTTAACCCCTCTGTGCCCACAGAATGGGAATAACAACTGCCCTCCACAAACACACTGGGGCTTTGTGAGGATCAAATCTGTAAAGCCTTAGATCAAGACTTCACATGTGGTAACACCCATAGAAGTGTCCGCTCTTATTATCATTATCAGAATTGTCCCCGTCTTAAAATTAGAGATATATCTCCCAAACAGTGCACAGGAGAGAAAGAATGAGCACATTGCTCTATTTGGTTTTATTGCTGCTGCCATTTTGTGTGTTTGTGTAGCATCTTAGTTGTGTTAACCCCAGCACACTGGTAGTATCTTGGGTAAAGGAGTCGGCCAGGTGGAAGGTGCTTTGAGTTGACATAAGCTGAGTAGCCTGAATGCTGCTTCTCTCTGGAAACACTCCTGCTGTATTGCAGGGAAAAGGAGGTGATGCTCCTTCCCTCAGCATCCAGCCCCTAGCAGGGAGAAAGGTGGGTGCAGAGAAGCATTAGGCCCATTAATAGCTCAGAATTGCTAAGTTCTGTGTTTGCCCCTGGCTTGCCTCTTCTATTTGTGTTGTGTTTTTATTGTTGTTGCCTCTTTGGGAATTTGTATTTTGCAGAAAAGTAAAGAAATGTCTAATATGCTTATGAAATATTTCAGTAAGTTCTAAAGATCGTCTGTACAACATTGTGTCCTCGTTAACAATACGGTATTGCACACTCAAAAATCTATTATGAGGGTAGATCTCACGTTAAGCATTCTTACCACAATAAAATAAAAATTAAAAATTTTAAAAGATATGTTTCAAGAAAACGCAAATATGTTAGATTATAAATGTATACTACATGACATATAAAACAAATATATGATAAACATAAAGGTCTTTCCCTTTATTCTACTTAGAGCTTATAATTCTATCTTTTAAGAACAGAAGGAATGAGTTATGCATAGCTACGAAACAGAGAACATATACTAAATATACAACCAGAGTAAGCAGGTAATTTTTCTATAATATATGATGATTCATTGAATCACATTTATTCATATTTACTCAATGTTTACTGAGGTCTTCTATGTGTCAGATACTGCTGTAGGTGCTGGTGATACCACCGTGAACAGAAGAGACAGAGCCCCTGATGTCAGTAGCTTGTGTTCTGGGGTGTGTATCTTCAAGGGTATTGGGGGTGGAAGGATGCAAGTTGGAAACAAAATATAAGAAACAAAATAAGTAAAATTCCTAAATTCATAGATGGTGATGATGGTTACAGAGTAAAATTAAACAGGCAAAGAGAAAAAGAGGAACCAAGAGTTTTATGAATTGGGAGGAGTTTGCAATTTTCAAGAGGCGGCGGCGAAATAGGCCTACTGAGAAGGTGGCATTTGAGCAAAGGCTAAAGACGGATGCTCTCGGTGGAGGATGTGGGACCCAGTGGCAGTACCAGGATGGAAGCAGAGAGTTCGGCCACAGTTCACAGCAGAAAGGCAGAGGTATATGGTACCACTGCTGGTGGGTAAACGTGATGATGAGAACCTGTGGAAATTCTCTTCTGATTGCTTTTATTTTCTCAATAAAATAGTAAGCATGGTCACCAATAAAAAAAATTATGTCTATACGTAAAAATGCCTAAGAATTTACACATTTACACAGATATTCCAGGAACTTCTATACATCTTGGAGAAAATATGAAAGTTAATGTTCAACATTAGCAATACAATCTAATCAAGTTAATCTGTCCAACAGCCCGATCAGCACACACCAAAAAAGCTAACAGCAAGGCAACCCCCAAATAGAGTACGGATAGATGGACGGACATTCTGGGAAATTTGCAAACAGGGATAAGTGTATGTGACAAGGATGGTGTACACTCACACCTCACCTAACACCCTGGTGACGTGTGCTCAGTCATCCCATTACCTTGCCTGAGCTCTCTATGAAGCAGATCACAGGACATCGGCTTTAGCTATACAAGATATGAAACACTGGAGCTTATGCACAATCATTCTTACCAAACAATTAAATGACGATCATTTACTCTGGTTCCTCTTCATGTAGAATCATCTTAACGGATGTACTATAGAAATAATTCACTGCATGAGAGGCCCACCGTGGTCTCCCGCCCTGGTTTCTCTGCCCCCTGTTCAATGTGTATCTGTGCGTGCACCACACCCCCGCAGGGATGCACGTTCTCCATGCACATGCAGACCACTTTGGCTCCCTCTCACCACGCTGCATTTACTGGCAAGCTCAGTCTTTTACAAAGAGACATTTCTATCCTCACACCATTTTAAACTATATGAGGATGGTTTTGTTTTCTTCCTCATTTATTTTCCTTATTTCTTGTAAATAAGACAGGTAGAGCCTGATTTTTTTCAAAAGCCCTTGTGCCTATATATTGCATATTAGTCATATGCATCTTTAGAAATCAGATTACAGAGTCATTGTCTGGTAAGCTTATGGTTAAGACTCACTAACCATCTTCCAAACGGTCTCAGATACTGCTTCCCTCACTCCACTGTCAAATAGCTCATGCAGCACTGTGCAGGGGGGCTCTACTAATGTTCCTTTTTTAAGCGTCTTCATGTGGAACGGGAGTGTCCCACATATTACCAAGGGTCTGCAAATATAATTACATGTTGCAACTGATAGTGTGAACTATACAAGATTTCACTACACGATCTAACACAATTCTTGAATGTTTGTCTCAAAATTTATCAGGCCATTGCAAGAGAAAATATAGAAATGGCAATTAAGTCATTAAAATTAGTTCTTATAATTTACTTGCCACATTTTTGTGATTTATATTTATACCACCAAGTGATGAAACTTTTTATTTTTTTATTTTAATTTCATGAACTTTGACTATAGTAACTTTATATTTCAGTCATATTTCACTAACTTCCCCATCTCTGCCACCATCATATATAATTAAATCTAACTGCAAAATATCTGGTCCCTCCACATTTCATTTATGGACCATCAAGTTTATCTTCAAAAGATAAAATTATTAAAGGGGTTTTTTGCTGAGGCTCCAGGAAAATAAGAATTGAAAACAGATAATGAGATAACCAAATAATTCATGGTGATGATTTCAATTTTTCTTTAGTCACTAATGAGACTAGAAATAATCACATTTCTGGCTTTGTCCATGGGATTAGGAACGTTTCCAGGCAAACGGGAAATTTCTTAAGCTAATATTTGGGTCTAGTAAGGACAGAACTTTGGTAGTTTTAAGATCAGAATAAATGAACACAGGAAGACAGTAGAGTCAAAGCTTGTCTCAGTGATTTCGATCTGTCAGTCTTTTAGAGATGACATAGTTTAGAAGACCAAACACATATTTGTGCCAGCAGAGATTTTTAATTAGCTTTCTGGCTTAACAGCAGTAATGGAAGGAGGAGAACTTGGGTCGCCACTTAGTGTGTTTTGGATCCTTTGAAAACTGACTTTTGTTCTCTTCTGAGCCGTAGCATTGACCGCCCTGCATCCCTCCGTAGGAGCTTTGGAGAGTGACAAGTCGGCTGTGGCACAGATAGTTCCTAATTAACAGTGACAGGATATTGACTGGGGTAAGAGGCCAAAGAAAAGCTTTAGGGCCATGAACTTTCCCTTAGCATTCAGAAGTGATTATTCTCCCAAGATTTTAGCTTGAACATTACCTTTCTGTCACGAGTATTGGAAAATCCCTTTTTTAAAAAATGTTACTGCTGTAGCTCAGTTGGAGGAAAAGAGTGAAAGATCACTAATCAATGATCATTCTTTCCATGAATCAGCTCCTCTATTTCTAGCTGAATCTTACAAAATACATTAATTACAAAGCATTGGAATAACCAGCAAATAGTTTCTGAACCTAAGATTTTTTCCCTCAAGGGTAGTAGCATATTCTGAATTCTTCTGCCCAGATTTTTCCTATTCTTTTTGACACTATTCTCTAAATAATAGTGAAAGTGATAGTGAAAATAGTGGAAATAATAGCTGAACAATTCTCCTGGTCCCCCAATAACTACAGCGCTTGAGATCCCTTAAAGCAGCTACTCGAAAATGGAGTCCGCCAGCCATTTCACAAGCCCCAGGGGGAGTGTCAGCCTGATTTCCCAAATCCCTTTCATTGACTATTACACATTCATACAAGACATGTTTGATTCCTGTTTTTTTTTAAATAATCTTTTATCAGGAGAATGAACAAATGATATTTAAGACTTCATTCCCAAATTTAAAGAGAAAGATCAGTTCATCCTAAGATATTCTAGAAGTAACCTTTACTCCAGAAAGACAGCCTAGAGTAGCTCTCTAACGGTGCTTCACCGAGCACTCAGATTCTTCTGAACTCACTACAACAACCTCCTTGAGCAGGAAGCATGGCAAGAGGAAATCAAGGAGATCGAACTTCAGAAACCTCCCTGCCTTGCTTTACCCAAAGAACTCCAGAGGTGATGGTCAAAGCATGTAGCAATCGGTTCCCACAGGTACTCCCCAGTCAGAATGGACACTTCTTCTATATGATGGTCGAGCAGAGGGGTGTTTATGAGCCCATCATCAGCCCTAAGTCAAACCACTTGTATCGACTTGTGTGCTGGACATGAGATTCTAAGTTAGTAAAAAGCATTTACTGATTAAAAAGAAAGTTTTAAAACTCCTTGTATACAAGAAGAAATGTTCCTATTTTAACCTGCCACGATTGAACTGTTCAGCAACCAGTGAGAACTCAATAAATATCACATAGCATAAAATTAATTTCCTTCATTCATTAATAAAGTTATGGTCTCAGAAGCAGAACAAGCTTTAAATACCGACAAGTTCAACTACCCCTATAGTACTTGAATGACCACCACACTATCCCAGATAAGGGAACAAACAAGCTTAGAGACAACTTCAGAGATGGAGGCATTCCAGGGGTAAGGAATTGCAGAGGAAAAGAATGTAATGTAGGAGCATGCCTGGCATGTTTGAAGAAAGCAAGGAGGCCAGGTTACCAGCATGGAGTTGGGGGTTGGGGCAACAGAAGGAATAGAAGATAAGGTTAGAGAGGTAACTGGCAGGACATGAGGCTCTGTAAGTCCTAATAAGAAGTAGAATTGTTATTTTGAATGAGATGGAAGGAGAGGGTTTGGGGCAAATGAGTAACATAAACTGACGTGTGTTAACAGGATCATTCTGGCCGCTGTGTTGAACACAGACTGAAGCGGGGGCAGGGTCAGAGCAGGAGGACCAGTTAGGTGGCTGTCGCAATAGCCCAGGCAAAGTTTGATGGAGGATTAGACCCGGGCATTAGCCAAGGACGGAGTGAGAAATAGATTCAGAAGATGGTTTTAAGGTAGAGCCAACAGAATTTCTTGATGGATAAAAAATAGTCCTTGAAAGAAAAAGTAAAAGGATAAATCCAAATGTTTTTTTTTTTTTCCCCAAACAGCTGGGAAGATGTGGTTGCCATTTACTGAGCTGAGGGACATTAAGGAAGGAACAGGCTTTCTGGGGTTATAGCAAGAGTTCCACTTGGGGTAAATCAAGTTTCAGGTGCTTATTCCAAGTAGAGCTATCACAAACGGAGGGTGATAGGCAACCTGGCACTCAGGGGAGGTGTCGGTTGGAGAGGTAAATTTGGAGTCATCCGCATACAGATGGTGTTTAAAGCCGTAAGATCAGTGAAATCAGCTTGGGAATGGCAGGTCAGACACGAAGTACAAAGACTGAGGCCCGGGCACTCCACTTTCTAGGAGCGGGGAAATGGGAAAAAAACAGCAAAGGAGACAAAGTCAGGAGGTAAACGAGTCTCCAAAGCCAAATGAAGACCCTGTTTCTAGGAGCAAAGAGTGATCGCCCGTGTCAAACGCAGCTCTAGCTGAGGCCTTTGAGAGTCGGGCTTGGGATATAACAAGGTGAAGGTCATGGAGCCTTCACAAGAGCCACAGTGGCAGTGGCATTAACAACCTGGTAGGAGCGGGAGGAAAGAAATGGAGAGGCAGTGAAGATGACAACTCTTTCAAGAAGAGTTGCTGTAAAGCAAGTTTATCTCATTTTAAAATGACCAACTTACAAATAGGTAGTATGAGATCCATTTTTAAAATTTTCTATTTAATTATTATGGATACCTATTTGACTGATGAGGAAGCAAAGGTTCTGAAGTATTACATTAACATCCTAAGGTCACAGAGCCGGTCTTCAGAGGCAATAGCCACGCCAGGCCTTCCATCATAACATGCAGTCTTAGCTTCTCCAATTCCATTAAATAAAACTTTTGGTTATATAACTATTGCAGAACAACCATAACACCATAATGTCAACTTAAATCCCATTCATCTCTGCTAGTAATTCATCTCTTCCTCATCTCGCACTTGTGCTGTTGTTTAGAACTTTATTTTTGTCCTAATCATTTTCTTTTAGTTAGAGCCATTGCATATTCCATTTTATATAGTAAATTTTTAGAATCCCGATTCTGTCATTAAACAGATTTTCTATTTCCCCCTATTCTAGGTAATCCAATATATATGTGAAATGGATGTAATTGTTCTTGTTTTTATTTTTTTCACAAGGGTATCATCTCAATTTGTCTTAATATATGAATGTCTGGAATTTTTTCATCTAAGTAACCTAAAATCCTCACATTGTAATTTAAGTCTCATTCTTACCTGGACAATACTTATTTAAGAATCCTTGGGGCTTTTCCATACATCATGATATATTATTTTACTCTGGAAAATTTCAAGTGCAAGCATTACCATCCATCATCCTTCCTAATTTAAAAAGAGAAAAAGAAAATCTACTTTTCTTCATATTTGATGAAATATGATTTTTGAGTTGAATTGCCTCTCAGTGGCTGCATAAGCCACAAAACATACCCTGAGAAATCTGAGTTCATTGACCTGCTTGGGGTTAGTATGTGCCAAGAACAAAGATTTGATATTGAGTAATATCAAGTTGTTTATTCAGTCCATAATTAGGGATGGAAATCTTTGTTTTCTGAAGCTCTTTCAGATAAATGACAGTAAAATTCTCCCTCAGCTTGGGCTGCATGCACCTCTACTACATACATCCGCCAGCAACAGCAGAACTACATGCAAGGAGCTTACCTAAACTATATGGAGAGGGATGTTGTCATGCCTGTGACTCTTCCAATTCCCGATTAAAATAATTAAATTATTTGAACATTGAGAGAAAATCATGCAACTTAAGCTATAGCCTGGGAAACCTGATTCCCTCACTACCTGAGATGGAGGCACCTTGGAGAAATCACATACTGCGCACAGCCCTGAGGAAGTTTCAGATACCCACCCGGGAGACAACACAGTGAGCTGTTTCCTTGAAATGGGATCAACAGTTTACACCATGCCCAAAGAATCTAGAGAGTCTACGGGCACCTCACTGCACACTTGAACTAAAGACTCTCAGCCCACTGGACTTCGAGAAAGAGAATACCTCAACAGCTGAGAGACACAAACTGCACCTGAGAAGCTGCTTAGGGAACTGACATTTACTCACTTCTACCGACAGTGCCATTAGGTCTGTGCATTTGTGGACAGAGTGAACAATGAAAAATGTGCGGTAAACAGAAATGGATTTGAAATAGAAGCAACTTGAAAACAAAATGAGACTGCTATGAACAATCAGGAAAATCTCACATCTAAGAATCTAGCCTACCAGAACTACTAATATAAGTAAGCCACAAAGTATACAATATATTTTTTGATGAGCACCTGAATTTGGTTTGCTAGGATTTTATTGAGAACTTTTGCATCCATATTTATAAGGGATATTGGTCTATAGTTTTCTTTTTTGTTGTGTCCTTTCGTGGTTTTGTTATCAGGATGATGTTGGCTTCATAAAACATACTGGGGAGGATTTCTTCCTTCTCGATGTTGTGGAATAATTTCTGCAGGATAGGCACCAGTTCTTTGCAGGTCTGGTAAAATTCAGGTGTGAAACCATGTGGTCTGGGACTTTTCTTTTTAGGAAGGTTTTTTATTGCTGCTTCAGTTTTTGTACTTGACGTTGTGCTGTTCAGGAATTCTATTTCTTCCTGACTGAGCCCAGGGATGCTGTGTGTTTCTAAGAATTTGTCCATTTCCTCCACATTTTCAAGTTTATGTGTACAGAGGTTTTTACAGTATTTCATCCCAGAGACACAGGGATGGTTCAACATATGCAAATCTATAAATGTAATTCAACACATAAACAGATGTAAAAATAAAGACCACATGATCCTCTCGATAGACACAGAAAACAAAAACAACAAACAAAATTCAGCACCTTTTATGATAAGAATGCTTAACAAAATAGGCATAGACGGAACTTACCTGAAGTTGATACAAGCCATATATGACAAACCCACAGCCAACATCATACTGAATGGGGAAAAATTGAAAGCATTCCTCCTTAGAACTGGAACCAGACAAGGTTGCCCACGGTCCCCACTGCTATTCAACATAGTGCTGGAAGTCCTTGTGAGAGCAATCAGACAAGAGAAGGAAATCAAGGGCATCCAAATGGGGGCAGAAGAGGTCAAACTATTGCTCTATGCTGACAATATGATCTTATGTCTAGAACACCCCAAAGATTCTGCCATGAGACTACTGGAATTGATAAATTCAGCAAAGTCTCAGGTTAAAAATCAATGTACAGAAATCAGTAGCATTCCTATACACCAACAACAGTCAAACTGAGAACCAAATCAAAGACTCAATACCCTTCACAATAGCAACAAAGAAAATACAATACCTACGAATATATTTAACTAAGGAGATGAAAGACCTCTACAGGGAGAACTACGAAACACTGAGGAAAGAAATAGCAGAAGACATAAATAGGTGGAAAATCATACCATGCCCATGGGTTGACAGAATCAACATTGTTAAAATGTCTATACTACCCAAAGTGATCTACAGATTCAATACAATCCCTATTAAAATACCAATATTGTTTTCACAGATCTAGAAAAAATAATTTTACGCTTCATATGGAACCAGAGAAGACCCCATATAGCAAAATCAATCTTAAGCAAAAAGAACAAATTGGGAGGCATCAATTTGCTAGACACTTCAGGGTATAGTAACTAAAATAGTATGGTACTGGCACAAGAACAGAGACATAGATCAATGGAACAGAACTGAGAACCCAGATATAAAACCAACCTCATATAGCCATTCTCATCTTTGACAAAACAGACAAAAACATACACTGCGGAAAAGAATCCTTATTCAATAAGTGGTGCTGGGAAAATTGGATAGCCATATGTAGAAGACTAAAATAGGATCTGCACCTATCACCTCTCACAAAAATCAGCTCACAGTGAATAACAGACTTAAACCTAAGGCATGAAACTATAAGAATTCTGGAAGAAAATGTTGGAAAAACTCATAGACATTGGCCTAGGGAAAGAATTTATGAAGATTCCAATGGCAGTCACAACAACAAAAATAAATAAATGAGACCTGATCAAAATTAAAAAGCTTCTGCACAGCCAAGAAAACCATCACAAGAGGAAACAGATAGCCTACAGAATGGGAGAAAATATTCACATTCTACCCAGCTGATAAACAGCTGATAACTAGAAACCATATAGAACTCAGGAAAATCAGCAAGAAAAAAAAATCAAACAACCCCATTAGAAAGTGTGCAAAGGACATGAACAGAAACTTTTCAAAAGAAGACAGATTAATGGCCAAAAAACATGAAAAAATGCTCTACATCTCTAATCATCAGGGATATGAAAATCAAAACCACAATGAGATACCACTTACCTCCAGTGAGAATGGCCTTTATCAAAAAGTCCCAAAACAATAAATGCTGGCATGGATGTGGAGAGATAGGAACACTCATACACTGCTCGTGGGACTGCAAACTAGTACAACCTCTGTGGAAAGTAATATGGAGATACCTCAGAGCTAAAAGTAGAACTACCATTTGACCCAGCAATCCCATTACTGGGCATCTACCCAAAGGAAAAAAAGACATTCTATAAAACAGACATCTGCACTCGAATGTTTACAGCAGCACAATTCACAATTGCAAAGAGGTGCCAACAACCCAAGTGCCCATCTATATATGAGTGGATTAATAAAATGTGGTATACACACACACACACACACACACACACACACCATGGAGTTTTAGTCAGCCACAAAAAACAATGGTAATCTAGCACCTCTTGTATTATCCTAGATAGAGCTGGAGCCCATCCTACTAAGTATCACAAGAATGGAAAAACAAGCACCACATGTACTCACCACCAAATTGGTATTAACTGATCAACACTTATGTGCACATACATAGTAATGACATTTATCAGGTATTGGGCAGGTGGGAGGGGGAGGGGAATGGTTATATTCACACCCAATGGGGGTGGTGCACACCGTCTGGGGGATGGACATGCTTAAAGCTGACTCAGGTGGGGCAAAGACAATACATGTAACCTGAACATTTGTACCCCTTTAATATGCTAAAATAAAAAAAATAAATCAGATATATCTTTACAATGATGTATAAACAGATATATCTAAGTATCTGTCCGCAAGGGAGCAATTAGTTAAATAAATTGGGAACCTCTATGCAAAAGAATGAAACTTTAGAAAAATTAAATTGTATCTATATGTTGCAATTTACAGAGATGGCCTTTATAAGTTATATTAAAGTGTAAGTTGTATAAAACACATAGCACAATCCAAGTTTGTAGGTAAATAAGGAAATAAAACATATGTACCAAAATATAAGCAAATACTTATTTGTGCAAACATTCTGCGTATGAATATTGAGGTCTATAACTAATGTAGATTTTAGAAATACTATGAAATGATTGAGGGTAAATTGTTAACAGTGGTTGTACATGGGGAACGTCACTGTGGGAGCAAAAATATGACATGAACTGTGTTCTCACATGTGCTGTTTAAGTATTTAAATATTTTAAAATAAAACACTAATTCCTGACCTACTTTCCAAAGAGCTTTGTAGTGGAGATAAAATTGGGTATAATATTTCTTTGCAATATTGTCTCAAGTGATATAAAATTCAGAGTAGTATTATTCCTTTTGCACGAACAATATATTTATGAAATCCCTGAAGAAAAACAAAAAATGAAACTAAATAAAGTTACACAGAAGAGAGTCTTATCATATCCAATGACCATTTCCACCCTCTCTGATTGTCGAAGAGGTGTTAGCATATAGAATTTGTAAGAAGAATTAATAACCCAGTATCATTACATAGTTCCTTTGGTTTCACCTACGTATTATTTTCAGCCAATGAAGGAATGATAGATTGTTGAATACTGCTGAAACCCCTACACTGTTAGTAGTAAATTCTCAATTTTTTTTTACTACTTACTAAACTCTTTTAGTAAGTCTTTCACTTTATGTTACATTTTACTTCTAAATTTATCATTCACTAAAGGGCCATCCATGAACTTCATTTTCAGCTACAGCTCAGATTCCTCTAAAATTCATACAAGTTTTATGAAAGCTAATACGTAAATATATATCAACATATAAATTATGTATCATACATATGTTCATACGCACCCCACATGCACAGGAGATATTCAACCTTTTCCTAACTGCAGTTCAGAAGAAACCAACATGCTTTGGTAATATGCTCTTGAAATTGGTTTTATCAAAAGCATAAAATAAAATGTAAGAAATCAATACTGAAACAGATTTCATAACTCAATGGAATAGTGCATCTTGTCATAGGTATGTGTACATTTAGAGAACAGCCAGTTATCCTGCTGGAAGACCTATTAGTGCTTAGACCTTGCAGTAGAGTCTTTTAACTCATTTTACTTTTTTATACTTTCATTTGGCTAGCTAGACTATTAGACAGCTGAACGTACTATAGCAATCATGTTATAATTCTGAAATTGTCAAAAGTATATAATTTTATTCTTTTTAAGGCAATTATAAAAAACAAGAATTTTTGTAATGCAATTTTCTGTTTGCATGACAATTATTAACAGCAGAATAAAACCTCAGATGGAAATTGCTCTGATATTTCTCAAAACAATTTTGTAAGTTCTAGTTTTGTTAATTGATCTTTTCTACCATTTTTCTAATTTCTTAAAGAAGTTTTATAAAAACCTGCAAAGTACAATTTAAATTTTTTTAATGATATTCTTAAGTTGAAAAAATAGTGAAACAGTTTTTAAACAAAAATTATACATTTACCCATCTGGTATAAACATATTTCTTATACTTTGACACCTTAGAGAACTGATCATTTTCAAGGTTTTCATAAGCTTGTTATATCAATAGGATTCCAGAAGAAAATCACACCAATAAAGATTTTTAGTCTTTCAACTTCTAGAAGCCTTTTTTAAATATGAAAGAGGCTCTTTTTTTGTAGGGGTTAATAGAAAGACAGTGGAAGGTACCAGATGACCAACTAAGGGCTTTTCTTCTTCCTAGATCTATGTGACAGTCAAGAAACGACTAAAAGAAGTCTTCCCCACAGATAGAAATATACAACTGGTATGTGGATTCTAGAATTGCCAGGAGGGAAGGAGTGTTCTACTTGCTCAAAGATTGGAAGTAAAGCATTTTTAATCCCAAGCCAATTCTAGAACTCAGATATCCTATTAAATTGCTCTATAATGAACAAGTAGTATTTAAAATATTATCCAAATGTGCCCAGATATCCAAGGCATCTGGAACAATTTAAATATTTAGACAGATTATGACCAGCCTTGAGGGAACCATATCAAGACTAAAGCAACCAGTCTGAGCACGAGCAAGACCCCATCTCTACAAATAATATCCAGGCATGGTGGCACACACCCCTATAGTCCCAGCTACTCGGGAGGCTGAAGCAGGAGGATCGCTTGAGCCCAGGAGTTTGAGGTGGCTGTGAGCTATGATGATGCCACTGCACTTTAGCCCAGGCGACAGAGCGAGACCCTGTCTCAAAAACATACAAAAAAAGACTCAAAGAAACAGGTATTTATCAAAAGGTCAGAGTCTGGAAGTTTGACAGTTGAATAAGGAACCACTGCTACTCCTGCTAATTTCCCTAATTATTGGGGGTACGGTGAGGGGAGATGCACATCAGGCTAAAACCTTGAATATGAAAATCAAACTTCTGGCTTTGTTTAATCTAATTCTCTGGCTTTCTTTTCCTTTGGGGATTAGAACTAGCTATATTCTAGGAGAGAGTCTTAATCATTGAAAGGCTCACTCTGGAAAATGTATCAGATATAAAAGAACTTCATCACTGGGTTGTCATTCGGCATTTTGTGAGTCATTCAATTTACGTCTGACGGGCCAAGTTCCCCCACTGCAAAATAAGAGGTTATCTATTGGAAAGTTTGAAGTAGGACAATCTAGACGATGCCTGAATCATGTCACAGTGTTGCAGTGAGCTCAGTGGCATGCCAAGCAAGTAAGGATTCTCGCGGATTATCACCAGGGCAGGCACAAGGAGGAAATTATGGGGACAGGCCGCAGGTGCAGGCCCTGGGAAGGCGAGGAACATATTACTGTTCGACATTTTATGGGAATTCCAATTACTGGAGGAGCTCAACTGAGGTGCTTGTTTTCTTTTCAATGAGCCCTCAAAGCCAAGCAAATTTGACAGGAGAACTCTAAGAATTAATCACCAAGTCAAAGGCTAAACATTCATGCCCTGAGTACACTGTGGCCTGGATCACCATAACTAAGCTTCCCAAAATGGCTTCGTGTTGTTATTCTAGACAGACTAGCAGAACACAAATACCCTTTGCTACCTTTCTCTAATTTTTCTGAAAGACCAGAGCCAGTAATCAATTATGGAAGGGCATATCTGTCGTGCTAAGGTTTTTTGTGGGGAGGGAGATGGAGGTGTCGTTGTTGTTGTTTTAGTTATCAAAGTAAAAGCCCTAGAATACTTTATAAAGTGAACCCATCCACTGGAAGCATGACTAAAAATCCCTATCAGGAATGACTCTAGTCCTAGCCAGCTTTTGTTTGCTCTACATAACTCCAGGAGGTAGAGGAAAGCCACTCTGCAAGAAGAAACTTGTTAAGATGGTCTAAAAACCAAAGTTGACCAAAGCAAGTAGGCATGTGAGTAACCACCAAATGTAGAAATACTGCTAGAAGCCTTGCATAAACCCCCAGTGCCGCGTCTCTTCTGAATGTAGCGACTCTGATTAGTCACGGTGTTCATGTGCTATGAAGTCATCACAGACACTTTGGATTATAGGAGTTTCTCCTTCACTTTGACTTTGGCCAGACTGATGACAACGTGCCTGCATGACATCCTGTTTGATTGAATCTTCCAGGTGTTCACCAACCTTCTTATATCTGGATGTCTGAATCTCAAGCAATACCAGGGAAGTTTTCCTCCAATGTTCCCTCAAATAGGTTTTCAATGCTTTTAAGCTTTTTCTTCTTCTCCCTGAGGGATACCTATGATTCTTATTATTTGTTCATTTTACATAGTCCCACATTTCTTAGAGAGATTGTTCATTCTTCTTGATTCTTTTTTCTTCATTTTTGACTGATTGGATTAATTCAAAAGACTTGTCTTGCAACTCTGAAATTGTTCCTTCTCCTTGGTCTAGTCTGTTAAAACTTTCTACTGTATTTTAAAATTCCCTAAGCATCTCATTTCCAGGAGTTCTTTTTTTTCTTCTACTATCTCTTTATTAAATTTTCCATTTATGTCCTGAATTATTTTTTGTTGGTTTCGAACTTTTTCATCAATCCCCTTGATCTTATTTTCCATCCATATTCTGAATTCCATATCTGATATTTCAACAGTTTCCTTTTGGTTGGAGGCCACTGCTAGGGAATATTATGATCCTTTGGGGGGGGGGGTGTCAAAACAGCCTCTTTTTTCATGTTTCCAGAGTTTTTATGCTGATTCCTTCTCATCTGGAACCTCTTCTCTCAGCTCAAGACAGCTTTGGGGTGCACCTATTCTCCCCTGCTGGCAACTCCATGGCCCAGTGAAGGGTGGGAGAGGTCCATCCTGGATGGTGCTCTCGAGTCCTACTCTGGAAGATTGACCAGGCAGGAGAGGGAGGGGCAGATAAGCTGTGAGCCTTTAACACTCCTGCTCCCCGTGTCTCCCCATTCCCCAGGGGTCATCACAAGTGGTCAGTGGGCCTGGCAGGTGCATAGTGAATGGTTGGCATATGTGGTGAGAACATTCCTAATGTTGGTTTTGATATTGATGTGTTCATTGCTATTAAAGAGAAATGCAATTGATTTGATAAAATATTTTTATTGAATCATAATAGTTGTACACATTTTGGATACATGCATACTATGTATAATGATCAAATCAGGGTGATTGAGATACCTATCATTTACCAACATTTATCTTTTATGTTGGAAACATTTTTCTTCTAGCTATTTTGAACTACGTGATACATTATTGTCAACTGTTGTCACCATACTGTACTATTGAACACTATTTCTATGAAAGCAGTTGTATGAAGGAAATGCTATGATGTCTGGGATTTGCCTCTAAGTAGTTGTTGAATTGTTTTTATCCCTTCTATTATCTAACTGTATTTTTGTACCCATTAACCGACCTTTTTTCTTCCCTTCTACACCTCCCCTTCTCCCCCTTCCCACCCTCTGATAATCACCAACCATCTCCATGAGATCCACTTTTATTTTTTAGTGTTTGCATGAGTGAGACCACATGGTAATTGTCTTTCTGTGCCTCTTATTTCACATAATGATCTCCAGTTCCCTCCCTGTTGCTGCAAATGACAAAATTTCATTTTTTATAGCTGAACAATATTCCATTGTATATATGCACAACATTCACTTTATTACTTCATCCATTGATGGGAATTTAGTTTTATTCCCTATCTTTGCTATTATGAATAGTGCTGCAATAAATATGGGAGAGCAGATATCTCTTCAATATGCTGATTTCCTTTCCTTTGGATATATGCCAGTAGTGAGATTTCTGGATCATATGGTAGTACTATTTTTGGGTTTTTGAGGAATCTCCATACTATTTTCCACAGTAGTTGTACTAATTTATACTCCCATCAACAGTGTATGGGTATTCCCCTTTCTCCACATCCACACCAGCATCCTTTACCTTTTGTCTTTTTGATAATAGCATTCTAACCAGAGTGAAATGATATCTCAGTTTAGTTTAGATTTGTATTTCCCCAATTAATGAAGTTGAATATTTTCTCAAATACCTTTTAGCCATTTATATGTCTTCTTTTGAGAAATGTCTATCCATATCTTGCTCATATTTAAATCTTTTAATGAAATGAAATAAAGGAATGTGGCTAAAGGGAAAAAACATGTAAGTTGAAGGTGTGCTCCCAGAATTCATTGAGTTCAAACAGCCTCCTCCTTCAGCATGGAATCCTTGCAGAGATATGTGAGAGCACAGTGCAGTGTGAAGCCTTCATCTTCCCTTCCTTGCCATGAGCACACAATACAGCAACCAAACAGACCTCTAGATTAGGAGAGCACATCCCATAAGAAAACTCCAGGCCAAGCAGTAACAAAACACACAAGTTGCCTCTACAGAGGACACCAAACAGAATTATTCATGGAAATAAACAGTGAAAATTTTCACATAAAATTACTGAGTATTTGTGACTTCCACGGTGATTATTCAAACTATTGAGAGTTTTCACAATCATTTTTTCAGTTTGTTCCAAGCAGCATATTATTAAATAATATATTTTGTTTCAGTGACATATCAGGAGCATCCCAGATGAGAACAATTTCTGTTACATTAAATGAAATCACTACTTCATAGCACCCCAAACTCAGGGGACTTTTAAGGTCTTTATATAAGCACACACACACACACACACACACACACACACACACACTTCTATGCAAAACTATCTTGTGAAAAAGAAGGTAAATGTATCAGGCCAGAGAGTGATAGAAACCAAACCACAACTCAAAGAGCAGATTGTGCATATAACAAGACAGATAGTGTTTCTCTTCTTAGTCCTTTCCATGCACAACTGAAATATTCCCACTGAGTCATGAATAAAATGCATACACACTCAAAATTAAAGCATAACCATATATGACACATTACTGAACTATCTACATGCATTTGAATTTAAGATTTAATAATGTCGTATATTCATTAGGATGCACTGGTATAGTCTTTGCTGAAAAATAACTTTCTTGATGACTATATATTCTTTTTAATTATCCTATACAGGAAACTTAAACAGCTAAAGTGGTTAACCATTTTTCCCCATTGAGCAAGTACACAGGAAAGAAAAACTACAGAAGACCATGGTAAATGTAAGGCCCTTCTCACACTCTAAAAGAGGTTTGCTGACAGGGCTCCAAAATGCCAGACCAGAGACACCACCAGCCAGATCATCTCAGTAAGGAGGAGGAGTTTGTTGATGATACGATCTTGTATCTAGAAAACCCCAAAGATTCTGCCAAGAGATTACTAGAGCTGATAAATAAATACAGCAAAGTTTCAGGTTACAAAATCAATGTACACAGATCAGTAGCATTCTTATACATCAGCAACAGCCAAGCTGAGAATCAAATCAAAGACTCAATACTTTTCACAATAGCAACAAAGAAAACAAAATGCCTAGGAATATATTTAACCAAGAAGGGAAAAGACCTCTACAGGGAAAACTATGACACACCAGGGAAGGAAATTACAGAGGATCTAAACAAATGGAAAAACATATCATGCTTGTGGATCAACAGAATTCACATTGTTAAAATTTCTATACTACCTAAAATGATTTACAGATTCAATACAATCCCCATTAAAATACTAATATTTTTCACAGACCTAAAAGAAATTAATTCTATGCTTTGTATGGAACCAGGAAAGACCTCACATAGCCAAAGCCCGATTAAGCAAAAAGAACAAATTGAGAGGCATCAATTTATCAGACCTCAAGCTATACTACAAGCCTAGAGTAATCAAAATAGCATGGTACTTGCACAAGAACAAAGACATAGACCAGTGGATCAAAATGGAGAACCCAGATATAAAACCAACCTCATATAGCCATCTCATCTTTGACAAAGCAGACAAAAACATACAAGGGGGAAAAGAATGCCTATTCAAAATGGTGCTGGGAAAACTGGATAGCCACATGTAGAACTCTGAAAGAGGATCTGCACCTCTCACCTCTCACAAAAATTAATTCATGATGAATAACAGACTTAAACCTAAGGCATGAAACTGTAAGAATTAAGAAAAAAAATGTTGGAAAAACTCTTACATGTATCAGCCTAGGCAAAGAATTTATGAAGACAATCCCCAAAGGCAATCACACCAACAATAAAAATAAATTAATGGAACCTGCTAAAATTAAAAAGCTTCTGAACAGCCAAGGAAACAACTGATAGGGCAAATAGACAGCATACGTACAGAATGAGAGAAAATATTTGCATGCTATACATCCAATAAAGGGCTAATAACCAGAGTCTATGCAGAATTCAAGCAAAATGACAATAAAAAAAATTAAACCCCATTAAAAAGGGGGCAAAAGACATGAACAGAAGCTTTTCAAACGAAGAAAGACAAACAGCCAACAAACAAATGAAAAAATGCTCAACATCTCTAATCATAAGGGAAATGAAAATCAAAACCACAATGAGATATCACGTAATTCCAGTAAGACTGGCTGTTACCAAAAAGTCCAAAAACAACAGATGCTGGCATGGATGTGGAGAGAAAGGAACACATATACACTGTTGGTGGGATTGCAAACTAGTACAACCTCTATGGAAAATAGTATGGAGATACCTCAAAGAACTAAAAGTAGACCGACCTACCATTTGATCCAGCTATCCCCACTATTGCGCATCTACCTGAAGGGAAAAAAAGGTCATCTTATAAAAAAGACACTTGCACTAGAATGTTTACGGCAGTACAATTCACAATTGCAAAGATGTGGAATCAGTCCAAGTGCCCATCAATACATGAGTGGATTAATAAAATGTGGTATATGTATACCATAGAGTACTACTCAAACATAAAAAAATGAGGAACTAATACCTTTTTATAACAACCTAGATGGAACTGGAGACCATTCTTCTAAGTGAAATATCACAAGAATGGAAAAACAAACACCACATGTACTCTCTATTAAATTGGAACTAAATGATCAACACTCATGTGTACATATGGCAGTAAAATTCAACAGAAATCAAGCAGGTGGGAGCGGGGAGGAAGGGATGGGTAAACTCACACCCAGCGGGTACAATGCACACCATCTGGGTGATGGGCACACTTATAACATTAACTCAAACTACACAAAAGCAATCAATACATGTAACTAAAACATTTGTACCCTTGTTATATCCTGAAATTTAAAAAAATTATCTGGCACTTTAGCAATTACTCTCCATTTTTTCCTGCTTATTGACTTATTTCTTCAATTTTTCTCACTTAAAGGGAAGCTTTCCCTGGTCTGAAGTTCTTTTTCATTCAATTTGCATTTGTCCTATTTTAATATAGATGATTAGGCAGTACATTGAAGTAGAATGCACATGTTGTTTGTAGCTGATACCCAAACCTGAAAACCATGCCTGCCAGTTACTACGCAACACTGGCCAGGTCATCTAACCTCATAGTTTCAGGTCTTCCACTTGTATATGGGAATGATAACATTCTAAATCTCATAAAATTATTTTTCAAAATTTTAATGTTCATAAAACCTATGTGTTTTTATATTTTGAATATACCAAATGGATGGGAGAAAATCTACATTTTTATTGAATGCTTTCTGGAATGTATTGAATACAACATGGTAGCCTAATCTTCTAGTGCATGATTTTATAATCAAAATATAAATATACAATGACAACTATACAGAGGCAACTATGATTGTTTTGAAGTGGATGAAGAATATGCAATTAAAATGTTAGTGGATGGGTGGTCAGCCAGGTGGTTCAGCAGGCTAATAGGGAAGTCCACAGAGGGCAAAAATGTGGGATGTGCCTGTTGTGTTATTTTAAACAAGCTACTTCCCTCATTTGTCCTTGATGTTATAGCCTTTCATACCTAAAAATAAAATGGTTGGAGTCAATGCTCTTATAACAAGCTGATAATTCTCTGCTTTTGTATTTTTCAAAGGTTCATTCAAGAGCCTTTCGAAAACCACCCTTGATTTTCCATTAAAATTCAATTTGTTGATTTATGTATTTTGAGATGGCACTTCAGAGATCATTTTAAGAAATCAAAAGCTCTATTTTTTGAGACATAGTTCTTTGAAAAGTCTGATCCATTGGGTACATACTGGTTTTCAAATTTGGTTGCTGTTTCCTTTAAAAAATATAAATTCCCTAAGATAAAAAAGTATTCCTGCATGGGTTCACTTTGAAGACAGATCTTTTCAATATCATATTCTTAAAATGGCAAATTCATCTTTTAGCTGATCTAAAGAATTCAAAGGAAGTTAACATATGCTTTTTTCAAGATCATAAATGTTTCTTTTTCACACAATGATCAGAAGAAAATCTTGATTGCCAAAAATACTTTTAAAATTCTACTATATATGTATAGATGGTGGGAAAAGAAAAGGTCAAAGTCATGAAATTTTTGACAAGATAAAATAGATGAAAGAATACACTTTAGATTCATAGTAGTTGTGGTCACCACGTAAACGTTAAGTGCCCAAATTAAATGTCATCAGACTCTTGGGTCATCTCTTACTTTAGAGAGTTGCATTTCTTTTTTGTAGGATTCATAAAAGCCAGCACCTCAAAAGGTTCCTTGGTCTGAGTGATTCTTTAGAAGAAAATACCTAAGAGTAGGCTCACATTTTTAAGAAAGATAGCCAAATCTATAAAGAGAAGGTAGGACCATCAGATGTATTTGTAGAAGTGAATTTCTAAGCTCCAAAAGGCAAATTCTTTTCTCCAAGAGCTATTCTTACAAAAAATGGGTCTCCTACGTGCAAACTTGTTTAGCCCTGGTTCAAACAAAGTGTAAAAAACATATAAAGGCAGTTAGGGAAAATGTGAACACTAATGTTTGAGGATATTAAAGGATTGTTGTTGATATTAAGAAATCATTGCTAATTTTTAGGTGTGATTATAGTAGCTCCGATTTTTTTAAAGAAAAACTTTCCCTTTAGGAATGTATACTGAAGTACTTATGAGAGAAATGCTATGCTGTCTGGGATTTGCCTCAAAATAGTTCCCAGGTGGGGGAATGTTGATAATCATCAAAGCTGAGAGATTGGACACATAGGGGCACACCATGATCTGATTTTATAGATGTCTGGAAGTTTTCTTAATAAGAATATTCTTTATAAATATTATCCCTTCTCTAATATTTTTACTTGTGACAAATATTATGTTTCAATTTGAAAACCTTAATTATATTCAATGGCTTCCATCCTTTAAGTTCTAGACAAGAATAATTATTGAATACATCATTCTTCATAAAGCAGCTTACCATTCCCCATAGGTACACTGCAAGAAAGCACCTCACTTTCACCTTTAAAATTAGCATAATATTTTCACATCTACAATGATATACTTGCAAGTACATAGTATAGTATGCTTCTAATACAATAAATCACAACTAATTTGGATAAAAAATATTTGTATATAAATGTAGATATATTCTAGGATCTCTACAGGCATATTAAATCATATTCTTGTATAAACAAATGCAAGAAGACAAATGCCCTGGGACAAAATTCCACCCAAAACCCATACACCATAAACCCTCACCCCTGAACTCTACTTCACCTTTTCGTTTCACCATCCGTAAGGATAAAATCTTTGAAAGAGACAATAGTATTACCAAGAACTTTCTACAAAGGTCTTATATTATTTTCTGATTCAACTTTGATGCTCCCTTTGCCACTTGACTTCATTTATTTTTTTCACGAGCACTAAAGGAAAATCACAGGAACAGAAGCAGGAGAGCTGCCCCTTTTTATTCCTGTGAAGCAATTGGTCCTTTATAGGAATTGGTCAGTGGGGAATGTGATGGAAACTCCAGCGTGCTGGACAGAGTGGGCTGGGAAAACATAGGTGGAAAAGTTCTTTCAGTCACATTTAGGCATCTTAATTCTTTTTTCCTCAAATTCTGATTTCTATCCAGCCATCCTGATGCTGAGCCTGTGTTTCTGTTTTCCTTCTTAACCATTTGCTTCTTATTTGGGGCTAACTATATTCAAAACTAAAGCTTGATGTTAAGCAATAAAGAAAATAAAAGGTAGTGGGAACAATCAGGGAAGTAATTAAAATTTGACATAGTCTATATGGTACTATCTACGTAAGAACTTTGTAAATACCATCAAGTCACTTCAAAATGTACAATTTTCTTCCTATTTTTTTCTAGTTTACTTAAGGGCCCTCTACCTATTTTATACACTTGAATGCTGTCGTGGGGAAAATCCTTGTGGGTACCGTAGCACATTGAAATATTAAATGAAAACCAAATAGAGGCTGGTCTTAAAGTTGAACTGAAAGTCCCAGTATTTCATTGGCATCTTTAATAACTATACGCTATAGTTATACTTCCTCATTTCGAATAGGTTAATTCCTTATGCAACTCTAACCTTTATGAATGGGAGAAGGAAATCCATCATTCATTTAGCTCGTCACCTGCTCCACTTTGCATGCAACGTAGCCTACAAAATTTTACATGTTATTTTCATTTCTCCCCATGTTGCAAGCAACTGCAGGAAACAAACTGTTGGGATTCATCATGTAATCAATATCTCGTACATTAAAACCTCAGCATCTCTCCATGCAGCTGTGGAGCATTTAATCACTGTCAGGAGCTCTGTGTAATTCTAGGGTGCACAGTGTGCTCCTCAATAAATATTTTATGCTTCTCTTTAGAGGTTTATTTCTATTACCTCTAAAATACCTGGGAAGTAGTCTTTTTATTGTTCTTTCATTTTGCAAACCCTGGTAGTGGCCATTAGTATGGTGTTTATCTTCTTCCTTAGAAGGAATTTGATTTTGTGACTCTTGGTTTAACATATGAGTCTAAGGAAATATTTATTTTGCCCCTATACCTGTTTCTAAAGTGCCCCATAGTGGTTTTGTCTTGTGAAGAGTGTTTGAATAATGTTTGAATTATTAAACAGCTCCTCAGAGGAGTTCCCATAATGGTTTTGTTTTTTAAGGGTGTCTTGTCACATTCATTTTTAAAGGTATAGTAATGAATACGGAAAGAACGAATCTGGGCCTTCCACAGATGTTTTCCTAAATGCCTATTAGACTCCAGCAAACAAATAAACCTAAAGCCACTCAAAGTAAAAGCCAGATTAAGTCTAACTTGCCCTTTGATTTCAAATAATGCAATAGTAACAAAAAACAAAGAATCTTTTTTCACTAAAAATTTACTTTCTAAGACCAGAGCTCTCTGTAGGGTTTAGCATGTGATTAACAATTACTGCTGCAGTGCAAAGCAACACCTGGCTATTTGTGATTCATTTTGAATTCTTTATAATGAGAAAAAAAAGTTTCTGGACTTTATTCCTTGATTTTAAAAAAAACCACATAATTATTTTACCTGATAATTATTTGAAGGTAAATGAACTAAAATGGCTGGTGTCCCTCAATGCTGTTCTCTGTTTTGAGCCCATTTGCCATACACTAAATAGCTGAATAAACTACAAAACACCCTATTCATTAAGCTGGAAACATATTGTCTGTGCAGCAGGACGGGATGGTAATTTACTACCCACACTCAGGGAAGACATACTTTATAACGCAAATTTGCAGCTTTTAATCTGGAAAGTTAACAGCAAAGGCAATTCCGCTTTACTTTGTTTCCCTTCAAATCCAAAAGAAAAGCAATATCTACTTTGTTACAAAACAGAGCAGGCAATATTTTATATTGCCATAGTCAATTATGTGAGGCTGTGTAACCTTTTCCAGCTATTATAGTCTTCAAATCTTTCTGTGCTAATGTTGCCAACAATACAGAAGCAGCTTCAAAGCATCTCTGCAGTGTCTGAAAGAGAAGACAGCTGGCACTGCTTAGACACTAAGCTGAGATGACCAGATTTCTAATTTATAAAACTGGGACAGCACACGTCAGGGGCACATCATCGGGGGTTTTGTGAAGGTATATCTCCAGCTATCTCCCTTTGTCATGTAAAGATTTGTTTACTGAAAAAATTCTAAAAGGTTTTGCTGAGAGAAGGAGGAAATATAAAACCTTCAATTAAAAAGAATGCTACAAGATTCAATACTCAAATTCGAAACAATGTTGCGCTCCAAAGTACAGATTTGAGAGAATTCTGCTATCAAGGTAGACTGAGATGCCTATGAATTCGTCAGTCTCACCTTCAAAGTCCATTAGACCTTGGACATAACAAAATAGTCACTACAGGAAGGAAGGGATACAGATGTAAAATCATGGACTTACAATTGCTAGTAACTACCGACAACTTTAGGGTTATTTTGACAATTAGGCTCCATGTGATGTATCTCAGGAACTATAGCATAACTCCTGAATGTCATCCTCTGAGAGGAGGAGATGCGACAACTTAGGCTGAAGTATGCAAACCTCAGACATCAACCTGGGGGTGGGGAACGGAGTCCATTATGGGCAACTGAGAACATAGTTTGTTATATTAAAAAATTCATATTATCTTCCGGATCCTCTCACTAATTTTTCATTATGTTTATAGACTCCTATTTCCAAACACAGTCCCATCTAATATTGTCTTTGATTTTCACAACTTGTCAGAACGTTGAGTAGATGTTAGTTTGCCCATTCCAAAGAGGAAATTTAGTGTCAGAGAAGTTGTGTTGACTTGCCTGAGATGACAGCTACAAAGCAGGATTGGGCACAGCGTTCTGATCTTCTAACGCTTAGGCCAATGCTCGCTCTTCAAACTTGTTACAAGTGAATTTGGGGAAGAATAAATATTAGCATTGTCAATCTACAATTCTAACAAGGCATCATATTTCACATTTTCCCAGGAGAAAGCAGAGGGAAATGCTGATAAATTGTTTATGAATTAGAGATTTCAAGGCATAATTTTGAGCTGTTTAAACCATATTGCTTTGTTCTTACAAACATATTACTTACAACGTATATAACAATTCCCTAGATCTTTAGAAAAAAAGGAAAATGTAAAATATTCATCATGGAACATACTAAAAGCTCTGCATTAAATGGAAGTGCCTAACGTGGTTGTGTTTAAGCTCTGCGATATATTAATGGTCAAAGGCCTAATTGAGGAAATAACTCTCAAACATGAGATAGATTCACAATGGGGGACCAAAACAGATAAGCTTTTATTTGGCTCTCAATATTAAGGTTTTCACAAGACGTAATGAAACAACCAAGAAGAAATCACGGCCTGAGAGTGAGAGACTTTCAGTTATGGCATGACGGAGCATCTTCTTTAAGAGGATTCTGACTCCTTCATTTTTGGTTTTGCCCATAGAGGGTGGACAGCGCCTCAGACAACACATCAAAGCTTCTCCAATGCATTGTTCTTTCGACAATACTGTCACTATTCTGCGAATATCAAACAACAGAAATATGAATGTTATGTTGAAACTGGTTGTGGTTTTACCTACAAATTGCCAGCCCCATCCAGAAACAAAGGTATTAACTTGATAACAAGTGAATCTTTTAAAGAAATGTCTTTGTTCTTCCGTCTCACATTTTGGTGGCCTTCAATAAAATGATACATCCTCCAAGTAAAAATTGACCCCCAACTTCAATTGTGTAATATCAAAGAGACAATTCATTCACCATGTATCAATATACGGAAATACAATAGCAAGTCTATGAGAAAGAACACACAGTACTAGTTTGGCTATATCCTTGAGCAGGAGAACAACTGCCACAAATCTCCATTAATATGGAAGTCATCACAGTTTATCAGCCAATCCATGAAAAAATAAATGAAATTCATCTGGCTCTGACCATCCAGGTTGGATCTGCACATCTGCTCATTGTCTCAGCATCCTCTTCCTTCTTTGCTGTTCTGTGGACGACCCCTTGCATTTGAGTTCTTCACTCTGTCTGGACAATTTTTTCAGCCCATGCAGGATTCTTCAGTTTAAATTAGAATGTGCTGACATAAGTGTCTGAGGCTATATGTAGTATCCACAAGTTCAACACTATTATAACAGGTGTGCCACTGTCAGTCTATAACTGGGATGTGAACATTTTGCTTACTTCGCAGATGAATGTAGATTCTTCCTTGGATCCTGGTGGTATGAACTGAATAAAGGAACTAGCCAGAATGGTATCATCAGAGGGAATTGTTCCGATTTTGTTTTATCCCATTCCCCTCTGATAACCACATTTTTTGATATTTGCATTTTTCATCCCATCCCACTAGATTCTAATATCCACAATTTAACAGTCTCTTCACCTGAACATTCCACAGCTGTCTAAGCAGAAATTACAACGACCTCAGCATCTACATCAGCCACTTTTTCACCCTCCTGCATTTGATCATGGGAGGCTGAGGGATTTTTCTCCACCCCTCCCTGCCTAAACATAAAATGTTTCCATTTCTACTCTTCTGCTGAAGCACAATGCTGCAATAATGCAGGAAAAACTCTTGTCCCGTACTTACATTTCAAGCACCACCTGGCATAACTCGGAGGTGAGGCCTCAGAGCCCCAAAACAGGTTCTATCACTGGAGGCCCAGCCAGACACATTAAAGGGCATCTAACCATCCTGATCTCAACTGTGAGTCTCTCCCTTCTCCAAATCAGAGGAATCTTAAACTCCTTTTATGCAGAAAGTTGATGAGCACAGTATGTTGGTGGCATGTATGCAAATTCAAGGACATTTGCTCAACTTAAACAAGGGGATTTAAATATTTGCCCTATAATGCCTTTTACATACACATTGCCCCTTTCAAACTAAACTGTGATCTCCATTGCCCTGGAGAAATGGATTCCACAGTCCAGCTGCAGAGAGAAAAGAACAAATTCACTCTTGAATTTTGAGCTTTCCAATGCACATTTCCTGGAATTTAAGGATTTTCATGTATAATTTGTGTTACTCCTGTTACTTCTCTTAATACCTAACATTCAGTCGATTGCAACTCTGTTTTATTCTCCAAAACCTACATGGCTCTTAGGTCTCAAAAAGTGCTTTATCTCAAGGCAATTACTTCTGCTATGGACTATAGATATCTGCTTTGAAACTTAAAAACGGAGACTTCCTTTCTCTTCATGTTTCTGTGATACCATTATTCAGCGAGCAGTGAATATAGAAAGAATTCACGACTGCAAGTGTGGAGGAAGATAAAGGGTGGCAGGAATTACTGATTTTAAAACGCTGACAAAGTGTTAAGATGGTACCTTCACATCATCGCATATCCTGTCTTAAAACATCCTTTGTTAAACAATCACAATCTATGAAACTGGAAGGTCACATTTCAGTAAAGAAATTTCAACAAATGTAGCATCATCCTTTTTTTAAATCCCTAACAAATAAGTCACTTGACCCCCACTGCCTAACAGGAAGCCTCATTGTTCTCGTGAGATCCTCCTCCCCGCACCCCACTCCCACCCCACATACAAATTGCCCGAGAACCACGGGTCTTACCTGCGTCCAAACACTAGCAAAGACATGTGGAACCTAATGAGTGCAAAGCTGCTACTGTTTCCGTTTGCCACACGGTGTGGCTGTCGTGAGTGATCCTGTATCATCTGATGTATTGCCGCTTGTCTACTGATGCCAGGATGCCCTCTCTGGTCCACGTCCCCAGACAAGCACAAGGGAGAGCCCAGGTTGGGTGCAGAAGCTGCAGTTTGCTTTATTCCATGCTCTCATGCTCAGGTAAGTGATCCTCACAGTATAACCACTGTGCTAAGGTGGCTGATTTGAAGGAATTTTCCAGTATCAGTTGTGTTGAAACCACTTCACTCCTTGAACTCTTAGGTCCATGCCTTGAGTTTGAGTCACCATCCTAGAGTCACAGTTTTCTTAAGGAAAATGTATTTCAAGAGATTTCATTCCTTTTCTTCCCACTGGCCCTCAGCTAGTGCTACCATAATTCACGTTGATAGGTCTCTCCCAGTTGGTCTTGGGAAGAGTTTTGGTAACTTACCTCCCTAAAGATCATGAGTTCATAGTGTAAACTGATCCACTCCCTTCCCCAACCCCCACCATGATCATCTTCACAAATTAGAGGTCCCAAAAATGTCACTCCAATAAAGTCACGGGAAATGTCGGTTGCACAAAATTCCAGAAAAATGGCTAACTTGCCAACTTTTGCACAACCCAGAGAAATGTTTAAAAAACATTTCCAAGGAGAAAAGTTTCTCCTTTTCTAAATAATCACAAAATGAAGAAAGTTAAACTTTGGACATGTTATAAGGTTTTAAAAAAACCCTATGGAAAAGATATGAGCCTACTAAGTGTGTGTGTACAATCATACAAATAGCTACTCCTAAACTTGCCCAGAGAGAATAATAATTTATGCCAATTGAGTAGCTAAGAATTCTGATTCCATTTATTTTACTATCTGGAAACCTTCTATTAATATTTCAAAAATCATTTCTAGCCCCATACCCTGGTGCCCCAGAATGTCTTTTCCCACCCACGGCTGTTTGTGATTTCTCTTAGTGTAGAAGGTACAGCGTGTAAACATGCACCAAATCCCCCTTTCTTCATGAAAACTGAAATGTGTGGTACCATTAGCTTGCCTGAAACATAAGCCAGGACCATGGGGAAAGCATTTTTCTAGGTTTTCCAACTAGAGGGGCTTAGTATTCAGGACAGGGAACATACTAAAAACTTACTTGATGTGGTAACAAAACATCTCAGGCCATTTAAAATTAGGAAGAGGTATTTGCTACAGCTCAAACCTTTTGAAACTCTTTATTTTAAAATATTAAGGGGATGCAAATGTTTTTGTTACATGGACAGCTTTTGTAATGCTTGAGTCAGGGCTACTAGTGTGCGTATCACCCAAGTAGTGTTCATTGTAGCCTTTAGGTAGGTTTTTGCCCCTCCCCACCACTCCCTCCCCCTTCCTGATTTCCAGTGACTTTTACTTCCCTCTGTGCACATGTGTGCTCAACAGTTAGTTCTAATTTATTAGAGAGTACATGTGGTGTTTGATTTTCCATTCTTGAGCTATATCACTTAGGATAATGGTCTCCAGTTCCATCCAAATTGCTGCAAAAGACATTAATTCATTTTTTTATGGCTGAGTAGTACTCCATGGTAAACATATATCATATTTTGTTAATCCACTCATGAATCGATGGGCACTTGGGTTGATTCCACATCTCTGCAATTGTGAATTGTGCTGCAATAAACATTTGAGTGTAGGAGTCTTTTGATAAAATGACTTTCTTTCCTTTGGGTAGATACCCAGTAGTGGGATTGCTGAATTGAATGGTGGGTCTACTTTTACTTCTTTGAGAAATCTCCATGTTGTTTTCCATAGAGGTTGTACTAATTTGTAGTCCCACCAACAGTGTATATACATTCCTTTCTCTCTGCATCCACACCAGCATCTATTATTTTTGGACTTTTTGACAAAAGCCATTTTAACTGGAGTAAGGTGGTATCTCACTGTAGTTTTAATTTGCATTTCCCTGATGATTAGTGACACTGAGCATTTTTTCATGTTTGTTGGCCATTTGTCTATCTTCTTTTCAAAAACTTCGCTTCATGTCTTTTGCTCACTTTTTAATGAAGTTGTTTGTTTTTTTCTTGATTTGCTTGAGTTATTTGTAGATTCTGGATATTAGCCCTTTATTGGATGTATAGTTTATGAATATTTTCTCCCATTGGTCAAACTTTTTGATATTCTTTCTCCTTCCCAAAAGAAAAACTCTTTTCAGTTCAGCAAAGCTCTAAATAACTATTTCATGGTAGCAGTGCATGAAAGCTTGACTTGACATCTTAAAGGAAAACTGCAGGACAAGGGGAACTTCACAGGGTCACAGGAGAAAAATACTTGAAGCCTATACTTTTAAAAAATGGATAAGTTATTTGAAGCAGCTGTGTATTATTTACACATCTGCTGTTTTATTTAGTCCAGTTGGGCTGCTGTAACAAAATACCATAAACAAGGTAGCATGTAAACAACTGGAATTTATTTCTCACTGTTTTGGAGATGGGGAAGTCCAAGATCAAGGTTATTGCAGATTTGGTGTCCAGTGAGGACCTGGGTCCTGGGGTTTACAGATGACTCCTTCTTGCTATGTCCTCCCATGATAAAAAGGGACAAGGCAACTTTCTGAGGTCTGTTTTATAAGGGTACTAATCCCATTCAAGAGAGCTCTGCCCTCCTGACCCAATCCCCTCCCCCAAAGACCTCACTTTCTAATACTATCACACTGATGATCAGGTTTCAATGCACAAATGTGGGGAGGAACACAAACATCCACGTCATTGCTACCACCTTTCACAATACTGTTTTGCATCACCTTCTACACGAGAAGTATTCATATTAATGTGTTCCCTGGATTCCTAGTATCAGTCATTTTGCATATCAGGGACCTATCAGTTGTGAGGAAGTAGCTTACATACAGTCACTTCTTGACCTCTCTTATGCATATTGCCATTTAGTTACAAATATCACTTTTGGTAAAAAAGAAAACTAAAGTTTTTTTCAGAGCATATAATGGAAAGGGAAAAAAAATAGACAAAAAGAGCTGCTAAAGACTATAGCTTTGGAGAGAAAAATATTGTTTGGACATTTCGGTATTTCCATAGCATTCTTCTCACAAGAACAATTCAAACAGTAGAAACGGTCCCTCTCTCCTCTCTATCACCAAACTTCCTTTCTTGGCCTACATTTCACTGAAAGTTTTGCCTCTAGTTATCTTGCCACAAGCTGAAAACAGAAGAGGTATCATCTGAATTCATGCCACTATTTCAATAATGTGTCATTTTTATGTTTTAAATATTAAATATGCTAAATGGTCTCTGAAAAGGGGAGACTGCATATTGCATTATACTTTTTATTTTTAAAAAAATATGCAAAGCCAATTACTCAGTTATACACATGCTTCAACGGCAACTTAGAACACTGAAATAGTCCTTCATTTACCATGCTCCCTCAGAAGAGTTTTCTTGATTTTGTTTTGTGCTTTTGGACATATACAGAGAAAACCTTCTGGCTCTTGTATTATCTCACGAAACTGTTTTTTCAGATCACCCTATGCCTGCTTTTACAGAAGTCACATAAATAAACAACACCCAGCCTCGCTGGAAAATGAGGGAAGCTTTGTCAGCAGAACTTCATGAAAAAAATCCTCTGTTGTTGAGAAAATAAATAAAACATGATTAAAAAGTAGAGTCAAGGTCTACGAAGACACGTCTCCATCAGAAACCTACACCTGCACAAAGGTTTGCCTGCCTCTGCCGCTAAGGGGCTGAGCCACGGACCACACTGCTATCCCTCTATCACCAAGTTTTCACCCTCTGTGTGCGTGCGTGTGTTTCTCCCCCCACCCCATTTTACCACCACAAAGTTCAAATTCTTTGTCTATATAATCCCAAGTTGGAATAAAATTTTAGTAGAAGAAAAGATATGACTAAAGTATAACAAGGAAGTCTTTTAATAAGAAATAAACTATAAGATTCACTGAAGTAGTTATTATGACAGGGAGAAAATAATGCATTTGGTAGTAAGTTACACAAACTCTCAGGTACACTAAAACCCAGGTGACACCATTGACCAGACACCTTTCTTGACATCTTGGAACTTGCTCATAATCCTATTGTATACTGCTTGGGGAAGTTCAATACTTAATCATCAAGATAGAACTTAGTTTTAATGTATATTGTTGAGCCATAATTCTTCTTTCAGAGAGTAGAAACAAGACTGCTTTCCCCGGCATCCACTTGCCCTGTCCCGCTTGGTAAAGCGCAGAGTTCTGACTGCAATACTAGGAGGACTGATGAGCCTTCAGGACATCTGTAATCTGACCATTCTCCCTTCTTCCTCCAGACCTCCTGGCTGTGTCTGATGGGCAGCCCCAAGATCAAAGTCAGAGCTGCGTGGTTGAGTGGGATTTTCTGCTCATGCAGCTTGAGACATCTGCGTGCAGCAAAGAGTAAAAACTGCAAACAGAGCCTAAGAAATCTTAAGTGTTCCTAGTTCTCTGCTGCCCTAGTTAAACATTTAGGGTAAATTAACCGACACATAGAATAAAATCAGATATCTTTTCCCCCATAATTGGTAGAGATTACACGTCTGAGAATTCAGGGTCTAGCCCAAAGCCCAACACGCAGAAAGGGAAAATGATGAACAATTTAACAAATGAACATGCAGAAGCTAACTGGTTACCTAGAGAAAAGTATTCAACATTAGCAAAGTTTTCTGTTCAGGGCGTTTGGGTTGTGGTCACATAAAGAAAGCTTTAGAGCTATTGAAGACTATGTACTAAGGCTTTGCGACAACAGAGACACTTAGGAAACAGGATTCTTCCACTTAGAATAGGAAGAGGTACAATGTCAACTATTTTACTAATTTAGTTTCTTTGTTCTATATGCTTTTCTCTCCCAGTTGAAAGCCATTTTCTGTATTCCAATTACTTCAAAAGCTAACACCACACTACCACTTTTGGGTTAAGCCATCTGCAAGATTCAATTTCAAAATGTGAATTAGATTGCTAGAAACTCTCACGCTCTCTCTTGATATGGATTTATAAAATAATTATGCAGTTAGCCATTTAAAATTATTTTCATTTTGATTAAGTAAACTCAAAGACTATATTTAGAGATAAAGTCTTTAGGAAGGTAATTAGGGTTAAATGAGGTCATAAGGGTGGAATCCTAATAGGACTGCGTTGTTTTAAGAAGGGGAAGACACCAAAGCACACAGGGGGAGACACACTCTCTCTCTCCCCCCCCCCTTGTGAGCACAGAGGAAAGACCATGTGTGCACACAGCAAGAAGGCAATCCTCTACAAGCCAAGAAGAAACCAGCCCTGCCAACACCTCCATCTTGGACTTCTAGCCTTCAGAACTGGAAAAAATAAATTACTGTTGTTTAAGCCACCCAGTCTTTGATATTTTGTTACAACAGCCAGAACTGAATGATACAGTAGCCAATGCATGCCTTGGAGCTGGGAAAGAATGAAACCATTTTTGTAACACATTCCTCCAAAGAGAATAATGATGCATCCTGTTGCATAAGAAGTGGGATCTTAGAGGCATTGTTTCCATTTACAGCAGAAACACATTAAAAATAAGACAGGAGCAAGACAGGCCTGGTATTCTATACTTGGCTACTTTGTTTATGTACGAAGGGAAATAGAATAAAAGTAGGCTTAGTCGTCTAGTTTGTTTTGACTTTAGTACTTCTGAATAAAGCAGGAAGTCATACAACTAAGGCGAAAATTCACAAGTGTACAAAAGCCAGGGCCAGAAAATGGTCATCTTAGACGTGAAATCCATCATTGGAAGATATAAAAATATTGAAGAAATTAAGAATGTCTCCTTTAAACTAAATCTAAAGTTTATCTTATCAATTATTTTTATATTTCTATTATTACTATATTATTTTAAATACTTGTTCTGAAATAAATGAGGAAATTGTTCATGGGTTTAAAAAGAAATGTTGGATCTGTCTGTTGTTTTTGCTGTTGAAAGCACAGGAAATAGCAGGAAATGGAATTCAACACCACATGACAAATTTAGGTATTGATGATTACACTGATGCTAAGAAAAACTCATCAGCCCAAAGTAGGTGACAATACTGTTTCCCTAGAGAATCCTCCCCCTCGTTAAGACATGCTCTGACTGCAAACCATATACTTAGCAGCTGTCCTTTTTGTCTATGGACCAGATTTTGTTGGGTACACATAATGTTTTGTACATTTATAGTTATACCTTTGTTTTATTTAGTGTTTAGACAATTGGGTGCTTTCACAAAAATCTAGATTTCTGCCTTCTCAAGAAAAATAAAAAAAATCTGGCAACTATTATTAGAGTTGAACAGAAATTTTTCCTTTATCTGGGCATGACTCCCCAATTCCCCATAAACTTAACTAAGATCACTTTATTAATTTTTGTTACTTTCCTGTCTCTTCTAGACATTTTCATATATAACTACTTTAATATTGGGATTTTTTTTTTTTTTAAGAAAACCAATGTCTTGTTCATCCCTGCCCATTAATACTTTTCTTCCTATAAACCAATGTAACTTTAGATTGCAACATCTGGATGTCAACAGGAATAAGCTGGAGTATGGAGGGGAAGAACTAATAATCATAAATTTGGCCCTGGAAAGCACAGCCCATGCAAAAATATTCAAGTAGAAGAGAAGACAGAAAGATGTACAGTAATGCACAGTTTTATTTTAAATTTTTATATACTCTGCATATATGTTCAGTGTCAGAGAACATGAGATGGGGTTAGGAGAACATACTGCCTTATTCGTAAAGCTATGTATCAGATAAAAACCTATTAGATCCGGGGGTT
Source organism: Lemur catta (assembly GCF_020740605.2). Classification (NCBI taxonomy): domain Eukaryota; kingdom Metazoa; phylum Chordata; class Mammalia; order Primates; family Lemuridae; genus Lemur; species Lemur catta. Next base: position 50,265,510 of record NC_059143.1, on the reverse strand, counting down.
TGGACTAGAAAATACACACGTCAACCTACCATCCAGCTCTAGAAATCAGGGAAGGGCATATTCAATAGCATCCAAGTTGATACTACGTGAGGCCAAAGCCTCAAATGCCAAGTCCGTATAGATCATCAATCTCTCCTGATATGAGAATAAGTAAATGAGAAGGTGGAGAAATATTCGTGAGGCTCACCAAAAAAAAAAAAAAAAATGCAGAAATGTGGAAAGGGAACATTATCCCAAAGATTATGAACACAGACCTAAATATAACCTAGCACCAAAACCAGACAAAATATCTACAAATGGTCAGTTTTTAAGAAGACTCAAGATTAGGTACCCTGTTGTGTAGCCACTGCCACCACCCATCTCCCGATCTTCTTTCCTCTTTCCCAACTCAAACACTGTTCCCATGAAAAAATAATCCTCATTCCCTCCTCCTCCAGCTCCGGCAACCACTATTCTAGTTTCTGTCTCTACTAATTCTACTTCTCTAGCTACCTCATATGAACAGAATCATAGCGTATTTGTCCTTTTGACACTGGCTTCCTTCAACTTAGTAATTTTAAATGAATAAAACGGCAAAATTTATGTTTATTTTATCACAATAAAAAAGAAGAGAAGAGTCAAAAATCACCTTTATGAAATAGGAATAAAAAGTCGTAAGGGGAGAATTAATAGGCTATGTATTAGTCTCTTTTGTGCTGCTATAAAGAAATGCCTGAGGCTGGGTAATTTACAAAGAGGTTTATTTGGCTCACAGTTCTGCAGACTGTACAAGAAGCAAGGCACCAGCATCTACTTCTGGTGAAGGTTTCAGGGAGCTTCTACTCAAGGCAGAAGGCAAAAGGTAAGCAGGTGTGTCAGTCACGTGGTGAGAACGGGAGCAAGAGAGGGAAGAGGCGATGCGAGGCTCTTTTAAACAACCAGCTCTTGCACAAACTAATAAAGTGAGAACTCACTCGTTATTGCAGGAAGGCACCAAGCCATTCCTGAGGGATCCACCCCTAAGACCCAAACACCTCCCACCAGGCCCCACATTTAACATTGAGGATCAAATTTCAACATGAGATTTAGACAGGCCAACCATCCAAACCATATTTGGCTATACAGAAAAAAAGCCAATAAGAAAGAAGATAGGTAGAATAAGGGAGAATTGCAAATAAATCTTAAAATAGAAAAGAACATTAAATTTGGCATTGTTATTTGGTGATGGCTTGGACATGACCAAAGGCACAGGCCATAAGAGAAAAAACAGACATATTGGACTTCATGAAAATTAAAAATTTGTGCATTAAAAGACACTATAAGCAGAGTAAAAAATGCAAGCCCACAGAATGGGAAAAAATATTTGTAAATCATACATCTGATAATGGATGAATATCCAGAATATAGAGAGAATTTTTGTAACTCAACAAACAAAAACAACCTGATTCAAAAATAGGAAAAGACTTAAAAAGACATTTCTCCAAAGATATGCAAATGACCAATAAGCTCAGGAAAAATGTTCATGATTAATCATCAGGAAATTTCAAATCAAAACTACATTGAGTAGTTTTGGGTACACCTCATATCCATTAAAATGGCTAATTTTAAAAAAACATAGAAGTTTTGGCAAGGATGTAGAGTAACTGGAATGCTTGTGCACTGTTGGTGGGAATATAAAAATGGTACCACTGCTATGGAAAACATTATGGTGGTTCTTCAAAACAATGAAAAATAGAATTACCACATGACTCGGCAACTCCACACCTGGATATAAACCCCAAAGAACTGAAAGCAGAGTCTCAAACAGATATTTGTACTCCAATGTTTACAGAAGCATTATTCACAATAGCTAAAATGTAGAAGCAACTCAAGTATCCATCAACAGATGCCTGGATAAGCAAATTGTCACATATACATACAATGGAATATTATCCAGTCTTAAAAAGAAATTCTGACATGTTGCAATATGGGTGAAAACTTGAGGACATTATCCTAAGTAAAACAATTCACAAGACAAATATTACACGATTCCACTTATATGAGCTACATAGAGTTGCCAAAATCAGAGACAGAAAGTTGAATGGTGGATGCCAAGGGCTGGGTGGGGGGATGGGGAATTATTGCTGAACGGGTACAGAGTTTCAGTTTTACAAAATGCAAAGAGTTCTGCAGATGGATGGTGGTGATGGTTATACAAAGATGTGAATGTACTCAGTGCCATGAAACTGTACACTTAAAAAATGGTCCATGTAGTAAATTTTATGTATATTTTACCACAATTAAAATAGTAGAGAAAAATTGATATTGGAAGTAGTACGCAGTTAAGCTGCTTCTGTGGAAAAAAAAAATGGAATCTGGGATGCAGATGACAAACCGGAAATAAACCAGTAATATGTGGAAAGCATTGTTCTTGGCAAGTAGCTAGTGCTGGAGAAGAGGCAACCGTGATTATACTTGGGGGAGGGAGGCATAAGACCACCTCTGGGATGCAGAGGAAAGAATAAATAGACAGTGGGAAGACGTGAAGATTACATAACCCAGACCCTTCCCAAGCACTAGAATATTCACAGAAGATCACCATACTCCAAGCCAACTCAATTCAAACCAAACAGATGAACCACAATGATTTTAATGGCAAGGATTATCTAACAAAAAAAATCCACAGCATAGGCAAAAATAAATAAGAGGTTACCTGATGACTAAAAAATGTTTTCCTATTTGTATCTTTTTCTTTTATGCTCAATGCCATAATACTATAGGACAACATATACTATATTTCAGATCATTCCTTTCACAAAATACCGAAAAACCTCCTTGAACCAACCAAGAATAAAAACTGAGAACTCAAGAACAGAAAAGCCAAAGTTAAAATTAAAATTTTAAAAATTGAAAAGAGGAATGTATGGGGTGAGGGTTTCTGATAAACACCTGTTGTAATGGTTAATTTTATGTGTCAATTTGACTAGGCCGAGGCGCTGCCCAGGTAACTGTTGAAACATTGTTTCTGGGTGTGTCTGGGAGGCTCTTTCTGGAAGAAATCAGCCTCTGAGTCAGGAGACTAAGTAAATCAGATACCTGCCCTCATTAGGCATCATCCAAGCCACTGAGGACCTGAATAGAACAGAAAGGCAGAGGAAGGGCGAATCTGTTCTTTCCTTGATCTGGGACATCCACCTTCTGTCCTCTGACATTAGAGCCGGTGCTCAGACTTTCAGACTAGGACTGAATCGCACCGCTGGCTTTGCTGGTTCTCCAGCTTGCAAATGGCAGGTCATAGGCTTGCTTGGCCTCCATAAGCACATGAGCGAATGCCCGTCGTAAATCTCCTATGTCCATCTACATATTTCTATATCCTGACTACACTAACTCCTAATCACTAAAGTCTTGCTGAGCATCATAACTCAAAATTACCAAAACAGACTGAACTAACCACATTAAGGAACCTAAAAATGTGGACAAGTTGATGTCCTTTTCCATAGCAGCTCCTTCATCAAGATTTAAAGCAAAATAATTCACTATGACTGCCGCTTCTCATTATGGGAATAATCTTGTTAACGAATGCAAAACATTCCTCCAGAAATGCTTTTTCCCCACGAGTTTGCCACATGATTCAAACTTAAATTAGAAAGTAGGACTCATGGCTAAATGAATGATCATACACAGGAGTTTATCAGATTCTTGTCTCTACCCATGTGTGTTTCAAATTTTGCATAACAACAACTTTTAGGTCCACACGAGGCCCAGCGTGGCCTCCAGCATCTCTGTGCAGGTAGATGGCAGAGCAAGTGCCCAAAATCGGTCCTGTTTGTGTGTCTGGGAAACATCTGTCGGGCACCCACTGCAGAACCAGTTTTCAGAAAACGTGTAACTGATCAAACATTTCAGAGAACTGGGTCATTAGCAGCGGGGCTGTTTCTGACTGGAACCCAAGAGCTGTGAGCTGCCCGAGAAATCATGGCACCCACACAGCCCATGAAGCAAGACAGATTACCAGAGACAACTTCGCCACATTTGATTATATACTGTGTATGGATGAAAGCAACCCGAGAGATCTGAATAGAAAAAGTCATCAAGTTAAAAACTGCAAAGCTAAAATTGAACTGCTTGGAAGCTATGATCCACAAAAACAACTTGTTAATATTATTGATGATTCCTATTACAAGAATGACTCCAACTTTGGGAGTGTGTACCAGCAATGTGTCAGGTGCTGCAGAACGTCCCTAGAGAAGGCCCACCCCAGCTGGGGCCGAGCCCTGTTGCCGCCAACACCCAATGCAGACCCTGAGGCTGTGCACGTCTCGGTCAGTGTATTGAAGTGCCGTAACGTCCCATAGCCCTCAGCCCCAGCTCTTTCTTCAGTGGACTGTTTCTTATCTTAAAAAATAATTGTAGGTGGAAATCAGTTGTTTGGTAGAATAAATAAAAATTCTTGATTCAGACAGTTGATGGGGTATGTTAAGTGTTCTTGGACTAGTCAAACCTCTCACTTTGCCCCAATTACAAAAATAGGTGAACAAACATGTAGAACATCAAAATAAAACAAAGTGAAGTAAAAGATCACTTGAAGGCCTAGAGCAACATGTAAGCCTATTGAGACTTCGATATAGTCTAGTCTACCTACCACTTGAGTAAATTTGTGTGGCTAGCTTGATGAAGGACAGTGACCTCTGTCGCCCCCCACCTCTCTGTGTCCCAGGGCATGTTATTGAATAACAATAGCCCCCTCCACAGGAGCTCAAACTCTAGATAAGAGTTTTCATTCACACACACCCACGGTGCACACTTGTACATTTAAAAAATAGGAAAGAGAGAAAGATTTATGGACTCGAGCACCTTTAATACTTCTTGATTTTTATCTAGTATATTTCATGAGGAGGCCTGCTTATTTGCTCCCATTTAAACCCAAATTCATATGGGTACATATCAGAAAAGATTGTTTTCAAAATAAACTAGGGAGTTATAAAATTTTTAAAGTTTTTAAAAAGAGGAAAATGACACATTGGAGGTCAAAAGATCAAAACTCTAAAGGTCGAAAAGGAAATCTTTCTGCATAACTTTAAACCAGTTACCTTCTCAAAATTTTTTGTGCAAGCTCAAGTTAAGAAATTTAAGTACAGGAAAGTCTCTGTGAAAGTTTCCAGTTATTTTACTAACAAATCAGGTTGAACACAAGAGGACTCTTCCTATAAAATAATTATAAAAGAACATTTGGCAAAGTGAAGGTAGCCAATTTGTCCTTCAGCTACAAAATGCAGATAAATTGTGTGATCTTTCTCCTAAATCATAAATATTATGATTATTTAGTGAAGAAAATAGTTTAAAAAAGGATATTTAAAATTATGTATTAAACAAATTATACTTAACAGAAAGATGCTGGAAGGCAATTTAAAACTTTTTAAAGATTTTATTGAATACTGAAATTATTAATATTTCTCTTCTATTTGTCTATAGTATCTAAATTTCCTTTAATAAAAATTGTGACATTTATAATGAATAAATTATTTTAATATCTGAGCTCTTTTTCTTACCCAGCTCTCTTGGATATATTTGGAGAGAGAAAAGTTTTTTTAGTGAAAATGATATTGTATTTTGTTATTTATTCATACTCTGTCTTATTAAAAATAAAAGTATTCTTTGAAAATAATTCAGTATTTAAATAAACTGGGTATGAAAATATATTATCACCAACCTAATTTTTTTAATGCAAAAATTTTACAAAAGCAACTAAGAGCCTCAAAATGAAAATAGCATACATTGATAATGTTGAATTTTTATGGATCAAAATTTAAAGAACCTTGAGGCACTAAAGATTTTCTGTGTCTCCCTTTTATTATTTTGATGCCAGTTTATTATTGAATCTTTAGTAATTTTGCTCTTTAAAAGCTCTAAGGGAAAAAGAAAAAAAAGAAAATTCTCATCTATTTCATAATGAGAAGCCTTCAATCTTTAGTCAAACTACCAGAATCAAAACCTGTATTTCCTACAAAGCATACCATCATCTTGGCATTTTCCTTGATAAAGTATCTGCTTTAATGATTTGCCTCAGACTTCAAGCTATTTTCTTGTTACACACTTTTTAATCTCATCAGTGCTTCTCCTTGTAATTATTTCTTGTGCTGTTGTAATTTTCAATTGGTCTTTTCTAATTCCACTTTGTGTGTCGGCTGATAGCACATCTGACCTTTAAGGCATCCATTCATTTTGCAGTAACCTCTGGCGCCCGCATTTCCCCTGACTTTCTTTTGCAGAATGTTTTTATCCTTCCTTTTTGCATCTCTTCCACATTTTGCTCTGAAATGATTTATCATCCCTGTTGTCCTCAGGAATCACTTTTGTTCTAATTGCAAAAGCTAAATAAATTGGACTCCTTCACTGTCACTTTGGAAAATTCTCTTAGTTGAACATTTCTAATTATTGCAGCCTAGATAGCTCCTAAAAATTAAGGTCAGAACCACTCCATTTCAAGAGTGTTACCAAGTATCGTCAACAAAAGGAAAATCTTTTTTATGTATAAACAAACCTTTAGCTAAGTTTTCTCCCATAACTTAAAGGGTTTTCCATGTATGTTTAAATGTTTTGACTGTTACTGTACCATCCTCAAAACCAGGAGGGCCCAAATATAGAAAAGGACAATGTCAAGATCATGTATGAACATACAACTCTGACCCATGATCTGCAGCAACCAGTCAGGGAGTCAACCCACTCTCTCCAAGTCAGCTTTGTAGGAAGTCAGACCACCAGCTCGAGCAACCAGTGCAGGAAGCCAAAATAACCCCTGTAACAATTGGCTCAGAGTGGCCAGGCTTTGATTAGTAACTAACAGATTCCCTAATTTTTGCCCCCACATTCAATTTAGCAACAACAGAGAAAGCCCAGTGTGCACCCCTAACCACTCCCGTAGGACACCCCACCTGCAGCCTCCCCACCCTAGCAGCTCCCAACAAGGGCATTCCTGGAGCCTTCCCTTTTCCCACTCCAAATGCAAGTGATGGTGGCCGACTCCCTTGCTGGAGCAAACTCTGAATAAATAATCCCTGCTCATTCTCATTGGGGTGGTCTTCATTTATATCCACATTTAGCTTTCAGAAACTCTGACAGAGCTTAACTTTTAGACATAATATGCAGGCTAAAATGTCTATTTCATTTACTATTTTATTATGCCTAGAGATATAAAGCTTAAACTTCTAAATGTTTGCCACATCTTTTCAGTTAAAAATCACAATGACTACGGTGGCTTTTTACTTAACATAACTATGTGCCGTTACCTGAGGGCTTCTGTATTTACAATCTCCCATCTATTGAGATCGTGCCCTGTGCTCGGCCCTGGGGAGCACCCAGGTAAGACGGCATCGCCTAGATGCTCAGGGTCTAGTGCGAGGACACGCCCGTAACTGCATAACCCGTCATTTATTTCACCGAGTATCAGAGCATGGCCTATCACTTGTCCATGTCAAATTTAGTACAAGGCAGTGGGAATATTTTGTATCTAACGGAGAAATAATGGGTTTCTCCCCAGGTTCCCACTGGCTCCTACCTGGAGAAGTGGTTCAGCAAGATCAAAGTGGTACGACCTTCCTGACGACTCGGACCCCTATTGAAATGGCTGTGGTTTCCAGAAATAGTAGTCAGAGAGCTCGGCTGAAAGGGAGCAGGCCGCCAGGTCTGGATGGAAACCAGAGCTCTCCACCCTTACCAGGAAGCCTCGTTTTCATTGCAGCCAAATATAGGGCTTTCCTTTGGGCCACTAACAAAGTCTCTAACAGAACCCAGATCAAAGCTCATGATTGGTTTGAAGAATTAGAGGAAAGCCTTTTGTGCCTGCAACTTTTCCCGTCTAAGTGGAGGACCACGCTTGGCTGCTGCTGGAGCTGTCTTCTCTCCGGTGGCCCCCCCAGCCCTTCCTGGGGTCACACAAGTGAGCGGGGACCCCTCCCCCGGGGTAGGTCCATGTACGGACTCAGCCAGGGTGCTTTCACCCCTACCTGAACACACTCAGGTTCACACTTTCTGATTTAGAACCAGAAGGACGTGTTTCTCCACACCCCACCTTCGTTATTCCACCACTTGTGAGAAAGAACTATTTCTCCATAGAAATCTCCATATTTATGTACACAGCCGAGATGTGCGCTACGGCGGCCTCCGGCCAGGGCTATCACAGAACAAACAGCATAACAATGAAGTCGAGCCAGTCCTGAAAAAAATAAATCATGACAATTAAGAGGAAGAGTTACGTGGCGAAGTACCATGCAGTTCGGTAGCAGGGCTCTGCCAGGAGTTCTGATATAAGAGAATCACTAATTAGCCTGTGTGCTCAAGACCACTCATTTGTTTTAGTTTCCATTTAACCTGACTAAAATGCAAAACTCCCTGTTTGGCATAGCTGCTAATGAAGATTATTAGGTCTTCTTATCATGTGTCAGCGTAGAATTTTTTTTCCCCCCAAGCTACGCTTCCAGGGGCGAGTGCTGCTGGCCGCCTGGCTGCAAAGGAGTGTCTGTAAATCTCAGCTGCAAGGCCCAGCACGAGCACTCAAGAACATGCTAATTTCAGGCCCTAACTTCTACATGCTTGTCAAGCCGGGGCACAACACTCACACCGGAGTCCCATTCTAAAGTGAAAATAGTATACAAAATATTTCAATCACCCACAAACCCCTACGGCTGCTCTGTGGTTATCTTGAAGGTATATCTAAAGAGATTACCTAAGTGAAAGGAGGGTTTTCTATTCATTAACACAGGTTTGGAAGATGTATTCAGGAGACATTTATTTCCTTTTTCTCTTTCCAGATGAATGACAATCTCTATCTTTCAAGACCCCTGGGAAGAACGTGCCAGGCGGCTCAGTGACTCTTCATCTGCCCCTTAATATACCCGCCTCCCAGTGATTTTGCTATTAGGTTCTTGCTTGTCCTGAGAAAAACACTTCTGTACTATAAAAATTAGGGCATGGATTGTGTTTAAGAGGATACATTTACACATACACATGAATCCTAATTTGAAAGATTAATTATACATTCCTTCTACCCATAAACTGAACCAGAATCAGATATTCATGATCCCTGCACAAGAAAATAAAGAAATCTCATCTTAAAGTCACTTGCAGTCTCCTATAAAGTGTGATTTCTAACCCCAGCACTTTAACGAGTAGAAGCCGATTCAAACTTCCCTTCCACTGAGCCCGCAAAGCATTTTATATTCTTCCAGATTCTTTATAGGCTTGTACTTGGTAATTAATCCCCCAAGTGTAATATAACGCGAGTCAAATACAATATCCAGGCTCCTTGGGGCAGCCGGCTATGCAGGTGACGCAGGTAAACAGATCAGCATCTAGAACCCGATTGGAAAACAGGGGCCAGGGACTCGGGCGGGGTGAGGAATGAGAAAAGGAGGCTGCAAAAATCAACCAAGCAACACCTCTATTTCCAGAGAAGGCAGAAATCACTGGCTAGGTTAAAAATGGCCAAGAAATTTTATTGCCAGCTTACTTCCACAATGTAAACATTATTAAATGAAAAGAAACAAGAAACCAATTCAGTTCCAGTGTGAATGTAAATAACTGTAATAGGCAATGCAGCAGCACACCAGATCTGACCCCCTGGGTCTCAGACTCATAAACCTCCTCTGCTTATGATGACAAAATGCTTCAGGGTGTATTATACCCAGGGCCAATGAAACTGCATGCGAAAGTGAACACCTCCCAATCCATGACTCTTATTCACTCTTTGTGGATGGAAATGTGTGATTAGAAGACCACCTTCTCAGAGTTTTGCTCTCGTTTCAAATTCTTTCCAGAAAGGTAACTGTCTAAGCAGAGGAATGAGTTATCTTAGTTGTTATCATCAACTGGTTCAGCAGGAAAAAAAAAAACTGGAAACAAGCAGATTCCTTTGAAAAGCATATGTTCTTTATAAATCTTTTTAGAATTCTTAGACCCAACTAATTAATATGCTATAATAATTCCAGTCTGTGGATATAACAATGGGTATTAGAAAATTACAATCTCAGCCGGGCACGGTGGCTCACGCCTGTAATCCTAGCACTCTGGGAGGCCGAGGCAGGTGGATCGCTCAAGGTCAGGAGTTTGAGACCAGCCTGAGCAAGAGTGAGACCCCGTCTCTACTAAAAATAGAAAGAAATTATCTGGCCAACTAAAAATATATATAGAAAAAATTAGCTGGGCATGGTGGCGCATGCCTGTAGTCCCAGCTGCTCGGGAGGCTGAGGCAGTAGGATCGCTTAAGCCCGCGAGCTTGAGGTTGCTGTGAGCTAGGCTGACGCCATGGCACTCACTCTAGCCCGGGCAACAGAGTGAGACTCTGTCTCAAAAAAAAAAAAAAGAAAATTACAATCTCATAACTAAATCATTGGTATAAAAATAATTTTGACACTTGATCATAATCCTTACACAGGTTATAATCTGGGGAAAAAACAAGACACTGGGGAAACAGTAAAGACCTTATGGATTGCAAAGTCAATTTTCTGAGCAAAGGGAAATTGGTGAGAAAAGACATTTTCAAGAAAGACTCTTATGGAGGCAGCTAGGATTTTAGCTAACCCTCAAAGAATGAGGAAGACAGAAGTAGCAGGGACATGTTCCAACTGTGAAGAATGCCATGAGTGAGGCATAGACCATAAAACTATCATATACAAGATTAACAAAGAAAAAACTGATATCTTCTCTATATACTTGGAACAACCAAATGAACAATATAACAAAAAATTGCATTGACAAGAGTCATAATTTAAAAAAAAAAAACTATAAAGCACCTATGAATAAATCTCTCAAATGTGCAAGAACCAGGTAAACATTCTAAAACTTTTCTGAAGGGTAAGCTGACTAAATGGAGAGAGGTATCCACTCCTACAGGAGGCCACTGAATGCCAATACTGCTTGATCATTCTTCCTTAATTTTTATGTTCAATGAAAGTTCCATAAATATCTTAGTATTTGTAGAACTTGACAGACTGATCCTAAAAGTCATGTAACAGAGAAACACAACATGAATAGCAAAGAGATTTTGAGAGAAGGAGGAAGGAATACTTGCTTGGTATAATATAGCACTGTAGGAAATTAAACAGTGTGAATAAAGGTTCTGGAAATGATAAATACATCAGTGGAATGAACCAAAGTATTCAGGAACAATCCCAGTTATTTAGAGCTGAAAATATTAAAATGTGGCATTTCAAAGCAGTGGAAAAGGATGTACTATTCAACTTGCCCATACAGTGTTGGAACAATTGGCTATACATTTTTTTTTAAATATAAGTTTAGATCCCTGAATTGCATTAATAACATATCAATTCTCAATGCACTAAAGGACTCAATGTGAAAAAACAAAACTCTGGTAGTGCGGGGAAAAATAGGAAACTTGTTTATAACCTTTGGGAGAGGAGGGAAACTTTTTTTAAATAAGAGGAGCAAGAAGGGGAAAAAACGGATAAATCTGACTACATAAAAACTGTAATCTTCATTACAAAAGGCAAGCCCCACCTGAGAGAAAATATTTGCAAAATATAACACAAAGAACTGATATCCAAAATGTTTTAATTTCCAGCAGCCTCCCCTTACCCTATTCAACTTCCCAGTATGAGCATTGCTCATCAGTCAGGAAGCATCTTCCCTCCTCCTTCTGGTAAGAGCTGGAAAAATATTCTTGAGCTAGAACCAGAGTGATGCAGAAGGCAGCACAGCTCAGAAAGTACAGGTGAACACGATTCTTCCGAAAACACGGAACACATGCCCAGGGCAAGAGGTAGATCCCTTTCTTGCCACCACAGTTGTTAGAAACAGATTGAGCTGAGCTGCCAAAACAAGCTCCATCAAAAGCAGTGCTTTTTTCTTCCAAAAACCAGATGAGGCATGGCTGCAAACAAGTCATAATTTCCAAAGCAGAGGAAAAGAAAAGCAGAAAGAATGGAATTCTGCTCTGATACCCATCAGGAAACTTGCAAATAAGTGGTCCAGGAAAGTCCAATTCATTCAAAGGTGAACAAAATACATAGAAGGACCCGGCAGGGTATCGATGCAATAATGAAAAACAGAAGAGGTGAGTAAAACGTAGTAACAGATGAACGACACTCACCAAAAGAAGAAAAAAGATCAGAACAATCTGTAGCCAAACATTTTGTGGGAATGTAAAGTATAATGACCCCTAGAATGAAACCACAGAAATATAAACCTTGTAGTTTCAGGCGTACTACACAACACACATGCACATGTACACCAAAAAACAGAAGCAAAGAAAAATGGTTTTTAACATATACAAAACTAGAAAATATATCAGTGTAATATAAAAGAACTAAGACCAAGTTTATCTGTCCTACCAATAATTGTAAATGAGCTACATTCAACAAGAATTTTCATTTGATCACAAAACAACAACTGTATATAAAAGAAAAATCTAAATGGAACTGAAGTTGACCCTGAAAGGAAAAATGAGAGTAGATTTGGAAATAAAACCCAAATACAGCCAGAAAGAGGAGGGGGGAGGGAGAGGAGGGTAGAGGAATGAGAGATCATCATCTTATATAAGAGATGCTGTGAAATACAGAACCAAAAGCTTTTCAAGGTCAAAAAAATTCCAAAGACAAGGAGATATTTAACATTTTAAAAGGTACAATTCACAATGAAGATAGTTTAGGAATATCCATGGTCCTAACAGCATGGCCGCAACAGCTATCAACATCTCGAAAGCAAAAAAACGCAGGAGACACAAGGAGAAAGAGACAGAAACAAGCTAGTAGTAGGAAATGTTCATTTTCAGTCTAAAGCACATAGATAAAAACAAGTCCTACAAGACTTAAAACTTGCTAGCAAGTAAAATCCTCAGTATTCCATGCTCAAACACATTTTGTTAAGAGGATATTTAGCTTAGTGTCATCACATTGGACACTAGAAATCAGTGTAACATGGGTTTGAAAAGAGCAGAGCTGCAAGTCACATGAATTTTACATTTGACTATAGTCAGTTTTACCACCATATAAAAGAAGGATGTCCTAAAGGCTTCAGGGAGTTCAGAGAAGCATTGCTGAAAAAGGAGAAAGTGGAAAAATATTCTTTTGTATCATGAGACAGAAGGAAATATGTCATTGGGGATTTTTTTAAAACATGTCGGAAATGCCTGTTTAATTAGTCCTATTATATTCATGTTCTCCTTTTATATCTTATTTTGATGTATATATTTGTATTCATAATATCCATAGCATATAAGTACAGCAGTATGTATTGAATTTAGAAATATATATGAAGTAAAAACATCAAGATATAAATAATTTAAACAACTAGGAAGTTATATATAATTTATATATAAAACTCCGGAAATAGTGAAGGCAACATTCTTGGTAAGTACCTGTGAGCAATTTGTAAAAATTAGCTATATACTTGACCCCCAAAACATTAATAAATTCAGAAGCACCAAATGGACAGCCACAGTCTAGTAGGCAGATTTCTGCCTCACAGCCTTCAGCCCTGGTATCACTTCCATGAGGTACATGAAAAAGTTCATTTAGGTGACCACCCAGTTGACTTTAAAATAGGGAGATCATCCTAGATGATCCAAGTGGGCCCGACGTAATCATATGAGCCTTTCAAAGCAGAGCTTTTTCCCAGCTGAGGGCAGAAGAGGAATTCAAAGAGATACTGAGGGAGGGGAATATTTAAAGCCCGAGAATGACTCAAACCTTGCCAGCATGGAGATGGAGGGAGCCACATGCAAAACACGTGAAGGAAACTAAATCTGCCAGGAATGACGGAGGTGGGAAGAGGACCCCAGGCCCCAGGGGGGAAGCTTGATTTAGCTTTCCCAGACCCTGAACAGGGAAACCAGCTGGCCTGACCTTCAGAACTGGGATAATAAACATGGGCTGTTTTAAGCTGCTAAATGTGTGGTAATTTGTTACACAACAAATTACACATGGTTACCTCTGAAAAGAGGAATAAGACTGGGATCAGAGGAGATTTAGCTTCATAGGTACTGTTAGGGTATGAATTCGTGCACTGGATGAGAAAGACTTCTCTCACAAAGATGGAGGGGAGGAGCAGAGAAGGGGGAGAGGAGCCAGAAGAAGAAAAGGAAAGAAAGGAAGAGAAGGAGGGAGCGGCCACAGTACATGACTGAAGGAGTGGAAGTTCCGGGCAGTTGAGGAAAAGCAGCTCAGTGCTTTTAAAGGGTAAATGATTTTCTTTTTTCCTTGCTGCAGACTAATAACAGAAATGGCTGCATCTGGTTTTTTCCTTTTTTTTTTTTTTTTTTTTCATTTCTCTGTGAGGCCAGTTTTATCAGAGTCCTTGAAATGTGGTACTGGCAGCAACTGAGGCAGAGAGTTCACACCCCTACTGAGCTGCTTAAAAAACTCTTAAAACAATTTAAGCCACAGGTGTGTAATCAAACAAAGGGGCAGTCATGTTGTGAGTTTTCTCTTCAAAGGGACAATTCTGCGCTGCAAGTTTATTCCTCTGATAGGTTATTAGTAAGGCCACCTTTCAGTTAGAACTTTTAAGAATACATTTATGACATCCACAAGTTCATTTTAAAATTATAAATCCCAACCTCAGCTCAAGAAGTAGGGTTAAATCTGAACATTGTGGGTGGGCAGAATATGAGTGAGCAAATAAGGTCACTATCAGATTTTAAATAAAAATATATGAAGATTTGTTTGGTTGTTTAGGTTTATTTTGTTCTACAATTATTGCTAAATGTATGGAAGCTCTATGAACTTGAAAAACAGATTGATCGTTAAATGAACTAAGTTTTCTCAGAATCCATATCTAAGAGTAGTTGGTTAGTATGGGAAATATTTCATCCAAAGAAGTAAAATATCAATAGCAATAAAGAGACTTACCTTTTTTCCCCCCAAAAGAGTCAATGAGAACTATAAGCAGTGACTTATTTAACCCCTTTTTATAGTAAAATGCTGCCAAGTAGACATGATTACACTTGACAAGCATATTTTACTGCCAGCTAGGTGATCACCTACACAGGAATTTATTTGGCAATTGTAAGTAACACGTTTTTAACATTTTCATACACTGCACACTTGAAGGAGTCTCACACACCTGAAATTACTGTATCAGAAGCTATTTCAACCATTCAGAACAATAGGAATAGTTATAGTCCCAATGTCTTCAAAATTTTAGCCCCCCACACTATGACATACCAGTTTGGTAGTTTCAATGTACCTACCTATAGTATTTTTAAAGAATTTAAATTGAGTTTAAATTTACTTCACAAATGTACATAACCTCACATTTATTTTATGTTTCTCTACATAACCAGCTAATTTAGCTTTTCAAAAGACCTGTACAAATACACTTCATTAAGAGTCACTTTCCACCCTCTGGAATCTGGCCTTTCTCACCTATTTTCTGAAGAGAAGATTCCCAAGACATTTTGGATAATGACTTCCCTGTGATTGTCATCAAAATTATTCATATTCAAATAGTTCGACTCAAGCCTTTCTGAGTTTTGTCCTCACATAATGATTTAAGAATGAGCCAATTTGTTGCCCATTCATTTCCACAGTATCTATTTTTCTAACCTAGAAATGCTGATACAGATATTAGATTGCAAACAGGATAAGAGGAATGACCTTTTAAATTTCGTTAAATAATTAACCAGGACTAGCTAAGAAAAAAGGCGGGGAAAAAAACCATATTTCTTAATCATCTGATAGCAATGACAAAAAATACAGGAAAATATATGAGAAGATAAGAAAAACCAAAAATGACTAAATACAAAATAATACATTAATAGGAAGTTTGTCCTAACTTTGAATATTTTCTAAGTCATTAAACATAAGAAACGAACAACTTTGAGGGACTGTATTCTATCAGTTTCCCCAGTTTACTTTCTGATCATTTCTAGTTTTCCCACAGCTACTTACTTGGGAGGCCACTATTTATTTTCTTTGAACGCGTGTCCTCAAAAAATGAAAATCAACTATTTTTTAAACATATTTTAGATTTTCTTGGTGGCAACAGAAGCTATATTTCAGAGAGTGGTGCAGTGAATAGGAAGTTGAGATGGGGAATGTAGGCTGATTTTTAAGATATGTTTAGTTGGAAAGCGACGGTGAGAGAGGGGTGTGGCCAGGTAGGGAAGATAGTTGTTAGTGGCTAAGTCCATATGTTTAATTATTTCTGGATAAAATCAAGTATGTATCATGTCTGGTATCTAGTAGGCATTTAATAAGTTTGTTATATGTATGAATCTAATAGACATTCTGTTTCTGAAATCAGAAATCACAGAACTTATTTAACATTAGTTAAGGATACCTGATCAGGAAATAATATCATTATCATTGTTTTCTGACTACAACCCCTCTAAAGTCAGAGACTAGATTTGAGGAAATAATAACGCAAACTGCCAGATTGGTAAAGCAACTGGTGTGCTTTGTATCAAAAGTACCAAAACACACACACACACACACACACACACACACACACACACACACACAGTTGCTCTTAAAGATCAAAGTCACAACTTGACGGCCCGGTATGACCCTGGTAAGGTCCAGTCCTAACGCCCCCTGACTACACCTCCTACCAACACCCACCTCTTCATCCCCCTTAGCTTAGATCCTACTTCAGTAAGAAAACTGAGGTCCTTGAACATGAACTGCTTCAGTTTCCTGCCACCCCTACATCCTTACAAATTTGCCTGCGTCTGCCTCTATACTTACTTTCACTATTCAGAAATAAGTGCCCCTCCTGCTGTCCAAGCCAGTTCATCTACAAGTCTGCTCCATCCCATTCATGTCTTTTTCCCTTGGGCTTTGTTCTATTATCCTCCATCTCCTTCCAACACCTCAGATTTATCCATAAAATCTTTATGCCTCTTTCCCTTAAGTATTACTCCCTAGCCACTGCCCTTCCACCATCCCTTGTCAACTAAGCATATTTTAAAAATCAGCCTACATTCCCCATCTCAACTTCCCATTCACTGCTCCAGCCCTCAAATCTCACTTCTACTTCTGCCGTTCCAATGGAATTGCTCTCAGACATCAATCACCCCTAGGTGACCACTTCTGCATTTTCTCACATAGCTTTCCTGCTACATTGGACTTCACTTATTTTTCAAACCTTGAAATTTTGTGCTCAGATTTCCTAATATTACTAGCGTTTCCTTCTGCTCTCTGTTTCTTCTCATACCTTGGTGTTGGCAGTCAGGGTTCTGCCTTCTCTTTCTGTACTCTGAAGTGATACCATCCACTCATGGTGTTGATCAATCACATAGACACTGAAAGCTTCCAAATCTAAATCTTTATTTCTGGTCTCTTTGTGATTTCTAAATTGCAAATCAATTGACTGCCAGCCATCAAATGTAACAAGGACCAAACAGAATTGTCTTTTTCCTGCCCAGATCTAAATTTCTGACATGTATTAACATGATTAGGGGCTTAACTAATAAATAAGCCAGAGCCAACCTGAAAATACGTGGTCTAGGCAACTCCGGGAGGCTACAGACAAATCACCTAAGTACCTAGAAGTTGTTCTTACAGCATTCCCCTTTGATTCTGGCTTTAGTTTTAAATAATTTGCAAGGTGCTGAGCTAACCATACGGCAACACTTGCCTATGTGGAAAAACGGTTTTTCTAAGAAGAGGATCGTGGTTAATAGCTTTAGAACCTTGAAAGGAAGGCGGCATGGGGGCAAAAGGAAAGAAAGTGATAAATATCTAAGTCCTGGTTCTCTGATGAGAATGTCCTGTAGAAGCCAGGCCATCCCTCAGGTGAGGAGACAGACCCACGGCCATCCTTACAGAGTTCTGCTGGAAACTTGCTGGCTGGTCCTGTAACTGCGCTGGGTACAGAAATGACAACATGGTACAAGTGACCAGCAAAAAACAGTGGATTCTATTAGCTGTCACAAATGTAGACTGCGTAGCTGGAGTGGGTTATCTGCATTGAGGGATAAGGATGTTACACCTTGTCTCTACTACACCAAGATGACACAGTAGGAAAGTCAAGGTCCAGAGATAGAAAGGACAGAGAGCCACGGCATTTCTGAAGGATTAGTGACAGCATCTGCTCATGGTTTCAGAGCTGTGACTGCACTGGCGTCTGCAAATGCCTGCCTTGGAGCGGTTCTTCAGCGAGGCAGAAAGTGCCAGGGAAGGGCATGCCAAGTTTCCAACTACTTTCCTCTACCGTCTACTGGGTAGATGAAAATCAGAGGGGTGTAGAAAATGCCTAAAAATATGACATTGTAGAAATTGTTAATGAAACAGAAGGAAAAGGAACAAAGCAACACTCTTTGGAGATGCAGGCTGGGCTGAGAGATGGGTTAGAGGCACTGCTGCTGAGGCAGCTCACGTTCCGTGATGACCTGAAGAATCTTCTGATCTGCAGTGGAGATCCAGGAGATATGAGAAAGAGAAGACCTGGGCAAAGGTGGTGGACACCTTGCGAGCTAGGGGAAAACCATAGAGTCCTCGTCTCAAGTTCAGGATTAAGTTTTGTTCACCGACGCCAAGGCAAGTTATGATAATAAAAGACTGAGGTACAGACAATAAATCTAAGGGCATGGAGGACTGTCAACCACCAAACCTCAACAGCCAGGGCAAGGACAGACCTCAGCAGGCACACGTGGTTTTCTGCTGTTGTGGAGGGCAGGCTAGACAGAGGCAGCAGGGGCACCGCAGGGAAGTGTGTGCGGGGTTGTGGGTGAGCCAACCCACCCCTTCACAAGCTTAAACAACCCTCTCCCCAACCAGCGAGGCCACAGGCAAAAGCCCTTCAGTTGAACAGTGGGAACAAGTGGCTACCATCTTCCTGTGAACAGCACTGTCCCCAAGACCCTCAACAACAACAACTGGCAGGGTTAGGTATTGGGGGGCTGAATGCATAAGCTTTATGCTCCTTGGAAGAATTTGGAATTTTCAGAATAAGTTAGGAGTATCACAGTCTTCTCACAATATTCCAGTCCAACAGGTCTGCCAACAGGAGTTTACTACACAGGCTTTGTCTTCCAGGCTGCAGTGTCTGCACTAAACCAAAGGCTGATTTGTCATGGTTAATTTTAGGTGTCAACTTGACTGAGCTAAGGGGTACCCAGATAGCTGGCAAAACAGTATGTCTCGTTATGTCTGGGAGGCTGTTTCCAGAGGAGATCAACATTAGAATCAGTAAACTGAGTAAAGAAGATCTGCCCTCATCCACGTGGGATGGCACCACACAATATGTTGAGGGTCAAGATAGAAGAAAAAGGTGGAGAAAGGGTGAATTTGCTCTGTCTTCTCCTGCCCCTGGACATCAGAACTTCCGGTTCTTGGGGCTTTGAACTCCAGGAATTAAATCAGCGTTCCCCACCTAGTTCTCAGGTCTTCAGTCTCAGAATGAATCACATCACTAGCTTTCCTGGTACTCCAGCCTACAGACAGGATACCTTGGGGCTTCTTGGCCTCCATAATCACATGAGCCAATTTTTGTAATAAACCTATTCTTATATGTCTATATATCTGTAACTGCATCTCTATGTGTATATCTATATATCTATACATCTCTATGTATGTGTGTATGTCTCTCTCTACATTCTATTGATTCTGTTTCTTTGGAGAACCCTGACTAATACACTGATGTATGGCACTGTGTCCCCAACAGCTAAAAGAAACCCCTGGGAACCAAGTGGTGAAGCAGGTTTGATCCTTCTACCCACTAATCCTAGAGATCCACTGGGGGGGGGGGGATTTATGCTTTCCAGCCCCCTGTAACCTTAAGGTTTGCTTGATGAGAGGGCTTGGTTTCCAGTAGGACGATCACTTCCACGAGAGGGTATAGTCACGTTCCATTGAATCAAAAGCTGTGACTCCCACCAGGTCATTGTGTCTCCTTATGCTGGTGGATCAAGAGACAAAAAAGGATGTTGGGCTGCCCTTGATGCTTTTAATAGTGAGCAGGGCTTTGCAGCAACCAATTCTAGCAACAGGAAGAAAAGAACACACCTCCCTAAACTCAGCACCCAGGGACAACCCCTGAATCAGCTCACCCATGTTGCGAAGACCAGCTGAAGTGTTGGTCAATGAAGAGGAAAATTAGAATGGGCAGTGGAGAGAAAGCTGATGTTCCCAATTGTGGTCTTGAGGGCAGCTGAAGCAGTGAGTACTACGGTTTCTTTTTCTGCCAACTAACCCAATTGTATTAGTCTGTGATGCTTACGTGAGCAGATTTTAGTGGTACATGGGGGGTGGGGTGGGCAAGGGGAATTGTCTTGGATGCCACTTACACACCGCTGTAAATCCTCACAGCCTCTCCTCTGGCTCTAGCTCCTGCTGCAGAGCCTGGCCCCAAGCAGCCTGAAACCAGGCAGTGCCTTGCCCTAAGCTCATGGTGCATGTCTCTCCCTTCCTGACCCCTGGCGTCTGGCCCCTAGCGAAGGGCAGTATCTCTGAAAATATCTGTTTCTACCAACCTTAGAGAGCTAAATACATTTTGCAATTCCACTGGGTATTATGGGAGTTAATCAAAAGTTATTCTAGCCCTGCCAAACTGCTCAAGATTCTAACCTAAAACTCGATTTCCAGAATGCCATATCAAGAAGGGCTGTGCTGTGGACATTTCTAGGACAAGACTGGAGGCCTGGCTTCCCCCACATTGCAGAAACTGGTGGAGAGAGAACTGTGATCGTGCCCCAAGACCCTCAGTCGGCATCTCACTCTGGCTTTTACTGACCCGCACCAGATACCTTACCTTAACATGCCTGCTCTGAGGGTGCAGCAGTCATACTGGACTCGAAGGGAGACAGGGAAACCGATTAAACCCTTCAGTCAGAATCAGTTTCAGGACAGACTCAGAATGCTATTCAGAATAGCATATGAAGTTCAGAGCGTATGTGTACGGACGAGGTACCTTCTCAGGTTTGGATCACCTGCTTCCAGATGCGCTTGCCGGTGCAGAACCAGTGCCACTGAGCAGAAATGAACAGCCCTGCTGACAGGCCGAACATCAGTCCCTACACAAACCCAGACCCGGCCACAACACCCGGACTCTCTCAGTGCGCTCCCCGCAGGGCTCCAGCTTGCACTGCCACCAAACTTTAGGACTCACCCTGAAAAAGATTATCTCTTCTAGCACCTCTTGTATTATCCTGGATGGACCTGGAACCTGTTCTACTAAGTGAAGTATCACAAAAATGGAAAAACAAGCACCCCATGTACTCACCATCAAATTGGTACTAATTGATCAACACTTCAGTGCACACATAGTAGTAACATTCATTGGGTGTTAGGCAGATGGGAGGGGGAGGAGGGATGGGTATATTCACACCTAATGGGTACGGTGCGTACCGTCTGGGGGATGGACAAGCTTGTAGCTCTGACTTGGGTGGGGTAAAAGCAATATATGTAACCTAAACATTTATACCCCTATAATATGCTGAAATAAATATATATATAAAAAATTATCTCTTCTCCAGTTAGGGATGGAGAATCAGCCATAATCCCAATGGACAGACCCCAAACTAGGGAGCAAGAAGGATAATGCAGGCCCTCGGGGGACAGCACATAGGGCATTATCAAAGGCCGGGATCCCTGCTCCAGCCCTGGCCACACCTGGCGCTGGTTATTGAAATGCCGTCTGTGAAAGGATCACAGGAACTACCGATTTCCCCCTGGGCACTGCCCCGCACCATTGGAATCCATTCAAGCCCCAAATGGCAGAGAATGTTAAAACTGAAGGCCATACCTGACTCCCTCCTCATCCCCAAGAGGGGAGTTCAAACAGGCGACTTATTAGGGGACATTCAACCCAGCATCCGGTAGAACGGGTGTGTGATATATTTCCTGTTCTTGGCACCAGGCAGGGAGGACTTTGTCAACACTCTCACGCTGATGGCTGAGCTCACTGTGTCCAAGTGTACCCAGCAGACAGCAGAGCGTCTCCACAGCAGGCCGAGTTCACCGCGAAATACTTGTCACGATACATAAACCCACGCAGGTCAAGAGACAGACTGTGAGGGCGGGCTGCCACATCCGGCATTTCACTGGACAGGATGACAAACATTTCTCCTAGCCCAGGGTTTGATACACGCAGCCTGTGGACTGTTTTTAGGCAGCCTATGAGCTAAGGAAGGTTTTTACATTTTCAATGGTTGGAAAAAAGTAAAAAGAAGATTTCATGATGTGTGAAAAGGGTATGAAATTCAAATCTCAGTGTCCATAAATAAAGTTTTATTGGAACACAGCCACACTCATTCATTTATGTACTGCCTGGGCAGCTTTCACACACAGATGAGTAGCTGCAAAAGCTTAAAATATTTAGCATCTATCCTGTTACAGGCTGGACTGCGTCCCTCCAAAATTCGGTACCTCAGACTGACTGCATTTGGAGATAGGTCTTTAAAGATGTAATTAGGCTGAATGAGGCCACATGAGTGAGCCCTTATGCACTATGACCGTTATCTTTGTAAGAGGAGGAGATGAACACAGATGTGAGTACACAGAGCAAAGACCACATGAGGACACAACAAGAAGGTGGCCGTCTGCAAGACAAGGAGAGAGGCTCTGGGAGAGCCCAACCCAGCCGGCACCTTGATCTTGGACTTCCCGTCTCCAGAACTATGAGAAAATAAATTTCTGTGGTTGAAGCCACCTAGACTGTGGTATTTTGTTATGGTAGCCCTAGCAAACACTTCCCTTTAATACATTTCCCTTTACAGGAAGGGTGTGCTGAACCCCAACCTATGCTATAATACCCTCCTAAGATTCCCCCGAGCCTTGGTCTAGAGTTTTGTGTATTTCTAGCATAGTCCAATGTGTCTCCAGGGGGCCCAGAGGTAAAGGCCTTTCGTCCCCTTCCAAGGCCAATGGAGGGGGACGAGGGTGGCTGCCTCTCGAGGAGGAGCACGATGCAATGCCAGGGTTGGCCTTGACGCCCCCCGTGGGCAGCATCCAGCTCGCCCGGCAGCCCAGACCCCATGGTGCCATCTGAGGCGGCCAGCGCTCCCCGTTCTGCCTCAGACGACGTCCCCGGAGTTCTGGGCTGAGATGGAGACAACTCAGGTCCGCACAACCGTCCTTGTCCCTCCGTCAGTCACACCTCTCTGCCTCCTGAAGTTCTGCCTAAACGCGTCTAAGCTGTTTCCCTTCATGTTGTCTCAGCAGCTCCGGGAAATCAGGGTCTGGAAACATTTCCTCGGGCTGTGATATTTAATCCTCTTGCAGCTTTTATTGTGACGGTCCCTAGCTTGTGTCATTCTTCCCCTCCTCTCTCCTGGAAAGACACAAAACATCCTGGGCTGTTTTGTTATCAGGCCCATGTGTCTCTGCACGTCTCATTTTAAAGAAAACACGGAGTTGTTTGC
The DNA here is from genome assembly GCF_020740605.2 of Lemur catta. Lineage (NCBI taxonomy): Eukaryota > Metazoa > Chordata > Mammalia > Primates > Lemuridae > Lemur > Lemur catta. The sequence continues at coordinate 50,242,235 of NC_059143.1, read as the reverse complement.
CTGTTTCCTGCTCTTACTAAGAGACGGTTTATCGGCATGTGCTTGCTTCGGTGAAACGTGCTTCCCAGACATGCGAGTGGGGCACCCCGCGGCCCCCACATCACAGCGGCCCCCTCAGCCGCAGCTGCCTTCCACCTCAGCTCCACAACCAGCAAGCACAGCCGCCCACCCAGACGCAAAATGCCATTTAGCGTTCTACTCGTGCCTCCGAAAAAGAGAAAATGCATAGACAAAATAATGCCAGTTTGAGAAAAGCTCGATCATGTTGGTAAATACACAGATGAACATAATTTATTAGCTATGGATTCTTGGCATTTGTATTTCTATATTTCTAAATCAGATCCTACATATGAAACACAAAGAAAGATAAGATACATCCTTTTTCTCAATCTCCTATAACTGCATTTAAAATAAGAGAACAGCAACCACAACCACGCACCCCCTGGGATTTTAAATATTTACCTCCTAGGCCATTAGCACCGTATAAAACAGTTCAGTTTGGGAGTTAATATGAATAAAAGAGTTGGCCACACGCCCACGTTTCTCAGGTGCAACGCTAGATGCCAGAGCTAGGCGAGATGCCGTGTTGCCTCCAAGAGGCTCCCGGGAGCATGGAGAAGCCCTGACCCTGCAGCAGCCTTGCAGGGTGAGAGCACCTAACACCGCCGAGCATCGCTGTGCCCGAACCACACCCGGAGCAGGATGGGCCGGGGGGTGGGCAGAGCCCAAGAACATTTCCTAGAGAGCAGCGTCACCAAAGCGGAATTGGAAAGAACAGAGAGGATTTAGCTCAGGAAAAAAAGAGCACAAAGGAAAGGGCAAATGTGTCATCCAGGTAGGATAAAAGCTTCACACGAAACGTAGAAAGTGTTTCTATGATAACATAAAAGCTCTTGTTACATGACACTTTGAAGTGGAAAGTGATGCATCTATCTGTTCTCTACAGCTCAACACTCGTCTGAAATCTGCACCTAGAAATGGCCTGATAAAGTCCTATTCTGCATGTACGGTGAGATCCTCCCTTCTCTGTTCACTCAGTCAGCCGATACTCTTGAGCACCTACTATGTGTCTGGCGGAGCTACAGGCACTGAAAACACAAGAGTGAGCAAGAGCCACCCTGTCCCTGCCCATAAGGAAGGAAGATAGGCTCAAAATAAAAATAGGTAAGTATTTTAGGAAAATTAAAAGTTCTTATATGTTATAGAAAAAGAATCCACTTAGGTAAATCCTGATGATAAATGACAATCCAAGGATTTAGAACTGCCTGTCCAACAAGGTAGCCACCAACCACGTGTGGCTATTCACATTTAAAGTGATTGAAATTGAATAAAATTTAAACTTCAGTTCCTCAGTAGCACTGGCCACATTTCAAGTGCTCAGTAGCCACCTGTGGCCAGTGGCAACGTCATTGTGGACAGTGCAGGTAACAGAACGTTTCCCTAGTACAGAAGGCTCTGTTGATGGTGCCGTTCTAGAACGGTTCCCATGTTTTAAAAAAAAAGTCTCCCCTAACTGACAGAAATGAAATAAGGATTTTGTCAGAGACCCACTGACTGACCGCTGATTGTGTATACCGACTCATGTACAAAAATCTCCCGTTACTTTTAAAATTTTGTTCAATCATAATTCTTTCTAACTTTTGAGTTCACCAAGATATAATGTACCTTGGATATAAACTGTTATATGTGACATTTTATATTTTGGACACAAGACTGAGAACATGTTTTCATTGCCCCTATTTCTCAGACCTCATTAGAGTGATAGTAAAGGAGGAAAATCTACAATAAGTTTTATAAAAATAGAAAGATTAGCCAGATGCAGTGGCATGCACCTGTAGTCCCAGCTACTCGGGAGGCTGAAGCAGGAGGATCTCTTGAGCCCAGGAGTTTCAGGTTGCTGTGAGCTAGGCTGATGCCACGGCACTCACTCTAGCCCAGGCAACAGAGTGAAACTCTGTCAAAACAAAACAAAACAAAACCACCACCCTATCAAAACTAAGCCATGCAGGATGTCAGGATGTGACGCAGGTTTCCTCAACTGCACCGGCCCATGTTGGTGGCCTTCTGTGCTCCACATGTATGTGCAGAGGTTGCAAAGTTAAAAGCTACAGAATGAAAGTTGGTTTGGATCTTCTTCATTTCATGTGTTTAGCTTTTCAGTTATTTTTCTTCACTTGCATGTATTCCTGTGAATAAATCCTTGTTAAGTGGGAAAACACACACACAACTAACTAAACCCATGCAGTCTCAGCTCTCAGAGATTTTTAGTGTCTCATTCTTAAATATGAATGTGCAACCAAGCATCACCAGATATTTGAGGAAATCCTGTAACATAAAGACCAAGATTTAAGAAAACAAATAAATTGATCCCCGGGGCAGGGAAAAAAAAACACTTTTAAAAAGTCTACTTGATATATTCAGAGACCTCTAAGGAGTATTCCATCCACAAGTAATAATTTGCTATGAAAAAAGAAAATTAGAGAATCAGGAAGGACTCTTAGAAAGTAAAAACATGGTTGCCGACAACCAGTAGGAAGATGGGAAGAAGTTTAAATAAAGGATCTCTTACAGAGAAGCAGAACAAAAAGAACAGATAGATGATAGTTATTAAATAAAATCAGAGAAGGTATTGAGTTTCCCATCAAACTGACTCCCAACAGAGATAATAAAGAGAAAAAAAATAATTACATAAATTTAGAACACTGAAAATAAAGAGAAGATATTAAGGTTTCCAGAGAAGGGGGAAGAAAAATCATATACGAAGGAAAGAATCACTAACACTAGATGGTAGATGATGATGTAGCGATACATTCACATTTCTGATGGGAAAATCATTCTCTATGGAAAATTCTATCTAAGTCAACCACTTAATCACTAGAAAGGGCCAAATAAAGACATTTTCAAATATGCTAGGACTCACTACATTTATTTTCCTCTTAGGAAGTTAATTAGGGGTGTAATTCAGTCAGAGGAGGGACTACGAAAGAGGATTGAGGAGATGTAGCGTCCAACTAAGAAGAGCTACAAAGGGGAGTCCCAGGATGACGGCTGTGTAGCAATCCTAGTGAGCAATCACTGAAGATCAGAGAAAGATATAAAATAATAAAATAAAATAAGGATGCAGAGGGAAGACTTTGGACAAAGGAGATATCAAGAAAATAGATGGTATTATGTTGAGTTATTTAAGAATGAGGTAAGGGCAATATATGTAACCTAAACATTTGTACCCCCATAATATATGCTGAAATTAAAAAAAAAAAAAAAAAGAATGAGGTTATGGTATACAGTCAAGTAAAAAAGAAAGGCAATAGAAACTCCCTGTAAAACAAAGCATTCAAAAACAAAATGTAATCATTGTGTACTACACAGCCCTCTTGAGAACATTATATCCAGTCAGGTCAAGAAAACTATTTTATTTTCAAGTTCTTATCAAACTCTTCACAAAGAAGACAATCATGTTAAAGAGTGGACTGAAAGGTTATGTTGACAATGTAAAAGTACAGAACACAGGACTTGGAACATCAGTAGGAAGAGAAGAATAATGTTTTTAATATCCTTACAACACACAGTAAGGAATCAGGAGATATTGTCTCTATTTGATGAAACAAGAAATCCAAAGGTAAAATATTACTTAGAATTCAAAAGTAATCAAGAAACTAAAAACAGTAATACTAATAACATTGGAACAGAAATAGAAGTTTGGTTTATTGATTCAAGGACTCCTCTCACAAAATAAGGAAATGTCTACAATTAATCAAGAAATAACAAGCATATTATTTATCAATATGGAGGTAAATATCAGAGAAAATGGTTCAAAGAGTTAAAAATGGTTCCCTCCGAGAAGCGAAATTAGGGAAGGCGAGGAGGTTGCTTTTCACTATAAATGCCTCTGTACCATATAATTTTTTAATCACATGCATGTAATACTGTGATCAAATTTAGACATTGCAATATAATAACACAGTAGTAATAATTTGTGCTATTGACAAAACCAGGATTTCAAGGCAGGTAGTCTGACTTTAGAGGCCACACTCTCCACCACAAAATTAATTAGCTGCTTCCACTGAGATAGATTTAGTGGAAAGTAACCAGGAGAAAAATTGTAACGTGGCATTTTATAAACCAGTAGCCCCAAAGTGTGATTCTTAGGCCAGTAGTATCAGCAACACCTGAAAACTTTTAAGAAATTTGACTGCAGTATTATTACATGCACGTAGTTAAAAAAAAAAATTGACCATTCCCTAGCCAGGACACAATGAGTTAGAAACTGTGAGGTACAACCTGTTTTAAAAATCCTCCAGTGGATTCTGAACCTTACTGAAGTTTAAGAGCCACTGTCATGGACACACACAAAGTTGGGAAGAACAGACACTCAAGTATTAAGAAGGAAAGATCTGAGGAGCAGGATTTCTGTACTCTTGATTTTTAATGAGAAGTCTTGTTTTCATAATAAATACAGAGCTCCATACCAGAAGTTCATTCAAAATTCTAAACATGTGCATAGACTGCAACAGAAGCATTTGCCACAATCTGTCTCCAGCGTGAGAACATTGTATTTATGTTTTCGATATTCCTAAATGCCATGTCCATACAAGATACACTGGCAAGAAAAGCAGATTAAATTTCTCCCTCACAAATCTTATTCCAATTTGGGCTAAAAGAGCCTAAACTATTTTTCAAATATGTTTATTGTACTTCTAATCATCTTTGATTTTCACAAATCAAAATTTAAAATATTTAATCACAGCCTTTTTAATCCAGTGAGTTCCATTCAACTCAGTACTTTTTCTTTACTTTCTAAAGTAAAGAAAACCTGGAGAAGAGTTCTCAGTACTTGAAATAAAAGCTGTTTGTATATGAAATATTTCAGAAAGAATATATAAGGTGCAGAATTGGAATAACTGAAGCAAAACCAAAAGGAGAAAAAGGAAAGAACAGATGACAAGTATGACTTACTGTGACTCAAGTTCAAATTAAAGAATGAAGCAGACAAGAATGCAGAAAAAAGATAGAGCAAGTCTATGTGTCACCAAAGAAACCTGACAACAGAATCATAAAATGAAATGGACCTGCAGAAAATGGAGACTTAAAAACCATCATTACATTTGATTTATATAATCCAGTTTAACTGCCTGTTAGAAAAACATTCCGTGCACATCTAGCTGCAATTTTTTTAGCCATTCCTTTTTTAGAAGATTTGCAACAGCACATACAGGTTAAAATTCCATCCAAAGGTGGAATATAAGTATAAATATCCCCTAGCTTCAAATTCTGAAAAATTCTCTCTGTCCTCTTTTGGAAGAGCAGAAATTTCTGAGATTTTCGATTGTAATAATAATAATTTTAAAACAAAGCATTTATTTAAAGAAAATCAGAGTAAATCCACCTTAAATCTTCAATGCCAGTCCATGGCCATACTAAATGTCTTTTTTAGATTACTCTCTTTTCAAGTGACGAAGGAAAACATAATCATTAAAATATACGTGAATTCATAGAAGTGACTATACAATGTACTTTCTATTTAATAAAAATTCACAAATCTTAAAGCATTAACCTCTATTTAGGGATTAGACACAGCAGAGGCTTCTTCCACCATTACAGCCATTTCTTCCCTGGCCTTATGTACTAGCATATCATGCAGTGACTAATTTTGTGATTGTTAGTTGAAATTTCAATTCAACATCCGCATCTATCACCATTTAAAAGCCTTAAAAGTGCACATTTTATAACAAAATTATCACCAAATATTGCATAAATCTCAAATTGCCTTTGACGATCTAATTAAAGTTACCTGCGACACATCCATTCCCTCTCTCAGCACCTTACCGACAGGACATCACACTTGCTCTTGTTGATCAATAACAAACTCCGTGTCAGACACACGGTAGATCGCCAACAGTGGTGGCTGCACCGCGGACCCAGGTCCACGACAACCACTTTCTTGGTCTTTCTGCATTGTATCTATTTATGTGTCCTTAATGCATAAACGTTACTTGATTTTTTTGTGATCCTCAGGTGTTTAATCAGCGAATATAATCACTAGTACATTTCCCTAGTTTTTAACAGCCTATTTTGGTTGAGATGAGACCTGAGTACTTTGAAATAAGAGCGGGAGAATCACTGAAACCGAAGCATAAACATAAGGGTCTACCAGAGCACAAATAAGCAAGTTGAAAAAAATTGCTCAAACATTGCAAGACTAGACAGTAACCTAATTGTATATTTAGCTTTTTAAATCCACATAGCAGTCTCTCTGCCCTGGAGGACTGAACAATGCGAGCCACCGGCTTGCATGGACGGTGCCCATCCGAGGACAGTGCCAGAGAAGAGTCTCAGCCAGCAGACGATGAGCTCCAAAATCCCCTGGCGAAAGAGCCCCTTTTGTGGAAATGTTGGTGACAAGCATGTGAAGCACCTAAATCCCTTTGCTCAGACTCCATGCTTACTCATAAACCTTACAATCAAGTTTCTGTTTCCACAGTTAGTCAACCGGCATGAGGATTTTACAAAGCTTGGGTTGTGTCCACCTGGCTCAAGAGCTTGACCAACAGGACACCTTTGCTCTCAGGCCACTGACGAGGTCAGCTTCCGGCCCGCTCTGTGTCACAATGGCAATGAGTCCAGGCCTGCCAGGCACCCAGGGCACAAGCCGGCGCTCTCCCCAGGTGGCATCCTCTTTGTTTTGGGGACAGTTCTTTGAAGCTCATCTTCGTTTCATCACACATAAGGAAAAATACATATTTTATGTCCTATTTTACCACATTGACTTAGAATTTTAAGGAACTGAGATTTTCCAAAAGAGGAGGTAATGAAGGCACAGAAATAATAAGCGACTTCCTCAAGTCACCTCTCAGCTTCCGGCAACATCCACTCTGTCTCGGGAACTGCCACACACACCTGCCCACAGCCAGAGCGGGCTGCGGGGGTGGCGAGTGCAAACGCCCACCTGCTGTGCTCCACGGCAGGGGTCTGCCCCCCACCCTACCCCGGGGCCAGGAATGATGCCGGGACAAGCCACATCGACGCAAAGGTTAGCCTGGTGTCTCAGACATCCGGAACCCAGTGGGTACAGCCGTAGGGGCAGCCTACTGGGCAGGTGCTCTCTTGGCCACGGCTCTCCCTCATAGCAGTCCTGGCCCCTTGCCGCTGGCTCTGATGCCTGGTGGCCCCCGGCAGACCCCAGAATGAGAACACCTCCCCCTTACAGACCTAAAGGCCCTCCCCCTCCTGCAGGTGCCTCCCAGCCAGGGACCAGCCACAGCTCCTCCGAGACCAGGGCTGCTGCCCTCAGCCGCACACAGCACGGGGCCTGCCCCCACCCCAGGCATCCTGACTTCATGGGTCTGGGTGAGGCCCGGTCACGGGGTGTTAACAGGTCCCCAGCGACTACGGTGTGGCAGAGCCGAGGACCACTGCTTTAGATCCTTGGTTCACAGGTTACTGCAGCCACACGCCACCAGAAAGCCTGACCGACTCCGCGGATCCCGGACGTTGCAACACCAGTGTTTGCGGATCATCTTCACGTGTGAGCAGCTGCTTTTCCTTTTAAACCTCAATCAGCCCCACAGAGAAGGGCTGATGCCTTCCAGGCCTCAGGTCTCAACCTTGAAAGCTTCAATCTACCCCAAGGAATCTTGGGGATCATCACAGGCAGCAACAGCCCAGAGCCACCAAGTAAGTTAGCTGCAGCCAGAATAATGGCCGGCAACCAGGAAGCAGAAAGGTAGGAGAGGAGGATCAGGAGACAAAGCATTTCGTGGGGAGCCATAGAGGCAGTGCTGGAACTTAGGGCACCTCTACAGCCAGAGTCCAGGCCAGTGAGGGACTTTGAGGTGCCAGGCTCACCCCGGATCAAAAAAGTGCACGGGTCCAGCCCTCCTTGACTTGGGATCGGTCTCCTTCTGGCACCACTGGCTGTCAAGAAATCTAGCCAAGGACTAGGGGTGAGTTACCCCAACTGGAGGGGTAGATGGAAATGTAAAAGTTTGCCCTATTTTTCATAACCATCTCTAGACACACTGTGACCTCCATGCCCATGGCACCTCATGAAGCCACTCCAATCTTTGGCAGGGAGGAGTGCCATGAAAATTGGGGACATGCACTGAAGACAGATTATTCTTGCAAAGCTAAACACACTCTTCCCATACAATCCAGCTTTTGCATCCCTTGCTATTTACACAAATGAGTTAAAAACTACTGTCCACACCAAAACCTGCACACAGGTGCGGATAGCAGCTCTATTCATAATTGCCAAAACTTGGAAGCAAGATATCCTTCACCAGATGAAGGAGTAAATGAACTGTGGTGCATCCCGACAGTGGAATATTATTCAGGGCTAAAAAGAAATGGGCTCTTGAGCCATGGAAAGACGTGGAGGAAATGTAAACACGTATCACGAAGTGACAGAAGCCAATCTGAAAAGACCACATACTAATTCCAACGACGACATTCTGAAAAACGCAAAACTCTGGAGCCAGTAAAAAGATCGGTGGTTGCCAGGACTTTGGGGGAAGGAGGGAGGAGCAGGCAAAGAGGATGCTTATGGCTGTGAGAACACTCTATGATACCACAGTGGTGGGTACACGTCACTACGCATCTGCCAGAACCCGTGCAACGTCGGAAGAGTGACACCAACAGTGAATCCCAAAGTCATCTACGGGTTTAGGTGATAATGACGTGTCAATGCAGGTTCCTTGCTTGTAACAAATGCACCGCTCTGGTGGGGGAGGCTGGGGGGCCGTGGTCAGGAGTTACATGGGAACTCTGTACTTTCTGCTCAATTTTGCTGGGAACCTAAAACTGCTCTAAAATAAAAGCTTAGTAAAAGTGAAAAAAAATATCCTTTGTTGATCTGAAATTCAATTTTAACAGGGCATCCTGTAATTTTATTTGCTAAATCTAACAGCCCTGTTGGAAGAGCACAAATTATACAAATTGTAATGAATATTGTAACATCCCGGGCATATCTGGAGCGTCTCCTCGCCCCTGGGTGGGTGTCCCCCCATTCTCCGCCCAGCTGAGATGGCCCCATAAAGGGAAGGGGAGACAGATGGGTCGGATACCCCAGAGCTGGGTTCAGTTGATTTGTCACAGTTTGTCTTTCTCTAATGAGCCCAAGGATTAAAAAGAATATTTTTGCATCAATTTCTAGACTTCTAAACTAATGCTTTGTTTACATGGGGTTTATATTTAATCGCAGGCTTTTTTATCTACATATGTGTCGTTTCAGTAATTTCATTAAAGTCTGTGAAGTCAGAAACTGGGATTGCAATTATTTCAGTGCTCACCTGTAACGTGAAGTGACATCCAAAAAATGCTGTCCATGAATGCTTGTTAAATTATTCTTGTCCTGTCTCGGAGAGTTTAAAAGTAGTACATCTGACCTTTAATGCAACATGCATTCTTTTCACTAATAGGGCTATCTCTTAGAAGCTCATTTACATGATATCAGTATAAATTTTGTATCTTATTTATTCAAGGAGCAATCTCCACCAGACTTTGCAGAGCCATGACTAGCATCTCTGTATTTCTGAAGTCACCTGTCAACACAACTGTGCTTGAATAATTACATTTAGCAATCTACAACCCCAGGCAATTCCAGTTGCTACAGCTATGCCCAGGCTGAGATTTTGGGTATCAGCACATCACCAAGATAACAATAAAGCTCATAAAAACTGAACCTATTATCTGCCAAACACATCTCTGAATACTCACATCTTGGCGAGAAGTCTATTATAGAGATACTGACACACATCACACCCCCCACCGTCCCCCTACATACTTACAATATTATTATTGACGGAAAGCGGCAACCAAGGCTTGTCATCGACCATAATCGGCTGATCTGCCTGCGGCAGATTTAATTTACTGACATAAAATAGTCTCACTTTCTGCCTGTCCAGGTTAAGCAGATGCCTGAGAACTCACAGAGAGTAATAATGCCCACCCTGGTGGCTGACCATTGGTCACCAATTACAACTGGACATTGGAAATCCTTTGCTGCAAAAAAAGCTATTATGAATATGAAGGGACTTTCCAAAGTTATTCATAGACTTTCTTAGAGGCTTTTATTAGAGGCTTTTCCAAATCCAAAGCCAAGATAAAATAGTTCAGCATAGCATTCATTTTTAATGATCCTCAAGCTAGAATGTAAATCTTTGTTCGGTATGCATTAACTCTCCTCAGGATTTTAACAACTGGCCCCAACCTTGCCTTTGCCCACGCTGGATGCAGTTCTTCAGCAGGGCCATGGTGGTGCCAGGCAGGCAGGGGCTGAGAGGGGCAGAACCTCTGGCAGCTGATTAGAAATAGGGAGAAGCACAAGCAGTTTTAAGAGCGAAGACAGCCTCTTCCTCACTGCTAGCGTGTGCATTGGACTTCTCCACTCACTAATCCCCCCCTTGCAAGAAAGGGACACACTAGGGACTTTATTGTTTATTCCCAGTGCACAGGGAAAGCCCTGGGGGAGTAAACAGGCTGTCAAACATTAAGAACAAGTGGTAACAATTAGAAACCAGAGTTTTGGTCTTCAGTGTCTCTGAAAGAAAATCTAGAACACATGTAATTTTTTTTTTTTTTTAGCAAAATCTGACCATCTCACCTGTATCTCATCTGATGGATTCTCGGAATAAAATATAGCAATACCCAAGAATAAAAATAGAAATCAGCAATCCCATGCTAGTATAAAAAAGACTCAAAGACAATAAATGACTTTTTATCAACGGTGATCTTTGACATGAAGGAACAAATCAGCCACACCATACTCAACGGGCACAATGATCCTCCCTGTCGACCCAAGCAGTATCATGTAAATAGACACTGTGTGTGTATCTGCCTTTGGAGAAGATCCACTGGTATATTAAAAAGACCCACCAGAGGACAAAATAAATTATTAAAAATAAATGAAAACTCCACATCCACTCTGCAGAAAGAAATTATTCTGGGCTTTGTGGTCCACATGCAGGAACTTGCTTTTAGATGTGGGTGTATGAGGGTACACCGGACCCGCACACAAAACCAAACTTCACACTTCATGTCTGGGACGCTAAACAGTCACTACTCATGAATCACCTGCTGCGGAGCCCAAGGTTGGCTTTGGCACTTTTCCCTTCGTGTGCGCTGGAAAGTGAGGTGTGTGCCTTCTATGAATTCTCCGTGACGGAGCTCAGAGAAAGTAACAGGGAGAACACGATGGAACTGTTCCTACACGGGCTGCCACGTCCGAAGCAGAAATGGGTGAGCCGGTTACCGGGGCTAGCCATGTAACTGTTTTTAAGTAATTAGCCTCAGCCCGTCGCTCTCCGTTACACACCCCTAACCCGCACACGAGGGCGAGGCCTGCAATGAAGGCGCAGTGTTAGGTGCTGTCTTGGCACCTGGTGAAAGCAGGAAGGCCTTGGACGGCCCAAGCACAAGTCTCCTCCCCACTGTGCTCCCGTGGGAAAGATCCCCCGGCTAAAGGATGCTCCCATCACGGAGCCACACATACCTCCCACTTACCCCGAGTCACGGGCTTCAGTTCCCCGCCAGCCGGCGGACTTGTGCAAACAGGCCAGTCCCGTCCTCCCACGGGAGCCAGGGGTCACGGCCCCCTCGTTGCTGCAAAGTCCGCTTTCTGCTCCGCCCCCGAGAGCAGCCCGAGTGTCCCGCATGCCATGGGCATCTCCTCCCCAGGCTGTGACCAATACACTGCCGACAGTGTCGCCTGTCCAGCGTCAGGTGCCAGCGCTTCGCCCACCTCCATAACCCCAGGGTGGGAATCCCTCCTCCACCGAGAGCGGAGCGGCGATTAACAACGCATTTCATAATCAATTCCCCAAATTCCCTCGCGCTGTCCCCACGAAATCTGAGCGGCTGTGACAGGTCACCGAAGGGCAGGCCTCTCTCGTGCGGCGCCACAGCATGGATCTCTGACCCTCTGCTTTTCCATTTAAAAAAAAACAAAATAGTAAAACTGATTACATCTCAAATCTTTTTCTCTTCTTGAATAATTACACATTTTCTCTGAAGACACAAGTCCAGGGAAGAAACATTCTTCCTGTTAACAAATACCTTTCAGACAGCTTTCTTTCAGGTTCCTGCTACACCAAACTGTATCCTTCCTTCCTCTTTTCTCAGGTTCATAATACTGGTTTGAAGAATAACCCCCCACCACCTGCATGTGCACCTGCACCTTCCATGTTGCCTGTGGAAATTCTGAACTTCCCCGGCAGCAATCGCTGGAAGAAAAAGACTGCGCTGCCAGGCTCTTCCCACCCTCCCTGGTTTACGGATGTATTCGCAGGGGTCCCCAGGCACCCACGGCTGATCACATCATACGCCACTTCCCCTCCACACCCCCTGGCCACGCTAGCTCTTCTCTGGGCAGAGATGTGACGATCTCCACTGAGCCACCGTCCAGGGGGCACGGGGTCCTCCCGACAGCCTCTGTCCCTAGAACAGCTGGAATCTGTGTCCTGGGGCCCGTGTCCCTGGGCCAGCGCAGCCCGTGTCGGGAAGCGTGTTGCTGCACCACAGGCTCCGCAGCAGGGACTCTGTGCCCAGGACCACCAAAGCCTCCAGGTGCCTAAGAAGAAAGCAAGTTCGTACCTGCAATCACTTATGGCAGCCCTTTGAAAACTCTGCCCCTGAGCACCCCCTACCAAAATAAATGCTACTGTAAGCAACTCAAATGTGCTTTCCACTTCTCTTATTTAAACAAATATTTATTGAAGAGCTATTATTTAGCCAGTGTCGTCCCCGATTCTAAGGCTACCGTGATGTACCAGTTGCAGTTTTCTTCCTCCATCGGCTCACTGTAGTGGGCAGCCCAGGAAAGGAAGCAGTTAAAATAAGACAGGAAAGAAGAGGTAGGTGGATAAACAGACTGTGCTACTGTCAGACAAGGAATGTTATTCAGAGATAAAAAGAAAGCCATAGAGCCATGAAAAGACATGGAGGAACTTTAAATGCAAACTACTAACACAAAAGGAGCCATTCTGAAAAGCCTACATACCCTATGACTCCAGCTATGTGGCGTTCTGGGAAAGGCAAAACTGTGCAGAGAGCAGAAGATCAGTGGTTGCCAGGAGCGAGGGGGAGGCAGGGACAAACAGGTGGGACTCAGGACTTTCAGGGCAACAAGTCTGTATGATGCCTTAACAGCGGGTACATGTCGTTATTCATGTCAAAATCCATGGAATGTCCCACACCCAGAGTGAACCATAATGTAAACTATAGACTTCAGTTAGTAACTGTGTATTAATATTGGTTCACCAATTGTAACAAATATACCAACACCAGTGGCAGATGTTAGTAATAGGAGAAACTGTGAGCAAGGGAGAAGAGTATATGGGAAACCTTTGTACTATTTGCTCAATTTTTCTATACACCTGAAATGCTTCTAAAAAATAAAGTCCATTAGTTTAAAATAAAAAAGATGTACAGGAAAGGCCAGTTTCAGCACCAATTCTGACATTTAATAATAACTGTTCATTTTCTATAAGCCTACCAGCATTTAATTATCACAGCAACCTGTTACTGTCCCCATTTTGCAGATGATAAACTAAGGCAGTAAAGTTGAATTATTTCCCTAGATTCACAATGTTGGTTATTGCCTGGCCCAGGTCGGTTGACTCCAGACCCCAGGTGTTAACCATAGAAATCTACGCACCGCCTCTTCCCTGAAGGACGGCATTTAAATGCTTGTGAAAGAGGGGAACTGTGCACCTGGCCTTGGGTGGGATAAGTGGTGGAAGCCTCGGGTTCTTACTGTGTTCAGAACATTCGCGTTATTTAGACAATGGAGGACTGGAGCCCATACCAGCCATGCCCCGGTGTAAAACAGATTGGGCCCAAGCTGAACATTTACAGGTGATTAGCAAGCAATGACTCTCCTATACTGAATCTCTTACCAGTCACTGTTGATCTGCGGCAAACAGAGAAAGGCTCTCTTAAAATAACAGTAATGTACAAGCAATAATCCCTTTAAACAAATGGCTAAAAATTTAATGACTGGAAGCTAATCTTTGGAACATCAAGCTATGACCCCTTGCCCAAGGTTGTATTAATCTTCCTGGTGCTGTCTGTACCGATATCCTACTCATAGATAACGAGCCAGCCTCACTCCTATTCCAGTAGCCTCACCAAGCCAAAAGGAAACAAGAAGCTGAAAGGATTCGCTCAAGGCACAAGAGGGCACTGTACACATGGTGCAGAATGCCATGTGTCCACGCATGCCGGCTGGTGACTCACCACAAAGAGAACTAAGGGGCAAAAGTTAATTGTCTTTCCAATTTTAAAAGGCAACTCATGATTTAATCTAAAGTAGTAGCTCAACCTATATTTTAATCTCAACATGCTGCAGAACTGCTATTTGGTGTTATTCAGAATTAGAACTACTCCCCTGAAAAGATTCCACAGTCATATTTAATGGTATTAATTAGGCTGTATCTTACACAACTAAACTTACTATATAGCAAGCAATAAGCTTGAGTAAAGCTGTTAGTTAAATTGAGCATGGATTAAGGCATCAGAGAAGTTCAACACTTTTGATTTCTTACACCTGTCAGAGTACCACCGGTTCACTTAGTGGGAACGTGCAACAAACTCATTAAATACAGCTGATAAATTAGGAAGAAATCACCAGAACACAAGCTTACAGGGGATAAGGTTGTTTGTATTCAAAAAACTTTGAGTGCTTTCTACTGTAAGAAATTTTCAAAAGCTTCTCAACTGTATCTATATGATTTGGGCTTTAGTCCCTGGAGACTGTCTTAACTCTGCAAATGGAATGGAATCCATATTTAAATCACCTAGATCAAGTCAGTGGCATTGCATGGGGCCAGATTAGTTTGTTCCCTAAATGAAAAACACAAACCCCAGGCATTAGCTCACAGTATGAGACATGCAAACGAAGGGGTCTCCACATTACCACATTCAACCAAGTGCAAATGGGTTTGAAGACACACCTTTAAAATTTTATAATGGGGAAAGGAAGGGGAGAAGACATTGGCTTAACAATGTTTTAGAACCCTCAAATCCATAGGAGGAAGATACAAATTAAGATATGCAAAAATAGATATCATTGTCAACAGTTATGAAAAGAATTTGTGCAGAACCACAACATTCTGATACCATTCAATCAATAATACCTAGCCCAATGTTTGGAAGCAATATATCAAGAATTGGGTAATTTTTATTTTTAGTTTATGATTGAGAATAATATGAAACCAAAAACATTTTCTAAGAGAATTAAGAAGTCTTGCAGATGTATACAGAAAATTAGTGTTATATTATCTTCTATTAATATAGCTATATCCATAACCATGTAGGCATGGATATACAGACTTTTTTCTCTTTATTAACAAATAGAGGAAAATTATACCACTATACTGTTTATCTGATTTCCTTCTTCACAACCCTCTTAATTTCTGACGTATTTGTGTCTGAAACGGAGTAGCACAGCACTTGCCAACACCCTGAGTCAGGCAGCAAGACTTCTGCAGCACTGAGAGACTCGAGCGTCCAGTGTCGAGAGACTGTCAGTATGCAGTGCCCTCTGCTGGCCGATTTGTTAAACATCATGATAAACAAAATTCGTATTAACGTTACAACGGGGGCAGGGGAAACCTAAGATTTTTTTTTTGGAATTAGAGTTATAATTCCAGATAGTTACCATTCACTCTTATTGCTCCTTTAGTGAACAAATTTTTATCTTTATGGAACAAAAGAAATGTAAACCTTGTACAAAGAAACATCCGTTGCAAAGAATAGAACACATTTAGAGAATCAGACTTCTCACACCTGCTCAGGCCTCAGGTCAAAAGTTACCCCCCCTGTTACCTCTTTCTCAAGTTACAGTCTCCTCCATGTTCCACAGCCTCCACGCGGTTCCACTTACCATTTGTACTGTAATCCTTCAGCTTGTACCTTCTCCACTGGAACTGTGCACTCATCTGCAGCAGGGGCACGTGTTGCTCCTCTTGGAGGCCTTGGACATTATAAACGTTCAGTAACTGTCCAGGTTTTTCTTTTCAAAAGCTGTAGGATTAATCATAAAGCCATAATTATTAACAGCGATATTTCAATACACTTCCTGCTGATGGATTTCAAAGGTTGTCCTGGACCCCAGAAGTATAATTTTTCATCATAAAAAGTGATGAAGAACACAATATGTGTAGTGTAACAAATCTCTGGTTGTATATTCATTAATTTTAGAAATTTAAGACAACAAGTACAGCACTGTTGCTAAGACTCAGATGGGGTTTTGCATACAGTTCCCATTTGGGCTCCAGGCCAGATTCTTGGTTCCAGAGGCCACTAAGGAGGGGTAAGGAAGGAAGAGAAGGCAGACTTCTGGGACAAGGCCAGGAGGAGGAATCATGCTGGGCTCCTCTGTAGAGCTCAAACTGACTCCCTTTTATCTGGAAGTCGTGTTAGTAAATCCTTAAGAGTCACACTCTGTGAGGTGCTACAGGAGCATTGGGAAGACAGAAAGAGAAACCAAATCTTTGTCAACGAACATTTAAGCAATATACCAGGAGCCCTTTCAAGCGAGAAACAAAACCCAGAAATTATAAGATAAAATTGTGTGATTTGACTACATGAAGTAACAGTTTTTGCTGTGCAAAATAGTTTTACTTAAATGTCAAAATATAAGTGACAAACTGGGAAAAGTATATGCAACATATATGAAAAAACAAATGTCCTTACTAGTTAAAAAGTTTTTGCAAACCAGTAAGAAAAATACCAGCAAACCTAATAAGGCACACATGGGCAATTTTCAGAGAAGGAAATACAGGTTTTTTTTGAAGCACTTGTCAAGACGCTCCACTTCACTGATGATTAAAAAAAGGCAAAGAAGGTACTTTTTTAATCTATTAAATTGGGAAAAATAAAAATATTTAGTAATCTTTGTGTATGAAAGCAAGTACAGGCAAACAACCTCTCGAATATGTTGTTGGCAAGAAAATAAATTTCTATGGCTTTTACAGAGACAGTTTGGCAATACTTATCATAATCAATCTTACAAATATGCCCACACATATCTAGGCATTTACCTACATGTCTATTCACAGTGGTACAAGGACAGTCATTGTATCATAATTTTTAACAGCAAAAAAACTAGAAACAATGTAAATTTGCACCAGAGGAAGCTAAAGAAAGCACAATACATCCCCACAATAGAGTTCTACACCAACCTTTGGAGTAGGAGAATTAGATATACTACATAGAAAGATTTCTGAGACACTGTTCATTGGAAAAACAAGCGTGACAAAGGTTATCATACAGTCTCACTTTGTGGTTACAGAGCAGACAGGCACGCTTGTTTAGGAACAGCCTCTCTCTGGGAGGGAATGGAGGGACCAGCAGGGAGACCAGCTCCCACCAGATAATACACAGACTCTGACACTGTTTGTTCATTTTTGTTTCATTCTTACATCACTCCCTCAAAAAAATAGTTTTAAAAACTATATTAAGAAATAAAAAAACTACCTCCAGCAATTTCCTCTCTGCCATGCAAGCTGCATATCTACAGTCACAACGAAGTCCTTCCCCACAGCCTCTAGTTTGCCAAACGCAGGGAACGGGATACAGGGATGTTAAGACGGAGGAGACCAGCACTCAGCTTCCCGGGAAGGAACTCGTGGTTGTTGGAGAATAAAAACTGGATGTTAGAATCAATCTCAAGGCTGCTCAGCCACGCACTGCCCCGTTGGGAGAGGCGCATTTTCAGCAGAGGTGCCGGCCTGAGAACTCAGGGCGCCCGGGAGGGGCTGAGGGCGTTTTTAAAGTAGAAAATTTTAAAGTAGAAAATTTTAAAGTAGAAAATTTTAAAGTAGAAAATTTTAAGTAGAAAATTCCAGTACAAACTTGTGGTCCTCTTCAGAGTTGGCAACTGTTGGTGAGTGTTTCGTGAAAGGACCATAGATGCAAAGCGACCCTGAATGCAGAAGATGCTGAGAAGCCAAAGAATGAGAATGAGGCAGGCAAATACAGTTTGTCTTGTTGGTAAAGGCGATTTATTCGGGAACCTACAAACAGAAGCGTGGTCTTGGGCAGCAGCAAGACACGTGGATCTCCAAGCCGTTACTCCCCAGACCCAGAGCTTATACACCACATGGAAAAAAGGGCACAGCAATTAAGGTCAACCCTCTAGGACAGGCAGGAATTCTATAAGCGTCACAGCTCATAAGTTGTGTGATAACATCAAGGTTGCTTTGACATAAGAGCAATATGTATGGTGAGTACATGTTTGTACACTAGGGATAGAAATCTTGGAGGCATTCCCAGGACTGGGGTTAAGCAGACGTCAGCCTGGCAGGTCAGCGTCTGCGATGGCATCATCACTTTGTCTCCACAGTGACTATCAGCTAGCTCGACAGATTCTGCTCAACCACGATCATGGATTCAGAAACTGTAAAGAAATTCTTACTAAAAATCACTTACAGGATTGGAGAGATGCTAAACCAAAGGGCTCTCATACTCAAAAGCTGGAAATGGGAATTACACAAATTTAGAAAGTCATGATGAATACATTCCTAATCCTCTTTTTCACTGATTTGGCTCTGGAAAACATTGCTTTTGCCTGTGGCAGCATTAGGATATATGCGGTTTATAGATATCCCCAATAAGACCTCATTGATTTCCCTCTCCGAGTGGCAAAGAAAATCATCCCAGCTTGGGAAAGAGTCAGGGTCTTGGGGTGGCAGAGTTTGGTCTCTTTAATAAATCCTAAAATTAATATTGCATCCTCAACAGTGAACCTGTGATCACTCAGTCGTAGGTGACAGGTTCAGGCTAAGCCAAGTAGTAATACATCCCTAAACCACCTCATATCACAGAATCGTTATTCCTGGCTTTATCAATAATGTGAAATGATTTTACCTCAGTGTAAATTTATATGAATAACTCTCCCACCAGTAGCAATGTATTTTAGTGTTTAAAAAAATGCAGTTTCATAGTCCATTTCTTCCCTCAAAATATTATAAAGAAAAAACATTTGATGTCTATGATTTCATCTTACCCACAATTTTCACTATTTCCTTCAACAACCTGAGTCATGTTGTTGACTATTAACCTTTCTCTTTGAATAAAGACTGTTGGTGTAATTGCTTTATTTTTATATCAAAGCCCTTGTTCATGGAACACATTTCTGCCACCTTAAAAATACTGGATGCCCCTGACCTTTTTCCAGCTCTATCATAGTTCACAAAGTTAACTAAACATACACAATTCTTGGAGTATGCATTTTCAGCTAAAAAACAATTATCAACTGACCTCCCTTCATCTCTGCAGCACACGAACCAAGGGCTGTTCTGTACTTGGTGCTTCATGTCAAACATAAAGCTTATATCCCTGAGCACATGTGCAGGACAGTCCTTGATTTTCCATCATCAGCCACTGGTGTTGTGCAACCTCCAACATGGATCTGAGTGTTTGATAATGGAATCTTGCCAGTGGTTTGATTGCCTTGTTCCCTGGACAAAATGAGTTGATTTTTGCAGCTGGTTTTACAAGCATCTTGGCAATCAAATGTGTAAATTTTACCAGTGGATAAGTTTAAGATGTATTTAAGATGTAAAATGTCATTTTATACATATGTATACACAAAATATCTTTCCATAATCCCTCTGTAGCTTTGGTCATTTCTCCATCATTAGTGAGAGAAAAAGTCCATCTTAAAAATTGGAAATACTAATTTGCAGTTATTCTACAAATCTGCAATTGATTTACCAAAGGGAAGGGGAAAAGGTGATGGTGTTTTGCTTCAAAATGGCTCAAAGCTTGGATGGGCTAATGCCACCCTTTGAATGAGTTCCATCTCAGACACCACACCACAGTGACCAGGGTTGAATGGATTATAAATCCAAATATATCCAGGTTTAAGGCATTCACATATAACCTTTGGAATGCTTGTTCAAAATCTTCCCACTCAAAGCGTCAACATTTATAAGCATACGTAGATTTGAATTCCATATTCAACTAGAGGCCCATTTACTATTTGCATTTATGAAATTATTTTAACTTCAATATATGCATTGCTATTTTCATCGCTACCTTTATTCTTCAATGAAACACTTTTAAGCCTTTGACCACTTTTTGTGAATTATAAGTATGATGCAACACACTACTAACAATCCAACATGCAAATTTAATAAATCTAAACAGTATACCACGCAAATAATCTGAAAATATGCCGAGACGAGATGCCTCATATCAATTGGAAGTTAGACAAGACAGACTCCAATGCAATCCATGCAGTTCATGCACAGCTTCTAAAAATAAAACTATTATTAAGAACGCAATGGCATTTCTATGAAAATCATAATGAAACATAAATCACAAATATGTGAAATGTTCATGGGATGCTTTATAACTTTTTCCTCTGAAACTACCAGACCCCTGGAGGCACAACCGTTAGAACACTGGAGGCCACGGGGGCTAGGAAGACTCAGTGCTGTGCTGGAGCCAAGTTCTGTGACATCGATCCCATTGGCAGCTTGAAAGTGGCCATAGTAGAGTCATATATACCTTTGCTATAAATCAGGGCTTTGGGGGCACAAGGGTGCGGTGGGGATAGGCAATCTACCAGCACAACACTGGGGAGAATGCATTTCAAGGAGCCCTGCTCTAAGCCATACGATACCTCACTTTCCACATTCAATCAGTTGCCAAATCATTCATTTAGTCACTCAGTATACACTTGCATACACTGTAGATCGTGCATCATTCCAAGCCCTGGGTATAAGTATGAGGTAGTGAACAAAACTGATGTGTTCTGACTCTCGTGGGATGTATAATTTGGTAGTTGAGACAAATTGTAAATTAGTAAACAAAAATTATCACATGGAACAAGTGCTATAAAGGAAAGTAGCTGGGCACAGTGATACAGTAACAGAAAGGAAACAGCTGACAGGAATGATCTGGAAAGGCCCCACCAAATAGGGCAGAAGGAGGAGGCAGCCAGCTTCTCAGGAGGAGAAAGAGCTACGAGGGCTCCGTGTGGGAAATGCCCGCTGTGTGCACTGCAATGCAGGCAGTGCGGCTGACCCGCACCCCCTAGATAAAAATCCCTGTTCGAAGGTAAAAGTATGGTTGTGCCCACCCACTGTCACTTATGTGTATGTCTTGTCATCTTTATTAAATAACATTATCTATCATGTTATGGCGTCTTTGCCATACACAGACATTATAATACAATATACCTAGTAAAAATCTCAATACATATTAATTGAATCAATGAATTGATTTGTTTCAATTGCAAATTACTTGGGCATTGCAAAAAATTACTCTTGATATTCAGAAAACTGAAAATGAGGAGTAATAGGAGGCGTTCTGGAGTGAAAGAAAGCATTGTGTGTAAATTACAGTTCATGTATTCATTCATCCATTCATAAGGCAAGACACACATTGACATACTCTCATTTTACCACTTACTGGTTGTGACCTTCAGTAAATCATGTCTCTCTGTTTTGGCTCATACTGTCTTTTCTGCCAGGAAAGCTCAACCCACCCCACCAACAACATTTAGCACAATCCCCTAACCTCCCTAGAGAAAACCTAAGTTAAAATAGCTGAAACTCCAGGGAAAGTCAGTGCCAAAAATGCAAGAGACAAAAGTTGTGAAGAGTATAATGCAGATGTAAGACTTTATGATATATTGTTGCCTTTATCAGCAACCAAATTTGATGTAATCCATAAATTATACCCTGCTATTCTTGGGCCAGTAAAATTCATTTTCTCCTTAGCCCCATGTAGTATATCTCTAGGGCAAGTTCCTCCTTAATCCTCTTTTAAAATGTCTTGGAAGTTCCAAGGGCTGTAAGAGTCAGTCCTTGTCAAAAATCGATGTTCTCCTTCTACCTAGTGCCAACTTCCTCTGACCCCTCATTTCATCCCCTAGCAGTTGCATACATTTATTGAGAATATACCATTTGCCAGGAACATGAGCGTTTAATCCTCACAGTAATCCTATAACATTGGCACTGTCATTGTCCCCATTTTAGGGATGCGGAAACTGAGGCTTAGTGAGGTTGAGTAATTTAGCTGGGATCTCACGACCAGTGCACACAGCAGCAGCAGCAGCAGCAAAATTTGAACCCAAGTCTGTCAGTTTCCAAAGTTCAAACTCTTACACATTCATTTATAATGCCAGTGTCTCATGTAACTGCACTCAGAAGACCTTTCTTCAGTTCACCCCCACACGTAATCCCCCTCCCTGTGGCCGCCATAATTACTGACCACATAATTCAAGATTCAGGGTCCTGCACTTCCACAGTTAAACTCTTCACCGAGAATGGCCCCTTAATCAATACTATCCTTTTTTTCATCTAGAGTCTAGTTCCAAAAATAAGAGAGATTTCGGACTACAACATCCTTTTTCTCTCTATAGATTTTAACATCTTAAATATCAATGATGATGATTGCTTGTTAAGATGGAGAAGAGAATAGGCACATAATGCTCCTAAACTTTTGCCTGCGGTGAAATGCAAAAGCTGAATAATGATTAGTAAATAAGAAGGCCACATTAAGGAAAATAGGTTTAATAAAATGTTGATGAGTTCCCTTTCTTCAAAGGTTAATAACCAGGAACACGTCCAAGCTAGTATTTCATCGGTGACTCTGAGTTGTAAACACGAAACTTACTTCCCAAACTCTGATGCTGCGTGTCAGCCAGAACTCAGTGCTCCTCCAGTCAGCACCGCCCGTTGGCACCAGCGGCAATTTGAGAAACGTTTACATTAATCACAAACCTAAGCTGGTCAAGGAACGAATTTCTTGCGAATCACCTGACTCACAAAAGATGATCTCCTTATGAGAATTATAATTCTACAGAATGATTAGCTTTATTTGTTTAAGAGAGCATCAATTTTTCCCTCAGGACATTGGTGTCTTTGGTATTGAAGAAAGAACTAGATTAATCCTATCCTAATCCCGAGAGCTGTAATCCTGTCTTTATTGTCAAAGCCACATCAGTGCAGTGTGAGCGGCATTTAAACCGCCATCCCCTCTTCTAGCTGCCGATGTTTTACATGTCACTTTCCCAAGGACTCCTGCCATCTTAGGCTCCAGCTTACCAGGCTCTCCAGAGTCTCCTGAATCAGTCCAGAAAGACAGGGAATTGCATCTGACACTGGCTGCCAGCCCAGGTCATCAGGAGCTGCGGCCAGACAACCTCCAGCTTCATGTGGCAGCTCGGGACTTCCACCTGCCAGCGGCGGCTGCCAACGTTGGGTCGCGGCGGCAGAAGTCTTTGCTCCCTCCAGAGGGGGAAACTCCTGCTTAGTTTATCAACTGCAACTGCCAGCAGGCATTCTGCCGCAGATGGGAGTCTCAAAAGTGCAATAACACAACTGGAACTGGCAGAGGCTTCCCCCACATAATTGAATCTGAGCATCCTGGGAATTCACTACTTTGACTCTGGACCGCGGGCAAGCTTGACCCTCTCCTGCGTTCAGGTCTGTAACTGAATCAAGTCTCGTAATTATACCTGGGGCCATGCCAGCCTTCGGCTGGATCTTGCAACTGGGACTTAAACAAGGGAAGTAGGTTCCTTTTCATTGGCAGGATCTCTTGACAAACTGACCAGCCCTTCCCTATCACCAACTTTTGTGATGTTATCGTGATCGGTAGTAGCAAACTATTTCAGAGTAAAGTGATATTGTAGGATTTCCCAAGCACCAGAGTTTAGCAAACCATCTGAGGCTCCCAGAGGCATTCTCAGTTCACGTCAAGCGTGAACACATGGGCATTGTGTTGTACCTCCATGAGAATCGGCTGGAGAGAAAAGGAATACAATGTTTTCATTCTTTATCATTTCAACCAGACTTCAATAAAAATTCTTAAGGGCAATTGGGGAAAATATCTAAATCCACAAAATGGATTTTAAATAAATTATTCATGCACACTAATGTATACATACGAAATCCTAGTTTTGAACCTCCAGCATTTTACTTCATTCTGACTCTGTTGAAGAACAAAGAATCATTCTTTTTAGAATCCCCAGGGAATGTTCAGTGACGAAATGCCTCTGCCCAGTGTGAAAGCGTCCAGGGAGGCTGTCCTTTCACGTGTAGAGCAGATGTCGGTTACCAGTGGCTCTTTCGTGCACATGGTATCCAAACTCCCTGTCCAAACCCCAAATAAATGGTTATAAATGCACAACTAGGCGCTTGATTATTTGCAAAAGCTACTACCTCTAACCCTCTGAGGGTATAATTTAACCTCTCTAAAAGTTTTGTGGCTGAATGTATAATTGGTTGCATTTGTCCTTCACCTAAAGAAAATAGGACGGTGAACACCTGAGCCCCTTACAGGGTTGCCCCATCTAGGGGACTTGGAAGCCTTCCTTTGTTGCATTCACCCCCATCGTCGGTGCAAGCCATGCCCGACTGTTCACATTAACCTGGAGCCTGCCCGTCCAGCAATTAGCTCAGGTCACTTCCGACATGGAAGGAGAGGGGAGTGGGGTGGATGCTAACATAGCCCACTTGAGAACAGACCCCCTACAAGACGTTGGCTCGCAATCCAAGACTGGCATCACTATGTCTGGTGCTGCTGGAGTGATGTCATAGCCCCCAGCAACCCTCTCCCACCCCAGTTCCAACTCTTCTTTCCTTTTCCTTACCTACTACTTCCTTATCGACACCCAGTTGACATTTGGCCTTAATAGATGAGCCACCCCCTGCCTTCTACTCCCTCCTTCTCCACCCAGTGCCTTCCCCCACCCTCAGCTCGTGCTGAGGAAAGCAGGAGGGGCCACCAGACTTCGTGCCTGAGCCTAACACAGCCCAGAGAAGCAGAAAAAGCACAGATGCATTCTCAGACCTGCAGGTGAATTCTTGCTCCATCACGAACTGACAGTCATACCTTTGGAATGACAATCGACCTGCATCTTGGGTGTTTTGTGGTGGTTGAGTTGTTGCTGGTTGTTTTCTAAGAAAAAAAAATCCCATGAGGAGTCATGTGACTATCAAAAATCTTTAATTAAGAAAAGGAGTTTTTTTCCAAGGAGCAGTCTCTGAATACATTTTGCATTTTAACATTGACGATCCTTAATTTTTGTCTTGGGCCTTCTGTTTAGAACAATGGTTTTCAATCTTGGCTGCACATTAGAGTCACCTGGGGGCATTTAAAACTCACCATGGCCTGGGCACATGCCAGACCAATTAAATCAGAATCGCTGAAGGTAAGACCCAGGCCTCAGAAGTTTTCACGGCTCCCAGGCGATTCCAATGTGCAGCCAAGGGTAAGGCCCACTAGCTTAGAAGACCGTTCCTTAACTAGGCTTTGTTTTGATTGCAGCAATTTTACATATGCTGCAGTATATTTTCTTCATGTAAAAATTCTGATAATAACAATCATAACTATTACCCTTTATTAAGCATTTACTCTGCTAGAAGCACTAGATATGTAAAAGTTAAGGATGACTATTTTCAATCAAAATGAAGTGAAACATATGCATTAGAAAAACTAATGGGATGTTATGTTTGTAAATATCTATAAACTGGCATATTTGAATATGCATAGAAGAGGTTTGGAAGCATAAACATCAAACTTCTAAAGATGATCCCATCTGGAGTGTGGATGAGATAAGAAGGAATGGCTTTTTATTTATTTCTTAATATCCTTCATCTTTAAAATTATAAGGATGTTGTATCTCAAAATGTAAAACTGCAAAATCAAAAGAAGGATTTCTTTGCAATATGAAAGTGTGAACTAGAAATTAGGACTTGGGGTTTGCAGACTAAAGATTACCCAACCACAAAATATGGGAACTAGAATAATAAAAGAAATAACTACTTGATAACTCGGGAGAGCAAGACTCTGGAGGATTAATAAACATGAGCAACAGAAAAACCACATTTTAAAGGGGTAGCCAAATCTATTCATTGAGAATAAGCCAGAGCAATTATGTAAACAGGAGAACTAACCACACTTAGGCATCAGAACATTCAACCTGTGAAAGATTCTGATGCAGGCAGAAAGGGGACAGGGCGGGAAAGACAGTAACCGGGACAGGGTAAGAGACCAGGCCGCACAGAGATGCAGGGACTAATACGGCTCAGGAGCCGGCTGAGCGGTCCAAGGACCACCCGGTCTCTGTCACAATTCTGGAAGTTGTGAGGGAGATGAAGAGACAAAGATTCTCGTTCACAGTCAACGTGCATCTGCTGGGAGAGATGGGGACGGGGCAAAGTCTCTCTACATTTACTGCAGGATGAATTGTTAGAAATGATTGTATTTCACAGAACATTCCTTTTACTTTCACTTTGGCCTTACTTATTATTGGCATGCCAGGTACCAGGATCCACACAGGATTTCCTGTCTTCAATATTATTAAATAAAAATCTTTTTTAAATAGAAAAAATAAAGTTTCTTTATAGACAACACCCAGTGTCAGGGGGATGGGCAGCTCTCAGTTGGGCAATTTGAGCCTGGGCAGCAAGACCCCAGCTACACAACACATGTTCAGGAATGTTCATAGCAACAATATTCATAACAAAAAATAGGTGAATAGGTAAACAAAATGTATCATATCTATGCATGGAAAACTATCCTGCAATAAAAATGAATAAACTACTGATCCACGCTACAACGTGGATGATCCTCAAAAGCATCTGCTAAGTAAGTGAAGCCAGACACAAAAGGCTTCACATTGTGTGACTCCATTTATCTAAAATGTCCCAAAATGGCAAATTCATAGACTGAAAGCACATGAGTGGTTGCCCAGGGCTGAGTGTGGACGTCAACGGGTAGGAGGTTACACTTCGAGGATGGAAATGCTTTCACACTGGATTGTAGTGGTGGCTGCACAAGTTTATATAATACATTTACTAAAACCAACTGAATTTGTACATTTACAACATGAGGATATTATCATGTGTATCTTCATTAAATTGTTTAATAAGAATCAAGATCTAAAATCTCCTGTATATGTTTTAAACTGTAAAGCAGTATAAAAATAGAAGGATCCATTATATTAATAATAACCATCATAGTCCCAGGCTAACTTAGGCTTATGAATACAGGCTTAAAGAATAAGTGGAGTCCCTTCCCCCCCTTCCCCTTCCTCTGTCTCTATCTCTGACGCACACGTACACAGACGGACACACACACATGCACACACACACACACACACACACACACGCACGCACGCACGCACGCACGCGCCCGCTCTGGCCCATTAGCATTTCCAGACTTATTTGCCCGCAGTATTCTTCGATACTATACATCACCTTCGAGGAAGCAATTCTGTGAATATTCTGTTTCCTCTATTCAACATGACCGGGGACTCTCATCCTCATCCATCTGAGGCCATTTAGTTGCCCTTGATTCCTTGGTCCTTGACCAAGAATGCAAAATCACTCAGATTACCCCACACTAGTATGAGAGGAAGTCTTTCTGGCCCTCCAACGTCAAGCTATGCTTCCTTTTGTAACCTGCCCTTTCACATAAACTTCAGCAGGACTTCTCCTCAATCTGGACAGGAGATTGGGAACTGGGAATATTTAGGACGTTTTGTATTTTTTTTCTCATAACGTGCAGAGAAAACGACTGATCATTTTTCCCATCTCTAAACTAATAATGATCTTTGCCTGAAGCACCGTGCTCCTCCTCTGTGATGTAGCTGAATTCTTCAGTCATGTTTCTTTCACCTGCTAGGTTGGTGTTGCCGTTACTTCCTGGAACATCTGATTGCTTGGCTTCCCTTTCAGACCTGTTTCCGCTGGAAGTCCTGACAGCTCAGATCCCTGGTTCAGGTCTCTGGTTCTCTCCGCGCCTTTCCTTTTTGGTGCATTTTAAACTTCAGAGACTTTGAACTTTCGCTTCCTTCTGAAGTGGCCATAACCTGTTATGTGTAACAGCATTAATGGTGACACGGATAAAGAATTAGCCCTGAGGCTGGCAAAAGTCCTGGAGTTCCAGAATCCCCACTAATAAGACTACCCTGCCGTTGAACGGCTGTAACAGCAGCAGTCTATCACATCCGTTGTACAGCAGGGTGCCTGCTGCTTTATTGACTGGCAGAAAACAGTTCCCATTTCAAGAAACAATAAAAATTAAATTGAGTGTAAACTCTCCCAAGGTCACTGCCTCTAACCTCACACCATCAGAAATGAGGGCTGTAAACCCCATCGTGCACCATTCGATCCGGAAGAAGCCAGAGAGTCGATTCACGTGGTCCCTGTGCAGCATGCCATCCGCACTGGGCTGCGCCATCTCTGACGTGGCTGGGTGTCAGGAAAGGGCAGGATGCTCTTTCTCCCCCAGTCTGGCAGACGCCTTCCCGACAGCAATTGCTGACTGCTCAGCCCACCAAGTGATGCAGCATGTGTCTGCATCATCCTGAGAGTCATCCTGGCAGCCTGCACCGTTGGTGGCATAAGGAGCAATCACGCCCGGTGTTGACCAACCCATCAGTGAAATTGCCAGGCTCCAGGATTCCCTCAGCCGCTCGTTCTTGTCCCAGCTACCCCTGGGATCTGCTAGGGAGAACTCAGCAAGATTTCACCACTGACAACTTTATAGCCACGAGTTTCTCAACTGCAAAGGCCCATCGTCTCTGATATATGTATCATAGGGCAATTATTGAGTGAATTCTAGGAAGAAAAGGGAAACTGAAAGGTAATCTATTCCAACCCCCTTCTTCCCACCAAAAATGCCCCAAAACTATCCCAGTTAAAAGTATCATAATTATAAAAACATGAGAAAATGCCCTGATAAAATAAGTAAATTCAATGAAATTCCTATCAAAACCAAAGCAGGGTATGTGGTAGGAATTGACAAGCTGATCCTAAAAAGTATGTTTTCACAAACCAAAGGACTTAAAACAGCCAAAAAAATTTTGAAAAGGAAAAAGAAAGTTAGAAGACTTGTACTACCCAATCTCAAAATGACGTGTAAAGTCACAGAAAACAAGAGGGAGTGGTACTGGCATAAGGACAGGAACATAAATCAATGGAACAGAATTTTAAGTCCAAATATAAACTTTTACACTAATGGCCAATTGATTTTTGACAGAGGTGCCAAGTCATTTCACCAGAGGTGCTGGGATAATTGTATAGCCATATGCAGAAAAAAGTAGAGACTATCACATACCTTACACAAAAATTCATTTCAAATGGATTATACATCTTTCTGTAAAATCTAAAATTATGAAAGTTCTACAAGAAAACATAACAGAAAATTGTAGTGACCCTAGTTTGGGCAACAAGTTCTCAGATACAACACTAAAAGTATGTTTCATAACAGAAGAAATGAATTGTATATTATTGAAATTAAAAACTTTTGCACTTCAAAAGATAGCACCAAGAAAATGAAAAAAACAAGCACAAACTGGGAAAAAGATAATTTTGAATCATATACCTGATAAAGGAATTGTATCTAGAATAGATAAGAAACTCATATAATTTAATAAGAAGAAAACAATTTTTTAAATGGGCAAAAGCAGGGGTGGGGAACCTGCAGCCTTAATGCCCCATGTGGCCTTCTAGGTTCTTAAGTGTGGCCTCCTGATAGAATTCAAATTTTACAGAACAAATCCTTTTATTTTGATTAATACATTTTTGTCTTTTATGTTTTTATTTTATTTTTTAAATGAATGTATTTAAAATACCAAAGAATAAGATAAGTTTCGATGAAATAATCCTCCCAGATTGACTGGCACAATTAGAACATCAGTTAGCCATAAGGGCTAAACTGGCGGCTGCTATGCTCATGATTTAGTTCTAACTTCCCCCCAACTGGTGCCACTATCACGAGGCTGGTTGGCGAGAGTTTATGGGGGTTGAGTATGCCAGCCTGTTATCAGCTTCGGACAACAGTGCACTGTGTTTCTGTTTGAAGTGGAATTTGTGAATAGTTGCACAGCTCAACAGTATATTTTAATTATTCTCTCTGCTTAACAGCCCATCATGTCAAAGAAGACCAAGAGAATGCTGAAGGAAGAAAACAGATTTTTTTTAATGAGGATTGGGAATTGCAATAGAATCTTGTTTGTGCTAAAGATGATTTGCTTGCTTTGTGATACTGCAGTATCAACATTAAAGAAATCCAATGCCCATCAGCATTATAACACTCATAAGGACCACAAGTATCAGCTTCCAAAAACATTGGCATTCATTTGCTACTGGCGTCACTTACCCTGCTGCAAAGTAAAATCTGTTCCTGCGAAATCCGCCAGCCTGTCCCACTCTGCCCCCTTCCATCTGGAGAACCTGCTTTGCTCTGGGGCTCAACCCACAGTCACGGCCCATCTGGATCCGGGGTGGAGGTGAAGAGAAAGTAGATCCACGGGCACTTTGCTGATCCCGCCCCCCTCCAACTTCCCCAGCTGGAACAAATTATCACCACCGCAGAAAACCAAAGGCCCAGACTATTTCAAGCTAAGTGAAGATTCTAACGCTTTGGGAGAACACGGTCCCTCTGGCTGATCTTTGGTTCTTGGTGCAACTGGAAGGTAAACTTGGCCTAGACCATCACGCGGCCTGGCCGGATCCGTGGAGGCAGCTACTCCCGCAGCCCGGGTGCCCGGGCTTGCTTCTGTCTGGGCGTGCTGCCAGCGAAAGACCGGCACCTGTCGCCAAAGCAAGCGGTCAAATAAATAGACTGGGCTGTTTCCAAAGAGAAAGTCATCTCCACAAAAACTGAACGCTCATAAATTGCTCATTCCAAGGAGAGGGGAGTACCAGAAACCAGAGTACACTTTTTATGGCAGCCCTGCAGATAAAATAAAACTTTACCGGCCTGTAACATTTTTTTTTACCATTTTACCTTTTTCAGAGACTCACAGTCCTGTAAAAATACGCCAGGTAAAATCAGCATCACTACTGATTCACAGCGATGCATTACTGCCTTGCAGCCAGAGACAGGGACAACAGAACGACGCATGTGGTTATCGTGATAGTCACGGGGTCTGTGGTCCAAATGGCACTACCACATGCAACCCCAAGCACTCCAACATTATGAATGTTTTGTAAACAAACAAAGACGGTTTATGGATAAAAGTGTAAATGCATCACTGTAACGTTATGGAAAGAATACAGACCCAGGATCTATAAAAACCTTCACACAAACCCTGCATTTTCACTTGCTACTCACGTGCCCTTGATTAAGTCCTTACCTGTAAAATGATATCGGCTCTCTCCCCCCAAGACATACGGTGTTGTCATAAGGATTAAGTGATGTAATACAACACAAACATTTGGGTTACTAAAAAGTGTCATACAGATGTATAATATTTTATTTCGAATATATTTTTCAAAGGAATTTTCCAAAAGCACAAAGAGAAGAAACATCTTGCAGCTGTTATTTGCGGCGTTTCTGCAATGCTTTTTCCCTGGTATTAATAGATCTAGTGATTTATTAATGCTGATGAAGATTTAATGTCGAATTTTCATATTAAAACATTAAACTTTTGTAAATGATAGCATATTTCAAAAGCAAAGAACCTGGCAGTGTTTGTGCGCTAATAATAGACATGAACTGTGTCTGTTCATTAAAATCTTCCAAGATGGCAAGCTGAGAATTCTTTGTTTATTTGTAGGTTCTTAGTACTATCTGAAAATTTTCATTAGAATAAAGTTTGAGTGTTAATGTGTTCAAGTTCTCCTAATTTGTTGATAAGGAATAGTATACTAAAAGCAAGCTGCTCTAATCTTACAATTTATTAAATACTTTCTCACGCCAGCATTGGAAAAAGTCTTCATTTTAAATTAAAAAATGGATTGAAAAAAATTGAAATTAATCTGCCTCAATGGGTCACATGTTTAACTTTTCTGAGAATAAAAAATAATAATCTCTAGCTTTTTCCTTCATGAAAAATTTTGACACTTTAAACATGATTTGTCACTTAAATCAATACTACATCTATGGTCAGAGTTACAAGTGACGGGGATTATTTTTTATATTCTCAATTGTTTACATTGTTCTCCTTTTTCCCAGCCAGCCACTACCCATGACTAGCATTCTAAGCCTCTCCAGCCTTCCTGGTCCCACACACTCACACACACACGACCCCTCTCAAAATGCCGCTGGGCACCCCAGTGGTCACATCTGAAGAGCAGGAGCAAGGCAAGGGTCCCTGACTAGCACACGGGATGAGGACGGGAGCATTTCCATCATGAGCAGGAGGGGACAGTGCAGGGACAGTTGCAACTCCCAAATGACTATACCACGAAGCAATGGGTCTGAGGAGAGTCTAAACGGCCACTAATTAATCTGGTGATGGTGACAAAAGGCCTCCAGTCTTGGGTTACTCACCTATAAAAACGTCTCACACTGCAGGGGAGAATCCACAACTCCACCCGATTATAAACTTTATGATTTTATAAAGAGCAGTAAGACTGAGGCAACATTTAAAAAAATTGTTTTTACGTTTCCATTCTCTCGTACATCCACAGAACAGATTAGTAGTAGATAAAGAATATTTCTTGAAGCAAAATGGCTAAAAAGGTAACTGGTGACACCAGCTCGTACCTTTGCTCACAGGCAGGACAAACACATGCAGGACAAACCCATGCAGGGTCCAGGGAGTGACCAAGGGCAGGACTTGCCACGGCTTCTTCATAATCACTCGGGGAACAAACAAACGGTCCCTTTTTGTAGTGAAAAGCAGAAATACCAGCCTAGAAAATGAAAATCTATCTTTTTCCCTCCCTGCATAGGTTTCACCTACAAGAAGTATTATTATTTTCTTACGGGACACCTGCAGTCACATAAGGAGCTACCGTGCACAATGTTCATTTTGTCAAGTCTGCTCGTACAACTGAAAATTAAAAAAAAAAAAAAAAATCATTAGGTCGGGTCAAAATGTAGAGACCATCTGGAGCAGAGTGTCATCCTACATGTGCGATTCGGGAAAGGGACAAATACGATTGTCTTTCAGTCTTACTTTACGTTCCCTGGGATCACAGCCAAGCAGCACAGGGGCCCCGTGGGTGACTGATTTGACAGGCAGCTTAGGAGCACAGCCCAAATTTTCAGAAAGTCCCAGCCTCCGCAGAACCAGGCTCTTCTTTTTCATCTTTTCTTGACATTTTGCTCCTAAAATTAGCTTTTTGATGAGAAAATTGCAGTGAGTCACAGCAAAGCTAGTTAAAGGTGAGGCAAATGCCCGAGATTGAAATTGAGTTGATTCTGCTTTGCCGTGGTGATTGCGCCTGGTAATTGGACACTGGAATTAGAACCGCCGTGACCTTTCGCAGTAAGAAGGAAAAAAGCTCTGTTCCATTTGCTGGAATTTTTTTCTATATTTAAAACCCTTTTTTTTTTAAATGAAGTAATTTACTCTTATTTTTAAATTAGCAATACCACGCAGCCTGTTTCTCATGTTGCTCTGTGCGAGAATTCAATAATTCCAGTTCTCAAATCAATAAAAACCAATCTGTTTCTCACTTTCCTAATCACCTCTCACCACACTCCCAGCTTGCCACAGCGTCCCGGGCTATGGAAGTTACCAGAGTCGGCCACAGTGAGCAGGCGGCAGGACTTCCCTGCCTGACTGCTGCCACTTAGGGGCCCACAGTTCTTAGGGCTGCTGCCCCCAGAGTCCCTTCTTCAGTGGCATATTAGTGTATATTGTTTAGGGCTATTGTTTTAAAGTGGAATGAAGGAGACATGGGTTCCTGGTCCCAATTATGTACCAAAAAATGAGAACAAGATTATGACCTCTTTCTCCAAAGCACTTCACTGACATCATATAACTCATCCTTTGCATTTATGTTTTTAATCATTTAACAAATATTTATCATATGTTAATATATATGAACATATATATTATGTTAACATATATGAACACTATATGTTCAGCTATATCCATATACTTAAATGAGATACAATATTGCTCAAAACAGAAAAAAAAAGAAAAATCCTGGCTCTCACAGAGCTTATATTCAAGAGGTCAGAGATCAATAACAGTAAATAAAAATAAGTAAAACATATAAATAAATAAAAAATAGAAGAAGAAGTAAAATACGCAATATGTAAGAAGATACCAAGAGCTATGAAAAAAATAAAGACTTTGGGAAAAAATAGAGAAATGGAAAGCTTTTAAGAAGGAAGATCAGAAGTTCATTTTGAACAGGAGATTTAGATACATGTTAGATAAGCAGAGATCACCCAAGCGGAGATTCGTGTAGGCAGGTGGATAAGCAAGTCTGAAAATCAGGAAATAGATCTGGGCTAAAAATGTAAATTTGGGAGTCATTTCCATAAAGATGATACTGAAAGCCATGAGACTGCGTGACAGCAGCAAGATAGAGCATGAATAAAAAAGGCAAGTCCAAGGCCGGTGCAGTGGCTCGCGCCTGTAATCCCGGCACTCTGGGAGGCCGAGGTAGGAGGGCTGCTTGAGGTCAGGAGTTCAAGACCAGCCTGAGCAAGAGTGAGACTCCGTCTCTACTAAAAAATAGAAAAAAAAAATCAGCCAGGCAACTAAAAAAATACGTAGAAAAAATTAGCCGAGTGTGGCGGTGCGCACCTGTAGTCCCAGCTACTTGGGAGGCTGAGGCAGAAGGATTGCTTGAGCCCGGGAGTTTGAGGTTGCAGTGAGCTAGGCTGATGTCATGGCACTCTAGCCGGGGTGACAGAGTGAGACTCCATCTCAAAAAAAAAAAAAAAAAAGGATTCTGATGTCCAGAGTGAGTGCATTAAGGAGGCAGCAGCCTGCAAACGTTCACGAATGGATGTGGATAAACAGAGACACTGTCCCTGACACCTTTCTCCTCTAAGTAGTCAAAAATACCTAAATTCATTTCATCAGGCCTCAAGATTTAATGCCTATATATACCTTTTTTCCAAACACTTATTAGAAAGTTCTTTTAAATATAGGATTTAAATTAAAAAAAAATCAAAGCTGCCTAGCACAAATCACACTATGGACTTCCCCAATACATGAAACTGAACTCTAAAAATAAACAAAATCAGCCCAGAGGGAAAATAAAAATGAGTTCATAAAAATACCAAAGATATATTAATCAGTGGTATATGATTAATTTGTTTTGCGTGGAGAATAGCTGAGTGCACTAGATTGAGTACAATGCAAATTAGTGTTTTTAGCACCACCAGACTCCCTTCTTTTCTCCCAGCAGGTGCCTGGGAGTCCCTGCCGCACCTCTCCAACCCTGGTCCTTGCCGTGTTTGAGGTTCATAAAGAATAAGGCCCTGAGCCTCTAACCCAGTTGCCCTAGGTCTGATCATTTTCACAACTAAGCATTTATTTAGTGCCCTCCAAAAGGACTATATGATATAGTCTGGGCACAAGTGTACTTTAAATGATCTCTGAGTGATCTTCTATTCTAAATTACCCAAAAATGGCAAAACCTCAAGGGGCAGATGAAAAAGTGGTTATAGCAATAGGGAACTATGATGACCAAAAAGTAAGAAGTTGTCAAGAAGCATTTTTAACAGTAGTTCCTTAGCATGCCAAAATACCTAGAGTGAGAGCAAAGCCCAAAACCAGACATTCAGTTCATGTGAAATGCATTAATTTTGAGTTTTACTTCTCTGGTTTGAAACAAGCAGTTTTTTGGGTTTTTTTTTTTTTTAGGAATGTAAAGCCTATGATAGTTCTAATTTGCTCTGAGGAGTCTATACCTCTTGCATATGAAATTTTCATTTAAGCAACTTAATTTCCAAATAATTTCACACAGAATTGAATTGAATTGAATATGAGCTTATAAGGTGTTGCACAAGAGATACATTTTAGTGGTTAATGAGAGAGGCTTGAGAATTTATATTAGGAGTTCAAATAAAGGTAAAAGCAATACTATACCATTAAATAACAATAAAAGCAATTTAAAATACTTTAATCTTGAGAAAAGTTTATTTTAGAATTAAATATCCAAGTGTTTAAAAGCAAGTCAAGTGCAGGGATTTGGCACAGATTTCTGGCAATAACTTAGCGTTCAGTGTTATTAAAACGCCTTCAATCCCGACATGAACCTTGGGCTCAGTCTGTTCCAAGCCACAGGCTTCATCCCTAAATTTAAAACCTGAAAAATGTGTTTTGGGCAGGACTGAAATTTAGAGCAAGAGATAAGAGTAATTAAATTAACAACCTGAGGAACAGAATAAAATATTGTTTATCAACCAACTTTAGCCTGTCCTTGAAATGTTTAAAGCTATTTAGAATTATGAAATGCATAGCATCGCCACTAGGGGGTGCTGCCGATAAACCAACAACAGCCCTGTCCCGGCCAGTCAGGTAACAGGCAACTAACTCGCCCGTGTCTGGGCTGGTGCAGTATCAACACGAACTCGGGCAGTACCCAACAGGAGAGGAGCGACTTTAAAATACGGGTATGTCGAATAACACATATCCGCAAAACAGAGCCTCAAACATAAAAACAAGTTATCAAAAGGCCAACAGAAGGCAATATCAGGCCTTTACTTTCCCTTATCTTACTTTATCATCACAGATTTAGTCGTTTCAAAAAGCCTTTGCTTCTTTTCAAGACAGCATTAAACTGAGATATATTTACTCTTCGTTCTCTGTGGGGAACAAGCCGCTTAGAAAACAACTCCACAGCTGAGTGTCCCGGGGGGTCTTTCATGCAGACCCCGCCAGTCCCGTCAGCCTCCAATGACAGGACACATCGCATCGGTTAAAAGTGCTGTCTTTCAACATCACATTCTCAAGGGCTGAGTAAAAAAACAAAAGCAAATAAACAAAAGTCCTTACTCTTGAATGTTTAAAATGCAAATCCGGTTTTGAGATTCTGAGTCAGGCTTTGCTGTGCTCAGAATTAATTCCACTATTTTTAACTTCCCTCAAGTGAAGTCACCAAAGAAAGAAGCGTTGAAACTTTAGGACTAAAAGTTATAAGCAGTTTTATTATTCACCCTAAAAGCTTTCCATGTGAATGACAATACAAAAAAACCGAAACTTCTCTCACAGTTCTAGGTTTTTGCCTTTTCAGTAAAAGCATTTATTTGATTAATAAGACCTACGATACTTTCGGACTCGATTATTTTTGAATAATTGTTTTCAAAATAAATTTTGAAAAGTTGTTTTCTTCGATCTTGCTACCCTAACCTATTATGCTCAAATCCACTGCGATTTAGCTATTTTGGATACTTCATTTTTTTCCCCCTGCTGCTCTGAACTTTAATGAACAAAGTATTAATTAAATAACAATAAAATGAAATGGGTGACAGGGCCTGGCATGTAGTAGAAGCTTCCAGTACTCCCAATGTGCTTCCTGTTTTCCTGCCTCCATGCTGTGATGTAGAGATCTGGAAGGTTCTCCCACCCAAGGATTTTCCATCCTGATGCCTGACATTCCTCCCTGGGACTGTGCCTTGTCTGTGCTGTGCTGTGTGAGTCACTGAGTGACCACAGGTGATGCATAAATCACACTCCTTAATTACAGCACCTTAAATAAAATGAAGCCTGTGAAACACTGAGCTTATATGTAGAACGTATGTGACCAAATACAAAGTTGCATGGCACAAAGCGACTGACCCGAGGCAGCATGGCAGGGGAAGGGTTCGACTTCATAGTTAGGCTGATGTGGTAGATTGAACAGTCCCCCCTAAAAGGATATCTTTAAGCCCTAACACCCAGTGCCTGCGCGTGTGACCTTGTTTGGAACCAGGGTCTTTGTAGACACAACTAAGGACCTCAGGATGAGAACATTCTGGATTGAAAGTGGGCCCTAAATCCAGTGACTTGTGTCCTTAAAAGAGAAAAGACAGGGAAATTAGACATAGATAAACGCAGAGGAAAAGCCATGTGAAGACAGAGGCAGGGACTGGAGTGATACAACCACAGACAAGGAACGCCAAGGATTGCCAGCTACCGCCAGAAGCAGCTGCAAAAGGGGAAGCATGAAACAGCTTCTCTCCCTGAGCCTTCAGATAGAACCGACCCTGCCAACACCTTGGTTTCAGACTTCTGGCCTCCAGCACCACGAGATGATCAATCTGTTGTTTGAAGCCACCCAGGTTGTAGTAATTCGTTACATCAGCCCAAGGAAACCAACACAGCTGACATGGGTTCAAGTCAATTCTTCACCAGCTCTGTGGCCCAGGGCACCAAACTTTCAATGTCCTCCTCTCTAAACTAGAGTTCATAATAGAGAAATTGAAAAACAATTTAGACTGATCCAGTCTCCACCTCTCACAACCTATGTGACCTGGGTATGAGACTTAACATCTTGTGTCTGTTTCCTCATCCAGACAAATGAGATGACAATAGCAACGGTGCCTAGGGGCAGTGTGAGAACTGCAGGGGACGCTGCCCAGCGAGCACAGGGACAGGGTGCAGTGCCTGGCACACACAAAGCCCTCGACAGTGGCACACTGCCTGGGCCAAGCTGTTGTTACAGCGACTGCCTGGGAACTGAGTGGAGGGGAAGACCGGGGACATTTGGGAGAACAGAAAACTCTTCTAGGAGGAAAACTGGACCATGAAGCAACAGTCCCACTGGGATGGGTCCCCGAGAAGGAAAGGCATCCGGGGTTGGCTCAGGAATGCAGGAATGTAAGCAAAGAATGGAGGTGAAGGAGTGTACACAGCGGCCAGGAGAACCTGGCCTGGCCGGCTCAGTTATCAAGGTCGGACCACTAGGATGACGGTAAAGTTCACGAGAAATCCTGTGGGGAGTTAAGATGTGATGCAATGTAAAAACAAGAAGGCATTCCAATCTTTGAGCAGGAGAGGAACTCACCAAGGCTGTGTAGGAAGCACGTGTCCGGCAGGCTGGAGCGGAGGACTCAGGCCCTCGGACCCCCGCGGTGCAGGGCCGGTGCTCTTCCAACCCCGGGCTGACCGCTGCTGCTGCGATACACAGTAGAAACACATTTCTAGAACGTGAAATGGAAACAAAAATACAAGCTCAGTTTTTTATTATTAGATTCAAACATACCTAACATTCCTCTGTCAAATTGCCACAAACATTTTTAAGCTCTGACTCCCAGTTTCTGCCCCTGCAGCACAGACCCCCGGGGAGCCCCTGGCTGCAGGACAGCACGTGGCAGGGGCTTCAGCAGAGGGGACGCGAGCCCAGGCTGGGGGCAGAGGAGGGGGCAGAGCAGAGAAGGCGCCAGGAACCCACTGCTGTCTTCAAGGAAGCAGAAGACAAAAGTGGTGAGGACGCAGGTGACAGACAGAATCACACATAAGGTGTTTTGAAAAGTAAATTGACACACGGTGAAAATAATCAGCTATCGCTAAATAAGAAACAGCTGACCCCAAGGCCTTCTGGAGGTCAATAAAACAGCATCACTTATAGAAATGGAACAGGAGAAAAGTGCAATAAATAGGGGCGGGAGGGGAGGCCACATACTTAGAGTGAACACGCTCCAAATGCTGTCCCTTCCGTAACTCTGAGGTTTTGCAACATCAGGTTGTATTCTCCCCTCACAAGCGACAAAGAACAAATATTGCCTTGGTGAGCTAGAATTATAGATTGAATATATCAATGCTGCTAAATTAAAATAAATATTATAGACTGAAAATAAATATTACCATGATAGAGTAATTATTAGAAGAAAAACCTCTTGGTTTAAAAAAAAAAAAAAAAAATTAAAGGATTCTCTTGGCCACAGGAGGTCAGTGTTGCTTCAAAACAACATTAACCCAAATTCCTTGTAGGGAGTAAAATGGTCTTTAAAAAATGATTCTATTTTCTTCTTAAAAAAAAAAAAAGGTTAGTTTCTGATATATCTGATTTTTAGACTTTACTGAGTGACAGATGGTTACAACATGTGAAAAAATATCAACTTGTTAAAAAATCAACTTGTTAAAAATATATATCTCATGCAAAAATGAACTTGGATCCTCCTCATTCAAAAGCAATACTAGAAATTACGGGAGGGGAGAAAATTTATATATATCAGATAGGATGCATGCGTTCAATTCATCTCAGAGCTCAGTGCCAAGGAAAAGTAAGAACAATGTCTTCAATTCCTCACTGTGTAACCGAAGTGGTCAGACATACACGCATGACACCTTTTGGTAAAAATACAAAAATTACAAATGCTGTCCTGCAGATAGTAACACTGCCTAGCGCTGGTGTGAGAATTACAGGAGATGCTGCCCAGAGAGATTAGTATTGACCGAATTGTTTGCAATGTCTTCATTCTAAGATTAGGAGAACTGAGTAGTAAAGACATGACAAAAGAAAGGAGAATTGGGAGCACTGTGAAAATACGGATGAAAAAACGGTAAGTAAGCCGTTGAGAAGATCCTTTGGGATGATTGGGACCAGTGTTTGAGTATATCGTGTAATTAAAAATCATCTATGTTGCCCAAGTTCCAGCCTTATTTGAAACTTTCTGATATTTATTTATTAATTGTTCTGGACAAAGCAATGGATGGACAAAGGCAGACAGAGCCCAGCCCTCATGGAGCTGTGCTAAATGAGTGAACAAATTCCTGACTATGCAGTTACCCATCGTGACAAAGGCTCTGAAAGAATAGGGCAGAGTGACCAGAGAAGGCACCTCCAAAAAAGCAACATTTGAGCTGAGATGTGGGGACCATTCAGGCCAAGAGTTGTGGTCAGACTTCAGGTCCTGGAACCCCAAGGCCAGGTGGCTCATGCACAGTGAATGAGAGGGAGAGAGAATGCTGGGTTTCAAGAAGTTTCGATGTCACCCCAAGCACAATGGGAAACCACTGGGTGAGGGTGGAATCTTGTGGTCTAATTCATACTTTAACTGTGTGAATGAATGGAGTCGGGACTCCGCAAGAGGAGAAGTGGGAAACCCAAATGTGGGTAGGAAGTTGGTGCGGTTGTCCAGGAAGATGGTGTCTGGAAAGACAGAAGTAACAGATTCAAGGTATTTAGAGGTAGAACCAGCCAGTCTTATTGGCGGGGGTCAGATGAGAGGAGTCAGTATTTTTGCTTATTTTGTGTGTGTGCGTATGGGGGTGTGTGTGCACGTATGCTTCCACTGCTGAAACCTAATTCCCACAAAAAAATACTAACTTTTCCTCTAAAAAGCAAAATTATTAAATGATCAGTTTACACAAAGAAGTGTCAAATAATAATAAATCATTGTGTTGAGAAAGGGCCAAGATGTTGGAATAGAAGCATCCTGCACACGCCGCTGTCACAGAGAGGATTGAAAGTGGCAAGTGGGCATTGACCTTCAGATCAGTCATGGAGATGAGAGCCCTGGGAATCAACAGAGAGGTGAGAGGAGGCTCCCAAAGTGAAGGAGAGGGAAGAGAGGAGGTACACGGGGAAGGGACCCACACGTGGGGAAGGGACAGAGGAGGGAAACCCCGGGCTCCATACTCCCCCCGTGGATATTGCTATCTGAGCTGGGGGAGGGACCCTCCACCACAGCAGGCTGTGGAACCGGCAGAGGGAGCTCACTGGGGTCTGTGCAGCAGCACTGCTCTGGAAGGAAGGCACAGAGAGGACCCACTGAATTGCAAATCCTAGGTGCTGTGGCTGGTGCCATTTTGAGACCCCAAACCAGAAGCGCTGCATCTACCTAAGGGTCAGATCTGTTGCTTTTGCCTCCCGTTGTCCTTGCAGGGCCAGGGAGGGAGCAGGGAGGATGGGCCCTCTTGCATGTCCCGTGGGCAGGAGCTGCATGCCCACCACTGCCGAGGGACTGGATGAGGTGACTGCTCGGGGCCACTGCAGGCCAACGATCACCAGCACCTGCAGCCTTGGGTGGAGCAGTGCTTAAGCCATTGCAGGCAGAAAAACGCCACCAATTGTGGACAAGGGCAGGTTGGTGCTCAAGCCTAAAAGGGCCAACAAATGACACCACTGTCGATCTGAGTGGGGCAGTGCTCAGGCTGACAGAAGCCAACAATCACCAGCACCTGCAGACATAGGCAGGGCAGCACTCAAGCCTCCCTGGGGACAGTCCTCTCTGCTGACAGAACTAGGTGGGGCAACCACACGCTCTGCAGCCTGTGGACCACCCGAGAAAACCACAGGGCAATGGTGAGATGCGGTCTTCAAGAAACCCATTTAACTCACAGACTCTCACGGACTCAAGGAAAAGGAGTGGAAAAAATATTCCACACAAATGGAAACCAAAAGTGAGCATGAATAGCTATTCTCATATCAGATAAAATAGACTTTAAATCAACAATGGTCTAAAAAAAAGACAAAGATGATCATTATACAAAGGGATCAATTCAACAAAAAGATATAACAATCATAAATACATATGTGCCTAACATAGGAGCTCCCAGATTCATAAAACAAATTCTACTAGATCTAAGGAAAAAACTGAATAGTAACATCAAAATAGCCAGGGACCTCAATGCTCCACTGATAGAACTGGACAGATCTTTGAAGCAAAAAAATCAACAAAGAAAACACTGGACTTAAGTGAGACTCCCAAACAAATAGACCTAACAGACACTGATAGAATGTTCTACCCCCAAACTGCAGAATATATATTGTTCTCATCAGCACATGGAACATTTTCCAAGATAGATCATATATGTTCTCACTTATAAGCGGGAGCTAAACAAAGGGTATATATGCCCATAAAGTGGTGTAATGAACATTGAAAACTAGGAAGGGGAGAGGTCGTGAAGGGGTGAGGGGAAAAAATTTACCTGTCAGGTACAATGTACACTATTCTGGTGACAGGTCTCTACAAGCCCAGACTTTAGCATTATAACAATTCATCCATGTAACGAAAAACACTGTACTCTCTTAAGTTTTTGAAATAAAAATTTTTTAAATCATTATGTTGATTTGTGTGCATAAAATGACTTTTTAATGATAATAGAAGTAAATGCATATTTAGCCAATTACTTTTAAATGGAAAATTTAACAAAGAAAAAATTAAAAGATGATTATTCCCTTGACATCTGATTTTATTAATATATTCATTATCCAAAGTCTCTGTTGATTTTTTTCCCTCTTAGAAATATTCATAGCAAATGCCTATATTGAACTCAAAAATATTCACTCCCAAATCTATAAAGTCAAATTTCATTTTCATTCTACAGGAGCATTTCAACAATATGCAAGCAGTGTGATAACAGTATCTACCTCAGTCAGGCAACTAACAGGAGACATGATGGGGCTGCGGATGCTTCTAAATCTTATTGAAAGTACAAGAACTAAAATACTCGTAGTAGGCAAAGCTGCCATCCTAAATTAATTCTGGACTTTCTAATGAAAGTGGAGGTTACCTGGGCAAGCTGGTTTTCATCTGGCCGAACCGGATTATCAACTCTTAGGGGTAGAGTCTTAAGTGCATAGATTTCAAAAGTGTTCCTGGTAGTTCCCAGGTGCAGACTTCACTTGTGGGGAATTGGGAAATATTTTTAAATTATAGAATGTACTGATAAAAAGGCAGTTAACCATAATGACTACAACTTTCCTGCAAAAGAGTTTCACACAAACAGCAAATGAGGTGCTGGGCAGTCTCCATTAAGTGCCAGGAGCATGTTTACAACCACACTGCCTTTAGGCTTGGCAAGCAAAATATTTACCTGCCTCTGTCTTTGTAAGACTCTCCTGTACCTTGTAAGATGCCTGGTCCCCATCACTGTCTCTTGTAAGGAGCAGCCCAAGAATCCTTCACTCTTCTCATTCCTGATTATGGTCGGAGCAAAGCAGGGTAGTGGTTGTAACGTGTTTTGAAAAAATAAAAAGTGTGACACAAATGCAAGACAACGTTATAATTAATTATAATTTACTTTTATAACTCATCTGTTACATTTTATCATAGCTATAGACCTTATCATCTAAGTGGAGAATAAGTATCATATAATTATAATTTTATATTATGTAACAGTATTACATCGTTTATTGTTAGTTCTCAATAAAGAAATGAATACTAAAATCTCCTTAAGAGATTTTTTCTAACTACAATTATTTTGGCTTCATCTCAAGTCCTTAAATTTGACTTTGTAGGGATGGGATCAAGGCGCACATACTTTTACAACTTGCTAGGTGATTCTGATGTGCACCCAGCTTAAGAATTATTGCATCACTTTGATGACTATCACCTAAGACTACATTTGTAGTCACCATATAAATATAATTTATATTAATATTAGACAAATATACAAATTGAGATTTTTAAAAAGAAATAATCCTTGTAAATTAGCAAGTTATGAA
Source organism: Lemur catta (assembly GCF_020740605.2). NCBI lineage: Eukaryota > Metazoa > Chordata > Mammalia > Primates > Lemuridae > Lemur > Lemur catta. Next base: position 50,198,190 of record NC_059143.1, on the reverse strand, counting down.
CTGCAAATAATTTGCCAATTAATCCATACCTCTTTGGGGATTTAAAATTTTTAAAAAGCCATGCCATGTAGACCGTATTTCTCTGCTGCTTCTCCCTCTCATTACGATAGTATCTCTGTTCCCCCTTAAAACTGGAAATCTCCTGAAGACACCACACCCGTAGTCAAGAACATACCCCCCCAGTCTACCACATCCGTATCTCTGGCTCCTTTCCGATGCTTTGGCTGCGATCTGAAAGCTCCTGCTGCCATTGGTGCCATTTTCCATGGGTACCAGTTAAGGCTCCCGTGCCAACGCCCCAGGGCACTGAGTCCTCGCCTGGGGCCAAAGTCACTGCTCTGCGCTGGCACTATCATTGGGAGATCTCAGTGTGCTGGGCCCTCGGTGCACACAACACTGCGACACACTGTGCTATCCAGCAACGTGGAGAGAATCCCTACACACACACACACAAACACACACACACACACACACACACACACACACGAAACCCTTGAGGTCACACTGATGCATTGGTCCCCATAAGTGTGTTTCCCTGTCCTCCCAAAGGCCTCTCCCATACTTTTGTAAAATTAGATGTATCTGTTTTCAGTCCCCAGCCTTGAGAGCCTCCCGTGGAAGATGGATGTGTACAGGGGAGGCGGGAGGTCTGAGCCTGGGTGAGCAGAGCTGAGAGAGAGTGCCGGTGACAGCGGACAGCTCCATCCAACATTGTCTACAAACCTGGGGCATTTTTGTCACACAAGCTGGGTTCACCTCTCTCCTTCCTAATTGTCAGGAGCTACACATTAAAAAAGGCCGCTCCCATGGGTTTGGCAGAAATGCTTGAAGTCTAGCATGACCGCAACACGGCTCAGGCTGTGACCTCACCCCTGCAAATGTCGTCCTCTGAGTCCTCTGTTTGCTGTGGGAGAGGAAGCTGACAGATCAGTAATATCATAAGAAAAATTACCCAAAAAAATCCTTCTTTTATTTACACATATTTTACATATAAAACATATAGTTTAGTTCTTAAAATGTACAAAGAATTGTTCTAATATTTATCTTTTTATTTTTCCTAAAAATGTGGTAAATCTAAAGTGTTATTCCTTCCTGTCCTTCCTCCACCCATGGGCAACTTTGTGGGGGAGTCAGAACATCCTGACCCCCTGGCGGGTCTGTTAAGAAAGCATGTCAGTAAAGCCTTCTTGGTCACAGCCGATCTTTCCCAAGGAGACCGTGTCTCCTGGCTCTGTCTGGGGTGCGCACCCCTCTCAGGCATTACTGGACAATCACAGTCTCTGTGTTTATTCCTGATTCATGTAGAAGAAGCAAACTCTAGGAGAGCATCTCATGACTGCAGAGTGGGAGAGGGTGGAGCTTCCGGTTGCAGACAAGCATCAGAAATGCCTCTGGACTTCCAGATCTGACTATCTTAATACTGAATCAGGCTTACCCCATTACACAACTGGCCTCATAAGCAGCAGCAGCTGAAATTGTTTTAAAAGTCCGAGTAGAAGTGGGATAGGGATTTTGTTGGAGGGAAATGGGAAGGGCTTGAATTTGGTTTTGCATGAATGTATTAAGTAGCAAAAAATGAAAAAATGCAGGGTCTGAAAATGAGACCTAAAAGAAAAGCTGCTAGGGGTTCTAAGTCCCTGATGGACTTTTAGGATGGTTCTGCTTTGTCCTCATTATAAACCATGAATAGTTCCTTATGTATCATTTGGTTCACGTGTAAGAATTTCTCAATGGTCTATATCCAGAAGTAGAACTTCTGCATCTTGGGCAGGTATACCTTTAACTTTACTAGATCTTACCCTATTGTTCTCCGTAGTGGATGTAACTGTTTATCTTCCCTCCTGCAATAAATGCAGTCAAGTTTGTCCATGTACTTCTCAACTTTTGCTATTATTAAAATTGGGATTTTTTTTTGCTTATCTCATGAATGTGAAGTGGTTTAATTTCATTATTTGGTTTAATTATTCTCAGATTAACACTGAGATTAAGGATCTTGTCAAATGTTTATTGACCATTTGTATTTTCTCTTCCATGAATTGTGTGTTTGTACCCTCTGTCTTTCTTTTTATTGGATTGCTTATCTTTTCCTTATTTATTTATCACCCTTTGTGGATTCTTGACTCTTACTCTTTCTTTGAGTATTGCATATATTATTTATCAGTTTGTCATTTTGTTTATGGCATCTTTGTTTAATGGAAGTTTTAAAAAATGTTTCTAATCATTTATACCTGTATTTTTATCATTTGTTCATATAAATAAATCGTGTTTAGGAAATACTTTTTTAACATAAAATCATAAGTCTTGCTCTTATAGTTCTTTGAAATGTTTTAATGGATCTGATTTTCATGCCTAGGTTTTTAATAGATTTTAAATTATTCCTGTACATGTTGTGAGTGAGGGATACAATATTTTCCATGTGGATGACCAATTGTCTCATATTTATTGAAAAGACTGGTATGTGTCTGGGCTCTCTGAAGCACCAGTCTGGTTGGCTAGTACTTCAGAGCACTGAATCCTGCAACAAACACACTCTCCTAATTGACTATGGTTTTGTAATAATTCTTATTATCTGATAGGCAAGGTCATATTGTCGTTAGATTACTTTTGACAAGTCCCTGCCTCTGTGCAAGCTGTTATTAAGTATCTATAATGTTGTTCATACCTCTCCCAGCCCTCTTCAAATTGGCTTCAAGTCAGAAGTTCTCCATGCTTACCTAACTCATGTCTGAATATCTGCAGTGCTTCCTCTCCACTATTTTACTCATTTTGGATGCTTTTTTCTTTGTTAAGAACACCACTACTTTAATAACAATATGATCTCCAAATATTAAAGAACAATCAAACACAGAAATATGGAAGCAAAGACTGTGAATAAACAACAAGCCTTCCTTATGATGCTTGTTGTGTTTCTAGCAAACAACTTTCCTCACAGGTGTTTTAAATCATGTTTTATCTCTAAAATAATGAGTACTCAAAGCCTCCTTTGAGAACATGTCCCCCCATCCCAAAGGAGTTTGTGGCATCACCAAGTTGATGAGCTAAGACTTATTTTCCTTGGGGTGACCTGACAATAGCAGGACCATTAGCACAATCTTCTCAAAAGCATTAATTTTTCAATATTCCTTTAAAATTCCCCAGTCATGGGATGGACACTCTTGAAGCTCTGACTCGGGTGGGGCAAGGGCAATATATGTAACCGAAACATTTATACCCCTGTAATATGCTGAAATAAAAAAAGAAATTAAAAAAAAAATTCCCCAGCAAAAAATGATGGGGACCACGATTATTCCTGGCCACCTCTAAAGTGTGGTTACTGTTCTTTCTATACCCAGCCATAGAATATCAAGACAACTTACTGAAATATAATTACTGATGTTTCAAAAACTAAAAGGCTAAGGTAAAGCTATGGTAGTTTTGGTAAGCACTATTTTAGGTGATGGGAAGGCCAGAGATTAATAATTATAAAAGTAACACAATTATTTTTAAGAATTAAAATAATGTCTGAGAATAACCATGATTAAGAGTATAGGCTTTGGAATCAGAGGACTTTGATGTGATTCCTGGTTCTACCATATGACACTAAACTAGTTTTACAAGCCTGAGTTTACCACATTGGGATAATAATAGTAGCTACCCTCCCAAGATTGATGTAGACATAAAAAAAAAAATAGGCATTAAATATATCATAGTGTTTTAGTCAGCTCAGGCTGCCATAACAAAATATTATAGACTGGATGGCTTAAACAACAAACACTTATTTCTCACAGTTCTGTAGGCTGGAAGTCCAAGATGGAGGTTCCAACAAGGTTAGGTTTCATTCTGAGACCTCTTCTCTTGGCCTGCAGATGGCAGCTTCTCTCTGTGTGCTTGCATGATCTCTCCTTCGTGTGCATGTTGGGAAAGAGAGAGAGGGCTTTCTGGTGTCTCTTTTCACAAGGACACTATTCCCATCCAATCAGGACCCCTTCTGATCTCATTTAACCTCAATTGTCTCCAATTGTGGCCACATAAGGGGTTTTGCTTCAATGCATCAATTTGGGGGAGACACAATTCAGTTCATAGCACTTAGGTAATATTAATATTAGATATTTGAAAGCAGCCATAGTACTTCTTTTATGCATGTTTGTTGTTTTTACTGGCCAAGTAGAGAAAAACATGATCCCTATGCTGTGACTTGTATTGCATGAAAATTATATTGATAGGTATAACCAAAATAAAGAGACTCTTCTTATGTTTTCTTTTTTATAAAGTTGTACCTCTAGAATTTCTCATTCTGCTTTTTCATGGAACAAATTGTAATCGTTGTTTTCAATGCTCCTACAAAGTAGTTATAATTGCTAGTGGCATATGGCTTTGCAATGTTTTAAGAAGTAAACACCATGTTCAGCACACAAGAAGAATGCAATAAACATTTAAATAATGAATTGTCACATTATCAAAACATGGGACTACAGTTGGAATTGTAAAAAGTATGTCCTAGTAATATACTGAAAAATTTTCAGTGCTTACCCGAGAATACCCCTCAATAAAAGATATTTATTGGGGTTTCTGCATGACTATCAGTGACCAGCTGCCTATAAGTTTGGAAAAAGATTATCCCATAAGAAAAAGATTCCCAAAGCAACACTGAATCTTAAAAAGAATGACAAATTAAAGTTTCTCTGTAAAAGATCCATACTGAAAATTTATAATAGAACTTGAAACAACATGAACTAAGTGATCTCTATGTTTTTTTAAAAAAACATTTCTTCTTATTATAAAATGGTACATTCATACTGCAGAAAATGTAGATAATAAAATATACAAAAATAATATAAATCAACTGTAACATTACAACCTCACTAGAACCACAATTAATTTAACCATATTGTATAACATCTCAGTCTGTTCTTCTGTGTGTGTGTGTGTATATGTTTTATTTTTTTAACTCAATCTTCAATGTATGCCTTAGTCCATTTTCTGTTGCTAAAACAATTTGCCACCAACTGGGTAATTTATAAAGAAAAGTTTATTTAAGTCATGATTCTGGAGGCTGGGAAGTCCAAGGACATGGCGCTGGCAATCTGGCGAGGGCATTCTTGCTGTGTTATAACACAGTGGAGGGCATCACATGGCGGGAGGGCAAGAATAAGAAAGCCAGAGAGAACTCACTTTTATAACAAAGCCACTCTCGTGATAACAAACCCACGCCCACAATAGCCACATCAATCCATTCATAAAAGTAGAGCCCTTGCTAATCCATTAATCCATTCCTGAGGGAAGAGGGATTACATTTCCAACACATGAACTTTTAGGGAACACATTCACACCATAGCATGTAGTACTTACAAAACTGGATGCTTTTCATTTAACAAAGTTGTATTACTTTTCTATTGTTGTAACAAATTACCATAAATTTGGTGATTTAAAACAACACAAATGTATTATCTTCACAGCTCTGGAGATCAAAAGTCTGAAATGGATCTCACTTGGCTGAAATCAAGGTGTCAACAGGGTTGTGGGTTTTTTAGGAGGCACCAGGTGAAAAGTTTTCTTACCTTTTCCAGCTTCCAGAGGCTGCTCACATTCCTTGACTTGTAGCCACTTCCATCTTCAGAGCCAGCAATAGTCAATCAAGTTTTTCTCACCTTGCATCACTCTGAGTCGAATTCTCCCATCTCACTCTTACACTTATAAAGAGCCTTGTGATTACATTGGGCCTACCCAGATACTCCAGAATAATCTCTCCCTTTCATAGTCAACTGATGAGCAACTTTAATTCCATCTGCACCCTTAATCCTGCTTTGCCATGTAACAGAACACATTCACATGTTCCAGGGAGAGATGCGGACACCTCTGAGGGGTTATTATTCTACCTACCACAAATGTATCCTGAGTAGCCTTCACATCTTTAAATCTTCATCTATCTGTACCATCCTTTTTAATAGCTACAGGGAATTTTACTGTATGGATATACCATAATTCACTGTACAATTTTCTTACTATGAAGACACTTAAATTGCTTCCATTTGCAATTCCTGAGCAGTACAGAAAAAAATAAGTTATAGTTTTACATACTATTATATATATTTACATCGCAAGCTTCCTGAGAAGACAGTAAATGACAGATCATATCAGGTTACACTCTGACCACACTGGTGTGATCTGCCATTTCTTTCTTTTTTTTTTTTTTTTGAGACAGTCTCACTCTGTTGCCCAGGCTAGAGTGCCATGGCATCAGCCTAGCTCACAGTAACCTCAGACTCCTGGGCTCAAGTGATCCTCCTGCCTCAGCCTCCCAAGTAGCTGGGACTACAGGCATGTGCCACCATGCCCGGCTAATTTTTTCCATTTTTAGTGGAAACAGGCTCTCACTCTTGCTCAGGCTGGTCTCGAACTCCTGAGTTCAAGCAATCCTCCCGCCTCAGCCTCCCGGAGTGCTAGGATTATAGGCTTGAGCCACCACGCCCAGCCAGGTCTGCCATTTCTTAATGCCTTACAGATATTGACCAATATCTTTCCTTTTTTTATTTTTGCCAAATTGGTAAGTGGAAAAGTACTTAACATTTTTATTTGCCTTTCTTTGGTTTCTATTGGAGTTAAGCTTTTTTTCATACTTCATGTTAGCCACCCAAGATTCTTCATTTGTACAATGCACATCCAGGGTTGGTGAGCTCTTGTTGAGTATGTGATGATATCAGCAATCTTGGCAAAGGGACACTACGGGAGGTGCCTTCACTATTGCTGAAACCTCCCAGTATTATCGAATCCCCCACACTGCTCCTGCTCTGCAGCATCCGAGGAAACTCCACCTGCACCCTCTGGCTGTGATGCAATTTCTACAGCCCATTGCCATGAAGATAGTGAAGGTCACTTGGTATCAGGTAGGGAGATCTTGTGTAGCAGTTCCTGGGCTCCAGTCTAGTCCACTGTGAGTGCCAAACCCTCTCAATGACTCTTCCTCTTTCACCACGTGTACTTTGCGTCCTCAAATCTTCAGCCAGCGTGCTGCCGCGTGACCCTTCGTAACAGAAGGTACAGTTAGGACAGTGTTTCTAAACGGAGAGAGAATTCCCGTTGCCTGGTGTCTGGGCTTGTCAGAATTCTCACCCAGCATATTATAACCAGACCTTACTTTAGAATCTGTTCTTGTATTTATATTAGTCATTATTGTTTAATGCCCTTTGTTTCTTGTTCTCGCATGCCTTCCAGACAAAACCCCTAAGTCCGGCGCATGCTGGCACGCGCTCTGAGCTGCACTGCCCGAGAATGACACAGGCAGGTGTCACCAACATAGAGACTGTTCAGGAGGCTCGATTTGCCAACTTAGGCATGGTTAATGGATACATGTCATTTTTCTAGATTCTACGTCCTTTCATCTCTTTCTCTCCATATTTATTCATCTAAAAACAGAGAGAGGAAATTCAGAAATAATTAAGGAAAAAAATAAAACAATGAGCCTTCTCATTTGGAATGCATCCCAATGTTAAAACAAATGAAAGAATATTGTGCAAATTCCCAGGAAAATGTCAATAATGACTGGCTGAATTTGAACAAATATCAGACGACTCTGAAATGTTTACATCCCAACTAGAGGCCAGCGTTTCACTCTCAGCCAGGCAAGGAAGTCAGGCCACAGCAGGGGAAAGTGGACAGCCTGGGTCCCAGCCCTCAGCAGCACCAGGGCTCCTTCGTCCCTGTCCAGAGAGCACACCAGGCGTTGCGATGAATCCTGTCCCTCTGGTCGTAGAGGTTTTGTTTCAGAAGTGGCCCCTATTTTGACCATTCTAATAATCCCGTAAATAGATTTCAAAAGCTGAAATAAGCACACTGTGCCTCATCGTGATGTGTGTGGATGGCATCCTGTCAATGTCTGAATGTTGTCTACCTCTGATTTCCATCATTTCCCCCAAAGAACATACCTAGATGGGCCAGATATGAACTCTAACCAGCAGCCTCGTGCAACAGAGGCTGCAGAGTGCAGTGGTTGAGTGTGGACGCTGGAGCCAGACAGCTTGGGGCACCCTGGCCTCAGCCACCCACAAGCTACGTGACCCCCTCCCTGTACTTCCGTTTCCTTATCTTAAAACAAAAGAATGATAATAACTTCCTCATGGACTGTTGCAAGAATTAAATAAGTCAATACATGTGAAGTGCTTAGAGGGGTGAGCAGTTAATATTAGTTTAACTAATAGCCTGAACGCACACACAAGCGTACTTGATAAAGCCTACTGAATATTGGATCTTTCAGCAGGAAAAAAAAACAGCAATAAACATCAGTAGTCTCTCTTGTAATTCAGGAACTTAGATATGCACAAGCAACACAGTTTCACTTTGACTTTCAGACACCACCGACACACTTGTGGTGCTATTCGCGATGAGAGTCCTGCAGAGGGTAAAATGCTACCCCCTCGCCAGCTACCTACCTCTGGCCACATGAAACTCTCTGAATTAGAATTCAGGAAATGATCTAAATCTGTGAACTCAACCCTATTTATATGAGAGTTGATTTGAATAAACTATCGAGAAGATTTAACACATCCATTGTTCAGATTAGAATTAAACAGAGTGACTTTTTTTTTTACCCAATCTCATGATTATTCCTCATGGCACTTACCATCAATTCTTAACAGTCGGTCAATACTGAATACTCTTAGTCCTACCTACTAGATTGAGGTTATCATTAACCTAATTAACAACCTTTAAATGAAAAGCAGCGTGATGTATTTTCCTTATCTCAATACATAAATCATTCCATATAATGCTGCTACCGAAATCCAGCACCACAAGAGAAGTGGCTTCCTCTCATGGATGTCGTGTCCAGGTGCTTGGTCCACATCTGAAGTCTCTTCTAAGGCAGAAGTTCTCTTCCACTGCACACTTCACCTGTGACAACCATTTCTGAATTCTTATTCCTAGTAGCTTCAGGTCCTAAGAAACGTCTTAAACTATATATTCCTTCAGGCAAACCTAGAAACACTTTAGTGGATCCACGAATCCACTTATTCCAGCAGCATTTACTGAGTACCGGGCACTCCTGAGCTCTCCTCCTGGAAGCGCGGTGACACAAAGAGGAACAAGCCCACGTTCTCACCTGCCAGGACGTCAGGGTCTCGTAGGTGAGGCAGACGTGCGAGTGGGTGGGAAGGACACAGATAAAGGCAGGGACCTGCTCTGCCGGCCCCACGAACGCAGTCGGCAGCCCCGACACGGGAGCTTTCCGTCAAGACTTCAGAACACAAGAGATAATTCTTCCTGTGTATGGGACAACAACATACACAATCTCCACCAGATGGCACGGACAGTGTACGGAGGTGGATGTGTAAAGAAAACATCCTCCTCGCCACTCCGCACCCTCCCCTCCGAGCAGCTCGGAGCACCCTGGTGCAGCAAGCCCCCGCCTCCTGTTTGCACGGCAGCAACTGTCACTCTTCTCCCCAGCAGGAATTTGCTGTACTCTTCTGAAAGCAATTTAGGAAAATATCACTGCTGGCAAAGGAAATTTGTCTTCCTGTCGTTGCCAGGAGTACCAGGAAAAAGAAAAGAAGAATTTGGGAAGAAAATCAGAGTTTTTCCCCACAGCCGCACCCATGACTAAGGGTTGGTGCCCACCTGGCAAGAAGAGTGAGCTCAGTGTTGAGCAACAGCCAGTTTTGTCCAGGGCGGGCAGGGCGAAGGCCTGGACATCTGGACCGTCTCGTCGGGTTGTAGTGCTGAGGCTGGAGAAAACCCCCTTGCTCTGTATTCTAGTATCTTCTTCCATCTCAAGATGACAATAAAACACATCTATTTACAAAATGTCCAAAGGCAGCTACCTAGAAAAACTGGCTTACTGCCTAGCAAGGTCTTTGGACAGACTCCGCATTTAGGAGCCGTGTAACCCCGCTAGGTTTGTGAGAGTCTCCTCCCCATGAAAGGGAGCAAAGTAGCCGGGAATTTTCCAAAGCTAGGCCAGCCGTGCCTCAGAGAGGTGATGGAAAACAGGTCTTTGAAAACAACACATTTTATATTGGAAGGCAATTGGTAAATTATTTGTCAACATGTGATGTCACCGCCTCTGGATGTCTTCTGCAAAAGACCTCTGTCGCTCACGGGCCTGGTCAGAGGAAATTGAGCAGAGGGGAATTAACAGCAACTACGTCCATGACTACTACAAAGAGAGCCACCCACGGTGCATGGGTCCCTCACCCCAGTGCTTTGGCCCCTGCAGTGAGTCCTGCAGGCAGCCCTGTGGCTCGCGACTGTGATTATCCCCCTCCGGGATACGGGGCCTGAGGCTCCGGGTTAATGCAAACCAGAAACTCATGTCTGAAACACGAAGCGGGAGTGAAGCAGGCGTAGACAGAAAGGATGGGAAGGTGACAGGAAAGCAAGGAAGTACCAACAGTGTCACATTCCCTCATTACCAGTTGAAGGAAAGTTCATTCAAATGATTAAAGCATCTTATGTGTTCAATAGAATATTTCTAAATAAATTACTTTTTTCTTTTCATATACAACTGAGAACATAAAAGAGACTAATGACATGACAGCAAAGGTTCTTGTAACAGCCTTTGGATGTGTGATTTGGTGGAGCTACAGTCCCCAGTCGTCCAATCAAACATGGCTCTAGGGTTGCTGTGAAGGAACTATCCCGATGTGAACCAAGTCCACGGGCAGAGGACTTTGGTTAAAGGAGATTATCCCGGGTAATCTGGATGAGCCTGACTCAGCTCCAGCCCATTCCAGAGGTGCCCAGCCTGCCCTGTGGATTTAGCTAAGGCCACACGGTCATGGGGGCCAATGCCTTGCAAGGAGCCTCTTAATGTCTGTCTCCTACCGGTTCTGCTTCTCTGGTTGGACCCTAACAGATACAGTTCTTAAAATGTTAGTTGTAATCAACGTATAAGAATGAACCAGGGCCGGGCACGGTGGCTCATGCCTGTAATCCTAGCACTCTGGGAGGCCGAGGTGGGTGGATCGCTCGAGGTCAGGAGTTCGAGACCAGCCTGAGCAAGAGTGAGACCCCGTCTCTACTAAAAATAGAAAGAAATTATCTGGACAGCTAAAAATCTATATAGAAAAAATTGGCCGGGCATGGTGGCGCATGCCTGTAGTCTCAGCTACTTGGGAGGCTGAGGCAGGAGGATCCCTTAAGCCCAGGAGTTTGAGGTTGCTGTGAGCTAGGCTGACGCCACGGCACTCACTCTAGCCAGGGCAACAAAGTGAGACTCTGTCTCAAAAAAAAAAAAAAAAAAAAGAATGAACCAGTAGTATACTGTGTGTGCATAAAAGCTAGTACTACAAAGGGTCCTCTTAAGTGGTTTTAACATTTTCCCTGCATTCTTGTTTACCTGTGAACTTCTACTTTCTCAGAGGAAGGACTCAGAGAATCATCTTACTAAGCCAAAGGAAATGCTAAATTTAAATTCCATTTGAATTATTCTGAACAAATTCTGAACAAGTAGCACCTTAAAGTTGCAGGATCTTAAAAGAGAGAGAAAGAGGAAAATATTCCTTCTCTCTGATTTAAAGCACATATTTACACACACACACACACACATCTGTTAGTAACTACCTAATCCCCATGGATATTTTCATTTATCCAAATAGCATTAATTGAATGCCAGTGACATCCTGAATACCTTTCAGTTTATGACTTTGGAAGTCACTCAACATCTCTGCATTTCAGGTTTGTCATCTGTAAAACAGGGATGCATAGAGTGTCTGCCTCATAGGACCACTGTGATGACCAAGTTAGTTAATATTTCCAGAGTCCTTAGAACAGTGCTGGACACATGGCATGCAACACATATTTTGTGGGCTGGGGAGGCCGGCAAGGACTTCACAGCAGAGGTGGTGCTGGAAAGACTTGGATGGGGGAAGGAACTTAAGGTTCGATCCCGAATAATGGGGAAACAGTTTGAGCAAAGCTTGCAGGCAGTGACGAGGAGAGCCGGTTATCCTGACTCTAATTAAACCAGCCTGCCTGCCACGCATGTTCCTGCCGAATCCCTGGGAGAGAAAGCGAGTGCCAGGTTTTGAACAAAGCAAAGTCTGGATTCTACCTCTAAACAACATATTTGAGATGTCTTAAAAACTACATGTTATGTTTTCCAGAAGTATTTTATGGTTAAACAAGTTTGGAAAATAGTGGTAAATAAAAACTAGCAGGTGTCTTTAAAGCAGGGCATCCCCCACGGCCTTCACCTGCTCACGCACTGTCACAGGAGCCCCAGGGCCAGCGGCCAACGGTCCCACAGGTGGCAGTTCCCAAAACGGATGACAGAATCCTCTCTCCGGAGCATCTCCCGGGAAGACTGTGCCGAGGCGCACACTTCTGCAAAGGCTGCTTGTATGAACGGTATTTTCTGTGTTCTCGATGCTCGCTGACGGGAGGGACGTCCCCTCTCGGGGCAGCCAGTCCTCAGAGACAGCAGACGGCTCTCCTGGGCGCCCACCCACCCTTCGTATGAGCACTGGCCCATCCAGAGCCCACACGCCCACCATGTCTCCACCTGGCGCCTGCACCCCGGGAGACGGTTCCTCTGCCCCAATCACCCCAGGGCCAGACCCCAGACAACCAGAGGCAGCCTCTACAGCCCAGAACCCACTGACGTTATTCAAACTCGCCTGTCCCAACCTGCCCAGCCTGCCCTGCCCTCCTGCGGAAACCACAGCGGAGGCTCCCGGTCACACTTCTGCCTCCAGAGCCACCCCCGCTCCCAGAGCTATTAGTAACAAATGACCTTTTCAATTGCAATTATCTCCTAATCCGTTGGCCTTACCACACCATCCCTGAATAATAATAAAACCTACAATTTAAAACATTGGTGTTGGCAAGAAAGGGCTGTCAAAGTCATTTAAGCAGAAGAGTAACATCATTACGTGTTGAAAGTATTCCTCTCACACATCATCCTCTATACCACGTTTTGAATTCTATAGCATCATTAGAACACTGGGAAGCCCAAAACCAACCTGAAAATTTAGTTGAGAAACACAGTGGGGCCTGGGGAGCCTCAACCCCCACCTGTCCAGGGAGGAGTCCTGATCAACTTGATGAGTCTTGGGAGCATGGTGCATCTCAGGGGGAGGGGGGGCTGTCCCCTTAACCTGCCTTGGACACCCTAGGAACGTGGGCCAGATCTGCAGTCAGAGGCAAAGTGACGGAGGAGGAGGCAGCTGCAGCTTCTCCACGGTGTTTGGGCAACTCTAGAGCTCTGTGGTGATCAAGACTTGTGATTCACCTAAAACTTTTCAAATGGAGGTACACCAAAGGAATTGGAAAGCTTATCCTATCCCTGAACATTTCATGGCCTCATTTTTCTTATCTGAAATATAAGGGGGTTGATTCAGTTATTTTGTAAACTGCTTTCCAGCTCTGAAATTCTGTGATTCTAAACTACAGAGCTAGTAATTCTAGCAAATTTTATAATCCTGTAAAATCACTCTAAGTCACAAATATCAGGATTGATATAAAATTTTTCCATCTCTATGTTCTTTTTCTCTTTTTTTTTCCTATGCAATACCAGTTCACCAGAGTGCACTTCTCTTTTGTGAGTTACAATTACCTCTACTATTTACTGCAAGCCAATTAAAATAAATATTTTACTTTGGAAAAGGAAATGTACTTTTTTCCTAGAGGCATGCCAACCTTCCTTCCACACCTTGCCCCATCATTTAATCAGCGGTGATCTTTATCTGCAGTGGGAAAAGACATTAGGGAATTAATGAGTCATAGCCCCACCCCAGCTCTTTTAGGTCAAGAGCACACAGGCTGCGCCCCTCCCCCACACAGGGGAGCACTTGGCAGAACTCTGAATGGGAACTGCAGTGAAAAAAATATAAGGAAATGGGCCGGGCGCGGTGGCTCACGCCTGTAATCCTAGCTCTGGGAGGCCGAGGCGGGTGGATCGCTCGAGGTCAGGAGTTCGAGACCAGCCTGAGCAAGAGTGAGACCCCGTCTCTACTAAAAATAGAAAGAAATTATCTGGCCAACTAAAAATATATATACAAAAAAATTAGCCGGGCATGGTGGCTCATGCCTGTAGTCCCAGCTACTCGGGAGGCTGAGGCAGTAGGATCGCTTAAGCCCAGGAGTCTGAGGTTGCTGTGAGCTAGGCTGATGCCACGGCACTCACTCTAGCCCGGGCAACAAAGTGAGACTCTGTCTCAAAAAAAAAAAAAAAAAAAAAATATAAGGAAATGAATCACAGGGATTGACCAAGTCTTACTAGTTCTGTCTCCAAATGAAGAAACAATGATAAAACCGATGGTTGTCTGATAAACAAGTAAGAGCCAAGCGTGGGAGACAGAAAGACTAGCTGAAATCTTCTGACAGAAGTTTGCAACTTGATAGAAAGTGATTTCCTGGATTTCCACGCAAACCAGCAGCCTGTCATTTGATCTTTGCTTGAATCTCAGGTTTCTCATATGTACAATGTCAGGTTTGGAACAAGCATATTTCCAATTAAATGTCTTCTTTAGTCACTAAATATGGAGCTCAATACTGAATCACTTGACCATGTTGTTTTCCAATATGGAAAATAGATACCCAGGTATTACTAGATTGTAACAAAGCTACCAAAGAAGTATCACCATTGCTCCAAGACATTGCACAGGCAAAAAAAAAAAAAAATTGTCCTGCAGTCAGGAGCATTCATCCTGACTAAGCAAGCTAAAATTGGAATGCATGCTAGCACAATTGGAAGGGGAAGAAAGTGAGCAAAGCATAAGACAATTGACACTTAGCTTGGCCAATGGATTATTAGTCATGAGAAAGAAAGGCAAGAGCAATAATAAAGTAGAAAAGATTTGCTCCATTACTCAGCAGTGTGAAGAAGCAGGTGTAAATGATAGCAGCCAACGCTGGAAGATGTGGACCATGTATTTCCTATTTTCTAGACACTCAAGTGCTGAGAGATTGTGTCTGTGGAAGCATTCAACTGTTGCAGCCAGTGTTGTAATTATTTTTACACTCCTGCAGGGAAACCACTATCTATATTTGTTCAATTTGTCTTTATTGAACATCTACTTATATATAACTGAATTAATCACTTTAGTACCCAGAGAGATAAATAATTCTTGCTTTTAAGAAGTTTGCTATCAAGGGAGGGAAACAGCTAATGACAAGTCACTATGAGAAGTGCAATTGCAGAAGTAAAAATAAAAAGAACAATGAAAAAAAATACTTTAGCAAAAATCTTATGCCAAAGGTGAAATCTGAGCTTAGCTTTAATGAATAGGCTAACTGAGAGGAAGAGCATTCTAGGAAGATGGAACAGAGAGAGCAAAGGCATTCCTTAAAATGGTACACAAAACCCTTCCAAATCTGATCTCTGCTTAAATTTCCTGCTCATAATTTCTCCCACCCAGCAAACTTATTGCAGTCCTCCTATTTATTTGCCACATTTTCTGGAATCTCGGGACCAGGAACACTTTTCTTCTAAACCTCTTAACCTAGAAAATTCCTATTTTTCCTTTGAAACAGAAAGTAGTTATTTTAGGCTTTGCAGACCATACAGTCTCTCTTGCAACTATTCAACTCTGCCGTTACAGTGTGAAAACAACCATGAACGACACTTAAACAAAGGAGCATGCTGTGTTGCAATATGACTAGTTACAAAAACAGGGGAGGGTTGGATTTGGGCCACAGGTCATAGTTCGCCAACCCCTGCTGTAGACATCACTGTCTCCTGGAAGAGGATGGTTTTTCAGTCCCATGAAATATATGTGCATGTCCTATGCAATATAACTGTCCCATGTGCTATTGGTTGTTTCATTGAAACTCAAATTTAACTGGGCATCCTGTATTTATCTGGGAATCCTAATATACATCCATCAGAACCTTCTGTCTTCGTAACAGCAATGCCCAAAATCGTAAGTGCTCGATTTCTGGCAAAACATGTACTTTATCTAGCCTTCCTTTAGATACCTTGTCCCAACCCTTCATCTTCATTCAATTCACATGCCCCTAGGCTCTCTGCCCTCCACTACTTTGTTAATTGTTTTTAGAGAATGAGAAAGTAATTTTCATTTCCTTAAGGCGTGTTTAAGGAATTAAGGAAGCTCTGTCATGTCAGATACAGAAAATAATAGTCTCAAGATTTCCTCATTCCCTGTTTGCTACTGTTGTGTTAATCTATTAATAAAAGGCAGCCATTTGATCATCTCCTTATAATTCTTCCTGGTGACTTAGGAGCTGTGCTGCCTGTGGTCAGGTTTGCCGTGATAACTTAATAGGACAGAAATTTATCAACTAGTTAGATATTGATTGGGGCTGTTTGCAAGAGTCTCCTCATCTGGGCTTTCAGAGTAAAACCTCTTGTCGACAACGTGGAATCAAAGGGTTTGCTTTCCTTGAAAGGAATCTCAGACACCAGCCAAATGTGGAGAATTTTTTCTTGCTGTGGGATGTGGGGAGGGAGTGGAGAGAAACCTTTGAAAACCCGTGGGCCATCTGCCAGCCCCAGCTCTCCGGGCCCTTCCTTTTTAATCGCTGGGTCACAGGTTTGTCCTCTATCTCCTCCTCTTGTACAGGTAACTCGCCCTCTGCCCGACTAGCCGTTCACACCAACACATGTGATTTCTATTTTAAGGGGGAGTTGGTGTTTTAGTTTAATGAATAACTACTATGACACAGTTGCCTTCTGCCCACTCCCACCCACGGCCTCCTCCAGCTGGGACCCTGTGACATCTTCCTCTTGCTCCTATGATGATGGTCACAACAGTTACAGCATCGCCCCAAGGTGGGGACGTGGAGGGGAGACTTAGGGTCAACCCTGCTCTGAATCAGGTACCTCTGGTTGCAGGACATAACCAGTATTGAAATCCAGAGACCACAGACACGAAACACCCACAGGTCCAGCTCCTTTGTGAAGTACGAATCATACACTGCCTCCCTCCCTGCATCCCATCGCCCGAGCGCCTTTCAAGCTGCTGGGAGAACATTCTCTCTGAGACACAACCGCTCACCTGCCGCTCCCGTGCCCAGGACCAGCCCCAGTACCTGGCGAGGGCAGGAGGAAATGTAGACGCGTCTTCCCCGCCTCCCCCGCGGGTGCCATCTGCGGCTCCAGCCTGGCTCCTCTCCCGACCCAGGGTCGGCTGCCCGCGGCGCCGCTTTCTCCAGGCGTGAGGGTGCTTTCTGCCGCCTGGCCCTTCCACGGACGCATCGGCACCTGTCAACTGAGCATCTGACTCAAGCCAGGCTGGGGAAGCGCCTGGGGCTGAAATGCTGGAATGAGCTCACCGTCGGCGGGAGGAGGAAGAGAGCTGAACAGGGACACGCAGTCGGGGATGAGGGGTGACCGAGGAGCACGGGGAGCACGCAGGACGGAGGGTGAACTCCAGGAGGGAAACGGAGGTGGATGTGGTCGACCTGAAATTCAAACCTAACTGGGCGGCCTCAGCTTTCATTTGCTAAATCTGGCAGCTGTGTTGTGTGTGTGCGTGTGTGCGTGTGTGTGTGCGTGTGTGTGTGTGTTTCTGTGTGTGTAACTCATCCAGCAGAGATACCAGGTCACTATTTTTACTTGTATCCCCTTATGTTCCTCACTTTTCCACTGCCATTTAGCCATTAACAATTAAATTCTTTTTAAAAATAAAAGCTAACAATGCACCTATTCTCCCAGCCAGTAGCGAAATCCACATTTCCACTTTGGCCCCAGACTTAGTGTCCACAAAGACGGTACACATGGCTCCCTGAGGTTTTCACTACAGATGTCGCTCGACACATTTATTGCTCTCGACATTCAGACCAGAGATATTCCTAGCGGAATGAATTTTAACGTATTTACTTCTGGGCTTTTTGTTTCCCGTAGGCAATTATTGGGTTGTATCTTCGGTGGGGGAAAATCCCTGGACACACTCTTGTGTCTCCAGCACCCTTTGTAGCCAGCCCTATGGATGAGCGAACACGTCGCCTCCTGGGATAAGCGTGTTGCCACTTAGATTACAGCGTCACCATCCGTCTCCCGGGCCTTCAGGAAACTGGATGCTGTCACATCAAGTGTTTGCTTTACTGGCCTGGGGAAAATTAGCTCTTCCATGTCAAGCTTGAGGGTCCCGGGCAGCGTTGTGTTCTAGAGAGACAGCTTGCACTGTGTTGCCTTAACCCTGAGTGAGCAACTCCAAGGAGGACGGCACAGGCAGAGTCTCGGAGCCCCAAGCCAGCAGGATGTCAGAAAACACATCTGACGTCTCAGGAGCCTGCTCTCACTATGAGTCTCATAGATGAATTAACCAATAACATTTTTCTAGTAAAATAAAATCCTTTTTAGTGAAATAATAAAGTTGGGGAAGGTTTTTGAGATTATTTTCCTCCACTGGAATGCCAGTATTATCATGTCCTCTATAGTGTTAATGTTCTCTTAATTTAAATTTAAAGACAAATCTCCCAGAGAGTTGATTAAGTATATTCAAAAGGTTTTAAAGATATACTCTGTTGACCATGGCTACGGTTAACAGAGAGGAGGGAGGATTTATGGAGTAGTTCTACCTTTTTATTTTGTATGTTTGAATTTCTTTCAGAGAGAATATATTTTCTCAGACCAGGCATACATATTTTTGCAATCAGAAAAAGTAATTTTCCCAGGCTGAAAACTTTATCCACTGTTCTACGTAAAGCAAGCTCTATGAATATCTCTCAGTGAATTGTATCACACATATATTTTTGCCTATGCACGGATGTCATGCACTGGTAAATGCTCAATAAAGATTAGCTGAATAAGAGAATCAAGAAGGAAACAGCGTTTGTCTCTCACCACCAGGAGCACTGTGCAAAGGCCTGACTGTCACTGCGTGTCATCCTTGCATGGCTGCGTTCCAGCTAAAGTGAATGGAAATGACAGAATGGGAATCTCGGAGGGATGTGTTGAGCCCGGCCACTCACGTCCCCACACGCACCTCTCACTGAGTGACACTAGAAGGCTGTGCTTGTGAATGCCTCTGCTCCCTTTTCAAATCACCCTTGGTCCAAACCTGTGCCTTCCCCTGCTCCCGCGGCCCAGCCCTGGCTACCTGGCCCGGCCTCCTTGCCCTCTGCAAGCAGGGCTGGGCACCCCGGCAACCCTGAGTGGTACAAAACCTGTTCATGCCTTTGGTTCACTGCCACCAACAGTGAAGCCGGCCACGTCTGGAGTGGAATGAAGTGCAATTTCAATGACACATTACCGCCACCCCACCCGCTCGCTCCGGCCCAGCGCCTGCCCTGGCTCCTCGGGAGGTGGGTAGTTGCCCGGGCACACGTTTTGAGCCTGAGTCACCCCCTCAGCCTGACTGCTTCGTCAAAGAGTTAGCTGAGCACCAGCAAGTGTGCTATTTTTATTCAAAACTTGGGCTCCAAACGAAGCTAAACCTGGTTAGGAAATGATGTCAGAAGAAAAAGAAATCCCGAATTTGCTTTCTGATAATTCCAAGGAAAAAAGTCTCTGCAGCCCTCCAGTTGTCCGGGAGGGCAACACCGAGTGGTTGGATCAGGGGGAAGGCAGCCACAGTCACCGGGCAGCCGCCACCCACCGCCCGCGACATCAGTGCCAGCCCAATTCCTGCTGCACCCGGTGTGGGAGGAACCAGTCCAGCCAACTGAAGAGAATCCAAAACAGAGGGGGGCAGGCAAGACTCACGACAGCACCAGGAGGCTCTGGAATGTTCCTTGGCTCCCACATCACTAAGGCAATCTGGTGCCTAATCCAGAACAACCGAAGAACACAGTGACCCACGAAGCCCCTGGTGAGATTTGGGTACAAAATACCAGAAACAGCTCCAAATGCCTAGAGCTCTTGAGAAAGAGCCATAGTTACTCTTTCCCAACGTGATTTCATAGGATCCACAGTCTCCTGACCTGCCCTTCACTCACTGACTCCCACTTCCTCACCTTTACCTTAAAACGGATATAATATTTAGGACCTAGTCAGAAATCATTTCTTTTTAGGTGGAAATAATAGTTCAAAGTTTTTTAATAGTAAGTTTTTTTAAAGCTAAGAGGGTTAAAAGGGGTTAAGGGTTGGGACTGAGGGGGATGACCTTGAAACACTGAGTTGGAACCCAAGTTGCTGGAACGCAAACAGCACCCCTAGTCCACGGGGTGGGGGGCCCTCAAAGCCCAACGTCCTGTGCAACGAAGCCCTGGGAGTGCAAGTCTGGTGAAGTCACCTGATAAAGCCAGGGAGAACGTGCAGAATGAATGAGATGCAGCCACTTCTTTTTTCTTCTCCCACCTAGTTCTGGTTGACTAAGAAGGATAGGGAATACTTATTGCACCATCTTGGTTTGTTTGTGATCCAATGGATTTAAATGCTTGGGCTTGGACAAAATCTTGGAGCAGGGAGGGTCTGTCTCCTGACACTTCCAACCCCACTCTCCAGCCTCTACTCTGTTCCTTTTTCCATTTTACTGGCCTCAACGCCTTCATCTTCACCTGTCTGCCGGAGCTTGATGACTTAGACACATGCCATCAGGTTAGCGAGTGACCTAGCTGCCTGTGGAGAGAGCACGTGAAGGGCAGGCCTGGAGGCAGGACCAGGAGTTCGCAGACTCCGCAGCAATCCTGGCCAGGAGTACCAGCAGCCTGAGCCACAGTGGCGCCTGATGACTGCCAGAGAAACAGGAAGATTCAAGGGATGAATATTTGGAAGTTGGATTCAGTTCCTTTGGAAAGATTATTCTTAAAACCAGGAAAAGAAACTTCCAGCTATGTTCTCTTCAGGTCAAGGTTATAATAATGGTAGTTAAAGTTAATATTTACCATATGCCTTTACACTCCCCATCTTTGTAGCAGGACAAGAGGAGTTAGCAAGAAAGCAGAGGGTGCTTAAATCCTAGCTCTCCCTCACTACCTGTGTGACCTTGGAAAAGTTCTTAACCTCTCTGTGCCTCTGTTTCCTTGACTGTTTTGTGAGGACTAAAGGAGTCAATGCATGCTCTTGACCTCATGCATTTTTGTATCTAGTGATCTAGCACATTCTCTGATCTTAAGACCAACTAACTCACCTGCTTGGAAAGCGGATGCACCAACCACGCGATACTACACTACACTGTCACTGTTCATTTCCTGTGTTCCCCCCAGTGGCTAGGTCGGATCCTGGCACGTCCCACGAAATTACTTGTGACACAGCGTGGAGGCCAGTTAGACGGTCTCTCCCGACCCTGCCCCAACCTTCCACTCAGGCCCCTGCTGTCACTTAAGGGAGCCCTCTGTCAGGTAATCCTAAGAGCCACTCGTGACACGGGCTATTTAAAATCCTACTGCAGAGCCATCAACCTGACTTTTAAACCTTCAAACAACCACATGGGTATTATGTGTTGACTATTGACACTTGGTTGCTTCCACAGCCGGGTCATCTCTTCATACTTTTCAAAATTAGCAAGAATATCACTCATACACCTAGCTCTGTCATGGGTGTTCTGTTTCTAAACAGGTCAGGGGACAAGGACAGCTCTGGAAGTCTGCAAAGTCTCCTCCTCCCCAAGTCCCACCTGCCCTAGTGTAGCCTTGTCGCTCTAAGCTATCTGGAAACACCCACTTGCACAGTTAATAAATGTGTATGTTTCAGGTGTTTTTCTCCCTGGGATTAATAATAAAGAGCATAATTAATTACATTTTAAATTTTATTTTTAGTACATTTAAAACTTACATTTTAAACTATCATGAACCCTAATCTGTTCTATTGATTCTTACTGAATTCAATGACAGTGAGTAAGTTGCTCTGGGTCACTTTCTTAATCAGACTTTCAACCTTTTCTTTATAAACGGGGATTTCTATGAGCCTAGGCCGGGACACCTCCCCAAGTCCCTCGTGCTGGAAGGGGTCAGTAAGTCATTAGTCCTTCTAGTTTTCTCTGTCATCTTGCTCTCAGGGACTTTGCAGCTGAATTGTCCAGTAGTTTTACACTAAGAGTTTTTATTATGTTAGAGAAAACTGGTTTTCATCATAAATTTTTAATTGCAATTTTCTCCAGTGACTAAAAGTCCAAAAAAGAAATATGAAGAGGAATATGAAAATGCTTATATAACTCAGGCTAAATTAGATGAAACGAATTCAATAGGTTTCAGTCAGGTAAACACTGACTGAGTAGGGTAGGCATCTGCAGTTGATGTAAAGCCATCCAGGATAAAGGAATTGTAACTACAGATTACCAAGAACAAAGTAAAATAGAGATTCAAGTATAGATCAATGTTGTAATAATCAAGCTGACAGAATTATCAAACTAACAGAAAATATTGGGAGGAAGTCTTTTTTTTTTTTCAAATAGTAAGGATACAATTTAGGAGGGGCCTATCTTGGCACAAGTTCACCAGTGTTTTCTGAAACTATTTTACATCTTTTTAAAAAATAGGTCATCAGAAGAGATTCCCCTCCTCAACTCTGGCCAAATAAAGTTGAATATCTGGATGGAAAGGATGACCTTACAATAAAATATAAATTACCAAAATACAAATATAAATTACCAGATTACCAAACCAGATCTCAAAAGAAACAGAAAATTGAAGTAGACCAATTATCATAATTGTCAACCTGTTACCCCCACAAAACACCACCACATCTGGAAATTTTCACAGGTAAAGTTTACCAAACCTGTAAACTTCTGATTTAAGCTGATCCACAGCTTTAGACAAACGAAAAGTCAGAAATTCTTCTCAAGAAGACTTTATAATATTGACTCCAGTAACCTGACAAACAAAAAACACACACACACACATTACAGATAAATTTCTAATCTGAACATGAATGCAAAAATCTAAATAAAATTATTAGTGAGTAGAATCTAGCAACACATTAAAACAATATATATATTTTTTGAGACAGGGTCTCACTATGTTGCCCAGGCTGACTTCAAACTTCTGGGCTCAAGAGATCCTCCTGCCTCAGCCTCCCGAGTAGCTGACACTCCAGGTGTGTGCCACCACATCCTACTATAATACACATTTTGACAAAATAAAGTTCATAGACAAAATGAAGAAATGCTTTACTATTAGGTTATTAATACAACTTACCAGATTAAGAGAAAAATCATGTAATTGTTTCTATAGATGTTATAAGGCATTTGATAAAACTCAACATTCTTAAATTTTAAACATGTTAATATGTAAGTCACAAATATATAAAACCAAACTTATATAAGTGTATGCATACATTATACTTAGCAAAGAAATACTAGGTGCATTCCTATTAAAATGAAAAACAAATTAGAAACTCAAACAACTCAATAGCAATAAAATGACTCAATTGAAAAAATGGGCAAAGGACCTAAATAGACATTTTTCAAAAGAAGACACAAAAATAGCCAACAGGTATATGAAAAAATGTTCAACATCACTAATTATCAAAGAAATTCAAATTAAAACCACAATGATACATCACCTCACACCTATCAGAATGACTATTACATGGAAAAAGAAAAATAAGTCCTGGCAAGGATGTGGAGAAAAGGGAATTTTTGCACACTGCTGGAGGGACTGCAAGTTTTCCACAGCAACTATGGAAAACGGTATGGAGGTTTCTCAAAAAATTAAAAATAGAACTACCATATGATCTGGCATCCCACTACTGGGTATATATCCAAAGGAAATGAAATCAGTATGCTGGAGATATATCTTCACTGCTATGTTCATTGTGGTATTCACAATAGCCAAGATACGGAATCAACCTAAGTGTCCACTGATGGATAAATGGATTTTGAAAATGTAGTACATATACACAATGGAATACTATTCAGCCTATAAAAAGAAGGAAATCCTGACATTTGTGACAACACGGATGAATCTAGAGACATTATGTTAAAAGAAATAAGCCAGGCACAGAAAGACAAATGCCACATCATCATATTTAAATGTAGAATCTAAAAAAGTGGAACTCATAGAAACAGAGAGCAGAATGGTGGTTACCAGGGGCTGGGGAGAGTAGGGGGTTGGGGAGATGTTGGTCAAAGGATACAAAGTTTCAGTTAGACAGGAGAAGTAAGTTCAAGGTATCTATTGTTCAACATAGTGACTATAGTTAATAACACATATTGTCTACTTGAAAATTGCTAAGAAAATAGATTTTAAGTGTCCTTGCCACAAAAAAAATAACAAGATGTGAGTAACACATATGTTAATTAGTTCAATTTAGTCATTCCACAATGTGTACATATTTCAAAACATCATGATGTATACCATAAATATATATAATTTTGTCAATTAAAAAATTAACAAATTAATTTTTAAAAAAGAAAACCAAGAATACCAGTGGCATAACTATTACTAAAATTGTTCTGGGTTTGTTAATCAATGAAAGTAAGCATGCGAATGAAATATAAAATATAAAAATTTAAGACAAATTACATTTGTGACTATTTTCTGAAGATGGACTTGTATACTAAGAAAACCCATAAAACTGACTAAAAATTATTGCAAGCAGTAAGAAAACACACAGAAAGAATAGTAAAATTCAGTCACTTCCTCACAAGTAAACAACACCAAGTTAGAAAATATGATGGAAGGGGAGACGCACTTTTACAACAGCAAAAAAAGATGAAATACCTGGTGATAAACATAATGAGATATATACAAGGCCTATTCTTTTTTTAATTTAAATGCTACTGAGGGACTGTGATTAAAAACTGCCATTTGTTCCTCATTTCCTATCTCAGGGCACGAAGTTTCAGATAGACAGGAGAAATGGATTTTGAGATTTATTGCACACCAGGGTGATTATAGTCAATAATAATGTATTATATATTTCAAAATAACGAAGACAGTAAATTTCAAACGTTACACCATAAAAAATGGTAGATAATCAAGGTGATGGATATGTTAATTAGCTTGATTTAATCACACCACATTGTGCACATATATCAAAACAACACATTGTACCCCATAAGTGTATACAACTATGATTTGTCAGTTAAGAAGAAAGTTAACGCAGCCCCCAGATTTTAGCTGGGCGTATATCCACCCAGAATGAAAACTGTTTTGCAACCTTGCTTGCTAGTAAGTACGATCATTAGGCTAAGTGCAAGCCCATGCAGTATCAGCGAAAGTAGGGTGTGCTAATTCTGGGGGAGAGCGTTAAGGAGAGGAGGTGGCCCGCTCTCTCCTCCTCCTTGCTGAGCACTCAAAGCTGGATCAGGAGCAGCCGTCCTGTCCAGTGAGGCAGACGCTGTGCCGAGGACGGGGGACTAACAAAACAGAAAACCTGGGTCTCCCATGATGGCACGGAGCCACCACGGAGCCCTGGCCAACCCTTGTTCATAAGAAAGCTTTCTTGTTCACAGAATTCTTATTTCATGCCATTAATCAAACACAGCTGAATTTAACTTTGATGCAGCGACCTAAAAGAAGACTCGAAATCAAGGCAAGCACCTGTGTCTAACAAATGCTCCTTTCGGTGTTTGCCAGTTTCATACCAATTACCAACCCCCATGCCTCCATCTCCCTAGTCCTCACAAAAATACTTATTTCTATTTTTTATTGCATTGTTATGTTTGCAAACATTTGAAAGTAAATAACTCATCTTCATGGCCCAAGAATCCATCCTCCACACTGCTCTAAATTATTTTTCTAAATTAAAATTTTGATCCTGCCAGTCTTGAACATCCGTGTTCCACCATTTACAAACTTCTTAAATCCTTCCTAATCTGGCCCTTGGCTCTATCTTCCACTTTCCCTCCCAATTTACCTGCACAGCCACTCCATGATTCCACCCGAATAGAATCCCTGGCAGTTCTCCCAGGGCACTGGGCTCTCTCATGCCTCCGTGGCTTTCCGCACTCTGTTCTCCCCTCCCATGCCTCTTTGCATGCATCGTTCTCAGCTCGTGCTAGTAGCACTCCTCCGAGAAGCCCTCCCAGGCCTCTTCTCTGCTCCTCTGTTACTTCCCTCGGTCTTGGCCGTCTTATTCAACTGCAGTCCCAAAACAGACAAGGACAGTACAATAAGGTATTTTGAGAGAGAGAGAAAGAGAAAGAGACCACATTCACATGACTTGTATTGCAGTATGTTGTTGTAGCAGTTCTGTTTTATGGTGATTGTTGTTAATCTCTTACCATACCTAACTTATAAATTAAACTTTGTCATAGGTATGTATGTGTAGGAAAAAGCCTAGAATATACAGGGTTCGGTACTACCCACAGTTTCAGACATCCACTGGGGGTCTTGGAACATATTCCTTAAAGGTAAAGGGGAACTACTGTATCATAAACGTCGTTTTCTTGTCTTTCTGCCCTATTGGAACACAAACTCCCTGAGAACAAAGACTGGACCTTGTTCACATATAGGTTTCAGTAATAGGAACAATTTGGGTGACATAGTAAACTTTAAAATAAATCTTGGGCTATTAGTAATTAATCATTCTCTAGAGCAGTTCTTTTCAAACCTGAAAATTTATAGGCCAACTTAGAGTACTGCTGCTATACCCAGTTTGTGAAACACTACCTTAGAGTTCAGTAGTATCACTTTAAATGATCAAAAAATTATCCAAATAAATTATCCAAGTATTTGGAAATTAACTGGACATCCAATTATTACACAAATAAACACAATTTTAAAATATTCTCATTTACATTGTACATCCCTCAAAAACATATCTGTAGATTTTAATTAGAGAAGCAAATTATTTATTATTCCTTTAGGAGTCATATGCTCCTTACCCCAGAAAACTGTAAAGTTTGCAAAATATTTGTGAATATGGTTTCATAAATGCCTCAAGCCCACTATGAACCTCAAGTTAAGAACTCCCACTTTAATGAAATTCCCTGGAATACCTTCATCTGCAGCTTACTCTGGAGGTCAGCCTAATTTAATGCTATAAAACACTTGCCTTTCACCCAAAACAGAATCACTGCATGGCCACGGAGCCAACCCTTGGGGAGCGCTCCAGTGAGCAGAAGAGTCTCTTCTACTTTATGAACAATCTATGACTTCCAGAAAGATTACCTCCAAGGCTAAAACCTCTCAGAAATTTTTGTTCCAGACCCAGGCTTGCTGGACCTTTGGTCCAAGTTTAACCCAGCTGCTCTACAAAAACTCTTCCAAAAGCCCACAAAGCTTTAAGTTTCTCGCAGTAGTTGTACATCAGTACTCACTTCCAGGCCATTTGAAGTTTAATTGAGAAACTCAAAAGCCTAAAGTCTCTGGGCTAGACAGTATGGAGAGGCTGGTCCAGAAAGACCTTTCCCCATGGCTTGGCATCCTTCCTAAGTCATGGGAGTCCCCTGGGGCGCTACAGGCAGCGTCAGCGCCCCTCTGCTGACATTTGCAAGGCCCACGCTTTTCGAAATAAATGACTAAGACAGTAACGAAAAGCAAAATTGCTTCATAGAAGAGTCACCACAGAACTGTTCAAAATCAGTGCTGGGTATATTCTGAAGAAAAGAACCTCAAAAATGTGAAGGGATATTTTGATAGTTAACATGTAATTAACCACAGCGTGCTTCAAAAGAACACACATTTTACATGTTTTACACTAATAACTTTCACCAATAAAATTAGTCCTAAAACCAGTTTTGAGCAGCCATGTGACACAGTACTCTCTCTTCATTATATTAGACTCTGCAGGTGTGGCAGGCACTGAGCTCTAACTCTACCATAGTGGTGAGATGACCTTATAAAACAACCCACACGACTGTACACCACGGCGAAACTGTGTGGGCTCAGGTCTTGAGGTGTCTCAGTATGTCTTCGATTGGGCAATAAAAATCTGAACCAATTATTCATCCTTTCAGTTCTTCTTTCTAGACAGAATTCCCCCCTGTGTCACCAAATGTGGTCAGATAAATTGAACTAACAGTTCACTGGATTGTACAAATTATACTGGACACATAATTTTACCACTGTAATCATCAAATTTCATAGCAGGGGGTAGAACGCACATGAGATAAATGCTCATTTCGCTGTTGTCCACTGAACTGATTAGGAGAGACGACAGGTGCTCCTAATGTACCTGGGGAAGAAGGTAAACTCATGCCAGGAGGAAAAAACAGGGATGGTTCCAAATGCCAGTGAGGATGCAGAGTAAGTAGAAGTCTCCTACTACATTGCTGGTGAGAATGCAAAATGGTGCAGCTACTCTGGAAAACAATTGTATTTGTTAAATAAAGTTAAGCACACACTTAACATATGACTCGGCACCTCCACTTCTCGATATTTATCCCAAAGAAAAGAAAGCCGATGTCCATACAACCACTTACACACCAATGTTCATTGCAGCTTTATTCATTAACACAATTGCCAAACACTAGAAATCACTGGCACAGGAATCCTCACCTCAGGCTCTGCTTGTTAGGTCCCCAGTTTTCCTGGTGATGACAAGTTAGGATTAAAAACTGAATAAACAATAAAGGAGAAAACGAGTGCTAAGAACTATATGCAAAGCAATAGGAAATGAAGACAGAATTGCAAAAAAGTTATAAACAACAGAATACTACCAAATTTATATTTCATATTTATCTTAGCTCTTAGACATAAATTGCTGCTTAAGTAGAGAACAAATAAAGATGTTTTAAAGGGATGGAAACATGAGAATAGGATTGTTTTAAATGAGAGACTTCTCTGTCAGCCACTCTGGAGAATTGCTTGTCAGGTCCTTTGGAAATTAAAAATAGTCTTACTATACTAACCGACAATTGCAATCTGGGACACTTATCTCAGAGAAATGAAGACATATTTTCACACAGGAAGTTGACTTGTACACGAACGTTCATGGCAGCCTTATTTGTAATAGCCCAAAATTGAAAACCACACAAATGTCTTTCAATGGGTGAATGATTAAATAAAGGGTGGTACATCTATCCCAGGGAACACTACTCAGCAATGACAGGAACAAACATTGCCTGAATGGATCTCCAGGGAATTATGCTGGGTGAAAGCAGCCAATCTCAAAGGTTATTTACTGTACAATTCAACTTACACAACATTGTTGAAATGACAGCATTATAGAAACAGAGAACAGAGTAGTTGTTTCCAGGGGTTAGGGATGGGGGAGAGGATGGGTGTGGCTAGCAAGGGTTAACTTCAGGGCCCGGTGGTGAGGGAATGAGGGTTGTGGAGGTGGTGATGCCAGGCTTCATGTGTAATGAAATTGCATGGAAATACACACATTGTATTAGGCAGGGTTCTCCAGAGAAATAAAACCAACAGGATGGATGGATGGATGGATAGATAGATGGAGAGATAGAGAAAGATATATGAGAGGAGAGTTATTGGAGGAATCGGCTCACGTGATTATGGAGGCTGGGAAGTCCCACGATAGTCCAACTATGAGCTGGAGAACCAGGGAAGCAGGTTTTGTGACTCAATCCAAGTTCAAAGGCCTGAGAACCAGGGATGCCAATGGTGTAACTCTCAGACCAAAGCCAAAGGCCTGAGAGCCTAGGGGGCCGCTGGTGCAAGTCCTGGAGCCCAGAGAACCTGGAGTTCTGAAGTCCAGGGGCAGAAGAAGTGGATGTCCCAGCTCCAGGAGACAGAGAACAAATTCTCCTTTTCCCTGCCTTTGTGTTCAACCCAGGATCTCAGCAGACTGAATGAATGGTGCCCACCCATGTGGGGCTAGGGCACATCTGCCTTACTCGGTTCACTGATTCAAATGCCAGTCTCTTCTGGAAACACTCTCACAGACATATCCAGAAATAATTCTTTATCAACTATCTGGGTAACCCTTAGCCCAGTCAAATGGACACCTAAAATTTAACGATCACACACACAATTCATATATACCAGTGAAATCTGAGTAATTCTATGAATAGTACCAATGTCTGTTTCTTGATGTAGATATACTGTACTTATATAAAATGTTAACATTGGCAGAGGCTTGGGGAATGGTACATAGGACCTTCCTATACATTTCTTTGCAAAACCTCCTGTGAACCTATAATTATTTCAAAATAAAAAGTTACAAAAATAAGAAAAATTCAGTAAGAGGCTTTTCTAAACATTATCATAAATTAATCATTTTAAGCACACTTTTAAGTATTCTACAGACATAATTCTCTTAAGTTTCTTAGGTATGCTTTTTTCAATTAATTCATATTTTGCACACATAAAATTCACAAAGGTGACATTTTGCTACAAGAAAAAGGACATTCACATACATTTTAATGAAGTTTATAAGACTGACAAATATCTTCATATTTTAATGCCTCATTTTTTCAGATAATAAATCATATTCACAAGTACAATAATAACAATATGGTTCTTACTTGAATTATTTTTTTTATACAAAAGAAATTCGTAATGGAAAACCAACCCATAGTCAGAAAAATGATGGTTGACATTTTCAGTTGGAAGACCTATTTAAGTGGTTAGAGTTACTTTTTTAAGTCTACTAAGCAGAATCTGTATCTATCTCTATTAAACTCACTTATCCAAATTGATAGAATTTTAGAGCTAAAGGAACTTTGATCACCTACTTGTTCAATGAAATTTAACATTATATTTTTAAACTGCCATAAGTCCAACTGTGTAGTGTGAAGAGAGACTATTTAGATAGATAAGAGGATCAGAATAGAAAGCCCCAAAATAGACTCAAGAGCTATGTGAGCATATAATAGATGATAAAAAAGCCTATCTGTGGAGATTTGTTAGATTGCTTAGCAAATGGTGTTGGGACAAGTTTGCCATTAAGAAACAAAAAGAAAACAATTTAAGAGGTAGCTGTCCCTCACCCACCCTGCAGGCACAGCAGGACACAGCAAACCTGCTCCATGCAGAGAACACAAATATGGAGTCCAGGCAGCAAACACACTTACACGAAGGCCCATAGCTCTGGATATTTTTAAGAGAAATCTCCACTTTCTATACGAAATCTTCCAGTTTTTAGTTGTTGGCAACCATCTCAAATATTTTTAAAACAGTGTGTGAACCAAGCCGCATTTAGCTTCCTAGGGCTGCCATAACAAGTGACCAAAAACTGGGTGGCTTGAAACAACAGAAACTTATTCTCTCACAGTCTGGAGGCAAGAAGTCTGCAATCAAGGTACTGGCAGGGTTGGTTCCTTCTGGAGGCTCCGAGGCGGAATCTGTTAGCTGCTTCTCTCCTACTTTCTGGTAGTTTCCAAGGGCACTTGGCCTTCCTTGGCTGGTAGATCCCTCAGTCCAATCTCTGCCTCCTTCATTCTGTGTCATCTGTGTCTGAATTTCCCTCTTCTTAGAAGGACACCAGTCATTGGATTACAGCCTCCCCTATTCCAAAATGACCTCATCTTACCTTGATTACACCTGCAAAAATTCTATTTCCAAGTAAGGTCACATTCACAGATAGCAGAGTTTAGGATTTGAATAAATTCTTCTGAGAACACAACAAACCCACTACATAAGCAGAGCAATCTGCAGGCCTGATCCAGCCTGGGCCACCAGTTTGTATTACCTGTTTCATGGCAAAATCAATTCCAAATAGGTTAAAATCACTTATATTTTAAAAATTGGAAAAATATTTAAATAAATGTTTGCATACTCAGGGGTTGGGAAAGACTTTGTAAGCATATCTCCAAATGCAAAATTTATACAGAAAAAAGGTTGATAAAGTTGATAGATTTAACCACAAAAATATACATATTTCTCTATGTTTTCAAAAATGAATAAAGTAAAAATATAGACCAGAAATAACAATATTATAAAAGGTTTAAAAAAATTAGACTTCAGATACAATTAGACTTTCTTTTAGTTGATTTATAACCCTCAAAAGAAAAATTGGCACAGGACCATAATAGAAAATTAACAAAAGAAAAAGATACAAATGTTCCATAGATGTATGAAAACGTTGAATGTTAGTAGTTATCAATGCACTACAAATACGAAAGCAGTGACAAATCTTTTTCTCCCTGTCAAATTGATCAAAGTTAAAAAGGAATCAACAAACAAATTGATTTTCACTGGCACCGTCATTACATACTGCAGGCGAAATTGTAAATTATCTGACCTTTCTAGGTTCAATTTACCATCTGGTATCAAAAGCTTTAAAAATGTTCATCCTTTCTAACCAATAAAATTTTTCTTCTAGACATATACCTTTCTATATGCATATGAATAAATGAGGAAGAAAAATGAACAAGGCTGTCACGATTCAGTTCATGACACTTTGAAGTGTTGCCCCAGTTCTTGGGCTCCTGGCTTGGGGGAATCACAGGCTTGGCCCATGTGACAGAGAGAGATGACAGACCCCCAGCCAGCATGCATGAAGAATTTATCGCGAGTAAAGGACAAGAGCATGAAGCAAAAGTTCATTTCCTAAGGGGAAACGGGTCTGTCTCCATGAGTGGAGAAGAAGACCCTGTCTAGCTCCATATTCCTCTTTTTATATGCTCGTAGTTTATGTTTAGGTAAAAGTTAGTTATAATTATGACTGAATTCTTTTCTATGTTTGGACATGACTTTAAGGTAATGTTTCATTTTTTCTAATATGCATACGGTGGGGAACGTGCCATCACCTGTTTATGGTGTCTTTTCTATTCTCTGGCTGGTGGTCAGTGCTCCGCAGCCTAATGACCCCAATTCTTTAAGGCTGAAATGACCGTTCCCTCTTATTTTTCTGCAACCATTTCCTCCATATTGTTTTTCTGTAGCTGCTTTCTCCTTTCTGATTTCCATTGCCACTCACTTGTTTTTCTGTCCCTAACAAAGGCCATTCATCTGTATTAGATGCCATAATAAATACTATAGACTGGGTGGTATTTATTTTCTCACAGTTCTGGAGTCTGGGAGTCTGAGATCAGGGAGCTGCATGGTGGATTTCCAGGGAGGGCTCTTTCTGGCTTGCAGGCAGCTGACTTGTCATCGTGTCTTCTCATGGTGGAGAGAGAATCTCTCCTCCTCTTTTTATAAGGCCACAGTCCTATCGGATTAGGCCCCACCCTTAAGATTTCATTTAACCTTAATTACCTCCTAAAACTCCTATTTCCAGATATGGTAACACTGGGGGGTTAAGTCTTCCACATATGAATTTAGAGAGAATACAATTCAGTCTGTAGCATCATCGCAACACTGCTTATGGCTGTAAAGACTTGGAAACAGCCTACATGTGAAATAGGTTGGGTTTCCTGGGAAATAGACTTTGAAACAGAACTTCTCATGCAGGTGGTATTTGGGGATTGCTCTCAGGAACCACTCAGGAAAGGAAGCATGGAAAGCAGGACGGAGGGAAGACAGAAGCTGCATTGTGATGCAGTTGCCACGGAGACCTCCCATGAGGAGCTCTCCGCTGGGATGGCCCTTCAGAATTGAACTGGACTGAGGCACACAGGAGGGCTGGGACCCTGTGTGCCCTCACCTGTCAGTCACTGTGTGTGGGCTGCTCCAAGAAGGTGGGGCAGCTCTCTGGCCAAGGACAATTCCCGGAGACTCAGGGAGAACCCTAAGCTGGCAAAGGCCCCTCTAGTTCTTTATCAGGCTCATGGTTTCTCATAATTCTTTATCAATACCTCCTGTGGTTGCCCCTGATGGCACATCTACTTGACAATACATGTGGTAAGTCACAGTTTTCAACATCCCTCAGTAAAGTTAGATTGAATTCATTTCTCCACAATCTGTATTAATTATCATAGAAAAGACGTACAGCAAAGTGTTCACTGATAAGAGCAGTTAGTAATAACTATTTCTTATTGAGAGCCTACAGTATGCCAGACACTGTTCTAGGAATGAGAACACAGCAGATCACAAAATAAGGAAGAGAGTTCCTGCCCCCGAGTGACTTCATTCTAGAAGGGGGACAGATTTTATACATAATGCCATTTCTGTTATTTAAGAAATTAAAAGATATGCACATAGAAAAGCATACATGCACATTATATAACAATTGGAAAGAATAACCACCAGAATGTTAACTCTCACCCTTGGTGGATGAGATAATAGATAATTTTTCTTTTTAAAATCTGTATTTTCATGGATTACTTTTGAAATAAATAAAAGAGAAGGAATTAATGATTTGTTAAAAGGCGAAGTATTTTTCTACATTCCCCTTCCCCATTTTTACATTGGAAGAAACTGCAATCTCAACACATACTCCAACTTTATCTCAAAATTGTAGTATCACTAGAAATGGCAGAATTTTGGACCCATGAAGCATGTACATTTTAAGGACTGATCCTACCGACCAGTTTTAACTAGTAAAAAGTCGCTGCACACAGACTGGTATAACTAGAAGCAGATCCTGGGAAAAAGTAAATCTCTCTTCTAAGAAGAGAATCCAATTTGTGGTAATGACTCTGTATTTTCACTGGGCTCCAAAAAGCCACGAGGTTACCTTTGGTAGTTGAGGCCTTTGATTTAGAGACAGGTCTATGCCTGCTTTTCCCTTGGGAGAGGGAATGCTACCTTGGCAAGGATTACAGAAATAAAGAATGTTGATTGTTAGGAGCAGAAAAATCAATGAAAAGAACAATGGAAGAGAAGTTAAGAGTGCAAAGTAAAGAAAATGCCATTAATGAAAGGTATCAAATCTCAAGTATGTGGTAAGTGGACCAATTAGTGGACCATCTCTTTACATTGGCCAAAAAATCAGTTTTAATGGAGAATGAGTCAAAGAATGGTTGTAATGCACTCATCTGTACTCAGATGACCATATTAAAGAGAGAATAAGGCTAAAGAAAAGTGACAGTAGAAGCAACAGATATCTCGCCAGAACTTTGTCGGCATATTGTCAAATTCACAACAATGCAATAAAGCATTAGTTTGACTTCAACCCAAAATTGGATCAATTATTTGGACTGATGTAGATACTGATGTACTAAATACAATGGAAAGTTACATAGTGAGGAATCACTCATTCATATTCATGGATTAAGCATCATACAAATGCTTCATTGCTAAGAGAATCAAAGCTGCCCAGGAAAATAATGTCCAATTCTCTTTTGTGTTTGCAGTAAAATCCTAGTTATATATATTAAGAAACTTCTCACACTTCCATTCTCTTTTTAAAAACATGGAAATAATATTATTTTTATGTTTCTTACCTGAATTTCCACTTAGCAGAATGAAACAAATCATTCATTTCTCAATATATGTGAGACAACAAATTGTTATCTAAAACGAAGAACTAAGTTTTTGACACCAAGGCACTTGGGATTTGGAAGTTATTTTTGAAAGTTAAAAAAAGGAACAATACAAGAAATTGTTGTAAAACAGAGTTCATTGTGTTCCACCGCATAATCCTTTATCAAGTATCTGTTTTGCACCAGGCATGGCGCTGTGTTGAGAGAATTCAAAGATGGGTGAGATGTATTCCCTACAGAAGCATACATGTTAGCGGGGTAGACAGACACATAAACAGATCATTTCAATATAATGCATAAGTACTAAGACAGAGGTATCAGTTGAAACTGTAAGTATTCAAACAAAACAATTTTAAAAATCCACATACATGTTTCCAATCAAGCAAGCAACAAGGGCTGTTGTTTAGACAATAGATATTGTCTAAATATTAAATATCTGTGGTGGGGCTTCCAAAGCTGTGCACGTTCCAGCCCCTGGACGCTGTGACTACGTTAGGTTACGCCACAAAGGAGAATTAAGGCTGCAGATGAATTAAGGATGCGGATCAGCTGCCTGAAGCCAGGGAGACCAGCCTGGACTATCCAGCTGAGCCCAATATAACCATTCTTAAAATCCTTAAAAATGAAAGAGGAAGACGGAAGGCACCAGAGAGCCGGTCGGAGGGATACGGTCAGGGAAGAAAGGGGCAAAGAGAGGCGACACCGCCGCCGTCAAGGCGCAGGAAGGGCCCAACCCAGGGAACGCGCAGCCCCAGAGCGGACAGGGCGCGGAGACGGGGCCCCCGGGGCCGGGGGCCCCCAAAGCCAGCACGGCCCACCCCGGCGAGACCCGCCCCAGGCTTCCAGCCCAAAGGACTGCTCCGTGATAAACGTGTGTTCATGGATTACAGCAGCAGGAGACTAATACAACACCCAGAGGGACGAGGCGTACAGGGTTCTGAATTTACAATTTCTGCGGTCATGGTCAAGTCCAATAAGTTATTTCTTACCTTTGCATCGTGGGCTTCCGGGGAGGCGGGCAGGGCTCTGGGAAGGGAAGGAGCAGCGCCGAGCGTGCCCTGGGCTCTGAGATGGGCACTTGCCCCGGGCTGTCTGGTGGGATCCCCACGGAGAGCCCCGCGAGGACGGTGATATCATTCCCCCTTTACAGATCAGGAAACTGAGACTGAGAATGAAAGGTGGGGCGCTGGGGCATGTCTGTCAGGCTGCAAAGCCCACGAATAAAATCCCCGCCTCCTGCCCGAAGGCCTGCTCACCTGCTCCTGCCAGCACCCAGCAAAAGAAAAGACTTGTATATTTAAATGCCACATTGCATCAATTCTAAGAGTCACCGTTTTAAAAAAAATTTAACATCTCTGAAATTACAGGGCATCTCATGTTCACAAAGCCTTGCAAATATAATTGGCAGCATTTTTTTTTCTTTCCTAGTGATACGTAAAATAATCATGTGTCTTACAACGCAGCCTTCTTAGAGTCAGTGAGTGAGGACCCAATGCTTCCCCAAGCCAAGCATTGGACTATTTTCAACATCGGTAACATGACATATTTAACATAAATCTCTCATGCCACAGCTAGAGTTCTGTACTGCCGAGAAAAGAGATTGGTCACCGTTTTTTTAAATATTAACTCACTAACCAAAATGTGTTCGTTTTTGTTTTCTTTTTCCCCTACTGTATGCGAGGCAGGGGGCTGGGATCCTTGGAAGTACAGAAAAGAAGTGGGAGATGGGGCCTCTGCCCTCAAAAAACCCATACAGAGGGCAAAACTCACATGAGAAATCACCTAAGATGGTTCATAATTGAGGACCTAACTGTAGCAGCAACTACATATGGAGATACTACCAATTAGGTCTGCATTGAGTTATTTTCATTTTGTTTTGTTTCTTGGTTTTGTTCTTAATTTGATACAGTCTCATCATCAAGCTCGGTTCATTAAGCTCATTAGCTTATGTAAAAATATTTTCACCTGAAAGTTTCACCTGGGGCATCAAGTAACTTAGTGCAGTGAGTTGAACTGTGTCCCCTAAAAAGATGTTTAAGTCCTAGCCCTGCGAATGTGACCTTTGTCAGGAATAGGGTCTTTGCAGATGTCATCAAGTTAGGATGAGGTCATACTGGATTAGGGTGGGCCCTAAGTCCAACGACTGGAGTCTGTAGAAGAGGAAGGAAAGGGAGATTTGGATACAGAGACGTAGAAGAGGCATAAAGAAGAAGACCACAAGCAGACGTAGGCAGAGATTGGAGCAATGCAGCTACAAGCCAAGAACACTAAGAACTGCCAGAAGCTATAAAGGGGCAAGGAAAGATTCCTCCCTAGAGCCTTTAGAGAGAGACTGCCCCTGCCAACACCTTGATTTCAGACTTTCAGGCTCCATAATGGTGATAAAATAAATTTCTGCTATATTAAGCCACCAAGTTCAGGGTACTCTGTTGTGGTATTGGGTCTGAGACTGACCCAAAGAGAAGACCACGTGAGGTTGATTGGAATTAAATGTTATTATTGAAAGCACCCATTTAATCTTAAAACTAAATTTTAAAAGCTAAAGTGTATGTTTCAACTCTGCAGAACTATGCAAATAAACCAGAAGAAAAAACTGAAAATCAAAAAAAGATTAAAAATTCACATAGACGTGAATTTATCCACAGTAGGAAAAAAATTCTGTGAAAAAACAAAATAATCTAAAAAGAGTTGCTCCCAGGATAGGTTCATATTAAGTAGGCAAAGGAAAGTAGCAAATACAGCAAACTACCTTAAAAATAACTCTATAGTTTTATTAAACACTAAAGATTTGCCAACAGGGATTTACTTCTATCTGGAATATAGAAATGGAAGAGTGCGTATCTAATTTTTTAAAAAGGAAGAAAGAATTTTAAAATAGTACTGTGCGTTAAAGGACACAGAGAGCAATACTCTCATGTACAGGTGTGAAAACGAAGCAGAATATTGGACTTGGGCCAAAGAGAAAGAGAAGCTATATTGCAGCACATAAGACAGACCCACCTTGTGATCATGATTATATAACAATGTTTTTCCTATAAATAACAAAAATGGCTCAAGTGCCAAGATACAATCCATGAAAAAAAAGAAGAATGTAACTGTTAGACTCATTTTTTTCCTAAAAGCAAAATCTCTGATAAATTCTTGACATGCCTTAAGAAATACCTTGAAGATAATTCATCAATTAAATGTTTGAAAACACAGTGAAGCCATCATCGATCTGAAATTAATTATGATTGACTCAGAACTGGTTGGGACCACGAACGTGACAGAATACTAAGATGAATGGGAAAATGTCACATCTAGTTTAAATAACACCAAGTTATTTAAGTATTTATTTATGTCTCCCTAGCTCATATCAAGCTGGGCATTCATAGAGTCACAGGAATAATAAAATTCAGCTGTTCCCCCAACTCCATCCTAATGCCCTTGACAGGACAGGTTCCTTCTTCTTTCAAGATGTTCAGTGGGTTGTTCCATCTGCACACCCAAACATCTACGACTTTGGTTTCCTGTTTGGTGGCTAATTTTGTTGTTAAATATTTGCCGGTAATTTCAGGTTGTCTGAACTCTGGAATTAGATTTGAGCATAGAATCATCACTAAAAACAAATCAGCCAGTCTCACATCATTGCTTCTGGGGAATGAAAATATAGGCAGGTAGAATCCAGAGGACGTCTAGCCCAGGAAGCCTTTATTTCCAAAAGGCATTAACATGGTAATGCACCGAGGAGTACTTACAGCTGTGTGGACAAGGTCACGCAAGGAGTTAGGATTAATCAGCTGGAGAAGGGATCCAGAGTTCTCCACTCAAGCCCGTCCTGTTCAACGTTTCAGTTAACAACTTAGATGAAGATTCAGAGGATGACGGCATCAAATGTGCAAAGGAAATGAAAATGAGACATACAGAAGAAAGCACCAGAAGCAATAATATCTGGATAGAATAAACTGAGGGGCAACAACTAGCAATTGAAATGCATTATTATCAATATTCAGCAGTAATAGTAGTGGTAACAATAGTAAATTAATAACAAAAATAGAAATAAAAGTAAAGTAGAAAATTTAAGGTAGAAATATTCAATTGCACAAAGACAGGACTTGAAGAAAACTGGAAATTTATGTTTTTTTATATGTAGACTTAAAATTAACTACATATTTAATATGTACCATCTCTACATCATACCTGATTTTTTTAAGAGTTTTAGGGTGTATTCATAAAAGTATAGTATATTTATTAAAGGTGGTGTGCTCTCATTGTATGGCTCAGAACACAGTGTTTTCTGTTTTAATCACCTATTAAGGAAGAACATGACCAAACTCTAGTGTGTACCTAGAGTTGTTAAATGTCGAGATGCACAGCCAGCAAGTACCTGGAAGACTGTAATTCCAACATGGTCAAACTGAGAATACTGAGATCCCATAAGACTGAGATAATACCACCATCATACACCTCTAGAGCCCACTATACTGACTGGATCACAGATGGAACATTGGCAGGAATTAAGGTTGTTTAACCCAGAAAAAGGAATACTTAACAGTGAGATGCTGTTAGTAGAAAAGCTACTAAATGAAGGGACAGGGAAGATGCACGATTACAGGTAGAAGTTGCAGCAGGGAGGTGAGTAAGAACTTTAACTCGTGGCAATGGAAATGATTAATTTCAGTGAGGGAGCCCAAGGTCCCCAGGAATGTTCAGAGACCTCACAACACTAAGTAGAAAAGTGGATGCAATCAAATTGCCAAATCCTGAATTCCACAAAACCCTGGGGACTGGCCTTAAGTCACCAGCTTTTTATTTTGCACAGTAAGTACACCTATAAAAGGACTCACCATGTACAATAATCACCATTTCATTAAATATAGGATATTTCACCACCAAAGCTGAAGCTCAGAATAAAGGACTGTCCTCTAAATTGGAACCATCTGGTTTTATTGTTCTAATTCCACCATGAATGGGTGAAAATTTGCTCATTGTGTCATATGCTCTTCTACAATGTGACATGAACTCCTCTCTCATCAAGTGGCAAAGCCTGTGTTCTTCTCCTTGATCCTGACTGGACCTTTACAACTGCCTTTACCAATGAAGTATGGCTAAACTGAGGCTCTATGACTTCCAAGGCTAGGTCATTAAAAAAAATGCCACGCTCTTTCACTCTGTTCCCTTGGGGCACTCCCTCTTCAAACCCAGCTGCCATGCTCTGAGAAAGCTCAGACCACATGGAAAGGTCATGTTTAGGTTTTCCAGCCAATGCCCAGCTGAGGTCCCCGTCAACTGTGAGACACTTGAGAGATACCTTCAGGGTGACTTCAGCCCCAGCCACTTTCTAATTGCAGTTGCTTGAGGGATTCCAAGTGAAAACCACCTAGTTGAGTTCAGTCACCCCCCAGAATTGTGAGAGAAAATAACCTTTCAGTCAGGTTTCCACCAGACAAGATCCAGAATGGGAAGGATACAGATTTATTGCAAGGAATTAGCTTCATGGTTACAGGAGCGGGCTAGCCAAATCTAAAATCCGCAGGGTAGGACATCGGGAAGGCTGGAAACTGCTGGAGCTGCCGCTGCCGTCCACAGGCAGAATTTCCTCTTTCTCAGGGAAGCCACCGTTCTGCTCTTAACATCTTTCAACTGATTGAATCAGACCCACCCAAATGGCCAAGAATAATCTACTTACAGTCAACTAATTGCAGATGCTAATTACACCGACAAAGTTCTTCCACAGCACAATCTAACCTAGCTCCATTCACACATAAAGTTGGCACTCACAATAATGAAATGATTTTTGTTATTTCAGGTCATTAACTTCTGGGGCAATTTATTCTGCAGAAATAGGTAACTGGAACAGTCAGTGTAGATTTAGTAAACACTAGGCTTGATGACCTTCCAGACCCAAAATGCTGCAATTTGCTATGTAGATATCTTATCACAGGTCTAAAAGACTGGTTCTAGTGCTTAAAAACCCCTCAGAGATTAAACTGCATTAATCAACCATCTTGATGCAGGGATAAATCCTTTAGATGTTTCTGGGTATAAATACAGTTGGCCAACCATGTTCGTGGGTTCTGTATCCATGGATTTGACCAACTGTAGATCAAAAATATTTAGAGGAAAAAAATGGATGGTTGCGTCTGTATTGAACATGCACAGCCTTTTATTCCTGTCCTTTTCCCCTAAACAACACAACTATTTACAGAACCTTTACATTGTATTAGGGATTACAAGTCATCTCAAGACTATTTAAAATATACAGGAGGATGTGCACAGGTTATATGCAAATACTATGCCATTTTATATGACGGATTTCTGCATCTTCGGATTTCGGTACCCGAAGGAGGTCCTGAAACCAATCCCCCACAGATTCCAAGGGACAACTATAAAAAAAAAAAAATCCCTATTCAAAATAACTTTAAAATAAGTCAATTTTATTACCTCACCTAACAAAAGTCCTATCATGCGGCATCACAACAGACAGGGCAGTGGGTTGCAGGGTTGCTGAAACAAACCCACGACAACTTCAAGGACTCAGGTTCTCTCTATCATTCTGTCTGGCCATTACCAGTTGCGTTTCTTTGGAGCTATGAAGCTTCTCCAGAAGATTCCTCGCCTCTCCCTACTGCCGCAGAAGCCTGCCATGAGCCTGCTCGCCAGAGGCAATGTGGGGACTATGACCAACTTAAACTCACCAGGACTTATGCCTGGGGGAGCAATAGGATCGCCCTCCCCGAAAGCCTGGCCGTGGGTAGGAGAAAGGCCCTTATCACAGTGGTGGGGGTCTATTACAAAGGAGGGAGGTGCTTGACTTGAAGGCAAGGAATAAGGAAAGAGAGACAGTGGATCCTCCACAATCAAAAGAAAGTTCCTTAAGTTTAAGGACCACCTTGAATTCAGCATGGCACTGTGAAAACAGCCCCTCTCAGGAGTCCAGCAGAATTGCGCTCCAAACCCAAACCAGCCCCTTAATGAAAAGGCTCGTTCTCCCCACAGGCCAAGTGGGTGTCAGGACTAGTAGGAACAAATACTAACTGGCATTCTCTGCGGGCTGATCACGTCAGGGCTTCGCAGGCAGGAAAGCGCTTGCTACCGTCGTCCATGGGCCCCTACATCAACCCGGGAGGGAGGCGCTTTGTGGCTTTCATCCTGCAGAGAGGAACCTGAGGTGGGAGACTAGGCCACATGGAGCGAGGGTAGAAATTCGGTCTGACTCCGGAGCCTGCGCTCTGTGGAGCTGCACGGCCAGGCGGGCTGCATTTGAATGCCACACTGCAGGCTCCAGGTGACAAAGCCGTGAGAGAGAGACCTAAAGGAGAAACGACTCTACATCTGCCAAAGAGTAAATTCCGTTTTAAAATATTCACCGTGTGCGACAGCCAGGTTGGACACCGACATGGGGACACAGAGGACCCCCTTTCCTGCCCTCCTAGAGCTACATTTAATTCCATGAGTGGCCATGGACAGATGGCAGAAATAATTTTATATATAAAATTTTCAAAGCTAATATTGTCTGAGATTCACAGTGTAAATATATATCCTCGTTTTTACAGAGAAAGATCCTGAGGCTCAAAGACATTAAGTGACCTGCTGCTCCGCACACAGGTGGTCAGCGTTAACAACGCCCAGGACGAGCAGTCTGGGCAGCTGTCACATTCCCAACGTGTCACAAGCGCTGCCAAAGCATGAGCTTCACTATCTCCCTTGCACAAAGCAAGGCCATGAGGCCGATGCAGATTTGTTCCAGTAGCTTCCCCAGGAGAATAAATAGCAGGCATGGGCATAAATAAATAAATCAACCTCAGGCCTGAAGTCCTTCCTTTATGCAAACTCAAAAACCAATTCTTTCCTCCCTTTCTTCCCTGGGCAATCCTGGCGTCACCCACCCGCCCGGGCAGAGGTGTGCACTTCTGTTTCCTGCGTTGTTATGCTTTTGTAACTCGAAGCACCAAAGCTTCCCTCGGTTGTATCTTGTTAACCCCAGTTGCTGCTAAGCTAACTTCTCCATTTTTCCACTGTCCTTGCACTTTGGGTGCAGGAACTTCCTGGCAGGAACCTTTGCTTATGTCTGCTTTTTTTCTAAAACACTCTAAGGCAAACTTTTATATTTTATCTTCTTCCCCATTTGTAAATAGCAGAACCTGGACAAGAATTCAAAATTGCCATTTCAGATTATGTATGCTTTCTACTCTATTACAAAGTTTCATGACATGTTATGTGGATTTTGTAAGAAACATAATTGAACAAATATTGACTGGGCGCCAGGCCCTCTGCCAGGAGGCAGGGAAGTTGCATTTAGTGACTCAAACATTGTCCAGTCTGGGGGGCAGAGCAGACAGGCAGGTAGGCGATCACAATGGCACGTGTTCAAAGATAAGATGGGAAAAGCACAGAATACAACAGCAACACCCAGCCATGCCCTAACCGATCTTGAGAATGAGGGAGAGTTAACCGAGAACAGGGAAAGGGGGTCATCTGGAGTTTGGGGAGATACCTTTCAAGCAAAGGGAACCTTATCGGTAAAGGAAGACAGGAGAGAGGGAGCCCAGCATACCTGGAGCGCTGTGACTGTTCCATCTGAGTGGGGTGTCAATGTGCTTAACAGAAGTGAAGTTGGGAGTTTTTGCTAAGGACAGTAAGAGTCACTAAAGGAGCTCGGAAGGATTTGAAAATAGACTCAAAGATTCTATTCAACAAAAGGAGAAGGGTGTATAAAAATGACAGGGACACTGTCCCTGACTCCAAGGAGCTCATCACCTACCTACTGGGAGGGATGTGTATGTAAAAACAAGTCATTACAGAACAATTTGTTTAGTTCTAAATATAGTGCACACAAAGCTGGGGACACTGAGGAGGAAGCCATCAGTGCTGTCTGTGGAGAAGAAAGGGAGGCTTTGTGTAGGTGACAACTGAGCAAGATGACAGATGAGTGGGCGGCAGAAGGGGTGGACCCTCGGGGTGGGACGCAGAAAGACACCTCCAATTCATGATCCAGGATTAAATTAATCAAACCTTTGCCATTCTCCTTAAGTTTCAAGAATTTCTATTGCAACTCCTTAGCCTCAGGAGTTTGTCTCCTCCTATTAGAGATAATGAACGTTACACTGTAACTGACATATCTCTTCTCAAGGATTTGGATGTTTGTTTACAGAGATGGCTCCATCTGGTGCATTCCAGAAACAAAAGGAGCTTTTCAGCAGTATTTTCAGTACAAGGAAGCTGTGCTCATTTCTAGTTTTTGTTCTCGGAAGCTTTGCTCCCTGACTGCAAAATCAGAGGCACCTCTGCCCCCATCCTGGTCCCCAGCACAGACTCACTCGAAAATCAACTGTCCAAGTCACTGGGGTTAGAAAGAATCCATTTTTTTCTTTAGCAGCATCAAACTTTGCAAACGATTCAGTTGAAAAAAAAACTGCATGTAATGTGGTCTATTTAAAATTCAACAACTACATTGCTTAAGAGCAGAAAATTGTGGGATACAAGATTCTCAGTTTTTTGGTAATACAGCTCCGTATCAGTACACAAACAAGGTGAGGTGCTATGGACTGAATGTTTGCATCCCCCTAAAATTCCTATGTTGAAGCCCTAACCCCCAGTGTGAGGCAGAACCCCTGGGTGGTGATTAGGGCATGAGAGTAAAGCCCTCATGAATGGGACTCGTGCCCTTGGGAAAGGGAGCCCTGGGAGCTCCGTGCCCTCCTTCCCCGTGTGAGTGCACAACCACAGCTCAGCAGTCGCAGTGGGCAACCTGGAAGGGGCTCTCACCTGACCCCACCATGCAGGTACCCTGATCTCAGACTTCCAGCCTCCAGAACCGTGAGAAATAAATTTGTGTTATTCATAAGCCACCCAGTCTACAATGCTTTGTTATAGCAGCCGAATCTGCCTTGATCTTGAACTTCCCAATTCCAGAACTATGAAAACTAAGTTTCTGTTGTTTTAAGCCTCCAGTTTGTGGTACTTTGTCACAGCAGCCCAGGAAACTAAGAGATGATGAATCAGTTCATCTCCAAGCTGGCCAGGCCTGGGCCTCCTCATCATTAGTGGA
Source organism: Lemur catta (assembly GCF_020740605.2). Classification (NCBI taxonomy): domain Eukaryota; kingdom Metazoa; phylum Chordata; class Mammalia; order Primates; family Lemuridae; genus Lemur; species Lemur catta. The sequence goes on along the minus strand of NC_059143.1, from coordinate 50,153,241 downwards.
ATTTCTAGTTTTCTCCAGTCATATTCAAGGCTATTCTCACTCAGAAGTATTTCATGATGCATCCTCCAGACTATAACTTATTTGTTAGGTAGAGACATATTTCTACTACTAAAATTAATAACTTTGCAGGGAGAAAGTACTAGAGTCGCTGTAATCCCCATGTTTTTATCAAGCAGACACATTCATCTGGGTGTGTGTGCAAGATCTGCTCGCGAGACACACTGGGAGTCCCGGGGAACCAGCGACGAAGCCTGGCAGGACACAAGCAGGAGGTGACTGCACAGCCCAGAGTGTGCCAGGGGTTCCTACAGCCCCCAGGCCGGGGACTTCACATGCATCACCCTGCACACCAGGGATCTGGACAGCTGCTGAGCTGTCTCTGGGGGACAGACAGGATGCTGGCAGGAAGAACTTTCTTTTTAACTTTCTGATAACAGAACCTTGTTCCAGGCTGCCTCGGCTGCCGAGCACTCCTGAGGCAGAGGGAGAGGCCTTGCTGGGAAGGGGTCTCAGCAGCACTTTGCAGCTATGTTGCAGTATGATGACACGAGCCTAACCAGACATGAAGTCCAGAAGTCAAAAGATAAATAAATAAACAGCTCAAGAAGAGCAGGTGGGCAGGAGGGAAGGGAGGAAGAGTACATGGATGGTACACTTTGGGAAGAGAATGTAAAAGAGAAATCAGCTTTCATTTATTAATGAAATCTAGACAACGCGTTCAAGACCTGAGTAGCCAGTGTGTTTCCAGTCTCCAAATGCATCCTCTAGAGCGAGAGGGTGCAGACCGCAGTCAATGTCTTGTTCTCTCTAGTTGGAAGTGTTTTGTCCACTAACATAGCAATGCTGCTGCATCAGGGCAAATGCCCATAATCTCAGGAGAACTAAGTTCAGGACAGAAGGAAATTATCCTGGTTAATCATTGCCCATGACCCTTTTCAACAATGCCATTTGGTATCACCTAACAGGCAGCCCTTTATGCTCGGATGTCTGTGTGGTCGGAAGTGCTATTTCAATTGCATTTCCTTAAATATCCAATTCATTGCCTTTAGAGAATGAATTCATATTGTTAAGTCTACTTGACTGTTGGATTTTTTAAATTAAAAATAATCTTCCAGGGTTTGTTTGTTTGGATTTTTTTTGGTTTTGGGTTTTTTTGCTTTTTTTGTTTTTAAGACAGAGTCTCCCTCTGTTGCCCTGAGTAGGGTGTCGTGGTGTCAGCCTCGCTCACAGCAACCTCAGACTCCTGGGCTCAAGCGATCCTCCTGCCTCAGCCTCCCGAGTAGCTGGGACTGCAGGCATGCGCCACCATGCCCGGCTAATTTTTTCTATTTTTAGTAGAGACAGGGTCTCGCTCTTGCTCAGGCTGGTGTCGAACTCCTGAGCTCAAGCGATCCTCCCCACTCGAATTACCAGAGTGCTAGGATTACAGGTGTGAGCCATTGTGCCCAGCCTAAACATAATCTTGATTAAAATATTTCATTAAACACATAGTGGCAAAATTTCAAATTATTTCAAAACACTTCCTTCTCTGCTCCTCTGTTCCCAGTTCTGCCCCAGCCACCCGGACGGATGCGGTTTGACTGCATATTCTCTTCAGACAGATGTATCCAACCAGCTGACACCAGCTAGAAGAGCCCTTTTAGTCACCGCCCCTCTGGGCAAGATCCTAAAGTCACCACTCCATGAACTTGTCACCTCCCTAGCAAAGGAAAGGTCACCAAGACAAAGAAGGAAACAGCAACATGCCACAGAGTGATGACTTGCAGTAAGATGAGACCAAAGTTTAACAAAATGAAAAGGCAAAATTACTGGTTAAAAGTTCACTTTACAATGAGGATTAGAAGTTCTTTTCCTTTATATAATGAACTGAGAGCCAGGAGAATTTTCATAAAATTATGTTGAATTATTCTAAAGGGAAAAATAAGAAATTATAGTCTTTCTGGTACAACTTTTCCTAGATTCCTAGATTTACGACCAATTTAAGAGTATAACTAAAAAACTTTGACTTTGCCTTATTTGATTCAGCACCTAAACAGGCTGTACATTGGCTACTTAAGAAATATCAGAACATATGAATTTCAGAATATTAAAAGAGGAAAACAATATATCTCCTCTAAATTGGAATATGTCTTTTATTCTCTAAATACCAATGGAACATATTTATTTTCACTTACTATACTAATGGCTAATTTCCATATAATTTTCAAAACTTTACCTTAGTGTTACTTTTAAAAGAAGTTAAAATTAAATATAAATATATTTATACTTATTATATTTATTACATTATAATAAGGTTAGATATATCCTATCCTCTCATTCCACTTTGACAGCACATTGTTTTTAAGGTTATTTCAAATTGAGTTTGCAATGGTTGACCTTTTTTATGTAAAAACCTTAGACTCTTCTCTATTTGAATATCTCCATCCTAAAATGAAAAACATTATCCTTTATGAACTACTGTAATATACCAGCACCAATCACATTCTTAAGTGACTTGGGCAAATAATATAAACAAAATGCTGCACCTGTCAGCCCCTCTGATTTTACAGGTTTCCAGACAATAGAAGGCACAACAATGAAAGAGTCTGCCTAAACACTATGCTGCCCGGCTCTGAGTAATGATATACGAAAACATGCCCAAATAATAGAGGAATACCCTGGTTTCTCTTCAGATCATATAAATCTTATGCTTTTACTAAAGAACAGGGAAACTCTTTTCTGCCAATCAGCTGTGGTGCAGTATAATACAAAAAATACTTTTTCCCAAGATACAAGTAAAAATGTAATTAAATTTGTTGTAAGAATTGGCTGAAGTTTTTCTCGTGTGCTGTGGTTTCTCTTAAAACTGATCCTTCTTAATATGCCCCCTGGCTCAAATTAAATTGCAAACTCAAATTCAACACAGTGGTTTATAAAATAGGTTGGGGAAGGGTATAGAATAGTTGCTTACTTCACTAAATGTACTTAAAACTTTTTTATTTTTGATCGTTGCCTCTGACCCCTGGAGAATGCTATTATATCTTCTTTTTACTTTGTGTTTTCAAGCAGAAAAAGAAAAAAATATATAAAACCAACTTCTTGTTTTTATTAGTTTGCCATAAGAACCCTGAATACGCAAAATGTTTTTATTTTGCGTATCTTTCCATCTTCTTGTCCATGGTTAGTTTTAAGGGTAATATAAATGCAAGTTTATATTCTGCTTTTTCTTCATTTAAAATCATAACAAATATTTTCACAAATATCCACAGATATAATTTTTACTTCTTGTATAATAGTGATTCATTTCTCTACTAGATGTTTTGATTACTTCCAAGGTTTTGCTATCATAGGTTTTGCTATCTGCGATTAATATCTTTGTGCTTCTAGAATAGGAATGTTTAACCAGAAATCAACCTTTTCATGGGGTTGTCATTCCAGTAATTGTGTGTGTGTGTGTGTGTGTGTGTGTGTGTGTTGTGATGTTACTTTGGGACAACTTTAATGTCTCTTCCATCCTTAAATTCCATGACTCCCTTCACCACCGGAAAAACCTCAAGTGGTCTCACTTAGGTGCCAACAGATAACCAGTGTTCAAAGCGAGGATATTTACAACAGAGTTGTGCAAATCTAATCAGGGTTGTCAAGGATTTCAGGGTCATGAAGACAAAATTAGGGCACAAACTGCTCTAAATGTCATAAAATAAAAGACATCTCTGCTAGGCATTTAAGACAAAACATCCTGGATGAAGAACTAAGCTGATGTCTAAGCTTCATGGCCTAATACTGACCCATGCTATCTCTGGGCAGACCTTTGAAAAAGCTATCTTGACCATTTGCCCCCAGCAGATTGGGGAGACATAAGGAAGAGAGAAGCTCGAGTATCAGCTGGAACAGAGGGCTGTGCTGAATGTTTGAGGCAGATGAGTACACGCACATACACATACTACTGCATACACAAAACTTCCTGTGGACATAATTATGACACTCTGAGATTCAGCTCCTCCGTGTGACCCAAACAGCACCGGGCTTGACTCTATCAGGAGGTAAAGACCAGGCTGTGTTTGTTCTACTGAGCAACTGTCTTCTTCTGGGGAAGCTATAAGTAATGAAAGACGTAATTTATAGAATACCCGTTATGTTATGTTACTTTAATCCATGTAATCCTCACATTTACCCCACTGAAGAGTTTTTTAATCTGTTTTTTTGCTATTCATCTGCACTGATCATGTTGACAATATATGAAAGTCATCTCCCCCCATAAACCTGCACTCCGTCTGCAGAAGGGAGGAGAAAGGAACATGAAGAAAACACTCGTGCTCATCCGTACTGCGGCCTTCAGGGAACTGCAAGTCGTCCACCAAAGAACTCGAGCCAAATAGGACGGCTCATTTTCCAGATAAACAGAGATGTGTAGGGGCGTGTTTAACTTCCCCTACAAGAATGCAAGTGCAAAAGGGAAGAAGCGCTATTTCTCATCCGTCTGTTTCCTCTAAAGCACCGCAGTATGCGTCCACCACTAGAGACTTTGACGTAACTGACCTTGAGTGCAGCCTCGGTGCTGGGCTCTTAAAAACCCCAGGTGATTCTGGTGGGTGCCAAGCTGGGAACCCTAAGCAGTGCCTTGCTTATCATATCGAAGGTAATTGGTAAATAATTGTTGGAAAAAAATAATGAATGGGCCAGGAAAGTAGATAACTGCTAGCTAGCTTCCTAAACTCAGGGATGTTTCTCCAGTCAGTCATCCTGGACACTCATTTCTGTAAAACTAAGCTTTTTGGGATTCCAATTCCAACTTCTGTCTCCAAAACTTCCTGTATTTCTCCGTTACCTACACTAGTATCTCCCCACACTTTGGTCCACAACTGAACTGTCTAAAGAACATTAAGACAGTGCAGATTCTAGGGCTCTAGCTCTGACCAGCTGCCTGGTGTAGTCGTTGGGGGGTCCTGGCGTCTGCATTTCTCCAGAGCTCCTCTCATGACCCTAACCCACGACTGGGGTGAGAGCTATCCATCTACAAGACAAAACCCAACCTCTTTCCCCCATTGTCAAATTTTTCCATGTTATGTTCCTATTGGTTTGTAATTCCTCTTTTATTTCTGTATAATTCCAACCCAAACCTTCTACCACAGGAAAGGAAATTAATCCACTGTGTGTCAGAATGTCCCTCCTGCTTTTCTTCACCATGTGCCTTCACCTCAACTGACTCTTCATCCCTCTCTGCCTGTCCCAAAACGCATCCATCTTCCCGGACCTGGCTTAAATCCCACCACGTCCTCCACGAAGACTTCTGTCTTTGCCTAACTCAAGTGTCACTTGTCAGAGTGGTTACTGCCTTTGATTTAGCTTGCTGTGAAATTATGTGTTGCTTGTCTAATGAAACTATTAGCTCCTGTAAGATAGGAGCAATTCTTCTACACCCTTTGTGTCCTAGCTATACCTAAGACAATGAATGGATGAAGGAGTCTACAGTATGAACAAAATTTTCCTTAGCATTTCCTAAGCCTTTTTCTAATTGTCACAATTTAATAATCATAAGATGATTTCAAACATCTTTTGGGAAAGGCCTAGCTATCATAAAATGAATCAGTGAAGATAAAGATGAGTTTTGTTTGTTTTGTTTTTAATGTCTCACTTGCTATCATTATTGCTATTTTTAAAGCACCACAGATATGCTAATATATCTCTGCTATTGCAATAAAATAATTTTGAAAAAGCAAATGTGCATTGTGCTATATACGTTTTTTGCAGCTTTTGATTTTATATTCTCCTTGAGCAGTACTTGTCATCTCACATATTTTATTTCCACTTATGGCTAATTACATTTTCTGGTTCCTATAATCCAAAGAATGTTGCTAATATTTTTCATTTCTGATTCTATGAAAATTTTAAAAGAATTTTAAAGGTTTTTATTGCCCTAACAGCTCCTTGGTGTTCCACTGTAAAAATAAACCCTCATTTAGGGGGCTTAGCAGGATTTATAAATGTCTAACTTTTTAGTTGTGATCGAATAAAAATGCCCAATTTCAAGGCTTTTAGTGCCATAACGGGAAAAACACACTACACATCACTGTTTACCCAGGGACTACTAGGGGACCAAATCTCTATTTTATAATAAGGATTTTGGAGGAAGTTTTTATTTAATTAAAGGCTACTATGCACAAGATGCTATACAGATTTCTTTCTATTCTAGTTCTTTCCAAAGCTGATATTTGCAATCTATTATGTACATTATTATACTATAAACTTCATGAGAATAGAAATTATAATTTTCCTGTTCAGTGCTTCATCTTATTCAATGCCTAAGGCAGGGCCCAGTCATGGTAGGCATCCAATGAGTATTTGTTGGATCACTGATCGTTAAACACTGCTGGGTAAGAGCCAGAGAAGAGAGGGACAGGAAGGAGCGTGTGACCATGATTCTCTGAAGGACCAAATATTTGCATTTTACAGGCAATCAAGTACAAATCGCTTGGCCATCACCAGCTCGAATATACTTGTATCTTTGTGTGAACTTCGAATGCAGAATATTATATGTAAATGGAGAAAGCTGGAGTTTAAGCACTTACCAATTAACTGTGCAGTGGAGAAAGCTGTGTGTGCACGCATGTGTGTATATATGCATGTCTATGTGTGCATCTTTATCTGCATGTGTGTTTTTTTTAAATTGCTAATCACAGAGTGCTATCTTTATTGAGTGTAAAGACGTTTAAGATGTGAAAGGTGGGCTCAGATGGCTGGGTTAAAACCAAGAAAGAGAAACAAATGGGCAGGTAATTTTTCCTGCACAAGAAAGAAAGAGGAGTTGGGTGAGTAGAAGAGAATGAGCACAGGGAAAGGAAGAGAGAGGGAAGACTGTCCACATGCAGAAGGTTGGAGGAAGCTTCCTGTGTGGAATCCCAAACAGCGGGAAGGCTGCAAGTGTTTTAAAAGCCTGTCTACCGTTCAGTTTCAATCCCCCTGCTTTGCCGCGACACAAGCCTCCCCGCTTCACTCCCCGAAGCTTCAGTGCTCTGCTACAAAAGCACTGGCCTGAATTCGGTCTGGTACCCACAGGAGATGAACCAACAAATGCAAGAGGATGGTGTCAAAAAATAAATCAAAGAATAAAAACAGAGGCTAAGTTCTATTTGTGGTGCTACAGGAAAGGAACACAGCAGCAGAAGCAGCGAAAACCGAGGCGGTCACAGTCCAGGAGACCAGGACCTGGAGCCAGAGTGGTCTAGATTATGCAAACATCCAGGATTTGGCAGAAAACATGGAAAGGCCTTTTAAGAAATTGGGACAGGGAATCTCAGTTTACTTTATCAACATCTGGAAAGCAGGGTGACCTTAAATGACATCTGGGTTCCAATTCTTTAGCTTCCCCCTTGAATGCCTGGTCCCTGAGGACGTCCAAGTGCCAAACCACAGACCCAGGGTTTTAGAAATGAAAGGCCAGCATCTCCTCATCGTAGGATGAGGCAGAAATATTCAAGAGGGAGCATTACTTGTGATCTTGTGGAATGTTTTGAAGTTCTTTGCAGCTCTGAACAAAAGTATTCTGTTCACTTTTTGTCCAGTTTGTAGTGAACAAAATATAAGGACTTCTCCAGAGTTTTAGATCTTCCTATCATGGTCCTCAATAACCTTTAATGTTTCATCTATCCATTTAACAAATGTGCATTTTACATCCACTATGGGCCAGAAAGTGTTCTAGGTAAGAGTAATGAACAAAAAACAGTGTTTGTCCGAATGCAGCTTAAATCCAAAGGAACACTTCTAGAATGTGGCTTCTCATCAGAATTGTCACATAAGCATTATGAAAAGAAAGACCCCAAAGAACCCACCCAGACCTACTATACCAAGAATCTCCTTTCCAACTCTATCTGGGGCAATAAAACAAGACTCTGTCTCAAAAAAAAAAAAAAAAGAAAGAAAGAAAGAAAGAAAGAAAAAAGAAAGAAGGCAGAACTTTCGTTATTTATCAAATACAAAAACTGAGGCTAGAAGACAAAATACCAATAAAGATAAATCTATGGCACGACAACAGTCTAAATTCCCTCATACCAATTGTCTATATAAGCTAAAACTGCCAATTCATAGGAATGTTAATTCTCAGAGCCAAAAGAGAACGCATTGACCAACCGCATGGTTTAACTGACACAACCATTAAGGCCCAGAAAATCAATAGTGGGCAAAAATCAGGCCAAATAATTATTTAATGATCTAATTAGTTAAAATAGATCTCATAGCTTTCTCTTAAAAGTAATAATAATAGTAAGGCTGTATATACATATATATAATATATGTATTCCAGGCACTGCCCTGTTCTAAGTACTTTCCATCTAGTGATTCTCTTTTCTATGTATTGGCTCATTCCACATATTGGCTCAATACATGACTTTCCGTATACTGACTCCTTATATTGACTCATGGTCTTCAAGAAAGCTTTTACAGAGGACAGTCCCATGGAACAGGCAGTCAGGAGTCTATCAAGTGGCAGGGTTGGGATGTGAACCCTGGCTGTGAGCTCCAGTGCCCGTGTTCTGCCATCGCACTCCATGTTCTGCACAGCCCAACGGTGGCCACTAGTCACATGTGGGCATATTTAAAATTTAAATTATTTAAAATTAAGTAAAATTATAAATTTAATTCTTCAACTACACTAGCCACAGTTCAAGAGTTCAATAGCCACGATGCCTGTGGCGTCTGGTGGACAGATATAGAACATCGCCATTGTCACAGAGCGTTCTCTTGGATGGCATGGGCATGGACAAAGCCTGGCAGTACCATGCTCCTGCCCACGACACCTTACTGCCTCATGGACTCTAGCAGTCTATCCACTTTGTCCATTGTAATAGTTTTCATTGAATTCAGAATGAATTTTAAGAATTTTTCATTGTTTTACTGAACAAGCAGTTTACTTAGGGCCTACATTTTACCCAGCTATTTAATATAACATACATACCAAAGATTGCAAAGCAAATAGAAAACATGCTCCCTGCCCTAAAAAATTTAGAATCTACTTGAATAATGTGAGTGAATTCTCTGATGCCTAGCACAATGGGGCAATGCTGTACTCCAGTGTAACAAATGTATAGTAGAAAAACATCTTATTATAGGCAAATCCAACTAATAATAAATTATTTTCCAAATATTTTCTTATACTCTTGTGGCTTAGAACTTGAAACGGGCTCTCTCTCCCACAGAATCACATGGTGATTCAGTCTATTTCATCCAGCCAGAGCCTACGTAACCAATCTGTGGTTTACCTGAAGCAGTGTGTCATTTGTTACTATAGCACCTTTTCATTAGATGTAAAATAAAATCATGGAACCTGAGGCCCTCGTAGGTCCATCCTGGCTCTGCCATTCTCTGTAATAGTGGCCCCCCTGGGACATTGATCTTACATTGAGTAAGCCCCAAATTAAACTCAGGTAGGAGCCAGGAGAGAGTGACGACACGCATGGGGTGAGGCGGAGGTGAGCTGTTTGTGGGCAAGCCAGACCTTGCAGTGGAATCAAATCACACCAAGTCTGTGATCTTCTGTACCTAAAGAAAGTCCAGAACCCCTCAGAAGTAACAGAAATCTTGATATCATCAATTACTTTCCATCAGCATCTACCTCTCTCCTTTTTCCCTTCCATTCATCTACTTTGTTTCTTCTAACTTCATTTTCACTTTAGATCTGAAAGTGGTACCAGTCTTTTCATGATTTAGGATGAGACTTAGGGAATGTGTTCTTCTTTTAAAACTCTTTCTCCTCCTTCACCTCCTTTTCCTGTGTCTTATTAACAGCAGCCACCATAATGGAGAACTTATTATATGCTACAGCGTGATGTAGTATGTTTTATTCTCATCATCTCATGTAATCTTAGAACAGCCTCATCGAGTAGGATCACAAAACACTAGAGAGTAATAATGCAGAAACATTATCACCAAAGGGAAAAAACAACAGGGAACAAACAAGCAAATACATTTTGATGACTAGCCTCCTAACAGTATCTGATACAGCGGGCGCAGTCAACTTTTACTTGCCTCATTTAACCTACAGAATTGGCTTTCATCTGTGAATGAAGCTGACTTCCATTGCTGCTTTTAAAAATCATATTATGAACACTGATTGTAGTAGCTCCATTAAGCTTAAAATTCCTAATATAGTTTTTTTTTAGTTGGAATTTCTCCCTATAAGTTTATTAATAATTTTTAAAGCTGTGGGTAAATCCTGGCTCTGTAACATCCCCAAATGAACCTTTAGCATATCCACATCTTAACTGTCTAAAGTCCTTGGACATTAACAGCCTCAGACAGGATCTGAGTCCCACCCATGTTTGCCAAACAATACTGGTTTATAAGGGTAACTGAGACACAGCCAGAACAATTCATTATTCTCTTGGACTAGATCTCTCCTCTTATAAGTAGTAAAGCTATAAACTGTTTAATTTTGGTTTTAATTAGCTTAATCAAATGTATCATATAAAAATCATTCTTGTGGGATGAATAAACAGATATTTGATAAAGCAAATACAGTAATATTTTAATTATAGAATCTAGGTGATGGGAATATGAATGTTCACTGTACAATTCTTTTAACTTTTATTTTATTTCATTTTATTTTTTGAGACAGGATCTCGCTCTGCTCCCAGAGCTAGAGTGTAGTGTGGCCTCATCATAGCTCACAGCAACCTCAAACTCCTGGGCTCAAGCGATCCTCCTGCCTCAGCCTCCCTAAGTGCCAGGAATATATATGAGCCACCACACCCGGACTAACTTTTATATTTGAACATTTTAAAAGCAAAATATGTGGAGAAAATCTCTACTGTAAAATATTTATTGTATATTCTACAGATATTTATTGACTCCTACTATATACCAGGCATTGGTATATGTTGAAAAAGGAACTTACGGTTTAATGCAACAACCCTATGGAATTGGCTTATGCTAGACTTGGAACCCAAAGCTGAGGACCAGATATTCTTCCAATTGAAACAGAAAAACCCCTATGAGCCGAGCCAGCCTGGGTGGGCGCCCGATTATGTGCCTGTTGGCAGTGAACCGATCAGACTTTCAAAGATTGACTGGAAAGCAAGTCAGAAAGCTCCTGACCTACTAGGCACTCCCACCACCTCCACACCACTTCCAAAAATCCTATCCTACCAGACGGCGGCACCCAAAGAAAACACTGACCAACCAAATACTGTCTTAAGACTTCCTCCTTTTCACTCTGTGAAACCCACTGTGTCTCCAGCAGGAGGATCCCCCTGGTCGCACACTCCCTTGCTGTAGTAAGCTCTGAATAAAAGGCCACTGATGAGCTCTACAGGTGCTCATCCTTTTGATAATCTATAGTCATCTACATGGTTAATAAAATAGTTGTGACAACTCTTCAATATTCGTTTTCCCCTATAATTCCACCCTCCTTTGTCTGCTTTTAAGAGAGAAGGGGATAAAGTTGCAGGTGGCTTGCCTAGAACTGCACACAGCTCAAAGTGCCTCCTGGGGCGTGTCTTGCCCAAGGTCACCTGCAATGTGATTTTCCTGGGGCAAATGTTGAGGATCACTGAGTATTCAACTTTAACTCCACGTCTGTGTGTTAATATGTATATTTTTAAACACAGTAGAATTGATTGCTCTGCAATAAACTGAGGTACTCCTAGAATCTGGTTAGTGACATCAACAGATAAAACTAAAAGAGCTGGATTTTACGCCGTGTATCTTTTAACAATAATAGCAAACACATAAATTATGCTTAATATATTCTGCTGATACTTAACATATAACTCATATCCTCAAAACAACCCTGCGCATGGCGAGCCCCTATCTTCATTTTCCAAATCAGAAAACTGAGGCACAGAGGAGAACTTCCCCCAAGGTCACAAAGGCAAGTGACAGAACCAGGTTACAGTCTCAGCCAGTCTGCTTCCAAAATATATGCTCTCATCCAGTATGTTATCATAAAATTCCTCTCTTTAGAAGTTTAGATTATTTAGGGCATTTACTTCTGTGGTTGTCATGGAAAAGGACTTTAACATAAGCAAATGAATTACCTACTTTCTCCTCCAGGAAACGATTCTGTAGCTTTAAAAAAAATATATTCTCCATAAGCAATGACAGAAGTAACCACTTAATGGAGGCCTGCTTGGCAGCATAGCTGAAGGCCTTCATCTTCTGTTGATGGGGAAGGAGAACTACTGCTTTCCCTTGTCTGGCTTGATAAAGGTTCCCTAAAAGAGAACATTGTCTAATATGCTGACAAGGGAACAAGATTCGGTAAAACGTTCCATCATAACTCCTGGGAGGAAGACTTCTCTGCACGAGAGGCACGGGAGGAAGAGAGCCAGTTCTGCTTTTTGGCTAATGCAGTTGGTCAGCTGCCTGAGGCAGTCGGCGTGCTCTGTTTTACTAGGAGCCACGGGCTCATGCTTTATGGCAGACCAAAGACTCCATTCTTTTTCCTACACTTTCCTGTACTCACGCTCAGCTAATTCTTTTCCACTTCCTGTCATTCTGTGATAAGCACACCCTGAGCAAGAACTTCCTTCTAGAAACAGTCCTAGCTGTTCCCGACACACTCTACATTCTGGCTTCTCTGCCCGCACCTAACCCACCTGTGTTCACTTGGCTGATCATTACGATAAATCTGAAAGAAACTTCCCTCCATTTCTGTTCTAAGAAATAGCAATTTAGTTTATACCTAGCTCAACATCATTAGAATGAAAACAATCTTTTTGTTATGAACCTTGGAATAGCTGTCTTAAGACCTATCAGCATATACGGTTTGCCTGACAGCTTAGGAAATTGAGACAATTAAGGAAAACTGAAGGTAGCTAAATACTACTGTAAATACATTTTAATGTTTCTCATATTGAAAGTCTGAGGGTAAATGAATTCTCTCACCTTTCATTTAACTGAAATATCTGTTTTACCCTTTTTTTGAAAAATATTTTATCTGGATATAGAATTCTGGGTTGATTTTATTTTCCTCTTTAAGCACTTTAAGGATATTCCATTTTCTTTTGGACTCTATTTTTTCCCATGAAAAATTAGCTGTCCTGTATTGTTACTCTGTGTGTAGTCCTCTCATCTCTAGAAGCTTTTAAGATTCTTTGTTTTCATTAGTCTCATTATAATATGCCTAGGGTATAGCTCTCTTTTGCATTTATCCTACTTGGGGTTTGTTGTGTGCCTCGGATCTGTAAGTTATATTTTTCATCAATTTTAAGTAATTTTTTGATGTTATTTTTCAAATATTTTTCCCTCTCTTGCTCTCTCCCTGTGAGACTCTAATTTCATATATGTTAAACTGTTTGATAATTTTCCTAAATATCACTGAGGCTCTTTACTTTTTGCAACCATTTTTTCTCTCAAGTCTTCAAAGTATATAATTTCTATCGATCTGCCTTCAAGTTAACTAATCCTCATATCTGCAATCTCCAATTTGCTGTTATGGTTATGCAATTAATTTTTAATTTCAGGTATTGTACTTTTGGGTTGTAGCGTTTCCATTTGATTCTTTTTGGAGGTTCCATTTCTCAGCTGAAATTTCCCATTGGGGCCCATTTTTATTGTCTCTTTTTTCCTGTAGTCTGGCTTGGAATCCCTTGGCCCTGTTTTTTTAGCATTGCTGATAATTTTTTATTGTACACTGAACATTGTTTTAGAAACTTAGAAATTTTAGGAGCTCTTGACTTTATTATTATTATTATTTCCTTCCTCCAAATAGGGTTAAGTTTTCGTCTTGAAGGCAGCTAGATAACTGGCAGGTCATCACGATTCTTTTGAAGCCTGAGTGTAGGCATTGTTAAGTCTGGTCTAGTTCATTTTTTTTCCTTACTCTTATTGCACAGCCACTCCGGGGTCTCAATGTAAAGCTCCAGCACTTACCGAGACCACTGTACCTGAACCCCAGCGTTTGTCTCCCCAGCAAGTCATAGCTGCTGACATGTCCGTTGGGCTCGTTAGCCTCTCTGCTTTTATTTTCTTCCAGGATTCTTTTTTTGAACTTTTTTTTTCTTCCATGGTTCTTGAAGTCTTGCTCTGTGCATGAAAATGTTAAGAGTTGAACAATGACTTGAGAGGAATTTGTATAAAGTTGTCTCAGTTTTTTGTATAACTCCCTCCTTTCTAGAGTTTTGCCCCTCAAGTCCAAGATACTTTGACAGTTTCAAACTTCTCTTTACCTAGTAAGACTGTCCCTTTCAGCCTGGACCCTTTCCACGTGTGCTGCGATTTGGAAAACGTGCTCAGGGGAAAAGCCAGAGCAAACGTGGAGCTCGCCTCTTGCGTTTTCCTGTCTTGAGTATCACAGCCCATCAGGTCCCGCCTGCCTAAGTTTGTTGCTATTTAATGTTTTCTTCGTGTTTTATATGTAGTTGTTTTCAGTGGGATGATTAATCAGACACAAGATAGTTTTTCATGGCTAGAATTGGAAGACACCATCTGACATCTGACAAACTATGTTTACTTGTTAACATGTTAATTGTCTTTCTCCTCTTCCCTCCCCCAGAACTCCCATCAGAATGTAAACTCCGTGAGGACAGGCAGTTTGTTCAATTCAGTATCTCCTGATATAGAATGTGGCTAATAACATAATAGGTGTTACTGAAATATTTATTGTATTAAATTGTCAATCACTGAACCTCAAGGGGAAGAAAAACCAACTGATACCAGAAAAATTACAAGCAAAATAAAATTCAGAGTGACCAAATGGTAGTCATTTTATAAAATGTAAATCTTATTATGCTTTGTATAACCTCAGTGAGCAAGACAAAATTTTCCTCAAATAAAATTAAGTCTTCTCTGTGGAGCTAAGACAACTAATTACATTCTGTAATGAGGCAGATTCTGGGCCCAACACCTGATCTTGACAGGAAAATGTGTCTTAGTCAGCTTGGGCTGCTATAACAAAATACCATGGACTGTGTGGCTTACATAACAGAAGTCCAGGATCAAGGTGCCATCAGGGTTGGAGTCTGATGAGGTCCCTTTCCTTAGGTTGCAGAAGGTCTTTCCTTGGTGCATGTGGGTAGAAACAGAGAGAGGAGGGGGGAAATAGAGAAAGTGCAAGCACACTCTGGTGTCTCTTCTTATAAGGGCACTAGTCCCATTAGGAGGGCTTTCACAACCTCATCTAACCCTAATTACTTCCCAAAGGCTCCCCCTCCAAATACCATCACCTTGGGTGTTAGGGCTTCAACATATGAATTTTAAGGGAACACAAAGAGTTCATAACTGTTGGGGCAGCCCAGATCCCGGATGAGCAGCCCAGCTCAGCTTTTTAACCCAAAGTCTCTTGTCCCATTTGTATATCCCCAGACTCCTCTTCTTCTCCGTTTAATTGAATGGTTAGTTGTAATAACATTTCTGCATGGTGTACATGACCCTATAATAGATATTCTGGTGGTTTAAAAATTGTGGAGAAATTCAATTCATAACCAGGAGGATTTTTATTCTTTCATGATCTGAGCAGGCAGATCTACTCTGGAATGGAAAACATTCTTGCAGTTAATGTGTTTTTACTCTGCTCTTGCCCCCCTAAATCCAGGAGTCTTCCAACCCTAACCCAGCTTTTTTCTCTCTCCAGAAAGAGCATTTTTACTACTTTTGTGTCACATTTGTGCATGGTGTTCCAGTATCTAACAAAACTTCCTTTCAAAAACAAGACTTGTTTTTTTTTGTTGTTGTAAAGATTCAATTCTATCAATATAATACTTCCTCCAGTTTTAGCCTGTGAATAGATTAAAGGTAAAAGAAAATATAAGTTGCTGAAACTATTTTATTAAAGTTTAAAATCTACAAACTCTTTTCCTTCCTCTTGTACAGCCATACTTTTCTTTATAGATCTCCAAAGGAAGCCATCTTAATAAAAAAAATATGGCAAGGCACAAGGCAAAAATATACTTTGCTTTGCTGTGACCTTGGGGCTCCCAATAAATGCGCCAGCATGTCCCTAAATAATTTACAAAGTGATTTTTTCATGGCTTTGATCACTTTCTGAGCTAGTCTCTTGATTTACCCAGGCAATGGCCTCTTTTTCACATGAAAATGCATCTTCAGACAGCAACAAGGTTGTAAAACTGAACTTTGATCTATATCCTTTGATTATGGGAAAAATATGAATGTAATTCACTTATTAAAAACCATGTAATTTTTGAAGTCTTCAGTTGTCGAGTACAGTTAAGGCATGGTATATAGAAGTTTATATTCATGCCTTCGGGGGTCCCACAGAAAGAGTTCTTACTTTCTAATTCCAACTACATATTTCCCTACTAACGATGGTTGATGGTTGCTTTGTGATTGCCTTACAAAGTAATTCCATTTTCTTTTTTTTTTTTTTTACTACTTCTAAGGAAGTGGTTTTCCCTGTTTAGAATTTAAAGACAATTGGTGGAATCCAGAAATTCAGCAAATGCCAACTAGAAAGGGAAATCTGAACTTGAGTTTTTAGAACAATTTGAACTATTAATTTTTTTCTTTCTACTCTATATACTGAAATACCTACACATTTATATTGTTTCAAATCATTTGTGACTTTTCAAGCCATCTACATTTGCCATGTAATGGGAAGATTAAATGTGAATTCTGCACTTAATTAATAATTTAATTAATATGAGTTATTAGCTCAAGGACATGAAAGTGTTCATCAAAGTATGATACATCAAATATGTATCATTTATCAACTACTAAATTGCTATCCTTCATCATGAATTGATAGAATCTTGGATTTTTAACCTTGTTGCTAAACTGTTTCACTCGAAAGGACTTCCCTCTCTATAGGAACTGCATGGTAAAGCCATAGCAGGGTGGGAATACACTTCTATTGTTCTGTGAGGAAGTTAAAATGCAAGACATAAAAATATTCAAATAACTAAAAACCTTTAGAAAACTCTGCGTAAATGCAATAAATGTTACTCATTTCTTTCAGTTTTCATTTCCATATTAGCCTTAGGGTGAAAATTCAATTTTAATATTTTAATGTTTATTTCTATTCAGAATTTGTGATAGAAATGAATATGTTTGGACCCAGAGATTGCATATATACTAAGGTAATCTGTTTGAATTTTAGTATGAATTTTTCAATTGCATTTCTCACCAACTTACAATTTAGGATTTTTTTTTTTTAAACTCTAAATAGATTATAGGATAATACTCTGGAGCAAATTTCCCAATAGCCTAGGTCTTTCATGATACTGAATCAGAAAGTATATTTTTATAGCTCTTGTTTTGGCAATTAATCATAGACTTCTTCACTGTTCACTGTGTAACTGTCTTGCTTTCATAAAGAGATTATAAAAACCTAGAAATTGAGGTTATAACATTGCCATAATACCAAGTATCTAGGGCTTGATTACTTTCTTTAAAATGTTAGTAAAATTAATAACTTTTAATATTTCACTAGTAGGCACATACGCCAAAATTGCTCACAATAAAGATAATGCTGATTAGAAAATTCTTTTTTTTTTCTTTAGCACCCCCCCAAAATTCTTAAAGTCTTTCTTTTCTTTCTTATCTTGAATCCTTAAAAAATCGTGAGTCTTGGCCGGGCGCGGTGGCTCACGCCTGTAATCCTAGCTCTGGGAGGCCGAGGCGGGTGGATCGCTCGAGGTCAGGAGTTCGAGACCAGCCTGAGCAAGAGTGAGACCCCGTCTCTACTAAAAATAGAAAGAAATTATCTGGCCAACTAAAAATATATATACAAAAAAATTAGCCGGGCATGGTGGCTCATGCCTGTAGTCCCAGCTACTCGGGAGGCTGAGGCAGTAGGATCGCTTAAGCCCAGGAGTTTGAGGTTGCTGTGAGCTAGGCTGACGCCACGGCACTCACTCTAGCCCGGGCAACAAAGTGAGACTCTGTCTCAAAAAAAAAAAAAAAAAATCGTGAGTCTTTAAAAAATCTAAAATGAATATATTTCTTACATTCTTCAGATCTTACAAAGGGAACCATGTAAGTGTCTAATATAAATTTTAAAAAAGAAAAGTAAGAAAGGACAATTGTCATCACTGAAGGATATATTTAAATACTCCAGAGTCTGGAATCAAGAGAAACTTAGTTTATTGAAAATCACAAAGAGGCCACCAAAACACTTTTACTGGTGTCCTACAGGGTGGAAGCAGGATTTGATACAGAAGAAAGAAAGGCTAGAGCTGTCTGTTTCTGGTCCCGAGACATGACAAATGAAGAAGAAACGAGCATGAGAAAGCCAGGGTTCTATGTCTCTCTGCCACGGGGTTCCCACACTTCCAGGAAGAGTGGACACCTCAGAACAGCAGGCTTCAAACTGGAGTAAGCGCATGAAAACTGTAAAGTATGCAAGGATGGCTAGTTTAAGGGAGTCATTTCCCAGGTTCCCAACTGCTATGTCTATTCTTTTCTAGAACATGCTTTGGGTGGAGGTGTCATTCTGGTTAATCCCCCTCACTATTGTCCTTCTCTGTTACTCCATTGCTATGAGATGTCTGTAGGCCACTCTCCACACCGTCCACACTCAAATCTCAATGTCATTTTGGGGACAAGGGGAGGGAGATTTCCAACCTAGAATACTGTACAGAGCCCAACCATTAAACAAACATGAGAGGGGAATAAAAACATTTTAAGACATTGAAACTTAAAAAACAACCATGCAACTTTGCTCAGGGAGCTATTGGAGGATGTGCTCCAACAAAAAGGGAGTCAACAAAGAGACAGGTCGTCTCCAACAGAGGAGAATGTGAAGGAGATTCCGGAGTGACACTAGGAAAGGATGTCTCAGCAGCTACAGCCGCTGGACAGCAGCCCATCCAAGTTCAAATGAAAGGGCACAGGCCAAGCCAGGATGTTTTCAAGAGAAGAGAAAATGGACGGGTTATCTGTTGCTTTAGAATGTATTGAGAAATGATTTCCAATTCTGATGAAAACTTCAAAGATGATCAATACATAGATAATTAAGTGAAGGAAAGAAAAATGACAAATGGTAACTGCTGCTGTTGTACAAGAAAATTTGTGCAAGAATGAAAAATAATCATAGCACAGTATGTTTTAGTTATAAAAAATATATACTGGCTTATAATAATGTGAACAAAACTGGGAAGTAACTCTTTCTGGAGGCAGGGGGAAGAAGCAGTGTGTATGTGTGTGGGCATACAAAAGAATTAAATCATTATCTGTGAACATAAGTCAATAGTTAATACCTTCATGCTAAGGTCTAAGCTAAACAAAAAAATCCAGAAATAGTAGTATACACTGGTAATAAAGCAGAAAGACTATGGAGATCAGATGGGGAGTTGTATGATAGGCAGAATAATGGCCCCCCCAAAAGATGTCCACCTCCTAATTCCCAGAACCCATGAATATGTCACCTTTTATGACAAAAGGGACTCTGCAGATGTGAATAAATTAAGGATCCTGAGATGAGAAGATTGTCCTGGATTATCTAAATGCATCCTGATCTGATCACCCGAACCCTTGATAGCAGACTATCTTTCTTGGCTGAAGTTAGAAGACAGAGGCAAAGTCTGACAGGGGCCTAACATCTATTGCTGCCTTTGGAGATGAAGGAGGGGCCACGAGCTGAGGAGTGTGAGTGACCTTTAAAAGTCAGGGGTGACCCTCATTAAGGAAATGGGGACCTCATTTCTACAACCTCAAAGAACTAGCTTCGGCCAGCCACCTCAGCGAGCAAGCAACGGATCCCAGCCCAGAGCCTCCGGAAGGGACACAGCCAGCACTTCATCAGGCAGCTTTTAGCTCAGTGAGACCGTGCCGGACTCAGATCTACCGAACTCCGAGACAACGACCCACATGTTATTCAGAGCCACCAAGTGTGTGCTTTTGTTACCGCATCCAACAGAAAACTGTTGAGGAACAGTGATGAAGAGATATTTTAAGTTCTGTGGTACCATTTTAGCTTTTTACATGAATAAATTTGTTGTAAATATATAAAAATTGTTCAAACTTTAGTAAAATAAGAATTAACAGATATTTTCTTGATGTGATTAAAAATGCATAACTCAAAGCAACAGCCTCTTTCTGGCTCCCCTTCCACGAGGTACATTATACGTGAATCCTGGTGGCTTATACAGTCCATGAAATCGGGGAAGGGCCCTGATTCCCTGTCCATTCCGGATGCTCCCGGTCTCTAAGCCCAAACAGCTGCAGTGGTTTAAAATCATGGCTGCAAAGTATTTGACTCTGACTATCGAGAGGGTTACACAGGCTTCCCTTTTATCTGGGCTGGCTTAGGACTGCTTTGACCAGTGGACAGCAGAAGTGACAACTGACAATTTCTGATGCTAGATAATAAAACACGCTGATGTTTCTGTCTTATTTGTTCTTGGAGCCTTGCCTGACTACCACGTACAATGTCTGGCTACACTGAGATCATCATGCTGGAGAAGCCACATGCAAGTGCTTCCATCGACTGACCCAGCTAAGCTGATTCCTCAGCCATCCTTGCCCAGGCATGCGTGCACGAAAGCTGCATGTGTACACAAAGGCTGTATGTGTGCATGAAGGCTGTATGTGTGCACAAAGGCTGTTTGTGTGCATGAAGGCTTCAGAACGTGCATGAAGTTATCCTGGGACCCTCCGGGCTAGTCCATCCATCAGCCAAATACAACTGAGCCATCTTTGCCAACCCCACACGGAGCAGAAGAATCACCCAGCTGATCCCTACCTAAATTTTAGACCTACAAAAGCATGAGATATAGTAATATGGTTTTTGTCTTAAGTCAGCAATTTAAAGTTTTAGGAGAGTTTGCTAGGTAATACTAGATGACTACAATATTTTGTTGGAAGACAGCTTCTGATAATGGCTTCCATACCCTCAGCATCAAATGTGGCCTCAGGGGTCTTTGCTGAGCTCCAAAAGTCATGGTGCTTGTTTCTTTGTTGGAAAACAAGGAGACAGCCCCAGCCACAGTCCTGTACCTGTAGACACCCCCAGCTCTTAGTCTCATAGACCCCATCTGTCTTCCCCAGGAAGGGCCACATTCTTCTCTTACTCTCAGAACAATTGTTATTTCCCCTATTGTGCCTCATAAAACAAAGTTAGCTCTTCTCTAGTGCAAGGAAATCCAGAACTCAAGGGCTTTAAGACCACCTCTCTAGCTTACAAAAATTTAAGGAAAAAATTTCTCACGTATCCATAGTGGGAAAAATGCTACCACCAATAATCAACCAACCTCTCACCTCCATAAAACAAAGCATCTTATTCCATGGTGCTGGGGTTGAAGCAGGGAAGAGGTGTTTAAATTTTACCATTAAAAAAAATTATTGGTTGCTTATTACACAGTAGCCAGAGAATGTGGGTTTTATATCTTGTAATTTTTAGAAACTACTGAGATATTCTTAATGTCCTAAGTAAGATATGATCAGTTCTTTAAACCTTCCAAATGTTTTATACATATATATATGTGAATATGTTTTAAAATATCTGTTAATTATATTATTCAATTCTAATAAAAATAAACACTTGCATAGTATTTACTCTGGGTCAGGCACTGTTCCAGAAAATTCAGATAAATTAACTCTTAAATGAGGTAAGAGTTCTTTGAGGCCAGTGCTATTAATATTATTAGTCCCACAATAAAGTTAGTCAGTAAAAGGGAGACGAGAAGCTAAATCACCTGGCCAGTATGAGGCAGGGCAAGGGTTTGAACTTGGCAGTGTCATTTATATTCTAAAGGCCCCGTGGTTTAAGTAGACTGTTTCTCAAGCCACCTCATGTTACTACAAAAGAGTTATAGCATATCTAATCAAAAACTGTGACATAACCACAATTAACCCTTAAAAAATACTTAATATTTTATAAATATTTCTCTCCTCTCTGTTACTTCTACTTATTCCATTTTTGCTTACTTTGTAGAAGGTATTTGAAAACATCTTGTACATTCCTTTATATTGGCACTTTCCTTATATTTTTTCATTCTTTCCTGCCTTTTTATTCTAAATATTTAGGAGTCAAAAAATGATGACAATGCCTTCATTATTATACAGTGACTCGAATGAGCTGGTTGGGTTTGCCTTTTTAATCTGTGTTCTCTTTACATCCTAGCCCAGTTTCTGGGAGGTTCAAGGAACTGATGACTCACTTAGGTTCACTGAGTCATCAGGAGAGAGTGCCTGAGGGCCAGAGGCTAGACTGGGATTTAAGACATCTGGAATCTCACCTTGGCCGGCTCACTGGCTGTCTACATAGGGCTACATTTTGACTACGGCTCATAGGTAATCATTTAATTTCACGCTCTTTCTCCCTCTAAAATAGTAGTAAAAGTCCTTTATCCTTCTACCTCTCCACCAGGATATTGCAAAGATTAATTATTATTAGAAACACAATGAAATTATCAATCTCTTCAGTGATAAATTTGCTGTATAAATATAAGAAACTATTCTCATGGTTTCCTTCATCTTTATAGGTTTGCCTGCAGGGTAAGTAAGCACTTGCTCAGTGAAGGGGCTGTTTTGAAATTCCTTCCAGAGAAGTCTGGCATTCATTTAAAAGTGGCCCAGAGGCTGAAGAACCCTGGAGTTGTCCCAGCTGGCTCTTACTCTGCCAGGTAAATATTTGCAAGGACTAACACACTGAGTTTTAGACTGGTTGGTTATTCACAGATTTGGCTGTTACGTTTGCAGTGCTCTTCAGTTTCTTTTGTGTTGTATTTGCAGAACCCCTGTGATTTCGTAGGTCCCACTTCTTATCTGTGTATGTGTTCTGGAAGACTGCAGGGGACTAGAGCTGAGTAGGACAATGTACCTGTTAAGAAAGTACATTTCACGTCTACATAATAAGATGTTTAGAGGCAGATGTTCTCAGATTGGGAGGTGGCTCCTAGACAGCAAGTCTTTACACGGCCTCGTACATGTGCAGAAGCAGAGGGACTGGCACGATGGCAGGAGAAAGCTCTTCTCCCATGCCTGTCTCCGCTTACACAGGAACGAAAGTCTTTCCCACAAGTCTCTCAACCTTACATCTATTTGGGCAGAACCAGGTCTCGTGGCCTCTCTGGCCTGCAAGGGTGGCTGGAAGAGTGGACATCTTGCTTTTTCAGCATCTACTATAAGAAGTGGGCAAGGGAAGAGGGGATGAATAATGCCTAACCAAACTGTCTAGGACTCGGATGTGGACAGGTCCCTTTCTAGGCTCTGAATGGCCAAAGGTGCTTGGACTGTAAGTTTTCTGTTTAAAACACAGTATAGGTTCGTTGGGAGCTGGAATTCATCACTGAAATACTTGGATCCCCCCTTTTAAATCATTGTTTCTCTGATTTTCCTTGCTTTTACACTGAAATTTGTATTTTGTTTGCTCTAAATATTTGGAGAATGGCATGAGATGACACTGTAAACAGGCGATATACAACACAATCAATTCTATGTCCTAAATCCAGAATAGTTTCTCTTTGATAGGAAGATAGGTAGCGTTCTGGAATCATTATCACGGCCATTTCTGTTTGTTTTTACTGGATTCAGTAAAATACTGCATTCAATAGCTTACCTTTGAAGAGAAGTTTGATGAGGTTTGACCGTCACCAAAATGACAGGACCCCCAACTGTCTTCCTCCTAGTGTGGCAGGCTTGTCGTGGTGAAGCAGGAAGTCAACAGGCGCATCTCTCTGAAGCTCTCCTTCATCTGAAAATAAAGGAAACAACTTGATACGAATAAAACCCTAAGAATTTTGGGAAATTTCGATGCTTCTTGACCTGCACTCTCTAGTTGGAATTGATTTAGCTGAAAGCTAACAGAAACTTTGGCACTGCTTAAACAGGCTCATTAGCCACACTGTAGAAAGTATGGGGGTAGTTATTTCAGGGTCCGATGCCACTGCTCCAGGGCCAGGTTCATTTTACCTTTCAGCTTCACCTGCCTTCGTGTGTAACTGCCGAACATCTGAGAATGATGTTAGCAATCCAGAAGCAGAGGAGAAAACAAACGAAGGAGGCTGGATAAGTGGCTCTGCCAGGGCTTGGAACCCATTTCCAAAAACCCCAATAAATGTATATCTTGCCTGAACCATGTCTCACAGCCACCTTAAGCTGCAAGAGAGTCTGGTGACTTGTAGTTTCTTTAGCTGGGCACATTGCCATTCCTGTAAACAAATTTTCTTAATGAAGATGACGTAGAGAAGTGATGTCATCTAAACAAACAACTAGCAGTGTACACCACACCCATTATAGTCAGACAAATTATGGTATCTATGACTTCATTTGTTAGTCATCACTTTGAACATCTATTGCCATAGTAAATGTAAGTAAAAACGATCAGATATTAAAAACTGATCTACCATTTTATTTTTTTTCCAATAAGCAATAGTAGCCTTCTTATTCATGTTTACCTTTGAACAGAAGTTTGCTTTATTGTTTTATGTGCACAATTTTACATATATTTCCACTTTTTGTAAGTGAAGATTTGTGTCTTAGTCCATTTGGGCTGCTGTAACAAAATGCCATAAAGTGGGTGACTGACAAACAATAGAAATTTCTCAGGGTTCTGGAGCTGGGAAGTCCAAGATCAAGGCACCAGCAAATTTGGTATCTGGTGAAGGCCCACTTCTTGGTTCATAGATGGCACCTTCTCCAGGGGCCAACCAGTTCTCTGAGGCCTCTTTTATAAGGGCAGTAATCTCATTCATGAGGGCATCGCTTTCCAAAGGCCCTCACCTTAGGAAGTATACTAAGATGATGACTTTGGGGGTTGGGATTTCAACTTTCAAATTTTGGAGGGACTTAAGCATTCAGTCTATTGCACTTCATTTGGTTGATAAATGAGCTTGAGAGAAACAGAATTCATTAGATTGTCAAGGGGGTCAGGGAATCTTGAAACTGCTGCGTTTGAGCATCTTGGCTTTTCTCTTTAGAACCAGGGCCCCTCAGCTCTGACTAGACCTGGAGACCGAGTTCAAGGCTAAGGAGCAGCTTCTGAGTCATCAAGTGGCCCATTTTGGACTATGCCTGATCCAGCTGTCTGGCTGAGTCCGTAGGAATACTCTTGCTTGTCATAGGCAACAAGTCAATGGTGTATGTAAACAAAGCTGGAGAAGTTCTGCATGTACTGCCTGGTCGCATCATCACTCGAGCTTCTTACCCCTGGAACTTAAATGAAACAGGCAAAACAAACTGACGGACTCCTAGTGGATGCAGGTTGTTGCAACCATGTTACTAGTTTGATCATTTTTTTCTCCAACTTTTTTCTCCCAATCTTTTATTCTTTTTCTCTATTTAGGTTTTGTCTTAGAAATCTTTTCAGAAATTTTAAGTTGGAAAGATTTTTACAAGTCACTTTTTCCAGCTCCCCACCCGTAGAGATCCCAGAGGACCACATCCAGGTTCTTTTGTTATACAGACACCTAAAGGTGAGGCACTCGATATCTCACAAACCAGCTGTTTTAAGTAATATGTATAAAAGCTGTTTCTTGCATTAAGCTGGTATCTTCCATTAGATTTCATAATCTCCTACCCACAGTGAAGCTCTAAAATCTTGTTTAACAAAGTGACCAAAAAGACTAATGTATTAACTGGGTATTACATTGCCTAGGTCTTCTCTTTCGCACAAGCTTTGTTGATTCAGAATTAAGTGATAGTCAGAGTCTCTATTGAGAAATTTAGAGGGGAAGTATATATGAAGCACAGCAACAGTTCTGTGTAAAAGCTGAAAAGATCGATGGGGTGTGAAAGAGAAAGAAACTAAACAGTGTCATGTGCCATTCTGTCATCTTTACAATTAAAATGTCCTTGTAAAGGACATATATCCTTGTAAGGGTCCTTGAACACACTCCTCTCCATTTCCAGCAAAAACTGCAAAACAGGCTTATCTTCGTTCTCTTTCTTCTTTCTCAGGCTTGTAACAATAAGAGTTTTAAGGAAAAGTTACAACTTGATTTGGGATGAGAGAAGACATCACGAGATAAGGCTTGAATTAACCTTGAAGAATGAGTATTTGAGTGTTTGGTGGGGGGGATGGGAGAGATTGAATAAAGACAGACAAATGCAATAATTTTCATTGAGTCTGTATGAGTGGCTCAGTCATGACTACTCAAGTCACTGTTGTAAGAAGTTAATATGCAGGCTGGTATAATTAAGTTTTAATGTCCCTGGATGCCACCCTATTAGACCCTTGGTACAAAGTTAGAGATCAGCAAAACCACTTCATGCACGGATCTGTGCCTCCTCGGGCTTTCTTGGTGTGAGGAAATCCATAGCTCATGATCAAAAAGTGGAGTCTTCCTTTTCAATTTAAGATTTATCCTATCTGCGAGCCAAAGTTACCAAGGATAGGATTTGACAGCCCAAAATTATCTCTAGGTAAGGCATTGGCCCTGTTCACAAACCCATTAAAATAATCCCTGCTCTAGCCAGCCTCTCTTTGGCTTTTACAATCTGAGGGAGCCTTTCCCAGAAGGACCCTCCTAAGACTCTTGCAGAAGTGTTGGTGAGACTGCCTGGTATTATGTAGGGAAAAATGCAGCCCGGTGCAAAAGTAGTAACATGGTTGTGCTCCAAGATAGCTGCTCATTCACATGTTCACTGCTATTGGTTCTTTGCCAGTGTCAGGCCTGGGGCACTCACAAGTCTATGGATTTGACTTTTGTAATCAAATCTTAACTTGAAAAAGGCATTTTATGCCCTCACATCTTTCTACTAGGGCTGAATTATGTAATGTCATAAACCAATACTTTCACTCCATCAAATCGGCTGTCTCCATAAAGGAACACATGACCTGGGAGACAAAGACCACAAGCGACTGTGAACTCAGATGAAGGCCTGTGGAAAATTCTGGGGTTGAGGGGAGGGGAGTTGGCCCAAGCAGCAAATGCCAAAACAGCTATAAACCTATCAGCAAGACAATTCATGAAAAAAGAGAAGGAAAAACAAAATCAAATTTTGTTAAAAAGACAGTTCAATAGTTATCCTTAAAACTGGAACTTGAAATATAAAAGTTAAAAGAATTAAATGAAAGTTTTAAAAAATGATGAATTTTAAATGAAGCCAAAGATTTGAAAGAAACAAATTATAGACTGAAGGCCAAAACAGCAGATAAGAAAAAGCTAAATTCAACTGAAATAAAGGTTAATCTATTTTTGATCCAGAAATTTGAAAGCCTAGGAAAAGCAGAAGTAAAACGTGTAATGCAAAAAAAAAAAAAAATAGTTAGGAATTTAAAGGTGGGGGGAAAAGGTAGGGAGTAAAGGAAATTGGCAATGGTGAGCACAATGGTACCTCATGGAAGTTCTGAATTCGGTTTTCAGCGAATTATCTGTCGTCACAACAGCAGTCTCCTCTCATGCTCATGGTCACCCACACTCGTTAGTATATCAGCATCACTGGCTGACTCCTAATTTGCTTGGCTAATCTTCCATTAGTGACATGATTCTACTTTTCCCTTTTTACTAAAATTTACTGGCTCCCACCCTCCAGCCTCTGCCCTGTTCATGGGCACCCAGAAATTATCTAGTTAACACCATACTAATTAAAATCAGACACTGCACCAGGGTATTAAATAGACTACAAGGCAGATCTTGTGAATGAAATTTTTATTTACACACTGTATCTAGAAGCAGATACATAAATTCTTCTACAATTAATTTCCAAAAATGTGCAAGAAATTACTATAATTTGTTTACAAACCAAAACACATATTAAAATCAATGGACTTTGGATAATTCGTTCTGTGGTGTTCTCAGTACAAATGATACACACCTGATTTGAAACATACAGAAAAAGTGTAAACTACAGCAATCTGAATTGCAAGTATTAATTTCATGGCACTCCAACAACTATGAAATTTCTTTAACCCAACATGTATACTCATTACAAAATTCTATAAGAATTTTTCATCATCTCTGGATGTAGAGTTTGGATCACTTTTCAGAAATAGCAACTATGCATTTTGCCATGTTATGGTTGATTAATAAAAAGGATGTTTATAAAAAACCTTCTTTACAGGATTAAAAAAGTATTAAAACAAAACCAATTTGTGATTACTTGCGTACCAACACTTTTAGAATTTTACAGTTATTTATGGAACTGGCTACTGTTCCTTATTAGCGTATTCAACAAAACTGTCTATTGCTGGTAGTGTGATTTCATTTTCAAATTAAGACTTCACATTGATGAAAAGCAATTCAAATTTAAATGAAATATATTATTTTGAATCATTCATGAAGCAATTGCTCTCATATACAATGTGAAATGTACAGAAATTAAAATTGGCATTTCCGAAAGCACTGTTTACAAAGATATTTAGCACTGGCAGAGACATTGCATAAACCTAAGTAAGATTTTAGTAATTTTTATCCTGTTTAAATAATACTGGCTCAGAAATTATAATGTATACTTTAGGTTTTATTTTCTATATGCCAATAATTTATGGTCTTTTGGCACATGATTTTCTTCAACAGCAAGATGGTTGCCCTGTGTAGCTGGTTTCCTTAAAACTTATTTTTAGTTCTATGATCATTTCCTGTGATATAATATTTTGACCTTCTAAATTTTCAGATTATTGCACCAAGTAGAAAAAGAATAGTTTTCCTTAGAAAAAGAGTGAGATATTTCAAGTACTTTCATAGCTTTCTCGTTCATAAAACTGCATAATAGTGTCCTAGAAAGCCTAAAAATAGTTTCTGGCCTCCATGTTTTGTGATGAAATATTTGATAAAAAAAAATTCTGATTCACTTATTATGGCAAATGGATGCAGCTTTCCTGTTTTCTTTTTCTTGCCTTGAGCTCCGATTTTTAGAAGCACATACTTAAAATCACTTACAAGTTGTGTCCCTATCATCTGTAAGTTACCTTTCAATAGGATCCAAAAATTTAACCAAATTGTATCTAGACCAAACTACAGGATGAAGAGTTCTCTTTTATCCCCCTTTCCACTTTTAACGAGACTGTTTTAGTTTCATATAAAGCCGATCTTTCACATTATGTTGTGCTACCTATGCCAAATGGATACCTTTCCACACAAAAGAAGAAATTTTGCAATACATCTTTCTGCTGGTAAATTTAATTTTTTGGCAATATACTTTTCTGCTTGTAAATTCAGTTTTTTGGCAAATATTTTCATTTTTATTATTACACTATCAGAATCTAATGATTTCAAGTTGGATAAGAACAGGGCATATTACTTTAAAGGATTATATATAATGAATATACAAAAGCACATCAAAAATTGGCTTTCTGGATTAGAACACTATCAAGACTTGCCCTCCATTAAAACACAAAACACAATTTTAAAACATTTAGATGAAAATCAGAATAATCTTGACACTAAATGGGTGGATCTTAACCACGTGGCATCAAGAGAAAATGTGGGGAACAGGTTATGTCCACATAAGACAGGTCAGGGCAGTCCAAAGACCTCTGTGCACCATGATCTCACGAAGAGGACATGTAAATGCTCCATTTCAACATTTATTATTAATACACAGTGACTCTGTGACAATACCTGCCATCTAATATAGATGCACAGGGACTTTTAACTCACCCTAGATATATTTTAAGTTGTTTAAAAATAAATAGTTTTGCAAAAAAATAGTTTAAATGTCTTGCATTAATTTGATAACAAGCTTACAACTCTGTAATAGTTCTTAATCCAAATAGCTTATAGTGAATATTTAAATTATATTATTACAGTATACTCCATATTCCATCTTATTAGGTGAAAACATCTCAGAAAATGAAAAAGGAGTCTTTGTAACAAGGTACAATCAACATTCCACCAAAATTAAGTACCTTTCCCCCTTTAAGTTAAAATATCATAACACCATGGTATCATGGCACTGTGCCTTTTCTTGGTAATATCTCAGTTCTGACCCTAAAAAACAAATAGAGAAAAAAGTGAGATACAGATATGTCTGAATGACAAACGAATAAGTCTGACCTAAGACCTTCACCCTAGTGTTTAAAGTGGGTAAGAGACGGGAAAACTTTAAATGACGAAGGAAGAAACATCTCAAATTACATGTTTCATCTGAGATGGAACCATTTTCTTTAAAGTTGTGTAGCTGGAAACATCTTCTGGACAGGGCAATCACCAAATACGACATAAGTTGCAGAATTGTGAAATGAATAAACACTACACATTTCAAAATAACTAAAAATTATTGGGCATAACATCCTCCCCCCACAACTAACTCAGAGATAAAACAGTGATGCCAAATTTCTTAAGATTTAGCTAAATTAAAAAAGAAACCAAAAAAATACTTGTAAATGGCAGTACAAATAATAGGCAATGAAACTTCCATATTTCTGATAACAGTTTTAGCATTTTTTTCACCTGTGAGAAAAACTGCTCCACAATTTCCACAGTGTTTTAACTAAAGTCATTGAGGGTTGTTTAAAGTGAGGGGAAGGAGTGGTCAAATCCAGTACACTTAATAGTGACTATGTAAAAGAAAAATATAAATCTAACTTTAAAACAATGATTCCTTTCTAGTCAAATCAATTTAAAACTTTATATAAACTTCAGTGTTGCAAGAGAATCCAGTCCATTTATGAAAATTAGTTGTACAATCAAATTCACCTAAGGAAATGTTGACTAAGCTAAAGAAATCACAGATAAAACATTTTACCAAAGGAAAGTATAAAGAAGACAAAAAAATGCTATCACAGGAAACTATGATCATCTAATATTTCTTTAATAATAGTTCTAGTTTCATAGGTCTTTATATGTTATGCCAATTTGTACCCGAGTTTAATGACAGAAAAGGCAACAATTTCTAAATCGGTGGTATACATTTCTTTACAATTTTAAAATGTAAGGCCATTTATTAAAATAGACAAACCAAAAGATGAAAATGAAGGCAACAGAAAAATTCAACTTTTCACAACCAAAAAAATGAGCACAACCTTAGAAATAATTTAGAAAAGAGCACTGTAAAAGATATGTTGCAGATCTGCATTTTATTACCCAAGATTATGTCAATTCACAATTCTAAATAAATCTTTTTAAAGTAGGAATTTAAAAAAATCATTTTCAGTGTATATGTAAATTCTGTTTTATCACATAGGTATGTTTATTCAACACTATCTTTTGAAAATGGGCCATTTAAAAAGACATAGCAATTTTCACTCTAAGTTTCATTCAACTTTACTTAGGGTTTAATACACATGAAATGTGCTTTTAATGCATAAAAATCACAGTGGATAGCAGCAAAGGACTGGGAGGGGTTAAGGAGAATTTGATAATTCACATTGTGATTCTGCACATTGATGAAAGATAATTCACACTTCTAAAACCTCGAGACTTCCCTTTTTAAAGAACCAAAATAAACCCAAGACACCTTGCAGACACTTCCCCACCCCTAAACAAATTAACAATTCTTTTACACATAAAACTGAAAGAGTTATGGCAGCAAAAGATTTTGATGGCAATAAAAGTTTGTAAACTGTATTTCAATCTCTTTTTCTTATTCCCAAAGTGCAAGATGCAGGGTTCTCAATCTTTCAGTAGTGCTTCTCCTGTAAATAATCCTTCATTTTGTTTGGCAAAGGCAGTTTCTGAATTAAGTCTATTCTGGTATACTGACGTATAACAAAACGACACAGGTACTGCAAAGAACGCACCTGCATGAACCGGGACACTGGGTTGGTCAGTCTGACAGGGTAAGTTGCAGATCCAGGCAGCCGAGACCTTGAATAACAAAAAGCTCCATTTTCAGAGTCCCTGATTGAATGTTCAATTAGGTCGACTATGGATGTATGTCCTTCCACATCTGGTTGTTCATAAAAGCTAAACCTACCATTTGAGTGCTCGATTCTAGTGTGAAGTGTTTTACCATGGGAGCGAAAGCTCAAGCTTAAAAGGTAACGGTCATCAGAACTGTCCCGAACAAGAAAAGAACCATCTGGCACATTTGCTAGCTTCCCCTCAGCCTCCCAGCGAGTGATTGGTCCCCAGTACCATCCTTGTTTTGCAAGTTTTTTCAGCTCCTCTGTAAGGCTTGTCACAACCATGGGACCACTACTTTGCACTGAGTCATAAACTCTTGCAACCCCAGGCGCGGAGTTAGGATCAAAATTCAAATGACAGTGCATACTTTCAGCCACGTGGACATCTGCGCCAGTGAGTCCACCGAAGTTCCTTTGGATTTGATTATTCTGCATTGGAGGTAGCAATGGTGAGAGTGGAGGAACATCATCGTGACCCGCTCTGGGGCTCTGCAGCATGACTCCTGCGGTGGCAATCAACAAGCCGTTCACCGGCTGCTCCACAAAGATCTCTGGGGCCACAACTAGGTCCTGGTCTACCTGATTCTCATCTTCAGGGAAAGAGCGCCCTCCCACTTGAGGAGGAACCGCGGAGACTTCCATGGGAGAAGAACTGTCCAGACAATAGCTACGCGATCCTTCCAGAGGATACATCCCCTCATCTAAAGGCACGGTATACTGAATGTAGTCCTGAGGCATAAGTCCAATAACTACAGGCACATGTTCATCCAGGTGGAGATGCAGGTCTCCATTCTGAGAAGCTGAACTCTTCAGTGAATTAGCCTGCTCCTGGCACGCAGTCTCAGACTGAAGGTCGTGAAAATCCTTCCGAACGCCATTCAGCGCGGGACTCGGACTAGAAGAGTGAACCAAGGCTTTGACTCTCACCTCCATCTTGATGCACGTCTCCTCGGAGTTTGTAGGTCGAAGAGGCCAGGGGGTGGGACTGTAGTGATGACTGCGGAGGGACGTGGACCTTATCGGCCTCTGAGCTCTCACATCTTTAAAGACTATCGGTGCTGAGGAGGAGGAGAAGGTATCCTCATCGGCAGAGCTCCCAGAGGGCGTGCTGGCCTTACCTTTCGGCTTCTGTTTCGCAGAAAGCCTCCTTTTTAACGTACCCATCAGGCTTTCACTTTTTGATCTGGTTTTGCCACCTTTTTCATCTTCACTGTTGATATCACAGCTGGCCATATCTTTACCGTAGCAGCTACCAAATAAGGAATCATCTTTTCCAAAGTCACTGGCTAGTGATGGTTGTTGGACTACCATGAAATCAGTTTCTTCTTTACTTTTATTCAAGTTAAAAGATTTCCGGAAGGTTTTAAGACTAATTTTCTTCATTATGACTAGTTACCTAATCCAAGGGGATCAACCTCTCTCTGGAATATTATCCGTAAACATCTGGAGAGGCTGCGATGCTGCATCTATGTATTTTTCCAGCTTCATTTAACCTTTGGAGCCATTTTCTAAAAAAAAAAAAAAAAAAAAAAAAGTCGTATTAAAAAATATTTCCAGAAAGTTTTATTTTACTCAATTTTAATCCTTTAGCTTCTGAACAAGAATGCCTGAGACTTTTCTTAAGAGTGTCAGCTCTGTTAGGACAAGGATTTCTTTCTTTTTCACCCAGCAGAGTAGGTCACTGCCTACTACACAATGAGCATTGGGCAAATATCTGATAATGCTTAAAGAACAAGCCCTAGTCTACCTTCCTTTCTTTCTGCAACTCTTTTTATGTAGAATCTTTACTATAAGGGCCAGTGTTCACATCCTCCCCAACTGCACTTTACACAGACCCACACACACCTTCAGCACTCACTCTGCTCCCGCTCTGCCCTTCCACAGTCTGGGTCCCAGCAAGACCCTCGATAAAGGCGGCTCTCCATGGAAATGGGAGAAT
Organism: Lemur catta; assembly: GCF_020740605.2. Classification (NCBI taxonomy): domain Eukaryota; kingdom Metazoa; phylum Chordata; class Mammalia; order Primates; family Lemuridae; genus Lemur; species Lemur catta. Next base: position 50,119,705 of record NC_059143.1, on the reverse strand, counting down.
AACAACTCTAGTCAATTCCTTAACAGCTTATAAACATTTTAAAATACTTAAACATCTGTAAAAATAAATAAAAAGAATACCATAATCTGTGACAAACTGTCTAGAAATGTGTAGGTGAGTTCTTTGAGAACAGCGCTCATTCACCTTCACATTCCCAGTACTGAGCACACAGCATGGAGAAGACAAATGCTTGCAGGATGAAAGATTATGAAGCATATTTCCAGAACTATTATTTCTCACTCTTCTTTTTTGTAATTTCCCATGGTAAATTTTTACTTCTGTATCCAGAAATTTATTTTCTAAACTTTTTTGGTACGTTGTTCCATCATCAGAATGGTAGGATTTCAATTCTCTAAAGACTTTCTGAAAGTCATTTCATATGAAAAAATCTCGATTCCCTAAGTCACATTAAATGGTCACTGTAATATTGCTTTACAAAGACATTCTGTTTAAACTCTGCACAGTGGTTTATTTCCTCTAGGGCCATGTTCTGCCTTTTCTGCAACCATCAGATTATAATGCCATAACAAGATGATTAGCTTGACTAATAAACGCCAATAAAACCGAGAGCAAGATTCTGACCTCCCGACCCAGCAGTTTAGCACCAGCTTCCTGATGAAAAACAACTCTGATCATGTTCATTAATTCACTCTGCATTTACTAAGTCCCTACTATGTGACCAGCCCTGTATGATGATATGCAGATTAACAAATTACTATGGTTTCCTAATCCAGAAGGAGAGACAGAAATATGGATGGATAAACAGTAATATAAGAAGAAAGAAAAATTTGATAAATGCCTACGTTTAGTTATAGACAGGATTTGGTTGGTGGATAGATGGCATCTGCGTGAGATCATTCTTACTAAAAACCACTCAGACAACCTAGCAGAGGATCAGCAATATCACATCCATAAAAGAAACAATTTTTAAAAGTCTACTGCCATGTACTGTTTTTTAACAAGTTGTAAAAAAATAAAATACTTAAAATATTTGCAACACCAGTTGCTTTTAAATATTAAACTGAGTGTATATTAGATGAACTCACTAAATACCACATTTTCTACTCAAGCATAATGTGTGTAACTGCCTTGATAGCAGAGTCAGGAACTGATTCCAAGGTATTAGGTATTCACATTTAAATTAACCCCACTAAATTTGGGGTTCTAATGGTTCTGCTTCCCACTATTACATCCATACCCCAGAAAACAAGAGACTGGCAACCACAATAAAAGTATTTGGCAATGACCTACTTGAAAATTATTCCTTTTTCAACTACCAATCCATATTTACAAACTATTCATCAATACTAATATTAAAGAAATGAAATTCAATCATAGACATTAGAAACTATAAAAAGTTCTATTAGGCCATATGGTCTTTTATCTCTCCCCTTCATTTTCTAGGCAAAGATTACTCTGAAATTTTTAAGAGTATCTGTTTTTCTGTTTGCACATTCAAAAATATATGCCATCTTTTTATAGGATTACCATCTGTCTCATGCCTCAGTAAATGTTCTGAATTAGTTTTACTGCTTTTTAATTGTAAAATTTTAAGTTTACACATACACTTGAAAGTGTGTATAAAGGTTTCAAGGGAAAAAGTTTTAGACATTTACAGAATACTTTATCCATATGGGCAGAAAATAACATCTTCAAATAATTTTAGCCTTTTTTTAAGTAAGGACTTGAGGTAGTCACGCCTGTCAGTCATCATAACACCCGATGAAAAAACTAAAAAGACCAAACAACTACTTAACTTTCAACAAACAAAACAACTTTATTATCCCCATTTTACAAATGAGGAAATTGAGTCCCACTCAGAGAGATAAGAATCTCCCCCAAGGATGTTAAATAATTTGCTACTAGGAAACAGCAGATCCAGAATTCGAACTCTATTTTTGCAAACAATAAAAATCAATGAAAGAAGTAGCATCACTTTACATTAGAGAAGACAGCTGGACTCTCATGTCTGCTTTGCATCTGAATCTGTTACAGCACAGTAGCCCCCACCCCTTATCCACAGGGGATACATTCATCCCAAGACCCCCAGAAACACAGACAGCACTGAACCCTAGGTATAGTATACTGTTTTTTCCTATACATACACACCTATGGTAAAGTTTAATTTATAAAATAGGCACAGCAAGAGATTAATAATAAAATGGAACAATTATACAATATGCTATAATAAAAGTTATGCAAATATGGTGTCTCTCTCTCTCTCTCTCTCTCTCTCTCTCTCTCGAAATATCTTATTGTATTGTACTCACCTGTTTTCAGACCATGCTGACTGTGGGTAACTGAAACTACTGTATGTTGTTTCAGTTAAAGTGTAAGAAGAAAATCCAGCCTCCCACATAGTTGAAAAAGGGAAGAATATGTTTCATTTAATAACCTTTTCATATAATTATGGGTATTATTCTTTGACACTATACCAAAACTCAATGAGTGATAGTTTCTTAAAAGTTAAATTGCATTAGCCAAGTGTGGTGGTGAATGGCTATAATTCCAGCTACTTGGGAAGCTGAGGTGAGAGGATAACTTGAGGCTGGGAGTTCAAGACCAGTCTGGGCAACATAGCAAGACCCACCTCAAAAAATCAAAACTTAAATTGTACTGTGAAATCTGAAACTATGTCAAGATTTTTTTTTTTACTCCATAACATTGAAATCCATTGGTCTATCTTGCATTTTGAATGAATCTTTTATCCATGCACGATTTTTCAACCTCATGTATTCATTATATCATTATATAACATCAAAAAATCATGTTTGTGAATATTACCACTGATCTCATTAGAAAAGTATTTTAAGTACTGAGAAGTAGTTAAACCAATAATGGTAGATACAAGTTTTCCACAACTGCAATTTTTGCTTGAAACTTTGAATTTTATCATTGGCAACAACATTATGAATTGTTTTAATTGAAGTGGCAGGCTCATTTTGATCACTTATGAGGAAATATCTACTAAACCCAAGATGAATAACCATACTGTATGTCTGTTAATTGTTCTTTTAAGTAAAAATGGTAATTCACAAAGAAAGCTGCTAGACAGCTAGTACAGCCAGCAATTCAAACAACCGTCACCCATCCATCCTTCTTCAGTATGTACTGGAAAGTGCTCTTTAAATACTTCCATTTCATGATAAGGGTTTTAAAAAGATGTAGACTCAGGGTAAAGATTTAATAAAAGTAATAATTTTTACACCTTCAACAATGGCATTCTTAAAGTATAACTTTAAGGAATTTTCTTTTTCAACAAAGTGCTTGACAGTAAAGAACATATGACTATTACAATACTACTGGTACCATTTGGTGCCACTGCCTTGACTCATGGTAAGGCATCAATTTTATTCACCATTGTGCTTTTTCCACTGTCAGTGAAAACGGCAACTAATGCTTCAGCATTATTATGAAAGGGGATCCACAGACTACATTTTGATAACCAAAGGCTTAAATCATCTGTGAAGATAGTTTAAAAAAACAAAGAGAAAGACTTTAAGGTAAAGCAAAAGCATTCACATAAAAAGTTAACAGGATGAGTTTACACTGCTGTAAATCTCTCTGCACCACAGCTGCACTGTCAATTTTTGAGCATGCCATAGTTCATGCCCTTCCATTTCAGTTCCTTAGATTCTACTCCACTGCTCCTGAATCTGTGAGTACACATTCTCTTGGTAAAAAAGGAAAAATAAGGAACAGATACTAAAACCTTTCCAAAAAGGGAGAATAGAAAAAATGAGGGAAGGAACAGACCACATAATAAAGACAAAAAGAATGGCAACAGCAAATATAACTGGGATAAACTCAATTATTAGAAGGAAAAGATTTTAAGGTCTGGTTAAAAAAAAAAAAAACAAAACTCAATCATATGTTATACAGAAAGAACACAGTAAAACAAATTATCTCGGAAAATCTCAAAATACCATAAAATCTCTTTTAGCCAACTCTTTCCAACTATTCTGTTCTTCACCACGTCTGTGAGGTTCCTATCCCATCAGTTAGCTGTATTCAGTGTCTTCTACCTGAGATAAGGAATATCGTCACTATTGGTCACTGTTACGTTCCCAGCACCTAAAATAGTTCCTGGACATGGATGATGCCCGGATCTAAACTTTTTTGATTTTAAACTCATTACGTGATTTAAAATATAAATAAATAAATGTATTTTTAAAAAATCATTTCTATAAAAATAGAGCTAATAAAGCTGTAAATACTAAATAAATGCAGATAGCTAAAAAAAATTGCCTGTGGAATTAGGTACAGGCAAAACCACTAAAAGACTAGGCAAACATTATTTTTAAAAATTAGGCCTGTATACAAAGGTTGCTTAGCAAATGCAATTAACTTCTAATTCTACTTAAAGGAAATGCTAAACTGGAAATCCTAGATGATGTATTATGTAAGGACATAGATTATATAATTCAGACTGATACTGTGTTAACTCAATGGATATTTAAAGAAAAGACATTGGTCCTCCATTTAGAAATTAATGAAAAAATGTACTGCTTTAAAATAAAATGTTTTAAAAGTACATGAATCCCCAGTGTACTGAAGCTTTTCAATTAACCAACAAATACCAATCCTGAATGATTTGGGGAAAACAAAACCCTCTAACAGAAAAGAATGGGAAAAGGTATATGCTAGCAACAAGGAAGCTAAAGTAACAATAATATGAGACAGAATTACATTCAAAGAAAACTGGTCAAAGTGACAAGGGGCATATTATAAAAGATATATTCCACAATGAAGATGAAGATCTGCCAAAAATCTTTACACACAAAATGGAACAGCATTAAGACGTCTCTTCTGGTCCAAGAAAATGAAGTAAACAAAAATGAAGAATATAGCAGATTTAATTTACATATTTTATTTATTAGATATATGAAATTCTGCATCCTAAAACTGAGAACACATCTCCTTTTCAAGAACCTATGGAAGAGTTAATAAATGTGACAATAAATTAGGCCACAATGAAAACCTTAGTAAATTTTAAAACTCAGAAAGACCTCATTGATTACAAAGCAATAAAACTAAATAGAAAAAGCAAAAGAAAATTAAATGAATTAAAGTAAAATCACCACCCGTAAATAATGAGTCAAAGAGAAAATCTCAAAGTGAACAAAAATGATATATTAATACTAACATAGGAAAAATACTATATATCAAAATCTGTGCAATTGTGCAATATCTTAAAACTGGGCTCACAGAAAAATTCAAAGCTTTAAACACACACAAAACAGTAAGAGATTAAAATAAATAAATTATACAATCAATTCAAGAAGTCAGTAATTAGAATGAAAAAAGAAAAACAAAAAGCAGAAAAATAAAGACAGAAGCACAAATTAATATATTAGAAAATGAAAAGTAGCATTAAACATTGTTAAGAGTTGGCTTTTTGATTAAACAACAGAAAACTGAACTGGCAAACAACTAGCTGGCATAATTAAGGAAAAAAAGGAAATGTGTTTATCCGAAATTACAAATAGAGCAATAACCATAGATTCATAAGAAATCAAAATATATAAAAGTGCTTTGAAAATTCTATGAAAATTAATTTTAAACTCAGATGGAATAGATAATTTTCTAGCAAAATACATATAACCAAAATTTGCATTGAGAGAAGTAGGAATCCAAAAGAGACTAACTTGTTAAGGAAATGGAGAACACGATCAGATCAAAGAGCCACTACAGCCCTTTTCCCTTGGGGAGAAAGAAACAAGTTAATAAAGACCTAACAATACTCCCTATACCTCTTCAGAGCACAAGAGAAAAAAGAAAGCTCTCAAATTTATTTATTTGTTTGAGACAGAGTCTCACTTTGTTGCCTGGGCTAGAGTGTGCCATGTGTCAGCCAAGCTCACTGCAACCTCAAACTCCTGGGCTCCAGTGATTCTCCTGCCTCAGCCTCCCAAGTAGCTGGGACTCCAGGCAACTGCCACCACGCCTGGCTGATTTTTTTCTTTTTCTTTTTTTTTTTTTAGTAGAGAGGGGGTCTCCCTCTTGCTCAGGCTGGTCCTGAACTCCTGACCTCAAGCAATCCTCCCACCTTGGCCTCCCAGAGTGCCAGGATTACAGGCATGAGCCATCGCACCTGACCCCAAATATATTTCTGAAGTCAAAAGAATATTGACACCAAAATTTGACATGGCACATTAAAAAAAAAAAAAAAAAAGAATCAAACTAATCTCACTTATGAACACTGAAGTACAAATCTTAAATATCAGCAAACATTGGGAGTAGTGGGGAAACAATACAACTAGCTAAGGTATCCCAGGATTGCTAACATGACTCTACTTTAGAAATTTATTAATATAAATTAAATTACCAAAGACCAAAGGGGTAAAATCATATGATCGTAGCTGTAAGTCACAAAAAAAATCTGAAAAAATTTAAAAATCAATTCCTTAGCCCTGCCCCCTCCCTAAAATCCTTTGTAAAATAGGAATACATGGACATTTACTATGATACATACCTAACAAAATGAGAGCTATAATGAATATTGAAGAAATGCTGAAAAGCCAGCCACAAAGATGTTAATTATTAATACTATTAAATCAGCATTATTTTCAACATATTAGCCAACAAATTAGACATGAGCAAGAAATAAGCATAAATACTGGAAAAGAGGAGACAAAACTGACACTATTTACAGATGACATAATTAAATACCTGGAAATACAACAGATACAGCAGAACAACTACAGTTAAGACACTTAACAATAGGGATGTTGCCCTGAGAAGTGCGATGTGAGGCGATTCTGTCACTGCACGCACATCACTGAGTGCACTTGCACAGACCTTGATGGTGCAGCCTGTTGCTCCTGGGCTACCAACCTGTGCCGTGCGTTACTGTACTGAATGTTGTAGGCAACTGTAACACAATGGTAAGTATTTATGTACCTAAACATAGAAAAGGTGCAGTAAAATTATGCTATTATAATCTAATGTGACCACCATAATATATTCAGCTCACTATTGACCAAATTGTTGTTATGCACAGCATGACTATATTAGGGTGAAAAAAGTAACTCAGTCAAGCGTCCAATTACAAAAGTTATACGTAAAAATCACTAGTAATTCTATTATTTTAAAAGGTTGATAAAATATACTAAAAGACTAGATTCTATTTATAACAGCTTCATAAAAGGTAAAATAACAAGAAATGTAAAGAATCACATCACTTTAAAACTCCTCAGAGGATCATAATACATCTAAATATACAGACACATCTTGCTGTTGGATTAAAACAATTTAATCCTGTCAAAATATTAACTCAAAATCCCAAGAAAATATCAATAACTTTTTTGAGAAACTTGACAAAATGACAGTGAAGTTAACTTTGTTATATAAAGAATGAAGAGTCAGAAAAATTCTGAAGGACTAAAGGAAGGAGAATGAACTATACAAGATATTAAAACATACTGCAACAGCTTAAAACTGAAGGGGGGAAAAAGACAACAGGAGTCAAGAAATAGACCAAGACACATACAGAAAGAGTATGCCATTAAAAGGACACGTTAAACCATTGAGGAAAGGTGCATTTATCAATGAATGATGAGTAGGTTGCATAAACATTTGGGCGTGGTGGGGAAAGAAGGCTTTTACTTTATTTCTTATGTCAAATTCCAGAAAGATGAGTTAGTAAACATTTATTTTTTAAAAACATAAAAACTGAAGAAAACCCTTTTTAAAAAAATCTTGCATTGCAGAAGGCCTTTTTATCATAAAACCTTGAATCCATAAAGGAAAAGATGGATAAATATGATAATGCAAAATGTATAAATTTCTGCATAACACAAAATAATGGCATAAAGAAAACCAAAATTAAACCAGAGAAAAACTGCAAACATATCTGACACAGAAGTAATTTCTGTAACATAGACTGTATTGTTAGAAATCAATTAGAGAAAGGCAAACAATCCTACCATAAACAAAAGACCAAAATATATGAAGAAATAATTCATCCAAAAAGAATGACAAAAGGAAAGAAGGCAAGAAAAAAATCAAGCAATCAAGAGAGGGAGAAAACAAATTCAAGCTGCCAATCAATACCTAAAATATTCTCAATTCACTAATCACAAAGAAATTTAAAAAATTGGGGGGTGATGGGAACTGTTCTATATCTAATGATTATGGCAGTGTTTATATGACTTAATGCACTTGAAAAAATTCAACAAACTATATAACTAAAAAAGGTGATTTCACTGTATGTAAATTACATCACAATGTTTAAAATTAACTCAACCGGAAATTCAAACCAAAACAAGGTAACATTTTCACCTATGAGCTTGAAAAAGTTCAATCAATAACACTTAATGCTGGGAAGGGTATCCCAAACTGGCCACTCATAACTAATGACTGAAGTATAAATTGGTACAACTTTGTAAAGGTTTATTTGAAAACATTTATCAAAATTTTAAATTCACATATGCATATGCTTTAGCCAAGTAATTATGCTATTATTAGTAACGTATCTTTTAGATACATACTCATGCCAAAAAGAAAGACATATGGACAATGTTCCCTATAGCATTAATTTTCTTAAAAAAAGCTAACATTACTTGATCATTGAACTAATATTGATAAATATAGGCCACATATTAGCCTAAGTATGTGCCAGGCCTTCGTTTAAGCTTTCCGAATATATTGTGTCTCATTAATCCTTACAACCCCCCTTGTAAGTCTGGTACTATGAATGAACCAGTATGGCACTGTAGAGCCAGACTGCGTAAGTTCATGCACTATATCCTAGCTCCACCATTTAATAATTATATGATCCTACAAATAACACAGGTTATATCACTCAGGTTTGTTGTGAGGTTTAAATGTGTTAATACATGTGATATCCTTAAAACAATGCCCAGCACATATTAGGATATACAGGTATTTGCAGCTAGCAGTAGTAGTGGTAGTAGTAGCAGTAGTAATATTCCCAGAGTATAGATGGGGAAGCTGAGACATTAAGACACTTGCCTAAAATCACACAACTGATTCCAGATCCCATTTATCACTACACAAGACTTTTAATGCACAGTTCATTTGGTTAAAATGCAGAATTAACCTAAATATCAGTAAACAATATTACACATCAAAAGTCAGTGATCTAGTTTAATTAATTATAATCAATACAATGAAATGTTAGGCAGATAAAGAAAGCTGTCCAAGATACATTACTGGAAAAAAGCAACCTATATAACAAAATGCAAAGATGATCCCATTGATATACATATTTATATGACTAAAAGTGCACAAAATACTTTGAACAAAATGAAAACAAAACATACAAATTAATGAGATGCAGCTAATGTAGTGCTTAGAAAAAAATGTGTAGCTTTAAATGCCTATATCAAAAAAGGTCTCAAATCACCTTTAAGAAATTAGAAAATGCAAGCAGAATAAAATAGTAACTGTTAGAGTGGAAATCAATAAAATGAAAAACAGAAAAGCAATCATTAATAAAAAAGCAATGAAACCAAAAGTTGGTTCTTTGAAAAGACAAAAGGAAAAATAGACAAATCTTTAGGCTAGACTAACAAAGAAAATAAAAGAGAGGACATAAATTAGCAAAATCAGAAGTATCACCAACCCTACACAAATTTAAAGGATTATATAGGGATACTATGAATAACTTTTGACCAAGAAATTAGAAAACTTAAGATGAAACTGACAAATTCCTAGAAAGATACAAATTACCAAATCCGACTCAAAAAGAAACAGACAATCTAAATAGACCTATAGCAAGAAATTGAATTGATAATTAAAAATCTCACCATAAAGAAAAGGCCAGGTTCATGTGGCTTCACTGGTGAATTCTACCAAACATTTGAAGAAAAATTAATACAAATCTTCCACAAACTCTTTCGGATAAATAGAAGGAAGGAACACTTAGCAAGTCATTCTGTAAGGCCAGTATTACCCTGATACCAAAGCCAAAGACATCACAAGAAAACTACAGGTAAATATCTATTATGAACAATAACACAAAAATCCTTAAAATATCAGCAGACTGAATTCAGCAACATATAAAATGTATATATACTTTAATCAAGTAAAATTTATCCAGGTTGGTTTAACATCCTTAATTTAACATCAATAACCTATTAATGTACTACAACATACTAAGAAAGGAGGGGGGGAACATACGATCGTCCTAATAGTTGCAGAAAAGCATCAGACAAAAGACAACACCCATTATTGATGATCAAAACAATAAGATGAGAAGGAAACCTCCTCAAACTGATTAAGGGCAACTATGAAAAACCCACAGCTAATATCATACTTAGTGGTGAGGGCCGAATGCTTAGCCCCTAAGACTGGGAACAAGACAAGGATGTCTGCTCTCCCTACCTCTACTCAACATTGTACTGCAGGTTTGAGCCAGTGGAACAAGAAAAAAATGCATACAAATTAGAAAGAAAGAAATGAAACTGCTTCTATTCATAGCTGACACAATTTTATATGTAGAAAACCCTACGGAATTCACAAAAGAAAAACCTACAAGCCTACAAAAGTTGAGCAACAATAAAACTACCAGCAAACAAACTAAAAATGAATTAAAAAAACAATTCCATGCACAAAGAATAAAATTACTCAGAAATATATTTAACAAACAAAGTCAAGATTTGTATAATCAGAACCACAAAACAGTGCTAAGAGAAAGTAAAGGTGATAAATAATTAGAAATTACACATTTGTAAATTGGAAGATTCATTGACAAGTCATTACTGAATGTATATAGAAAGGCAACTGTGGAAAAGAAACAAGCTAAACTACTCGATTTCACAAACGTTTATAAAGCTTTAGTAATCAAGACAGCATGCTACAGGCACAGAGACTGGCGTATACATCAATGGAACAGAATAAAAAGTCTATTATAGAAATAAACCCTTACATTTATTGCCAATTCATTTTCAAGAAAAGTGCCAAGACAAATTATTGCAGAAAGGACAGTCTTCTCACAATAAATGGTTTTAGGACAATTGGATAGTTAAAAACAAAAACTTAAACCCTTACCTCACACCACATGTAAGAATGAAGTCAAAATGGATAAACCTAAATGTAAGAGCTAAAAAAATATAAAACTTCTAAGAGAAAATCTTTGTGCTCAAATCTTTGGTTTGAGCAAAAAGTTCTTAGACACAATACCAAAAGAAATAATATAATACATAAAGAAAAACTCTGATAAGGTAGACTTCATTACAATTACAATTAAAAATGCTTGTGAGTCAAAACAAACCATTAAGAGAAAGATAAGCCACAGACTAGAATATCTGCATATCATACCTGACAAAGGATTTGTACCAAGAACAATATTAAAGAACTCTTGGCCAGGCCACAGTGGCTCACACCTGTAATCCTAGCAGTCTGGGAGGCCGAGGCGGGAGGATCGCTCAAGGTCAGGAGTTCGAGACCAGCCTGAGCAAGAGAGAGACCCCCATCTCTACTAACAATAGAAAGAAATGATCTGGACAACTAAAAATATATATAAAAAAATCAGCTGGGCATGGTAGCACATGCCTGTAGTCCCAGCTACTCGGGAGGCTGAGGCAGGACTGTCTGAGGTTGCTGTAAGCTAGGCTGATGCCACGGCACTCTAGACTGGGCAACAGAGCAAGACTCTGTCTGAAAAAAAAAAAAAAAAAAGAACTCTTACAACTGAATAAAACAAACCCAATTTTAAAAATAAGGAAAGACTCGAACAGACCTTTTACCAAAGACATATAAATGGCTAATAAGCATCTGAAAGGTCTTTAATATTATTAATCATTCAAAATGTAAATTAAAATTAAAACCACAAAAAATACCACTACACACCCACTACAATGACAATACCAAGACAAAGGGCAACAATGCAGAGAAACTGGAAACCTCATACATTTCTGGTGGGAACGGAAAGTGGGTTGGCTTTTAAACAAAATTTTTCCTTTTTCCCTATTGTGGGAAAGCAATGATTAAAATGCATGGCTAAATATATAGAACAAAAAAACCCATTATGATAGGGCAGGTACATTACAGACCCCTAGAAATCACTCCACATCAATTCATATAGATCATCTTGTTTCTTTCCCTTTCTTTTTTAACAACTGCGTGGTACTTGCACTTGTACTTTTTATCCTTTCTGTAGTACCTGAGGAACAGAAGTTTCTCATTTTAGTCAAATTTATCAGTTTTCCTTTATTATTTGCCCTTTCTATTGTCTTAAGTAATTCTTCTGACACTGAAATCCTATGTTCTCCTGTATTTCCTATAAAAAAGTACTGAGGTTTTGCTTTTCACATTTAAATCTTTGATTAATCTAGTACTAATTCATGTGTGAGGCAGGGATTAATTTACAGTTTCCATACAGATAACTAATTGGTTCAACATTCATAGAAAAATATTTACCCTAAGAATCAAAGAAATATAAATTAAAATAGTAATGGTATTTTTTATAAGTCAAATCAGCAAAGATTTTTCTAAGCGGTGATATTTACTGTTTGAAAGTGTCTTAATACAGTTGTAAAAATTAATTTGGCAATATTCAACTCTTAAAAATAATCATACTCTTTGACCCGATAGCTATTTTTATAAATCTTAAAGAAATATGATGGAAGCATAAAAACATTCCCTGCATTATTATTTATGATAAAAAATAAATTTCAATTAAAAAAATCAGAAACATGCTAATTTCCAACAGTATGAGAACAGTAAACAAAATCCTGGCACATTTACACAATGGAACTTTAGAGAACCACTAAAATTGATATTTATACAGAGTTATAAATAACATGGGGGAAAAGTCCATATTGTTCATTTTGAATGTTAAGTGCAAAAACACAGGAAACAAAATTATATGTAAAGTGTGGTCTCAACTATGTAGAAATAGGGAGGGAAACGAGACCAGAAAGAAGTAGAGCGGAACTGTTAACTGGATGGCAGAATTCTTTGCAAATATTATTTTCAATACTTTATTTTTAAAATATTCTATAATGAACATGGTACTATTTTCATAAAGTCTGTGAGCTTATGTTCTTTTTAAAAAAATATTTAATTATTATGAGTACATAATGGTCAGATATATTTATAGGGTACATGTGATGTTTTGATACAGGATGTGAATTAAAAAGATCAGGGTAATTGGGGTATCTATCACCTCAGGCATTTATCATTTCTTTGTATTAGGAACATGCTAATTCCACTCTTAGTTATTTTAAAGTATACTCTAATTTATTGTTGATTACAGTCACTTTGTTGTGCTCTCAAACACTGTTCACTCTATTTTTGCACCCATCAGCCATCCCCACTTTATCCCGCCTCTGCACTACTCGTCCCAGCCTCTAGTAACCATCATTCCATTCTCTGTCTCCATGAGACCAATTGTTTTTAATAGTTAGTTCCCACATATGGGAACCTTCTAGACTCGTCTTTCTGTGCTTGGCTTACTTCACTTAACATAACGTTCTCCAGTTTCATCTATGTTGTTGCAAATGGCAGGATTTCATTCTTTTTATGGCTATGTAATATTCCATTGTGTATAACAATTTCCTTATCCATTCATCTGTTTTATTCATTCTTAAATTACTTTTAAAAAGGAATGGCTGAGTAAATCCATCAATTTAAAGCAAAATGCAAGGCCTTTTCTTGGTTTTCAGTGACACCATGACTGTCAAACAAAAAAATAAATCAATAGATAAGACTACAGTTTTTATTTTCTTTTTTGCTTTAGTCTCCACCTTCTCCTCACCTGCCCAAAATAACTTTTTGCAAATCTGACATAAAAATTTTTGTATTGGCATAGAAAAATAGTCAGAGACTAGCCTTAAATATTCAGTCTAAATGACAAGAGTGATAAACCTATCAGCTTTTCAATGACCTTCTTCTGCCTTTACTCAGCTTATATTCCACAATTAACCACTGTAATTGTTCCCTTGCAATATACTTCAATTCTCTTCCTCTGAAAAACTCTCTTGGCAAAACCACAACACTGGTCAAACATGACTATGTCTACATCACACCTACAACCCATACAGTTGAATTTGGCTGGAGAAAAACAGAACCACTCTGATAGGTTTATCTCGTGTTATATTAACGACCAGGAACAACCTCAGGTAGATCCTTAATGATGCCTGGAAATCAAACTACATTTCCCTGGTCCATTCCTCTCTCTTTCCTTGCCAACCATTTCACACCCTCCCTCTTCTTTCCTCCCACCTATAACACTTACTCCCGTTTCCAAAGTTAGGGGATAGCCCAGTGTCCTATTTCACTGAGAAAAGGACGGACACCAGGAGACTTTAGACACCATCACCACGTGTACCAACTTACCAACATCTGTTTCGACATCCACTCTATCCTGTACCTTTCTAAAAACACCGCACCCTCCACTTGCACACTTCATCTCCTGACCATCTCCCCTCTCTATTGCTTCATTCTTAAAAATGTTATCTCTCATATATAAACAAACTTGTCTTGACTCCACTTTCCTCACCAGCTACAGTATTATCTCTCTAATTCCCCTTGCAGCAAAACACCCCAGGAGAATTGTGTGTACCTACACCTACAATTCCTCTCCCACTTTCTCTTATGCCCACACCAAAGCCTTCTCAACCACCATGACACACAGGCTGCTCCTGTCAAGGCCACCAATGGTGTCCACATTGCAAATCCAGCATCAATTCTCAGCCCTTATCTTAGAGGCTGTATTTCACATAGCTGACCACTTCTTTCCCTTGATATAAAATATTACCTCTTTGCTACAAGCACACCACTTTCTCATGGTTTCCTTCTCAGACTCCTTTGCTAGTTAGTAGTTAGGTTCCCTGTGACCTCTTTATGGTGGAGCACACCAGCACTTGGACCTTGGTCACCTCTTTTCCATCTCCACTCACACCTCTCAGTAATTTCACTAATCTCATGGCAATAAATAGCATCTACGTGCCCTCCACTTCCAAATTTCTATCTTCATTTACAGACTAGTGATGTTCAACTCCTTGACACTACACTTCTGATGTCTTGATAAGATATCTGAAACTTAACATGTACAAAACTAAACTCTGGATCACTCCCACCCACCCAAAAACCTGCTCTACTAGCAGGCTTTCCCATTTCCATTTATGGCTACTCCATTCTTCCAACTGCTCAGAACAAAACATTTGGAATCATCCTTGGCTCCTTTCTCCCATACCTCGCATCTAATATGTCATGAGATCCCAATCTCAGCTACCTTCAGAACATATGCAGAATCCAACCACTTTTTACCACTACACAGGTCCAAACTACTGTCCTCTCTCAGCTGCATTACTGCAACAGCCTCCTAATTATTGTCTTGCTCTCTTCTTGGACTCCCGACCTCCCCACAGTCTATTCTCAACATGGCATTGGTGCTCAGGAGCCGATGCTGACACTCTGGCTACTGCTACTACCTGAGTGATAAGGGCCTTTATCTCTGACCCAGGGGTCTCATGTTTTCTGCCAGTATCCAAGAAACTGCTGGCCTGCATGTAGGGTAAAATCTCAAACCTTCCACAGTTCCTAACAACTACATGCAAATAAAAATAACTGAAACATAATTAATGTAACACAATTGTTTTGACTTCCTTCAGGGTTTCTAGATCTTACCACAGTAAGCTCAAGGTCTACTTTAAAAAGCAATAT
Source organism: Lemur catta (assembly GCF_020740605.2). Taxonomy (NCBI): domain Eukaryota; kingdom Metazoa; phylum Chordata; class Mammalia; order Primates; family Lemuridae; genus Lemur; species Lemur catta. The sequence goes on along the minus strand of NC_059143.1, from coordinate 50,104,069 downwards.
GAATATCTGCATGGCTACAAAGGTGGATACAAAAATTTAAATACAACCTAGTTAAGAAAAAAGAACTTAAAGTTGCCATATGATTTTAAATTGAATAACCTAAGAATGAATTTACATTTATAGCAAAAGTTCTGATAAATTCTCAAGTTATTCACTCTTGACTTTGTAGGCTATTGACACAAAATATGGGGTATCACTAGCCTACATTTGTTGGGTGACACTGAGTGAATCTCCACATAAAATAAAAGGGTTAGGCTGGGTGCAGGGGCTCACGCCTGTAATCCTACCATTCTGGGCAGCCAAGGCCAGAGGACTGCTTGAGCGCAGGAGTTTGAGACCAGCCTGAGTAAGAGCGAGACCCCGTCTCTACTAAAATACAAAAATTAGCTTGGCTATGTGGCTTTACTAGCATCTACTCGGGAGGCTGAGTGAGGCAGGAGGATCACTTGAGCCCAGGAGTTTGAGGCTGCAGTGAGCTCTGATGATGCCACTGCACTCTACCAGAGTGACAAAGTGAGACCCTGTCTCAAAAAAAAAAGAGGGTTAATCTGTAAATCATGATTCAATGAAAATAATAAAAATATGAACACTTTGATGTTTAACCTGCAATGAATAACTTTTAGGTGAGCATTTCTAAACATCCTTCACTATAACTGTTATAAACTGAACATAAAACAAATGTTCGTAACTTCAATCATCTAAAAATGTTAACGGGGCTGGCTTATAAGAATTGATTAATGAAATGAGTATTCACCTCTCCTTAATTTTTTTTATTCGAATTTTAACAGGTTGCCTTTTAAAAGTAGTACACCTATATATATCAGTTCACCATTGTCTTTGTGTATATACAGTTATCCCTCAGTATCCACAGACAATTGGTTCCAGGACCCGTTGCCAATACCAAAACCGGAAGATGCTCAAGTCCCTGATATAAAATGGCACAGTATTTGCATATAACCCATGCACATCTGGATACTTTAAATCATTTCTAGATTATGTATAATACCTAATACAATGTAAATATTTATTTGTTTTTTTAATCTGTATTATTTTGTATCATTGCATTATTTTTATTGTTGTATTATGTTTTCTTGTTTTTTCCCTGAATATTTGCTACCCAGGATTGGTTGAATCTGTGGACACAAAACCCACAGATATGGAGGGCCAACTGTACATATTAAATTTCTAATACACAGATTTTTCCACCAGTCTAGGCACTTACCAATTCAAAAAAATGCATTATAATAAGAAACATTTGGTCTTTGTCCCCAGTTCCTGGCACAGATTTCCTAAACCCTTGGAATTTCCTGATAGAAGTATCTTTTGTCATTCAGAACATGCCCCTTTCAACCACTGCACTGCACAGTTTATGCTAATGTGGTGACCTGGAGTGGGGCTCCCACATAGCTCCTCAGGATGGGGCTGGCCACCAGAAGAGTATGGGAACTCTCAGCCCCATCTCCTAACCTGGAGAGGTAAGAGGAGGGCTGGAGATTGAGCTCTACAGAAACTCTTTAACAACCAGACTGGGGAGCTGCTAAACGCGAGGGCTGGGAGGGTGCCCCGCCGCCCCCGCCGCAAGAGGGTATGGAAGCTCCACATCACCCCCATACTTTGTCCTATGCATCTCTTCCATTTGGCTGTTCCTGATCTGTACCCTTCACAATAAACCAGTAAACACAAATAAAGTGTTTTCCTGAGTCCTATGAGCGGTTCTAGCAAATTATCTAATCTGAGGAAGAGGTCGTGGTAGCCTGATTTATAGCCAGTCTGTCTGAAGTATGAGTGACCCAGGACTTGCGACTGGCATCTGAAATGGAAGCAGTCTTATGGGACCGAGCCCTTAACCTAGGGGGTCTCTGCTAACTCTGGGTAGTGTCAGAACTGAAATGAATTGTTGGACACCTAGCTGTCAGGTTGGAGAATTGGTTGTTGGAAACAAATTAAAAGGAATAAATCAGCCATTTATCTTCACTCTGTGTACCTGGCCTGGGTCTCTTATAAAATAATTATACATTTCAACAAATAGTTTTCTCAGTCTTAAATCAGTGGAGATTTGGGCAGCATTGATAAAGGAAATCATTCACACATCGAAAATGCAGCACCCCAACTTATTAAGATCCTTCATGACCCCTATATCCTCACCTTATTGGCTAAGGTATAATTACAGTTGACAGTTTACAAGTATCTATTGTAATACTTTCTGGTATAATGGAAATATCTATTGTTATGCTTTCTGATATAACGCATTCTGACTTCTAGGATGAGAAATGTAAAATACTATTTCATATGTAGTTGTTTTAATACAATTCACTTACACATAACTGACAATTACAAATTAAAAGCCAATATTTAACATTTTAATAACTGTCAACAGAATTATCTTAGTTAAAAACATAGCAAGTTCCCCCAAAAAAACTCACCACTTCATTGCCTATGAAAAAATATGACCTCACTAATTAAACTACCAAGTAGCTAAGATCCTTTGAGAAACTTTGACAAACTATGAACCATTAAGTATGGTACAAAGAAGACCTATGTTTCTATGTTTGCTGTTTTTATTCTGGGGCAGGGGCACTGTAATAAACAGTGCTTTGACGAAGTTCCTTCATCACTTTTCATTCTCGTCAAGATTTAAGTCATTTGTTTATATATAAAAGCTCAAATGTATTCACCTAAAGCAAAAATTGTTAACTTCTGAAAGGCAACTTGCATGTAAAAATAATTGAAAAGTTACACAATTGCTTTGACTGCTCTGAGCCTTTAGATCTTAATACAAGTTTCCATTGAAAAACCAATTTGTCAATTATTCAAGTGCTTTTGCATAGAACATATAAGACTTTTTCATTCAGTTTGCATTAGAGAATACAAGCTTTCAGTTAAATTAATCTTTTCATCATTTTCTAAGATACACCCAAATTAAGAATGGAGTTTTAGAATAGCACATTTGGGATACAAAAAGTAATCTATACAAGATTTATTATTAAATATATATTAAGAGCCAATGTAAACTTCATTCATTGATCATTAAGAGCTAAAGGGGATCTTGAAAAGCAATAATTAATAATATATCCCTAGGCAAATAATAGAAAAATCTTGCAAAATGGAAAAGATTGCTCATATTATGAAACGATAATTTGACTATCAAAAGTAATCACTTATTATGGCTTCCCAAAGACGAGATCTCCTGATGCTTTTAAAATGGCCCAATTTAAAATAATTCATGTTACCTACTGCAGATCAACAGGCATTTCATAAATTAAATTAGAGCTCAGCTTCATGAAAGCACTGACTGAAAACACACTACCTTTACTTGAATATTAACTTGGTTTTCCCCCAAAATAAAGACTTTAATACTCATCAATGCTAGCAAAACAAATAAGCAAACAAAAACTGTTTAAAAAGAAAAAAAATTTTAGATGAGCTCCTGATTAAACATATACTTGTTTACCTCCATTATCCCCAAAAAGCACAGGAACAATGAAAACTGGGAAGCAAATTACAGCAGAAGATAACAGTGTTAACTGGCTTAGACAAACTGGAGGAAATTGAAATCTAAGACTGCCAGAAGGGAAGACAACAAAAAACCAGCCTGAAAAAAGGTATCACTAATCTGAAACAAGAGTCAGATGCTATTTTTTTAAAAAGACGGGGTAGAGACAACAGTTAGAAAACAAAAACTCCCATAACCGAAATTAAAGATTCAATGAAAGATAATTTGAAGAAACCGCCCCCCTAAAAAAGAAAAAAAAAAAAAACACCGACAAAATTTGAGAGAAAAAGTAAGAAAATAGATCAATCCAGGAGTTTCATACGGGGCAAAAAAAGAAAATAAAAGGGAAGAAATTATAAAAGATATTTTTAAAATTTTCCTAGAACTCAAAAACACCAGATTGAAAGGATCCATGGAATGCTCAGTACATCCAAAGAAGAACCGTAATAAGGCAAACCATGTTGAAATTTGAGTATTTACTAGATAATAAATACAAAGGTCCCAAAAACCTTCTAGGAGAGAGAAAGAAAGGACATGACATACAAATGCCCGGGAAACAGGTGGCAACTGACTTTATAGTAACACAGAAAGCCAGAGGACAATGGAGCAACGCCTCTAAAACTCCCAAGAGAACATTACTTTCAACTATGACACCCATTTACAGTTCAATGACTCTCCTTGTACTTGTCAACACTTCTTGGCATCCTTGCAGGGGCTCATGACTGGTTCTGGCCAGCGGACTGTCAGAGTGTGACCTGTGAGAACACCTGCATCTGCCATGGGAACCACAGGTGGAAGCAGACAGGGTCCAGAGGGAGAGGCCAGGAGGAGCCAAAGCCTACTGCAGACTTGGTGAAAGCAAGATACAGACCTCATTTGTGCACTGAGATTTCAGAGTTAATCTGTCACTGCCAAGTAACCTGCTCTATCCTGACTAAAATGTTAACTCTGAATTCTACACACAGCCAGGCACAAACCAAATACTTAGAACATACACATTTTCTGACATGCAACGTCTCAAAGATGTATTTCTCCCATTACCTTTCTCAGAAGTTACTAAGAAGATGAGCTCCACAGAATCAAGGAAGTAAACTAAGAAACAGAAAATAAGGAACCTCACACAGGAAAGAGAAAAGATTTCCTAGGCTGATGATACAGGCTCCTGCTGTTCACTCTGGTTTAGATACTGTCCTTGTTCTGTATCTGTCCCCAGTCAAACATAGGTCACCCTCCAAGAGGCAGCTCAACTGTAATATCCTCCATGAAGACACAAATCCAAATTCCCCAGCTCTCAGGATTCAATTAAAACATCTGGCATCAATGACAAGAAGAGTTGCTACAAAAGACTCTGAAATCTACTAGTAATATGATCCGTAGCTGTGGGCAGATTACACAACCATTTAGTCCCAACTTCCTCATCATCTGTGTAAGGATGAAGATAGTCTATAACTAGCGTACGGTTCTAGCTCTAAAATGCAGTGGTTCTCCAAATACACAAAACCACTAAAATCCTAACAGAATTCTATACATTGGTACTTGCTTACATATTCTGTCTGTAATATTTAATAATAATGTTATTCCCTAAATACAGAAAGAAATTTTAAACACTACTTTTTTAACTTTAAAAGTAATGTCAACAGATGAACATGCCTATTGTCAGAGGGATGGTAATATTCCATTTAAATATATTTAAAATCAAAATTAAGCTTTAATAATAAACACCATTATTATAATACACAGGGAAAGTAACATACATACAAAGTAATAAATCTGTCAGTTAGAATTCATCTTGCTTTAAACGTTTAAAAAACCCTGTTGCTTCAACCATCCAGCATTTTATTGGTGTGGTCAGAATGTCTACCACAGAAATCACTGTAAGTACACCATAAGCGGCACCAAATAATCAGCTGTCTAGAGCAATTAATGAATATACCTTGTCTAGATAATTCTAGAGATATTTTAAGCACAGTGTGTATATTAAATGTAATCTCATGCTGTCACAAACATGTGGATGCCCCTCCAGATGACCAAATTTACCTGTTGGAAAATTTCAAGATGGCACAGTCACACCACTAGGGTTCACTTTGTTCAGATCATTGTCTGCCTCCCAGGCTTCCAGATATATCCTGTGTTCTCCTCTTGCTTTTCTTCTCTATACTCAAGAGTCCATTGCTAGGGAAAATGGGATAATCACCCCCAGTCTTCAAGTGTGATACCCTTTTAATAATTTTAAGAAAATATTTTAGTACGATGGCTATTAAAAGTGATAAAACAATATTAGAACAAACATTATCAGAGCAGAAGGTTCTGCAGAGAAAGCAAAGTACAGCACCTTTTTGTTCTAGATCTCCCAACAATCAACTGCAACGACCCACACACACAGCTCAACAACACAATTACTACATGAGCTTGTGAGCACTGTGAAAACTTGTAATCCTTACCATTCAAGTAGCCTGCATTACCACTCATACTACCACAGACTCCCATTAGTTTTCCTTTTATTTCCTTTTTTTTTTTTTTTTGCCCCTTTGGTCTTACACCCTTTCCCACACTAGGCTTCCTTAACAAGAAAACCCAAGTCTTACATAGACATTGCTGCTTAATCAGAATACTCCTTTTTTACTAATCGTATCTTTAAACTAATTATTAGTATTAGCACTTGTTATATTCCAGGCACTGAACTAACACATTTACATTCATTATCTCATTTAATTTTCACACCAACTCTGAGAAAAACACTATTATTATTTTATAGTTAAAGCCAAAAAAAACTTGAAGTTAAAAAAATAACCTATAGAATCCAAGCAAGTGCTGAAATTAAAACCTAGATATCGGCCAGGCACAGTGGCTCACACCTGTAATCCTAGCACTCTGGGAGGCCGAGGCCAGTGGATGGTTTCAGCTCAGGAGTTCAAGACCAGCCTGAGCAAGAGTGAGACCCCGTGTCTACTAAAAAAAAATAGAAACAAATTATATGGACAACTAAAAATATATAGAAAAAAAATTAGCCGGGCACAGTGGCGCATGCCTGTAGTCCCAGCTACCCAGGAGGCTGAGGCAGAAGGATCGCTTGAGCCCAGGAGTTTGACGTTGCTGTGAGCTAGGCTGACGCCACGGCACTCTAGCCCAGGCAACAAAGTCAGACTCTGTCTTAAAAAAAAAAAAAAAAATCTAGATATCTGCATCCCCATGAGAGACTGCCTTCATTAGTTACAACTGAAGTCTTCCAGGTCTCTGGCTTTTCTAATTCCAAATGAGTTTTTCCCTCTTGCTTAATTCTACATCAGAAAGCTGAGGATGCCAGGAGGTTCCACATAACAGAGCTTTTATTTTACTAAGCTACGTAAGCTAATACTAAGGGAAATGTGCTTTGGAATGGTTACTTTCCACACACTATAAATAACTATACTTCCAGAAGTGATGAAGATCTGTGCATCTACACTATAAGTCAGTCTGGTACATGAGTCAACTCAGACACACATTATGGCTCTACAGGTAGACAGTTCTAAATGTGGAGCTGTTTGGGTCATGTAATTACAAGGACTTTGGTTTTATTAGCACTGTGATTTATTCTGCTAGCAAATCAGCTCCAGCAGGGATAAACAACACAAAACACCAACAGCTTTCTAATATCTATACAGCACGTCTTTGCCTTTAATGTACAGGTAACAATACGAAACTACAAGTACTTTTTTAAACACCACATCTCTACTCAGTGGCCAGGCCTGGTGGATGTGTTAGGGATACAAAAGAGAAAGACCACAGTAAGCATTCTGATATCATGGAACTTACATTGGAGGGGAGGGGCAAATGAACCAGGTTGTAATAAATGTGATGAAGGAAACTTACCACTTGATTACTTGGGATTAATGAAGGAGCTATAAGGAAGTCAAGGAAGGCTTCTCCGAGGCGGTGACGCTGGTGTTAAAGACCTAAGAATGAACCAACCACTGGGAGAACCACTGAAGGACATGTAGGCAAACAGAACTACCATGTCAATGGTGGGAGAGGTGCAGGAAGCAGCTTAAAATGTTGAGGCAGAAAAAGGCTAGGCCATAACTCTGCAGTAAGGCCAAGCAGGTCGTTCAAGATGAGGTGTAGGCTGAAATGAAATGGCATTTCAGAACTAGGGAGAAATCTTGTGGCTGACGGTAAAGAGCTCGCATTTTACTTTAAATAAAATATATACTCCCTACAACTCTATGAGATGGATTATTATCTCCACTTTAGCCCCATATGAGCAATAAGACTCAGAGGGGATATAAAACCCATTCAGGGTCACAGAGCTAGTAAATGCATGCTTCAACACCTCCAAAATGTCCTCCGTGCAATGTGGGAAGTGAACTCTTAAATGACTTTACCTAAGTATGTCTATTCTTGAAACATCAACAAGACCAACAGCCACCTAAAAGCAATTGTCCCAATGAAGTAAAATCTAACGTTTGTGTGGATCAGTGAAAACCCTGAAGTTAGTTTAAGATGCCCTCAATCTTAAAGCCTTCACTACTTACTAGCTAAATCAACATGCCGAACACCCATTAAAACACTAGTGACAATTTCACTCTCAAAACAATATAAAACATGTCCCATTGTTGTTTCTCTTTTAATACCTGAATAATTATTTTGATCAATCCAATCATAAAAAAAAGTTTCTCCTTTTTATGACATATACTGGTATTAGATATTTCTTTGTTGTAAAAGGAATAATTTTACAAAAGTACTCAGACACCAAAGATGTAAATGCCACTTCCAGAATTGGAAGAGGTCAGGGATGAGGACAGAGAACTAAAATAGACAATCTTCACTTCCTATAAAGGATGCAACAAACAGAAAATGGCAAAAGGTGATCTTCTTACCTCTAGCTCATTTACTTACCTGCCCTTATTAAGCATTAAAATATGGTGTATACATATCCATTAGCTACACTAGATTATATGTATCTGTGTATCATCCCATTTCTCATGATAGCATCTTTATCAGAGACAATAACGGTAATTACCACAAATTCAGAAATGGACATAACATTTCCCCCTTTTTCAGAGTACAGGTGCTCCTCAACTTAACAACAGGGTTACCTCCCAATAAACCCACCATAAATTGAAAACATCAAGTCAGAACTTTTTTTTTTTCTTTTTGAGACAGAGTCTCGTTCTGTTGCCCGGGCTAGAGTACCGTGCCGTCAAGCCTAGCTCACAGCAACCTCAAACTCCTGGGCTTAAGCGATCCTCCTGCCTCAGCCTCCTGAGTAGCTAGGACTACAGGCATGGGCCACCATGCCCCGCTAAGTTTTTTCTATATATATTTTTAGCTGTCCATATGACTTCTTTCTATTTTTAGTAGAGAGGGGGGTCTCACTCTTGCTCAGGCTGGTCTCGAACCCCTGACCTCAAAGCGATCATTCCGCCTCGGCCTCCTAGAGTACTAAGATTACAGGCGTGAGCCACGGCGCCCGGCCAGGTCAAAACTTATGATGGGTTTATCAGGACATAAGTTGAGGAGCATACTGGAAGCACTTATCTTTCACTCCATCATAAAATCGAAAATCTTAAATTGGGTACCGTCTATATAGTATGACTTATTTAAATAAGATCACACAATTACTTCTAAGAGCAAAATAAAAGATACTATTAATAGCAAAGAAGTTTCCTGAAAACTGGCCACAATGGAGAAAACTAGTAGGGTTTTCTGAGGAATGAAGTTATGCAAGATTGTCTTAAGAAGATATTTGCGGCTGGACGCAGTGGCTCACGCCTGTAATCATAGCACTTGGGAGGCCAAGGCGGGCGGATCGTTTGAGCTCAGGAGTTCGAGACCAGCCTGAGCCAAGAGCGAGATCCCGTCTCTACTAAAAAATGGAAACAAATTATATGGACAACTAAAACATATATATAGAAAAAACTAGCAGGACATGGTGGCACATGCCTGTAGTCCCAGCTACTCGGGAGGCTGAGGCAGGAGGATCCCTTGAGCCCAGGAGTTTGAGGATGCTGTGAGCTAGGCTGACACCACGACACTCTAGCCTGGGCAACAGAGCGAGACTGTCTCAAAAAAAAAAAAATAATTAAAAAAATAAAAAAAAAAGAAGATACTTGCTTTCTCTTCCCTAAAAAGAGGGCTGTTAGGCCGGGCACAGTGGCTCACGCCTGTAATCCTAGCACTCTGGGAGGCTGAGGTAGGAGGATCGCTCGAGGTCAGGACTTCAAGACCAGCCTGAGCAAGAGCAAGACCCCGTCTCTACTAAAAAATAGAAAGAACTTAACCAGACAACTAAAAATATATAGAAAAAATTACCCGGGCATGGTGGCACATGCCTGTAGTCCCAGCTACTCGGGAGACTGAGGCAGTAGGATCGCTTGAGCCCAGGAGTTTGAGGTTGCTGTGAGCTAGGCTGACGCCACGGCACTCACTCTAGCCCGGGCAACAGAGTGAGACTCTGTCTCCAAAAAAAAAAAAAAAAAAGAGGGCCGTTAAAAAGAACACCTTTTCGGCTCCAAAGCAAGACTGGAGAAAACCCCGGGAAAGCGAAATGACTAGAAATCCAGTCAGTACAGAGGAGCTTTTCCACCCAACACCCCAGTCAGTGGCACCCAAACCCCTTCCTGGCCACTCCCTGCAGGTGGCCTGCCAAGAGAGGGCATCAAGTGACGTCCTGAGGGTTTGCCCTTGGGTGGGAGGCAGTGTTTAAAGCCAGCCTGCCTTCCACTCTAAGGGAAAGTGGCAAGGCCAGGAACTTGCTACCAATTTAGAGAGTACTTAAAAAGATAGTAATAAAAATAAAAGAGAGAAAGTGTTTCAAAAGAGATGCTGAATGAAGTCCTAAAAAGAGCAAAGGTCCTGGTGAATAACCTGGCTGATCCTTACCCAGGCCACAAAGTGGAAAGCACTTGCCAAACTCCAGATAATAAATTATTCTACCTTATCAAGTCCACTGTCCACGAGCCAGCTTCCTCCAAGACAACATGAAAGGATTAGGGAGGGTGATGGAAACAGAGGGCTAAGGTCACATATTTTGTTTAGAGCAGGCACGGATATGCAACCTCACCAGATCCATGCATGCAGGATGAGCAGAAATTAGAAAGCACAGGGAAAAGCATCACAGACTACTTGTTTTGGGTTTTGTGAAAACTGGTAAGAAATGCCATTTAGGTTTTTAAATAAGGCTGACTCTCCACAGCACTAAATATTCCATTTAAAATTCATTCATTCAAATAAGCTAAGCGGATTTCTCATGTTTTGAGTTGGTGGCATTAAAAAAAAAAAAGTCAAAATAAATTGCTGCCTACTATGGTTGAGAACATGTCAGACATTTCATCTTGAGACAGAAGTTTACTTTTGTGTGATTACAAACGTATTCCAAGAACACAGTGAATTAAAAACGTATTCAGGAAACGTTTACAGTGTTTTCACTCACGTTATTACTGTAATTTGTATTTTCTCCATCCTCATGCACAGCAGCACGTTGCCTCATGTGGGTAGCTGTGCCAGAAGTATCTGCTGGACTGAATTCGAAGTTATTTGAATTTCACTACCGGAAACCTGAGTTCTACCACACGCTCCCACCTGGCCCCTGATTCCAAAGAGTGGGGACGGGAAACCCAAATTTCACATCCGGCTACATGTTAAATTCGCATGCACATTACTGCACACCTTCCAAGTTCCGTGCCAGGACCTGCCACTGAGCAACGTCAACAGTTCTGCTACAGGAGCCACAATGGTGTACCTGAAGTTGCCAACTCCCGAAGCCACTTGAAAACTAAGGCCTGTCTCGGCTCCAAGCGCAGTTTAAAATGCCACCACCCTACATTTCGCAGAACCGAGTGAGGCAGGGCTGTCCGGCAGCACCCTCACATGCGGAACAGGCTGAGTCCCGGCCGGCGCTTCCAACAGCGTCCCCAACACGGCCTCGCGGCGGGGCGAGGGCGGCGCGGACTCAGGGCCGCGGCGAGACCCCGCCGAGTCCCCGCGCCGCAGCCCGGGGCCCGTCTCGCGCCCGCGGCCTCCCCGCGCCCCGGACCCCGGGCCCGGCGGGTCTGCGGCGGGGGCGGGGGGCAGAGCGGTGCGGGCCCCGCGCCGCCGCCCAGGCCTCGCCGAGCCCCGGCCTCTCCCGGGCGGGCCGCGGGCAACAAAGGCGGCGGCCTCGGCCCGGCGCGCCGCGGCCGCAGAGGCCGAGGGGTCGGGAAGTGCCGCCCGCGGCCGCGCAGGCCTCAGCCCTCCACGGACCGCCGCTCCCCGCCGGCCGCCTCCGGCCTCCGCCCCGCCCGCGGGCCCGCCGAGCCGGCGCAGGGCCTCGCGCTGACCCACACTCCCCGCCGCAGCCCGCGCCCGGCGGCCTCCCCGGCCCGGCCCGGCCCGCGTCCCAGAGGCAGAGAAGCCTCGAGGCCGAGGCCCGCGGCCACGGAGAAGGGGAGGCCGAAAGCGAAGCCCAGACCCTGCCTCCCACTCGGGCCCCGCAGACGCTCACCCGGCGGCGGCCCTGCTCCGCTTCCTCGCCCAGCGCCGGCGCGACTGCCGCGCCAGTCCTGCCCTCGCCTCGCCGGCAACGCCTCCTCCCGCCTCCTTCCTCCTCCTCCTCCTCCTCCTCCTCCTCCTCCTCCTCCTCCTCCTCCTCCAGGAGGGGCGCGCGGCCGCGGCACCTCGGCCCGAGCGGGAGCGGGTGCGGAGGAGCCGAGCGGGCCGCCCCGCGCCCACTCCTCGGGCCCGCGGCGCAGGCGGGGCGTCAGGGCGCGGGGCGGGGGCGCGGGGGCCGCGGGGCGGGCACGTGGGGGGCGGGGCGGTGTCCTGGCGGGGGGTGGGGTGGGGAGGTGGGGGTGGGGGGGTCGCTAGGCCGGGGGTCGTGGGGCGCGCGGGCGGGGCGCGCTGCCGGATCCGGGCTGGGGGCGGGGTTCCAGCCGCGTCCCCGCCCGGCGTCCCACGCCGGTGCCCGCGGGCGGCCGGTCTTTGGCGCGCAGCCGCCGCTCTCGTGCTAGTTCTTGCTTTTGTGCCTCCCCTCTCGGGGTGGCCTCGGCTAACGCCGAGAGGAAACTCCGCTCGGCCCTCTGGCCCCTCGGACTCGCTCGGCCCCCGCCGTCCCCTCGCCCTGCGGCCGGCGGCGGGACCCTCGCGCTGCCGAGGTCCACTCCGCTCGCGGGGACCCCGGCCTGCCCCGCAGGGAGGGCGGGACCGAGGACAGCCGCGCTCGCATCCTCTGCGGAGCCACGAGCGGGGAAGCCTTCTCCGCACCTTCTCTAGCAGAATCGTGAAAATTGCTCTTAAAAAAAAAAGTATTGCTTGTTTCCAGCCATCTACTTTTACATTTAGAAGGGTCATTTTTAGTGAAGTTTTATGCAAGTGATTAATAGTTTACTATTGTTTGTGCCACTGAATTCCAAGGTAGGGTGATAGAAATTTGTGCGTTGGTAACTCGACTCATTTCTTTAGAAATTGGCTGATTGTGGTACTAATGCATAGCAGGACCAGAAAATGTGATTTTTGTCCATGAGAATCAGCAAGAAAATTTTTTATTTCTCTTGATGAAAAGTGATTAAAGGTGAATATCATTAATAACCTCAATAAAGCTGGAAGAGGGGAAGATAAATGTTCAAATCTAGCTTTAGAATTGTTGTGGACTTTAAAACTTGTGTTTCTTGAATAGTATGGACCTTTTTAAAAGAAAACAAAGTACAAAGAAATAAGGTTAGGGAAAAAAGTCTTAAAATTTGCTCATGTGAATTTATACCTGAATTATATCTCAATAAAGCTGTTAGTTAAAAAAAAAAAGTTAAATAACAGTAACCGATCTTGTTTCCCACAAGTGTCCACGATACAGGACTCATCTAAACACAAAATCTAGATTAATAACAGAAAAGATGGATCTTCAGGTAAGTAGTCCATTGGTTTTTATAACTGAATAGTACATGGAAAGTTGATGTCACTTGTGTATTACCAGACTGACCACTGTCTTCAATTTTTACTTGAATTCATTAACAAAATGGTACCATCATTGTTACTGTCATTGAAATGCAAGTGAATTCTCAAATATCTAATCACAGTAAATAGCAGAATATAGATTGACATAGAATTGTCTGAGAGGTTAGTGGTAATAACAAAAAGCACTAATTAGAAAAAGAAGCAAACTTCTCAATCCTACTGCCTTGGGATGCCAGTGTCTCCTAATTTTGTCTAAAAAAGGCAAGCAGGATGCTCTGCAGTAGGGACTGGTGACCCCTGAAATCAGCAATGGGACTATGCAGGACAGGGACCCAGCTGACTCTCCAGGAGACATTTGAATGCATAACTGAGAAGACCTTGGGCTTCTGAGCCTGGCAGAGCTAAAGCAGCATCACAGTTAACAGTTCACGCAGCTCTGTGACCCTAAACAAGTTTCTCAGTTGTAACCTGAGTTTCTAATTTTGTAAAAGGGGAGTAGATGGGTTCTAACATTGACTATGTCAAAGAGTAGTAAATATTACATGAAATAATGCACAAAAACTATCTGGGCCTGGCCTATTTTTATGAGCCAGGCATTGCATTAAGCTCTTCTGTGTTAAAAAACAAAAAAAATTAACAGTAATCCCATACAGTCAGTATTATCAGCATCCCTGCATTACAGATGAGGAAACTGAGACTTCTAGCATTAAATAGTAAATCACTTTCCCAAAGTTAGGGCTACCATGGAGGAGAGCTGGAATTCAAACTTAGGTTTCTGTGACTCCAGAATATAAGCTCTTAACCACTAAATTAAAATAATAGTGATGGTATTAATAGTACAGCAACAACTTCAGTGTAAGGATACTACTGTCTAGATATGCTATTAAAATCTCCATGTTTGGCTGAATTCCAAATGCTTCTTGGTCATAGACATGCATTCTTTTGTTGGCTGTCTACCATCTGTCCCTTCTTTCTATCAGCAACTCAGTTTCCCTTTCGGGGAAATCTTATCTTTGCCTCACTACACCCAGCACAGCTAAAATATATGCCCATGACTTGCCTCATTAGACTCTTGCCCAGGACTCGAGCAGGTGATGCAATCCTGGAGGGCTCCTGGGAGAGGAAGAGGATCCCATCCACTCTAATAAGGCACCTGCACCAAACTCATCCTGGCGCCAGCCCCCAAGCTTTCTAATAAATAAACCCATTTTGCTCAAGTAACTGAGATCCCTTGTTTGCAATTATAAATGCTGTCTGGCAGATACTTGCTAAAAGATGGGGATGGCAAAGGGTCCTGTTGAAAGTCTATCCTCTTAGCAGCGACAGAGGAGCATAGTTCTCCTGCTTCCTCCTAAAGTGTGAGCTTATAAGAGCCAGAAGGACCCTTATTGATCATTCTCAACATCCTCATTTTACAAACTCAGAAACAGTCCAACATCCTTATTCTTAAGGAGGAGAAAAGTGACTGAAAAGTCAAATGATTTGCCCAAGGTGACGAAGTTAAAAATCAAGTCCTGTGTTCAACTGACATTTCCCAATTGTAAGTCCTATTTGATTTCTTATATTAAACTTCTTCCTTTCTTCCAAAAGGGGAAAAGAGAGAAGCCTAGACTTGAGAAAACTGGGGGGAAGCAGAGAGGGATATAGTGTGCAGCCTTCCAAGCTAGTCCTGGCACTTCAAGCACAGTCATTCGCCACTTAACAACTGTGGTATGTTCTGAGAAATGCATCGTTAGGTGATTTCTTCATTGTGTGACCATCGTAGAGTGCACTTACACAAACGTGGGTGGTATAGCCCACACACACCTAGACTGTGTGGTACAGCCTATTGCTCCTGCGCTACAAACCTGTACAGCGTGGTACTGTATTGAATACCGTAGGCCACTGTAACACAATGGCAAGTGTTTGTGTATCTAAAAATATCTAAACATAGAAAATGTTCAGTAAAAATGCATTATTATAATCTTATGGGACTGCCAAAATGTCATTATTTGGTACGTGCCTATACATCCTCAGTGCTAGAAGCACCCTCTGGGCCCCTGGGGAAAGCTGCAAAGTAAGGTAAAGTCAATACCCTCCACTTCTCTCTCTGTCCCATTTCCCTTCTGCTGCTCCTGCCTGCTGGTCTTTGTAGCTCAAGTGCTACCCTCTGCTTATCCGAAGTTCCCCTGTATAGTACTTCTACTGAGTTAGATAGCATCCCTCCCAGAACCTCAGAATGTCACTTTATTGGAAGGAGCTGTAGTTAGTTAAGTTGAAATGAGGTCATGCTGTGGTAGAGTGGGCCCTTAATCCATTCTGACTGGTGTCTTTGTAGGAGAAGAGACACAGACAGACGTGCACAGAGGGGAAACGTTGTAAAGACAGAGCAGCACAGAGGCAGAGACCGGAGCGATGCATCTGCAAGCCAAGGACACCAAGGATCCCTGCCAATACCAGAAGCTAAGAAGAGGAAAGGAAAGATTCTCTCTAGAGCCTTCAGAGAGAGCATGGCCCTGTTGGTGCCCGGAGTTTGTACTTCCAGCCTGCAGAACTGTGAAACAACACATTTCTATTGTCTTAAGCTCCCTGGTTTGTGGTACTTTGTTGCTGCAGCCCTAGGAAACTAACACGGTGATCCCAGGCCTGCCCACCTCCAGGCCTGTTCTCCTGAACCAACTCACTGTAAGGTCCTCATGTCCTAATCTGTTTTCTGTTGCTATAGGGGAACACCTGAGACTAGGTAATTTATACAAGAGAGGTTTATTTAGCTCATGATGAGGCTGGGAGGTCCAAGATCAGGGGGCTTCGTCTGGTTGGCGACTGGTGAGGGCTTCGTGTTGCGTCTCGGCATGGCAGAGAAGCAAAGAGAAAGCCAGTGTATGTGAAGGACCCAACACGAGAGGCAGCCTCACCTTACCACTAATCCAGTCTCGCCAGAGCAAGAGCTCACTCCCTCATCATGTGTTTGGTGGAGACAAACCATATTTAAATGATAGCACTTCCCAATCAAAGCTTCTCTTTGAAGAATTTCCCAATTATGAGGGTGACCATAGATCCCAGTTTGCCCAGGACAGTACCAGGCTGTAACTGGTGTTCTGGCACAATTGTTAATAGTGCCACCTTTTGTCTCAAAATCGTCCCAGTTCAGATAATAAATTCTATGCTCACCCTACCTTCGCCTACAGTGTAAAATAGTGACACAGAGACTGGCATTCAAAGCTGAGAGGTGGACCCGTCCTACTCTGGTTCACAGCTTACTACTTCTTCATGGTGTGCTTTGCCAGGCCACGCTGGGTAACTCAATCTCTAGACAGACTCAACCATCTGCCTTAACTCATGCTATTCTGTCTGCCTAGAATCCTCTTCCTTCTCACTCCCCACCCTCTGATTATTTCTGTGTTGAAAATCTCACCCATCATCAGTCAAGGTTCAGCTATGCCCCATCAGAAATGATGTAATCCTATTTAGGAACCCCACTGGGATTCTACCTCTTTCAGAGTACACTTCAACTCTACCCTGATTTGCAATACTCCTTATCCCTCCTTTTTTGAATGCAGATGTTTTGTCTTGTTCATCTTTGTATTATGAATACTAGTGCCTTGAACGGTGATTTTTCACACAATGGGTACTCAAGAAATGTTTGATGAATAAAGATGAATATACCATTCCTCTCTCCATCTATTTGAGAATATCCCTGTGAGAAATGGACTCTCAAACCCCTTTTAAAGATCCACTTCAAGTTTTAGGGGTGTCTGGTTTGTCCTTTGGGGAGTGACAAATGCCCACTTTCCAGAGCATAATTATGGAGGGAAAGTGTCTGTGCTGTTGTGGTCGGCAGCCGGGTTCTGCTAGGTGGGAACATACTGGAGCCAAAGGAATGACGTCTACTACCGAGAGCAATGAGCTCCGAGGATTGTTAAGACCTGACAGAAAATAGGTGGTACCTGTTTGTTTACTCAGAAAGGTGGCAATTCAGTAGAATATTGTTCCTACAAAAGAGTACATCAGCTCAGCTTAACGTATTCTCTTTGAGATCAAAGACTCTTATTGGTAGGTAATTAAAAGAAACACTTCCCTCTTGCCTGCTTTCTCCACTTCTAGGATTCAGGGCCCTCCTGACTACTTGGTCAGTCTGACACTCTGTAAAAGACTACACTATTGATTTAGTGCAAAAATCTGTCAAATACCCATGATTATGAGGAATCAATGTCATGTATTTGCCACTTCTGAAAACTTAGGAGGTATCTCCTATAATAGAAAATGACATCACCTACGATACCCCCCTACTATTCCAACAATGGAAGAATGTATTATTAATAGAATTCTTCTCTACAACAGGCAAAAACCAGAACCCCTATGACTAGCCCAGGTTGGTCTTGGGTGACCACCACCACTTTCCCTCCCAGTGAGACTGCTAACTAGGTAGAATCCCAGATGGGTTTTTTTGTTGTTGTTTGTTTGTTTGTTTGTTTGAGACAGTCTTGCATCTTGCTCTGTTACCCAGGCTAGAGTGCCGTGGCATCAGCCTAGCTCAGAGCAACCTCAAACTCCCGGGCTCAAGTGATCCTCCTGCCTCAGCCTCCTGAATAGCTGGAACTATGGGCACTTGCCGCCATGCCTGGCTAAAGTTTTCTATTTTTAGTAGAGAGAGGGTCTCACTCTTGCTCAGGCTGGTCTCAAATTCCTGACTTCAAGAGATCCTCCAGCCTCAGCCTCCCAGGGTGCTAGGATTACAGGTGTGAGCCACCGCGCCAAATCCCAGTGCTTAAAGGTCTCTTCTCTAGGACTGAGTGAGTTGTTTGCTCACTGAATTCAAAAGCTAGGAGCCCAGAGCAGGAACAGCATTTACTGAAAAAGCCAACTTCTGCCTGTATATTTGTGTCTCTAAGCATTAGGAAGGCCTAACAATCCAGACTGTATCTCTCGTGACTTGACTAAAATTCTATTAATATATTAGAGCTTATTCCTTTAGATGTTGGGTTATGAAAGCACAAATGCCCACCCTAGGAGCAATAGCACTTTTAGATGTCATCAGTTGTTTATTAACTTGTGATCATATATTAGTGTCATATTGTTGCTTATGATGCAATTAAATTATACAACTAGAATGAGTATTAAATCTTTCTAGGGATTGAATATGGTGCATGTTGTATATAAGCAATTCCAGCGCGTTAGTGATAGGCTCTTGGGGAAAACACCTGGGAACCAGAGGGTCCTATCAGAAAGTGAACACCTCAGGACTCTGACCCAGGAGGAAAGGGTTGGGAAGGCTTAGCAGATGTGAGAGCCTCAGCTAAGTACACTGCCGAAGGCCGGGTCCTACTCTAAGCAGGGAAACTGCAGTAGGGAACACAGAAAAGTCAAGTGTTCGCTTTGGAGCCTCCCCGTATAAGTATTGTGTTACGTACTATTGTGGATTGGACTGTATTCCCCAGAAGATAGGTTCGTGTGAAAGTGACCTTATTTGGAAATGTAATCAAATTAAAATGAAGTCATACTGGATTAGGGTAGACTCTAATCCACTGACTGGTTCCTCCTGAGAGGAAAATTCTGACAAAGACACGCAGGGAGAAAGCCATGCAGTGATGGAGGCAGAGGTTGGAGTGATGCAGCTACAAGCCAAGAAACACCAAAAATTGTCTGCAACCACCAGAAGATAGAAGAGACAAGGAAAGATTCTTCCCTAGAGGTTTCAGAAGGAGCATGGCCCTGCCAACACCTTGATTTCAGACTTCTGGCCTCCAGAACTTCAAGAGAATAAATTTCTGCTCTTTTAAGCCACCCAGTGGGTGGTACTTTGTTAAGGCAGACCCAGGAAACAAACAGAGGCACCTTACAAATATCATCTCATTCAAGAAGGAAGAAACTCATTCATGTAGACCTGTTAGTTGCATGAAGCAAAACTAAGGCTTTCATTCATTCAGTCTTGAGCATCCTCTACATCCCAGGCATGGTTCCAGGTGTGGAAGATATTTCACCTAATATTTATTAAGCATTCACTGTGTTTTGGGCCTAGTTCATGGTGCAGTGGGTATGGGAATAAACAGGGCAGACAAGGTACCTGCCTTAAAGAGATTAATTTAGTGGGAAAGGGGAGGAGACAGGAGGAAGCAAATAAACAAAAAATTCTAGCTTACAATTCCTTCATGTGCTAGGAAGTAAACAAACAGGACAATGAGGCAGATAGTAACTGGGGCAGTGGTCGGTGACACATATGAGTTGATCAAGGAAGGTGTCTCCAAGGAAGTGACCTTTGTTCTGAAACGTGAAGGATGAGAATGAGACTACAGTGTGAAGATCTGGGCAGGGAAGCATTCCAGAAAAATCTCTGAGGTGTGAAAGAATTTGGCATGTTTGAGGAAGAAAGAAGACTGGTGTGGATGGTGAGAGGTAATGGGTAGACAGGAGATAAAGTCAAAAGCCGTGTGAGAGCCCAGTCATTTCAGTCCTAAAGTTAAGAACCTTCAGTTTTGGCCGGGCGCGGTGGCTCACGCCTGTAATCCTAGCTCTGGGAGGCCGAGGCGGGTGGATCGCTCGAGGTCAGGAGTTCGAGACCAGCCTGAGCAAGAGTGAGACCTCGTCTCTACTAAAAATAGAAAGAAATTATCTGGCCAACTAAAAAATATATATACAAAAAAAATTAGCCGGGCATGGTGGCTCATGCCTGTAGTCCCAGCTACTAGGGAGGCTGAGGCAGTAGGATCGCTTAAGCCCAGGAGTTTGAGGTTGCTGTGAGCTAGGCTGATGCCACGGCACTCACTCTAGCCCGGGCAACAAAGTGACACTCTGTCTCAAAAAAAAAAAAAAAAAAAAAGAACCTTCAGTTTTATTCTAAGAGCAGTGGGAAGTAAGAAGTATTTTAACAAGGAAGGATGCAAAATAGTTTACATTTTTAAGGTTTCATTGCTAAATTGGAAAAAATGGATTTTAACAGGACAAGGTTGGAATTAAGGAGAGGAGTTAGAAGCCCGGGTAAGAGGTGATAGTGGTTTGGAGTAGGGCAGTGATCATGGAAATAAAATGAATGGATTCTGTTGGAGTTGAGAGTTTAACAAGTGAGTACAACAATCTAAGAGCAGAACAAAGGAGTTTTGCTGATTACAAAACATATCCAGGAGTTCTTTGATCATCCCCTATGTAGGATGACTACTGTGACTCACTTTTGACCAGTATAATGCTCTAGAGGTGCTACTCCATGACTTCTGAGGTTAGGTCATAAAAGCGGATGTAACTTCTGCTTTATTTGCTTGATTACTCTTTCTGGAGCCCTAACCAACATGTCAGCAGGCCAGATGGCCCAGGGTGCCATGTTGTGAGGAAGCCCAAACTATATATTAAACACACACACATAATGTGCAAACACACATAAAAAAGAAAAAAAAACTTAATAGAAAACTAGAAAATGACTTGAATGGCAATTTATGGAAACTCAAAAAGATAAAAATCTTATAAAAAATCCTCAACTGAACTAGAAAACTGGGGAATAAAAATTGACACACCCCCAGAGTCTGCCAATACCAAGTGTTGATGAGGATGTAAGGCAATTATGAGATAGCAAATTTAAAATCAGGAATGGGATTATAAATTGAAAAATGTTGAATGGAATTACAATTGGTTCAACCACTTTAGAGAGTAACCTTGAAATATTTAGTAAATTTGAAGATATAAATACTCTTTAACCAAGCAATTCCCCTTCTAGATGTATGCCTTCAAGAGATTCCCATGTATGAAAACAAAGGGTGTTCAGTGAAGCACTGTTTGTAATAGTGAAAACCTCAAAACACCACAATGGGAGATAATGTGAATGTCTACAGTTGGATAATGGAATAAATTAAATGACTTATATTCAAACGAAAAATGAATAAACTAGATTATATGTATCAACATGGATATATAGTAAAGACATTATTTAATGAATTAAAACTAGTTCTAGAAAGATATTTACAACATGATACCATATATGTAAAGTTGGAAACACTCAAACTAATAATATAATTTTTTATGGGCACATATGGTGACATATTTTTTCTTTAAAAAAAAAACAACTTGAAGTAAACACAGTAAAATGTAAACATTTGCTAAATTTCAGTGGTGAATATATGGGTATTCATTCTACCATTCCCCGTGTTTTTTCAGCATGTTTGAAATTAAAAAAAAAATTATATGTGGGTACAGAAGTCAAACCTAAATACAAACCCCTTCTCTGCTGCTCCCAGTGTTTAAATACCAAGTCTACTACTAGAGAAGACATGAATTAGCAACCACACACATAGGAGCAGTAAAAGTCCCATTTGTTTACTTTCTTTAAATCAGGGTGAAATATAGCTCAGAGCTTTTATCTTACTGGATTGGCAGAAAATTCAACTTCTACTATTATTGAGAATGGGATTTGTTTTCTTTCTTCAAGTTGACACAAGAATCTAACGTGATTCTCACAGACCCCCTCATCCTCTTCACGGTTTCCCTGGACATCCCATTGGTCAGCTCCACGTGGTCCTAAGCAGCAGGCTTGGAGGTGGGATTCTTTGCTGTGTGTGGAGCTTGGGATCCAGCCTCCTTTTGTCTTCCCTTTTGAAGAATTGCACCTGTCTTTGGTCTTCTGCTTTTGACCCTGTCTGTTTGTGATTCCAGAGAAGAGAAGGTACCTTTTTCCAACAGGGAAGCCTCTAACTGACTTGAATACTCCGTGTCATCAGGTAAATGCGGTTCCCTGACTAACCAGGAGGCTGGGTCCTGTGTCCACTCCTGTCTGTGCAGTTAGGCATGGAGCAGTCCACCTAAACCACAGGGAATGGGTTTCCCATAAGGAAAAGATGGCAGGGACAAAGGAAAAACCAAAAAAGCTGGACAGGAGTCAGAGCAGTGAAAGCAGATTTTGTTCAGGGACTGCAACAATAGGGGAAAGAGATCTCAGGATAGAATCGGGCTTGATTCCCAATGAGGCATGGACAAGTAGGGATTTATTGCCAAGGAGCAGGGTGGGGTCAGTGGACGGAAAATTGCCAAGAGGTAACAGGGGCGAGGGGGTTCTGGCTAAACCAACTTGACTGGATTCTTGCTGAAGGCGGGACAGGGTGCTCTGACATCACCTGGGGGATGGTGGGCCATGAGGAGGTTGATGACATATGCAGCATGGAAGCTCTCTCTGAACTGACTTAACAGGATTCCTGCTACAATGGGGTGATACAGGCTGACATGAACTGAGAACATACACTGAATGTCGAGGTCTAGAGGGCATAGAGGAACCTGACCGGAGTTAGGAGACGAGAGCCTTTGTCAACAGTCATAATAAGTCTTAACCTCATAGGGCTGCTGAGAGGATTAAGTGGTTATATTAATATAATACACTTAGCACAGAGGTGGGCTGATAGCAAATCCTCAGTAAATGGCAGCTGGTATTACTTCTCTTTCATGGTCCTTATCATGATCTTAATCACATAATTATTTACATGATTATTTCTTAAATGTCTTTCTCTCCTGAGAGACTTTAACATCCAAGAGGGCAGAGATTTCCTCGTTCCCACTGAATCTTCAGCACCTAACAGTGTGCTGAGCACTTAGTGGTGGTTTTTTAGTAACACATCGTTGCCTAAATGAATGGTTTAATGATGTCATCGCATTTATTTTTTTAAGAAATATATGTCAAGGCTGGGCGTGGTGGCTCACGCCTGTAATCCTAGCACTCTGGGAGGCCAAGGCAGGCGGATCACTCAAGGTCAGGAGTTCAAGACCAGCCTGAGCAAGAGCGAGACCCCGTCTCTACTAAAAATAGAAACAAATTATCTGGCCAACTAAAAATATATATAGAAAAAAAATTAGCCGGGCATGGTGGCTCATGCCTGTAGTCCCAGCTACTCGAGAGGCTGAGGCAGGAGGATCGCTTAAGCCCAGGAGTTTGACGTTGCTGTGAGCTAGGCTGACGCCACGGCACTCACTCTAGCCCGGGCAACAGAGCGAGACTCTCTCTAAAAAAAAAAAGAAAAGAAAAAAGAAATATATGTCAAAATACTAATTTTGCTTGAGACCAAATAGATGATAGGAAAAAAGACAGTAAATTTTTTTATAGTGTTTTCATTATTTCTGCTCACAAAATTCCCACATGTGCTTAGGAAAATTGTTGCCAAGTTGTGAATGAGAATCTGGATGAGTAACTTATTTGAAGATCATACATGGAACTAATTATGCAGCAGTCATTAAACTTGCCAAACATTTTTTTTTTTTTTTTTTTTTTGAGACAAGGTCTCCTCTGGCATCCAGCATAGAGCGCAGTGGCAGCATCTTAGCTCACTGCAACTTCAAACTCCTGGACTTCAGCAATCTTCCTGTCTTAGCCTCCCTAATATCTGGGACTGCAGGCACATGCCACCACATCTGGCCATTTTTTCTATTTTTCTCCCTGGTAGAAGGGAGAGCAGGACACCTCTTGTTTTTGTAAGTCAGTGTCCTGGTTTTAGGCAAAGAGAGGGAGGGCAGAGAGCAGTCCTGCCTCTGCTTCACCTTCATGGCCTTGAGCTCAACAATACTTCCTATTTTGGGGTGCCATATTCTGGTTTCCCACATCATTAACAATTATTTCAAGGCAGTTGTCTTACAATATACTATTCACATACATTCTTGAGAATGAAACAAATCACAGATTATGAAATAAATCTGGTGAAAGTCAGATTTATTTCATTAAAGAAAAACTACTTTCAGGGATAGACACTGAAATGGGACCATGTAGTGCTATGTTACTCAGCTGGCAACCCCGAATACACGTGCAGAATGTAAGTAGTGACACATACGGCTGCCAATCGATGATTATTTAAGCACTTACACAAATAGTACAACTTATATAGAACTAATTTTACTCTCTTCAATTAATAGCAGACATATTTGAGAAGCATGAGATTTGTGCTTATTTCAAGCAAAAGTACTGATCATTTGCGTGTCCGGTTGCACAGCAATAATAAACATACCTTTGGAATTCTGATCCGGAGTCACCTGTGAGCAGCAGCTGGCCAAATGACTTGAGATCAAGAAGTGCTGTGTAAGTGTTTTCAGTGAGTGACTTCCCCCCAGGATCCGTTTTAATGTTGGGAACAATAGGTGCTAAGTACCTTTACATGAAGTGCTAAACTGTCTATGCCAGACTTGCGAAAGGATTGCTCCCAAACCTGTTCTGCCTGAATTAGCCCACACACCTAGCTAGCTTCAGGCACTAAAAAGAAGTTGTGTGTCCCATCCTCTAAGGAGGGAGAGGCTGAGCTGTTTCCTACCCATTTTAAGCCAAGTGATGAGGAGGTTCTAGAAAACCAGAGAACTTGACCTATGACCTTGGTGTTTGAGGGGTGCAGTGTCTTAGTCCATTGCAATAGTTTCTGTCCCATACTGCAGTAGTCCCTCCCCATATCTGCAATAATCCTTTTGAATAAAGTGTCTCTTTACTAAGTCTGGATTTGTTTTTTATTTGCCGGGGCTTGAAGGGGGTGCGTGAGAGGGAAGGCGGATCAATGCATGTTTGGGAAGACGGGGCGCCGGGTGCAAGTGTGTGGGTCACCTGGCAGAGACACATCCTGAACCAAGAGAGCTGTGGGTGAGAGAGCCCAGTAATGACCGGGGAGAGGGGGCCACAAGAAATGTCTCCAGAGAACCACAAAGGCACTTCGTGAGGAAAAAAAAAATCAGCTTGAGGAGTCTGCTACGTTGAGCTAACCAGTGTCAGGTGACAACTTTATCACTGGCAAGACTCTCCTGCCCATTATCTTTTTTTCTGTTATGCTGGTTTGTCTCAAAACAGAAGCTAGAGAACATGTGAGGAGGTGGAGGGAGAGAGGGGCCCAGACGCTGACCACAACACGGTCGTCCACTCCCGAGGCCCTGGTGCTAGAGGGGAAGGGAGACATTTTATATTGGATGACAGTGCTGAATTTTGATATTATAATGGATGGACTTTTTTAAAGTCTAAACATGGTGAGAGAATTTTTTACTAATTGCTAATGCCTGGAGTCAGGCGTCGGAACATTTATGTCCACAGAGTGGTTTTGACGAGACAGTGTTGAGAAAGAATGATGTTTCTTCTCCACAGATGCCTGAGTTTACACACAGGAATTTCATAGCACTATACAATGTCAACTATTTCTTTTTCCCATTGGCTAAAGTGAGGAAAAAGAAAAAGAGAACATACTAATCAGAATGACTAAAATCAAACTTTTTTTTTCATTCACCAAATCCATATTGAGTACCCACTCAGTGTCAGGCACTGGGGAGGCATGGTGGCGGGGGATGACTGTGATGCTTAATTGTACGTGTCAGCTCAACTGGAACAGGGTGTAACCATTACTATTCTGGGCATGTCTGTGAAGGTGTTTCTGAACGAGATTAACATTTGAATTAGTAGACTCAGTAAAGAAGTGTTCTCCCTAATGTGAGTAGGCACCATCCCGTCAACTGAAGACCTGAATAAAACAAAACGGTTGGTAAGAGGGAACTATTCAGGCCTGGCTGCTTGAGCTGGGGCATCGTTTTGTCCCCCTGCCTTTGGACTCGGACTTCAGTGGAAACATTGACCCCTCCTGGGTCCTGAGCCGGCCAGACTGGACTTACACCATCAGCTCTCCCAGACTCAGGCCTTCCGACTTGGACTGGAACCACACCATCGGCCCTTCGGGATCTCCAGCTCACACGCTGTAGATCTTAGGTAATAAATCTCTTATTATAGACACACAAACATACACACGTCCTGTTGGTTCTGTTTCTCTGGAGAACCCTGACCAATACAATGTCACCATTCTAAAAGTCGCACAAATAAATGTAGGTGGTAAGTGCTATAAAAGCATATAATAAGCATATTTAACCTAGTCAGGGAAGACAACTGTAAAAAAAATATTGATCTAGCTTCAAATTGGAATGAAAGGAGCCAAAAGCAGGAGCAGAAAGTTAACAGTAACTTTAATTGACTATAGTCCAGCCCATGTCTTGACTGCAACCTCATAAGAAACCCCAAACCAGAAGCACCCAGCTAAGCCACTCCTGAATTCATGACCCAAAGAAACAGTGAGGTAATATGTGTTTATTTTTTCCACCACTCAGTTTAGGGGTGATTTGTTATGCAGTAGTAGATAACTAATACACTTCATTTTACAGATGAAAATAAATCACTTGCCTGGTATTACGCAGCTAAAAGTGGCAAAACCAGGATTTGAACTCACATTATCGGGTTTAGTTCCCCTCCCTAACCATCACTGCTATGCCTCTACCACTTAAGGAAAGTGAGGCATCATGGTCAGCATGAGGAATGAATAGGATTTTTAAGTGGCCAGTAGGTACATGAGTATGTACATTTGTAGTATTTTATTTTATTATTGTTACTTTTTCAGAATTTTAAATAGAGTTTATCCTTTAGAGTTGTTTTAGGCTCACAGCCAAATTGCGCAGACTGTGAATATTATTTTTTACCATCAAGTTTTCCTGTGTATTTATTTGAACTTATTCAGAAGTTGATAATAATTGAATATTTCATAATATTTTATTCAAAAAATAAAGATTCCTCTGTGCTCTTTTCATTAAAAATTTTTTAGGAGGCAAAACAAACTTTTCTTATTCAGATTTACCTCCCTTCTCCACTTCTCCACTGCTTAACATCTTAACCCCTTGTGCTCATGAAAAGAAACTCCATACCCTGACTATGTTCTTGTTCTAATCTACCTCCCTGGTTTTCTCTTTGCAGTTGACGTCAGAGGAATCCCCTTGCCGTGTGCATGGTAACCATACTTTGTAGGGAAGAACTGACCCAACATTTGCATGAAGAAGGGGGAGCTCATCCTTAAACCTTATAATCAGGAGGAGTTGAGAGCAAGGTAGATTTAACTTTTAGCTCTATATTAATAATTATCACAGAAAATAAATGCTAATTCAGCCACCTGTGCACCTCTTTCTCTCTCTTCGTTACCCCTAGGTTTTCATTATGAAAAAGTATGACTTCAGATGAGACCTGGAAGCAGAAAAGGCTGTGCACCAACTTAAGAAAAGCACTTGGTGAAAGACAAGTCTTCATTACCTAAGGAAATAAACAAATGCCTATCAATTGGCGTGGAGTGTGTATTTCATTATAATAGTAAACTAAAGTCTATTAAAAATGGTCAATGAGCAACTTTTGACCAATGTCTTCTGGAATCATTTTCTAGCAGATTCTCCCTTAAAAATATTGTTGTATCTGTATAAACTCAGGAAAAGTCTGGCAACTCCAGGATTTCAACTTGGAAAGATAAAGCAACAAAGAGAGACCTAGGGAGCTATTAAGGAAACATCAGTGTGACTCAGATTTCCTTCTGTCATTGTCTATTTTCAGGTTCAATTTTGTTTGAAAACATTTCTGCGGGTGTGTGTGTGTTCAGGGAAACCTTGGAGCAAACAATTGTAGTCCAATTACCTACCTCTCCTTTACAGGGGACTGCCTCACTGGATTCCTGACAGGTCACCACTGTAAATGCACTGTCTCTCAATGAGGTGCTGATAAGTATTGAGTGGCAGCCAGATAAACATTTTACACCCAACCAATGGCTGGAATATACAGTATTAAGTCTTTACTGCTGGTTGGTGCAGAGCAATAGGTTTAACTTTCAGTCAGGCCAAGGGTAGGACAGCCACATGTGTAGAAACTGAGGAATGGGACAGGAATAGATCTGAATAGAAGATTCTCACCTTGGCCCACAGGTTGTCCCAGGGTGGTCCTGAGAGCAGGGCCAAGATACCCTCAAACATTTTACTTCTGCTGTGTCAGACCAACAAGTAACAGAAGTCCCAAATTTCAAAGCCATGCTCAAATATGACAAAAACTTTTACCCCCCAAATTTTAAAAGTTATAATATAAAATAGAATTTAGACATTTTCTATGAGATAAAATAAATTCCCTTTACTTTTTCTAGAACTTGATTAGTTTCTTGGTTATGATATATTTCAATATATACCTTGTTATTTTGAAAGAGGAGGTACAGATCCGTATAGGAAAAATTAATAAATAGAAATGCAAGTTTAAATTACAGCTAATTTTCAGAAATGCTATGACTGCATAGTTTAATGTTAATGCTACCTATTTGGAATGACCTATTGTCTCAAAATATTTTGGTTGGATTTTTATTTTTTAAATCAAGGAATAGAGGAATCCAAAAGTCATTTCCTTCCCTAATCTTATTTATATCTTTCAGTCTGTTACATTGAATGCTTTTAAATCAATTACCTGATATTTTAAAATATCCATCTTATAAATCAAGACTATTATAGGAATAAAGTATGTACTAAGTAATTGCTCCAAGGGAAAAAATAAAATTTTCAAATTATTTTACATTAATTCATACTTTATAAGGCAAGATCAGAGTTTTCCTATTAATTTTTTGAATTAACTAAAAATAAAAGAATAGTAGGCAAAATTTTGACAACTCTTTCAGTTTACCAAACCAGTGGAAATAGACACATAGAAATTGACATTTAGTTTTAACTAAATTAATTGATACCAATAGTTCAGCTCTGAGAAACTCAGATAGGTTGTAGAAATACTTACATGGGTTTTTCTATTTTTAATGTTTCTTTTAAAAAGAAATTAATATTTGTCCAAAAATAACTAATTTTATCAGTGTTAGAATAAAATTCAAAATCTGAACATCTGGAAAGAAATAAAATAGCATTTTTTTAGAGAGTGGGAATTCAAATATCTGTAAAATATCTTCCAACTGCTGTCAGAGCCACCCTGCTGGGTTCACGAGAATCCTTCTCATCCCGTGTCCGTATTAAAATTATCTTGTTACTGGAAATATAGGCAGAATATAAGAAAACATCACTTAATGACTAATTAATAAATAGAAAACTCCATCATCAAGTTAGAGAAAAATAAAAACAAACAAACTAAAAAACCTCAAGGCCCAGCACATTCAATAATTATGTCTCATTTTATGAGTATTTCCAAGATTTTCCAGTAATAACATTCAGGGCGACAAGCAGGGTGAGATTCTGTGCACCCTCGTTCCAGGTGTTAGCTTGTCCTTGAGCCGAAGTTGCAATGCCGGAGACCACTGGTCTACCGTGGGTAGGGTCGTCAGGCCAGGGAGAAAGGGAAATGCTGCCTTGACTTCCACGCCCCCGGTCCGGGCAGGGGCTTGGGTTTGGTGGGCGGAGGATTGGGGGAGTGGAATAGGGGGCGGGGGTCCCACAATCGGTGAGCTGCAAGGCTGCCGAGCAGTGGGTGGGGAGGGCGCACTTGCACTCGGCTCACAAGAACCCTGGTGCCCAAGGGAGCATGGCGTTAAATAGCAAAGAAAAACCACCATAACCGCTGCAGACCAGACCCTTCGGAACAACCGCGTTTTAAGTAATCACCCGTAGTAATGTTTTCAGAATTGTATTATTGACTGGTAAATTTTTCAGTAGAAACAGTAAACGTCATTTAAAAAATGTGCGTGCTTATGGATCGCTCACTTGTGCTGCTTATTCTCAGCGTCCCACTCGAGTCCACCCTTCACCTGTCTCTGCTCGGGTCTGTGTCGAGGAGGCTGGGCGGCTTGCTGCAGACGTCCCGCGAAGTCCAGCAATGGCAGCAATCAGTGTGCAATGGAAGATCCAGGGCAGAAAGAATCCGGGGTGTTTGATTCCCTTTGCTTCCCCTTTGCTGCATGCAGTTTGGACAGAGGCTGCCTTCCTGGGCTCTAGGTCTCATTGAGATGCCCCTCGGCCACCCCTGTGTCACTCACGGGTGCTGTTCCCTCCTCTGGCCAGCTAGGACTTAGGATGGAAACAGCTTCCCACTGTTGCTGGTTCATGGGGGCTTCAATGTCCCGTGTTAATTGCCTTAATTCCGCTCACCACTCTGTGTACAGCCCCTTTCTCAAGCTTTCTTTCGCTAAACCCTTTGGGTCCGCCTTCTGGTTCTGCCAGCAGTCTGACTGATGCAGCACCTTTTACCTAGACAGCATACCAGTGGATGCAGTTCAAGTTTGTAGCTTGGAGGCATTTTATTGGAGCATACATTTTAGTACCATGCTGTCATTTCATTTCCTGATTAGTCCCTAAGCATGCTCTGGTGGCCTGGCAATATGCTAACTTGGCTAGGCTGGACGACATTTCCTGGAATTCTCTTCCCTGTGTGTTTCTAGTTAGGGTGGCTCACAAAGACATTTGAAAAGGGGAAGTAGAGTAACTTTTAGGCTCCAAAGATCTGTGAAGAGGCACCAGGAATTGCGGCAGCTCTTGCCTGTTGTCATTTACCTGCTAGCTCCCCTTGCTGGTATGGGCAGTACCTATATAAAGAATATGTGGAGTGGTTCTGTGTCTGCCTTCACACCCTAACATACTTACATTACCATTCTTTTATGTTCCCGTATGTACATTAGATATTTAAATACTTTCTGTTATTTCTCTTTCTTCTTTATTAATGCTACTTCAACTATAATTTCAGAGCCTCATTGCCTTCTAAAAAATCTTAGAAATAACACTCTGAAATCATATTCTCTTTGAGAACATAATTAACTAATTAAGATCAATCTGGATGCCTGCTTTGAGGCCATTAGCATCCCACAGAGGCTATGATTTGTACATTAAGCTAAAATTCAAATTAGCTATTTCTGTCATTTCTCAAACTATTGTGTGATAGCTATTAGGTTTCTGTGAAAATATTTAAAAATTATTTCACTTATAATTTTAAATGACCTGTGCATTTCATTTATCCATATTAACCCCATTCTTTCTCTCTCTCTTTCTTTCTGTCTTAACCATTCTTTCTCTCTCTTCTTTTTTCTCTTTAGTTATATGAATGTCTAAATTGGTCAGCAAATGGGTTTAATGTATTCTTTTATTAAACTACTCCTAGTGAGGAACCTCCTTCCATTCCAGTGTTTATCAGCAGAAGGTAAAGACCTTCTTTCATGGGCCAATAAAAATCCCCTCCACCTGAGCCCATTCTGATTGTAACATTCATTGCAAACACAGAACATTTTTCCATATTCTCTTTATATAAATTTTTTCCATAATTTGAAATTCACTATTATGTCATTCATATCCTTTGTGTGTGTATGTGTGTGAGAAGAAAGACTACTAACTAAATTTTTTTATATTTTGGAAGTGGCTACATTCCTATTTTATTTCCTATTCTGGAATTTATTCATCAAAGACTCTAATGCATATAGTATATTCATTGTCTGACATCAATATCTGATAGAAAAGGTGACACAATATTAGATAATAACATTCAGAACAATTATGGCAGGACTTTCTTTTCTAAGAATGTCTTTGTTTTTATGGATCATATAATATTGTGAATTATACCCAAGTATTTTTTTATATTTAAAAAGTTTATTTTTATAAAGGTCAGTAAAAAAAACATGACCAGCATATCCAAGAATCACGAGAACTTTTGTTGATTTAAAAAAATGAATAAAAGGAAAAAAACTAGACTCTTAAGGTGTCAATTTGTAAGATTAACTGAGTAGAACAAAATAAGTATTTGGAAAAAAATTATACTTCAAAAGCCTTTTATATTTACCATCCTGGAAAATGTTATTTAATGTAACCATTAAGATTTGACTTTCTTTACTATGTAAACTGCCTCGCATAAGATAAATAGAACATTCATATTAATAAGAACATGCATTACCTTATTTAATTAAGTGCCATCCACAATGGAATTCATCAATTTGAGGAGGGTAATGGACTTGGATTGTTGAGCCATTATAAAAACTAAGCCAAGATTTTCTTCTAATTTTAAAAATCACATTCCAAATCAAATACATATATTGGCACAGTGTTCATTTTAGTTAAAAGATGTTTATTTTAAAAGTAATTGGCATGGACCTGGACAATGTTCTATTCCATTAATTTTATAGTCCTGGGTAGCTCAGTGCAAATAGATGGAAAGCATGGTCAGTAATTTCCTGAGCCAGAGCTCAATTTGCAATTAACATGGAGTTTGTTTAGATGGGGTGAAGGAAGGGAGAGAAATAAATAAATTTATAGGAAGGTCAGCTGAAATTAACATTAAACTTTCCACAGTAAAACATATTTTGTGTAGTTTACCACTAGCCAATTGATTTCATTTGAATGAAATATATTCCATAATTCCCTAAAATATAAGCTAGCATGATAAACAATAATACTATTGTATTACTTAGATTTTTTAAAAAATTGCTGAAAAGAAGCAGACAAGAATTTCTATTCTGAATGTGGGAAGAAGAGAAGGAATAATTTGCCTTACAAATTTTATTTGTTGCTTAATATAACAATTACTATGTTGGATATTCTAGGAAAAAAGATTGCTATTTCAACAAAAGATGGAAATTACCAAGTAGTATTTAAATGTAGAATTCTTAGTGGAATTTCATGACGGTAAAGTACTCGCTTCCTCTGTAGGAAATAAAGCATAATTAAATTATCCTCTTTTAAATAGGACTGATGCTATTGGTTTTAGAATCAATATAAATTGACTTCAGTATTTTCTATTTTGTAACATTGAACTTACCCTTCCACATATTGTGATAATATTAAGCATATTATTTTTCTTGGATCAGATGCCTAATATTGTACTCTTAAGGGATTTAAATGTTATGTACTATATATATGCTGCTAAGTGATTTATATAGTCACTTTCATATCTTGATGCCCTTAAGCATAACTGTTTTAACATCTTAAAATAAACAGAACAAACATTTAAATGCAGCAGTGTGAGTGTACTTCTATATCTCTAAAATCTCAGTCACATACCTCATTCTGTTGGTTTTCAGCAGTATTAACTCACAAGAGAAATTTGGGAATTGTACTACAGAATGATTTTCCTACATGAATTCAAAGACAAAGATAGGGTTGTTTTAGGCCTAGTAAAATTTACTGCCAGAAACACTTCTTTAGAGTTCTAAGGTTACACAGAAATAGTCATCACACTTTTTCTCACTCATATTTTAATTTTATGAAGTAATGCTACGTGGACCCCACCAGAGTTATTCACTCCAGAATATAACTGCAGTGCTACAGTTTTAGCACAAATCAGTCTATATTCAGGATTGTCTGCCATGCAGTTACTGATTGATCCCTTTGGTTGAACTCTGTTAACTGATTTCTCCTTTCTCTTTTTAAATAGATTTATAGACCTATCAAATATCACATAAAGCCGGTAACATTGAAATGTTATTTAATGAGGCTTCACAGCCAGTGTTACAAACTAATGATGTAAAAACTTGCAAAGCAGGTTTGGAGAATAAACTGACTTCAACATTTTATCCTTTAAAAATATTGTAAATCCTTTAAAATAATGAGAATGTTTAAAATATATAAAAATTAAAGTTAATACAGTGCATCAAAAACTTAAATGAAAGGTCTTCTTTTGGAATCAAGCATCCTTTTTGCTATTTATTATACTTTCATGCTTCTACAACATTCATCTGTGGTCAAAGCATAGTAGAAATTAAAAAATTTTAAATAAGCAAGCATTACATCTCAATATTTTTTCTGAATTTTAAGGTAATTCTCCCTGAACATATTTCATTTTCACTTTTTTAAAACAGTGACTGTTGTTACATTGATGAATGAGTTGTTTGATATTCAGCAATTTGTGAGCTCCTTGAAAGAGAAGCCAGGATCACAAGGCTATGGCGTGGTTTCCCCAAAAGCATGTGATGTCACACTAACCTTATTTCTATTTTAGACAGTGTGACTAAAGGGGTAATTAAGGGGCGTACTGTAGACCCAGGGTATTTGGACTTCAGCAAAGCATTTGACAAGGTCTCTCACTCAGTATCTTTGAGGATTAGATGGAGAAATGTTAGCTAGAGGCAAGGACAGTTTGATAAATTGAGCCCTGGATGAATGATCATAATCAAGAAATGTCCAAATGATCTCAATCAAGGGCAAGCTCTGTCCTTGGCCCTTTGCTGATCAAATTTATTAAAGACTTAGATAAAAATAAGAAGCCCCTTAGATTTATAGCTAGCATAAAAAATCAGATAACAGAAAGATCTGGACAAATGGGTTGAATTTCCTAAAATGGGATTTAACACAGTAAATTCTTGATACTTGGTCTTAAAAAAGACTGAACAAGTGAGATTGGAAGAAATTTAGCTCAGCAGTTTTAGTGAAAATATGAGTCAACAGTAAGATGTGACTCTTAGCAAAGCCGCACTGCCTTTGAGCTGCATTACTAGAACGGTAATGTCCAGAGTGAGGAGGGCAATTGTCTCAATCCATTCAATCAGATCCCACGTTTTCCAATCATATTTGCCAAGTGCAATTGTAGCTTACTTTTTTAAAAAATGACCAGAACAGTGGAAGAAGTACAAAACATGTGATATGAGAAACAGTTAAAGAAACCGGGAGGCAGGAAGATGGAGGGAATACAAAATCATGGCTTTAAAACACCTGAAGGACAGCCATGAAAAGAAGGATTCGACTTGTGTGTAGTGCGAGGGTAACACTGAGACCATTCTCGGTGTAGAGGAGGAAAAGCTCCTTGTGGAGATCACTGTTAGTGTATTAATGTGGAAGGATTGATGGGATTGGAAAGTTACCATTTTGCAACTGCCACTGAAATAATTGACTCAGGCAGGCATAGTCAATGCATGCTAAAACCAGTAAGAGAATTGCTGGTGAGAAATAGGATATTCATAGGGCGTCAAAGCATTAACCCACAGATTTAGTTCTGCTATAGCTTGTTTTGAAACCACAATTAAGTTCTAATGTGACAAATATATTAGGGAACAATTTAAACATAGTGCAAATTTTGCTTTTGCTTCTTGTGCATGATTTAA
This sequence comes from Lemur catta, assembly GCF_020740605.2. NCBI lineage: Eukaryota > Metazoa > Chordata > Mammalia > Primates > Lemuridae > Lemur > Lemur catta. The sequence continues at coordinate 50,068,930 of NC_059143.1, read as the reverse complement.
TCCCCAAGAGTCATCCTCTGTCACTGACTTCTACATGCAAACTTCAGGTCTTTTCAGGAGCAACTGCCCTATTTATACAGTGTTTATGTCTTTCCCAACAATTTAATATGTGCAAAACTGTGCCATCAGTTCCACTGGGCTCCTCTTTTTTTTTTTAATGTGTAATTGAAGTTTTTTTGTGTTGTACTTCTAACCTGATTTGCCCCATAAGCCCTGTGGTTTTTATTTTGCAATTTTTCATACCTGATGATTTTTAGTACCACATCTGCTGAGTTAGAGCTGACTAACTATACTTGCTAATCACGAAGTCTGGAAGTGCCACAACAGAGTGATCTTGCTGTTTCTGCCTTACAGGAAATGATCATCAATAATGCCACATTATGTACCTCTTGATGGGATGCAATGTGAAGTACACACATAACATATATAATGGCTGGAAAAGTCTAAGTGAACTCTCATTAAGCCCTTATACCTAAACAAAATAGGATATATATTTATATATTCACATACAAAATTAGTACAGAATTTTCTTTCTTTTTTTTTCGAGACAGAAATCCTTCTGCCTCAGCCTCCTGAGTAGCTGGGACTACAGGCATGCACCACCATGCCCGGCTAATTGTTTCTGTATGTATTTTTAGTTGTCCAGCTAATTTCTTTCTATTTTTAGTAGAGACAGGGTCTCGCTCTTGCTCAGGCTGGTCTCGAACTCCTGACCCCAAGTGATCTTTCTGCCTCCGCCTCCTAGAGTGCTAGGATTACAGGTGTGAGCCACTGTGCCCCGGTCCAGAATTTTCAATTAGCACAAATATAACATTTAATTTGAAAACAAAAACTGAAATAAAACCAGCTAAGAAAAAAATTTCAGAAAATTGGGGAAATTTTAAAATAAATTGGGTATTAAATGACAATAGGGAATTATCATTTTCCTAAGTATGATATTGTTATCATGATTATACAGGAGAATATCCTTTTAGTAGGAGATGCATACTGAAATCAACATAAAATAGCATAATGTGTACAATTTGGGTGTTTATGGTACTATTCTTCAAATTTATGTTTTAAAAATTTAGCAATAAATAGTTGAAAAAAATTAATAATAATAACATTAAAAAGTGAATGAGAGGGTAGGGAAGGGGATATTACTGATAATGACATTTTCAGGCTAAATGTAATTTTTGTGGTCTACTATTTAAAATGTCTATGTAAATGTTGCATGTTATATATATCCAAATCTGTTTACTGCAAAAAGAAATAGACTAATTACTGTCAAGTCAATATTAACATGCCTGGTATTAAAAAATACAGCACCCCTTCCTTGAATAATGGGCTTCAGGAAATTGTATTGGAAGGCAATGAAGCAAAGAAATGATCTATGTGCAACCCAAGATGATAAAATAACTTATAAAGATGAGAATAGTATTCTGAGGAACCACAGCATTGATGTGAAAAAATGAGCAAATACTTTTAGAAATAATTTGTTAAAATAAACCACAAAATCTATAAATATGTTTGTATAAAATATTAATTCCAAAGGAAGAATTGAGGCATTGTTATGGTTCCTTATCTTCTCAAGTAATAATATATTAATCTTGCCCCTACTATACTCTACTGCTTAGACACCTCCTTCACAAATGAGATTATGTAGAAGAAACTACTTTCATATAAATTTAAGTGTAAACAATTTCAAATTTTTAATAAAATTGATTCTATTTGACATCGTGAAAGGACAATCTCATTAAGGAAAATTATCAGTAATGTGGCATCTACTATTTAAATATGATTTTACATTCACTTTACCTTTAGAACCAAGTGTGATAAACTGTAATCACCCTACAGTCATTGGTGATTTCATTACAACTCTTCACCTTTGTAGGGGTTTTGCTTTTCCTAGGTTATATTTTGGCTTCTCTTCAAATCATTAATCTTTTACACTTGCTCTCTAAATGGGAAGACAGTACATTTTATTTGCATCAATCTAAGATCATTTAAATAGAGACTATCTCTTAAACTTAAAAATTGATGACAAATTACAAGCTGTTACATTTGAATATATTTACTAAGAGAAAAACTTTCATATCATTCACTTGACATCTATCTTGTAGAACCACAGACCAGAGAAAAAATAATTTTTGTGGAGAAGAATTATGAAAAAATGGGAATGAGGACCAGCTCTGGGTTCTGAACACTGTTGTTGGTGAATTGGAAGGCAGGTGTGGGAAGCAAGGCTGGATCCAAAATGGCGCGCTTCAGGGAAAGGGCTATGCCTCAGGGCTGCCAGTGTGCTTGCTGTATTCGAGGCCAGGGGGTCGAGAGTGAGGGGGAGAAGACTAGGAGACAACGTCAAAAGGCCATGAGAAGAACGAGCGCATTTCATGAACTGACCAATGGAAACATCTTCTGGATGATTCTTTTGAACATTGTTGATAGTCAAGATATATCTATCACTAATTACCAAATGACTGATCTCTTGCTCCCCAAAAATCTATAACTATTGGAACTCTGACATCTGTTATAAAGTACAGCTGGCCATACTTTACAGTTTCTTGATTTCATGTTTGTAGCTGTGCCCAGACCGTAGTCAGTCTTTTGTCTTAGAGGGGGCCTGTTACTGGAGAAACACAGGAGAAAATAATAAGGTTTATTTAGTTTTTTTCTCACTTCTCCTCCACATTGGTTATTGCTAAAGTGGACAGCACATACCCTTACTATACACTCTCTCGCCAGATTTCTAAAGCAAATGAGGGAACTGTTCTTCCTCTGCCTTTTTGTGACCTTCTCCCCCTCCCCCAGGGAGCCTTGGAAATTTATTTAACTAGATTTCAGCTGGACAAAATTGATGGTTAGGAAGAGAAGGAAACATCTAATGTGGTTATGTGTGCCCCAATACTTCCTAGAAGTAACCCTGTGTGCCAAATTCCCCTAAGGAGCTGGCTTGCTGTTTTATAACCCACACAGCATCTTATAATTATACATCCATTTATTCTTTTTCCGGCTTTGAATTTCACTGATTTACTTATCTAACAGTGTCATTAAAACCCATATATCATTTTTCACCATTAATCAGTTATTCATGAGTTTTATCCATCTCTGAAGTATGTTCATCAGGAAAAATGGCCTCAATTTGCATTTTAATTGACCAATGTTCAGCGGTACCTGATAATACCAATGGTGATTTCTGGTTAAGTAGAAGCTTATGCTTAGTAAGATTAAAGTGATCTTTCTTTTATAGTTCTCTCCTCTGATGTGATTTTCAGAAATGTACTAAAGTAAAAAGTAGGGATTGCGTGTATGTTAACTGGTTTTACCAATAGCCACACAATTAGGGTTGCCAGCTAAAATATGAGGCCCCTTTAAATTTGAATTTCAGGTAAACAATTATTTTTCTTTAGTGTAAATATGTCCCAAATATTGTATGCTTATGCATATACAAAATTATACGAGAAACAAAAATTTTAAATAGCATAGGCCGAGATACCAGAAAACTCCCTTTTAAAAAAAATTTGCTAAAATTTGTATGTATGTTTTCTCTATCATTTAGGATAATTCTCTGACCAGAAAAGAGAACAAATGCACATAATCAAATCAAAATTTGAGAGCAAATTTAGAGAATCTAGCTTGTGCTCACTTCACAGCTCTGAAGTTGAAATCTTCTGAATGTGTTATTAACTTGGCGGGTCAGTAAACATTTCTCTGAATGTATAAGACTCTGTGCCATGTCCCAGGGAAGAAGCACGACTGTCCTCACCTCCCCTTCTCCTCCTTCAGGGGCTTGGTCTACTGGTAATGAGTTGCCAGCATCCTATTGCGGCACCAACGAGAAAACAGAAATAGAAAGCTGGAGATGTATAAATATTCTCATCTCAAAAAAAAAAAACATAAGGTAACACCTGTGGATTTCAGACCCGCAGTTTGTGATAATCTCTAGATACCGCACCAGGCCTTGTGGGATGAGATTCCTGTTGTCTTCCCCAGCACATCAAGCAGGTCCTGAATGACACAGGCTTTTATAGCTACAGATGATATTGCAATGAAAGTTTAGAGAACTCCGGGGAAGTGTGGAGGGAGCTTCTTTCCATTACTAATTGAGTTTTGAGCTCAGTTTATATTTCTAGTTTTGAAATAATTTGCCCTCAAAAGCACGAAGGCTTTGCCCCACTGTCTTCAAGCTATTTGGATTCTCCTTCTGGAAATATGTGACCTGTTTTTTTCCCTGTAGGAATGGTTAGGATCTTCTTTCTCTCCCTGTTGTTCTGAAATTTCACAAAGGTATTCTTTGATGTTGGTCTCTTTCCATTCATTGCACTGTGCCCTGACAGGAAATTTTACACTGTAAATTCTACTTTTGCCTTTCAGTTTGAGGGGTTATTCTCATACCATGTCTTTTATATTTCTCTATTTTCTCTGTTCCCTGTTTCTAAAACTCCTACCAAATGAATTTTTATCTCTGTTCTGACCTTATTTTTGTATCCTTTTCCTCATATTTTCTCTCTCTTTGGCTTTTCATTTTATTCTCTGAGAGATATCCTCAACTTTACCTTCCAATCCTTCTATTGCATGATTATTTCTGCTCTCATAATATTAATTTTCCAGAGCTGTTTTTGTTCTTTGAATGCTCCTCTCCCCCCCACTTTTTTTTTTATCAGTTCTTGTTTCATGGAGGACATATATATATTCTCTTATAACTTTGGGAACACACACACACACACACACACACACACACGTTGCCTTCTTCTTCTTGAGCGTTCTCTGTCCTGAAAGTTTCTTTTTTATGTTTCTTTGTTTTGTTCTTTCGTGTCTGGGTTTCTTCAAATGTTCAGTGATCCCTCGTGGTCTGTTTCTATTTTAAAATGAGGCTCTGAAAGACTAATTCGGAAGCTCTGTGTGCTTAGGCAGTGCTTTTTGTATTGCAAGTGTCATGTAGGGATATTGTGACACAGGTCTATCTTTAAATTTGTTTTTTCTTTTTTGGATGGTCAGTTTCCTTAGAAAGGAATATGTGGCTGCCTGTGTACTTGGGAATGAAAAAGGGGACACGTTTCGTAATGAAGACATTCAGTTATCCCCCTCTACTCAGTACAGGGAAAAGTGTGCCATCTGTTTCTTGCCAAGACCCTGCCCGATAAGCTTTTGGCTATGCCAGAAGTCTCCTGTCCAGAGCCCCTCTAGTTCAGTATGTTCCATGAATAAACCTCTAAGGCTTTGCCATGGATTAAGTGAGAAGACAAATGTTTTAAAAAAAAAGTTGCAGAACAATGATATGTATAGTATGATTCAAGTAATTTTAAAAGGTGTACATACATTCTATTTCCACATACCTCCTATATGCTTTGTTAAGTCAAATTTATGGGAGGCTATTGTTTTGGACTGAACTCCTGCACTAGGCCCTAGTAGACCAGACCACACCAGAATGAAGTCCCTTGTGCTAGGTGCCACGGGATCTAAACTGAACTTGGAAACAGCCATCCATCCACAGGCACCCAGTCAACCTGAGCTGGCGTAATAAGGAAGTCCCCCTGCTTCAACACATAATGAAAGTATTTTTGAAGGTACAAATCCTCTTTTTGTTCCTTGCTTCTGCCTCAATCGGTCTTTTTCTGCCTATGAAGCCCACCCTGGCTACTCAGCTCATCAGAGCAACTTTCTGTTTCATAGATGGGATGCTGCCTGATTCATGCAATCACTAATAACAGCCAATCATATCATTAAACTCAATTTGTTGAAATGTTGGTTTTTGACAGTTCACACAGGCATACATAATATCTGGTAAGATATACAGTACATTGGACTATTAACAGGGATCGTCCCTAGGAAATGGCTTGTGGGGAGAAGGAAAAAAACAGGGGATTTCTAATTTTTAATTTTTGCAGTCTCCTACTTTCCCTCCAATGAGCATTTATAACTTTAGCATGATTTTCCAAAACAGCTCCCAATGTAATTCTGATGCCAAGCTAGAACTGGAACTGGTCACTATCTGTTTCTGTGTTCCCCTCTCATCAGAATATTGGAATTAAAATTATAGCAAAGGCTTCATGGCTAAGCAAAAAGAATTCTGCAGAGTCTTCCTGTATGAGGTTGTGAGAAGGTGGGCACCGCACCAAGGAAATGTCGGATTTGGCAATCTCATTCTGCGTTCTCCGTTCTTGGTGTGCTCCTGGTCGGAGAATGATCAGACACACCAAGTAAGGCAAGTGCAAGAGGAAATTTATTGAAGGGGGGAAAATAGGATTATAGAGCAAGAGCAATATATAGGTTTACAGAGCAAGATACTATGCCTCAGATGACGACTTGACCTCTTATCGTAGCAAAAGAGACCTTGATCATGATCTGGGTCTTGTTTCATAGTGTCCAGATTGGGATCTTCCCATGGTTCAGATGTCATCGTGGAACCACTTTGATGGACAGTTGGGAGTTATATGAATTGAGTCTTACTGTGCATGTGAATCTCCCATGAGCTTCTCTGAAAGCCAGTTGTTCTAGGTCACTTTCCAGACTCTATTGTACCTGTGCGGCTTGGCCCATGGGCTAGAGAGTCCTCTGCATTCTTCTGCAGTTGGCGTGCTAAGTTCTGATTGGCAGATTCGTAGGGTGTTTCCTCCTCCCCCAGGTATGGCAGTTGCCCTCCTTGTCCCTAGGAGGGGTAGGAGATCCCTAGTTGTCTATCTAACAGAAATGGTAAGCTTGGATGGTTTTTCTCTGTTGAATGCATTTTTGACATAAAAATATATATTTGTTTTATAGTGTACCATGGACATCCAATAGATATTGATATTTATATCAACAACCTACCTGTGATCCTAAGCAAGTAGACCAGACGTGATACAATACAGCTTTAAGTTGAATAAACAATGTCTTAAATGCATTTCTGAACTTAAAATATGTGCATGGAAAACCATTGATATATATTGTTTCTTTTTCATACACACATACACACACACACACACACACACACACTGCAGAATATTTTTAAAAGCAAAGAAGAGCACTAATTATCTAACCACCTTAATCGAACTATTTAAAAATATTTCTTTACATTAGATTTTTAAAAATACTTATGTTACTCATGTAAAGTTTGAGCTTTTGTCTGATTTTTATGATTCTGAAAACTAGCCATACATTTCACTTTTCTGTACGCTGATTTCTCTACAAACTCCAATGTGTTTGAAAGTATTTTTTCCATTAAATAAAAAAATATAGTATTGTCAACAGAAAAGAAACCAAACTCTGTAAAATAATTTTAAAGAGATTTATTCTGAGCCAAATTTGAGGAACGTGACCCGGAGCCACGCCCAAGAGGCCCAGAGCAAGTGGACATTTCAGGGAGACAGGGGTTACAGGTAAAGTCATAAATCAATACGTGGGACTCATACATTGGTTTGGCCTGAAAAGGTGGGCCATCTTGAAGGGGGCTTACAGGTTATACGTGGGTTTAAAGATTCTTTGGCTTGTAATTGGTTAAAGACATGAAGCTTTGTCTAAAGGCTTGGAATGTTTTAACATAGTTGCTGTTTATCAGAGATAAGCCACTGACATAGAATTGTTGTGTAAACTGAGGGCCTGTAGGTTTGTCTTGCATACCCTTAGGCTTGTTAATGGGTTACAAAGGATGTCCCCAAGAAGGGAGGGGGGCATGATGAGGTATGTCTGGCTTCCCTCCTCCTGGCAGGCAATTTAGTTTTAGGATATTCCTTTGGCCATGAGGGGGTCCATTCAGTCAGCCGGTGGGGGGTGAGCCTTAAAATTTTATTTTGGTTTACAGTATTATGTTTCCAAGTGTCTGCTGTTACTGTTTCCACCCACTAAAAAAACATTCCATTGCTACTCAAAAATGTCACATTTTTTTCCCCTAAAACATAGTCAGAAATTCCTGTGATCATCTTTTTTTTATTATTTAATTCTTTGCTACAGCAAAAGGGAGGGAATATTATGCTGTAGACCTTTACCTTTGTCTTATGCACCATTGTAATTAAATTTGGGGAAAAATAATTTTGAGTAAACAAAGAAATGAAGCCCCGAGTATTTTATTTGTAACCACGGTTTTAAATCATGCCTGGATCTTTTGTTCCTGGGTATGGGAAAGGTAAATAGAAGAGTTCCTCTTACAATTATGAGCCAGATTCCATTAAGTTTTCCTGCTTGCCCACGTTAGCAAACAATGTCATTGGTTGCTGTTACTGTTAATTATCAGTTTTCAGACAAAAACAAGCAGTTGTATTATTTGGAATTCAGTATTCCTTCAAGCCTGGCCAACAGTTTGCCTTGTATTGCGATGCCCTACAAATCTGTGCAAAGTAATATGTCGTTGTTAACAACAACAACAACAACAAAAGCCTTTTTGAAAGGAATTACCTGGAAACTCTTAATAAGACTATTTGTTTGTTGTTTGTTTCTGGCTCCAGTCTGAATATCAGTACAAACAGCACAGGGATTGGTGAGTTTTCTATTGTCTGTGACTGAGGCGCCCGCAGATGCTTTTGTTTTTATAAGCCTTTAACTTCACACCACGCCCAGCCAGGCTCTAGGAACAAAGGCACACACACCTCTGAAAGGTATGCAGGATGCCCTGTCACTTTTTCCTCCTTATAAAATCTGACCATCCAGTAATGATGTGCTTGTTGTTTAAGCGATTAAATAAAGCTGTGATGAATAAATAATAATTTCTTGTTTATTTTATTGGAAGAGTAGTTGTTGGAAATGGCTATAAATGTTCAAATAGGAATTTTATGTTGCCAAATACCTTCTATTCCTTTACTGATCTCGACCTTCAAAGAGATTTTTATCTCTATTTTGTTTCCTATGAACTAACGAGTTGAGGTCATTTAAGATGGCCAATTGGAATGGTTTAAAACAGAACCATTTGCTACATGTGCTACACAATTGTTCTTTTACCCAAGACAGGGCAGGCAGGATGTGTGCTGTGCCCATGGGAAGGTGCCCCAGGATGGGACGGCTCCCACAGGCCTACAGAAAACCCGTTAGTCTCCCAGTTCTCCACCATTTGATGATTCCTCCGCAAGAGCATTGTCACTCACACGCAGACACACAAAGACTCAGCTATCCCAGAATATAGTTCTCTGCAATTGGGAGCTATTTATGAGACGTCTACTGACTGGATGACTCAGCTGGGATCGGGAGTTTCTTCAGGATTTGCTTATGAACTAAACTGCCACTTTGCATCATGAAGTCATGCCTTTTGGGATCACTGCTGGTGTGTTATTTCCTTTTAACTAATTTTCCCACTCACTTTTTATTAGGAATTCAGTGATTTTCTGCCTATACTTCCTTTCCCCACATGGCCTAAATGGAAACTGTGAGTGAAAGGCCTTAAGCAATCGTGCCCAGCTTGCTTACCGAGCATGCTCAGTGCGCTGCAGGCGACAGCCTGACCCAGGGTTTGAGTGCCCAGGCCTTCTTCCTTCACCAGGAGTTACAAATCCCAAGGCCTGGAGTGACCAGTCTGGTGGCTGGCTGGAGAAATGCGGAGCTCTGGGAATCGGCTGCTACTCTGTGCCAGGTCCCCTGTTTATACCCATCCGGTGTCTTTTCACACCATTTAGATTAAATTCAAATCCCTTCACCTTCCCTGGGCAGCCGTTGCACCAATCCCTGGCCAGCAGGATGAGCAATTGAGTTCACCCCCACCCCAATACCGTTTGCCACAAAGGTTTGTGCAGTTCTTCCCTCTGTTCTATCAGGGTCAGAACAGAAATCCGGCCCAGATAACAGAGGCGAAGTTGCAGTTTCATATACACAGAGTGAAAATGGTAAGCGTGTGAGCCAGATGCCCCCAGGATTTCCATCTGAAACAAGGCAAAGATGACTGGGAACGTCAGAAATAGGGCCGGGGCCTGGGTGGGTGGTCAGCGCTCAGCAGGAGGAGGCCCCCCCCACCTCAGCGGACAGAGGCCTGCAGTGCCCGCTTCCCTTCTCTAGGAGGAGTGGGGCTGTGCGTAGCACTGCAGGGACCCAAGTGACTGCATAAAGGACTGAAGCGGTTTGGAGGGGACACTTGGCAGGCTAGAGAAGAGAAAAACCCGTTTCTCTTTTCCTAACCTGTGTATTGGTGAAAGCCGTTGGTGTATGTTTCTGGACTGGGTTGAGGAAAGACAAAGAGAACACTCTTCATGCTAATTTGATCATCTCTTAGAGCCAGGACTGGAACAGGGTAATGATTTATCATTCAATTTGATTCTGAGCATTCTGGCAGTCGACTCCAAAGATCAATCAATTAACAGCTATGATACTTCTGCCTGAGAATAACAGAACACCCAGCTCAAAAGACAAGGGGAAATTTTTATATAATGAGCGATCTGGAGGGGAGGGTGATTCCGTGGGTCATTAAGTCAGAGGCTCAAGACATCACTGAGGGAGAAGATGTTATCTTTCTGCTCTGCCTTCCTCGGAGCATGTGAGCCACCCCCTCCCACCACCCCGTGGTCACAAGTTGGCTGCAGCAGCTTCACGCATCATGTGCTCACACAAAAATATCCAGAGGCTGGATGGGCAGTGAAGAGCACATTCCTCCTCATGTCCTATTTTTAGGATCAGTCCCCTATAGAGTCCTCCTCCTGTCTCCTGGGCTGGTGCTGCACCACCGGCCGTTCTACCAGTCCCCGGACAGCAGAATGACTGAGGTTCACCCCCACCCACACTCAGGACTGAGGAGGACCCATCTCCCTGACAACTGAATAGAACCCAAGGACTGTGGCAGGACATGAGTGGGGACAGTGGCTCCCAATACCATTTGCCACAGATTTATGCAGTTCTTCCATCTGCCAACAAGAATATATCAATATTTTGAACAGAGACTAATTAGCATTGATAGTCATTCAACAAATATGTGTACAGGATACTTCCTATTAGCTAGGCATTGTGGTGCTAAGGTCCCAGAGTGGACAAAATCAGGACAGGCCGTTAAAACACAGAGCGATGAAGTCTGACACAGCATGCATAAACCTGGCATGAACATGGCATAAACCTGGCATGAACCTGGCTGTCTCCACGCAATGAACTGACTTTATTTTTACCACGCGTTACCAAATTTAGCTTGCTTCGGCAAAAAGGCTAACAATTTCCAAGTGAAAGATGTGTTTTTCTACAGTAAAATAAACACCCAGGCACAATGGTTTCCCTGCCCAACCTGACAAATACTTCCCAGTGGAAAACTTAGTTTAATGAAACAAATAGGATCATTGAAACTTAAAAAGGAAGATCATTATCCTTCCACAAACACTTCATTGCAATTGAATTCAATACTATTTTGAGAGACAATTTCTAATTAAGAATAACACTTGTTCATTACCTTATTACTCTGTGTGTAGAAATGTGAATAAGCCATGAAAAGCCTATTGACAACAGTCACCGAATTTTAGTGACTGTGTCTGGGAAATGCATGGGTTCGGTTTGTTAATGTAAAATGACATGACAAACTGTAGATATTGCCACAAAAGAACTTATGCATTATTCAATACATATTTACTCAGAGATTTTAAAATCTTAAAGTCATGTTTTTCTTTCTTGGGCTATTTTCTGTGATTCTTTTTCTCAAACTGAAAAATATAATATTTGTGGAGAAAGCAGTAAATTAATCACGCTGTCAAAAACAATGCAATTCTTCATAAACTTATTTTTGTGAGATCTTTGTGAAATTCGGAAGCATCAAGGAAGGCTACTGTCATTTGCCTATATTTGACAAAACGAGAATGAATTGATCTAAAGTTGATTTTAGACAGATATATCATATTTTGTTTATCTTCTTTGTGATGATCAATTCTTAAAATTGGAAATTAGTTTGTTTTGCAAGCAGATTATCAACAAAACTGTCTTGACTTGTTCTCTCTGCTGGTCTATTTTGAACACATTCCTTTTCCTCCCTGGAAGATACATTGGTAAATACTAAAGCAATATATTTGCTGGCCTTGTTCTCGTGTATCACCCCTTTTGCTTTCCATAGCAGTGGGGAATAAGGTTTGCGTCGTTTCCACTCTACCAATGTAGAGGTGCCTAGATGCAGTTTCCCAGCCCAGAGCGGGGGAGCTGGATCTTGAATTCAGATCTTTTGACTTCAACAATCTGTTCTTTTTGAATAAGTGAATGTGCTTCTGACTAGAAAGAATGTTGACAAAAGTAGCAACAGTGAAGACATGGGTTTCTTTCCTAATCTGTCGGTGATTGCCAGGGAAGGTAGTGAAGGAGCTAGCTTTTAGAACTTTCATGCCTACCTTTGATATGTAGAATCTGATCCGAAGAAGTTCAGAACACAGCTGCCTCTAAATATGCTACTTTAGCATAAGAACGATTTTGAGCTAAGATACTTAAAAAAAAAAACAACCAGCAGGTGTAAAGTCACTCTGACCTGCCCCCCACTTTCTTCCTGGAAGCAGGAGGTAAAATTCTCATATGGAAGATGCCCTCCCTATACAAGGAGGAATGTAACATTCTTGTCATCTGGGATGGGAAAACAAGCCAAGAGAAACCTGTACAAACCAACCTGGTTAAACTAATCCTTATCTTCCTAGTCACTTCTCCACCCAATTAACTACCCTACCCCAAGGCCCTTTGCCTGGTCACATTTTCACAGCTTGCTACTCTTTGTCCAACTCAGTACACGAGTGTTTGACTCTGTTTCTTTGAGTCTTAGTTTCCTTAGTAGGGCTTCTGTGTCACGTGCAACTTCTACTAAGTAAATTTGCATACTTTCCTCCTGTTACTCTGTCATATGTCAGTTTAATTCTAGGCTCAGCCAAAAACCCTAATGGGGTAGTGGTAAAATTTTGTCTCCCCTACAGATCCTTATTTTCTCTGGCGAAGGCATAAAAACTGCCTCAGAATCTTAAAAAATACCATGGCTGGACCTACTCCTAGATGACTTAAAGTCAAAGAAAGACATGGTTACCAGGCACTGACATATTTTTATTCCTTTTCCATCTTGGCAATTGATTTTCCCCTCACACCTAGTATTGACTTTAATTAAAAGAATTAAAAGAACGGTAGCATGGTACATGATGGTGTAAGAACTAGAATATTCTCCAATGTGAAGGGAATGAAACATCCTGATTTTATGTTATTCATGAGGGTGAGAAGAGCTAAATAAGTCAAAATAAGTAAATACACTTGTCTTCTTTTATAGCATCTGCAGAAAGATAATTCCTTTGTGCAGTATCCATGGACCAACACTTGGGAACCACCAAAAAGGAAGAGGAACGAGGAGATGTGGTTTCTGTTCCCAGCTCTGCCACTGACTCTATTGTAACCGGCTCCGTGAACAAATTTCAGCGACCCTCCTATGTTTTTTATAATCCTCTCCCTTAACTAACTACTGGAGGTTTGGAGTTGTTTCCCAGACTCCGGTGTGTGGGGGGGGGATTTTCTGCAAGACAAAGAGCTGAGATTCTGAAGGCCCCAGGATAGACTTCCTGACTCCACGACTCACCATCCCCCACAACCTGCCCCACTGCACATGGCCGCTTATTAGTTACACCGCAGCCTGCCCCAAGGCACCTGGCCCTCCTTTAAACCCCTCGATCTCCCTTAGTCGGAGACTCTTGACAAGATGTCTGTTCTTTCTTCCTTGGCAATCCTCGTTTTCTTAATAATTGGATCATTGTGTGATGAGCCCCCTTGCAGTTTTTACAACACCATGACCTTAAGGACTGACATCTTGCTGGATCTCAGGTTCTTCTTGTAAAACAGAGATGACGTTGGATATGTAATTTCCAAAGGTCTTTTGTCCTCACATCTTAGGCACAGGTGTTCCCTCCGGAGTCTTCAGCAGTCTGCACCTACCCTCACCGTGCCGGCTACTCCCGGGGGCACAGTGGGGGAATAAAGGGAACATCTAAATGGAAAGGCCTCTGGTGTGAGCCTGAATCGCACAGCCGAGGACGCTTACAGGTACAAAGGGAGTCCCCTTGCCTCTGGAGATGCCAGATACAAAACCGTGAGTTACTTTTTTCTTGCAGGTTCTGAATTTTAGGCTCACCAGCTTTGAACTGAAAGGTTCTCTTGTTCCTGCAGGCTCTAGATTTTTACAGTTTTAACTTTATGCAATGTCCCCTTGATACTGTGGGAAAATAAAACTTCTAAGGAAAACCAGCTCTTTGGTCCTTCCATGGGAAGGCTGAAACTGTGTCACTTATTAGTTGTGTGATCCTAGACAAGTGTCTGCAGCTTTGTAACTCATTCTCCTCATGTGTAAATAGGGGTTGATAACAACCTCCTCATAACATCGTGGAGATTAAATTAGGGCTTAAAAGTTGTATCTGGCACATATTCTCACTTTAAGTCATAGTTGTTATTAAAGATAAGCATTTTCGAAATGGAGATTCTTTTTGTGAATTTAATAATCATTCCATAATCTTCTTGAAATTCTCATGCCCCACCACGGAACTGAAGATATTTTATCTACTCATCTGTTGTTATGGTTGAGCAATCCGCACATCGATCCACTATCTAAAAATTGCAAGACATTTATGATTGTAAAAGAAGTAGTCTTTAAAGTATCAAAATAAGTCTTTCTCAACTGTTGGCACAATCACTGTGTATATTTATGTCTTTAAACCAAAACTTAATTAGACTCAGTTACTGCAATCAGCAGTAACATGTTCTTAGAAGCTCCTAGAAGTGATGACCACAATAACTAAAAACTAGTTAAAATGAATAGATACAAAGAAAAGAGAAAGGTTATCTTTCTTTCCATGGCTCAGTCGTATGATCGAGTAAACTATCTGGTGAATAAGATCTGGTGAATTTGATCAATAATTCAATCTGACCAAGACATTCTTGTTTGGCTCTACCTACCTAGAAAAGGTTTGGATTTAACCTTTTACATAAGCCTGTGTATATTCCATAAATAATGGTTGAACATGTTATTTAAATAGATGACATACCATGGTACTTGTTTACTAAGGAAGGAGGAAGAGACTAAACCAGATGAGTGCCATTGTGAAAAAATTTGCAAATATTACATTTCAATCTGAAATCAGATCAAGTGCTTTCTCAGATCAATAATTATATTCAAAGATTGCATAAAAAAGAGGAATACACATGAGGGATAGAGCTAAAATCCTAGGTTTTACTAAACTCTAAGTTTCATTGGGGTAGGGGTAATAACTTATTTATTTTTATGTATCTTTAAAAAGATGTTTCGGGCCAGGTGTGGTGGCTTTTACCTATAATCCTAGCATGCTGGAAGGCCGAGGCAGGAGGATTGCTTGAGCTTAGGAGTTCGAGACCAGCCTGAGCAAGAGCAAGACCCCATTTCTACTAAGAATAGAAAAAATTAGCTGGGCATGGTGGTACACGCCAGTAGTCCAACCTACTTGGGTGGCTGAGGCAGGAGGATCACTTGAGCCCAGTAGTTTGAGGCTGCAGTGAGTTAGGCTGACGCCACGGTGCTCGCCCAGGCAAGAGAGTGAGACTCCGTCTCAAAATAAATAAATAAATAAAAATTAAAAAATGTAAAGATGTTTTGAATGGATGAACTAATAAATGCTTAATGATTGTTATTTTACATATATAAAATATTTAAAATCTGGACACGCAGATGTAGCACAAAAATATTTTCACAAAGGAAACTACCATTATCTAATATTGTTGAAACTATATTCTTCATGAGAACAGTATTTCTTGCTGTGGTAAATAACTCTTGCATACTTTTCTATTACCATAAATGTTTAAAATTATTATTTTAGTTAACAGATAAATGAAATTAAAGAATATAATTATTGATGTTAATATTGTTAGAGCCAGATTCCCTCGGCCCCGGGAACAGAATGACAGAGTCACTGAGGCTGTAAAAGGCAAAGGAGTTTATTGACTAGTTCGAACTAGGGTCCAAGCCCCGAGCACCAACGCAGTGGTCTCTTTCTATGGGCAGGGACCCCGCACAGCGGGAGTACAGGTCTTTTATATTTTTTTTTTTTTTTTTTTTTAGCCCTTTATCGCAACCAAGCGTTAAGCAAGCAAGCCTTGTATACAAAAGCGGACTTTGGCTGTTAGCTATAAGTTAAGCAAGCAGGCCTTGTATACAAAAGCGGACTTTGGCTATTAGCTATAAATTAAGCAAGCAAGCCTTGTATACAAAAGCGGACTTTGGCTGTTAGCTATAAGTTAAGCAAGCCATCACAGAATTAACTAAAATGTTGTTTCAGTCCTGTTCTACAATATTACTTTGATTATATTTTATAATAAGTAGAGTAGTTCCTAGCAAGTTGAGTCCAATCCTATGTATAGTTTTACTTTGCTTTCAGTAGCATGATGCAAACCTGTTTAAAATTAAAACGGGGAAAACATTACCTGAATGAGTAGTGGGTTTTCCCCAACTCTGTGGTCTCATTAAAATATATGCTTTTCTATGCCCATACTGTCTTGTAACAAATCATACAGAGTACACTGGGCTTCATTAACACTGCATATGTCTGATTAATTATTAAAATTTCAATATAGCCTTGAATTTCTACTGATACTCAAAACAATTCAAGCTGTATATCTGTGATTAATGATATTGGTATAATTCCCTTCATAGTTAAACTGAGCTTTGCTCTTCACAAATAACTAAACATAACCAGTATAATAATCTACCTTGAATGGAGCTTCTTTTCAATCATAGTTTAAGTTCAGTAGGAGATGAGATTGAGGAAAGAATTTACAGCCAAAGTTTATACCCCATGGGATAGAGATAAAAATTTACATGTCCATTGAGAGTCACCTTTCACAGATTTGTACAGAAATGGGGGCAGTTACCAGAGGTCTAATGCTTAGAAATATTTTATCATTGTATCCCAGCAGGAATCACCGAATAAACCATTCTGAAAACCTGAAAGAAATATGGGTTATAAATTAAACATTTGGGAGAATAAAGAATTGACCATCAGCCAAAAATTCAGAATAGGTTCCTCATTCAAGAGAGGAAAGATATGTTAGTCCTTTGGGGATATTCTCTTAGGCTTCATCTGGACTAGAATGCCAGTTTGTCATACAAAGAAATAAAAATTGGCCATCATGGCTTCGGTTCAGATGCCGGAGCTTTGATGCCAGTGAGGAGTTGGGCCCAGTGTCAAAGGAGTAAAAACATTTTCAAATGGTGTAACCACATTTGACATTTGACAGGGTTGTCGTACCGGTTACTGAGCCATTGCCTCTCGGCTTCTGACCTTGGTGATTTGGGGGCTGAGTCTCCACAAACCACATTTCTGCTCTGCCAGCTGACTCCCTGTTGGGCCCGTCCACAGGAAGCTTAGGAGGGAGGCCCCGAGGCTGGGGGAGGAAGGGGCTTTCTGTTTGCCCATGTTGCTGGGAGCATCAGCCTCGCAGTCCTGCGCTTTGGTAATGGGAGCTGGTTGCTGCAGCAGAGTCGAATCCAGCCTGCAGCTTTTCTAATCCTGGAGCTAGACCCAGGGTCCCTCCTCAGGAGACACCAACATCAGCCGGCTCTCAGAAGTCCAGGTCCCAGTGCCACGAGGCCCCCAACTCTGAGCTCAGAGTCACCAGCCCCAGCCAAGCAGTACCCCCTTCTCAGGGCTTCAACTCTGTGGTGTTTCTCCTCCAAGCTTCTCGTTAGTCCCCCAAAGAGTGGGGACACTCTGCTTCCCACTATTGCTACGGCTGTAGTTGCTTAGTGTTTTTTATCTTTTCAGTGCTTTAAAACATAGTTAACAATTTCCTATACCTAGTTACCTATCCTTTATACTAAATTGTCTCCATTAAAATAACTCATGTGATTTCTGTCTCCTGGCTGATACCCTTGTAATAGGAGAAAAGAGATTAAAAAACTCCACTATAAAGATCAGTTAAATAATAGGGTTAGAATTTTACAAAGGACTATATTTATTTAGAAGGTCAAATGGCTAAAGTTTGTCATATTTTATGAAGAGGGAGATAACATGAAAGTACTCTAAAAATTGGCTGAATCCAGCAGTTTTTCTCAGTCCTTGTAATGTGAGTTTGCCGTATTTACAACTATTCATTTCTGCTACAGAAGGCAAGAGAGACAAATGGCATGAATGAAATTCTTAAATGTTAAGCTAGTAGCTTATGTGTCATAGACAAAACTCATAGGATGTATTAAAGAATAAAAGCAAAACTGCTGGTAAGGAGGGACTACTGTATTTTCCACTGTTTTTTATTATAGCCCTCATAGAGGGTGTGAAGTGATATTCCATTGTGGTTTTGATTTGCATTTCCCTAAATATTAATGATGTGAAGCATCTTTTCATGTGTTTATATTAGTTATTTGCATATATTCTTTTGCAAAGGGTCTATTAAAATCTGTTGTCATTTTTCTTTTTCTTTTTTTTTTTTTTTTGAGACAAAATCTTGCTCTGTTGCCTGGGCTAGAGTGCAGTGGCATCACTGTAGCTCACAGCAACCGCAAACTGCTGGGGTCAAGCAAGCCGCCTGCCTCAGCCTCCTGAATAGCTAGGACTACAGGCACGCAGCACCACATCCGGCTAACTTTTTCTATTTTTAGTTGCCCAGCTAATTTTTTCTATTTTTAGTAGAGACAAGGGTCTCACTGTTGCTCAGGCTGGTCTTGAACTCCTGACCTCAAGCGATCCTCCTGCCTCGGCCTCCCAGAGTGCTAGGATTACAGGTGTGAGCCACTGTGCCTGGCCTGTTGCCATTTTTCAATTGGTTTATTTATTTTTCTATTCCTGAGTTGTAAGAGTTCTTTTTTACATATTGTAGATATTAGACCTTTACTTAATTTCCATTCTTCTTACATTCTGTGAGTTGACATTTCATTTCTTGATGGTGACCTTTGACACATAAAAGTTTTAAATTTTGAAGTTTTAAATTTTGATTATTTTTTTCTTTGGGTGTTTGTCCTTTTGGTGTCACATCTAAGAAACTGTTGCTTAATCCAAGGCCACAAAGATTAACACCTATGTTGTCTTCTAAGGGCTTTATAGTTCTAGTTCTTATGTTTAGGTCTTTGATCCTTACTGAGTTACTTTTTTGTATAGTATGAGGTATGGGCCGACTCTGCACGTGGCTATCCAGTTGTCTTAACATTATTTATTGAAAAGACTAATTTTATTCCCCATTGAATGGTCTTGGCACCCTGTCAAAGATTAATGGAAAATATATTTATGGATTCATTTCCAGATTCTCAGTACTATTTGATTAATCTATAGTAGTCCGTTCCTTATGCCAGCACCACCCTGTCTTGATTGCCATAGCTGTGTAGAGGTTTTGAAATTGGAAAGTGTGAATCTTCCAACTTTGTTCTTCTTTTTCAAGACTGTTTTGGCTACTGTGTTTCCCTTGCATTTCATATGAAATTGAGGATCACCTTTGTCTATTTCTGTAGAAAGGGCAGCTAGATTTCGATATGGATTGCACTGAATCTGCAAATTGATTTGGGAGTATCGCCATCTTTAACAATATTTAGTATTCCAATCTATGACACAAGATGTCTTTCCCTTTAGGTATTTAGGTCTTTTACAATTTCTTTCAATGAGATTTTGTAATATTCAGGGTATAAGTCTCACATTTATTTTGTTAAATGTACTCCTAAGTATTTTATTCTTCTTGATGCTATTGTAAATCATTTTTGTAAATCATTCTTATTTTTCATGGAGTAAACAGTTCAAATTCTGACTGCAGCATACAGGTCTTTATCAGGATGGTCTAACTATTATGCCCCATATCTCCTGACTGTTCACCTTGTGGATACAAGAAAGAACAAACCAACCAAAATATAACATTATATTTTGTTATCCACATGTCCTGAAAGAGCTTTATAGGTATGTATAAAGAAATGATTTATTACTAGAACATTCCACATCTGTAAAACTGTCTCTTGCCTTTACTGAGTGAATCCTGGGAGCCGATGCTGTGGAGAGATTGGCACACGCTGCCTCTGATCCAGTGAACACCATTGCTCCCTAGCTAATCGGAGTAGCTCTTTGCTGCTGACTACTGCTCCCTGCTTGAAGACTATGCCCCACAATTTAATTAGTTGATAATTCTAATCTGATAACTTAACTAACACTTCTTTTGAGCATCGTGCCACTTGGCATAACATTTTGAGACTTAACAGAAGAATGCCCACTTTCCAGGAAGTGTGCCTTAATTTACTGAACCTCTATGGTACCTTCATATTTGATTTAACTAGTTTGTTCTTTGGTATTGCAAGGTTTTCAGCCAAACCTATTGATGTGTGCTCATTAAGACCAGTAGTCTACAAAGCACCTGCTTTCCTGAGAAAGGATCTTACTACTAAAACATAGCTAGTTCTCGCCAAGAAAGGGACTTAAATTTCTTTGGCTCGCTTGATGCTTTATCAGACTGCCTGTTTGGTCTTTGTAGTTATTGTGCTTAGCCTAAATTTCTTCCTTCTCCTTTTGTTCTGGAAAGGTCCTGCTGTGAATTGCTCTCCATTTTCCCTCTTGGAGGCCAGATCGTGCTGTGCCCAGCCCTGCATCTAGATTGTGCTGTGATACGAACACAATGGTTCTAGTTCCTGCCACCATCTCAGGCAGTCGTTTGAGTCCAAGGACATCTAAAGAGTTACAGTCTGCATCTACCCCTCCACCCGGTGCTGGCAGCAAATCCTGCAGCCTTCTTTTGCTTCTATTCTTGTCTCCCCCCACTCTCCTTTATTAAAGAACCCCCAATGGAATCACTAAAGGCAGGACCAGCAGAGTCAGAGGTTGCGATACAATCCCTCCCTTTGTTCTAAGGACAGCTGGTTCCAGCAGTGTTCTCTTAAAAATGGAAATTCTCCCATGGGGTGACGTCACCTGAAACTTAAAATACCTTAGTGAAAAGGAGAAGCAGAATGTACTAACCCTGCTCCTAATAAACCTGTCATCTTGGGCTTGAAGCCACATTTCTTCAAATCTCAGTTTCCACATCTGAAAAAGGTGAGAGTGAACTAGATCCATTTTTTAACTTTCTGCAGGTTGATAGAATGCTTCGGGAATCTGATGAAAGCCACGGACTTTCTCCTTAGAATCGTGCACGTGTGCAAATATATTAAAAAATTATAAAGAAGTTGAGGATTGACTGACACTCTGGAGGTCCATGTCCACTGGGTTAAAAACAAAAATAAACAAGCAAACAAAACCAAGAACAGTCTCTGATTTCATTTTGAAGTCTTACATTCTGCGATTCCCTTCTCCCCGTTCCAGGGTCCTTTCTGGACCTGACTCAGAATGTCCCCAGCACCACAGTGTCCCCCATGCCTCATTTCTGTGATGTTGCCAAATGTTTGTTTTCCCATCACTTCACTGTAAAAGGTCACCTTTGGGCAAAGTCATGAAACTGTAATGAGACACTATAAGATTCTATCATTAGCCATTTCCTTCTATTTTTTATCCGCCCCTGCCCGGAGACACAGATTCAAGTTGCCCTGAATATGTGCTTTTCTTTTTACTTTTGAAATTTGTCTTTCTCTCTCTTTGTTAAAATACTGTTTTGAAAAATTGTGGTAAAATATACACAACATAAAGTTGACCATCTGAACCATTTTTAAGTGTACAGTTCAGTGGCATTACATACGTGCACATTGTTGTGTAACCGTCACCACCCTCCATCTCCAGAGCTCTTTCCATCTTATAAAACTGAAATTCTATACACGTTAAACAACAGCTTTCCAATCCCCCTTTCCTAGCGCCTGGTAACCACCAGTCTAAGTGCCTCACATACGTGAAATCAATCATATAGTATTTATCTTTTTGTGACTGGCCTATTTCACTTAGCATAATGTCCTCAAGGTTCATCCGTGTTGTAGCATGTGTTAGAATTTAATCCCTTCTTAAGGCTACATAATATTCCATTCTATGCATAGACCACATTTGTTTATCCATTCATCTGTGGATGGACACTTGGGTTGCTTCCACGGGTTGGCTATTGCGAATAATACCGTTATGAACAGGGGTGTACACATATCTCCTCAAGACCTGGCTTTCGATTCTTTTAGGTATATACCCAGAAGTGGAATTGCCGGATCATATGATAATTCCATGCTTAATTTTTGGAGGAGTGGTCATACAGTTTTCCGTCCAGCTGCACCATTTTACATTCTCATCAACAGTGCACCAGGGTCCTAATTTCTCCACATCTTTGTCAATATTTGTTATTTTTTCATTTTTGTTTTTTGGGTTTTTGTTGATGGTAGACATCCTACTGGGTGTAGGGTGGTATCTTATTGTGGTTTTGGTTTGCATTTCCCCAATGATTAGTGATATGGAGTATCTTTTCATGTGCTTATTTGCTATTTATATATCTTTGGAGGGGGAACTTGTCCTTTCCCCTGAAAGTTCATTGAAAGATCAACTCACAATTAAGGCAGATTAATAAGAGAAAGGTTTACTTACCAATACCATGTACATGGGGAGAATCACAGAGTGATTACCCAATATCCCAAGGAAGTTCAGATATTTGTGTACCTGTCTTTTTGGAGGGAAGGGGGAATGAGGAGTACACATAATTCTGTTTAGGGGGGACAAATGGTGCTGCGAGGACAAATGGATGGGGCAGACAGATCGACTTGTAAATGATCCTGTTTGCAAATTAAACTAACTTGAGAGACAGGTATTGTGTTTGAAATAATTTGGGCCAGGTCTGCTTGCATTCTCCATCCTTCCTGCAATATATTGAGATAACAGGGAGAAGAAGGGAAGTCAATTCCCCCTTTGATCTTTTGATCAGGTCAGTCTGGTTTATGCAGATAGAGGGAAAGCCCCCTCCAATGCTTTGTTGATCTTGAGGGGCCTGCAATTCAAACTCTTCTTTATACCGAGGAGTCATATTTTGGGGTGAAATTTCCTGAGCTCCTGCAGGAGAAATGTCTATTTAAGTTCTTTCTCTCTTTTTAACTGGTACATTTACATTTTGCTATGGACTGAATGTTTGTGCCCCCTAAATTCCTATGTTAAATCCCTAATCCCCAATGTGATGGTATTTGGAGGTGGGGACTTTGGGAGGCAATTAGGCCATGAAGGTGGAGCTCTCAGGAATGGATTTAGTGCCCTTATAAGGAGAGACACAAGAGAGACGATCACTCTTTGCCCCGCTCCATGTGAGGAAACAAGGAGAAGACAGCTGTCTCCAAAGTAAGGAGAGACCTCTCACCAGCACCTGACCCCGGTGGTTCCCTGAGCTCAGACTTCCAACTTTCAGAACTGTGAGAAATAAATGTTTGTTGTTTAAACCTCCAAGTTTACGGTAGTTCTTTGTAGCAGTCAGAACTGAGATACATTTTTTTCTATGCCTTGCTCCCCTTTCCTCATTTCTGTTTTAGATTTTTGCTTAGTTGGCAGTGCTAAAGTGGATAATTTAATTTTGTGGTAGATTTTGGTGTAAAAAAATGGAATAATTGCTTAGTTTTCTCTTATTGCTAGTACTATTATTTCATTTATGTTCCTGAAATTGAAATTAGTCTTAAACATCAAAAGAAACTTGTCTGCTGTCAATCAGAAGATATTCTGATCACCTGCTCACCTGCGAATGTAGCTACACTTAGAAGATTCTAGGCATCTGACTCTCAGGTTTGCTTAATTATTTCCATGGGAACTGAAGGAGCTCAGGAAATTTCACCCCAAAATATGACTCCTTGAGATAAAGAGTATTTTGAATTAAAGGCCCTTAGAGATCAACCAGGCCATTGGAAGGGGCTTTCCCTCTATCTGCATAACCAGACAGACCCATCAGAAGAAAAATTGACTTCCCTTCCCCTCCCTGTTATCTCAATATCTCAAGGCAAAGAAGACCAGGAATGCAACCAGACTTGGCCCAAATCGTTTTAAATATAATACTTGTCTCTCCCGGGTTAATTTACAAGTCAATCTGCTTCCCCCATCCATTCATCTCCCTAGCAACCATTTATTTTCCTGCAACAGAATTACCAATAATATATTCCTCCCCTCCCCCTCCCCTCTGAAAGGAGAGAATAAAAATTCCTGGACCCCATTGGGATATTGGGTAATCACTCTGAGATTCTTCCCATGTGCACAAAATAACCCTCTTTCTCTTATTAACCTGCCTTAATTGTGAGTTGATCAGCAAACTTTCAAGGGAAAGGGGAAGTTTCCCCTCACTCCCACAGTACCACTTCATGGGGTTAAATTTTAATTACTATTCACATCATTAATTATTAAATAAATGTCTTCAAAAACATTATATCATGATGCAACATTGAAAACAAAAGACAAAAATTTCACAAAAGAGTATTTATGCTTCAGCCAGCTTGAAAGAGAAAAATAGCATGGGTGCTATAGACTAACTTGTGTCCCCTCAAAATTCCCATGTTGAAGCTCTAACCCCCAATGTTACTATATTTGGAGACAGGGCTTTTAGGAGTAATTAAGGTTAAATGAGGTCATAAGGGTGGGGCCCTAGTCCAATAGGATTAGTGGATATATGAGAAGGGACAACAGAGCTTAATTACCCTAGATAAAATCTCCAGTACCATGTTGAATAGATGTGCTGAAAGCAGACATCCTTGTCTGCTTCTTCCCTTCTATAATTAAGACCCCCATTTAATAAATTGTGCAAAAAAAGCAGAGCTCCAATCCATGTTGCTCAATTTGAAATGGAATGTGAATATATCTTGTTTCAATCCTACCACTTTAAAATGGCATAAAATATTCATTAACTTTCTATTTTTGTATTGGGAGGATAAATTAGAATTTGATGATCCCCTTAAAAATTAAATATTATGTGAATTCATAGGACCAAGTTATGGGGCATGATTAGAAAAATTCATAAGTGACGGATGAAACCTTCGGTCCCAACCATTTTTCCTACTTAGATATCAGATTTATTAATAAATCATGACCCTTATTCTTAAGTAAGTCAGGTTGGGGTCCAGGTTACTTTCCTGAAAGACACACAGAATGTATGCCTGCCCTGGGGACAATGAATAACTTCCATACATCTCCTGGTTTGAGCCCCTTTTGTTTAGGAATCCTGCTTGTTTGCTCTTTTTTTATGTTGTTTTCATAAATAAATCAGGATCTCAGTTAATGTGAATGTAGATTGTTTTATAAAAGGATTTCCCTCTTGGGCCAATAATTTTTTCTCTCTGAAAAAATGAGAAAAAAATAGGGTCAGAGAACTCCCTTCTCTCCTTTTTTTTTTTTTTTTCTGGAAATATTGCCTGGATATGGCTGCACAACTAAATGGCCATAAGGCTGTGGGCACCTCTGCTCTCTAAGTCTCCATCACTGAGGTAGCAAAGTTGTTTTTAGGGTCCAGGATCCCTCTGATGAAGGGAGCTTCTACCTTGTAGTTGCACTGAGAGGTTTGACATTGCATTTGATTCGTAGAAAGGGGAGGCAGCCCCAAGTTTGACAGATGCTAAAACACAGCTACTATTTGTAGTAATTACCTATTGTGGGAGATCCTGGAATAAATGCTTTCTCTAAATTATCTTCTTTGGTCCACAAACTGTCCTGTTAGTAGGCACTATTACTAATCCCAAGTTTTACTTGTGGAATGTAAGGCTTAGAGGGTATCGAATTATCAGTATTTCCCCCCTGCCCAACATTCTTTTCCCTCATTTTCTGTTAATAACACACCTTTTCTTAGTAGAAGTCTTCTGCCCCCCCTCCCTGCAGCTCTGGGCATAGTTGTAATATCCTGCCCTGCTTTTCAGAGAATGAAAACAAGTAACCTAGGTAATCTCCCAAAGGCAATTGTGATTGGGGTGCTTACTGTGAATTTTATATCTGGACCTTGAGAAAGAAGCTTTCTTTTCCTACTAGGGTCTTTACATGGAAAGATGGCAGTCTGGACCACAGTCCTCTCTTCCTCTACATTTTGAAGGAATCCTGCCTGTAATAGAAGGGAATGAGAAAAAGAAACTTTGAGAAGCAAAGCCAAGAGGTGTAGAAAAATAATATAGGTATTTCTTGAATGCTAGGCTCATTTCTAGAGTGAGATATTAATAATAAATAATCCATTTTTGCTTATCTGTTTGAGT
This sequence comes from Lemur catta, assembly GCF_020740605.2. NCBI lineage: Eukaryota > Metazoa > Chordata > Mammalia > Primates > Lemuridae > Lemur > Lemur catta. Next base: position 50,043,000 of record NC_059143.1, on the reverse strand, counting down.
TAGAGTTTGTCATTCGCAACCAGGAGAGTTAATTAGCTTTCTCACAATTATGTAATTAAGGAGACTGCAAAGTTGATTTTAAAGCTATGTCTATCTAGCTCCAAAGCTTATGCTTTATGCAGTATTTTAGCTTATACAGCTGAGACAAATATTTTAAATTGGTCAAATATTAACAGAAAGAAAGAGTATGAAATGCATGTGATCACAACTTACAGACCTAATACAAATAACCCCAAATACTAAAACTCATGTCCAAAGTGTGAAGAATAGGCCGGGTGAGGTGGTTCATGCCTGTAATCCTAGCACTTAGGGAGGCTGAGGCGGGAGGATCACTTGAGCTCAGGAGTTCGAGACCAGCCTGAGGAAGAGTGAAACCCTGTCTCTAACATTAATAAAAAAATAATGGCACACGCCTGTAGTCCCAGCTACTGAGGCAAGAGGGTCGCTTGAGCCCAAGGTTTGAGGTTGCTGTGAGCTAGGCTGACACTATGGCAGTCTAGCCTGTGCAATAGAGCAAGATTCTGTATCAAAAAAGTAAAAATAAAAATTAAGAAAAGTTAAAAAATAAGAAAACAAAATGTGAAGAACAAAAATGCACGTCTTTTTCAAGAGGAAGAAAGAAAGCACTTCATTCTCCCTTAGAACAAATCACTACAGATACTGAGTTCTTAGGAGAGTAACTGTTTCCTATGACTTTGGGTGTAAGTATCTCATCTCAGTGCTCTGAAATAGCACACTAAGCCAACGAATGCCAGTGAGTTACAAGTATAACTAAAAGGTTCAAGATGATTCGGATTTAAGTGGAGGTAGCAGAATTTGATAGAATTAGCAGATAATTAGATAGAAGAATTTGACCTGAACCTCTGGATCCACGTTTTCCATAATATTGTGTGACTTGAAATCACAGCAAATCTCAACATATAACAGTTGTACCGCTTACCCATTTTCTGACCTATGTATGTATGACCACTTCAATGACTATCGTTTACCATTATGTAAGATTCAACAGAAGTTTCTACAAGATGGCATTTAAATAAATATAACAAAACAATTGTAAAGACAAGGAGAAAATTACAAAGACATACACACATACAGTTTTCTATACATCTACACAGACATCTATACCCCATTTTTTCAAGTTCTCAGGTATTCCCTAAAATATTTGGCCTTAAAATTACAAAAGGCCGAGTGGCTAACTGTGATATGGTAAAAGTAGAAATTAATAACTAAAGTATATGTAAGAAGGACATGGTGATTAAAGACCACTCTCCTAAACAGATCTTAGGTGAAATAGAAAGTATCAAAATAGCAGTTTCAGCATAACAATAGTTAGAACATTATAAATCTAAACTCAGGATATATGATTAAAGCTTTTCTTAGATGCAAATTCACGGACTTAAAATTCTCCATGATTAAATAAGAAATAATCAAAATAAAGCAACAAAACCTTTAGCTCAAGAAGTTAGAAAAGGAACAGCAAAACAAACCTAAAGAAGGAACCAGAAAGTAATTGATAAGAAATTTATTATTTAATATAATGGAATATATGTGTTTTCACCTGGTCTAAGAGGAAAATGATAGATAATTTCTTTGATTTGAATCTAAAAAGTAGGACTAAATGATTTTTGTCTAATTATAAAAGTAACATATGTTCAACAATAACAATAAAATAAAATGTTTATGTTGACCTTAGGTGCAACATACATAAGACCCTTTCATAGTTTGATGCCCACTTTACTTCTAACATGCTTGTTTTAAATTAATTAATTTCTGTTTCTCTCATGGTATTATCACCCCTTACCGACTGCATCCCCAGGCTCTCATCATCCAAGACTGTTCATCTTAGAAATATCGTTGAAAAGTTATTTCTATTATTTCTGTCATGTGTTTTTTGACCCTGACATTTCAGATCCACAACTCAAACCTTCATGCTTGGATAATTACAGAAGCTTCTGAGCTGTTGTAACTGCCTCTACAGTCTTCACGGTTTGGTCCATTTGGCACACTGTCCAACAGGAGCTGTGGCCCAATGCAGCCACTGTTACAGTCTTGGCCAGCCTTAGGCTTGGGCCAGGGGAATCTTGGTTAAATATCCACCTTTATTTCTTCCCACACTCTAATTTCCTGCTGGTGTCTTCCATTGGCCACGGCCAACTGGAAGCCAGAGGGCCAGGCAGCCTGGATGGTGTAGTCTTTTCACCCGTACAGGTCAGGTGCTGCACAGGCTGGAAGAGCTAGGAAGAGCCCCTGGAAGGCCAGTGGTGAATATCCAGCATGCAAACAGCCCTTTCCCTTCCTCTCTTTCTCCCAGAGGTAATATGGTCACATTGCATTTCTTTCTCACTTTCCTGAAAAGTGAGACAAACTCCCTCTGAATCCTTTCCTTTGCAAATAGAGTTTTCTCTGGCTGGAGTTCCCTTATCCTATTTTTTCGCTTGGCAAACTCCTACTTACTCTTCAAGACGCAACTCAAGTATTATCGTTCTTTTTTTCTTTCTCTCTCTCTTTTTTTTTTTTTGAGACAGAGTCTCGCTCTGTTGCCCAGGCTAGAGTGCCATGGCATCAGCCTAGCTCACAGCAACCTTAAACTCCTGGGCTCAAGCGATCCTCCTGCCTCAGCCTCCTGAGTAGCTGGGACTATAGGCATGCACCACCATGCCCGGCTAATTTTTTTCATTATATATTTTGAGCTGTCCAGATAATTTCTTTCTGTTTTTAGAAGAGACGAGGTCTCACTCTTGCTCAGGCTCAGACTGGTTTCAAACTCCTGACCTCAAGCCATCCTCCTGCCTCGGCCTCCCAGAGTGGTAGGATTACAGGTGTGAGCCACTGCGCCCGGCCTTCTTTTTCTCTTTTGAGACAGAGTCTCACTCTGTCGCCCTGGCTAGAGTGCCATGGCGTTAGCCTAGCTCACCGCAACCTTGAACTCCTGGGCTCAAGCGATCCTCCTGCCTCAGCCTCCCTAGCCTCCGGAGTAGCTGGCACTACAGGCGCACCACCATGCCAGGCTTTCTTTTTTTTTCCTTTCCATTTTTAGTAGAGAGGGGGTCTCACTCTTGCTCAGGCTCAGGCTGGTCTCAAACTCCTGACCTCAAGCTGTCCTCCCACGCTGGCCTCCCAGAGTGCTAGGATTACAGGTGTGAGCCACTCTGCCCAGCCACCGCTCTCTTTTTCATCTACCTGCATACAGAGGCAGCAAGGTCTTATGAATGGGACAAAAATACATATAGTCAGTTCTTCAGTCTGCCACTTACTAGGTGATGTGATCTTGGGTGGGGTATTTCTCTGATTTTAGGTTCCCTCTTTGGCAAAATAAAAATGGGAATATGTTGGCCTGCCCATCCGCAAGTTCTACAACAAAGCATCAACCATGACACAAACAAATGGAAAAACATCCCATGCTTATGGATTGGAAAAATCAATATTGTTAAAATGTCCATACTGTCCAAAGTGACTAACAGATTCAATGCAATTCCCATCAAAATACCAATGTTATTTTTCACAAATGGAAACTGTTTGGAAAAAAAATAATACAAATAAAAATACAATTAACTCTTTACATAGCATTTACATTATATTAGGTATCATAAGGAATCTAGAGATGATAAAGTATATAAGAGGATGTGCCTGGGTTATATGCAAATACTACTCCAGTTTATATTATATTAGCGACTTGAACATCCCTGGATTTTGATAACCAGAACCAATCCCCAGAGATACTAGGGGGCGACTTCACCTGTTTTTGACATTCCTTTCCCCGGGAAATGGAAAAGATCAGTGAGATAAAATGCTCTCTACAATGCAAATCCTTTTTACAAATTTAATTTTGTTGTTGTAGCTCTTACAATCGCTTAGAATTTTAAAAATCGATTTGTTCAGCTCCATCACAGTGCCCGGTGCAAAAAATCCATTTTGGTGGCATTCAACCTCTAATTCATACCCACTTCCGTCCTTTTTTCCTCCCCCTCCCCACCCTCTTTTGTATTAAATAGTTTACTGGTTCATATCTGAACTTGCGTCCAAAGACACTGCTTGACTTTGCAGGTTCATTTCACAGTTAAAGAGGGCGAGTCACTTAGTAGTCGGGGAGGGAGGTGGGATGCGGGGGGAGTCCTCGGATAACAAAACAAAGGTCTCCATTCTAAACCGTAATGTTCTGGGAGCTGAGAGCTCAGGTGGGCAGGGGCGTAATCGAATCCCTCGCGGGCAGGGAAGAAGGGCGGGCGGCTTGGGCTTCCGCCCGGGCCCCCGCAGCCCGCGCGCGGCAGAGCCAACTCCCGCGCTCAGAGGCCGGAACCCCAGACCGAGGGTGCTGTGGCGGCTCCGGAGCTCCGTGCCGGGAGCACGACTGAGCGAGGACTACAACTCCCGGCGTGCACGGCAGCCACAGCGGGTTCTACCCTGCTCCCCTCCCTTCTTTCCGCTTCTTCTTAAAACAGAGGCTGTTGTTTCGGAAGAGCATAGTGGTAATTACAAAGGGACTGTAAGCTCTTCTGCCGACGCGGGGGCCGAGAACAGCTGACGAAATGCCTCTTACTCCTCTGGCAGGGTAGTTACCTCAGGCGCTGGGGAACCCACGTCCCCCCGCCCGAGTTTCCGGGGAACATTGATTGTGGCCGGACGCCGTGGCGCGGCGGTTTAATTCTCCGGCGGCGGCAGATGGCGGGGACGAGATGGTCCTGACCGGGCTCATCAAGAAGCTAGGTAACAGTCTGAGTTGCCCGTTGCCCAAGGTGCGGTACTGTCCTGGCCACTTGCCGAGAATGGTCCCGTTCCATTTCCGCGGCCGGAACATCCCCGCGACGGCCCCTTCTTTTGTCCCGGCGTTGCCAGGATAGCCCCCGAGTAGACCCGTCTTGGACTTTGAGTAAACCCCCTAGCTCGAGTCCCGAGTGCACCAGCGGCCTGCCTCTGAAAAATTGGTTTATTTCCTTGTTTACCCCGCCCCCAGCATAAATAACTACGTTTTGGAATAATTTCTGGGTGGACGTCTCCTTGCAGTCGGGACATAGAAGAGCTTTGTACTTCTTTGACAGGTCATCAGCTGGCGGAGATCAGGGAACGCGCTCTCCAGAGTATTCTCAGCAAAGTTGAGCACAACTTAATCTGCTACGCGGATCTAATTCAGGAGAGGCTACTTTTTCTGCATTTGCTAGAATGGTTCAATTTCCCATCTGTTCCAATGAAAGAAGAGGTTCTGAACCTGTTAAACAGATTGGTTAAGGTAGGATCATTGTGGAATAAAATAATCAGACAAATAAATGTTTCTTAGTCATTTATTTGTAGCATTTATTGAAAATTAAATACTTGGCATTTTAAACAATTTTAAAACAACCAGAAATGTTGATTTTTAATTCATCTGGGTTTATATTGTTCATCTTCCTTTTCTCTTATTTGTGATGTTGAATCTCACATTGTCTCTGCTGTGCTTTGAAGTAGCACAGAACTACTTCTGTGTTCTGTTATATTCTGATTTTTGGAATCATCTTTGGAGATTAACATTTGTCATTATGTTTATCTTTATTTTCTGATATTTACATCTTATAAAGTAGATGTGTCTGTGTGAAAGAGAACATATTTAAAGATAATGTTACAGATCACACTTAATCAGTAGCACATGTATGTTAAGTTGCTTTACCATCTCTTTTTTTGTTATATGTTCCTATGCCTATCTCAAGAGTCGCTAGTTGTCAGGGTCAAATGTCAAATTGTAAGTTTAAGCTTTCAAAACTGTATGTCATTATACAATCATTCAAGAACCTTATTATACTGGCATCCTGTTGACTGGATGGGGGTAGGAGAGGATAAAGTGAGTGTCAGTGGAGAAAAGTAAAAAATTTTATTTATTTAAAAAATAAAAGCGTAGGAATTGATAGTGTGCTTTTCTAGTGTTCCATTTGTTGGCACCTCTCAAAAGTGTTATCAAGTGTTTAACTATATCTCTCTACATTTATGCCCTATTCATGGAAATTCTTCAGGGTGTAGCCATGAAAGATTTGTTTTTCAAAGAAGGATCATCTGGTATACCAAGAATAATTTCATGTTTCGATTGCTGTAAAACAAAGTTTAGAGATTTTGATCTTTATGGTTATTCTCAAGACTACCATCTTCTTATTTTAGTATCCCCCAGCAGTCCAGCATTTGGTTGACCTTGGTGCAGTAGAGTTCTTATCTAACCTTCGTTCTAACGTGGAGCCAAATCTACAGGCTGAAATTGATGGCATTCTCGATGGACTTTTTATTCTTCCTTCAGAAGTTCCTGCACTATGTTCTGCCTCTTACCAAACGGATCAAACTGGTAACTCTTTAGAATCAATTTGATGTAGTCTGTTAAAATATAAATACGTTTGTTATAATGGTAAATTTTAAGGAAAGGGACATTAGATTAAGAAAAAAAAAAGGGTTCTTTTCACCCTCCCCAAACTTACTTTTCTTGTGTTAACTTATGTGACTTTGACCTGTTTTTCCCTCCTCTACTGTTATTCAAAGGAAGATATGCTTGATATTGCTTTTTTGGTTAGGCCTAAAAGATGCCAGTGATTTTGTGAGACCAGCTTGACAGATTATTTCTTTAACAATAACAATGAATTTTCATTGAGCACTCATTATTATGTGTCATACATTGTTCTAAGTGCTTTATATTAGCATTTTTGGACCTTGTTCTTCATGTTGGGTGATAATGATATCTGCCCTAGCTCATGATTTTGTTATGGGGACCAATCAAAATCACATAATGTGAATATTTTGTATGCTGAAATACATAATGGCATACTGGTTAAAGTCAGAGTCAAAGAGACTTGGATTTAGGTAGCAATTTTGCTGTTGGTTGTATGATCTTGGTTAAGGTACTTAACCCCTCCATGCTTCAGTTTTTTTCATCCAAAAATGGGGATAATAAGAAAGAACATCTTTCTCACAGAATTGTGAGGATTAAATGAGACAGTGCCTAATAAAATGCTTAGCATAGGGCCCACCCTATATGGCCCACCATATATTAAGCACAGCAATGTTAGCTGTCACCGTTGTGTTCTTTTTGTTAATGCCTAGTATAGTGCCTTGTATGTGGAAGGCATTTGAATTGATTTAAAGAAAAAATGCTCATGCAATTTGTTGTGATTGAAAAAAAAAAGTTTTTGATTGCTCAATCTGTTAGAGTTAGACCATAGTTTTCTCTACACCATTGCTAGTACTGCTTGCTGCTTAAAGTATTGGTACTACTGTTAACACCCCCAACTACAAAAGCAGCTGCCATTTATTGAGTTTTCCTGTGGAGAACTAAAGGACTTGATTTAAACACATCATCTCATTAAATCTTAAAGCAGCTCTTTGAGATGTTTTTAGTCTTACTTTATAGATGAGAATAGAAATGTAAACATAACTTGCCCCAAATTACCCAGTTTTCTAATCTGTGGCAGAGCCAGGAATCTACAACTTTGCTTTATCTGGCTCTAAAACCTGCCATTACAAATAAATTAGAATCTTAAATTTTGAATTTCCAGTCTAAATCCTTGTAGTGAGATAAGAGGAATAGTCTAGGGCTAATTTTTACTTATCTGTATTGATATTAGGAACTATTGGCATGAAAACATCAAACACAAAATTAAAAGATTTAGTTTCAGCGTTTCCTCATTCTCATTGCAGCTGAACTGCTGAATATGTAATTGCATGTCACAGGGAATTACAAAGCTATTGAAAGATAAGTTTGAATTCTTTGCTTTTGACAACTTTTTTTTAAGGTATTAATGAAAATTGAAGTGATCAGGAACTATATAATTGGAGTAAAAGAGAAGAGGGAGATGGACTAAGAAGCATAGAGGAACAATCCTCAAGTAGTTTGTAGCAGATTCTTCATGTGCATTGTGGATGTTTTCATTCTTTAAAAAATTGTATTTTGCTAACTGTAAAAGAGAGAGGGGACCCCACCCCCATTGGAAATTGTGTCAACATTCACTTTTTTTCCTCTTTAGGCAGATAGAGTATTCAGAGAAAAAAGCTGGACTATTTTTTTTAGTTTGAAAAATCATTCCAAAACTTAAGAGAAAACATTACTATTACAAGAAAGTTTCACTTTTAGCAAATAATGAATCGATCATACAGTAATATATATTTTCTTTTCAGAATTGTCAAAACAACCTGAAATCTTAACAGGATATTTTCCCCAAGACAAAAGTAATTTTCAACAGATGGAAGTGCCTCCACGACCAGTGGGTGTGTATTCTTAGGGAAGTAAATCTTGTTGACTTGGTAAATTGAAAATTAATGTATCATTAATTTTTATTGCTATGAAAGATGTATTGTGGTCAAACTTGAATGTTTCATCACCAAACTACTGTTAAATGTTTCAGTTGCCTCAAATTAGTTTAAGATATCAAGTCTGAATGGTAAAATTTTGTTACTCTACCTGTATTTGAGCAACTGTGTAGATCATTGGTAGTAATGCTGGTAGTACTTAATGCTTATTGACAAATTTTTGTCAGGCATTGTGTCATGCACTCTACATGTGTCATCTTTTTTGTTCTCCAGCTCACTGAATGGTACTGTCCATCCTGTTACTCCAGCCAGAGGCCCTCTTCTACCATTTCTCCAACATCTAGTTGATTAAAAATATTGGTTTAGAGCCTTCTCTCTGGAAGCTCATTTCTAGGTCTTTGCATGTCTGACTGTGTTCAGTCTCTGTCATATGCCACTTCTCAAAGAGGTCTTCCTAATGATTCTAGCCAGTGATCACTATGTTGAGTTTTCTTCCTAACATATTTCATGTTCTGGAATTATATATTTATTTGATTGTTTGTCTCCCTCATTTATAAGCTTAATGATAGCTGTGAACACTGTTTGATCCCCAGTGTCTGGAACAATGCCAAAAATGTATTAGCCACTTAGTGTATCTTCTTTGAAGGAATGAATGAATTTTTGGAGTCCCAATGACATTGCCATTATTAGTATCCCCATTTTATCAATGAGGACAATGAGGTTTAGAAAGGTTAAAAACTTTGTCCTAGGTGACACAGTTAGGAAATGGTTAAGTAAGGATGTACTTAGCATTTTATTACCTGCATAGTTGAGATAAAAAGGATGTGTCCAAGAGTATGTCTGCTAATGTCACATATTCAAATAAACTCAACTTAGAAGTCCTCTATTATTAAAAAGCTTTCATGAAAGCTCACAAATTGAATAACAGCATAAGAAAGAAGAGAAAACTTGTGAAGCTGTTAAATTACTTTAGCTTTCCATTCTGGAAAAGTTTTGGTAGGCCTGTAGGGAGCTTTGTCTTTGAGGCAAGATGGCTGAGAGGCTTAACTGAGTGACGAGAGACATCTGAAGAGGGTGGGAATCTCTAGGGCAGGAGTCGTATAATTATTTCATTATATATTATAATGTAATAATAATAGAAATAAAGTGCACAATAAATGTAATCCGCTTGAGTGATCCTGAAACCATCTCAACCCCCCTTCGATCTGTGGAAAAATTGTCTTACATGAAAATGATCCCTGGTGCCAAAAAGGTTGGGGACCACTGCTTCTAGGGCTAGGAACAGTGGGTATTTGGGTGAAACCTATGAAAACATTAAGGCCAGTTGAGATTGTTACTTTGTTTTATATGAGTTGTAGTTTGTCCTGATTGATGATATGGCTTATTTTGGACACATTTTGTGCAATGGAAGTCTATCCTTCCTTCCACCCACCTCTCGCTGTTTGCTTAAAAGTAAACTCTGCTTTTATGTTAGCACTTTTGAAAGAAGCAACTGTGCTGTGTTTGGGAATTTAATAATACTGTTGCTTGCATTTAACAATTCCATATTCTTTTTAAAGCATTTGGCAGAAAGACTATTTGCCATTTGCAAAGGCTTACGTAGTTGCTGTTTCTCAGTTTTGCCACCTTAACTTGTGCAATATAAGATCTGTTAAAAAATAATTTGAATAGGGATAGTTTAAAACTATTGGTTTCTCACATTTCTTTTCATCTTGTTTGAGCACTTCAACTTTATGGTCTTCAAGTCATCTTCATAGAAGTTTAAACCATATTGGATATTTGAACATGACTAGATATAATATGTTTATATCATTTTTAATTTCTACAAGTAAAAGTTTTCTCCAGATGCTGGTTCCTTTTATGTGAAATTTAAGCTTGATATTCTGGTCAGCCACAGGGTAAAATAGAAAATTTAATTGAAACTTTAAATGTCATTCAGTATTGGCTTGTGTTGAATGCTCGTCTTCTAATACTTATTTTAATATTAGATGGGTTCTGTTTATATTATGAAAATAGACTCTGTTATTTATCTTGTGTAAGAACAAATTTCCAGCTGTTCATTACGTTTTGGGTTACTGTAAGATGTCACCTTTATTTTGGGCCTTGTTTTAAAGGTGAAGCCTTACTCTTAACATTTTGAATCTGTCATCTCTTTATTCTTTGATACCTTAAGTTTTGCTATTCCATTAACAGTAAATCAGATTGTGAAGTGTTTGAAGTTTTCTACATTTCCTTGGCTACCCTTGACTACAACTGATAGACACGTTCTCTCCTCTAACGAAAGGTACAGTGCCTGACCTATTTCAGGTATTTTTGTTCATTTATGGCCATTAAATGTGGTAATTATTACTAAACATTTTCACCAGGAAAAGATACTCAGTGGCTGTGAAAGGTAGTAATGGGCATATATTAATATAAATGATTTTTAGTATTTTAAAAAGCCAGAAAAATTCCTGTTTGCCTTTAATGAATCTACTCATCAAGTTTCTTTTATGTAATTGGAATCTTATGTAGTCCTTGGTAACATGACTTACATCTTATTGACCAGATTCTCTTATTGGCCATTGCTTATGCCCTTTATTAATAAAAATGGAAAAATTCATCCGAAGTGCAGTCTTTTGGTAGAATGTATTTCAAAACATGTGCTCCATTAGGAGAAAAATTATACCATGTTGTGAAGATTGGGTACTGCTGATCTAATCTTAAGTAATGGCTATTAATTGATTGGTACCCTCAAAAGTAAATAGCTGATATATAGAAATTTAGAGACTGTTTTAATGTCCAGGTTCACTTTGTGCAATTTCAGTGAATGCCACAATAAATGAGTTGTCTGCCTTTTTTGTGTGTGAATCTGGAAATAAAGACCAACTTGATAGAGCTAGGACCAGATCCAGTGGATGCTATTCAGTGATTTTTAATGATGGCACTTCTAAAGCATCAGTAAATTCTCTTGGAACAAAATATTTAAGAGGTAGAGTGCACGTGGGAAAGGGGTAGCGGGCTGTATGATCTGTCAGTTCTCAGTCAGTCCCTAAGGCAGAGACGGTAATAGTTTCTAATGCATGCCTCTGGATGGTGGATGGTGGATGGTGGACTGGAACTGGGGTGTGGGATGAACAACTGGCACATCTCTAGACGGGCAGAAATTGAGAAGTATCCTCTGTATGAGATGAGTGGAGTCTTAACCTGATTCACCTAGAGTGAGGAATATCAGTAAGGAATCTAATTCCTAGGATTTACCTCTATAATTATTTTTTTTCTGTCTTATTTCTTAATTTATTTAGCAGATTTCATTGAATTCTGTGCCCTTTGACCTCATTGACTTCATTTTGTAGCATTATGATAGTCTCTGGGGATACAATGGTTAGTTATTATGTAGTTCCTGCTCTTGAGGGGGTCTAGTGGGGGATACAGAGTCAACGAGCAATTGTAATGTCACAAAATATAGACAAATGGAAGAAGCACCTTCCTAGAGTTATTTATTGATTGGGAAAAGATCTAGAAAGGCTTTTCAGGGGAAGTGATGTCTCAGCTGAGTCCTAAAGGATTGTTAATAGAGGAGTCGTTATGCCACTAGGCTGCTTAGAATCTGGTATAGGTGAACTCTTTTTAAAAATGAATAACACTATATTTTGTAGCTCTTTAAGAAGTAGTAACCATACTTTAATCTGGAACACCTGTGAACTATTGAAGGATGTTATCATGCAAGATTTTCCTGCTGAGATTTTCCTTCAAAGGCCCAAAATCGTTCAAGTGAGTACCCTCTAAAATTTTAGATTTTGAAATAGAGACCTTTTTTCAATAAAACAAATTTTGCAGAGTAGGAGTTCTTGGGAAGGAAATTTGTCTAATGTATTTAAAAATGAAGTATTTGGCTATTTAAACTACTTATTCACTATCTTTTTTGAATAGTTCTTCTAGTAATAGTAGTTTCATTTGACACACGCAGTCCAGTTTGGCCACCTTGAATTACCATTTACAGATTACCTAAAGGGGAGAATAGACTTAGGAAATTGAGGTTGGGCAGCAGTAACCCTCATTAACAGTAAGAATAGCATGGCTTTTTGAGCAGGCACAGTGCTACATGCTGGGAAAACAGTAGCAGTGAGCAAAATAGATGGTTTCTTTCATCTAGTCTATTGTTTATATAGTAGAGAGAGAAAGATCCAGGGTGGGGGATTGTGGCAGGTTCATAGCATCTAGTAATGTCTTAGCATTGTCACTCCACACAGAGCTGAAGTGGACTCCAGTGAATGGCAACTCTTAATACATACTGTTGTAGCTGGCATGATAGCAGAGGAAAAGGTGTTAATTACCAAAATGTGGTAAAATGATTTAGATATGTGAGATGAAAAGGGCTTGCTGTGATTTTTAAAAAGTTCTTTGTAGGCCGGGCGCGGTAGCTCATGCCTGTAATGCTAGCACTCTGGGAGGCCGAGGCGGGAGGATCGCTGGAGGTCAGGAGTTCGAGACCAGCCTGAGCAAGAGCGAGACCCCCTGTCTCTACTAAAAAATAGAAAGAAATTATCTGGACAACTAAAAATATATAGAAAAAATTAGCCGGGAATGGTGGCGCATGCCTGTAGTCCCAGCTACTTACTCGGGAGGCTGAGGCAGAAGGATTGCTTAAGCCCAGGAGTTTGAGGTTGCTGTGAGCTAGGCTGACGCCATGGCACTCTAGCCATGGCAAAAGAGCAAGATTCTGTCTCAAAAAAAAAAAAAAAGTTCTGTGTAATGTAATGTCCTGAATGGGGAATAATTCCTGTCTTTTCTCAGAATGGACACCCAACAGATTTTAGAAATAAGGGCCGGGTTCGGTTGCTCACACCTGTAATCCTAGCACTCTGGGAGGCCGAGGTCAGAGGATGATTTGAGGTCAGGAGTTTTGAGATCAGCCTGAGCAAAAGCGAGAACCCATCTCTACTAAAAATAGAAAAAATCAGCCGGGCATGGTGGTGCACGTCTGTGGTTCCACCTACACGGGAGGGTGAGGCAGGAGGATCGCTTGAGCCCAGGAGTTTGAGTTTGCTGTGAGCTAGGCTGATGCCATGGTACTCTAGCCTGGGCAACAGAGCGAGAGTCTATCTCAAAAAAAAAAAAAAGAAATAAGAAACACTATTCTATTTAAATTTTATTATCTTATTCTGACCCATCTTCTTGCATTATGTTAAATCATTTTTGCTCATTTCTGTTTCTTATATTTTATAAATATTTGACAACTTAATTTTATTTTTTGGTTATTCACTTACTGAGGCTCCACATTTTTCTGTGAAGTTGACCACTTTGTTCCCTTAATCATTTTCACTGCTCTTCTTTATTTCAGAGCCTTTTATCTCTGTTGAAACTGGCCTTTGGAGGAGATGGAAAACATCGCCTGGCATTACAGTCAGTGTCCTGCTTGCAGCAGCTGTGCACATATTTAAGAAACAGACTTAATTTTCACCGAGATCCAGGTTTTTTCTCCAATAAACAGGGTATTTATTTTTATTTATTCATTAGCCACTGGCATTATTGCAGATTCTTCTAAGAACTCCTCATTATACTTACTGTATATACATTATCACAACATAAACTCCCCATTCCTAAATGTAATCACAGTGTCATCTTTGAATACAGTGTGAATGATAGAATCACCATGCACCTTAATCTTGTACTGGTTTTTTGTTTTTATTAGAGACATTTACAAAGTGTTTTTCTTTTTTCTTCCAGATGTATAGAGATTCCTAATAAACAGTGTTGTTGGAACTTAGGGACTAGGATTCTGAGTATGGCTATTCATGTGGGACTTTGTGCATTTTAGAAAGTTTTATATTGTGTTAATAAATTGGTTTGAAAAATACTGAATTTTGCTATTTTTGTGCAGCTTGTGATGTAGTCAGATATTGTAGCAATGCCATACTTTTCAGAGAAAAAGCACCACCTAATGGCCAAGTAGAATACCAGACTGACCTTGACAAAACAATATTTACAATTTAGGATTTCTATGTGCTTATACAAAGAGCATTGAAATTCAGATGTAAAATTACAATCATTTGTCATCATGTTTCACAGTTAATCCCTATTTAGTTGGGAGCTTCACTGATGCTATGCTACTTGAATATTTATGCTTTATGTTGGCTTTATTATAGATCTTAGAGAGTATGGGGTTTCCTCATTAATATTCTTGAGGAGGTATGGCATTCTGCAAATGACTGATAACAGAGAGCTTCTGGGTACTTCATACTTCAACAGAAAAAGAGTTCTAATAGTTGATAAAAATAGTTGATATCGCTGAAGATTTATTCATATGTTAAATATTTATCACCTACTATATGTCAGTTGATATTCTAGCCTTTGGTGGGAGGGAGTATATCACTGAACAAACAGCACAATGTTACGCGATCATCACCGCTCTCTGTTTCCAAACTTTTTTCATTACCCTAGACAGAGACTCTGTAATCATGAAGCGGTGACTCCCTATTTCCCCTTTCCCCAAAACCCCTGGTAACCTCTAATCTATTTTCTGTCTCTGAATTTGTCTATTCTCGGTATCTCACATAAGTAGAACCATACAATATTTGTCCTTTTATTTCTGATTTATTTTACTTATAATGTTTTTAGACTTTATCCACATTGTAGCATGTGTCAGAACTTCATTCCTTTTTATGGCTGAGTCATAGTCCATTGTATTTGTTGATGGACATATGGGTTGTATCCACCTTTTGGCTATTGTGAAAAATAATGCTTCAGTGAACACTGGCATATTAGTATCTGTTCAAGTTTCTGTTTTCAATTCTCTTGGGTATACCTAGGAGTGGAATTGCTGTGTCATATGGCAATTCTATGTTTAGCTTTTTGAGGAACCACCAAGTTATTTTCCACAGCAGCTGTACCATTTTATAATACATTCCCACCATCAATATATGAAGTTTCCAGTTTTTCTGCATCCTCGTTAATACTCATTCCTTTCTTTCTTTCTTTCTTTCTTTTTCTTTCTTTCTTTCTTTCTTCCTTTTTTTTTTTTTGGTCATAGCCATTCTATTAGGTGTGAAATGGTATGTCATTGTGGTTTTGATTTGCATTTCCCTGAAGGCTAATGATTAATGACTAAGGATTGTCTAATAACTTTTCATGTGCTTATTCGTTCATATATCTTTTTGCAGAAAGATCTATTAAAGTCGTTTGCCCATTGGGTTGTTTGTCTCTTTATTGTTGAGTTTTAGAAGTTATTTGTATATTCTGAATATTAAACCCTTGTTAGATATATGATTTGCAAATATTTTCTTGCATTAAGTTATCTTTATACTTTTCTTGATAATGTTCTTCAATGCACCAAAGTTTTAAATTTTGATGAAGTCCAATTTATTTGTGTTTTCTTTGGTTTGTGCTTTGATGTCATATTTAAGAATCATAGCCAAATCCAAGGTCATGAAGATTTACGCCCATATTTCTTGCTAAAAGCTTTATGGTTTTAGCTTTTATATTTAGATTGATCCATTCTGAGTTAAGTTTTTGCATATGGTTTGAGGTAGGGAGTCTCAGTTTTAGGCAGAGGAGTGCATGGTCTACTATTGTTCTGGTTTGGTAATCTCTAATGTTGTAAGTGAATACCATTGGCAAGTAGATTCCATATAATCAGGTCAGTTAGATATAAACCTAAATGTGCTAAGTGAATACTTGCAGAAAAGGTTGATCTTTACTTTTATTTTTACCCCTGTAGAAGCATTTCTGTTATCTTAATTTTGTTAATGTTTTGGAAAAGTGACACATAATTACTACATAATCAATAGTCTGTTTCTACTAAGGGATAATTTTATTCTTTTTTTTTTTCCCCAGACACAGTTTCCCAAAATTCTTCTTTGTCTTATTGTCATGAAGCAAGAGGTACTCATCATTCCCAGAATCCTTCTCCAGGAAGCAGTAGCCCTCGGCCTTCTGTGGTTGGGCGCACAGGCCAGCGACTCAGAGGAGATGGGCAGGATTGGGATGCAGGGTCCTCTAGGTCAGCAGTCCCCAACCTTTTTGGCACCAGGGGCCAGTTTCATGGAAGACAATTTTTCCATGGGACCAGGTGGGGGGGTGGTGTTGCGGGGAAGGGGAAGGTGGAGCTCAGGCAGTGAGGTCTGGCCTGGTTCTTAACAGGCCATGGGCCAGGCCACGGCGCGGGGGTTGGGGACCGCAGCTCTAGGTGACTGTTGGTGGTGTCTCTGGGAAATTAGAAAAGCCCAATTAACTTGTATGTGTGTTAATTTCAGAGGAGATCATTATTTTTCTCTGTCTTCTTTATAAAAATATTACCACAGATATAGGCCTTGTGTTAAACCACTGGCTTTCATACTTTCTTCACCATGATCCGCAGTAAGGATAAATAAATATTACATTGCAACTTAGTACTCAGTACACAAACATATGTTCTGTGTGTGTATGTGTGTGTATGTTTGTTTTGTCCACCAAAACAAAATGTTCACAAAATAGTACTCTGATTTCATGTTCTACACACTGAATTATACTTTCTGTTCCTTTCTACTTCATTTAAAAAGGAATGATGATTCCGACCCACTAAGTTGTTTTTACCAGCCATGAATGGAATATGATGTAGTTAAAAGCATAACTTTAAATGATAGATACATTTTTGATGTATTTTAAAAACATTTTTATAAGTCTAATCATAATTTAAATGCATAAATGTTTACTATTAAAAGGAGTAATTAGAGGACATTTTTAGAAAACAAGGACTCCTTCAAGGGATATGATTTATGGTATCTTATTTATTTGTATAAACATAGATTTTCATTTACCAACTTTGCTTAAAGGGGTTGGCATGGTATTTGTATATTACCTTATCCTTAGGCTATAAACATCTTAAAAACATATTAGTCTCTTCTTTAGTGTCATTTTAAAAAATGTTTAGTAAGATGAACATTTATTTGTCTGTTGGCTTGTTTATTTTCTTGTAATACTGCTTCTACTGCTACAAGCTAACACCAATTCATGCTTGCTGAGTCTATGATGTTATGCCACGTTTTGCGTACTTTGTCTCCTTTGGTTATCCTTGTAACAGTCCTATAATAAGATTGGTATTATCATTTTACAGAAAAACCTGAGGCATAGAGAGGTTAAGAGCATTACAGTTGGTAAAGAGCAGAGCTGGGGTTGAATAATATGATAGGAGAGCCTGTGCTCTTAGTCCATGTTATAGTTGGTTCATCAGTCATGATTTTTCTCTTTACCCTTTTAAAGCCTTTCTGCCTCATTCTCTAGTGTGCTACATGCTCTTAGGTTTTCACTCTTGAGTGTGAACAACTTCCTTATAGGGCCTTTCAGAGTTTGAGAGAAGCCAGGTCATTTCCATATTTTGGGATGTTTGGTATCACGATATTGAAGAAATGACAAAATGGTTATAAAATTTGGGGAGTTTTAAATGTTCTGTAGCATTAGCATATTTCTGTGATTCAGCTTCAATTGTGGATAACATCAAAAGTCAAAATTTTGAGTTTCTTTGTAAATGTGAGGTTTAAGCCTCTTTTTTAGCCTATATCATTTTTTTAAATCCTCACCTCACCACTTTACACACAACATAAGAATTTTTTAATGAAAAAAGCCAAGGAAGGTGGGATGTTCCATTTTTTTGGGTGCATTTTTAAAATTATATGATGCTGAATATACATTTCTCATGATGTTTTTCTGGGACTACCCTTTAGTTGCTAACGTTGGCTTAGTTAGAACATTTGGTGAAAATCACAGAAAATCTAGGAAACTATGAACTGTTTAGTTTTGCTTTTACCAGTTGATTATAAGAAAGCTTTGCTATAAATCTGCTTGTTTTCTTTTAGAAATGAATGGGTTATCAGTATTAATGTTGATATGTTTTGAGATCATCAATTCGAAAAGCAAAATATAGGTATAATTTTGGCTTCATTTACAATTTTGAGTCATTTTTGTAGAATTTAAATTCATAAATTTGTCAAGGTTTCTACAGATCTGACCAGAATTATTACATGAAGCAATAGAGTTGTGACTAGTGTGAGAGGCTTCTACTGTGCCAGGCAGCAGATATGCTGTAAATATGTTGGAGGGTTTCCATATGCAAGGTTTATCATCTGTTTATTTTACAGTGGAAGTAGTAGTCACGCTCACATAAACTCTAGGATATCTGTCCTTTCGCCTTTGGATATGGGACACATAGATCTGCCAGAGCTGGAAACTGAAGACACATTGGAACTCCAGTTCCAGCAACTCAGTCTTCCCCAGTTCTGTGTCTCCATTCTGGAATCAGCAGTTCCTCTCTTAAGAACAGGTTAGTTTTTGAAATCATAGTTCTTATACAATTCGTGTTAGTTTTGTATTTTTTCTGGGACCTTTATTTTTCTTTTATTCCCTTCTGTGTTAGGGCCTTTGGAATCTATATTTACTTATTAATTTCTAAGAACTTAATAAGGTCTTTATTATATCTTAATCAAATGAGGATTCCTAGAAAGCTATTCAGATAGAGCATCCTCTTATTTTTTATCGGTTTTTATTGGTACAGTCTTCTGCTTTTTGTATTGGTATTGTAAATGTCAGCACTGACAATATTATGCAGCTGGAGTAGATTAGAGAAGGTAGACTGGTATGAATAGACCAGAATAAAAAAAAAATCTTTGGCTTTTGCCCTTTAGAAACTTTTTGACTTGCTCTCAGTCATTTACTCTTCCTGTTCATTTTTTCTTTAAGCCATGACACATGTTTAAAACAAAACCTTAAAACTGGATTCTTACCTTTGTAGTAATTTGTTTTTCTTTAAAAAACCCACAAATATTTTGGGGTTACATTTTTACTTAGATGTATAAGGTATATTTGAAAGAGATTTACTGAAATACATACTGGTATGTCATAATTTTACTAAGGTGTGGTAACAATAATAACAATATGGCTGATGCCTACCAGAGTCTAGTAATAAAACAACAGTTACCGTGTATTGAGTTCCTGCTGTGTTCAGCTATTGTACTTGGTTTTGTGTGCATTATTGCATATACCCTCACACCAGCCCATTTAGTCTTCCCATAGTGGAAGGATTTTGTCCCCACTTTTACATACGAGGAAACTGAGGTTTAGAGTGGTTTAGAAACTTACCTAAAGTCAAACAGCTTAGAGCAGGGATTGGAACCAAGGTTTTCTGAATCCAAAGCCCATGTTCTTAAATGCTGTAACATTTTGCAAGGTAAAGAAAGTTCTGGAAGCAGTAATGACTTTTATTTTCAAAATCATACATTTTTAGCAGTTGATAAACTTGTCAAGATATAAATACAAAACAAGCAAGTTTTTCTCTTTTTAGTTTATACTGGCAAAGTGAACAATACATCCCATGTTAATGGGTAAGTCCTATAGCTATTTTTTGCCTGCTTGAGGTGATAGGGAGGAAAGGAGGAGGAAGGTATGTATTTGGAAAGTGTTTAAAATGTTTGTTTTTTTTTTTTTTTTTTTGAGACAGAGTCTCACTTTGTTGCCCGGGCTAGAGTGAGTGCCGTGACGTCAGCCTAGCTCACAGCAACCTCAAACTCCTGGGCTTAAGCGATCCTCCTGCCTCAGCCTCCCGAGTAGCTGAGACTATAGGCATGCGCCACCACGCCCGGCTAATTTTTTCTATATATATTTTTAGTCATCCAGATAATTTTTATTTCTTTTTTTTTTTTTTTTTTGAGACAGAGTCTTGCTCTGTTGCCCGGGCTAGAGTGAGTGCCATGGCGTCAGCCTAGCTCACAGCAACCTCAAACTCCTGGGCTCAAGCGATCCTACTGCCTCAGCCTCCCAAGTAGCTGGGACTACAGGCATGCACCACCATGCCCGGCTAATTTTTTCCATATATATATATTTTTAGTTGGCCAGATAATTTCTTTCTATTTTTAGTAGAGACGGGGTCTTGCTCAGGCTGGTCTTGAACTCCTGACCTCGAGCGATCCACCCGCCTTGGCCTCCCAGAGGGCTAGGATTACAGGCGTGAGCCACCTCGCCCGGCCTTACCTACTTCTCACTGAGTGAATAACCGCTTCCATGAGTTAGGACTGTATATTAATTCATATACTAATAATGTGAAATGAAAGAAGATCTGAACTTTGGCATCATAAAGTATATATGTTTATCTGCTTTGTATACTGAGGAGAACAGTTTTAGACTTAATGATTTTGCATTTAACCTTTTCTTAATTTGCTGTAAAAAGTCAGATTGATAATTATAAAGCTATGTCTTGGTACATAAAAATTTCTAAATGTTCTCTTGCCCTTTAGTGATAAATTATTGTATAATTTGTAATTGTTCAGTGTCATAAGAGATTTCTAAAGGAACTTGCTCCAGCTGTTTTCATGCAAAAATAAATCTAGATCCTTATGATCTAGCAGTTTGCTTTACTTTTATTCATTAGAAATTAACTTTTGGAATGTGGGACAGGGAAGTCTTATTTGAATGTTCAGTTTACATAGAATTATGCAGAGTGGAATTCTTTTGTTATTCTGTTTCTATGGAGAAAGGAGAGACACCTGATGGGTGTGACTCTTGACAACACAGTTTCTTTTGGAATTTTTTTGGAGTTAAGTACAGATGGAATTTATTTATTTAGAGACAGTCTCACCCTGTTGCCTGGCTAGAGTGCAGTGGCCTCATCATAGCAGAGATAGGGTCTTGCTCTTCGGCAGGCTGATCTGGAACTCCTAAGCTCAAGCGATCCTCCCTCCTCGGCCTCCCAGAATGCTAGGATTATAGGCATGAGCCACCACGCACGGCCCACGTGGGATTTTTTAAAGTTTCTTCAGCAAAGGCCAATGTGGACACTTATTCCTTTAGTTGCTTCAGTCCAAGCTTAGCTTCTCAAGGAACTCCTCTGTAGGAAAATACTCATTTATGACAGGATTTAAGCCTTCTGGTACTAAATAGAAATTATTAGAATTCATTTTTTAAACTTGCCTAATGCTTTGTCACATACTATGTGTAACACGAATAGTCTCTGAATTTGAAAAATTATTTTAATCTATCTCACAGTATTTTTAGTTAATAATTGCTGCTCTTTTCTTATCTTTCCCACTTATGAGCACATTTGATTTGTTTTAGTCAAGTAGTATTATGATTGGAACAGACGTCTTAAATGGTGGTTGTAGATTGTGACTTCCCTTTTCATCTCTTGAAGCAGTTCTAAAAACATTTTAAAAAACGACAGAGAAATAGGAATTTTGTGGCATGACTGTCTAGAGAATTGAGCAGTATAATATTTGGCTGATTATTTTTAAGTAACTTTTTTTTCTTAGTTTCTTCTATTTCTATTCCTAGGTAGTAGACAAATGATAATAAGAGTTCTGGAATTGCTTGCAGAAGATATGATACTTATTGGTGAAGCACTGTCAGCAGATATCTGGGATGACAGCAGCCTTTTTGCAATAGATACGGTGAGAATCAATGTTTTCTTTGGGATATGGTAATAGTATTAGTTTTTTATTTTATTTTGGTTCTTTTAAGCTGGTTTCATTGTCTCATTAGTCTTTGAAAGCTTTTTTTCTTTCTGACACAGTATGTCCCAGGTTTATTTTGTACATAGTCTGGAACAGGCCATTTCTCCCGAGGTTCTGGTTCTGGTTAATGGGGGAGGGTATATCAAGACCAAGAACGGGCCATTAGGGGTGCTTAGCTACTGGGGGTAGATAGCTACTGTGATATCATTCTTTCCTTTCAGTAACAGAACTAGGAAATATATATTTTATTTTATTTTATTTTATTTTTATTTTTATTTTTTTTTTTGAGACAGAGTCTCACTTTGTTGCCCAGGCTAGAGTGAGTGCCGTGGCGTCAGCCTAGCTCACAGCAACCTCACACTCCTGGGCTTAAGCGATCCTACTGCCTCAGCCTCCCGAGTAGCTGGGACTACAGGCATGTGCCACCATGCCTGGCTAATTTTTTTTTTTGCTATATATATTTTTAGTTGGCCAGATAATTTCTTTCTATTTTTAGTAGAGATGGGGTCTCACTCAGGCTGGTCTCGAACTCCTGACCTCGAGCGATCCACCCGCCTCGGCCTCCCAGAGTGCTAGGATTACAGGCGTGAGCCACCGCGCCCGGCCGGAAATATATATTTTAAAAAATCATGAGTTGATATTGCTAGTTCTCTCCTTTTAAACATATTTCTTTTCTTTTCTTTTTTTTTTTTTGAGACAGAGTCTTGCTCTGTTGCCGGGACTAGAGTGAGTGCCATGGCGTCAGCCTAGCTCACAGCAACCTCAAACTCCTGGGCTTATGTGATCCTACTGCCTCAGCCTCCCAAGTAGCTGGGACTACAGGCATGTACCACCATACCCAGCTAATTTTTTCTATATATATTTTTAGTCGGCCAGATAATTTCTTTCTATTTTTAGTAGAGACAGGATCTCGCTTTTGCTCAGGCTGGTCTCGAACTGACCTTGAGCGATCCACCTGCCTCGGCACTCCCAGAGTGCTAGGATTACAGGCGTGAGCCACCTCGCCTGGCCCAAACTTGTATTTCTTATTGTTGTACTTTTGCTTGTACAAAGTCTTAGTTCCTCACAATATCAGTATAATTGCTTATTAGCTTTTAACTTAAGCATATATAGAATAGTTTCAGAATAGCAATATAAATATCACTATGAATAACTCTAATGAAGTTCAGGATTTCCTTGCAGTTCTTTTTGACCTAGACTAATCTCACTAAGGACATACAGTCAAAATGTTGTACCTTAAAGCCACTTGGAAGAATTCTTTTCTTTGTTACCAATTCAATTAGATTTATTTCAATTTGTCTCCACTTTTGGGAATTGCTTTTTTCCTCAAAAATGCAGCCCAGAGATGTCTCCCTGCCATTCTGTTCTCTTTAAGATATGTTCCTTATTGGTAGCCATTTTTATTTTCTGGCTTATTTTGTCTATTTTTATCTTTTGTTTTCAAATGTAAGCAAATAAGTATGTAGATTCTTATCTCCTCTCTGATCTTACATAAAAGGTAGTATATTAATACCCTGTTTTATACCTTCCTTTTATAACTTAAACATGTGTCATGTAGCACCTCCCCATGCCACTACCGCTAGCCCTCCAACCTTTTTTTTTTTAACATTCTAATAGATGTGTAATAATATCCTATTGGGTTTTAATTTGCATTTCTCTAGTGACTAATGATATTGAGCATCTTTTGTAATTTCCAGTGAACAAGTTTAGGACTTTTTTATTTTAAACTTATTTCTAATTATTTTATCCTTTTTAATGCCATTGTTAATGGCAGTTTTTTTACTTTAATTTTTTGGATTGTTCTTTGTTAGTGTGTAGAAATACAATTGATTTTTGTGTATTGATCTTCTGTTCCGTTGCCTTGCTTAACTTATGAGTTCTGATAGGTTTTTTTTTTTTGATTCCTTCTGATTTACTATCTATGGAATCATGTTATCTGTGAATAAAAACAGTTTTAGGATCATGTTATCTGTGAATAAAGACAGTTTTATTTCTTTCTACCTAATCTGGATGCCCTTTAATTTCTTTTTATTGTCCAATTGCCCTGACTAGAGCCTCCCATACAATATTGAATAGATGTGGTGAGAGCTTCCTTCCTGATCTTAGAGGGGAAGCATTTAATCTTTCACTGTTAAATAGGATATTAGCTCTAGGACTTTTGTATTTTGTAGATTCCCTTATAAAGTTCAGGAAGTTCCCTGTATTCCTAGTTTGTTGAATGGTTTTATCATGAATGGGTATTGTATTTTGTTAAATCTTTTCTATATCTATTGAGATGATCATTTAGTTTTTGAAGAGCAAAAGTTCTTAATTTTGATGAGGTTGAGTTTCTCAGGTTTTTTTTTTTTTATGGATCATGCTTTTGATGTTGTAGCTAAGAAATATTTGTCTAATCTGGGGTACTAAAATTGATTCCTGTGTTTTTTTTTAAGAAGTATTATGGTTTTACATTTACTTCTATAATTAATTTTGAGTTAATATTTATATGTAGTACAAAGTGAGGAATGAATTTTTTCCTTTTTTTTGCTTATGGGTATACAGTCTTTTTAGTATTATTTGTTCAAATGACTATCCTCTCTTTCCGGAATTGGTTACCACCTGCCTATGTATGGATTTATTTCTGGACTGTATTCCATTGATCTGTTTTCTCTTTTGATGCCAATACCCACCTCTCTTAATTATTTTATTTTATTTTATTTTATTTTATTTTGAGACAGAGTCTTACTCTGTTACCCGGGCTAGAGTGCCATGGCGTCAGCCTAGCTCACAGCAACCTCAAACTCCTGGGCTCAAGCTATCCTCCTGCCTCAGCCTCCCGAGTAGCTGGGACTACAGGCATGTGCCATCATGGCCGGCTAATTTTTTCTATATATATTTTTAGATGTCCATATAATTTCTTTCTATTTTTAGTAGAGACGGAGTCTGGCTCTTGCTGAGGCTGGTCTCGAACTCCTGAGCTCAAACCATCCGCCTGCCTCGGCCTCCCAGAGTACTAATTATTTTAGCTTATAAGAAGTCTTGAAGTCAGATGGTATAAGTAAGTCCTTCAACTTTGTTCTTCTTTCTCAAAGTTGTTTTGGCTATTTTAGGTCCTGTGTATTTCCAGCATGAATCAAACTTGTCACTTTCTCCAAAAAAGCCTGCTGTGATTTTGAATGGAATGGAGTTGAATTTGTAGATCAATTTGGGAAAAAGTGACATTGACATCTTAACATAAAAATATTGAGTCTTCTGATACCTGGACACCATATGTATGTCTTCACTTATTTAGCTCTTTAATTTGTCACAGCAGTGTTTTGAAGTTTTCAGTGTATAGGACTTCCACATCTAAGTATTTCAGTTTTGGGTCTTTTTCATTGTTTTTTTTTTTCTCTGTCTTTGGATATTTGGTATATTTACTAATTTCTTATTTGATGTTGGACATTTTGAATATTACCTAGTTGAGTGTCTTGATTCTTTTTTTTTTTTTTTTTTGGTCCTTTTAGAAGTTGAGTTCTATTCTTAAGGTGATGAAGTTACTGGTGGAGTAATTTCATTTCTTCAAGTCCTTTTAAAATTTTGTTAGAATGGGTCTTGAATAGTGGTTTTCAACTGGGGGCAGTTTTGGCCCCCAGAGGACATTTGGCAATGTCTGCAATTGTTTTTGGTTTTCGCTACTGGAGAGGTGCTACTTGCTTTTAGTGGATTGAAGCCAGGACGACTCTCCATAAAAAAGAATTTTTTGGCTCAATATTTCAATCTTGAGGAAAACTTAAAGTTGAAAAACTCTAACCTAGAGGTACCTTTGCTTGGGGTTCAATTCTACTCCTAAAGTGTGACTCCACTGAGATCTCTACTACATGTCCAATGTGATTACTGATGACTCTCTACTCTGGCTGGTTGAAGCTTGAATCTCTTACTGTCCTGAGTGAGCCCTGAGAGTTGTTCAGTTTAAATCTCAGAGGTCATTTTGGCCTTCATTTGTGGGAGTTCCTTCCTGTAACCTGAGCCACCTAATATCAGCATGGACAAAACAGAATCCTTTTTAGGGTTCTGGAGCTCTTTCTTTGCATATCTGTCCCACAATTTCTAACTATTTCAGCTTCCACAAGCATCTTCACCTCCTTGGTCATCAAGATTGTCAGACTCTTTGGGTTTCTCTCTCCTGTTTGCTGTATAGTAATTTTTTTTTTTTTTTTTTGAGACACAGTCTTGCTCTGTTGCTCGGGCTAGAGTGAGTGCCATGGCATCAGCCTACTCACAGCAACCTCAAATTCCTGGGCTTAAACGATCCTCCTGCCTCAGCCTCCCAAGTAGCTGGGACTACAGGCATGCGCCACCATGCCCGGCTAATTTTTACTATATATATATATTTTTAGTTGGCCAGATAATTTCTTTCTATTTTTAGTAGAGACGGGGTCTCACTCTTGCTCAGGCTGGTCTCGAACTCCTGACCTCGAGCGATCCACCCACCTCGGCCTCCCAGAGTGCTAGGATTACAGGCATGAGCCACCATTTGCTGTATAGTAATTGTTTTCAGGTATAGTAGCATTCTTATTGCTTATTTTCCTCCCTCTGGCATCACAGTCCTGGACTTCCTACTGTCCAATGTCTAACAATAATTTTTTAATGTATTTTTGTGCAGTTTTCTAGTTGGTTTCTTGGGACGGAGAAGATCAATCCTTGTTATTACTTCATGGCCAGAAGTGGAAGTTTTATATAAGGCTTTTAATTATGTCATTTAAGCAACTGGCTTATCTGCTAGTTATTAGGGACTTAACTACGTTTATCTAGAGTAAAAGTTCAAGATCAGTTTTCAAGTAATCATTCAAGGTGTGGAGAGATCTGAAGGATGCCTTGTTCTTTGCTGTTTGTATTTCAGTAGGGTAATTTTGGAAAGTATAGCTTTTTTTTTTTTTTTTTCCCAGAAAGTGTTTTGGTAAGTAATATTTTACATGAGTAATCAACACATGTACAGTGGCCTTAGGAATGTTTTCTTACAACATAATATTTAAGGACTCTATAGACTACCAGAGTATGTCTTCAATATACCATAAATCATTTGTCATTTTATATCTTTTAGTTTGAAATTATCATCTGATAAGCTTGCATTCCTTGGGAATTGGTATTCTGTCTATTCTGTTATTGTGAATTGGTGTAATGTCTGGTCTGTCTGTCTTTCTTCTCCTTCTTCCTTTCCTTCTTTTTTGCTTGTCTTGTCATGGCAGTGAATCAAAATTTATTAGTTATAAAAATATATATTGACTCTTATAGTTACCAAATTTTCTTTTTCCTTATGCTGTTTTGATCTAGGTCTGTCTATATTTAATTAAACTTTGTTGCAGGCTGTCTGAAATCCTTGTGAATAGAGGTCAGAGCATAAAAGATAAGTAAAATACAGATGTTTACTTAATAGCAACATCCATGTGTGAAAAAAACGCAAACTTTATTTTTTCAATAATATAAACCTCTTGAATAGAGAAACAAAAAAATTATATATTTTATAACAGGTATACTTTTATATTTTCAAGTCCTTCCGTTTCTGATAATAGTTCTTAATCTTGGTTTTTCTTCAGTCCTTAAGGTTATTGCACTATTTTGTAGTACTTTTCGGAGATTTTCACATATTGAAGATTTTCAACAAGTGAGCTTTTCCTTAGAAGTGTGAGGAATGCTTTATCAGTTGCTTCTTAAATTAACTTTCATTTTCTTGGCTGGAACATTTATCTGTGAAAGTTAGTCATTCACTTTTAACTTTTGGCTGCTGATCTTTTATGATTCAATGAATTATTTTTACTTTAAAGGTTAATTCTGTTGTACAAGTGCCAACTGGTATGTTAGAAATGCTAAATAAAACAGTACTGCTTGAAATTATATTTGATTTACTTGTTTAAAAAGAATAAATGCCTCCTAGAAAAAAAATCTCTTTCCTTTGGCTATATATTAAAAGAAGCAAACAAGTAAAATTTTTAATGTTCCCACTTTTGCCAATTTTGAGAAGAAAGAAGCAGTATTTTTGTTGAGTCATTAAAGGGACAAAATAATAAAATGTGTTATTACCAATTGCCTGAGAATATATAATCAAATCTCTAGATATTTCAAATAATGCTAACATCAGTGACATCAAACATGTCTGGAATACTCTATCTCAATTTGGTTAAGCTGAGGTTAGTAAAAGAAATTTTCCCAAACTGAATATTTTTATTTCACTTGAGGTGAATAAAATAAAAAATATTTTTACCAAAATTATAATATTTTGTTAAAATTAAAACATTATTGATAAGCACATATAAAAGTTTACCTAAAGTATGTCATATGTCATCCCCCCTCCAGTGAAATCAAGTATGTTATTTCCTTATTTACATGCCAAGTTAGATTCAAGGAGTAAGGAGCTTTACTTACACCAGATAACGTCAGACTACGGGGTCTGTCTTCTGTTCATTTTCTGCATTTCTTTTCTGTGTCCCTCCTGTCATTGCAATCATTGAAGAGTGATTTTTTTCTTCTTTATGACTCATTGCTTCTAAATTCCCGCCTTACCTGCTGGTGGCTGGTAACTTTGATTATCAGGGCATGTTGGTAGAATTTTTGGTTGGAGTTCAAGTGAGGCTGAGAGGATTGTGAAAGAATCTAGAGAGAAGGGCTTTGTGTACAGTTAGGGTTCAGTAAGGATAGTTGAACCAGATAGTGCATTTGTAACTGGGGATGTGGAATCTCTAGTTAGCATAGGCCTTCCCTGCTACTGCCACCATTCCAAAGATAGTTATTTTAGCTCATCAAACATTTCTCAATTGCTTGTCATATGCTAGGCACTGGGGGTATAAGATGAATAAGATATAGTTCTTTTCATGCTTGTGAGTGATAGATAGTTTTAATATGACGTTAGTGTTAACAAAAGACCATGAGATCTGGGTTGGGGCAGGGAAGGAGAGCTTTATTTTCTATGAAAAACAATCTGCAGATTGGGGAGTCATAGCCTTCAGTACAAGTGAAAGTGTGCTCTCCAAAGAACAAAGGGAAGATCTGGCATAAATAGGGAAAGTTCTCACCCTCATTCTCAATCAGGTCTGTCTATGCAAATGAAGGATTCAGACTTGTCCACTTCTGATTGGTTATAATAGTCGAGCCCTGATTGGGTGGTTTCCAAGCCCCAAACCAGACGTCTCTGTCAGATGTTTCTTCCAAATTGCCGGTTGGGTGAGTGGGGTTTCTAGCTGCAGTTTATCTTGGCACTGACAACAGAAACTTGATTGTAGAATGGGATGTTCTGTGACTCTTTTACGTCTTTCTGAGAATGCAGAGTAGGTGACTGGTCCCTTGCCCAGCCACTGCTGCCTGGTTCTGTTTTACCTTTGAGCACCTCAGTTAGCTATGGGGAGTGCATTTTGTCTGTCAGCTGGAGGCATACTTTAACACTAGTAAAACTGAGATATAAGCACAGAGGAATAATAAAGATAGTTTAAATATAGCACTTACTACATTTCAGGCGCTATTTACAAAGTCATTTAGTTATAACCCTGAAAGTTATATAACCCCATTTTACAGATGAGGAAATGGGGGTGCAGTTTCTTTTTGAAGGTCACTTGAGATTCTGTGTTTATAACCATTATGTTTTATTGCCAAGGGTGCCTTGAAATATTCCCAACCTGGGATCTCAGTGAAGGCTTTTCATAAATGTGAATGAACTGAATTTTAAATTGTAAGTATGATTTGAGCAAGCAAATAAAGGTAGAGTTTTTTTGTTTTGTTTTTTGCTTTTTTTAATCTGGCAGAGAATAAGAGAATGAGCTACAACAAGGGGGCGTGGATAGTTCTGATAGGTGGTGAAGGGCAGGGCTGGTGGTGGGACACAAGCACCTGGAGCATAAGATGTGAGGTAGAAGTGGCGGAGAGAAGCTGTGGGTTAAATCAGGGTATGTTTGTAGAGGTTTTCAACATAGTGCCCAGTAGTTTGGCCTTTCCTCTGAAGGCAGGATGAGATTGCTCTTCAGCAGGGAAGTGCCTGGTGAGGTTTGCATGAGGAGCAGTGAGTGACTGCCGCTGGAAGGGCCAGGGGACGCATCTGGGGGAGAGCCCGCTGCAGTCACTTCTTTCAGATGCCTTGTAGAGTCCACAACCCTTGTTATATGTGGAGATAGTGGAGAAACTGTGTTTGTACTATAAAAATCTGTTTTATTGGGAATATTTAAAATATTTTGCTAATATTTAGTATTTTAATTCTATACCTTCTGTCGTAAAAGCTATGAATATCCTCTGAAAACTGGCCTTCCTCCCACCCCAGTCAACTCCCTTAGGGCTGTTGTTTAAACAGCTTTAGCCCAAAGAATTAAAACTGTGGACCAGTTATTATTGTTTTTTAATTCTTTCTTTCCTAAAACATTAAAAAAACAAACTCAAAAAACACTTTTTGTTTTGGCTTAGAAAAAAATATTGCCAGGTGTGGTGGCTCACGCTTGCAATCTTAGCACTTTGGGAGGCCGAGGAAGGAGGATCACTTGAGATCAGGAGTTCAAGACCACCCTGAGCAACACAGTGAGACCCTGTCTCTACAAAAAATATAAAAATTAGCTGGGCATGGTGCACACACCTGTAGTCCCAGCTACTCGGGAGACTGAGGCAGGAGGATTAGTTCAGCCCAGGAGTCTGAGGTCGCAGTGAGCTATGATCATGCCACTGCCCTCACGTCAAGGCAACAAAGTGAGACTGTCTCCAAAAAAAAAAAAAAAAAAGAAAAGAAAATATTATTGAGCCTTAAAAAGGAATTAAATTCTGATGCATGCTACAACATGGATGAACCTTTAAAACATTATAATAAGTAAGACACAAAAAGACACATACATGATTCCACTAATATGAGGTACCAGAGGCAGGGGGAGGTAGAATGGGAAGTGATTGTCTAATGGGTCCAGAGTTTCAGTCTGAGCTGGCGAAAAAGTTCTAAGATAGACAGTGATAATGGTTGCATAACAGTGTAAATGCAGTTAATGTCAATTATACACCCAAAATGAGTTAAAATGGTAAATTTCATTATGTATATTTTACAACAATAAAATAATTACATAATGGGTAAATTATGTTTTGTTATTTACGTGGATCATTTGATAAAGTTCAGTTTTAACAGAAGTGAAAATAAAACTATGAAAATCACTATGATTTTCCAAATCATTGTAGAAGGAAGACTAACCTATATATCAATCATTCAGTCAATAAATAGATAGCAAAAGCTTCTGAGGGTAGAACAAGCATAACCATACTATAAAAAGTTTAAACTTCTATATAAGGAGTATGATTTCATACTGAAGTAAAAAACAAAAAATAAAAATTTATACATCTAAACAACAAAAAGTTTAAAAATCTTATATTTGTGCATAAAAGGTTAAAAATTCCATGTATATTAGAATATAAACAAAAAATCTAAGTAATATGAATAGTGAGTAATTTAGGGCAAAAAATAATTAGATAAAGAGGGTAATTTTCTACTGACAAAATTTATAATTAAGAGTAAAGACCCAATAGAGGCCGAGTGCGGTGGCTCATGCCTGTAATCCTGGCACTCTGGGAGGCCGAGGCGGGAGGATGGCTTGAGCTCAGGAGTTCCAGACCAGCCTGAGCAAGAGCGTCTCTGCTAAAAAAAAAATAAAAAAAAAAAAACAACAGAAAGAAATTAGCTGGACAACTAAAAATATATAGAAAAAATTAGCTGGGCATGGTGGCACATGGCTGTAGTCCCAGCTACTCTGGAGGCTGAGGCAGAAGGATTGCTTGAGCCCAGGAGTCTGAGGTTGCTGTGAGCTAGGCTGATGCCATGGCACTCTAGCCCGGCCAACAGAGCCAGACTCTGTCTCAAAAAAAAAAAAAAGACCCAATAGAAATGAGTCTTGTGATCTGACTAACATATAATATCAAGCAAAACCTGTTACTGATATGGATTTACAGATTTAACTCAACCTTTTTGAACTTAATTAAAATGAATAGATTTGAACTTTCAACATTACGAACAATATAACTTCTCCAAGTTTCTAAGAAACTTGACAAAAAGTAACCATATACTTAACCACAAAGAAACTTCAATTTATATTTAAGGCAATATCCTCTTATCCCAAAAAAAACAAAAGAAAAAAGTATTAAAAATTTAAACTAAAAGTAGAGCAGCGCTTACAAAATTAAAACAGAAACACTAAAAAGCCCTAATATAAACAACTACTGGTATAGAGAAAACAAATCAGAAATACAGTGACAGTCTTATTATATTGACAGGCAATTCCTCCATACGGTATGTTCCCATTAAAATAATACTTTTATATATCTAATAGCATATCTCTATTATTCAAGATTAACTGTGACAATTTACAATCTAAATCAGTAAATACATTTAAGATCTGTGTCATAGAGCTTTTTTCTGAAAGTCTTTTTTCTTGTAAAATCATTTCAAATAACCTTGTTAATTCTAATTATGAATTGAGTACTTCTCAAAATAGCATAAAACGGAAGTACTGTAAGAATCAGTTTTGCAATTTTCACTATTTCCAGCATTTCTTCTAAGCCAAAAGAAAAAGTGTTTTTTTAGTTTGTTTTTTTAATCTTTTAGGAAAGAAAGAATTGAAAAAAAATAACTGGTCCACAGTTTTAATTCTTTGGGTTAAAGCTATTTAAAGTGGCAAGAAGTAAAGAACTGCAGTGCTCTTTTTTTTCACTACTGTCTTACTGAGGCTGTCCTTTTACCAGCTAGTTTATGGAGCATGTCAGTATATCTAGGATGTATTTTGGTCTGTATTGTGACTTGCAAATCAGTCTACTATGCTTTAGCTTTCTCTTCATATTTATGTATACCTTTCAATTTAAAAGGTATAATTTCTGTTTAAGTAGTAAGTTATTTATAAATTTATGATGATAGAACATTTTCCACTTGAAACAACCTTATTATCTGAAGAGTTTATGTAATTTTATATTTAATTGCTTTTTAATTATTTGATTCTCCTTGTTTCATTTCTTTAGTAACTTTGGGATCAATTTGAGGGCAAGGATCATGTCTCTTTTACTAATACTTTTTTTTCACCATTATGCCTGACACTGTGTTAGGCATACAGTAAACATAATAAATACTTCATGAGATATTTACATGCATATGTTCCAAGTTATAACTATTAAGCACTAGAAACTAGGAGGAATTTATGGTTCATTAAGCTTGTGTATTTTATTTTTCATTGATTATTAGGACTCATCACATTAAATACATAAATACTTAAAAGTTGTTAATTTTTAAAAATGGGTGCTTATCTTCTGTACTTTTTTATTATGTCAGCAGGTATTATTCTCAGAGGAATCAATTTTTGTTTTGGTTTGTTTTGCTATTTAATGTAATATTTTTAATTGTTCCCAGTGGCATTTGTGTACTGGCCCCTAAAATTGGTGGTATTGTTGTGTTTTTTGTTGTTTAAATGTTTTCAGAAAGAGAAACTGCTGCTGGTGTTGGGGTCCCTTGGGGAAATCATGGGCTACCATAAAAGCAGTATCAACCTGGAACAACCGGAAGTGATGGTCGTGCACCACAGAATGGCCTTTATCAGCATTTCCCTGTTTGCAGTACGACTATTACAAATGCTTCTACCTGTTGAAAAGGTAAGGCAGGTAATGCTGCTTTGTAGTTTAGTGAATATTATAAATAAATGCTGTGCTGTAAATTGCTGCTGATCATTTGACAGTGTAAAGGTATTCTGCTTTAGGCCATTTTCAAAATTAAGTGTAGGTACAGAGATTATATGGGAAATGTAGAAATTGAGAAGTGGCTAACCTTTTGAACAATTTTGACAAATCATTTGATAGAAGATTATTTTTCATCTAGCAATTGTTTTTATTGTATATGTCATATTGTAGTTCTATACAATTGTTTGTTTATTCCTTCACTTGTTTTTTTCAGTGAAAATTTTGTTGATTGCCTAGAGTGGGCTGGCAGTATTAGGTGCTGTATATAGTAAGTTAGAATTAGTCCTTGGCCTCATAGAACTTAATCTTGTGTAAAAGGCAAGACTTGCTCTTATCAGTTATATACATGTGTATGTTTGACTTACCTGGTTTCATTTCTTTAATAATTTTAGGATCACTTTGATGGCAGGGATCATGTCTTCTATACTAATACATTTTTCCCAATTAAGCCTACCTCTGTGTTCAGCAAATAGTAGGCCTGATAAATACTTGCTATTTGTACACCTCCCCCCCACGTAATTGATACATCTTTTAATTGAATAGAAGTCATTGAAAAGCCTACTGATCTCATCTCTGCAAGGGAGTGTCTTGGTTCTTATCATTAGTATCAAGGCTAGCTTTTCTTTCTCTACAGCTAGGTACATGTTGCCAGAGTTCTTTACTCATTCACCATTTCATAGG
Source organism: Lemur catta (assembly GCF_020740605.2). Classification (NCBI taxonomy): domain Eukaryota; kingdom Metazoa; phylum Chordata; class Mammalia; order Primates; family Lemuridae; genus Lemur; species Lemur catta. Next base: position 50,008,933 of record NC_059143.1, on the reverse strand, counting down.
TTCCTTGACATATGGCATGCAAACTGTGGTTTTCAGAAATACTTCAGAAATTATTTCATAGTTAGCATATGTTAATGTCATGTAACCTGTTCTTTTCCTTTTTGTTTTGTCTACTCAAAATAGTGTCAGAAATGCTTTAGGTTCTAAGCGTTGATCAGATTAAGTTGGTTGCTTAGGACTGTCCTAGTTCCTGTATTTGTTGTTCTTTATGTATATTACTAATGTGTCATATATTTTAGTAACTAAAGTGATTTTTTTTCCTGATGGCACACATTTGTCTAGAAGGTTTCCCATTTGTCTGCCTCCCTTTTGCCAGCAGGTTAATTGCTTAATATTTTTATTTTGGCAGCGTATCAAAAGAATTTCAGGAAATATGTGTCTGGTGGTACTAAATATCCTGGTGTTTGCCTGACTCATCTGGTTAATATTTGATATTTAGGAATTTGTTTAGTGTCCAAACTGTATTTGTAGTTTGAGTTACATATTATATGAATTCATGTTTTAGGTGTGTTTTGAAAGTTCTTTTTGTGATTAACATGTTATTTTAATTATCTTTTACAAAGCTGCTTTTCTGTCCTTAATAGCAGTAATCTTCTGTGCTAATCTTTATTCTAGTACTTTCTTTTTTCTAATTTTCTATTTTTGCCTAGGCCTTTCTTTTCTTAAGCATTGGACTTCTCAATTGCTCATTTAAAAAACATTTTAATGTACAAAGAAGAAAAATTCATTCATAATTTCAAATTAGTTTTGAGACTTTTTCTTTCTTTTTTCTTTAAAATCAAGTTGAGAGCATCTATAAAAATTATTCTTTTTTTATCATTTATTAATGTATGTTTTTCATTTAATTAGGCACTTTATACATTTTAATAGATGATATTTAATATTTTACCTTTAAAGATGTTCTATAATTTGCACACTTTTTTCCTAAAAATGAGCATTTAGTTTTTTTAAGTGTTTGGAAAATAACACTATGTTAAATATGTATACATACATATTTACTCATATTTTAGATTCTTAAGTTCCTAATATTTAATACAAACATTTCTAGGTCAAAGACTGAGAATGTTCAAACATGTTTTTATTATAAGCATACTTTTAAAGTATTATAATTCCATAAGTTTTATTATTTTTACTAAAGAATGGGTAAAAAAAGTGGTAAATAGACAAGATAATTGTGAGACTATATGGTAGAAAATTCTTAAAAATAAGCACTTTTGAAAACTGGAGGAATTAGAAAGTGTCCAAGGCCACTGTGCTAATCACAGTTTCTGAAATTGTGCAGTATTTTAATTGGGCAGTTAAATTTTTAAATGATTTTTGATACACTGTGAGAAAAAAACTTGTTAAATTCTGTAAAGGCTTTTTTTTTTTGAAACTTTTTTTCATTGTGGTGTAACATACGTTCAGAAAATTACACAGTTCAATACATTTTTACTAAGTGAATATATGTCTTTAAAAAGTGACCACCCCCCCTTAACAGGAAATAGAACATTACCAGCATTCCATAGGCTCCATTACCTCTCCCTCCTTCCCCAAGCCAAACCGTGACTTGTGTCACTGTAGATCAAAAAAAAAGTTTGTCTGTTTTTGAACGTTGTTTAAATGGAATTATATGTACTCCCTCAACTTTTTTTTTTTTTTTGAGATTCATCACTGTTGTTGCTTGTAGTGGTAATTTGTTAATTTTTATTGCAAAATACTATTCTATTGTATGAATATATGTTAAAGGCGATTTTAATAGGTGTAAATATTTCTTTGAAATCTTCTTATTATATTTTCAAACGTGAGGCTATATCTCTGACTGAATGTTAGGGGTAAAAATATCTTGAATGGTTCCTACACAAGTGTTTTGTGGTATACTTAGTGGAGAAAGGCAGACACAGCACACTAAAATGGAGGTAGAGGAGAAATTAGGACAAATAGAGAACTATTTCCTATGCCTTTTTGTTGCCTTTAGTTATTAACCAATTTGAGTTTTCTGTAGAATTCTGCAGAGCATATAGTCTGAAATCCATTATCTAGTAACCCTTATGTATGCAATGTATTACCATGTCATCTGGGAAAGCAAGAGTTAACCATTAAATTTTATTTTATTTTATTTTATTTTTTAATTTTTATTTTATTATTTTTTGAGACAGTGTCGCTTTGTTGCCCTGGCTAGAGTGAGTGCCGTGGCGTCAGCCTAGCTCACAGCAACCTCAAAATCCTGGGCTTAAGCGATCCTCCTGCCTCAGCCTCCCCAGTAGCTGGGACTACAGGCATGTGCCACCATGCCCGGCTAATTTTTTTTTTCTATATATATTTTAGTTGGCCAGATAATTTCCTTCTATTTTTAGTAGAGACGAGGTCTTGCTGTTGCTCAGGCTGGTCTCGAACTCCTGACCTTGAGTGATCCACCCACCTTGGCCTCCCAGAGTGCTAGGATTACAGGCTTGAGCCACTGTGCCCGGCCTAAATTTTAAATATAGTATTTTGGGCCTGGCATGGTGACTCTCACCTGTAATCCTAGCACTCTGGGAGGCAGAGACTGGAGGATTGCTTGAGCCCAGGAGTTTGAGGTTGCAGTGAGCTATGATGATGCCACTGTACTCTAGCCATGGTGACAGAGAGCGAGACTGTGTCTCAAAAAAACAAAAAACAAAAACACATTTTCATCTATCTATCAGTCATCTATGTAGTATTTTACTTAAGGGAAAGTAACATCACTTGTGTTAATTTTAATTTTTAACTTTTACTTGTTAGTCATGTTTCTGAAGTAATTTTCTGTTTTGAAGAGTGGTAATTTTCCAAGGTATAGGCGTTAACAGTGAAAGAATTCCAGTCTTTTAAGACAGGAATTGCATTTAAAATATGGGTGTCTTACTTAATATTATATAACTGAAAAATTAGTGATTCTGTAACTTGTTATTGAGTATTATAAATGATCTATGTATAGATTGAAATATTGATGGAAAACTTACCCTATCAATTATATCATATAGTTTGTTGCTTTTTTGATTATATTTTTTTCATCTATGTGTTTATTTGGATAAGAATCAAACTAGAAAAGAATATTTTACTTAGTTTAGTGCTAGTGTAATGTAAAGTTAGTTTTCTATGCTTTATTTGAAGGTAGTTGTTTTTAAAAACAAGTATCTAATTTTTGGTAGTTCTTTTAAATATATCTCAGAACTTTATTAGAAGAGTTTTGGTCATTGTAGGAGATTGTAGTTAAGGTATTTGTTTATAGATCGTTGTATTTGTTTTGATTAATTAAGTGCTTTAAAATAAGTTCTACACAAAAATGCTATTTCCCTGCTGCAACATTTCCTCTGGCTTATATAAATGTGAGGTTATGCTGCCCTCTGTCTGTTGCAATTGAAGTGCAATTTGGACTCTGAAACTTTTTACCTTTGAAGTGGTTTCTTGAGTTGCCGCTTACCAAATATATAATTTCAGTGTTGAAAAATGAACACGAATGTATGTAGATATTTCCTGAATTTTACAAAATGTTCTCAAAGGCCTGTTTTGAAGCTGATATTTGTTGATTTAAATGATTTTGGAGAATACTCGTGTATAGGTTAAAATGATGTGTTGGTAATCTTATGAAAAATATTCTGGGTAGATAAACCAACTTGGTAAAACAAATGAAGGTAATTTCATTTGGGGAAACATCTCAGAAATGAGAGCTAAAAGTGCTGGCCCTGTGCTAGAATCAGAAGCACTGAGCATCTTAGGTACTGCTATTACTGTTTCTCAACTAGCCAAGCCGACTGAGGGTAAGTAATTTATACCACAAGGCCTTTTGCTTTTCAGTGAGATGTACGAGGGCAGTCTGGAAAGTATCCAGCCATTGTTAATATAACAAGAGTGGTTACATGGCTGGATACTTTCCGGGCAGCCCTCCTATAAAACCTAATGATTTGGTGAAGCCAAGTGAGTGAGTGAAGATTACCTGGAGATATTCTTGCATATTCTGATTCATCAGGTCTAGGGTGGGGCCCAAGAGTCTGCATTTCTAACAAACCCTTAGATAATGCTGTGGCTGCTGAGTGGCTGGATTTAGAGAAAACAATATTATACCCCCTCCCCTGCCAGTGCACATGAGATGATGTTGTTGATTATTTTTTATCTAATAGTAGTGATAGATTTGCACTGAACATCTTCACTTTTAGTTCCAAATGACATGTGACTAATGCTTCTATATGCAGGACAACTGTCTTAAAATTGTAATTAGTCCATTGGGCCATGCAAGGATTAAGCTTATGACCTTAGCATGGTGCTTTGAATTGCTAAGATAAGAGTTTCAAATATGGGTATGCAGAGTGAAAATGTCAGAATTCCTCAGTGGTGAGGTGAAAAGAAGGAAGGAAATTAATATTTATTGAGTGCTATATGCCGTACATCCTACTTAATGTTTGTTTAATTCTCACAGCAGCTATTAATTTTCTGACTAGTGTCAGAGAAAACTTTCAAGCTAGAACACAGTGCCTTTGGAGTTAGATCCACTAGGATTACTATCTTAGCACTGTGTCTGACTCACTAAATCTCCTTTGCTATTTCCTCTTTATCTTCCTAACTTTTTTTTTTTTTTTTTTTTTTGAGTCTCCATCTGTTGCCCTGGGTAGAATGCAGTGGTGTCATCATAGTTCACTGCAGACTCAAAGTCCTGAGCTCAAGTAATCCTCCTGCCTAAGCCTCCCAAGTAGCTGGTACTACAGGTGTGCACCACCAGGCCTGGCTAATTTTTCTATTTTTTGGTAGACACAGGGTCTCGCTCTTGCTCAGGCTGGCCTAGAACTCCTGAGCTCAAGCGATCCTCCTGCCTCGGCCTCCCAGAGTGCTAGGATTACAGGCATGAGCCACCGTGCCTGACCTATCTTCCTAGGTCTTCAAGGGGTAGAACCCCGGACTGACTGTAGCCTTGATGAAATATCACGTTTGAGATTTTGAAATGCCATCTATTTGTTGATGCCTCCCAAATTTATATTTCCAGACATATCACCCGAACTCTAAACTTGCATATATTCAATGTCCTTTTTGACATCTTCACTTGGATGACAATAAATATTTCCAATTTAATATGTCTCAAACTAATTCTTTGCTTCTCCTCACAATTGTGTTCTTCCTATAATCTTCCCTATCTCAGTAAATGTCAGCTTCATTCTTTAAGTTGATAGTTGATCAGGCAAAAACCTTAGAGTCAGCCTTGATTCTTGTCTTTCACTCACACCTAGATCTAACCCTTGAGCAAAACTTGTTGTTTCTGCCTTGAATATCTATACAGAGTCTGAACTACCTGAGTTGAAACCACCATCCTATCTTGTCTGGATTATTGCAGTTAGCTCCTCATTGATCTGTCAGCTTCCACCTTTGTGTTTTACCATATGTTCACTACGGACTGATCTGGATACCTGCTTGAAATCTTCCACTGGCTTCCATCAGCAAACAAGTCCTTACAGTGGATGACCCAAAGCCTTACCTGATCTGGTCCCCCACTCTCCTCTGACGCCATCCCTCAGTGCTAGCTACACCGGCTTCCTACAACCAAATGCACCCTATCTCTGAGCCTTTGTACTTGTTCCCTCTTCTATGAATGCTGTCACCCAGAAATCCACATGGCACCTGACCCTTCCAGGGCTCTACTTAAGTGGCACCTTCCTGGAGAGGCCTTCCCCTCCTGCTTTAAAGTAGTAGCATTTCCATGTCTCCACACCCCATTCCTTCTCTGTTCCTTCTCCATTTCTCTCCATTCCCATTCCATTAAAAAAAAATTTCCTAGCTACAGCTGACATCTTGTGAAGTATGTTGGTTTACTTTCTCCTTTGTCCAGTAGAATGTCAACTTCATGAGGACAGAGATTTTGTTTTGCTCCCCGCTATATTTCCAGGATCTGGAACGGTACTTGGTATATAGTAGAGGAACATAGTAGGGGCCTGATTAATATTTGCTGAATGACTGAAAATAGATGATCAGGTAATTTAGTTTCTCTCACTCCCTTTTTTCCTCCACAATAGAGTTCCACACAGAATACTGAAATTTCTCTTGACTTTCTAATTTTTTTTCTAAATTCTTTCTAATTTGTTTTTACTAGTCTGGGGTGTTTTCATACATTGTAATCTAACAATCTGATTTCTGTAGTTTCTGATATTCATTTGGCAACTTTATTCATTTAAGGGTATTGTTGTTTAGGTGATTCAGCTCTTACTCTTAGACTTTCAGGTAGTTAGTGATTATCTTTAAAATAGGTTATTAATGAAATAAATCATGACCAAACTCACTTTAATAAAGGCAGCAGCATCATTTCAGCCATAATAGCTCTGTCAAAAGATTTTCTCTGAATATTGAAATTTTAATCCTTTTTGTTTTTTTAATTGATACTTAAAATCTCGTCACAAAGCTAGAAACTTTTAAAAAAACCCAGTTATTTCAGTTTTATATTCATTGATTTAAAGTTATAAAATATATAATATTTCATTTGGGCATGCTGATTTTATATTAAGGGGCTATCTTCTGTGAATATTCTAGAACAATTTTAAATATTATGTTGAATTTCCCCTTTCCCCTCTAAAATATGAAACCAAACAAAAAATCAATTTTAGTTAAAGTCAATCTATAGCTATACTTGATTTAGTGTTATTCAGTTTACTAGGTGGTTAATATACCCTGAGTTCCGTGTTCAGCTGTGGGATGGGTAAGTGTTCTTGTCCTCAGGAGTTTATTGCATTATTGTGGATATTTGTGAGCATTTGCACAAAATTCTTAAAAGGACTTGTGCCGTAGTAGCAGCGGTGTAAACAAGGTACAGGGCTCAGGGAGAGAGTAAGTCCATGTGTTGTTTGGGGAGGAAGAAAGAAACTATCTAGTGTCCCAGCTTTTAGAAAGAGTTGATATTTGGACATTTTGGGTAGACAAAAATTGCATTAAACAAAGACACAGAGGCAAATGGTGTTGGGAAATAGGATTTTCTTTGGAAAAAGCGTAGATTTTATGATAAAGAATTGCTAAAAAGGAAGGTATATTAAGATTATAGTCTACCGTGGTTTTCTTTTTTAAAAACAGCATTTTAACTTTTTTTTTTTTTTTTTAATTCATCAAGGCAAGTGAGTTTTTGCCAGAGCCTATGTCAGCAGCATTATTTCTCCTTTCTTTGGACATGCCTATTTCTTTGGAATATCCAAATATTCATGAAGCTGTTGTGGCCTATTTGGAACAGCTGAATTCTGAAAACTACAGTATTTATAAACGAACTGCAGAGGCCATTTATTCAATTGAATGTACCTGCAACTTCCTGTCCGATGTTGGAAAGGAGGTAAAAAGTTTTGCTAATATCTCTTTTAGTGCCTGGGCAGCCCCTATAGTGAGCAGATTGCATTATATAAGAATCTTATATAATATAATCACACAAGTGACATTCCATCACCTTTTCCATATAAAGTGTAGTAATACAATTACAAGAGTGACATTCCATCACATTTGCTATATTCTTAGTTAGAAGGTTCCATCCATACTCAAGGGAAGGCAATTTGGCAAGGAAATGACCACCAGGAGGCAGAATCATGAGAGTTAGCTTAAAGTCTGTTCACCACACTACCAAAAAACAAAAACAAAACAAACTCTTTTAAATCCCTTTGATGAAATATTTAGAAAGTTTAACATATTTTTCAAATTGATGTATGTATAATAATTGAATTGTTAGTTGTGGGATACATTATTACTGAGTGAGTCAAACATCAGATTAAAATAGCGATGTGATTTATATAAGAGTAAAACAGAGACTTTAATGAATGGTGTATATTCCTAGTATCAGTGGATTTTAGAAAAGCAGCAGTTATAAATGCTTTAATATTTAATAACAGATACCTCTATGAAGTAACTTACTGTACATGAACTGACTGACAATTGATGTAAGCAGAATTATAAGGGCCATTTTAGTGCTTATTTATATGGACATATTTTTGCTTTAATATTTTATAATCACTTATTACATACACAAAGAACTGGATTTTTTTTATTAAATACAATCATGAATTACATTGTATGGTAAGGATGACTTTAGGTACAATGTTATAGCAATAATTATGTATCAATACTTATCTCTTTTAAAAATACTATTAGGATATTTATTATGCTATCAGTGAAAGGATTAATGAGTCTTAGAGACAGACATTGACTATAATAGTTGTTTATTGTCCGAATATACCAAAATGGATCCCAAAGATCTTGAATAATTAGGGACAAAATTCTTATTTCATTTGGCCCCTATACTGGAGTCTCTCTGAACCTCATATTTATGATTTTCCTTATTAACCCACTATAGTTTCTTTCTTTCTTTCTTTTTTCTTTTTTTTTTTATTTCAGCATATTATGGGGGTACAAAAGTTTAGGTTACGTATATTGCCCTTCCCCGGCCCCCCATCAGAGCTTCAAGCATGTCCATCCCCTAGATGGTGCACTTCGCACTCATTATGTATGTATACACCTATCCCCTCCCCCCCAACATCTGCCTGACACCCGAATAATGTTATTCCTAAATGTGCTCTTAGGCCTCTTGATGCCACTGGCTTCTTGTTTCCTCTGTGATAGAATTTTGAATTGTATCTTTAAGTTGAATTTATTTCTGTGGCATTCTACATGGTCAGTTAATCACACATATATTGAATGTCCTCTATGTTCTTAGAACCGGTTAGGATATTAGAAGAGGGAGGTGGATAATAAAACACACTACCCCTGCCTTTATCAGGGGAGGGAGGGCTACAAAGAAGTAGTCAGAGAACCACGCAACTGGATTGTAACTTTAAGCCTACTCAGAGTTAAAGAATAGAAAGTCTCATGTGGTATTTAGCTAGGGATTTTTCTCATATTTTTCTTCCTAGGCTGACATTTTTAGGTTGCTTGTTGAGAAAGTGTACTTAAACAAATGTGAACAATCTCAGGGTCTTCGAATGATCTAATTTCTTAAAGCTGCTTAGTTAGCTGTTAAGAATTTTATTTTATATGAGCTTGACATTTATTGCCCCTTTCTGCTTCTTTTTTAGGGAGAGAAGAATCTCTTAGAATTAGTGGAGCTGGCAGACCAAGCCTTGCGTAGCTTTTCCTATCATCAGCATTTCCCCTTAATAAAGGAAATCATCTGCATTTGTTCAAAGATGTAATATTTTCTTTCTTAATGTGATTATATTATCATAGGACTGTGTGTGTGTACATGTGTGTAAACTTAGAAATAATGAAAATGATCTTCTATCTTTGTTATTTTTTAGTTTAAATTGCCTTTATATGTTTCTGACCTTTAAACTGTACATGTACAGTTGCATTAGGAAATTTGACTGTTTTATTCAAGATTAAACTTTAAAAATGTCATGCCCACAATCAAAATGAATGATCCTTGGATTTTTATACATTTGTTTTTGGTGTTCATCCATACTATTCAAGCACATGTGTTTATTTATCTTTAAAGTCTTAACTAATAACTTGAAGATTTTGTTTTGTAAGTTTTATTACTTTGTACCTTTTTTCTTATGTGGATTTGTAGAAAGCACTGTGTATCGGTTAATTTATTTTGTGGACATCAGAACAGATTCCTATTTAGAACTTAGTATCATCATTGCTTTTGGAAAGAATAAATTCTATGATGTGCTAAACATCAATTAAGTATGAGTTTTTAAAGACATTTTGGGTTTTATTGTACTCTAAGAGAGAACATTCTCTACTCTGAAACAAATAAGTGCTTAGGTAAGTACTTGCTAATATTGGTTGATTAAGTAAAATCCCAGTTGGAGGAATTAGAGTAGGAAGAAATCCCTTCCAATAAACTTGCCATAGATTTCGTGGATGTTTTACATTTTTACCAGCTGGAAGTCTGCACAGGCCAGTCCATTACTACAAGGAGAAAGTCAGAAGGTGTTTCTACATATGTTGTCTCACCCATTGCCAGAAGTGAGAGTTGAAACTTACCACTGCTGTCTGGAAATTATTAAGGTGGGTTTTGTTTTGTATTATTTTGTCTTGTTTTTGAGAACTAATGGTGGATTCTCTTATTATAGCTCCAAAATTAAGTTACTTGAGCTTTTGAATGAGTTAAAAGAACTATTGGCCATAGGCCAGTGTGGTGGCTTATGCCTGTAATCCTAGCATTCTGGGAGGCTGAGGCGGAAGGATCTCCTGAGCTCAGGTGTCGAGACCAGCCTGAGCAAGAGCAAGACACCCTTCTCTACTAAAAGTAGAAAAATTAGCCAGGTGTGGTAGCTTTCACCTGTAGTCACAGGTACTTGGTAAACTGTGGGAGGAGGATTGCTTGAGCCTAGGAGTTTGAGGTTGTATTGAGCTATGATGACGCCACTGCACTCTACCTAGGGTGACAGAGCGAGACTCTGTCTCAAAAAAAAAAACAAAAAACCCCAAAACTATCTCCCATAAAAATAGTTGGTAATTATTCGTCAATTCTAGAAAATTTCTACTATTAAATTCCCTTAATTTAATAAGTCCAGGAATTAAATTGCATTGCTAGAAGTTTTATTAAGAATTATATTTATGTTGCATTATTTAATGATGGAGAAGTTGTAAGGAAAAATTGACTTGCCGGTATTCAAAAAGTATTTCAGGAAAAGTTTTAGGTTATTATGGCCTAGATTTTATGGTTTCAGATTTTATGGTTTCAGGTCTGCTATCTAAGTGATCTTTTTCTTTTCTTTTGAAGCATATTTATTTTCTATCTTTTATTATATTAATAATTTTTAGCATAGAATATTAAATATTTCTATATTGAAAAGAACATTCTCTGTGGGACAATATTGAAAAATATACATATTCTTATGTACTCTTGAAAATGTCCTTTTGTATTTAACACTCTTGTAAGTACTATCTAGATATAACAAATGTTTTATATTTTGCCATTTTTACTTCCAATGCTTTTTTATTCAGTGAAATAAAAATACTATAGTTGTAGAGGAAGCTTCTTTCCTTTCTTACCCCTTCTTCCGCAAACATGGCCTAGCCACTCTTATAAAATTGGCAGATATCCTTCCCATCAATGTTTTTTATATATTTTAATATGTATATGAATGTCTTTATAAATAATATTAATGTGTACTATTGTTTTATCTGTTTAAAATATATAATTTCATTCTGAACATGTTTTTGCTTATTGTTCCTTTCATTTAGTAGTAGGATTTGAGATCTACCTACTTCATTTATCTTTTGTTTTTTTTTTTTTTTTTTTTGAGACAGAGTCTCACTCTGTTGCCTGGGCTAGAGTGAGTGCCGTGGCGTCAGCCTAGCTCACAGCAACCTCAGACTCCTGGGCTTAAGCGATCCTACTGCCTCAGCCTCCCGGGTAGCTGGGACTACAGGCATGCGCCACCATGCCCAGCTAATTTTTTCTGGATATATTTTTAGTTGTCCATATAATTTCTTTCTAATTTAGTAGAGACGAGGTCTCACTCTTGCTCAGGCTGGTCTCGAACTCCTGACCTCGAGCGATCCACCCACCTCGGCCTCCCAGAGTGCTAGGATTACAGGAGTGAGCCACCGTGCCCAGCCTATAACTTTTTGACCTTTGAATTGTTGTTAATGGTTAGGAAGTACTAATTTGCAAAATGAAAAAAATTAATTATATTTATAGAACTCATTATTGGTTGTATTTTTACCTTCCATGTTGTATTTAAATTTTATTAATATTTCAAGTAGCTTTTTCCCCTCTCACACTAAATAGCTGCTCACAAAATATTATTCTCTATCACAGATTGCGAAAAAAATTTGTGATAGTTACTCTAAGAGGTGGTACAGAGTTATTACTTACATTTTAGGTGCATAGTTGTATTGATGAAAATCCTAGGTATATCTTATCTCTCATAACTTTAAGTCTTTTGAGTTGAATTTTGTTTTTCTTTCTCAAACTTCATTAAGTAAAATGTGAACACCTTAGGATAATTTATTATTTTGTTTATGTCCTTGTGTCTATCATTGTGAACAACTTTAAGAGATTATGGCTGTCTCAGCTGTTTGCTTATTTAGTTTATTAAGACTATGCTTGTTGGCAGAAAATAATATGTACCTCATACAAACTTCTCAAAAACTGTTAGCCAGGAGAGTCTTTTTCATCCTTTGTTGTTAAAAGAAAAGTTTCAGTGAAGTGAAAACAAAAATTAAAATTGGATTATAAACAGGATAATTTTTCTTTTGAAAAATCAATATCACTAATTTTTAAATACTTTTTTGTATTATTTTACAGGAATGCTTAGGTGTACATAATGTCACTAAACCTGTATCTTCACTTTGTAATGGAATTCATTTTCTACTTCATCCAAAAGTTCTGTATGAAATCTCTGCATTTGGCCTTCAAGAACCGAAAAGTGAGGTACGATATGTTAAAAATACATTCAAAAATTACTATAATTTGCATATTCTGCTAAATCAAGGTAATAATCTAATGTAACTGGATAGTATGATGAGAAACTAAAAAGAAATTGTCTTTGATGTGTTGGTCAGTTAAGGTGTTATTTAAATAAAAAGAAATGTTCAAGAAAATGTGGAAATAAAAATACAGGACATACTTAATTTCAAAGAACTCAGGTCAAACATTTTATATTTTTTCTCTAAGATGTAGGGAACTATAGAGTACAAGTAGTTATAGTAAGCAGGTTATTTCAGTAAAGGAAATTTTTATTCAAGGGAAAAAATATACATTAGAGGCAAAAAAGTGGAAATCATTAAGGGAGAAAAACTGGTTGAGAATAGAATGTAAAATGATGCTATGAAAATATGAACATTTGAAGAAAGAGCTGTTAATTATAGCTCCTTTCCAGGTTTTATAAAATGTTACAGGTATGTCAGATGACCTAGTGGGGCATCTCATTTTACTGGATTATTGGATCTTCTTGTTGAGCAGGTGAATGCTGCTGCCAAGGCCATTCTGTTGTATCTGCTTCAGGGACGATTGATGATGACAGCACTGACCTGGAACAAGTTTATTGAGTCTCTCTGTCCTGTCATTCCAGTACTACAGGTATTCTGTGCAGTTCACCTTTTATGATACCATTTATCTTTGGCTGAGTGTGATTAATTTAAAAGCCTGTAAACAGCAAAACTGTCATGTTGTGAGAGAAATGAAAAGAAGCCATGAAGGCACTGTGGCTAAGTGAACAGGAAGTGGGTGGCTGTCTTGTTTCTGGCAGAAGGTTAAGCAAGGATAGCTAATTTGTCTGTATGTACTTTATGTATCTAGGTGGGAGGTTAAAAAGTAAGGTGTAGGCACTTAGCATTGTGAAAAATAGAACTCAACCTTATATAAAGGCTTTTAGGCAAAGCTAACTGTACTTTTTAAGCAGACCTTACATAACGGATTTGCCTCATTACTCTATATGTGCATATATATATGTGATTAGAAGGATACCTTGATTAATATGCTCTTGGAAAGAAAGCTTTTTTAGCAGTCCTTGTGGGCATTAAAGGAGTGTGGGAAGTTCAGGTCCCTGCCTTCCCTGGATGAAAAGGTGAAGATAGGAAATGCCATCATAGGCACAATCCTCTTTTAGAAGAAAGAGCCTAAGCCTTGGGCCTTGAGACTCACATGGTCCTGTTGATAGCACTCCATCTTTCTACTATGGGGATGTGCTGAGAATCGGTGAGGTGCCTCATCTAGGGGAGGCGCCACCACTAGAACCTTAGAAGTAGAAAAATCTGCAAGTGTCAAGAGGGTTGGCATAGTTGCCCGAAGTTCTCCAGTATGTACTTTCTTTTAAATACAGTTTAATGTAGGCTTCTTACATCATATAGGATATTTTGAAAAACGATTGTTTTATTTAGTCGAATTGAAAGAAATTTATGAGTTGCTTGACAGGCCAATACCATTCTTATTTTCAAGTTGAAAAGTTAATATGTATAAAATTGGACAATAATTTCTCTTAAAAAAAATCTATCTAGGGCTATGCAGACACAGAAGATCCTTTGGGTAATTGCATTCTTCTTTTAAGCAAAGAGAGTTCTGAGGCAGGAGAAGAGATTCTCCCCTGTACTACACGATTGAAGTCTATCCTGCGACTTTTGCTAGTGAAAAAGCCATTGTGAGTACAATGTAATCTTTTGAATATTAGAGATTAATGGAAACAGTCTAAGAAAGTATAGTAATTACATCAATCTGAAACAAAATAGAACTAAAGACTTTAAAGGAAGGTGACTGTCAATTATTAGACAGAGAAAGGAAACTAATGTGTGAAACTGAGCAGATCCAAGGTTTTTTAGATGCTTGCCTGAAACGTTTCATCTGTTTTGCAACCTGGTTATCCTTGCCCAGATCAGTTTGTGCTATAGCACTGCTCCTAAGTACTGTTCAGTAGTGCTCTAGGCCAGTTGGAGAGCCATGGAGATAAACAGATTGCAAAAATTAGAGTGCATTCCCATCTTCTCTTCTCTTTAGAAATTGTTAGTCTCCTGGAGTGATCCTTTTCTAAACATCTGTTCTGGAAATTAAGTTTTTTGTAAGTGTAGTGGGCCAGTTGCCTCATATACCAGAGTTATTCAGGTATTTTAATTTCATTTAGCTTGTACTATTAACTTGGGAAACTGAAAAAGTATGCTTTCCTTGACCACCATTAATATGGGCATCATTTTAATTAAAAAAGGAGAAGGAGAAAGATAGTGTTTTTCTTCTTTCTCTGTCAGTACAACCTAAATCTTCCCTGTTACTCTCTTTAGGTAACAGTGGTTTGATTTTCCCTCACTGAGAAGAGAACAAAATCTTAGAGTCAAGATGGATAAGTAGTGACGAAGAGGAAGAGTTGGTTGAAAAGGCTAGGAGGAACAGACATTCTTTTGACAATGGATAATTTTGTTTTCCCCAAACCTCATGTCAGGATAATATAGCAGCTTATTTATATAGAGATGATTACACTGAAAAATAAGGAAGTAGGTGAAAATAAACTAAAACATTAAGAGAATGGAAAGAGGAAAATCAAAGAAAGAGACTCTAAAAATGTCTATATAGTATAGAAAGTAACATTTCCATAAACTTCATGTAGGCAGAAGCCCTGTTCATTGGCTAATCTTTATATCCTCAGGACTTCATAGAGTACCTTATACGTAAATATACAGTCATGTGTTGCTTAACGACAGGGATATATTCTGAGAAATGCTTCTTTAGGCAATTTTGTCCTGGTGTGAACATCAGAGTGTACTTACACAAACTTATATGTGATACAGCCTACTCCACACCTAGGCTATATGGTATAGCTTGTTGCTCCTAGGCTACAAACCTGTACAGTGTGGTACTGTACTGAATACCATAGGTAGTTGTAACACAATGGTAAGTATTTTTGTTTCTAAAAATATCTAAATATAGAAAAGCTACAATAAAAATACAGTATAATAATCTTAACGGGGCTATTGTTAAATACGTAGTCTGTCGTTTACCAAAATGTCATTATATTACATGAGGCTTGACTCTACTCAAAAATTATTAGTTGAAAGAAGTAAATACATATGTAGGAATAACTGGATCCTGGCATTTCATGCTAAGCCTAAAAATTGCTAAATTTATATACCAGAGAAGAAGATGCATAAGTATATGCTTTACATAACCCATCTCTAGCCTTCTTTACTAGGGGTTGTAACTATCTGTAAATTGATATCATCAGATTTTAATATAGATATCGTTGGCTTGGAATGAAAGGAACAAATGAAAACTATTAGGTGGGTGTTTAGCCTTCCTAAGCTTGCATGAGGTGCTGCAGCAACTGGGAGGGTGAGAAAGTTTTCCTGACTTCTCATATCATCTTGGGGTAAATATTAGTCCTCCGGAGATGATATCTATTAGTAATATTTCAGTAAATATCTGCTTTCTGTTAATTCCACGAGTATTTATTGAGTGTCTACCATATGCCTATGAGCTGTGGTCAACTATGGGGTGAAGCAGTGCAGAATATAGACATGGGCCCTGATCTTTTAGAATTTGGCCTGTAATTGGTAAGATAGATGTTGTTGTCAATTGTGCTTTATTAATTGTCATAAAGTGAGATACATGTTATGATACTGGGGCTTCAGGATGACAGGCCCACATACAGCAAGGTGACTCGACCTAGGCTGTAGTAGGGAGGCCTCCCTGAGTATGCATATTTTAATTGTCTTACAGGTAGTGCTTAAAACCTGTATATGGCAATGTAATATAAAACCTAATATATGGCAATATATATTATCGCTTAAAATTTGTTCAGTTTCCAGGTAGTTCAAGAACCTATCAGAGAAGTGACAGATACATGGTTGTTTCAGTATCTCCTACCTCACTGACCTTTGTCCTCTTGATGGTTTTTCTATTTTTCTTTTTCATTGTTTAGTGGCATGCAGTATTTTACCTTTTCTTGAATAGTCTCCCATCCCCTCCCTCAACTGACCTTACTCCTAATGCCTTCCAGATAAAGAATTTTAATGGGAATCAAAAGTATTTGTATTTTTATATTTGAGAGGAATTTCCACCCCACCCCTCCCCTCCCCCTCCTCAGCGTCCCAAGTAGCTGGGACTACAGGTGCATGTTACCATGGCCAACGTGGCCAACAAATTTTTTTATTTTATTTATATATACATATATTTATTTATTGAATGAATGAAGGGGGACAGTGAGGAGGGGGGTTCAATTTCCTTCTTTTTTTTTTTTTTTGAGACAGGATCTCACTCTGTTGCCCTGGGTAGAATGCAGTGGTATCATCATAGCTTAGTGTAACTCATATTCCTGGACTCAAGCTATCCTCGTCCCTCACCCTGGAGAGTAGCTGGGAGTACAGGCATGTGCCATGACACCTGGTTAATTTTTTTATTTTTAGGAGAGATGAGATCTCACTCTTGCTTAGGGTGGTCTTGAACTTCTGTGCTCAAGCAATCCTCCCACCTTGGCCTCCCAGAGTGTAGGATTACAGATGTGAGCCACCACGCCCAGCCTGTGTTTGAGAGGAATCCATTTGACGCCTAATAGATGATTTTCATACATAGTAGTGATATCACACTCTAGTTATTAGAGAATTACTCTACTGGAAGTTTGACTTAATGTTTGGCCTCTGCTCATGGGTCTGTGATACTTTGTGGTTGAAATAGATCACTATATTTGAAGTTAGGAGTTAAAGATTCAAGTTGCAAATCAACTTATTGAAGTTGACTGTGATATATAGTCTCAGTGACTCTGTCTCTTTTGTAATTATTGATTGTTCTCTGTTTCTGATATTTATTTTATAAATATAAAATTGAATAAATGTTTTATACAAAAGATTTTTCTAGTAGAAAAAGTAAATTATTACTAGTAATGGCAGTATGACTAATATACTTTGTTGATATATAATAATTTTTTGTAATCACACACCTTTTTAATAGACATTTGTATATTACAGAATTTTGACTTAAATACTTTGTGTTTTTAGGGTCCGCTCACTAGCATTAAAGCTTTTAGCGTTTCATCTTAGAAGTGAAGAAGGGGCTGATACAAAGCGCCCTTTAATAGATGCCAAAGTTCTCTCCAGAGTTACTAATTTATTTATTGTGAAAAAACCTATTGAACTCAAACTGGATGACAGAAAAGAACTGGTTATTAAGGTGACTATAACTTTTGAGTTTATTATTTTGTGATTATTTGATACATCTGCATATCACATTTTATGGGACATTCTTCAATTTGTGTATGTCCTCAGGAGGGAGAGAAGTGTGGTGATTCAGGGCTAGATTGAAAGTGTGTTCTGGCTTCACTGGGCTTCTGGATACATTTATTTATTGAACAAATATTTCTACTATATGCCAAGCATTATGTCCCTTCTAATTTAGTATATCCAGTGGAAGTGCAAATTATTTGGAATAGTATCTTTTTTTTTTGAAACAGAGTCTAACTTTGTCGACCCAGCTAGATTGCCACGTCGTCATCATAGTGACTGCAACGTCAAACTCCTGAGCTCAAGCAATCCTCCTCCCTCAGCCTCGCTAGTAGCTGGGACTACAGGCAGGCACCACCATGCCCGGCTAACTTTTTCTAGTTTTTGTAGAGATGGGGTTTCATTCTTGCTCAGGCTGGTCTTGAACTTCTGACCTGAAGTGATCCTCCTACTTCGTCCTCCTAGAGTGGTAGGATTACAGGCATGAGCCACTGCGCCCAGCCTGAATAGAAAGTACAACATAAGGCGAAACTAGTGGAAAGAAATTTTGTGATGACTTTTAAAAACAAATATCACTAACATAAAAACTATCAGAAATTCTTCTTGTTTTTATGTTGGAAATTGCCTATAATTGCAAAAAAGGAAAAGTTTTTATGACAAAAGTTTCAGTTTCATTATAAGAGAAAAAAAATAATATAGAAGGCAAAGGCAATTTCCCCTTCTCTTAAATGTTACAATAGTTCTAGGATATTATTTGTTAATCTCTTTTCTAAATCTTGGGCTCCTCATATACCTTTGGAGGTTTGTCATCTATTTCCCTGGCTTTAGTCAAGTCTGCACCTGTATCATACTGGACCAATGCAGAATTTTCTAAAGAAAGCTGTCCATTATCTTCATTGATTTGTTCCTGTATTTTATAGCTACTTTTTCACTTCAAGTTTGCAATCTGTCAGGTTTGTTTTTTTTTTTTTTGAGACAGAATCTCACTCTGTTGCCCAGGCTAGACTGCCATGGCATCAGCCTAGCTCACAGCAACCTCAAACTCTTGGGCTCAAGCAATCCTTCTGCCTCGGCTTCCCGAGTAGCTGGGACTACAGGCATGCGCCACCATGCCCGGCTAATTTTTTTTATATATACTTTTAGTTGTCCAGCTAATTTCTTTCTATTTTTTTTTCTGTTTTTTAGTAGAGATGGGGTCTTGCTCTTGCTCAGGATGGTCTCGAACTCCTGAGCTCAAACAATCTGCCCGCCTCAGCCTCCCAGAGTGCTAGGATTATAGGCGTGAGCCACCGTGCCCGGCCTCTGTCAGGTTTTATTTAAGTTTAGTTCACCAAAGCGTGTAGTAGTATTTTAGAGCCACAGGTAATACAATGTTTTTTTTTTAATGGAGAAACACATTTAATTTTCTTACCCAAATGTTCAGAGCCATGTGACAGCCCTGGCAGAATTGGAGAATCTTCCACTACCTACATACCAGGTCTGGCTGGGGACTCCCTGAGTACTAAGCCATTGGCAGTCACTCCCATGCCTGTGTATGGTATGGAGGAAGAGAGCGGAGGGAGCATTCTGGTACTGTCTTCTTTGCCTCTGTATTAGGGTGAAAAGACAGCAGTGGTTAGGAGAAAGAAAGAGGGTCAGTTTTGCTTCTTTTCCTTTCCCCTTTTCCTATTGCAAGTTTTGCCACCTCAGACTCTGTCCTGGCACGAAGTAACAGGAACTAGTATGGGGGTGGCTCTGTTGGGGTGCCAGGCAGCAAGTCCCAGAGTGCTGTCTCTTCTGGGGTCTTTCAAGAGGTAGAAGCGAGATTCCAGTTGGTGGCTTTTGGGAGCAACAGGGAAATATTGAGTCATAGGTCTGGGTTGCTCTTCTGAGGGTAGCCTGATACTACCTGTAGAGATGTTAGGGAACATGGATGTTTTCTGTGTCATTTTTAAAGTGACTAATGGATTAATGGGTTATGAATGGCTTCCTAGCAAAAATGTATATTAAGAAGAGAGGCTTATTTGACATGGTGGCTCTTTGTTTTAGATCCTAAGTTCCTCCCTGACCTAGCAGATCATTGCTGCAAATTACATGTACATATATTGGTTATTTAAGTAAGTTGACTTTTTGAGCTTTTGTTCTTAAGGCACAAACTTTGTAAAATTTTATTGAAGAATTGGGAGCAGATGAAAAGTATAATTATTTTGTTGTTGTTTGTAGTTGGAGACTGTTGAAAAGGTATATGACATCTTCACCTCAGATGATGTTGATCTTGTTTTGAGAAAGTCAGCTGCAGAACAGTTAGCTGTGATTATGCAAGGTAATGTCTTTTAAAGAAAATGATTGCTGTGCTGCTGATAATAGAATTTTAGATTGCTGTGTTTAGTTGATCAGGGTCTGGCAAACTGGATTATGGGCCAGACCCAGCCTGTGGCCTGTTTTTTTTTTTTTGTTTCTTTAACAGTCATCAATTTAAGAATGGTTTTTACATCTGTATAGTTATTAAAAAAACAAAACCAAAGAGTATGGACAGACCAAATGTGGCCAGCAAAGGCTAACAACATATTTGCTACCTGGTTCTTTACAGAAAAAGTTTGTTGACCCTTATTATTTGACCTGGAAATGTTATTTGATAGAATTATCTTCCTTCTAAAATATTGATATAATTCTGACACTAAAGTACATGTTTCTTTCTTAATTTACATAGTATGTGGTGTTTTCAATTGGTACCATCTTGCTTAGAGAAATTAGCCAAACAGTACTTTTGTGGGTAGGTAAAATGAAAGTAATGCAGCACAGCATTTGATTTATTTTTAAAAGCAACTAGTAAAATATATTGTTAGCTTTGTTTATAGTGTTGTTATTCCATAGGCTTTCATTCTTTGGGTTAGTTTTTATTTTTCCCTATATGTGATATATATACTTTAATATTTGTGAGAAATTATAACTTTACATTTACATAAAAAGATTTTTGTGGTTAGCATTCCTTGTCTTGACGTTAATTGGAATCTCAGATGAGAATAATTTAAAAAACCACATTCAACATATTTGTGGTTTTAATAACAATACAATAGACTACAGAAAATAAGGCTCTAAAACTGGAGAAGCGTGGTTAAAGAAAGATTAAGAAAGCCTCTTTTAGAGAGTATTCTTTCAATATTGCTAACATTTCAAAAGTATAACTTATAATTTGGTATGTACTGTACTGGGGGTAGTGGAAACTTTTTTAAGTAGTAGCTAAAGGTTGTTACAGTGATAGCCACTAGTTCAATATCTGTGTGTGTGTGTGTGTGTGTGTGTGTGTGTGTGTGTGTGTGTGTGCGCGCGCGCGCGCACGCAGGTGTGTGTTTCTCAATGGGAATATGGGAGGAAGTTCTGCAAGTTGTTAAATACTTGCAACTAATCTATAAGCTGCTAGAGTTTTTGGGTCTAGTAATGTGTGCGTGTGTGTATAAAATCCTTTCGTGTGTATACAAGAAAACCTTTTTATTACAAACATAGTATATGAATATGTTTATTAAAAATGTTCGTATTCTTACTATTTAGAGTATATTATAATCCTGTTCCTTTTA
The DNA here is from genome assembly GCF_020740605.2 of Lemur catta. Classification (NCBI taxonomy): domain Eukaryota; kingdom Metazoa; phylum Chordata; class Mammalia; order Primates; family Lemuridae; genus Lemur; species Lemur catta. The sequence continues at coordinate 49,987,781 of NC_059143.1, read as the reverse complement.
TATTTGCTATTAATAGTTTGAGGCTAGAGTTTTTTATTAATAGAAAAATGTTCATGTTGCAAGCCATATTTACACATTGCCTTGTGGAGAATTTTAAATATTTTGAGGTGATGAATTTGGAAAAGAGAAAAAATGTCAGTGAAACAATGTAAAGAAGATAACTTGCCATGTACAAACAAAAGAATTCATTTGTACACTTAAAATTCTTTTACTTTTCAGAGTCTGAACTAGCTCATATAATTATTTTTTTATAGTTTTGTTTTTGTATTATAGAAGTATAATATACTTGTTACTTAAATGTTTTCAAATTGTATAGATGTATATAAAGTAAAAAGTTGAAAGTTCCATTCTCTAATTTCAATTCCAGGTGAAACTACTTTTAACAGTTCAAAGTTGTGTGGATATTAGTTCTGTATATTTCAAAATGAATATGTTTTCAGAGCTACAAAAGTGTTAACTTTTAGTAACTCCTTTTGGTCTACAGATATTAAGATGCATGGTGTGGTGAAAAAGTTATGCTTAATTGACAAGATAATTGAATATTTAAATGCATGTGTGGGTCAAGATGGCAAGGTAAGACAAATGTGTATCTAGACATATTTTTGTAGGCTGGTGTTTTTTTTTTGTTTTTTTTTTTTTTTATTTCAGCTCTTCATGGGGGTACAAAAGCTCAGATTATATACATTGTCTGTGTCCCACCCATCCCCCTGATGGTGGTTTTATTAATCAGACCTGAGCTTGAATTCAGCTGAATTTGGATGAGTACTTGGATTTTAAGTCTTAAGTAACACTCCCTATCTTGTTCATTTTTTAATTTCTAAAAGTGGGGTCTCTATAAGGAAAACTAATCTTAAAATTTTCATAAGATATATAAGCAGAAGTATATATAAAACTTATTTTCAGTGGAAAGTAATTTTTAATATTTGCATTTTAGTTTCACATACTTTTGATAAAAAGCATAAAATTTTGCATAAGATAATATTATGGTATATTTTATCTCACTTTGGAGTGGGTGAAAATAAAATAACTGTGTTTTCCCTCCTGACCAGGTGATAGAATGTTTGATACAGCCATGCCTCACACTCTTGAGGAAAGTTTTATGTGCTGATCCAGTCATGCGTGTTTCCCTCTCGCAACAGTCTTCTCTCTTGACCCTGTTATTCAGAGGTGAGTAAAAGAAATTCTGCTAATAATGAGATCAATCTTAAGCTTTAAGTGTTTCTTCTTTAACTGCACGTAGTATTTACTTCTTGTTCTACTAATAAAACATAAAGTTTATTAGGGAACATGCTACTAAAATAACTCATCACAGAGGAAAATGTTTAATACTTTTATGGAAATTTCCTTATAATTCTGATACTGAATGGACCTTGGAGCCGAGAAAACCTAAAGCCTCTGATCTTTTCACCTTGATGTCAATATCATTTGGTGCTCAGACAGTAAATTAGAGTCTATAAAGAGATAAAGTTGCAGCTGCTGTCATTACTGTCTTTCCAATATCTGTTCCCTCTTTCTTCTTTTGCTTTTGCCTTCAGATCCTAGAACCTTTGGTGTGATATCTGATTATGTCATTAGACTGGCATTAATAGTAAGACCCAGCCTGTCAAGGGTGGAAACTAGACCATCTGAATGACTCTGAGCATAAACTTATTACATTTATAAAGTGTGCTTTTTCTTTTAACCCATTTTAGTTTGATTCTGATTTAGTAATGTGTTTAGATGGACAAATTTCATGTAGTTGTGTCCTCTTTTTCTTCTGTTTCAATAGCAACCTTGATAACATTTTATACCATTTTCTAGAGTTTTAGGCTACTGCTTTTAAATATTTTACGAGAAGCATCCTGATCAAATATACTTAACCTTGTCTATCATCAGGAGTGTAGGAGATAAATGAGATTTATGTTCAAAATATATTATTAGAATATAGTCATTTTAGCATTTTTTCCCCTCCTAATGGCTTCTGCTTGCCAAGTGAATAGGATGCAGTTTAAGTAGCATTGGTACAGGTCCAAACCAGGTAAAGTTCTAAACATCTAAACCGACCCAGTGAGTTTAGGTTTAAAAAATTTTGAGTAGAGTATAAAATTTTTATAAGTTCTTATTCACTAATGGTCTGAAAAAGCAGCAGTTAAGGATTTTTAGTTTTCTTTAATTCTTTTAGTAATTGTCTTCCTAACTACATTCAGTTGAATTTAGTCTCTAGTTTACCTTTTTATTTATATTATTCAAGCATTGAACTTATTATGAACACCTACTGGATTCAAAGGTACTTTCCAAGGCAACACAATCTATACCCTTTTGATATTTAACAATTTTTCTATTTCATCACTGTGAAAATTACTGCAGTGAGTCTGAAAAATGAATTATAGTATCTCTCATAAATAGATTTAATTTCAGGGTAAAATTAATTTTTTACCAGCTGCTCAACCAGGAAAATCCACTCCTTAGCAAACATTGATTGAGCACATATTATGTGCTAGGTACAATGGTAGGCCCTTGGAATATAGTGATGAGCATGGTAAATGACCCTTATAGCACTTACAATAGAGTTGGAGACTTTGACAAGTAAGTATATAATACAATATAATAATACCTTTAATAGTAGGATTCCTGGCACCAGAGGAAGTGCTAAATAGATTGGGTGGTGGAAAGCATCAGAGATTGCTTCCAGAGAATGTAGCATCTAAGCTGGAATTTCAGAAATTAATAGGAGTTCAAACAGAGAGGATTGACTTCCATATATATAGAGGGAGCCATGGAAATATGGTTTGGATGTTTGGCCCCTCCAAATCTCATGCTGAAATTTGATCCCCAGTGTTTGAGGTAGGGCTCACTGGGAGGTGTTTGGGCCATGGGGAAGGATCCCTCCTGAATGGCTTGGTGCCCTCCCCATGGTAATGAGTGAGTTCTCACTTCATTAGTTCATGCAAGAGCTGGTTGTTAAAAAGAACCTGCCATTCCCCCTATCTTGCTCTTCATTTTGCCATGTGACATGTCTGCTCTCACTTCTCCTTCCACCTTGATTGGAAGCTCCCTGAAGCCTGTCCCAGAAGCAGATGCTGGTGCCATGGTTGTATAGGCTGTAGAACCGTGAGCCAGATAAACCTTTTTGTAAATTACCCGGTTTCAGATATTCCTTTATAGCAACACAGACTGGACTAACACACATGGTTATGTGTGAGAGAGAATGATATGTTTGAGATGGTGGTTGATTAGGGATGGCTGGATTGCGGGGAGTCTGGGGTGAAGGGGAAATGGTGGGGTGAGGCAGGAAGGGCACTTCATGCAGGTGCAGATAGGTCTTATTAAACAGCAGTGAGGAGCCATTTAAGGTTGTTAAACAGGGGAAGTATGTGTTTTAGAAAGATTATTCTGTTTGCAGCATGAGGGATAGATTGAAGGGATACAATAATTAAATAGTCTCTCAGACATACTGCTTTAAATGATAAACTTCATGTTAATGACAGAATTCTATACTGTATTTCAGGGTTATAAATTAACTTAGAAATCATTTATTATACCGTAGAGATATTTAGTAATTTGGCCAAGGTCATCACCAGATAATGGTGGAGGTAGAAGAACCACACTTCCTTACCTTTGTTTGTTTTCGTTTTAAATAATTACCAACTTATATGTCCTTATTGTAAAAATTCAGATAATATAGAACTACAAAATAAAATTCTGAAAGTTTTCATTTTCTTCTCTTTGTCAGTTTCCCAAAGAAGAATGTTCTAATTATTGTTTGGAATGTGTTATTCCAAATGATCTTTTCTACACACACATATTTTTCATACTGTGTACTTCAGTATTGTGTTTCTTCCTTTTTTTCAACTGAGAATATATCTTGAATATTTTCCCATATTCTTACATATGAGTCGACATTCTTAAAAATAAAAAAAAAATCCAAGAAAAAGATTTTATATTGTTTCAAAATTTCAGTTTGCCATATTACTGGATATTTGTTTCAGATTTTTCATCATGACAGTAATCATCTTGTATGATCATCTTTTTGCGTAGACTGTATATACTTTGGGAGGCCGAGGTAGGGAGATCGCTTGAGGTCAGGAGTTCAAGACCAGCCTGGGCAACATAGCAAGGCCCCATCTCTACATTAAAAAGAAAAAATTAGCCAGTTGTGATGACCTGTGCCTGTAGTCCTAGCTGCTCAGGAGGCTGAGTCAGGAGGATTGATTGAGCCCAGGAGCATGAGGCTGCGGTGATGCATTCCAGCCTGGGTGCCAGAGACAGACCCTGTCTCAAAAAAAAAAAAAAAAAAAAAAATTATTTTACTCACAACTTTGCCGATATTGAATATATCTCAATTTAAAATTTTCTTTAATCTTACACATGAAAATAATATCATTATTGTTTTATTTTTCTCTTTTTTAGTGCAGTTGATTATCTTTTCATGTATATTATATATTCAGATTTTGTAATCTATGAATTGCTTGTTTTCCTGTTGTATTTAATTTCTTTTTAGTATTTAATTTCTTTTTAGTGACATGTAGGGTTTCTTTTTATAACATAGCTGTAACCCTTATTTTATGTCATTAATATTTTCTTTCAACCTTTCTATTCTTTTAAATGTATTTATTATTATATATTTAACCTTAAATACGTTTAAATATTTTATGGAAATATATAAAGCTTTTCTGTTATGGTAGCTGGGCTTTTCATCATGCTCTAAAAGTAGGGTCTTCTGCAATTGCAGATTGGAAACATGTAGCCTTGTATTTTCTCCTAATATGTTTTATAGTATTCTTTAAAAGAACTAGATCTTTATCTAGAATTGATTTTGGTGTGTAGTGTAAGGTAGGGATCTAAACCTATTCTTTTCCCATATTGTAGGCAAGTGTATTGCAACAATTTCTTAGGTATTTGGAAATATGGCTCATTCTCTCTCCACTGAAATGAAATGTCTACTTTATCATACATTTTTACACCTTTCTCCACTTCTTTACCTTTTAGTTTATTTCTATTTTTAATTGTACCAGTTACGTAATGATGCAGTTAGGAAAAATATCTTCTGTCAAAACTCATTTCTTGTTGCTGCTTCCTTGAATTTGCTAACTCTGTATTATATTATTATTCCCATGTGATTGGTGCTACCACCATACCTGTTTGTTTAGAATTTTATAGGTTTGAAGCCATGAGAAACTGTAGCATTGGGAACATTATAGAAGTGGAAACTGAGTCTTATTAATGTTAAAGAATTTGACCATGCCGCTGAGCTAAATAGTAAGCGGTGGAGCTGGCATTTTCTGTTCAGAGCACTGTCCTTTTCCATCATCTTGTCATAATAAACAAGAAACAAAAACCAAAATGACAACACAGCACAAACACAATGTTTTAAAGTCAAATCCAAGTTCTATGATTACATGTTTGTAGTAAAGGGCAAAAATTATAAAAGAAGATCTTTTGGTGAGGAAACTTTAGCTAGAATTACCCAATGACTTGGCAAAAGCTTCCTAGAAACTGTATCCGTTTTTTTCTCTGATTACCTAAAACTAGAGTGTCTCGTGAGTGTATCTGCCAGTGTGGCTCCTGGGCCAGCAGTGTCTGCATCCTCTGGGAACTTACTAGAAATGCAAATTCACAGGCTGCCCCCTGCATCTACCAACCAGAAACTGTTTCAACAAGTGTTTCAGGTGATTGTTATGCATTAGAAAGTTTGAGAGCCTGTGTTTTAGTGATATTTGCTTATCTGGGTTAATGCTGCGTTTCTCTTCCCTTCAAGTTAAGATATTTTAAATTTGAAGTTCATTCTTTCTAGAAATAAAAATACTTCATAAAGTTATGTTTCTTTTTATTCCTCAGTTTCCTTGATATTTCATGAAGACTGTACTGTTGTGACTGAAATTGGAGCATTATTTTGTCTTCTATTATTTGATGAAGTATCAAGAATGGATATGTGGTGAGATATAAGAATTTATACTTTTTTTCTCTTAATAATTATTTATCTAAGGTTTCTGATGCAGTCTTATAACAATGCATGGAAATTTCTGACTTGTGAGGCTTATACTTTCCATATATGCTAGACATATATGGTATGATTTTTGGTTTGAATAAGGAGTATTTAAAAAGTCCATTGGCTCAAGAAGTCACCCTGAAATTTTATTGAACATTACTAAGTATAAAATCTAAAAATTACTGTAGTGATTTTTGTCTTTAATACACTTTGAATATATACCTTCAAGTATGTGTTTTTTCTTTAATATTTTATTATTTTAAAAATACCTGGGAAGATGTTTAGGATAATAATATCTGGTTAACACTGATCTTGAGCAGGATCAGTGGGAAGGGACACATCAAGTCCACATGCCAATATAACTACTGAATCATATGAATTGTTTGTTATATGGAATTTTTTTAGAAAGGCATAATTTAGCAAATCTAGGTAGTAGCAAACATGTTGATACTATGTTAAATAATAGACCCAATTGAAATTCTTGATTTATTTTTCCAAAGAAGTGAAGTTGTGTTTGTTACATAAGACTATTGTCCACTCAGTTATTTCTTTCTGTTTTTCTTTTATCAAATAGGTCTGTTAATTCTTCCAGTAAACCTTTGCCATCAGTCTTCAGTTTGCCTGTTTCAGTTTTTAGAAGGTAAAGAATTTATTTCTCTGATTGTCTTGAAGGATAAAATATTGTTACAGAAAAGGAAATCAGAATTTTTAATTTGTCACAATTTTCATTTAGCATTTAAATCACACAACTTGTAGTGCTTTCATCGTTCCTTCACAATGGTGCTTTGGAGATTTCAGTAAGTATACCTCCCCATCATCATCTGTCACCCGGGCTAGAGTGCTGTGGCATCAGCCTAGCTCACAGCAACCTCATACTCCTGGGCTCAAGCGATCCTCCTGCCTCAGCCTCCCGAGTAGCTGGAACTACAGGCGCATGCCACCACGCCTGTCTAATTTTTTGTATTTTTGGTAGAGACAGGGTCTTGTGCTTGCTCAGGCTGGTCTTGAACTCCTGACTTCAAGCAATCCTCCTGCCTCAGCCTCCCAGAGTGCTGGGATTATAGGTGTGAGCCACCACACCTGGCCCTATTATCAAGTATTTAAATCCTACACATATATATATTTTTTTTTGAGACAGAGTCTCGCTTTGTTGCCTGGGCTAGAGTGAGTGCCGTGGCATCAGCCTAGCTCACAGCAACCTCAAACTCCTGGGCTTAAGCGATCCTACTGCTTCAGCCTTCTGAGTAGCTGGGACTACAGGCATGCGCCACCATGCCCAGCTAATTTTTTCTATATAGATTTTTAGCTGTCCGAATCATTTCTTTCTATTTTTGGTAGAGACGGAGTGTCACTCTTGCTCAGGCTGGTCTCGAACTCCTGACCTCGAGCGATCCACCCGCCTCGGCCTCCCAGAGTGCTAGGATTACAGGCGTGAGCCACCGCGCCGGCCTGAATTAAAAAGTATTATATTTATTTATTAAATTATTCAGCCTGATTTGTATATAGAACTCTCCCCTAGTCACTTTCATTGGGGTACATGAAATGAAAAAACACACTTAAGTATCTGTTAGAAATCTTACCCAGTTTTATTTACATCAGTCACAAATACATGAATTATGGGTTTGGGGAATGTTTCATTAGTAAAATTATTCTTTAACGTTAGCATATGCTGGGCATTGCTCTTTTGTTAGTGTTAAATTAACTTTAATTGGCTTCAGAGAGATAGCTATTGACTCTGTTTTTATTTCTAAACATATTTCTTGGTTCTCTTGTTGAGTTTACGGATGATGAAGTTGTTCTCAAGTGAAAGTAATAAATTGGTATTTAGTCATTTAGTGACCTCTGTGATTATAGCGATTCATTTAGACTCTTTAATCCTCATTTTGATCGTCTGTAAAATAAGTATCATAGTGCATGCCATGTAACTGTGAATGAATGATAGATAATAAGCAGTGCTTGACATAAAGTAGACATTCATGTTTTAGCTGAACACCTTTTATGTTTGGTTCACTGTATTCGTGGGCCCTGACTTCAGTGAGCATTAGTTATCTCCCCAGTGACTCTAATATAACAGAGAATATGGTTAAGTCCTCAGAAAAGAGTTTAATAAAGTATTTGGGGGGCTTTTAGAGGAGAGTGAATGAATAATTGAAATGCTATATAAAGTAAGATAACTTTAAAATTGGGGCTGTGAGTGAGATCTTTGCATTATTATGGGGTGAGAGGCATAGAACTAGCCCTCATTTGTGGCTCATCTTTTTGAGTGGTGTTTGAGAATTCGAAAATTTGTAATTATTTGTATACATTTTCTTTAGGTATCATCTACCAGTACATGTAATCAGACATCATGCTGTGAGTCCTTACTCCATAGTTTTGCCCTTATCTGCCGATTGTTTGGCCTTGAAGCCTGTGTCAGATATGCTGAGAATAGCATGGAACTTGTCATGGTATCATGGGAGTGATAATCTGTTGAAGCAAATGAGCTCCGAAACTAAAATCCAAGAGTAAGCTGTTATATTTAGTTGAAAAAGCATTTACAGTTAATGAATTATAATTAATTAGATTTTACTTTTTCTTTAGGTGAAGTAACTTTTTTACTTTATTATTATCTGGTTCTGCTTTTTAACTAAAGATTATCCTTTTATGTTTTAAAGTTTACATGTGTTCATTAATTTTAAAAATCTATCACACAAATTTAAATTAAAAAGCATTTTCCTCTGTTCTAGTTTAAAGATTATGTAAAGTCTGATTAGTAAAAGATGTGAATCACTAGGAAAAGTGCTCTGGATTAGAGTAAAATCTTAGTAAGTACATGCATGAATGTTATCATTACTGTGAGCATGATACTTTTGAATATCTTAATATTCTTATCTGTCAATCTTATCTGAATAAAAACTTTGTTTCTGTAAGGAAGGAAAAATCAATATAAACACTTGGGATGCTAGTGTAAAATCCTAATATTGACACGTATATACCAGTTTTCTTTTAGCTATAAGTCAGCCTTTAATTAAAAGAAAATGAAGATAAAACAACTTTTGGGAGAGAGTTTATAATAGAAATGAATGTGAGCTTTTATTTAAATAGCTTTATGTTGCTCTTTCTTTTTTCTTTTTGTGTAGATTTTTGGATACATTGAAGTTATCCACAGAGGACATCCTTACTCTGAAGATAACACACGTGGCTAGTGGGCTGCAGGACTGCCACCATTCCATTGTTCAGGCTGCAACCCACAGGGAAGTTAGGGCTGCTGTCACTAGGATGAGTTTTTATCTTCTGAATGACAGATTGTCCTTAAAGGGTGGCACTGGCCCACATGGGGTTACCTGGAAGTCCTTAGCTTGGCACACTGCACTAAACAGGTCAGTGTAAGGTCAAAGCTGCCAGTTTCAAAGACCTGGATGGAATTGTGTTTGAGTTCATCTCCAAACTTTTGAAGATAGAGTATGTATTCTTACCTGTTGCTATCACGAGGGAAATATTTTTTATAGAAAGGAAAACTCCAGGATTTTTATCATCTGTTATAATAGCAAAATAGGAAAATTTTAACCTAGTCATTGTATTTTTGAAGGGATTACTAATAAACTTGTAATAATTTTATTTATCTTAGAACATTTTATCTCACAAAAATAAAAAATTAGGATAAGACATGGATGAAACAAACTGAATGTTTAATTCCTGTCCAAATGGTAGATGAGGCAAGACATCAGTGGATTGATTAATAGGTTTGCTATACCTGCTATAGGCTGTTTTGCTTTATTTTGCTTTCGTTTTGTTCTTTAAATTATCTCATTTTTCCTTTTACCCTCAATTTCACAAAGTTGATTGCCATGTGGAGATCCTTTAATAGTTATTGGAAAGGCTCTAGCTTGTAAATGTAACATGCTTAACTGGTAGCAGATGGCTGCAATTGAAACAAGACTGATAAGCAACTGCTGCAAGCAGTTTTTCATTTTAGTCTTCATGTGACTTTACTATAAAATGCATAACTTTTTTATTTAACAAAAAGTGTTCAGTTTTCAAAATTTTAGGTTAAATGACTTTCCAAAATGTGAACGCCTTTATTTAGTTTACCTTTAACAATTAGGATATCTAATTAGGTTTTTCTAGTGATGTGCTGGAGCCACCTAGTACCGCTTTAGCTGATGGTTAAATTTTCAGGATTTTTGCAAATCGATTGTTAAACACAGCCATTCTTAACAATCATGTAAACTTACAATTAAATAAATTATATTAAAAATAAAGGTAATGGATATGCAAATATCACTTTCTAATTATTTTGCAACATTTTACTATTATCTTTGTTCTTTTTTTTCTTTCTTTCTTTCTTTCTTTCTTTCTTTTTTTCTTTTTTTTGAGACAGAGTGTCACTTTGTTGCCCTGGCTAGAGTGAGTGCCATGGCGTCAGCCTAGCTCACCGCAACCTCAAACTCCTGGGTTTAAGTGATCCTCCTACCTCAGCCTCCCCAGTAGCTGGGACTACAGGGATGCGCCACCATGCCCGGCTAATTTTTTCTATATATATTTTAGTTGGCCAGATAATTTCTTTCTATTTTTAGTAGATACAGGGTCTTGCTGTTGCTCAGGCTGGTCTCGAACTCCTGACCTCGAGCGATCCACCCACCTCGGCCTCCCATAGTGCTAGGATTACAGGTGTGAGCCACCGCGCCTGGCCTATTCTTGAGGTTATTGATATCTACTACAAATTTGTCTGTTTTGTGGAAATAACTATGTAATGGTGTTCTGATGTGCATCTCTTCACAACTCCATATTACACTGATGGCCTGAAATTAGTCATAATAGGGATATTTACATTGTGGAAATTGGCAAACACAGTAAGTCAGCATCCTATTCTCCAGTCAGTTGTTATTAATAAATATTTATTAGCACAGCTCTGCTTTTAAACATTTAAACACCTCTATCAATTGAAACATGCATGAAATCTGCAGGTTAAATAAATTCTATTTATTCCTATTTGTCAAAAGAAAATTTTGAGGTAAAAGCTGATACTGTGTTTTGAATTCATTATACTTAGTTTTCTTTCTTTTGTGAATGAAAACCATATAAATAGTATGCAACACCACATTAAAGCATAGACTCTCGAAATGTGGATCAGTGGAAGCTGCTAGAGTAGTTCAAATTGCCCAGTAGCAATCGCATTTTTATGGTGGGATTTCCCCGAGAATTAACATAACAGAAATAACATATACACAGTATATATGTGTTACATATTTTTTTTAATCTTTTGTTTTATAGCCTCATGTTGGATCACTGCACATAGTTGTTACAGTTGTTTAAATATTTGTCTTCTCTCATGTGCAGACCTTTTATTGCATTCCTTTTTATATCTCTCTCATATGGCATAGGCATAGTATACAGTTGGGTCCTAATAAATGTAGAATGGATGAGTTGGAGAGACCTTAGAGCTCATTTAGTCCACCTGTGTACTTGATGAATTCCCTACTCTCTCTCTCTGTCAAGTGGCCATGCAACCTCAGCATGAGTATCTCCTTTGAAGGATGTTCATTCCATTTTTGAACTGTGATTATTAGTAAGTTCTTCCGTCTTTTGAACTGCCACCTAGTCATTTCTACCTATTATTCTCTTCTCTTAATTGACACAGAATAAATCCTAAATCCTAACTATATTTGTGTGTGATAACTCTTTAATTATTTAAACATAACTATTTCTTCTCTACTTTTTCTCCCTGCAGGCTCTAAATGCTTTCCATTTTTTTTTTTTAAAGATATAATTCAAAAGCCATAGTATCTGGACTTCTCATTTGTTCTTACTGTTTTACAAGTGTTCTTTGTTTCTTAGGACTCTGTTATCTGGACATGATGCTTTATATGGGATGGAGTGGGTAGGAAAACAGAGGCTATTGCTTCTCAATCCTACTTCTTTTCCATCATTGAACATAACATTTATTGATCACCTAATAGATGCCACTCTTGTAGGAAATGTAGCAGTGAGCAAATTTTATAGGGTCCCTGCTCTTATGGAAGTTGGAATTAAGGATGCTAAAAGTCTAATAGAAAGAATGCTTCTAAGGAGAAGATTGTTATAAAACTATTGGAGGAACGCCTAATGTCTCTTCAATGGGGAGAGAATGGTTCAATGAATAAGTTTTTAAGCCAAGGCATAAAATATAGGTAGGATATTAAAAGCCTGTGGGAATGGGAGCAGAAAGATGCCAGGCACACAGAGAGATGAATACTGCAGGATCTCACTTAAATGTGGAATGTTCAAAAGTTGACCTCATAGAAGTATAAAGTAGAATGGTGGTTGCCAGAGGCAGGAGGTGAGGGGTGGGCACAGATGGGGAAGGGAGATGGTCAAAGGGTACAGTTTCAGTTAGACAGGAGAATAGGTTCTGGTGATCTATTAATATTACATAGCATGGTGACTATAGTTAATATATATTTCAAAATAGCTAAAAGAATGGATTTTAAATGTTCTCACCACAAAGAAGTATTTGAGGTGATGGAGGTGTTAATTAGCCTGATTCAATAATTCCATGATATATACATATATCAAAATATCACATTGTATACTATATACATAAATAGATACAATTATTTGTCAAAATTAAAAATAAATGAAATATAGGTTTGTGCATGTTATATGACAGAAATTTTAAACTTTGAATCCAAAAAGTGATGGTCAGTTGGCTCACAACCACTTATGGAATATATTATTTGTCCTCTTGACTAAAATGCCATAGTCTACAAATATTTAAATAAATATTAAATGTAAAAAAAGAAAAAGATGCCAGGCAAAGAAATAAGGCCCCAAGTTTGGAAAGAGTGTCTCCCAGGAATTGAAAGGAGAGTACACCTGAATTTAAGGGACATGCTACTAACTACAGAGGTGATATTTTAAGATTACTGTTTATCATGGAAGAGTTCTTTATGATTGTTAAATTTCATCTTATTAGAATCATTCTTTCATTCCTTTCAGAATATTTTTCTAACCTCTATTTTTGTAATCTGACACTTGTGATCCTTCTCATCTGAATGTCATTTTGGGGAGGTGGGGATTTTAAATAAAGATAAAAATAATATGGCAGACACCACATTATGAAAAAATATGGCATGATATAGCCCTGGTGTTGGACTGCTTAGATAAGTATCTATTTTTTAACACTAGCCATGTGAGTGTGGAAAAACTACTTTACCATATCTTTGCCTGAGTTTTCTCATCTTTCAAAATGGAGCTACTCACTTCATAGAGTTGTTATGTAAATTGAAACAAATCCTTTTAAGTTCTCAGAACATAGCCTGGCACGGGGTCGGTACTCAGTACTGACTATTATGATTAATATTATTGTTGTCATCATAGCTCTTCCTGATTGCCTTTTTAAAAAAACAATTTTCCAAACTACTTTTTTTCTTTTTTTCGTATCTACTAATCTTTTTACTCTGTTAAATCAGTTTTTCTTTTAAGTATCTCAGGAAATTTGTTCATGTTTTTTTACCTGAACTTACAAAAATATTCCTTTCTAAGTATACCCTCAGCATTCTCTTTGCCTGTTACAAACTCTGGTAACATCTTGTTAGATTTTTTTTTCTCTTCTCACTTTATTACCCTGTTCTTTCTAATTGATCAGAATTAGGTTTGAAGTATTAGTCCTTCTTATCAGTGAAACATGACATTTCTGGCATGAAAAAGCAACTTTCACCAGACAGAGGCAATGTTTTTCTCCTTGGTATTCCTTTGACACTTTTTCTGAATTTGTTATTTTTCTCTTATGGTATTTATCATTTCTAGTTTTTCTAGTCAATTACTTGGCTACGTGGTTTTTTTCACTACAGGCTCAGGTTCTTGAAGGCAGATACTCTATTTCCTTTTCCTTCATCTCTGCATTTTTCATAGCATCTAGAATAGTGTCATAAAATAGCATGGTCACAAGAAATGTGTTAAGTACATATTTATCTATGATAAACAGAGATAACGTGTATTTTAAAGAGCTAGAAATCGTGATTATTGTCTTCTTTATTTTAGGTTTTTACAAGTGCTTCCTGCTTGCACTGAAGACGAGAAACTGCTAATAGATATCATACATTTTTTAAATAAGTTAATGAAGGAACAAAGAAAAAATCCATCAGTAGAACTTCTAAGCTGGATTTTAGAAATACTTCTAAGACATGTAAGTGTTATTAAGGAATTTGGATTTTAGGTTTGGTAAGTAATTTATTTGTAGAAATGATTAATATTATATTATGGAAAAGGACAATTTTTATATAGCCTATGCTCAGTAAAGCAGTACTCATGTTGTATGAACAGCTCATAGCAACATGGCCTTCTTGATAGGATTGTTACTGTGTTTATTAAATTAAAATTTCGTAGACTGAATGGGACCTTCAGCCTTGTTTTTTAACAAAACCTGTATGTGAGCTTTTTGCTGCAACTGTATTTTAAGTGGGGATTTCAGTGTGTGTGTGTGGTGGGGGGCGGGGAGGGTATTTATGGTTGAAAACAATCAGATATTAAAATAATAGTTCTGAGGAAATATTGGTAATAAGTAGAAAAAATGGTTACAGTAGTGGATTTTTTCACTTGATCTCATTTGTTAAAAATATGTAATTATAATTCTGTTTATTTATACTCACAGAAACAAAAAGGAGAGTATGTACTAATATTTAATAGTGGCAATCTCTGTGATGTGTGATTAAATGTGGTTTTGTTTTCTTAGTGTGCTCCTTTCTATTTTTCTCAGTTTTCTATGACAAATACGCTTTCCTTTTGTTGAGAACATATTAAGCACCTTTTGAATTTAGAACTTCTCTACTAATGCAATAAAGGCTCGTACCTACTAGTTAGGCAATATAACTCTTAGTTAATCTAGAACATGGTTACCAGCAAAAACCTTTATAGGAAACAACATGAAGCTCAATTAGAGAGTAAATTTATTTTTTATAAATTTCATTTTTAGAGTCCAAACCCACTGTTAAACCTGCTGATTCTGACAGAGTCACAGGCACAAGAAGAAACGGATGACATCCGGACTGCTATCAGGCAACAACTGCAGAAAGAACTAATTGCTCTTTTCAATACCTTGCTGCTCAATTTCATGGAAGTAACCGACAGGTACTATTTGTGTGATTAAAGGTTTGGGTACATTTACATAGAATGTAGGGTTTTTATTTTTGATTTTCAAAGAGTTTTACTTTTTACTTTCAAATTAAGAGGCGGAAATAAGTAATAACCAGTGATGGTGGTCTGTTTGTTTTTGTTTCAGTTGAATCTCTGGGATAGCCTGATTGTAACTTCTTAGTCTCCTTTACTACACACACAGACACACTCACACATGTGCATTCAGACAATATTTTGTTCTTTACAGCTTAGTTCTTTGTCCTCTCTTAATTCTCTACACATCTACCTGAGCAATCATACCAATTCCTAGAACTGATTTTATACTGATGATTTTCGAATACATATCTCTAGTTGTAAATTCTATTTTTAAAAAACTAAAAAATTTAGATAAAATCACTATTTTAACCATTTTAAAGTGGGCGTTTAAGTGGCTTTTAGTGTATTCACAATGTTGTTCAACTGTCACCACTATCAAATTCTGGAACATTACCATCACCCCAAAAAGATGCCTTGTATCCATGAAGAAGTCCCTTCCAATTTACCCTTTCTTGTAGTCCCTGGCAACAACTAATCTGCTGTCTCTGTGGATTTGCCTAATCTGAATATTTCATAAAAATGGAATCAAACAATATGTTACTTTTTGTGTCTAATTTTTCATTTAGCATCATGTTTTCGAAGTCCATCCTTGATGGACAAATATCAGTACTTCTTTCTGTGACTGAATAATATTTTATGTAAAGATATACCACATTTTGTTTATCCATTCATTCATTGATGGACAGTTGAATTGTTTTCACCTTTTGGCTATTGTGAATAGTGCTGCTGTAAACATACATATACAAATTCTTGTGTGGATGTATGTTTTAGTTTTCTTGAGTCTATAACTAGGAGTGGAATTGCTGGTTCATATGCTAACTATGTTTAACTTTTTGATGCAGTGTCAAACTATTTTCTACAGTGGCAAAACCATTTCACATTCCCACCAGCAATGTATGAGTGTTCTAATTTCTCCATATCCTTACCAACTTTGTTATTATTATAGCCATCTTAATGGGAATAAACTGGTATCATTGTATTTTTGATTTTCATTTCCCAAATGAAAAATGATTTTGAGCATCTTTCATGTTCTTATTGGCTATTTGTGTCTCTTATTCGGAGAAATGTTTATTCAAGTTCTTTCTCTATTTTGAATTGTGTTGTTTGTTGTTTTATTTTTCAGTTGTAGAGGGTCTTTATATATTGTAGATATTAATCCCTTATTAGATAGATAATTTGCAAATATTTTCTTCCATTCTGTGGGTTGTCTTTTCACTCTCTTGATAGTGTCCTTTGATGCACAAAATTTTTAATTTTGATGAGGTCCTTTTTCTCTTGTTAGTTGTGCTTTTGGTGTCCTATTTAAGAAAATGGTGCCTAATCCAGGGTCACAACGATTTACTCCTTTGTTTTCTTCTGAGAGTTTTATAGTCTTAGTTCTTACATATAGATCTTTGATCCATTTTTGAATTAATTTTGTATATAGTGTGAGGTTAGGGTTTAACTTTACTCTTAGGGAGCTATTCAGCTGTCCTAGGACCATTGTTGAAGAGACTGTTTTCCCCCATTGAATTGTCTTGGCACCCTTGTTGAAAAGTAGTTGTTCATAGATGTGTGGGTTTATTTCTGAACTCTCAATTCTGTTCTATTGATCTTTATGTCTGTCCTTATGCCAGTAACATATTTTGATTATTGTAGCTTTGTAATAAGTTTTGAAATTGTTAAGTGTATGTCTTCCAACTTTTTCAAGATTGTTGTTGCTGTTCAGAGATCAACATCCATTTGCAAAAATTTCCATTTTTGCAAAAAAGACCATTGAAATCTTGATAGGGATTGCATTGAATCTGTAGATCTCTTCGGGGAGTATTGCGGTCTTAACAGGATTAAGTCCTCCAGTCCATGAACATGGGATTTTATTTCATTTATCAAGGTCTTTAATTTTTTTCAACAATGTGTTACAGTTTTCAGTGTTAAAGTCTTATGTGTTCTTGGTTAAGTTTATTTCTAAGTATTCTTTCTTTATTGATACTATTATAAATGCAATTTTCTCAATTTTCTTTTTGGTCATTTATTCTAGTGTATAGAGATACAATAGATTTTTGTATGATCTTACATTCTCCAACTTGGCTGAATTTATTTGATCTAATAGTTTCTTGTGAATTCTGTAGGATTTTCTACATGTAAGATCATGTCATCTGTGAAGAGATATTTTTACTTCTTTCTTTCCAATGTGGATGCCTTTTATTTTCTTTTTCATGCTTACTTGCTCTGGCTGGAACTTTCAGGACAATGTTGAATAGCAGTAGTGAAAGTAGGCTTCCTTGTGTTGTTTCTAATCTTACAGGGAAAAACTTTCAGTTTTTCACCATTAATGTGGTGTTAGCTGTAGATTTCTTATAGTTGGCCTTTCGTATCCGTGGTTCCACATCTGCAGATTCAACCAACCCTGGATCGAAATTTGCAGTTGGTTGAATCGGTGGATGCAGAACCCATGGATAGGGAGGGCTGACTGTGGGACTTGAGCATCCCTGGATTTTGGTATCTGTGGTGGTCCTGGTCCTCAGTATCCCTGCACATACTAAGACATGACTGTATGCCTCTTATAATGTTGAGGAATTTCTCTTCTATTCCTAGTTTATTGAGTGTTTTTATCATGAAACATTGGATTTTGTCAAGTGGATTTTCTACATTAGTTGAGATGATCGTGTAGCATTTCTTCTCTTCCTTCTATTAAAGTGGTGTCCTATATTGATTGATATTTGTATATTGAACCACTCTTGCCTTTGTAGGGTAAATCCTACTTGGTCATGATGTATAATCCTTTAAAAACTGCTGGATTTGGTTTCCTAGTATTTGTTGAGGATTTTTGTATCTATATTCATAGGGAATATTGTTTTCTTGCGATGTCTTTGTCTGGCTTTGGTATTAGGGTAATACTGGCTTTATGATATGAATTAGGAAGTATTCCCTCCTTTTTTTATTCTTTGGAAGTTTTAGAAGGATTGGTATTAATTCCTCTTTCAATGTTTGGTAGACTTTACTGGTGAAGCCATCTTGTCTTGGTTTTTGTTGAGAAGTTTTTGATTATTGACTCGATCTTTTAACTTACTATAGGTCTATATAGGTCTATTCAGATTTTCTGTTTTCTTTTGATTCAGTTGTGGTAGTTTGCATATTTCTAGGAATTTGTCCATTTCATCTAGGTCATCTAATTTGTTGGTGTATAATTATTCATAGTATTCTCTTATAGTTCTTTTTATTTCTATAAGGTCAGTAGTCATGTCCCCACTTTCATTTATGCTTTTAGTAATTTGGGTTTTCTCTTTTTGTCTTTGTCAATCTAGGTAAAGGTTTGTTAATTTTGTTAATCTTTTCAAAGAACCAACTTCTGTTTTTGTTGTTTTTCTCCTTTGTTTTCTGTTCTCTGTTTCATTTATTTCTGCTCTAATCTTTATTATTTTTTCCTTCTGCTGTTTTGTGTTTAGTTTGCTCTTCTTTTTCTAGTTCCTTAAGATGTAAAGTTAGGATATTGATTTTAGATTTTTCTTCTTTTTTGAAATAGGTCTTTACAGGTATAAATCTCCTTCTGGGCACTGCTTTCATTACATTCTATAAGTTTTAGTACGTTATGTTTTCATTTTTATTCCTCTCAAAGTATTTTCTAATTTCCCTTGTGATTTCTTCTTTTACCCATTGGCTGTTTAAGAATCTGTTGTGTAATGTCTACATGAATTGTATAATTTTCCTCTGTTAATGTTTCCAGTTTCATTCATTGTGGTCGGATTGTCTGCCAAAGCATCTCATCTCCCAGGCTTTCTTTCTGAGCTCTTAGTCAAGTCTACTTTTTTGCTCCATCTCTTATTCAGTGCTTCCAACGGCAGCAGCTAAAACTCTTGCCCACATGTATTTTCAACAAATGTTTCCCAGTAGTGGCTTTAGCCCTGGGTGAGTTCTGAGTTAGGCGAAATAAAGGCAAACCTTTTGATCAAGTCTTCCAGGGAGCCACCAGAAAGATCAACTAAAGATAATAATTTTCAAATGTGATTTGCTTCTTTCCCTGTGGTACAGGTACTAGGAATGTGGGGTGTTATTTTCAAGCCTGCCACTGAGCTTGGGTGTGGGAATAGAACTAGGGTAAATTTAAAACATCATAAAGCTTGCTGTTCTTACTGAGACTCAGCCATTTTTCTTGAGTAAGTGCTTCCTGGGTAGTTGCAAGCTTTTGGTCAGTTTCCCGAGTTCCAAAAATGTTGAAGCTGCCAGTTTCTGCCATTTTTTTTGGTTGCTTTTATGGCAGGGTGGTCTTTTGGGGCTCCTTACTCTGCCATTTTAGCTGATGTCCCTTTCTGACTTCTTTTGATATCTCCAAATCCATACATTTAGTTTCTTCTTGGATATATCCACCAAGATATTTCACATGTTAAAATACAGTGCATCTCTTCTAAAACCAGAAGTTTTCATGATTATGTGTAGTATATTCAGAAAGTGAATAGCAATATAGATTTAAAAAAATAACAGAACAAAACAAATGCTATAGGGTCCATAAGGTACTGGCATGGTCAGTTTATTCAACTTTGTGCCTAAGATCTGATTTCCTGGGAATGACACTGGAAAGCAGAAAGATGTTTCCTGGTCTTGCTGTGCAAAGATCTCAAAGCTCTGTTGAAGGTGAAGATCTGATTCTGTGTACATGACATTTGAAATGAACAAAATTGTCAAAACAGCCCTAATTTAGCTCAAAACCTGGTTTGATCCAAAAGGTTATCCCCCAACCCAATTTGTATAAACAAAAGGCAAGCCCTTTCTGTGAGAAATTATTTACTTCATATTCAAGAGCTCTGTTATACAAATGTTTGACATTCAATCATAAATGAAGAGAATTGTGAAGAAGCAGGACAATGTCTCCTATAATTAAGAGAAAAAAAGTCATTAGAAGTGAATCCACAAATGTCAAATATGACAAGAACTTTAAAGTTACCATTATAAATAATAAAACTGTTTTAAATAATAAATATAATAGAAATTAGATGAAAAGATGGACAAAATCAAGAAATGGAGACTGTAAAAAAAAGAACTAAATATAGATTCTACAACTGAGACATTTCTAAAGTGAAGAATTTATTGAATGGGCTTAAACAGCTGACTAGACACAGAGGAGAGGATTAGTGAACTTAGAATATAAATCCATAGATACTAATTACATATTTGAATTCATGCCTAGTTACTTCAGAAATTTTGTTTTCTAATAGAAAATGTTTTCTTGATTGTTGTGTTTCAGACACTGTTGTTGAAGTTATATGTCAAACTCATTAAAACCTTTTTTTCTAGAAAAAGCAATATATTTTAGCCAATTAAAAATTAAATTTTTCATAACACTGATTTAAAGTATAGGTGTAATATATGCCAATTAAACTCAAAGTATGCATTTAATTTTTTATTCCAGTTTTTAGTTTTATTATTGGGTGGCAATATCAATATTCATTGTATATGGAATTGTTACTTGCATTTTATATCATGTACTCTAGTTGGTATTTTAGCTGTGCTTTTTTTTGAAAAACTTTGCTGTGAGAGGAAATGCTTTCTGCCGTTTTGTCTAGTTCAGACTTTTCTAATAGTAAGTTGTGTAGCCGATAAGACAGCCCAGTAAGCCCATTACACTTGCTTGATGGTTGATTTTCCCCCTTTACATACGCAGGAAATGCTTGGAACTTCTTTACGTTTTCCAAACGCAGCTGGCTCTGAAGCTGCTCCAGTGTCTGAGAGTCACCGATGCTCCTCATTTTTATGGCCTGCCTTCCCTTGAGCGGACATTGCGAGGGATGGCTCACCTCACTGCGTTTCCGGGATGGAGCTCACATTCTGTTCTCACAAAGCCACTCGAAATTTGTGTGAAATACTTGTCAGGTCTCCTTGAGGTAAGTAAAAATAACAAATAAATAATAAGTAAAAACAACAACCCCCTAACTAATAGCTATTTACTATTTATTGATTGATTGCGTTTACTTTGTGCTAGTCACAAGTACATTATATATTACTGTATTTAATGTAGATTATTATACAGCATTTATATACCTCATCATTATAGTAATATATTTTAATGATTTTTATTAAAATTTATTATTTTTATTATACTCTTATTTTCAAGAAAAGTAAACTAAAGCTTGCATTTAAGTCCCTTCATTAGGGTAATTTGTTTACTCATTTATTTTGTTTATCCTTTTTAATTGTGAAATATACCACATGCAAAAAATATACAAAATGTAAATACATAGCTCAGTGAATTATTAGTGAACATCCATGTAATTACCCTCAGATTCAAAAATAGAATTAGCTAGGATCCTAGAAGCATTCCCCTTACCAATCTCTATCCCTTTCCTGAAAAGTAGTTTGATTTTTTTTTGGTACTCACTTCTTTGCATTTTTTAATAGTTTTTAGCACTTAGACATTGTCTGTATAGACAATTTCTGATTCTTTTTTGAATCTATATAAATGGAATCATGTTTGGTTGCTTTCCTTCAACATTATACTTATCAGATACCTATGTTGCCTATAGGTGAAGTTAGTTTAGTTTCATTTTTGTATAGTATTGTGTATACTACAGGTTGAGTATCTCTGATCTAAAATCTAAAACTTCTTGAGCACCACTGTGATGCCCAAAGGAAATGCTCATTGTAGCATCTCAGATTTTTGGATTAGGGATGCTCAACCAGTAAGTACATAATACAACTATTCTAAAATCTGAACAAATCCTCAATTCAAAACACTTCTGGTCCTAAACATTTTGGATAATGTATAAGGTTTAAGGACATTTGGGTTTTTTTTCTTTTAGTTTAGGGTAATTTTGGATACTGTAGTTAGGAACATTCTTGTCTTTTGGTGAAAATGAGCATGTTATATCTTTTTTGAAATGTTATTTTCTGTCATTGATATGTAGAAATACGATCAGTTTTTATGTATTGGCTGTGTATCCAATAATCCTGGATTCCAAACTCAAAGCAAAGGCCTTTAATTTTTTCACTTTTCACTATGTTGTTTATGGTAGTTTTTGTCAATTAAAATTAAAGAAAACTAAAATTCAGGAAATTTTCTTTTGTCATGGTTGAATAAACTATGATAATTCTTAAAATCAGATATACAATGTGTAATTCCAGGGATCTGACAAAAATGTCAGGTTGAAAGGAGATAATACCAAAGTGCTTGGCTTATGACTTATAAACTGGAAATAAAAATCATTACATGGATGTTAGATATTTCCAGTGATGACTTAGAGGAAGATGATAAGGACTTGATTATGTAGTTATCTTATTAACATAGTCACTTAAAATTTTAAATTTTTAATTATGAAAAATTTCAAAGGTATATAC
This sequence comes from Lemur catta, assembly GCF_020740605.2. Classification (NCBI taxonomy): domain Eukaryota; kingdom Metazoa; phylum Chordata; class Mammalia; order Primates; family Lemuridae; genus Lemur; species Lemur catta. Next base: position 49,965,319 of record NC_059143.1, on the reverse strand, counting down.
ATGTAGAAAAAATAGTGGGGTAGAGCCTATACAGCTATCACCCACAGTTGTTAACCCCTGGCCAATCTTGTTTTATTTTTCAGACATGATTTTAAATTGTGAAAATTCTAAATTAGGTCAAAGTTTCCAAATTAACTACCAAACAATTGCTTTTATTAACATGATTTATGCTGTCTTTTGAAAATATGTATAATCTGTTTTGTTGCATGAGTTGGGGAAAGAAACCCAAAAGTTAGATTAAGACAAAATGGTTTATGTTGAAGGATTCTGTGATGAATAAAAGCAACGAGACCTTGGGAGGATGAATTGAAATACTTTCCGTAGTGTTGGTGCAGATGACAAGTAGTTTTGATTGTTTTGACTTAGAGCAAAATTTTTCTTCAAAATGTATTGGCTAAATATGGTTAGCATTTTTTTTTTTATTAAACTTTTGTAATCTTCAGTCTCTTTGAGTGTTTTATTTAAGAGTTGAAAAGCTGTAAGATTGTTATTCAATCAATTAACAAATATTTACTTAAACCCTATATAGGGGACAATATACGATTTATACAGAAATGGTCCCAAAGGGTTTGCCACATATTTCAAAGGATTTTCTAAATCAGCTGGAAGGACTTTTCCTTAAACTGCTGTTGCCTAACTTCCCATGCTCATTCTGATTCAGGTCCTCAGTTAAGGGAATATCTCTTCAGATGAGAAATATTTCTTTTGCTGTTACTGATGGAAATTTGTCAAATCTCACATATGTAGGTGAGAAAAAAGTTGCAAACCAATGACATTAATAAGCATATGTTTAAATATGCAATAGAAATCTAAGATTGCTTAGAAGTAAGGAAAATGTCCATTTACGTGTAAACCACAATTCAAGAAAATGTGGCATGACTCTGGAGTTTTATAAAGCTAGCAATTTCTGTGTATACTTTTCAATAAGATATTGATAAACCCTTGGCTGAAAGATGCTGTAACTTTAAAAAATGTCATAAGCATATTCAAAATTACAAAAATGTCCAAGGAGGATACCACACATCTTTTATATAAGTTCCAAAGGGAAAATATTAAAACTAAGAATATTTTTTTTTAAACTGTGGTAAAACGCACGTAACATGTAATTTACCATCTTAACCTTTTTAAGTGTATAAACTAAAAATATTATATCTTTATGTGATTAAGATTCAATTCAGACAAGTCAATAGAAAGTTATGTATTTATATACTGTTAAAAATAAAACCACTGTGAAATTGTTTACATTTATTTTTCAGGTCATCACTTCTTTTTATGTGGAGCGTGGAGGAAATGCTATGTCCTTTATGGGAAAAGGTGTTACAAAGAGCACAATTCTTTGCTTGCTTCACTTATCCCATGAGATGATGGCCTACGCTCAGAGCTCGGTAAGAGCGTTGAAAGCTGCCTGTCTTCTGAACAGTTGCTTGAAAAAGAATGTGCTGTGTCTAACACATTTCAAGCATATAAACTTGTTACATGAAAATTTTTTTTGACTTTTCCTTTTAAAAGTCAAAAATGATCTTTGACTAAGATGTATTAATATTTCTCAAAAGTTGTATATTATACAGATCTGAATTTTATTTAAAATTTATTTTGATTGAAATCTGGATTCACTAGAAAACTATATTTTGTCTAAATCATGGGAAACATAGCTTCTGTCAAAAAAATGTTATGTTTAACTTTTTAAGGAGAATCTGGGATTTTTTGTTTGCCTCATTTTGACTGATTAATGGATTAGAACCAAATCTTAAATACATTTTTACTTTGTTTTGATCTTTAAAAATTGGGAGTTATTTTATACTCCCTATATTTTATTTTTAGAAGCTTACCTAAAGCTTTTATTTTTCATTCTAGGAGTGGATGTCACTTTGGTTCTTGCCTTTGGGCAGTCATAGTGAAGAACATACTCCTACTCAACAAGGATTGGCATGGTTGATTCCATTATGGGTTGATCGGGACCCAGAGGTCAGTGTGAAGAGTTAAGTCCATTGTGTTTAGATTTAACAAAATGAAACGAAACACATATGCATATGCACATTCATATTATGGGATTATTTTAGTGACTATACTTTATGTTTTGTTTAACCTCTGTCTTAGGTCAGGCTACCATTACAAAATACCATAGACTGAGTGGCTTAAACAATAGAAATTTACTTTCTCATGGTCCTGGAGGCTGGAAGTTCAAGATTAGAGTGCCAGCATACTCAGGTTCTGATGAGGCCTCTCTTTCTGCCTTGTAGACAGCTACCTTCTTCACACGGCCTTTCCTTGGTGCGTTCATGTAGAGACATTTCTCTCTCTTCCTTTTTTATAAGGCTACCAATCCTATTGGTTCAGGACCTCACCCTTATGACCTCATTTAACCTTAATTATCTCCTAGAAACCCTATCTCCAAAGACAGTAACACTGAGGTTTTAGGCTTCAATATGCAAGTTTTAGAGGGACACAATTCGGTCTGTAGCTTTCTACCTCTGGTCCCTTCAAATTCATGTTCTTCTCCCCTGCAAAATGCTTTTATTCCATCTAAATAGTCTCCAAAGTCTTAACTCATTCCAGTATTAACTCTAAAGTCTAAAGTCCAAAATCTCATGTAAATCAGATATGGGTGAGACTCTAGGTATGAGTCATCCTGAGACAAAATTCCTTTCCAGGTGAGAACCAGTGAAACCACACAAGCCATGTGCTTCCAAAACATGTTGGTAGGATAGACATTCCCATTCAAAAGGGAGAAATAGGAAAGAAGGAAGCAGTGATGGGTCCTAAGCAAGCCCAATACCTAGCAAGGCAAATTTTATTAGGTCTTAAGGCTGAAGAATACTGTTCTTGGACTTGATGCTGTGCCTTACAAGCCCATGGGGGTTGGGGGAGGGACATCCTCTATGTGGCTCTAGAGGATAGCCTCATCCCTTCAGCTATCTGTAAGGGCCCCACCCATGCTGCCATCTTCAAGGGCCACTGACCCACTGAAACCAGAGAGGTGACCCCTACCCTTTGAAACCAAAAAGGAAATAGCCTTGCCCCCTGGGCCTATGGTGGGAGTGGCAGCATATTTGATCTCTGAATCACCTTTGGGTTCATTCTTCCCTTTCATTAAAGAATACAGTAGTCCCCCCCTTATTGGAATTTTTGCTTTCTGAAAGCAGTCCTAAGTAGCCTAATCCTATGTCACAATGCCTGTATCATTACTTCAGTTCGTCTCATCATGGAGGCATTGTATCATTTCATATCATTACAAGAAGAAGGGTGCATGCAAGACAACAAGATACTTTGAAAAAGAGAGGGAGACCACATTCACATAACTTTTATTACAGTATATTGTTATGATTGTTTGATTTTATTAGTTACTGTTAATCTCTAACGGTACCTAATTTATAAATATCATAGATATGTAGGCATAGGAAAAAAACATAGCGTGTGTGTGTGTGTGTGTGTGTGTGTGTGTGTGTGTGTGTGTGTGTGTAGGATTTGGTACTATCTGTGGTTTCAGACATCCATGGAGGTCTTGGAACATAGCCCCAATGGATAAGGGGGGACTACTCTAGCATATATTTGCCTATAGAATCCAAGAAGTCTAACAGCCTTCCATCATTCCATCCCACCTTCTCTGTCCCCTTCAGTTCAAACTGGCAGTCTTTGCTAATATATTCCCATCTCTGTTCCTGGCTTCTGTTGAGATGGCTGATTAAGTCCAAGAGTCGCACTCATGATCTCTCTCTCAAATGATTGTTCAGCTACACCCTCTTATGTTCTCTTTAGAATAAACTTTCTCATTTTTTGCACGAATGGGCTGAGAATTTTCCAAATCTTCTTGTTCTTGTTCCTTTTTGCTTACCCATTCTTAACTCCTTCTTTAATTGATCTCTCTTCTTTTGCATTTTGCTGTAAACAGTCAGGAGAAACCAAGCCATTCCTTTCACACTTTGCTTAGAAATCTTCTCAGCTAAATATTTAATTTCGTTGCTCACAAGTTCTATCTTCTACATAGTACTAGAACATGTCCACCGTTCAGCCAATTTCTTTGCCACTTTGTGACAAGGATCGCCTTTCCTCCAAAAACATGTTTTGAAAAGCATGTTCCTCATATTTGTCTGAGATCTCACTAGAATCACCCTTAATATCCATATTTCTACCATGCATCTCAAAATTCTTCCAACCTCTGACCCATTACCCAATTTCAAAGCCACTTCCACATATTTAGATGTTTGTTTCAGCATCATCCCCACTTTGTGGTATCTAAATTTATATTAGTATACTTGGGCTTTCATAACAAAACACATAGATTAGGAGACTTAAACAATGGGAATTTAGTTTCTCACAGTTCTGGAGGCTGGAAAGTCCAAGATCAGGGTGTCATCATGGTTGGTTTTTGGTGAGGGCGCTCTTCCTGGTTTACAGATAGCTACGTGCATACTGTATGCTCCCATGTCCTCTCCTTGGTATATGCACTCAGAGGAAGAGATTTCTCTGTCTTCCTAAGGCCACCAATCTTAGTGCAGTAGGGTCCCACCTTTATAACCTTATTTAACCTTAATCACCTCCTAAAAGCTCTGTCTCTAAATATAGTCACATTGAGTTTTGAACATGAGTTTTGAAGGGACACAGTTTAATGCATAATACCTTTTCAAATTTATCAGAGTACAGTTTGAAAATACAAAAGAAAAAAGACTATAAGATATATCACTTTCAGAAAGAATAGTGGAAAATTATTGCAGAGGCTCAGCCATTTTCAAAGTTTAGAAGAATAGCTGGAAATCATAAATTATAGAGCTGAGTGACATTTGAGTGTCATTTAATGGAACTAAATGCAAAAAATTGCACTTACATTACCATGTAAAATTTTATGTTACCAAGTAACTTTCCAGTTTTAGCTATTTGCCACTGACTTCAAGCAAGAAATGATTAGATGCTATTATAGTAAAAACCTTGATTTGTAGAAATATTATTTGATTTAAACTTAGAAGTTACATTTTTAGCCACATTGAACTTGGACTTATTATTTGACTATGTTATGACTACATTGTTGTTTTTTTTTAATCTTGCAGCTATCATTGAAACTATATTTTAGGTTCAGAATTCAGAAATTTACTAAAATGCGTGGCTTGAAGAGCAGTGGTTCTATAGCAAGCATATTACACCACATCAATGTTATTTGGAAATGTTTTTTCTTAAGATAATTTTCAAGAAAATACTAAATGCCTTGCAAAAAGATAATTTGATGACGTGTTTGTTTAGAAAAGAAGTTTTAAGAAAGTCAAAATCATTTCTCTGCAAGAAACACTAAAAAATTAGGAAAAGTAGAACAGAATAATAGGACCCCTTTTTAAGAATGAAGAATAAATCAAAATTGTGTTCATGAAAGACATGTAAGTGCCCTATGCTTTCCCTAGGGAAAGGCTTGTAATCTATAACATTTATACTTCTTATTTGTACCTACTTTTAACTTTATATGACATTTGCTTATATTTAATTTCTTTTTCTATTTCATTGCTTTCTTAAGTCATGGAATAGGATTTTTATTTATTTGTGACTTTTTAGGACACTATCTTCTATAAGTGTTTTTTATAATTTAGGATTGTAAAACCAATGTCATACTTTAAAGCATAGTATTTTATGTACCAGAAAAATAGGAGTCTATGATTCAATAACTTTCTCTTTAATTTGAACAGGTGAGATTCACTTCACTGGGATTAGGATCAGCACTAACCTCCCTTGAAACTGGCTGTGTGGCCTTGGCAAACAGTTGTCAGAACATTTCTGGTGGGCTCTGGGGAACTGTGGTAAACATTCTTCTGGACCAGTCAGAATGTAGTATGGTGCGCCGGGAGGTATGTCTGTCTTTTAGCACTCTCTCCACTTTTTTTCCTTAGAAATCCATTGTGGTAATGCCTATAAACCATACTTGACTCTTTAATTCAACATTTTAGACTGACCACCGACCATTATCTATTCTGGCTGAGAAAAATCCCAATAGAATGGCAGTAGAGAATTTACAAGGTCTTAATTCATAGTAAAAATTGGAGTCCTTTATTCTGATAAGTCAAATCAGAATACAGTGTAGTTTAATGTGAATTCTTCTATTTTATTGCACATTGAAAAGTTCATAGAAAAAAATTACATTACTTCAGCATTCAGAAATCTCCAATGTTTACAAAGCATTAGGTGCTATCAAAATAACTCTTGTTATTTGTCATATAACATGAGAGAAAAAGTAAACCCTATTTTAATTCTTTCTAAATTATTTGTGGTTTCCTTTTTATTTCTGCTTTTATTAAAGTGATGATTCATGCAAATAGTTTTAAAATAATAATCAAATAGTTACTTAGAGGCTTATGAAAAATACAGCAGCTCCTGGGTCTACTATTAGCCATTCCCAGTTCCAAACCTGAAAGGCTAGTTTTCTTGTTATTTGTCTCTATGTTTTAAAGTAGTAATGCTTACACTTATGGCTTCCTCTGGATTTATCAACTTTAAAGCTTTTCTATTGACTTATAGTTAATATGGTTGGAAATTTTACTCTCTGAGAATTCCTCATTACCCTTGTCATTTTTCCATTATAGTTATATCATAGTCTTTCATTAAATGGACAATGTTCCTATTTGCATGATTATTTAATGTGATCATTTTCAGGACCTAGTAGGTTAAGTTGGACGTCTATTTGTGGTTTGTATTTCTAGTTAACAAGTTTTTATTGAGAAGAGTCTGCATGAAAGAGGGAGAAAGGGGTGTGTGTGTGTGCGTGTGTGTATGTGTGTGTGTATGTGTATAATCTGTAAGGGGATAGTAGAAACCTGAAAGAGCATTTCTTAAATGCTGTCAGAACAGTTTGTATTATACAAATCATTTTTTGAATAAAACTAAATTTTTAAATAGGAAAAAATATATTTGCTGATGAAATACTTTCATATACTGTTAAGGCCATCACTTAACAAGAAATATGGTTTGGCAGTTCTCATAATGACCTCTCAGCATGTGCAGTTGACCAGAGATATGTCTTTTGCTATGAGATTACCATATATTGGTTATTTCAGAGATGACAACAAGATGGCAGTATTGACTTTTTTTTAAAACATTTTCAGGCTGCATTTATTCTTCAGAACCTCCTTGTAATTCCAATGCCTACAGAAGTTATAAAGGATTATACTTGGCAGGTGGGTGATTTTAAACAATGATCGACTTAGTAGATATTTGAGATTTGTTGGTGATAAATTTTTAGCATTTGTATATTTCACTACTTATGAAACTGTATACAAAGCAGCAAGAATCACTTAAAATAGAATGTAGACATTTTCTTATGCTTGATCATACTTAATTCTTTTCTGTAGCATAAAAAATCATTTTAAATAATGTTAATAGCTAACATGGTATTTAATGCGTACTAGGCCCTCTTCTACAAACTTAACACATATTAACTTGTATAATGATTTGAGTTGTGAACTATTATTATCCTCATATTACAGGCTTAGAAACTTTAGCACAAAGGGTTTAGTTTGCCTTAAATCACACCAGCTAGTCAGTGGTACACATTTGCTTTGAATCCAGGCAATCCCTCTCTCTTATCCTCCTCACTATAGTGCCTCGCTAATTTAATAATAATAAACAAACTTGTTTATAGTTAAATATGCATTGATATTTACATCTTTTTTCTTTTTCTGTTTAGTGTACAATATGCGTCACAATTTCTTTCTTAGTTTTCTATTGGACTAATTTTTTGTTTCATATTCTCAATGTCAAGTCAGTAAATAGTTACCTAACATTTTTATAGCTTATGATTTTTAGATAATTTGGAGGATACGAAGGTGTGCTCGTTGTGGAGATAAGATGTGCTCTTTCTTTATCCTTTTACCTATCCTTGTAGGTAGTGTCTATTTATCATAATGTTCCACTTCACTCATCAGAATTCTATACATATCTAAGGATTTCTTTTTAAGTTTTAATTAGAACATATCCTTAGAGAAGTTACTGCGTCAAGCTGAACTGCAGCAAGGGCAGCTTTCAGGGCATCACTTGAAGCATGGATTCAGGTGTGTGTCAAGGCTCAGATCACATTTACCTCTTGGAAGGTTCATTTCTCCAAACTTTACAAATCCAGGTTAACTATGCCAGTTATTATAAATCCCAGGTCACATTTCCACTGATTTCTGATAATTTCTTTAATATTTCCTTCTGATAGTGGTTGCTCATCTACAGTCCATGTTGTAATAAAACCATGGTAGACACAAAGGAAAGTACAAGGTTAATAGTTACATTAACTACATTAATAGTTACTACAGTAGTAGTTTTGGTGCCTGTGTTCCAATGACTACATTTTAAAACATGTTGTTTTGACTCAAATGAAGATCGTCTCCACTCCCATTATTAAACTAGTGACACTTGTATATGGATACACTTGGTGAAATACTGCCAATGAAATTTTTATTATTGAAATCAGTATAATATAAAGACAAGAGTAATAAGAATTCTGGATTATAGTAAAGCTTTTGGGACATATTATAATATAGAACTATATATATAATAGATGTAACCGTTTTTTATTACAAATTAAATAATAGTTCCTATTGTTGGTGACATGCTTACTGCAGTTTGTTGGTTTTGTTATTCTCCAGTCTTTATCACAGAAATCATTTTTTACTAAAAAGATGAAAATAGTGACCTAAGTGAGCTTTTGGAGTCCTTTGCCTTACCTAAGTTGGCTAAAATCAAAAACGTTTGAGAGCCACTCCAATCCCAAATAATACTTAATGATGAAATTTCCTTGTCTTTAGCAAAATGAGAAAAATAAGGCAAATTTTATATGTTTTATTTAAATAAACTCAGATTTTTCCCCTTCTTTTTTGTTTTATGAGACAGGGAGTCACTCTGTTGCCTGGACTAGAGTTCAGTAGTGTCATTATAGCTCACTGCAACCTCAAACTCCTGGGCTCAAGTCATCCTCTTGCCTTAGCCTCCCAAGTAACTGGGACTACAGGCATGGCCACCGTGCCTGGCTAATTTTTCTATTTTTGTTTTTTGTATCAGGATGGGGTTTTACTATGTTGCTCAGGCAGGTGTCAAACTCCTGGCCTGTAGTGACCCTCCCACCTCATCCTCCCAAAGTGCTAAGATTATAACCCTGAGCAACTGCACTCGGCCTTCTCTCTTTTTTAAAATCTTTTTTTTTTTTTTTTGGTTATTATTTTTTGTTTTTAAGTGTTCTCACTTATCAAGTGTAAATAGTTGGTAACCCAGTATTTGTCCCCCAATTTATAAAAAGTTTAGTGGTATCTGAAACCCCAAAGTGGAAACAGCTACTGTAAGAAAGGAGAAAGATAGTCATCTTCAAATGTAGATGATGAAGTTTTATAATCTTTGTCTCAAAGTTGTGATGTTTGTAAGTTTATTATAGCCAAAAAGAAGGTGCTACAAATCTAGTATTTTAAAATTAAAGCAATTTTTGGTAGAATTATGCATAATAATCTTATTCAACAAAATGTTTCATTTCCTTATGTTGGTGTACCTTTCACAGTATTTTGGAGGATATAGCACAAAGTAGCATGTCCATTTTAAGATTATTAAAATCTTATTTTGCTTGAGATGAAAATATATATATGTATATATTTTACTTTCTACTTCTCTTACTTTGTTTTTACTTCTTTGCACTTTGTTTTGATGCCTGTAGTCTAAATTGATGTCCTCTAACGCTTGTGTTCCATTAGGCTTTCTGCAGCATTCTCTGTATGATTACTACCTCTTTTCCACTTGTTTCCTCACACACCAGCATAAATTCCTATTTCATGTCGTTGTCTGGAATTGTTAATGCTTCTGAATAGTAATAATATGTATGTCTAAATTATGAAATTATGTAATTAGCTATGTTTCTTTTTTATTGTTGAATGCCAGAAAGTTTAGACCCCTCTTATCAACTGTGGCTTTTTTAGGATATACTTTTTTTTTTGAGACAGAGTCTTGCTCTGTTGCCCAGGCTAGAGTGCCATGGCGTCAGCCTAGCTCACAGCAACCTCAAACTCCTGGGCTCAAGCAATCCTTCTGCCTCAGCCTCCCGAGTAGCTGGGACTACAGGCATGCGCCACCATTCCCAGCTAATTTTTTCTATATATATTTTTAGCTGTCTATATGATTTCTTTCTATTTTTAGTAGAGATGGGGTCTTGCTCTTGCTCAGGCTGGTCTCGAACTCCTGAGCTCACACAATCTGCCTGCCTCGGCCTCCCAGAGTGCTAGGATTACAGGCGTGAGCCACCATGCCCGGCCAAGCATTTCTTTACTTTCTGGTACAGCAAGATATTCTGGACTCTTCCAGCCCCAGCCTGGAATCAGATATTTGCTCAAAGGTTTGTGATTCCTTTTCATAGAGAATGGTGTTTAGAAACCAAGACCTAGGTTGTCGATGTGTTCATTGTTCCCTGAGTGGCATTGCTTCTATATCCTCTCAGTGGACGAAGCTAATAACTATCTATGTGTATGTTCATATATGTTTTATTAATAACAACTCATTTATAGTTGTAGTATATATTATTTTCATATTTGATGTGGTTAATAGGCATATTTTAATCTTTTAAGGTATTAATCATGAAGCATCATGAGTATTTTCACAAAACAGTGAATACTTGGTAAAATGATAGTATTTTAATGATATTTATAATTTACATGTAGATAAAGGGTTTCTGATATATTTAGGGTCATTTTTTATAGTCTTTGGATTATATTATGGCATTTTTATTTGTTATATATAAAAGTAATTCCTTTTCATTCTGAAAATATTGATTGTCTGTTTTTCTTAAATGCAGTTCTTTTCTTCTAGTTCCTTTTCAGTTACAGCTAATGTGTACATTAGCACTCCGGCAGTAGGAGTAAAGCATGTATTTTAAAATTAATATTCTAGTTTATTGCATCCTTGAGAACGTTTTCAAATTAATTGGAGCTTTCTGTGACATAATTAATTTGCACTTTTCTTTGTAAATTTATTTGTACTGGCACGTGGTGACTTGAAGAGTTTTCTTTGCATACTGTCCTTCTCAGTTCTCCCTGGCAATTCAACAGGTGATCTGGCAGTGCCGCACTCAACCTGAGGGCAGGCTGATAAGGATACAGAGACCGGTCTTAAGACAGGGCAATTAGACCCAATTGTGCTGATTTTCTCATTATGCTAGAAGACAACCCCATCAATTACTGATGGATCTATGGAGCAGAGCCTAGTGCATGCATGAAAGACTTCATTGTTTTGGCCCTTGCACCATCAGTCATCTCTGAAAGCCTGAGTTAGGCCGTCATTTGTGCATATGCTGGGCTTGGCTCCATTGCTGTGAGTAAAGCTCTGTTGATAATAGGCTGTTGCCACTTGGAAGCTTTGGCATGTACGGAATGGGGATTTAGGCTTAATGCTTAGTTAAAATAAATCAAGTAAGAAATAAATAACAGTTATGTGGTATGTGCATATTTCAGATCATTTGTTTTTTTTTTTTGAGAGGTTAAAAATATTTTGAATGCACTAATAGTTTGAATTTTTTAGAAGAAATTTTTTTCAAGTAATAAATACATATGTTTAAAAGAGCTAATAGAATTTACAGTGAAATTCACTACCCCTCTCCATTTGCTGAGACAACTTTACCTCTGTGATTTTAATTCTTCAGGGGGTTATCCTTGTATATCCAAATAGTAGGTTTGCAATAATATGGTTATTCATTTACTACTTCAAAGAATTTAACTCATTTACACAGTGTCCTGCCAATATAGTTGTATTACTGTTCTTAGTTTCTTGGTGGGTCACACCTGCTGTTGCTAATGTTGTTACCTGTGCAATGTATCTCTTGCCCCCCCATTAGAAGATGATTAAGATGTGGCTAAGTTCATATCTTTTCATTGGTCTCCCTTCCCCCACTTCTAATGCTAATCTTTGCCAGTTTTATTTTTACTTTTGCTTTTTGTATTCTCTTCTGCAGTCTAAATTTTATCTATAGGTTGATTCTAAAAATTGAAAACCAGTAATTCACTACAGAGCCACTTAGTGGGCTTTGGTTACACTTCCTTATCTCTGCTTCTGGAGCCAACCCACCTATACTCAGAGGAAGATTTTCCTGGGATTTCTATGTGTGTGTGTATACATTTATATGTGCACATATTTGTGTATGTATGGGTATATACATATATATAATTTGAAAATGAATTTGAGTGATTTTTTTTTCCTTTGGAGTTTCTATTTTTTCTTGTATTGTGAGTCCATATCATGTCTCAAGTCTTTCTCAGCTCTTAATCATCATTTCTCTTCAGTTAGAACCTTTTTCCTAGTAATCATCCTCAAAATGATTGTACCCCTACCTAATGACAAGTGCGTGAGAGATAAATCTCATGAGTCTTTAAATTGCACTGGATTGATAGTTTGACTAGTTGCCAGATATTAGGTTGAAAATTGTTCCTCCTAAGAATTTTGCTCCCCTCTCTTCTAGCATGTAATAGTATTGATGAGAAGTTGGATTTCTGTCTGATTCTTTTTACCTCTTTATGGCTGAGTTTTTCTTTTACCGTCTTCTCTTTATCCTTGGTCTTCTAGAATTTTATGATATGTGTCTTGTCCCATTTCTCTTGCTTGATCCTCATTATGCTCTTTAATTTGAGGATGTGGATGTTCTATATCTTTTTGGCTCTGACAAATTTTTTTATATTTATTTCCTTTAAAAATGACTTTCCCTTTTTTCTGTGTTATGTTTTATCTTTCCAGAAATCATATTAGTCTCCTATTAGTCCTCTTGAATTCTATCTCTTAATATCTCTTAATCTTTTTTGCACAGTTTTATGGAATATTCTTTATTCATAGCCAAATTAGTTTATTTTTTGTTTTTATTTTTTTTGGATACAATTTTTTTTTCATTTCAGTATATTATGGGGGTACAAAAGTTTTTAGGTTACATATATTGCCCTTGTCCCCCTTCCCCCTGCCCCAAATCAGAGCTTCAGGTGTGTCCATCCCCCAGATGGTGCGCATTGCACTCGTTATGTTTGTATACACCCATCCTCTGCCCCTCCCATCTATCCGACACCTGATTAATGATAGCCAAATTAGTTTAGATTGTGTAGTCTTGGTAGGCTGAATAATTTTTACCATGATTTATAGACACAGGGGAAAAAATTGTATTCTAAAACTTTATTAGGTAGACTTAATTATAAATTTTTGTCTCTTATTATGATTTCTTATCTTTGTTTTCTAAGTCTTTTTTAATATATTAGTAAGAACTAGAGAAAAATGAATTTTAAAAATGAAGGGTAAATATAATTGTTAATTATATTCTTTATCATTGTGATAACTTTACATATTTAGAGAATAATTATAAGAATTCTAATATCGTTACTTACATATATAACTTCTCACTTACTTTGAAAATACTTACAACTAAAGAAAAGTTGGATTTAGAAGACATTGGGCTTGTAACTCCTGCCTTGCTAACAGATGGCATAACCATCAGCTTCAGTAGTCCTTTAACAGAATAAAGAATCAGCAGATTTAAGAGCTCTAAGAGCTATAAATACTTAAGATTTTTCTATTTTCAAGATTTATACAATTTACATTGCTTTATGTATTTTCATTAAACCTTTATGAATTTAGAATTGTAGCTGTTCTTGATATAGGAAGCAATTACATAGATACAATTTTGCAAAAATTAGGAATAATTTTATGTAATCTGTATAATAAACTATTTTAAAATTCTAGGTGTGATTATAAAATATATTTAGTAAAATTGTTTTTGTACTGCTTTAATTATTTTGCTTGTTTGATTTATTGAATTTTTATAAGTGGTTGGAGTTAAGCTAGTAAACTTAGCTAAACAGTAATTCTCACCTTGGTTGTTAATTCCTTCCCTGAGTTATCATAATGAGGTCTTTAATTTGTGATTTTAAGTAGCTATTGCAAATCTCTTGTGTGTTTGACATATTTTATACATTTAAGAATGTTATAACTTGATTGAAAGACAGAATTTTTTTGAAGCTATGAAGGTTAAGATTGGCTCTGTGATTTTGAATAAATACTTTACCCTAGATAATTAAGTAATGCATTAAAGGGCTACATTGCCTATAACATATACCTTGTTTAATAAATGGGAGCCATTATGACCGTGTTCTCATATTTCTGTTTTACCTGCTTTTTCTAGACCTCTAAATTTAATATAACAACAATGATTATCATGTGCTGAGTGTTCATTAAATAGTCTTATTTATTATGTAAATTGCTCTGTTTGTGAAGAATAAGCTCATAGTGTTGGGTAGATTTATTAGAACACAACAATTGCAACTTGAGAATCATAAAAGACATTTAATATTGAAGTAAGAAGTTTAATTATGACATATATAAATATCCTTAAAAGGGAGTGTTAATGGAAATAACCTTGTTAGTGTAATTATACCTTTAACTTGTGAATTCTTTTATCTTCCTAAAGAGTAGTTTTTATGTTCACCTTTTCTTAGTGATGGGGACAGGTGAAAGAAGAGACACACACACACAAATCTTAATGGTTCAAGGGAAACTTTGAATATGTTTTGATCATACCTTTCTTGTTGGCACTTAGGTTTCTAGTTTTCGTCTTTTATTTTTCCCTCTTTCTTATGGTCTGTTTTAAAATTTTAACTTCATTGATTATCATTTTCCAAAAAACAAATATTTATAAATTAGTGATAGGATTATTTGCAAACTGTAAGCCAATTCTCTATTTGCTTCATTTTTGCCATCGGACATTCCAGGAAAAGTAGTGGGTGGCAATGCAAAAAGTTATTTGAAGAAAAATACAATGAGATAAAATTGTGTGATTGGATTGTTTTTGGCCTTCTGGTGGCAGGTGTATGTGTGTGTGTGTGGGTGTGTTTGCACTTTTTTTTTCCGTTGTCAGAGTTAATTCGGTGGGAAGTAATGTGACAGACAGTTTTTGCTGTGGATATTGATGAATCTTTTCATTTTATCTGGCTTATGGATAGGTTCAAAAAATACTTTTGAACATAATTACTTGGACCCCCCATTGTTTCGGATATGTTAATACTTACTATTTTACCATTGTGCGTAAGTTGAAAAATATTGCTTTTACTGTGTTTGTGGCTCAAGTATATGACCACTTGGTTAAAGCTGATCATTTCATAGAAACATTTTAAATGAAATGGCCCCTGAAAAGGTAGAATAGATCAGCTTTTGGCCTTCAGTGGGTGTTTAGGCAGCAAAGACCTGGAATTTGCCTTAGGCCAGGACAGAGGCAGAGTGGGAGGAGCAGGGTAGCTTCTGGGACCCACTTGTTTCCTTGAGAGGAGACAATGGATCTTTTTGAAGAAATTATGTGATAAATGAGTGTTTTTCTTTTTTTCTCTCTCTTTTTTCCTACAGGGTCCCTGTGTTCATGATGAGGACTCGGGCCTGTCTTTTGTAGGAAAACCTGCTCTTCAAGCTCTTTTATATCACTGCCATTTTTATGAACATTTGAATCAGATGGTAAAACATTGTTACCTAGGGCGGTATATGTTTGGTTTGAATTTTTCTGCTTTCGATGGAACTTCAGAAGGCAGTGATTTAAATGGTAAGTACAATATATTTTAATTTTTACAAAATGTAACTTTTTAAAGAACTGTTAAAAACATATGTGTTTATTAAAAAATATTTGGAAAATAATGAAAATTACAAAGGAAAAACATTTATCTCCAGACTCACAACTCAGAAAATACCTTTGTTATATTAGGATATATTTTCTCTTCCAGTCTTCTTTCTCTATATTGCTTTTGTTTTACATAATCGTGTTCATATCTTATGTATGTTTTTATATTCCCTTCTTTCACTAAACATTGCCTAAGCATTTTTCTCTGTTATAAATTCTTCATGGAAACCATTTTTGACATCTTATTAATGTTTCATAAGTAATTTATGCCCTTCAGTAAAGCTTTATAGTTCTTTTTCCTCTATTATGTCTTAAACTATTTTAGAACTTTCATTTCTAGGCAATCTATAGTTATTTTCCCTCCTCTTATGAATAAGATCTTTTCCCACTAAATTTTCTAATTCATTTTGCTAACGTGTCAAAAAGCTATTTATTTTGGGTATGTTAATTCATTTTTTCAAAATACTTTGCTGAAACCCTTTTTACTTCTATATGTAGAGTCTCTTAGACTTCAGTATAAGATGTTAGCACATAAAAATAATTATTATATCATAATAATAACTTAATAATGCAAATAGCTTATATTTTTAAATTTATATTTTAAAGTAATTGTTTAGAGTCTTGACATAATTTCACACTTACAGAAAAGGTTCAAGAATAGTATGAAAAATTCCTAAATGTTAACATTTTACTGTATTTACTTCCTATCCTGTGTGTGTGTATATAAATAAAATTTATTTATATATGTCTATATGTGTATATTTTTTCTGAGCCATTTAAGAATAAGGTGCAGATGTGAAGTTCTTTTACCTCACATAATTGAATGTGAATTTATAATTCATTTCTCTGATCACTTTTTGGAGGAATTAAGAAAATGACATTTGATGAAATTTTTGAACATTTTAAATAAATGCTTCTTATTAGGAAGTGACTCACTTAATTGTTTGCATTTCTCTGGATCAGTTACTCAAAGCATGAAGCTTGAACCAACAGCAGTGATGTCTTCTGTAAGCTTGTTAGAAATGCATGTTTGTGGCCCCCGCTCTGACCCAGGGCACTGGAATCTCTGGGACTAGCGCTCAGGAAACCGCTTTAACAAACTCTCAGTGATTCCTATGCACATTAAAAAAAATCTCTTTCCTTAGTTTTTTTTTATTTTAAATACTAGTCTATCTCAGAAGCCAGAACCATGTAAGTATTTTTTCCCTTAGTTTTTGATTGCTTTCTTGTAATGAGTATTCTTTTCATTAATTGTTACAGTACCTGGGAGAGTATCTGTGTTAACAGTTTTCTTCTTGTTACAGGTTTAGATGACTCATTCAAGTTTTGGCAGGCTCCATCTAGGATATCCAGTCAAGATCGTGATCCAAGTTCTCTCTCCACCTCAGAAACAACGGTACATGCAAAGAGTACATAAGTGCTTCAGTTTGAATCTCCAAAAAATTTGAATTTGGGTAGTGGAGAGATAAGAGAATGGATACAAAGTATTAGCTTATGATAAAACAAGCTATGATTTATTCAAATAAATCTTTCCTTTCCAGTGTTATCTGCAAAATTTAGTTAGGTATTTACTTAAATTATTGTATTTAGCCTGTACATCAGCCATACATTGTGAATACTATTTTGCTTTTTTTTGTCTGAGCAAGTCACTCAGAAGTTAACTTTGTGGTCAATAGTGCTGTAAGTAGTGGAGTTGGAATAGGGTTTGCTTTACTGAAGTGTACACTGAATATCCTTTTAACTGAGAGTTTTCAACTTCTTTCCTCCCTCTTTTGATAGTATAAAAGTGTCAAAATATTTATCATTGGTAGTAGAAAAGAACCAATTCTGTATGATTAAAAATGCTTCATTACCCTGAAATTGTTCTTAAGGACAAGGCAATATGAAGAAAGTTGACCCTTTCAAATGATTCCAGTTTGATTCTGATTTTTTTTTTTGAGACAGAGTCTCACTTCATTGCCTGGGTAGAGTGCCGTGGCATCAGCCTAGCTCACAGCAACCTCAAACTCCTGGGCTCAAGCGATCCTACTGGCTCAGCATCCCGAGTAGCTGGGACTATAGGCATGCACCACCATGCCCGGCTAATTTTTTCTATATATTTTTAGTTGTCTAGCTAATTTCTTTCTATTTTTTTTTTTAATTAGAGACGGGATCTCACTCTTGCTCAGGCTGGTCTCAAACTCCTGAGCTCAAATGATCCACCTGTCTCATCCTCTCAGAGTGCTAGGGTGTCTTGTGTATATGTTGTTTATGTTTCATTTTCCATGTTGCAACGTTAATGAATAATTTTCTTTACCGATTCATAGGTGGCACCTTCATTGGGAAGTACTGAATTTCAACCACTTGTGCCATCAACAGCACTTTTACCTGAAGCCTCACATGACCAGTTTGTGGCTCAAGGTATCCTTTTAGGAAGACATTCTACCTTAAAAAGAAAAATTGACAAGTTGATCCAGGCAGATATTTTGAAAGTAAATGTCTAAAGAACAAAATATTAATGAAATAAATTACAGAACATGATGGGATAAATTTAGAATAAATATATGAGACACAAACTAAACAAATGCTCTTAACTAATTAGTGGAATTTGACTATCGTATAAATGGTCTGATTGCCATATGGTTCCTTATTAGGTAAGCGTAGGTATTTGCTATTTGAATTGAGGAACCGATAGATACTAAGGTAACTTAATTTTCCCCCCCTTTTGAGAATACACTTAACTTTACCACACTAGGCCACTTGAAAGTGAAGAGATTCTGGTCTTAAGTATTTTCTAAGGCTATGCTTCCATTTAAAAGCACACAAAATGTATTAAGTCTTTATTTTATTACAAATGCACAATGAGCAACCAAGGATTTATTTTTATTAATGGTAATATATAGATTTTACTCCTTGTATTAGGAATTCCTTCCAACTGTGCTGTGCTTCAAATTTTATGTAGTTTGAAGATTATAACTTGGCTTTTGTTAATTCTAGAGAATATACAGGTCTTATTCAGTAGCATTAAATTACTGACCTGAAAGGAATATGCTGCCTAAAAAGAAGGTAGTTTTAAACACTTGACATATAACTATGCAGAAAAAAATGTCTTCTAAAACTTTTAGAAATACTTGCTTGAATATTTATTATAATATTCCAGTAATTTCCTAAACAGTGTTCATTTTGGTTTTTAGTAATTCATGTTAACAGTATATGAAAGTTGTAGAAAATATAAATGTAAATAATATAAAAATTATAGAAAGTACTCATTTGATCTTCTTAAGAACAGAAGGAGCAAACTATGATTGTTTAAATGGCTAAGGACACAGGGCATGAAATTTAGTAATGAATTTCATAAACATTTATCTCTAAAAGCATGTAGAACTACTCTTTTTTTAACAGCTTTATTAAGATATAATTCACATACCATATGATTTACTCATTTAAAGTGTGTAATTCATTGGTTTTTAGTATATTCAGAGTTGTACAACCATCACCACAATCAATTTAAGGACATTTTTCCCATCCCAAAAGAAACCGTGTATCTATTAGCAGTCATTGGCTATCTTCTCCCATCCTCTGCAGCCTAGGCAATCACTAATTTACTTTCATTCTTTGTAGATTTGCCTATTTTGGACCTTTTATATAAAGGAGTCTTTTGTGACTGACTTGTTTCACTGAGTATACGATTTTCAAGGTTCATCCATGTTATAGCATGTATCAGAACTTTACTTTTTTAATTGACAAATATATAATATTCCACTCTATGTATAGATCACATTTACCCATTCATCATTGGATGGACATTTGGATTTTGCCCACTTTTTGGTAATTATAAATAATGCTGCTATTAACATTCCTGTACAGGACAGGTTTTTGTGTGGCTATAACAAGGTTTTTTTTTTTTTTAGATTACTCTCCATTAAAATTTATTTTATTTGCAAGTATTTTGCTATGGATGTATATTCATTCACAGTTTTACTGGTTGCTACTCATTTCAGTGGATATATTTGACCAAAGAAAAAGCTTTTTAATCCTTTTTATTGAGCCTGCAAAGGAGTCTTTGAACAGTGTGTAAAGCATTAAATGTATAGTGTCAGTGAGCCTTAAGACTAGAACAATTTTTTGTTGTTGTTGAGTGTTTTCTTGAATTTCATCTCTTTAAAATAGTATTAAGATAAAATATGATTTTTTAGTGATAATGAAATTTTAGCTTCCTCAACTGGAACATCTAGTGGCATTTCCCAGTGAAGCTGGTTAGTCCTTTAATTTCTTGTTCTATTAATTCTTGATTAACCAGGGAATTAATTATTCCCTAAATTGATTTAGGACAGGATGACAAGAATGTTCTCAAGCGCATACATTAGGGCTACTTTAGATACCAACATTTTGTTTTAAAATTTGACTTCTAGCTTTTGTAAAAGAGAGATTCTTATGTTATAAGATATATAACCTTTTATGTTGTTAGAAATAAAACTTTTAATAGGAGCTCTTATAGCATCTATGCCTGTGTTTGCTATACAAAGTTGAAAGGAATCATTAAAAGATAAAATTTTTAGTATATTTGAGTACTATGTATATATTTTAGTATAAATAAATAGGATAATTTTCTCTAGATAAACTATAAAAATTTTATCGAATATATTGAAGGAGTTTGAATTTCTTAAATGTGTGTCCTTCACTCCTCTTTTTTGTGGGTATTTTTTCTTCTATGTCCTTGCTTTCAAAATGCTGAAGACATATGATACATATTTTGTGAATACTGAAAAATTTCCCTTGAAATCATTTGAACAGTTTTCATTCGAGTTACCTAAATTTAATTTTCCCATTTTTATTTGGTTCAAAATATCAAACCTTTTTTGAGTTTTACTTTAGAGAAAGCTAGTTTAGAATATAAATTGATATATATTTTCAATGTAGTTGCCAGTTTATTTTATAAAATTAAGCAGGACATTTGTTGCTTTGATCTCTTATTTCCAAGTTTTGAAAAAAAGGAACATACTGGTTAGTGTCATACCTCATAAGAAAATTGTATATGTTGTGTATGTTGATTACTAGGCAGTGTACACTGCACCGGGTCTTTATATTCATTATCTCTTTTAATCTCACAGCCACTCTGGTTGCTGGTTTCATTTTCTTTGTTCTACAAATGAGAAGATATCTAGGGTAATAAAAATTACTAGAAATAGACCTCAGCAATTTAAAAGGGTGGGGGGAGAATAAATGGTATTTAAATTGAAAAATTGTTACAAAGAGTAGAACAGACTTAAAACTACTATTTCAAATATACTAGATGTTGCAGATGAGAATGAAATGAAATTGAAGTATAGAAATCATGAAAAACAGAGAAACAATTCTTGATAAATTTGTAAGAAAGTAGGAATTCATAGATGTTTTCTTAAGATAAAAAATATATATATACCTTTGCCTTAAAGCAAACACCTTTCTCAATAGGGAAGCATTAGAAATATTTTCACCATATCCACTACTATTCAACATTATATTGTAGGTATTAGGAAAGAGAGTTTAGTTAGAAGCATAAGAATTAGAAAAGAAGTAAAACTATCTCTTTGCATATGATATATAGCATACCTAGAATTCTTTAAAGATTTAACAATAAAACTAATTTAAAGAGTAAAAGAATTTAGTAAGGTAGTGTGACATAGAATTAACATACAGAAGTCAATAAATTTTATATATACGCATAGGCAACTATGAAGTGTAATGTGGAAGAAAATCATCATTTACAACATCAGCAAAGAAGATAAAACATTAGGAGTAAACTTAATAAGAAATCTGCAAAACTCATAGGAGGAAAACTTTAAAATGCTCCTGAAAAACACAAAAATAGACATGAACAAGTGAAAAGACATCCTTTATTTTTAGGTAGGATGACTCAACATCAAAAAGTTAATCTATAGATTAAATACAATCCCAGTAAAAATGTCAACAAACTTTTTTTTTTTTTTTGTTAAAGAGCCTTTTAAAAAAGGCTGAAGTACACTGGTGTGATCACAGTTCACTGTAACCTCTTGGGCTCGAGTGATCCTTCTGGCTCAGCCTCCTGGACTACAGGTGCTTATCACTGTGCTCTGCTAATTTTTAAAATTTTTTGTAGAGATGGGGTCTTGCTACGTTGTCTAGGCTGGTCTCAAATTCCTGACCTCAATTGATTCTTTTGCCTTAACCACCCAAAGTGCTGGGATTACAGGTGTGAGCCACCACACCTGGGATCAACAGACTTCTTTCTGGTGAACAAGAGTTCATTCATATAGAAAAATGAGCATGCAAAAATAGCCAGGAAAATACTGAAAAAGGAGATTGGTCTCACCAGGCATCAAACCATACTATAAAGCATAATTAAATCAGTTTGTTACTGGCACATGAGTAAACAAATAGAATAGAAAATATATCCTAAATAATAAAAGTGACATCTCAGATCATGGGTGAGGCATGGATCTTTTAAAAAATGGTGCTGGTCACTGGCTAGCCATTTGAAATAAGATAAAATAGATCTGTATCTCACATCATACATAAGAATCATCAGGGTTCTAAAAGTGAAAATTGAAATTATACAAGTAACAGAAGAAAACGTGTATGGATTCCTTTATAAACTAGGCGTAGGAAAAGATTTTTTAACTATGCCGCAAAATCCAGATTCAATAAGAAATGATTGAAAAATTTGACTATATAAAATTAAAATAAAAAATAACTTTTACATGACAGAAAATATCATAAAGTCAAAAGACAACTGACAAACTGGCATAAATATTTACAACATAACTCACATAGTCACATAAACATACAACATACAAAGCACTTTTAATATTTGAGGGAGAAGAGAACCCAAAACCTCATGTAAAAGCAAAAGACGTGAACAGATAATTCATAAAAAAGCCATAAAAGTTGCCCTTATCTTTGAATAAGTACAAATTAATACTACCCTGAGATACTTTTTGTAAGTACTTTTCCTTATCTATTATATTGCCAACAATTAAGAAGTATTGGCAATATATTCTGTTGGCGAGGCTGTGAAAAACAAGCACTTTTATACATTGTTAGAGGGAATGCAAATTATTAATATAACTCTTTTGGAAGGGAATTTGGCAATATCTAACAAAACTATAAACGTATTTACCTTTGATTCAATAATTACACTTCTAGGAATTTTCCTCTGATTCATCACCAACAATATAAAATACACATGCATATGATTATTTTAATGTAGCATTGTTTATAAAATATTGGAAACAACCCAAATTCTAAGTAGGTGAGTGTTTTTTAAATAAACATCTACACAGTGAAGAACTATACAGCTATTAAAAAGAAGCAGGATATCTTCAAACTGATATGGAATAATTTTAGGAAATATTGTCAGGTGAAGGAAGCACAGTGCAAAAGAGTATTGGTAGTTTATAGTGTTTAAAGTTTTATATTAATGCCTTTTTGTGTATGAAAGAAACTGAAATAAAAAATACACGTGGGACTGGGTGCAGTGGCTAACACCTATAATCCGAGCACTTTGGGAGGCCAAGGTGGGAGGATTGCTTGAGGTGGCCAGAGTTTGAGACCAGCCTGAGCAAGAGTGAGACCTAGTCTATACAAAAAACACAGAAATGTTAGCTGGGCCTGGTGGCGCATGCCTGCAGTCCCAGCTGCTCAGGAGGCTGAGGCAGGAGAATGACTTGAGCCCAGGAGCTTGAAGTTGCAGTGAGCTATGATGATGCCGTTGCACTATAGCCTGGGTGACAGAATGAGACTCTGTCTCAAAAAAACCCATAACCCCCTGTCCCCAAAACATGTATTTCCTCATTTGTGCAGAAAGAAAAATAGAGGAAGGATTAACTGGAAACTAATGAGATTATTGATGAGGATGAGTGGGAGGTAGGAAATATGACAGGATGGGAACAGGGTAGAAGAGATTGAAGGATGGAAATAGTAGCTCTTCTGTGCATATACCTTTTTGTGTAGTTTGACTTTTATAATCATGTTTCACTTGTCAAAACGAAAAATAAAATCAACAAAAATGGGAGAAAATAACAAGGAATACAAACAAATTAATCTAGCTGCATTTCACATGAATGGCGCTGAAGTGAGTGAGGAGCTAACCCAAGTAACTCTCGAACATATTTTTAGGACTTTAGTCCTCAGACTAATGGCAAAGAGAACTATAAGCAAGTATTGAACTTAAGTTACTAGTTTTATTTTTTGCAATAGTATTAGTTAGCAATTCTGAAACTATGTGTTTCTAAGACTGGGCAAATAAGTAAATATACTGTGGATGATAAAAGCCAGGTGTTTTACTTTCATATAATGGAATTACAAATATGGAAAGAGGAAAGATATTTAATGAACTGTGTAAGGTTGGATTTGAATTGTAACTTTCAGTATGAATAATAATTTTTAATTCATAAATACAGATGTGTGTTTATATGCCCAAGTATACATATATGCATACACACACACACACACACACACACGTGTTTTGTAGCTTAGAAGCAATGACACACTAATAGCAATATATACATTTAGTGCCCAAATCTTGGTTTCCAAATTCCGTTCTCCACTTCAGGGAATCAAGGCTCTTCGGAACAAATATCCAATTTCAGGGCTTAAATTGGGAAAGAACAAGATGAACCCAGAGCATCTTGCTGTGCCAGAAAGTGAGAAAATGCTCAAAGGTTAATGGAGGTGTTAGCTAATGTATGGTATATGTACCTTGTTACTTTTCTAAAATCTGAAAGTATTTTGAACTTGGAAACACTTTTGGCTCCTGGAGTTTCAGAAAAAGAATTGTGAGCCATCTATTTGTTCCTTAATGTCTGAACACTTGGGCACAAAGCCATATTCTGCCCTTCCTGACTTGGCTCGTCTGCTCTCACCCAAGACACACACATAACATTCATGTACACACACACAACACACATTCATGTACACACACACTTGCGCCCACATGATGGAGGGAGGAGGTCAGGAATAGTAGGAGCAGTCTGACTCTGGCCTCAAGGTTAAGATGAGCTAAGCAGCTAGAAGAACTCCCCAGCCATCCATCTTTGTCATTTTCAGGAACTTTCCTCTGAGTATAAGAACTTGTGAACATTGTGCGTGGCCATAAGGTAAAAATAATTGTTATGCTTATTTTCAATAATAGGTCAGCATGGAACTACATCACTGCGGCCTCCTCATGATTCATCCCTTTCTGCTCCCCTGCCCAAACAGCATGCTTTTGTTACTCCATCTCTTCTTTCAGCAATGTGCAGCCTCTTAGACAACCTCTTGGTGACTTCTCCAAGAGATACTGCAAATGCTTTTCGACAAGCCCATCTCGTAGAGCTTCTCTGTAGGTAAGAGATAAATACTCCCAGGGAGGCATGGTAGTAGAGATGAGTTTACAAAAGCTGTATTCATGACTTCATGTAAGACTTCATGTTTACTGGGAATATGTCCTTATTCTTTTTTGGGCTCATTAGACTCCAGGTTTTTGCTTTTGCCAGAATTGTCTTGATAGTTTTTATTTTAGGTCTATCAAAGTACTTGTATTTGTTTGTTATCTTGACTAGGAAGGCTAAAAAAGATCCTGAATTTTAAAATTCAGGGGTTCTCAACTGTATTTGTCCTCCAGCACACTTAAGGAGTATGGTGCAGTCAGTCCCTTTTTCTTAATGGATGTGGAGGAGTTTGGGGATTCATCTTGTGGTTATATCAGAAGAATATCACTGGGTTAAAAAATCATTGTTTAAATCCGTTTGGAGTTATTTTGTTATGTTAAACTTTTCATCAGAAAGTATTCTGACCAAATTTAGGGAAATAATGATTTCATTCTTTGAATTTTTATTACTCACTTATCTAGTATTAATGAGCCTCTGACAAAAGTTTTTCTGATTTTCTAATAAAGTATAGTAAAATAGACTAGATGCTGAATTAAGGCTGACCTAAGGTTGAATTCACTTGTAAGCTACTAGCTTGCAACTTTGGGAACATTACTTTAATCTATGGCGTGCCATTAATGCCTATTTAATAGGGCTAGTGTAAGGATTAAGAGTGATAGTATCTTTTCTTCCCGAAGTCTGGTTTATTCTAGTCAAGCGTGTACACCTTCCTTTAACCACATATTCATTTGCATTGCTCTGCTTCTCTGTCTCTTTGCCTTTGAACACTCACTGTCTGAAATGTCTTCCTTGTCTTGCCAAATCTTAGTGCCTTCTCTTTCTTTTTGGGATATTAAGAAAACTCTAAAAAATATAAACTAGAAAAGAAGTATTCCTTGTTTCACTTCACTCTGTTGGGATTACTCCTTTAACATTTATAATATGCAATGAAGTATAAATTTGTTCTGATTTTAATATTATGTCTCATTTGTCTTCTGTAATGCCTACTAGGATTGGAAAAGTAACTGTTAGTTGGTTGTCTTTCCTTCCTGGATGCTCCTGCCTTAAGATGACCAAAATGGAGCTCTAGGAATATTCTTGCTTCTTAAGGGTCAGCTAAGAGTATGATGTGTCATTGAGGCCACAAAGACGTTAAAGGACCTTTTATGGCAAAGGCTCATCGTATTTCCACACCTGGTTTTCATATCTGACTTTAAAAAATTCCAGTTTGTTTTACTTTGTTTTTTGCTTTTTAAATATGAATATTTCCTAGCCTGTATTTTTGCTATTTTGATTAGGAAACTAACCACCAAGGTTACTTTTACTCTTGTTTGCTTTCCTTCCGAATGGGCTGTGTTACATTTTATTCTACTTTTAATAAGTTTTCCTTAGATATTTTCTTCAGAACTCTTTGCTTTTCACCTTTATCTGAGGAGATATTTTCCTGTTTGAAGGTAATTTGGAATATAGTTTAAAATATTGTGGGATATCTTTTTATAAACATTTTATTTACTTACAAAAATCCATTCCTTTGAATTGTATTCCAGTTTACCTTCAAACTTCAAATTCTGATTTATTAATCCTTAGTAAGAAGGATGCCAGTCATCTAAAGGGTTTTTTTTCCTGCCCTCCCCAGCATTGCGGATGCCACCCTCATACAGAAATGCGTCCAGGAACTCAAGCCCCCACTGCCTGTATCACCTGCAGTTGAACACACTCAGGCTCAGGTAAGGGTCTCACGCATGTCTCTCGCCTAATGTCTGTGAGTTTGCTTACTTTAAGTGTCAAAAATGTAAATTCTACCGAGGAGATACTAACCATATGAAAAAGATGAAAATTATACATGATATGATGAAGTTATTTGAACTTAAAATTTTAATAGGAGGCATCTTTGGATGGTAGAAAAGAGAAGTGGAGTTTGAAGACAGATTCCATTCCTGACTCCATCATTAACCAGCTATAAATGTTTAATTAGATGTGTAGATAGCTTTGTGCACCGCTTTAAAAAGGGGGACATTGGTATAGACCACCTTCTCATTCTGTGATTCTAGGCTATCTCTGTTATGTCTGTTATTTTCACTTAAGTTGAAGTTGTTAAAATACTTTGTAACTTAGTTATGTATATTTTCAAAACCCAGTCTGATAAGAATAAATCTATTTTTGTTCCTTTATAGATATTTACTGTTTTTAAGTTCTTGCCTATAGCTAGAGTCTATGTGTAAAGTATGCTTACAATTCCTCATGTAGTTGTAGCTAATAGAAGCTTTATTTCAAAATCAAATTTTATGAAGGGCTATAAGATTTTTGGGGTGTTGATGAGTTAAAGGTGAATTAGACAATATTGCTTGCTTTGAGATGTATTCTGTGAGCTGACTAGGGCAGACCACTATTACAAGGTTTGGGACCACCATGCTTGGGGTCTCTGAAGCACTTGTCCCAGTGCAGTGTTTTTATTTGAGCATGAGTATTGTGTAATGACTGTCTCCTCTGTTTTTCTACTGTCCATTCAACAAATCTTTATTGAGTACCTACTTTATACCAGGATCTTCCCTAAGTGAATAAAACAAAGATCCTTTCCCTCAAGTTGGGAAAACAGATAATGAGCAAATCCACAAATGACTGAGAATGATAGACATCTCAGAAGAAAAACTAAAGCAGGGGACAGGATGTGATGTCAGAGTTGGGAGGGGAGGGCTGTTCCACTTGGGGTGGTCAGGGAGGACCTTTTAGATAGTGACGTGTGACCTGAAGTAAGTGAGGAAGCTCTTCCTATGGCCATAGCAAGGCCTCTGAGTATGCTTGGCCTATCTAGGAAACAGTAAGGAGGCCAGAGTGGCTGGAGCAGAATCTGTGAGGGGGAGAGGAGGACAGAGGGGCACGCAGCTCCCTGAAGGCAGGACCTCGCCTGCTGTTATGTGCCCTTGTATCCTGGGTGTCTAGCGCAGCGCCTGTCCCATGGCAGGTACTTATTCAGTACTTGTGCAATGAATGAATGATAGCAGTAACAGACATTGATGGGTACTTCTTTGTGTTGATTAATGTAATCTTCATAACAATCATATGAAGTATCATTAGTATCAGTCGTCATTTTATAAAGGAAGTGACTGAGGCCCAGAGAAGTGAGTACCTGTCCAAGGTCTCTCACACAATTAGGGGCAGAGCCAGATTCCACCCTATGCAGGCTGGTGCCAGAGACCACACTCTTAACCACTACACTACCTGGCCTTATGTAGATTAAAGCTTTTTGGCTGTTGGTGCTTATATTAGATCATTCACTCATTCCAGAAAATACTTGAGCCTCTGCTCTACCAGATTCTGTTCTAGGTGCTGTGATAACATCCTTGAACAAAGCAGAGGAACATCCCTGCCCACATAGAGTCTATGTCCTGGGTTCAGAAGACAGACAGTAAACAAGTAAATAAAATGTAAAGTATTTTATCAGACAGTGGCAAATGGTATGGAAAAAAATAAATGAGGATGGATAAAAGAGCGTGTCAGCAAGGGGAGAGGTTCCTATTTTTAGGTAGAGTGGTCAGAAAAGGCCTCATGAAGGTGACATTTGATCAGAGACTTGAGGAGGTGACTATCTGGGGCAGAGCTCTGAGCAGTGGGGTTACAGTCTGCTAAAGGCACTGGTTTGAAAGTTCATGGTTGGTTGGTATAGTTTTTGAAGAGTGTCATGCACAGAAACTCCTGTGCTAATATTTAATCTTGAATATGATGATATACAAAAGAATCTTTACCAATTCAGCTTTTCCCTCCCTAACACTTCTTATTGACTCTTACCTGGCATGGTAAGAATGGTATTTGTGGTAATACTTCATACATTCAGAGGTCAGACTTGTCATAATTTCAGTAATAGAATATGAAGGGAATATGAAATCTCAAAAAAGACTTCAGAGCAATAAGCAAATTAAATTTCACAGACAATTTGAGGAGTTTGTGACGTGTAGAGCAGCCTATACTTTTATATAAAAGTAAGTCAGCAGATTAGATAAAGAGGGGACATACTCATTAGGAGAAGTAGAACAGAAGAACTATTTTGGAGCAGTCTGACTATTTACCTCAGAGGCACATAACCCTCCACAAATGTAAAACAGTCCCTGACTCCTAATTACATTCTTACAACCTCAAAATAAAGTGAGAGGAAAAGAGTGTGTGTGTGTGTACACACACACAGGGAGAGACTGACTTAAGAATATCTTTAGAAAGTTCACTTACATGGACTATCTCTTTGCCTGAAGATGGTGGATAAATAAGGCATCACAGCTTATGCTTTAATTGTTAAATATTTAGAGGATTGTTATTTTTCTAAAAAGTACTTTTGCCAGTTAATACGTATAATATTATCATCAGGAAAATTCCAGAGATGGTTTTGTTGGTAATATTGGAGAAGATTTAATTTTTTCCCTTATAATTAAGAATAATATTTTTATGCTGAAGGATAGGTGAGGGTAAAAATAGAACATATTTGCATTTTATTTGTAGCAATAAGTAGGCTATTAGACTAGCTTTTTTTCCTCCCCACTTGCACATTTTGAAGAGTAGTTTTGTAATCTTTGTTTCTTTATAAAATTGTAGACTACAGCTTTGTAATGCACATTTCTGCTTCTACAAGAATATTGATTCCACAATTTTAGGTACTTGAAAAATATGAAGACTTTCTTTTCTTTAAGTGGAATTCAAGATGTGGCCTTGAAATATTGCTCTGTTTGGTGATGTTATAGTTGACAGTGTTAATATGACTATTAATGACATGTTTATCACATGAGAAAAATAATGCTTTGACTGCTATGTGTTCGTTTCAGATCTTTAAAAATTATGATTAATATTTTGTTAGTTTTTTATTAACTTATGAAAGTAAAATACTGTATCACTGAGATGGGCCTTTCATATGATATGTTTTGTTGTACCTTATCTCCGTTTCACATAGGTTTCCTTCCTCCTGGAGTACCTGTCCTCTTTGTCCAGGCTTCTGCAGTCATGCTTGTTGGTAGATCCTGACCTTGTGATTCAGGACGATCTTCTGAAATCTCTAATCACTAATATCATCGGCATCCTCACCATATGCACCAAAGATTTATTAGGTAAGCTTTATTTTTTAAGTTTAAAAGGTAAGTGAATACTATTGAGAAAAAAAATCTTACTCTGTTCCAGATAACTTCAAGATTACTTTTTGAGTTCTTTTTGCCAATATTTTGGAAGGCTTTGATAATGTACTTTATAGTTTGGATGCTTTTCTTTTAATAGTGTGGATACTTTTAAGTGGTTCCAGGAGACCACCTGAGACAAATGTGTAGTGTAACAAAGAACTATCCCTGTGCTGTCAGTTAAATGAGGACAAAGCTCCTATATCATGTTAGAAACTGAGTTCTGGGTATTAATTATCCTTATAAACTATGGCTAACACCAAATGACCTAATAAGTCATTTGCAATAACATGTATAAGCCAATTGTTTAAAAATTATTTTTAAATTTTTTAAAATTTAAAAATTTGGTATTTCTCTTTGCCTTTCAATTCATTCATATTTAGTCCTTTGAATTATGGATTTGCTTGGTTTTAGATCTGGAAAGTGAAGTATGTTTACGATACCCAGCAAAGCCAGTCCTCAGTCTCTTATCAGTGTTAAATTATCTCAGTGCTAAGAGCCATAACTCCTTACTTGGAAATTCTATAAGTGGCAGTGATATCCTAACTAATCTTATTAGGTTAGACTATGCAATCTCAACAAGGTGATATCTTCCCTGACCCCATAAGAAGTGAACATTGTTTCTTAGGAGAAGGGAGTGTGGCAAAAAAAAATCTTAGAAATTACAATGGTTTGTGGGCTGTCAAAGCTCAACTCTGCTTGATAAGATTTTATTACTTAGTATTTAATTTCTCTTGTTGGATTTTCTTGGGTATTCCTTGAGAAGCACTGGCCTTGAGTTCATGGAAGATACACAAGGTGTATGCAAGATTAGTGCTACAAAACTGTTGACTATATGGCTGCAACTGGATGACTTTTGATGTATTGCTTGATTGCAAAGTCATGTGGCAAAAGGTGGTCTGTGCATCATGGCTGCTGTTGGCTGCCTTGTAGATGCTTTTTATTGAGCCTCTTTTATGTGTGACTTGAGGTTTGAAAGTTTAAATAAAAATAGCATATATTTTATTATTACATAAAAGTTATTTAACCTATCATTAATTATATCAAGTGCTGAAAGGAAAAATGTCAACAATATCTAAATGTACATCTAGTAGCTGGTTAAGTTAGATATGTTTTCTCATATCTAGCAAAAGGTAAAAGTGCATTAATATTTTTTTAAGAAATAAAGTCTTAAATTACTTTTCCTGGAAAAATAACAATTTTGAATGGTTTTATTAAAACATAATTATATTTCTATTGTGTATTTATATAAATTGCCAATTTTTTATATAATACATTATAATGTATATAAATAAATAATATTAAAAGTTATTCAGCAAGTACAGTTATCAAGTTAAATTCAATGTTAATAGCTCTTTAATTTTTAATTTAACTTTAAACTTAAATATTTTATTTGGCCATTTTTAAGCCTGTATTGAATAAAAAAGTAAGTTTTATACTTAGTCTTTTTATGTATTAAATACAGATATACATATAATACATAAACAAATGTACAGTATTATCTGTGGAAGTAAAGTTTTGTGGAGCTAGCAATGGGGCAACATAAGTCTAAAGCGACTCTTTAGAAAGCCAATAATGACAGAAATGTTGAGAAACACCAAGGATTGCTATAATTAAAATTGCCTGGAAGTTAGTGTTTTCAAATACCTAATGGGTGCTGAAGAACACCTAGATGGAAAGTCCTCAGTTTACTTTATAGTGGAGTTTGACCAAAGAGGACAAATACTGCTGATGTCATGGTCAGAGAGAGTCCTCAGCCACTTCTCTCCAGCTTCCATTTACCCAAGTACAGAGACAGGAAAATGTATTCTCACCCTAGAAGGTTAATTTGTTGCATTCTTAGCCATAGGCAAAGCTGCAGAATTCTCTTTTGTATTATAATTTTCTTCCTTGGGTAATACTCTTCTTGGTTCTTCAAATAAATTCTTTCTTTTCTGCCCTGACCTTGGTATATTATGTTTTCTTTTTCAACCCTGCACAAAGCTACTAGAGAAGATAAAGGAAACAAGAGAAAACTTACTCTTATATAACAATGACATGTTTTTATAATATGCCCAATGTATAGTTCTGAAGTTATGGCTTAATGGATAATTTGTCATACTTTTTGATTGTTGTTGAGTATGCTTTAATAAGAGGAGGGTTTATGAATGTGTATTTGCGTGTAGGAGGGTGGAGGAAAGATATCTTTAAGAAGCAATGGGAAAGTGAAGTTAATTGAAATAAGTTTTGGATAATGCTGCACTGCATTTATCTTCATTTAACAAATACAATACGTATTATTTTAAGTATAATGAAGTATTTCTGCTGAATTGTATTTTGAAAGGTTCTTTTTCTTCTTTGTATCAATAACTTGAAATGTTTTGATTAATTTTATAGATAGAGAGTTAATATCAGCTTTTTATCATACATGGACACATTTATTTAACCTCCTGGCCACACTCCTGAGGAAAGCTGGTGCCATCTCTGTTCCGTTTATTACCGTGGCTCTGGCCAAGCACTGGGCGGCGGTGATTGGTAAGAAGATACTCTCATAGGCTTGGGCTCCTTCTGCTAATAGAAATTGAGATAATCATTATTCCTGACTAGATATGTAAATTCTCAAAAATTAAGAAATATGGCATGGCATATAAAAGAGGTACCAGGGTGCTTGCTTTGAGGAATTTACAGTATTCTTGAGCCCCCAAAAATGCATTTTTGAAAAATTGAAATGTATTTTAAGATACTGTAAAAGCAAGAAAAGCCTGTGGTTATATGAAGATACATATGATATGATTATAAAACAATAAGATAGATTTTCTTCTGTTAATATAGAAATTAGTCTCTTTTCTGACACATGTGCACTGCATGTGGGTAAATCTGCATGTATAAAATCTTATATACATGATAACATGGAAAGTTATAATGAAAGTATCATCTTGTTTCAAGACATCAGGATTTTCTTATAGCATAGATATGCCAAGATTACATTATAATTATTTTTATGTTTTCCATATAATAGTTGCCTATTAAAATAAATGATTATTTTTAAGTAATTAGTCTTTAATTTTAATAAAGTCTCCTAAATTTTAGCATAGAAAGAAACCCTTTTTATGTTCATAACTAATGTTTATGTTACCTTTTTCAATAACCTTTTTAAATGTATTCATAATGAGTTATTTTAAGTTTCCAAGTTATCCACTAATTCAACTGACCGACTTTTTAACATTTATTTTATCATTTGATGATTCTGTAAACTTAAATGTGATAGAATTTTTTAAATTTCAATAGATTTAGGGGGTTCCCTTGATTTTTGTTACATGGATGAATTGTATAATGCTGAAATGAAGGCTTTTAGTATACCAGTCACCAGAATTATGTTCATTGTTCCTGATAAATAATTTCTGAGCCTTCACCTTACCTTCCACCCTTCCCTTTTCTTAGTTTCCAATGTTCCTTATGCCTCTTTATGACCATATATACGCATCATTTAGCTTCCACTTATAAGTGAGAACATGTGGTATTTGTTTTTCTGTTCCTGAGGTATTTCACTTAGGATGATGATCTCCAGTTCCATCCAAGTTGCTGCAAAAGACATTATTTCATTCTTTTTTATGGCTGAGTAGTACTCCATGGTGGTTGTGTGCGTGCGTGTGTGTGTGTGTGTGTGTGTGTATGTGTGTACACACCACATTTTCTTTTCCACTCATTAGTAGATGGGCACTTAGGTTATTATAAAACTTTGCAATTGGGACTTGGGCTGAGATAAACATTTGGGTGTAGGTGTCTTTTTGATAAAATGTCTTATTTTCCTTTGGGTAGATACCCAGTAGTAGGATTGCTGGGCCAATGGTGGGTCTACTTTTATTTCTTTGAGGAATTTCCATACTGTTTTCCATAGAGGTTGTACTAATTTATATTCCCACCAGCAGAATTTAAGCAGTCCCTTTTCATTGCGTCCACAACATCTGCTGTTTTTTGACTTTTTAATAATGGCCATTCTGATCAGGGTAAGCTGGTATCTCATTTTGGTTTTAATTTGCATTTCCTTGATGATTAGTGATGTTGAATAAGCATTTTTTATATGTTTGTTGGCCATTTGTCTATCTTCTTTTAGGAAAAATCTGTTCATGTCTTTTGCTAACGTTTTGATGAGGTTATTTGTTTTCATTCTTGCTGATTTGTTTTGAGTTATTTGTACATTCTGGATGTTAGTCCTTTGTCAGATGTATAGTTTGTGAATATTTTCTCCCATTCTGTAGATTGTTTACTCTGTTGATTATTTTCTTTGCTGTGCAGAAACTTTTTAGTTTAAGTCCCATTTATTTATTTTGTTTTCCTCTTCCTCCTCTTCCTTCTCTTCCTCCTCTTCCTGCGCCTCCCCTCTCCCTCCTCATGATACAATAATGTTACTTGTTTTGGTGAATAATGTTTTATTGGAACACAGCCACACTCATTCATTTATGTGTTGCTTGTGTGGCTACTTTCATGCTGTAACAGTGGAGGTGAATAGTTGTGACAAAGGCAATGACCTGCCAAGCATATAAAATATTTACTATTTAGCCCTTTATAGAAAAAATTTGCTGACTCCCCACTTAAGCCTATGAACCTGACACTGTTTCCCTAGGGATAAAATAAATGCATATTAAATTGAAAACCTTTCTATAAAATATACACAGTTTTATATAATAATACTGCTCATCAAAAATAACTTACTACATAAGGAGTTTTGATAGTAGTAATGTTTATGAAAATATAACCAATAAAAATTATCATTGATATTTCTTGCCATGGTGTTAATTTTTTTTAAATCAATTCCATTCCATGTGCTATGTATCTTATGGTCACTTTAAAACTTATGTTATCAACAAGAATCTTTTCTCAAACTTAACTAATGTTTGAACATGATTTAAATGAACACAATTCTCAAGAAACCCTACTGCTAACTACTTTATTTTTCTTATGTAACTTAAATTTATATAACCCTAAATCTAAGTAAAAATTCTTATGGTTATAGTTCTTACACAAGCATAAATATAAAATAATATAAAAATCAAATATAACAAAATTATAAATCAAATACTTTTTAAGCTTATAATATTAATATAAAAGGACAAATGTTATTTTGATTAAACTAAATCAGTGCTCACAACAGGAATTTAATAATGACTGATTCATTGTCAGTTCTTTTGAGTTTGACTTAGTTGTTCTTTCCATTCTGTGTTTTGTTTGCAAATTAATTCATAACCACTCATGTTCTATTTGAACTACTATGAAATCTTTATTCATCTATTATGCCAACACTGCATACTAAGTCTTGCTTGCAAGTACTATTTGGCACCAACTTGTTTGAAAACAGAAACACAGTCACACTTATAAGATGGTAATCTAGATGATCCAGAGTAGTTATTTTACCTTTTTTTTTAGGTGAGTACTGAAATAAAAATTAAAATGTTAAAAATTCTAGAGAGTTTGTGTATCCCAGTAGACCCCAAACTCATCTAAATACAGTCGTCTTATATTGTGTATATGTGTGTTTCTAGACACACACACATGCTCTCTCTTTCTTCTTTCATATTAATAAAAAACCCGTATAATGAAAACTAAATAGATTCCTTGACTCAGTATACTAATGCTTACTATTTAAATTACTTTTAGACACTAGAGTTATTGTACTTGAACTATTGATAGCTTTACTTCATTAGAAATAAGTAAAGTGTAAACAATAAATCAGTCTGATTCACTTCTTTAATTTTGAAAAAATTTTCAAACATTTACATATGAAATTGTTCTCTCTTTCAGATATGTTCTGCAAATGTGTGGGCCTGTCTGTCACATGCCCCACCCTCTTCACTGCTAGCCTGCAGTTCCTTTCTGTTCTCTTGACTGAAGAAGCAAAAAGGCATCTTCAGGATAAGGACAAAACAAGTTTATGCCACAGTCCAACAATGGCATCACTTCTTGATAAAACTCAGGAAAATCAGAAATCTCTAGAACGACTTAATGAAGTAATTCTTCAGGTATGTGATTTCTTGGTTTTTTGAAACTTTATTTAGTGTTTAAATGAATTCACTTTCAGTCTTGGTATTATTAAAACCTTTTTCAGTCATTTGATTTGCAAAAAATTAATGCTCGTTATGACTGTTTAAATAATACAAAAGTATAACAATTAAATTACCTGCCATCTCCTGTCCAGTCTCAGCCCTCTGATGCTGACCGGTTTCTTTGATGAATATGATGTAAAGATTTGAAAGGACACATTACCAATCTAAGTCAGTTTCTCAAAACAGTGTTTCATGTCATAACCAAAATGGCTATATATTTCAGGAATGCAGTTATAATTCAAAATTTATTGCCATTTTAAAAATGTCTACATCTTTGAAAATATGTTTAAGTGGCATTTGATTTATATAAATTAACCACATTTGTCTTTCGGTGAGAAGATAAAAATCATAAAAAAAGGTAGAAAAGTAGTAGCATTATGCACCAAAGGATTTGCTGCAGCTTCCCAATAAGCCAGCTACATTTTATTGTACAAAGATAGAGAGTTGCTCCTGTCTACCAATTTGTTACCATCCCTTTGCTGCTTAGAATTTGGAAATTTTCACCTCTTATTTTGTCTGTGAAAGTCATGGTCATGCATATATTTCTGGTACAACCACTGTGCATTTTGAGAACCAGACTTGATTATGTTGAGCTGCAGAAAAGGCTGGGAGGAGAGGAGAGGAGAGGAGAGGATGCTTTCTGGCCGGCTAGAAGCTGTCCTGTGGAGGGTGTCACGAGACTCCTCAGGGGACTTTATCTCCCTTGCGCTACAGAATCTGGTTTCCTTTCCAGCATAGCTAGGAAGCCTGACAGGGAGCCCCCCACATTTTCTCATCTGTCTCCAGAAACAACTTCAGAAGCCTGGAACTCTAGGGGGAAAAGGGTCCTCAGAGCATTTCTCTAGAAGCCATTTACATTTTGAGACTGCAGCTTCCCTGCAGCTACTACCTCACTCTCATTTCACTCAAGTTTGCTTAGTCGAAAACAAAAACTGGACGTTGTCCCAGTTGTCTCATTCCCCATCGGAGCTACAGGTTTTATTTCCCAGTGATTAACTGACTCTGATTTTGCACTTTAAAGAATAATAAGCAGAAAAACTTAAATTCACACCTTTTCAGAATGCCTTCCCCCTCTCTCCTGTTCTACTTTAATTATTAATTTCCTAACTTTGGCTTTCATGGAGCATATTTCTCCTGGGGAAGGCTTTCGCTCTTGTCGACCTGCTTTCCTCTTCAGGGAATTAAATGACTTCCCCCTCGGAAGAGTGCCGTGAGGACAGAGTCCTGCGAGGACGGTGTGCCTGGCCCCTCCCTCCCTTTCTTAGGCCAGAAGGGCAAATCTGTCTGGGAGCCCAGCTCTTCCTGGATGACTCTGCTTCCTGCAGCCAATCCTGCTGGACCTGGGGAAGTTTAAAGACTTCCAGCCAGGCCAAGCCAAGGCTATTTTATTTCTCAACTATTTTCTCCTCTTAGTTGTGCTGTGTTTAAGGATCCATGATGAAATTCATGATAAATATGGATCCATGCAGAGTGATGAACCAGTTTATAATAGTGCATGTAGGAAAAACTCCAGGCTAGGGGAATTTGCGAAATTTACCTTGCCCTTATTTTTCCCTAATACTTTGCAATATTCATTATGAAAGTTATTGCTTTTAATCTTTTGGTATTACCTTCTTGTCTAAAAAAAAAAAAATGAGGTATCCTACAGCCACAGAATATTTAGTGATTTTCCTCTCCATTTCTTCTAAATTACTAAGGATATAAAGTATTCTGTGTGGATATGGACATATTAGCTAATTATTTAAACCATGTTTCCTAATAAACAATGCTCTTCCTGTTCATGTAAACAGTAGTATATAGATACATGGCATTTGTTAGAAGGACAAAAGCAAGTTTAAAACAAAGAAAGTGAAGAGAGGAATTGTAACAAATACTGTTTTCTTTGCCCTCTAGAAAGATGCTATGTGAACTAAACTGTTATTAGAATACATTAAACAGCAGCACATTATCATAAATAATATATGTATCTTACTATATGTCCATGTAGGCTGTGGGTTGTGCCAAGTGCTATATGAAGCAAAATAAACTACAGTTTTAAAATTATCAGAAGAAATAGTATTCTAAAATTGATGTCCTTCAAAGGAATATTTAAATTCTCTGTAAAGCCATACTCAAAAAATGTTACATGTAAGACCTTAGGCAAATCACTTAACCTCTTTTGATTCACTTCTTCAAGTGTAAAATAATAGGATTGTATTACATTATTGCTATGTTTCAACTGCCTCTAAAATCTCCATCCTCCTAATAAATTATTATGTTGGAACATCAATTAAAATGTCTTGGCAGGGTATCTTTTAAATGGCTGCTTTACAGCACTATCCCATTGGGGATATATATCGAAATTATGCATACTTATATATTAAATCACGTAGATTTATTTTTTCATAATTCCATTTTGAGGTAGTTTCAGAATTTGAATATTCTCTAAGAAATCATTAGCTGTCTTTTGTCCAGAAAATATTGACCACATTTGACTTCAATGGAGCTCTTGCCATCCTCAGTTTATGGAGATGTAGTTGTCCCCATTATGTGCGATTTTGCCTTCCATGGTTTCAGTTATTCATGGTCAACCATGGTCAAAAATATTAAATGGAAAATTCCAGAAATAACTCATAAGTTTTAAATTGTGCGCCATTCTGAGTAGCCCATGATGTGAATCATCCCTTTGTCCAGCATATCCACACTGTGTACATTCACCACCTGTTTGTCACTTAGCAGCCGTCTCAGTTATCAGACTGGACAGTTCACAAGAGGAAGAAGGGTGAGTACAGTACAGTAAGGTATTTTGAGAAAAAAGAGACCACATTCACAAAGTATAATAACTTTTATTATACTTTATTGTTATAATTGTTTTATTTTATTAGTAGTTGTTAATCCCTCTTACTGTGCCTAACTTGTAAGTTAAACTTTATCATATTAATAGTTCTGTATGTATAGACAAAACATAGTGTCCATAGGGTTTGGTACTATCCAAGGTTTGAGACATTCACTGGAGGTCTTGGAGCGGATCCCCCACAGATAAGGGGGAACTGCTATACTCAATATGTTTTATTTGCAATATATATTGATAACCAGATTAATAAAAATCTCTCTATATGTAATAGGTTTTGTCTTTAATTGATATGTTAAATTAATTTTGCTCCTTATATTTGATCTGATATCCAAGCATAGCAGTGCAAACAACTGACTCTTGTGTCACATTTTAGGAGATATGTTTTGCACTCATGTTTAGTGTGTGGTAAAATTCAAGGGTCAGTCTTTTGAAGATAAGGCTTATATATTTAAGTTACTGCTGTGTTGATGAATGTTCACTGTAATTAAAAAACCTGTTCTTTACATTAAGTACCTTTTGGAAAGGAAGCAAAAAAGTCTTGACCTAGCATACCCTACATCATTTAATGTACAGAGGGATTAATCTAAAAAGAGCATAAAATTAAATAAATTTCATTGATTCTTTTTATTTTCTTTCTACCAGAAGTTGATGAAAAGATATTATTTCTTGCTCTGTATCCTCCTGATTTATTTTTTCTCTTTTGAATATTTGCATCATCCAGTAGCTAGTTATGTCACTTGAGTTTATTCTTAGCCTTCCTACCTTTGGGCTTCTCACACTTCTAGCCATGTCCACCTGCTCTATGTACAGATGCTCAGACTGCTTTTCAGTCTGTAATAAGTACTACATGAAAAATGATAGAAATTAAATCCTTTACTCTGACCTTTCTTCAGTATATGTTGAAAAGTATGTGGATTTATCATAGGTTAGTCCTGGTTCATTCTTTTTTGTTTGTTTTTGGTTTCTGGCTTTCATATTTGCCATGTACACATTTTAGAGCTCCAAGCAGTTCTAAGTTTTTACTAAAAGTAGAAGACTTCTGCCTTAATCCCTCATTTTCTCAGAAGTGACCACTTATACCTGGTTTGGTTAATTATTTTACAGTTTCCCACCTAAGTCTCTAATTAACATGCTTATATTCCTCTATCTTGATTATTCGGGTTTGGACATTATCTTTTGCATTCCTACTATGGAAAATAAGACTTCAGCTCTCTTTCCATCCCCTACCTACCTACCTGGCCAAAATGAGCTCCCTTCTCATTCCTCCACTATTGATATATCGTAATGCCTATTAAGGAATAGGCAGCATGAACAGTGTTGATCTGTGACAGCACTGTACACAACCAAACCATGTTGCAGATGACGTTTAACGTTCTTTTCCTAGACAGCTTTTGTTTTCCTTAGGGGTAATTATTATTTTTTTATTTGCTGACTCTATTGTCACTAATAATCTTTATGCTCTTTGCCAGCAATTAAATGACCTCTGAGTATGTTCAGAATTGTTAGAACTTAGTATCACTTCATCTTCTGGAAGAAATCTCTCCCAATTCCTCCTCACCTACTTGGTGTCCATTGTCATCCTGTGATCTGCATTCACCTTGTTCCTGGGGAGTCCTTCACCTCCCTGCTGTGTGCCCTTTCCTGTGTGCTGTCCCCTCCCCCAGGGTCTTTCTGTTCTGATTGACGCTCTCCTTTTGATACAGTCTTTTCTCCCATAGCTTCCAGAGAAAAGGTACATAGGAGGGTTTTTTGAGATATAGATGTCTGAAAGTCTTTATCTACCCTGACGTCTGTTATAATTTATAATTTGGCTAGTGAGAATTCCAGATTGGAAATCATTTACTTCGGAATTTAGAAAGCATCATCCATTCCCTCTAATTCTCAGTGTTTCTGTAGAAAATTCTGAAGCCA
The DNA here is from genome assembly GCF_020740605.2 of Lemur catta. Classification (NCBI taxonomy): domain Eukaryota; kingdom Metazoa; phylum Chordata; class Mammalia; order Primates; family Lemuridae; genus Lemur; species Lemur catta. Next base: position 49,924,382 of record NC_059143.1, on the reverse strand, counting down.
TTATGATTCCTGGTTTCTCTCTCCCTGGAAGTTTTTTGAATTTTTCTTTTTTCTCTACTATTCTAAAATTTTGTATTGAAGCACCTAGGTGTGGGTCTGTTTTATCCATTGTGCTGAGCTCTCTTGGGGGCTCTGTCCATCTATAAACTCGTGTTTTTAATGACATCATTGCCAGTCCTTCCACTTTGCATGCTCTGTATGTTTGGAACTCCCTATTAAATTTTCTTTTTCCTATATAATTTCTCTTTTCTGTCTTGTCTGTTTGTTTTAGTCTCTATTTTCTGTTGATGGGCTTTCCTTGGGTGTCTGGTAATCCTGGATACCTGTTCTATTTAAGATCGGGAGACTCAAAGCAGATTGGCAGCCCTGAGCATGAGTAGAGCTTGTCAGCTGATAGCTTTACTGTGCAAGGGGACTTGTGGGGATTATCTTGTGGGCTTGTTTTCTGGGGCTTGTCAAGTTTCCTAGAGAAGTATCTTTTGATCTCTTACCTGGAGGTGAAAACCCAAATGCTAAGTGTTTTGTAGCAAAGTAGAGGAAGAAAACTGGGGTCTCAGAATTTAGTTTGCACAATTTCACTTAGTCCTTCAGGTTTTCAGTAGAGAACCTTTGCCAGCAAATATGTTTGGTCTCTGCCAGTTTAGAATCTTTCTAATTTATCCTCTCCAGAGGCTAAACATCCAGGTTTTTGCAAGAGTTGGGAGGAGTAGCTTGGCTGTACAGAAATTAGTGAGTGGCAGGCAGAATCTGGGAATCTAACTGCTTATTAGAAACTTTTCAAACAATCCTCCTTCATCCTCACTTCCAGGGTTCTTGGTGCTAAACTCCTTCAGCCTTGGGCAGCCCAGTGTATAGACTGGGGTAATATTCAGCTTTCCCACTCCCCACTTAGAATTCAGGATTCTCAAGCTTAATACACTTGTCATTCTCCCATCTGCTTTCTAGTTTCCAGGCCTTTGTCATATATGTGTGTGTGTGTGTGTGTGTGTGTGTGTGTGTGTGTGTGTGTGTGTGTGTGTGTAATTCCAGTTCAGTAATTCCTTTCAGGAAGGAATAAAAAACACATCTCTGCACACAACTATTTCCTTAGAAGTCTTACCCGCCACCCCCATTGCTACATATAGTAGATGTTAGTATTTTTCAATGGAAGCAGTTTGGTTTTACTCAAATCACTAATACATACAGTAAGGATGTGTATATTATTTTTTTCTTAATGGTGAAGATTACATTTATAGACAGGATTCTCATAGGTAACTATAATGATTATACTCTACATATATTCATGATTTATAATACTTTCTTAGCTTTTCTTTCCTTTTATCTTCATGGGTACACTCAGCATGGTCTTTATTAAGCATTCCCGGGTCTGGGCATTTAATGTCTAATCCATTGGCCAAATAAGGACCTGCCTGGTTGGAGGCAGCAGCCTAAGTGAGGTATTTAAAATGGAATCACTGGCCTGGTGGTAAGGCTGTGAGTGCCCCCACTGTGCAGGCTCCCCCAGCGTCATGTTACCAAGCATAAGCCATCCAGGGATTGTAAGTGGAGTTGTGTGTCATAATCATTCTATATTGTATTTTGTGTAAAATTAATATAATTTAAGCTTAATTTTAATAATGTGATAAAGCTAGATCATTTTGAAAATTACTGATAGGAAAAGTTATGAATTTGAATTCTGTCTAATTTTTTTAAGCAAATGAGGAACATCTGGATTCTTAAACTAGAATTTTTTAACCCCTGGAAATTGTAATAAAAATTTATGCATCTATTCACATGGGCTCTTACCACCAAAAATTGAAACTAAATCTAGTCAAGACTTTAGATCTAAAACATCCAGTAAATGGAAAATACAGAGGAGAAAAAACAAGTTAAACATATCATGAGGAAGCAAACATACAAATCTAGAATGTGGAGCGTTCTGTAGGCTGACTGATCTGCTGTGGTCAGCAGTCCAATAGCACTAGGGGAGGAACACAGTATTTCGGGTGGTCGTGGGGCTGGAGGGTGGTGCTCTAGATTTAGGAGATATGATATGAAGACTTCACTGGGTCCTGATTCCAATAAACCAACTGGGAAAAGACATCTTTGAGACCAGAGAGAAAATCTGAATTTTCATTAGATATTAGTTGATTCTGAGAAATTATTCTTAATTATGTTAGGCATGATAATCACTTTATAACTATGTATACTAGAATATGACACTCTATGATATCTAGTAATTTACTTTAAAATCTTCAGTAAAAATTGTTTAAAGAGAGAAAATCTGGCATTTGTCATTCTGTTTTTCTACTTTTGCACATTTGAAATGTTTTCATAAAAATTTTTGTCACTCATAAATTCAAAATTATAAAGGAAATATACCAAAAAGTATTTTCAAAATTGTCACTCATAAATTCAAAATTATAAAGGAAATATACCAAAAAGTATTTTCAAAATAACAAGTTATTTTCCATTTCTATGAGTCAAAAAAATTAAGCAATTTTTTTTTGAAAAATTACATGATAAGTACATGTTACCATAGAAACGAAAGATGGAAAGAACCAAATCACCCAAGATACAAGGGTATGTTAGGTGGAAATGGAGGGAGGGGAATGTGTCCTCAGAAGGAGAAAAGAGGCATTTGATGACACTTCCTCTGTGCAGCAGTTTTATAAGGACCTGTTTTAATAAGTTACATATGTAATATATATATGTGTGTGTATATATATATACATATACATATATATATATATATATCTATATATATATATATCTGACCTGGTGAATTTGAGTAAGTGCATGAACTTGTTATCTGTTAATCCTGTATAAAGAATTTTTTGTGTAGATGATGAACCTTTGAGACTGATTATTGGTGTTTTCCATATTATAAACTTCTTATACAGTCTTAACCACACAGAGCACTCTCATATTAATAATTTATCAGATTCCAGTGAATTTCACATGATAGTTAAAACCTAGCAATATGTTTTATGTAGAAAATGTCTTTTATTCACAATAGTTTTACTCCAGATTAGAATTTTCTCCAAGATAGTTTGATCTATATTCTCTGCAGTGCTATGAGGGAAAATCTTCCAAAGATATCCTGAAGAGGGTTGCTGCAAATGCACTGCTGTCACTTCTGGCGGTCAGCAGGAGAGCACAGAAGCATGCTTTGAAAGGTGAGCCACATGACACATCTGCTGCCTTTATGGCATAGTGTCCACTTGTATATTTTGCTGCTTATTCATTTTAACTTTTTTTGGACTCAAAATGTAAATTACTTGTAATTTCATTGTTATTAAAAATATTTTTCCCATATAAAAACAGTAAACATGCATTACTTTTTAAATAAAAAGATTATATAGGTAGATTATTTTTTGTTTAATGTGTAATGATTCTTACTCTAGAGAATCTATATATAAATATTAGAGAAGCTAAAGAAAGTAACACATTGTTCAGTTTCATAATAACTAAGTATTAGTACCCACAAGCACATACTGCATACCTGAAAAAATAACTACATAATTTTGATGGTAAAAACAACAGCATCAGATGATCCTATATTTTCATATAACTTTCCCCTTTAGAGTGTTGTAATTTTTCATCTGGGCATCAAGGAACACAGGTCTGAGAGTTGAGAGACAGTAACAGCAATATCAGTCCATTAATTTCAATTGTGATTTGCCGCTAAAACAAATTAATGCTTCAAGATGTAACTTAGATTTGGGGAGTATCTTACTAAGAACTAAAAACATTTTAGTTCTCTTACTCTCCCCTTAATTCATTAATCTCTCACTGAAAATACTAAAATGAAGTGAGTCAGAAATATAAAATGTTATCTTTTTGAGAATCTGATTATCATATGTGTTTTTAACTTATTTGGAAGTGGAATATCCTTTTGACTGTGACAGACTTTATCTTTCAGCCAGCCTCATAGACAACTGCATGGAGCAGATGAAGCACATTAATGCACAACTGAACCTAGATGCTCTGCGGCCTGGGAAGGCAGCACTGAAAAAGAAGGTTATGTGAATTCTGCAATTCTGGGTTAATTCTGGGATAAATGGGTGTATTTAGAGACTGTCTCTCCAGTACCCTTGTGCCTGTAAATGAGCATGAGGTTGAAATGAGTCTGATTTAAAAGAAAGGTGCAATCAGAGAAATTAGTGAGATTTCTATATTAGCAGGTTATTGGCATTTTTTTCTGAATTCTCACTTGAAAATGTGTAGGTGACATTTATATATTATGTATTTTTGTTATAAACATTTGGAAATATCCACATGTACATGATACTATACCTATTAAGTGTTTTCTGTGTGTCAGGCACTATTCAAACAATTCCTGTTTATTCTCTCATGAACAAACACTCATGACAACATGATCAACACAGCTGGTAATTGACGAAGCTAGTTTTTGTCCCAGATATGGGGCAAATATTAGTCCTTCCATGAGTTCTGAATATCTTTTCTAGCATTGAGTGTGCTGGACTCATGTTCAAACTGCATATTCATGTAAACTCAAAATAACATAGTTATTGTAGCTATAGTTAATAATAACCATGGTTAGTAAGATCTGGTACCCACTTATTCAGAACATGAATGTGCACGCATATCTATAAATATATTTGTGTAGGTAAGGTCATATAGCAGCACTCTCTAACTAGTTTCTATTGCATTTAATAAGAAACCAAGACAGAGCCTTATTTAATAATCTTATTGATGCAGGGGATTGATTACGTTTGTCAGGTTTTTTTCTTGCCTCTTTTCCTTTTTCCTCTCTAGCCAAAGGCCCTTACTTCATCATTGAGAAAGTGAGCCAACACCTGATGTGACTGAAAACCTGTCAGTACCTGCCTCACTTTATTGAGATGAAACACGAAGGCCATTATATATCCGAGTTCCTCCATGCTTGATAGAACAGAAATAGCTTTTTTGTGGTGGATGCGCTTCTTGAGATATGGTCATCTTTCAGAGATCGTTAGCTTGTCAGTGCCCTCAAAGTTACGGTGGTCAGGCATGATTAGAGCACAACTGCATTGTACTGTGACCCAAAGGGGAGGGAATTACTATATATAAAAAGTGGAGTATGCTGTTGTGTTCACATTTTTCAACTGCTTTTTGTTTAAACAGGAGGATGGTATTATTAAAGAGTTAAGCATTGCCATGCAGCTCCTAAGAAACTGTCTTTATCAAAATGAAGAATGTAAAGTAAGTAGAACTGCTTTCAAAATGTGGGTAGCGGTGCAGTTTAATTTTTATATAAGATAATATAGCAGGAAAAAATAGAAAATTCTGAATTTTATTTTTTAGATGCCCAGTTGTTTGGTCCTTAAACTAAGTGGTAATTCTCAAAAATGGATGTACCTAATCTTGTTATTTGTCAACATTCATTATATTTATTTTATATCAGTGTTTTAACTTTATCATTGAAAATTTAACTTCACAAACTTCAGCCTCATTCTGTACTTTTAAGCATTTTAGATGTTTCTTTACTAGGATGGAATGAATGGCCGGGTATGTCTTTTAAGGTGGATTCTTTAAAAGGGAGTTGTTAGAACAACTCTCCAAGGAAATAAGTGGAAGTATCTGTGTCTATAAGGAAAGAGGATGAATGTGTTTCCTGCTTCGAAGTAGAAAATACATACTGCTGCTCCCTAGCGTGGCCATACACACCTAAAGGAAATTTCCTTAATTCTAGGTCTACTGACTCCCTGTGACCACTTACAGAGCCCCTCTCTCTGAAAATCATTGAGATGTTTTGCTTTGTAAGCACTGACGCTATTGTTTTAAACCATTGTGTTAGTCCTTACTGTACAGGATATACTCTTTTGAACACTTTGATTTGCTTTGTTTATAGTGATATAACACTTTTGACATACTAGATTAATGCTTTAATATGGAAATACTGTGGAAAATGAGTAAGGCAAAGATAAATTATGGAAGCTTCCTTTGCTTTTTAATGTTTTACCTTTTTTGCTCTTGTGGTAAAACTGAAGAACACATATCTGGAAAATAAACTGTTGAACATGTATTCAGCTATGTTAAATACTATGACGAACAATTTACATTTCAAAACAATTTGATGGGAATCAAGTATTTACTTACACATTTTACTGAAACTCCCAGTATATGAACTTTTTGTCAAAATAAAGATGTTATTTACAAAATTTATGATTCCTTCATGCTAAATATTATCCTTGTGACTGGATGCAATTCATATTCATCCATGACACCTTATTCAGGGAATACTCTGGAAAACTTTACCAATAGGATCTACCTATAAAGATTTATGAGATGCTAGCCTGGCTACTAGTTATAAACATAGTGCCATTTGTACCACATTAGCCATTTATAAAAGTGTGATCTCTGAAAAAATTAAAGCATTTCTATATTTCTAAGTTGTTTAATAAGAAGTAAATTTCGGAAAGGATATTTATGTTACTCTTGAGTATAAATATAATCCCTTGGGAGGCAGAGATTCTTAATTTCTTTTCTATTCCAGTTTCCCTGAGGTGTATGGCATGCTCTCATTATTAATTGTTGGTCACTGTTGTGGTAATTCACTGGGTCACCCACCATGACCCTACCCTGTATATGCATATGTATAACACTGAGGGGTTTTTATACTGGAAAGATTATAAGGAGTGTGAGTTGGATTAATCAGTAGACAAAGTTAGAGGGAAGGAACTGTCATAGTCCAGGCAAGAGAAGGTAAGACATTAACTTGGGCAGGTAAAAGGGGAAGGACGGTAGGGAGTACACTTAAGTTTTGAGGAGAAAGAAGAGAAATGTAGAATGACTTGGTCTCCAGTTTAAGCTGCTAACCGATGTTAACAGTGCATGATAGAGCAGAGCACAGGTGTGAGAGACCCGGTGCTCAGGTTTGCACGTGCTACTGTCGAAAATCTTTGGGGCATCCAGGTGATAAACCACGTATAGTCAATAGATTATGGGTCTAGGGCTCTGAGGAGAAATACAGGCTGGGGATGTTAGGAAGTATCAGTGTATAGATGGTTTTGTACCCATGACTATAGCTGAAATTTCCCAAGCGAGTATATAACAAAAGCCTAAATCATATCTTTGAAAAATATGAACACTTAAGAGAGGATAGAAAACAACTGAGAAAGGAATGCTGGAGAAAGAGTTTGGAGGTGATCCAAGGTAGAGTGGCAGCATGGAAATTAAGACTAGCAAATGCCACAGTGCCTGAGGTTTTGGCAGTTACAAAGGTAGGAGCAATCTCAATAGAATCATCAGGGCAGAAAATAAATTGAAAAGAGCTGAAGATTAAATGAGAGATGGGGAAATGACAGCCGTAAGAGTACTCTTTCCGGAATCTCGATGATGTAAAGCTGCATTAATAATTTGGGACATACAGGATTAAAGGATGTTAGTATGTTTGTTTCTCCTAACATATAAACTACTTGAATATAAAGAGAGAAATGAGCAAACTGGGGACTAGTTATTAAAGAAATAGGAAGAAACTGATCAGTGGATAAAGATCCCTGAGGAGGCAGGAAGGGCTGTGTTTCAGAACACAGATGGATCTATCCATCTGACAAAAAGAGGAACACCTGTTCCTCACTGCCAGGCAGACAGGAAGGAAGAATGGATGGAAATACAGATAAACTACGTGAATAGAATGGCAGATTAGATAAGGAGTTTATACGCAATCATTTCTGTCTTCTCTGTGATACAGTAAGCAAGGTCATCTGCTGCAAATGTGGGGCTGTGTGCCAAGCTTATAGAGAGTGGTGAACATGGGGAAAACTTTGGGAAGAACATTAGGAATGACTTCAAAGCTTATGGAGAGTGTTGAACATTGGGAATAACTTCCTATCTTATTCTGCCATTTGATGCTACATAAAATTGTATAGGGTGTGTGTATTTGTGTGGATGCACATGCGTGTGCACGTGGGTCTACAAATTACCTAGTACTTCCTATTCATTTAAAAAAGATATTGCTGTACTTACTGCAAACAGCTGTATTTTATCTGTAATATTGTCCTAGTGGTGGCCAGGCGCGGTGGCTCACGCCTGTAATCCTAGCACTCTGGGAGGCTGAGGCGGGTGGATCGCTCCAGGTCAGGAGTTCGAGACCAGCCTGAGCAAGAGTGAGACCCCGTCTCTACTAAAAATAGAAACAAATTAGCTGGCCAACTAAAATACACATAGAAAAAATTAGCCGGGCATGGTGGCACATGCCTGTAGTCCCAGCTACTCGGGAGGCTGAGGCAGTAGGATCACTTAAGCCCAGGAGTTTGAGGTTGCTATGAGCTAGGCTGATGCCACGGCACTCACTCTAGCCAGGGCAACAGAGAGAGACTCTGTCTCAAAAAAAAAAAATATTGTCCTAGTGGTAACTGATCTTTATAATAAAGATTATGAGTTACTTAAGAATTTATTGATTTAACACAATATTTAAACTGAATTTTACTATATTCAAATTACTTAAAAACAGTAATTTACTTCTGTTATATACAGAGAGAGAAAGGGAAAAGGAGAGACAGGGTAAGGGAGGGGGACTCAAAGTTGATCAGAATTTACTTAGCAGAAAATTCTCATGTCGTAGCATTTACAAGAGTTTATTCAGTGTTATATCACTTTCCTGCTAATGTACATGTTGCAGAAGTTGATTTCTACATTTCTTATCTAAGTAGCGTATCTTAGTCACCCCAGTGCTGTAGGGACTTCTGAGATTGGTCAGGCTTGCGGTCAAGGCAGCCCCGTGTGGAGGCCATTGGCCTGGAGCAAGGTGCTGAATCTATCGGTCAGAATCTGATGCCCACTCACATTAATCAGAACAAAGATAAATTCAGCTTTTGTCTTATGTTGGTGACAACATTTTTGGTTTTGATTTTAATTGTATATTTTTATGTGTTTAGATTAATGCTGTCTTTAATTCCTTCCCACAACAGGAAGCGGCTCTTGAAGCGCATCTTGTCCCTGTCTTGCACTCTCTCTGGCCTTGGCTTTTGATGGATGATTCATTGATGCAAACTGCCCTGCAGCTACTTTGTGTCTATACTGCAAATTTTCCAAATGGTAAATGGAATCCAACATTGCCTTTCAGTAGTATGCTAAAATACTAGTTTTATACGTGTTGTTAAGGTGGACTAGAAAAACTAATATTTTGAAGTATTTCTCCTACCTTTTGGGGATATGTTGGTCAAAGGCAAGCTTTCTTTCAAGTATTATATGAGCAGACAGATATTGTAGTATGTGTTTGTTGACATGCAAGAGTCATTAGACAGTGCAGGGAATAGAGAGGGAGAAACTGAAAGTAGCCTGATTATATGGCAATGGGAAATTGAGTTAAATAGGAAAATTGAGGGGGTGAAAATTATAATGTAGACCTTAAAAGCCAAGTGAAGGTTAAAACTTTTTATAAATTCTAGAATAGGAGACTGGCATGATGAAAGTTAGTTCTCAGAATAGTTGGTCTGGTGATAGATAATATCACCAGGGATCCTCTTTTATTCATTTACTTGATAGACATTTCATTGAGAGCCTACTATGGGCCATGCATTGTGAGTTCTAGTGAGAGTGATCTGAAGTGAGAGAGGAGACAGATCATGTAGGGCCTTGGGCCAGAATAAGGACTTTGCATTTTTATTTGAGTGTGACAGGGTGCCATTGGAAGTTTTAAACTAAGGCATGGTGTGATCTAATTTGTGTTTGAGAAAGGTCACTCAGGGTGGTGTGTTGAGAGTGGATGGCTGGGGGTAAGCCTAGAAGTGGAGTTTGGAGACAGCGTAATGGCAACTTGGGCTCGCATGGTGGCTGGAGAGATCGAAAGGAATGGACACATTTGCTATGTGCCCAAAGGTAGAGTCAAGAAAACTTGCTGACGGGAGGTCGGAAGGAAAGAAAGGCAGCCAGAATGAGCCTCATTCGGAGAAGTGAGCCTGAGTGCATAGAGGTACCATTTACTACATGGGGAAGATTTGGGAGAAGCAGGTTTGACCTGGGAAAGAAGTGGAAATCAAGAGTTCTGTTTGGTTATATTAAGTTTGAGGTGTCCCTATTCATCCAAGTGAAAATACTACTTTGGAGTTGAATTCAGCATAGAGAAGAGGCAAGATTAAAAATTAAAAATGTTAGAATTTTATTAGTTATCTATTGTTGTGTAACAAATTATCCCAAGACTTAACATCTGTAAATGCTAGTCATTTAATTATGTCACAGTTTCTGTGGGTCAGGAATCTGGGAGTAGCTTTGCTGGGTGGTTCTGGCTCAGAGTTTCTCACCAGGCTGCAGTCAAGTTGTTGCGGACTGCGGTCATCTGAAGCCTTGACTGGGGTAGGCCATTGGCAGCGTTAGTTCCCTCTCACGTAGGCCTCTCCACCAGGCATCCTCACACCACCTCACACCAGGGCGGAAGCTGTAGTCTGCTATGACCCAGTTTCAGAAGTGATATACCAGCATATCTGCTTCTCTTGGTCACACAGACCAACCTGGTGCTGAGGCAGGGGCCACTGGGGCCATCTTGGAGGCTGGCTACCTCAGGAGTCATTGTTAATTAGATTGTATTTAAAGCCATGAGGCTGTTTGAGATTACCCAGAGAGAATGTGCAGGTGGAGAAGAGTCCCATGACCACGCTCCGGGGCACCTCAACATTTGCAGTTGAGGAACCAGCGAAAAAGAGAGAGAAGGGGCAGCTGATGAGAGAGGAGTGCAGAGTCACAGGAGGCCAGAGAAGGGCGTGCTTGGCTGTGCCAAATGCTGAAGAAAATTCTAATAAAATGAGGATAGAAACGGTGACTGCAGGATTTACCAACACTGATATTCTTGTGGACAGTCCTGGAGATGGAAACCTAATTGCTGTGTGTTGAGGAGGTGAAGAAGTAGAGGAGACAGCTTTTCCAGAATGTTCTGCTCTTAAGTGGATGGAAAAAAATGGAGCAATAGCAAGAGACAGATGTGGAGTCATGGGAGGAGTTTTTGTTGTTTTTAAACATGGATGTTTTTAGGGTGTGTTTATTAGCGTAAGGGGTTGGGGGACAATGAGTTGCAGGGAAGAGTGTAGATGAGAGCCTGTTTGAGTGGGTCAGAGGGGTGAGGGCTACAGCACAAGCTGAGAACAGGAAACAGGCAAGGCTGAGAGGAGAGATGTGGGTTTAGGTAGGTTTGATGAGAAAGGTGAGAAAATTCCCATCTGAACACTTCTGCTTGCTTCATTATTTCTGAGAGAAAACCAACAACTAAGTGAGCAAAGACAAGGGGCAGAGGTGATTTGAGAAGAGAGGAGAAGGTGTGAAGTAGCCGTTTTAGAGGAGAGAAAGCAAACACACTAGGGATTGCTGGCAGTGTTAAATACTGTTTAAAATTTATGGTCATAAATTTAAGGTTTGACTCGTCAGCAAGTTTGTGTGCTGTCTTCTAGCAACATTCTGCAACTCTCCAAATATCAAAGGATATACAGAGAAGGGCCTGGAACTCAAGAGAGTTAAAAGTCCATTTAGTACCACCACATGCTGATGGTAGCTTATTCCTTTGAATAGTCTGACACCTCTGGAGCTGTCCCTGTCTTTAGCCAACTCAGTTTGTCTCCAGCCAGCACACCAGATACAAACAGACCTTCAAGCTGTGGAACCATGAGCTTTCACTGAGCTGTATGTGATGCCAGTACAGGATTTTCCTTGTCTTCATTCTGTACTGCCAGTGTTCTCTGTCCTTTTCTCCTGCTTGGACCGTCTCCTCTCAGTGCATTTTCTAGCTCAACACCTCTTATGGCACAGCCAGCACAAGATAGCTTGTTTCTGAAGTGTTGAATCTGTCTGCATGTTGTCCTTCCTTTACCCTACCTGTCACTCCTTAATTTAGGGTTCAGGGGAGTAAGAAGGAAAAAAGAATCCATTGCTAAATAATAAGCAAAAGCAATATATACTTAAATATAAATCTTTTGAAACTATAATTTGTGTTTCTTTTGTACTTAAAATTGATGTACATATTAAATGTGGTTAAGTTATTAAATTGAGGAAGAAACTTTTTGTTTTCCTATCTGGTTTGTTTCTAAGCAAAACTGCATCATTTAATGACAGTTTTGTATAAAACAGTTAACAGAAACATTGGCATTTCAATATAGCTATAAAGTTATGAATACAGGAAAGATCACTACTATATTTTTTATTTACTTATCTTTTATGAGTTTATCTTACAGAATATATTTGATTCTGATCTCCTTGTACTTAAGTTGGCCTCCTTGTAATAACTTTCACAAGTTAATTATACCTTAGGTTTATGTGCAATACAGTCTTATAGACTGAACATTAACATGTATTTCTATTTTTTTATGATTATTTTCCTCTCTCAATAAATCTCATTTGGTTACTCTAAATTTACTGAGAAACACTGACCCTGGAAAACCATAGGGCACCACTGTGGCTCTTGCCGATTGTGAGCCGTGTGACCTGGGGCACTCACTGGCTTTTCTTGCTCCATGCTGTGTTGGCCGCATGTGGAAAGCAGTCTCTGTTCTGTGCCCCTCTGGGATATCCTGTTCTTCTTTTGTCTATTCTGTAAAATGAAGATATTAGAACAAGTTATCTTTCATTTCTAAAACTCTTTTCTTCTATATAGCCTGTTATGTAGTTGCTTTCTTTAGGAACTATTAAAAAACCTATTATGCTTATTTTATTTTTTAAAAAAATAAACCTGGTATTTTAAAATGGTCTACTGAAATAATTAGGTCCTCAATAAGGACAGTAAATCTATTAGGTGGAATGTAGACATTAACATTAGCCTTCATTGCTAATTTGCAGTTCACAGGTTAATGGCCAAGTCATTTTGATAGATAGATAAGCTTTAGCACTTAGTGTTTTTAAAAACTAAACAGTGAAACTGAGAAGGCATTTTGATCGGCTGTTATTTTTGAAGGTTGTAGTTCTCTATGCTGGTCAAGTTATGGACAATATTCTGTTCAAGCCACACACAGAGGAGCCCCCAGCAGCTCTCTGATGCTGTGTATCCTAAAGTTGGCTTCCCAGATGCCGCTTGAGAACACCACGGTTCAGCAGATGGTTTTTATGTTTCTTTCAAACCTGGCCTTGTCTCACGACTGCAAAGGAGTAATTCAGAAGGTAAGTAATGAAACTCCCCTCCATAAAAGAGGGACTCAGTAAAATAATCCTTCTAGTCAAAGTTTACAATTCAATTTTTAGGATTAATTTATTATTATTTCAAGACATTTTATTTTAAAGGACTGTAAAAGGATTAAGAGGTTCACTTTGTTTAAAGCCGGTTGATAGATGATACATGAAAAGTGACAGAAGCTAGAATGCGATCATGCCATTTCCTTTTAGTTTATCGTCTTACCTTTGGATTGTGTTTTATCTCTCTCAGAAATGAGGGTTTTAGAAAGATAGCTGTCTTACATTTATTGGAGATAATAAAAGTGATATATTTGGTCTTTAAACAGACCAACAGACCAAATTGAACAGTAACAATTTCAGTTCAATTTACATTGACAAAATGGTTTATGAAATCACAGCCTCTTGTCCCTAGTTAGACTTTAACTTCCTTATGACATAATAGGCAATTTTTGAGGCTCTGGAATTCTAGTTCCAAAACTTGACTTTTCAATCATTGATTTTAACTTAGGATACTTTAAAAGGGATGTAATGAGTTAAATTCTAGTACACAGTGCACTTAGGTTCTATCTTTAGATGTATATAAACAGAATCCCTAATTGGGAAAATCTCTTATAATTTGAATGTGACCAGATTATCTATTACTAGTATAGTAATTTCAGTGCTTTTGTTTCTTTTACTTGAAGGCTAAGATAAATTGCAAAAGTTGACAGCATTCATAAGAATTGAGTCTCCTTTTCCTCTACTGTTTCATTTCCCTGAACTCCCCAAAAGATACTGGGAGTGTTACTGCCAAATAAATAGAAGGCTCAGTCTTACTAAGGAAATGGAAAGAGCAGTCTTAGGAAGGACATTGTCACTGTTGTGCTGGAGCCAGATCCTACTGGCTCATGAGTGTCATCTTAAATTTTTAGGAATTTTACAGAAATTCCAGTTAATGTCATGTCTTTATCTTGAAAATCAGCCATGGTGAGAATATTCACACCACTTAATTTGTCAAACACTACCTGTCATCGATCTTTGCTACCCTCACCAGAACCAGTTGTTTGTTTACCAGAATATGGCAGGATATTTCCTTCATACATATGTTCATATGCATGTCACATATATATTTGAATGTATTTCCTTCATATAAGTATTCATATACAAACGTCACTTCCAAAATGAGAAGTTATCTTGGACTGGATGTCTGTGATTACCGTCCTTAAAAATGAGAGATTCTGTGTATGTGAGAGCACAGAGTGGCGCAGTGCTTTCTGCCACTTCCTTATAGAGTGTGTTAGTAGGAAGCAAAGTAGGAACCCCCAGTTGGAATGTAAGGGCTAATCTCCAATCTGGTATGTGACTTTGAGCTGGAGACCTATTCTCTTTAAGCCTCAGTTTCTTCATTTTTAGAATAATTGGGTTAAACAAAGTGATTTCTAAGGTATCTTCAAAACTCAGTCTGTGATTCTGATGCTTTCCTGACTAAGACTGATCTTGCCATTTCCTTAATGAGACTGACCTTTCTATTTATTTGGTAATAACACTCAAAGAATCTTTTGGCTCGTGGGGGGTGGGAGACGTGTTCCAGGAAAAGGAGACTCAATTCTTATGAATGCTGTCAACTTTTGCGATTTATCTTAGCCTTCAAGTAAAAGAAATAAAAGCACTCAAATTACTATTACTAGTAAGTAATAGATAATCTGATCACATTCATATTTTAAGGGATTTTCCCAATTAAGGATTCTATTTATACACATCTAAAGATAGAATCTAACTGCACTGTGTGTTAGAATTTGTTTAACTCATTATATCCCTTTTAAAGTACGCTAAGTTAAAATGATGATAAGAAGTCAAATTTTGGAATTAGAGCCCCAGAGCACTCATAAAATTGTTTATTATGTGATAAAGAAGCTAAAGTCTAATTGAAGTGAAGAGACTATAATTTAATAAACCAAAATGTATTTAAGAATATTTTGATGCAAGCGTGATCATTCTCCTTTTGGGGCAAATCAATCAAGTCCTTTTCCTCTGCCCTAACTAGGACATGCCTGAGACTTCCTGTGTGGCATTAAGCAATAATGAGCATGGGCACTGACAGTTATACCTCTCCATTACTCATCTGTAGGCATTAGAAAATGAATTAGTGCTGTTGTAAAATTCAGGCTCTAAAATGTGTCATTTTTTTCCCCCACCATGGTACATTTCTGCACATTCTATTAAATACCTGGTCTAGGAAATTGTCTAAAAACATCTTTAGACTCAGCAAAAAGAAGGAGTGCCCACAGTACATTTACATTTTAAAGCACTGATATATATTTTATCACTGTTGTGAGCCCCAAATTCAGCAAGGGTTGAATCTATAAAACCATCAATTTGGGTTGAGAGATGAGAAGTAGATGTGAGTGACAGCAAATGCAGTTCAAAGTGGGCGTGTAATTTTAGAATTTCCTTGTTGCATGGGTAATGTTGCTAATGTTTCTGTAGCTCATTTCATTCTCATACTGAATCCTTTTACATAAAAATATTAAATTTATTTTATAGATTAAAGCCAACATCTTGATTTAGGTCCAAGAGAACCCAAGAGATAAGCTAGAGCAGATTATCAAACAGAGAAAGGTGTGTTATTTTGTGTAGTCATAAAAATTAAGTTATTGCATTTCATTTCTAAAATGTCCAACTGACTGTGGTTTCCATACTGTCGTGGGCTTCTACTTGATATATTACTTTTATACTTTGCATATACATTATTCTAGACAATAATTTATTATCTTTTATATAGTTAATTATGTGGTGGAGTTTCATAGAAGGGGCTTTATTTGGAGGTCGAAATGACTCTTACAAGTAATAGAGCTTTCTTATCTGTATGTTTAGTAGAGTGACATCTAGCCATGAGAAATTATTATCTGCAATGATAAGAAACTGGGGTAAAGTGAATATAAGATGTTTCCATAGACTTAATAAAAACACCACCACCACTTACAGCTGTGGTGATTCAAAATACCCCCACTACCAGAGTTGCTAACTAGTATTCAATACTGATTTGGGTTTTGTTTCTTTTTCCTCCCCACAGGATAGTTTTTAATGAGTAGCAAAATTGCCAGACAAAAAGAGAAAACTCAAGAGTTCTGAAATAGTCTCCAAACTGAATTATCAATCCTAAGTAATTCAGAATTAACTATAGTATACTTCATCATGAGGAAAGAATTAGTAGGAATTAAAATTTGGGCACTATTTTGTTCTTCTTACCTTTTTCACTTACACCTGGAAATAATATAGATAAAGTATTTAGAAGGTATTGGGAGAAAGAAAAAATTAAAGTTGGGAAAGAGTATACCAGAATGCTAGTTAATTGGTCACCAAGGGACTAGGAAAATAACAAAAAAGACTCAAGAAGAAAATAATATTCTCTCTTTTTACCCACAGAGTAACTTCTTACAGAACTTCCTATCTCTAACATTGCCAAAAGGAGGAAATAAACATCTTAGTAATTTGACTATTCTTTGGTTGAAGTTACTCCTAAATATATCATTTGGAGAAGATGGGCAACAGATGATTCTGAGGCTTGATGGCTGTTTAGACTTACTTACGGAGATGAGCAAATACAAGCATAAGAGCAGCCCTTATATTCCTCTTCTTATTTTTCATAATATTTGCTTCAATCCTGCTAATAAGCCCAAGATCCTGGCTAATGGTAAGTATTCACACACACACATGGAGACAGTTATACATGTGGTTATTCATACACTATTCTATTCAGATTATAACACAAAATAGTTTTATAAATCATTTGCCAGGTATTTATTAAGCACCCACTGTGTTCAAGGCACTGTGGGAGGCAGGGGCCATGGGAATGAATCAGGCATGCCTCCAGCCTTCCATGAACTGCCTGGAGTCTCCTGGGGTTAGCAGATCATGCGATGCCAGTGGACGTACTGGGTGCAGGAGGTAGCAGGGGAGGAGGAGCAGTGGGCATGGGCACTCTCTGACCTTACCTTCTACTCCCCTCTCTCCTTGCTCTTCCTCTGACGCCCTCTTGCTGTCTTTGAGCAAATGCTACCACATCAGTGTAGCCTTTCCAGAATAATGCACTAAAATTGTAACCCTCAACCCCTTTTTTCTGCCCCCTCGTTCCTCCCACTCACTCTCTTCTTTCCCAGTTTTATTTTTCTCCAAAGCATTATCACCATCTGATACACTATGTGTTTTATGTGTGTATCTGCCTGTTCCTAGTCTTCCCACACTAGAACATAAGCTGTTATGGGGTCATGATGGTTTTGTCTATTTTGTTTATATTTATCTGTAGTACCAAGAATTGTGCCTCAACTAGTGAGCACTCAGCAAATATTTGATGATTGAGAGAGATCCTGAGCAGGAAGGAGAGTTCAGGGTCCAAGATCAAATGGCGAAGTTAGCCTTACAGAGACTTCATTCTCTGAGTTGTAGGACAGATGGAGCAAGGTTGGTGAGGATTCAGAAAAATTTTGAAGCAAAAAGAGAGAATTGGAAAGATTTTTTCTGCAGCCATGTGCTATCTCTCTGAGGAATGTGTGAATTTCATGAGGAGAGAGTTTTATGAGGAGAGAGTTTTTTAAGGAGACATATAAATGGGAAAAAAAAACAAACAGGTGGGCTGTAGACTCCGCACAGCTGGTCTTGAATGCAGGCTCTGTGTGCTCTCACTCCAGCATCACCTGGGGCAGCTTCTCTGGGCCCAAGTTTTTCATCTGTAAAACAATCCACTTTTCTTGGTTTTGGTAAGAATCAGTTTATAAACACACATAAAGTTCCTAGCACCATTTCAGTTACATGGTAAATGTTTAAAATGTATTTATTCTCTTTTCCTTTCATGTTTTTCACTTACTGTTTTCACAGAGGCTTTTTTTCTATGAAACACAGAGTTTTCTAAGTGTATAAGAATGATTCTCTTTACATTTTGCTGTGTATATAGTTGTGATTCTGTTTTTCTGATAATTATTAAATTGATAGAAGTATTATGTAGAAAGATTTTAAAAGTTCATTGAGTTTTTGACTTATGTAAACTAACTATGGATTTGTACTCTGCGTTCCCATAGCTCCTTCCCTGACACAGTGCTCTCCATTGCTGGGGAATGTACACCACTGGTTTTATTTTCATCCTCTTCCCCTGTCTCTGCTTCAGTCCTCACGTTTCTGAAGTGAGGATAATAAGCAATAGGATAGTATGAGAAGCATCTGTTACCATTCTTGGTATATAGTAGCTACTCAGTAGTGTCTGATATTATTTATTCACCTTTCTAAGAATAAATTTTTTCTTTTGGGACTACTTACTGCAATTTTATTGCTGAGAAAAGTTGGAAAAAAGACAAGGTCTTAGGGAATTGAAGGAGAAGTCTGCATTTTCCACTTCTAAATCCCTCTGGATTTATTTTTGGCATTTCGTATAGTCAGCAGTGCTTTCTTTCCTTCATTGGCTTAAAGCAGATGGACAGATTTTTGGTGAGAAGGAGCTTCCCCAACCCCAGAGATCAGTGGGTTTTCAGGGCAGCAGCGAGAGAGCAGCCGTGCAGTTTCTGTGTGGGACTGTTAAGGGGGTGTCGCCGTCTCTGCCTCCCTTTCCGCTTGGGGATCCAGAGAGGAGGCCTTAGCAGAGCCAGGTGGGGCTGCATGCCTCTGGCCAGCAGCAGACATCTGGTTTACAGGGGCAGGAGTGGAGTGCGGTGAGGCTTGACCTTGCTGTTAAGAATAGATCCAAAGCACTCTTGTTTCTGGTAATGTCAAGCAAAGTCTCCTCTGAAAACAACGAAAACATGCTGGATAAGCTATATTAAAATTCATCTCAAAATAATCAAAGAACTGAAAAGATGATAGGAAACTTCCTGGCCATTTTTGATTAAAAACTTGTATCCAGTAAAGTAAGAAGTATATAGAAAACTCTTTTGCCCCAAGGATATTTGCCAATATCATATGCTTGGCTTTTGTTAAGGAGTGTCAAGGGGTGAGAGAACAGAAGTCACGGTGGGACTCATATCGGCCAACCTGCCTGTATTCAGCTAGACTTCCAAAGAACCACCCTCTTAAAAGAAGGATGAATCACAAGTAAATTGCTCCCGCAATCGTCATCCAGACAACTGTAGAGAAAAGAAAAAAAAAACATGAGAATGAACACCACAGACTGCCCCTCACAGGGCTCTGCACTCAAGAAATAGTCTCAGTGGGCCGTGAACGTGGTTTGAGGTGATCCTCCACTGATAGTGCCTCTGGGTGCTCATCAGAAGCAAACTGCATCTGGTGGATGAAAGACAAATTCATACTAGGCCTCAGGGAACCTCCTCAAACAATTTTTCAAAAGCATTACCCAGTGCAAAGTTAAAGATAACCAAGCACGTTAGAAGAAACATGGCAACATGAAGTAAGAGCCAGCAGAGGAAAAAAAATACCAGCTTCTCTGCCCAGATTTTAAATATTGGAATTATAATACACAGATTTAAAAATAACTTTAATTATACCATATTTAGATGCATAAATGACAAGTTTGAAACTATTTTCTGGGAATGAGAAATTGACAAGTTCAAAGATTTGAAAAGAACCAAACAGAACTTCTAGAATTTCACTGTGCAATATGATAATCAGCCACATGTAGCTATTTAAATTTAAACTAATTAAAGTTAAATATTCAAGTTGCCAGTCTCGTTAGCTACATGTGGCTAGTGGCTGTCTTATTAGACAGCACAGATAGAAATATTTCCATTATTGTAGGAAGTTGTATTGGACAGCACTTTTCTAGAAAAATAGCCAAAATTAAAAACTTAATATAGATATCTGGCAGCAAATTATGTATAACAGAAGACAGAATTCAGGAATTAGAAGATATATTAGAAAAATATTACTCAGAATACATCAGAGAGCTAAAAAGATAAGAAAGGGATAAAAGAATAAAAGTGCATAGCAGATGCAATGAGACCTTCTTATTGTATATTTAATGAAGTGTCCCAGAAGGAGAACAGGAAAGGAAATATTTGAAGAGATGGTGGCTAAAAAGTTTTAAAAACTGTTCTAAGACACTAATAAATTGATTCCCGAGACTTAGGTAATTCCAAGTAGATAAATAAAAATAAATTCATTGCTATACATCATAGTGAATCTACAGAAAAGCAAAGAAAAAAAGATGAAATGTACACTTGGCCTGAAGAAAGTAACTTAGAAAAATTTATTCAAGAAGAAATAGAAAGCCAAAAAGTCCAATAACTATGAAAGACATTGAGTTAGAAATATAACCACATAGAAAACTCTAGGTCCAGATGGCTTCACCAGTGAGTTCTACCAAACATTTAAGGAAAATGTAATTCAAAACATACACACAGTTCCAGAGAGTAGAAAAAAGGAAATGGTTGCTCGTTTTGTGAAGCTAGCATAACCTGGTTAGCAAAACCTGACAAGGAAAAAGAATGTTCTGGTAAATGTTTACTGACTCTCAGAGGGTGAAGGGTGTGGAATATATAGAAATTTTATTGTATATATATTTTATATACATATATAAATTTAGCTGGTACAAAGGATGTGTTTAGTGCAATAAGTGATACTCTTTATTAGGAATTCTGTATGACCAGTTGATTCTCACATAATACTTGATTTTTGCTGAACTCTTGTATCCATTGCCAATTTATGGTTGCCATTCAGTCACATGACAAATGGAATTGCAACCTAATCTCTTTTCCCAGTAAATTTATTGTCATTAAATCTGATAGTAATATACTGTTAAAACTATTTCTCACCACTATGCAGAATATATTAATAAAACTGGAACCTTTCAGCTTTACCACTAAATCAGCCTTGATTTGTAGCCTTTGTTGATTTTCATGGTGTTAATACTCTCACTATAATTGACAATTCACTATAACTACTAACATGACATCCCTAAACTTAAATCAATTATATTAGGAAGAAAGGTAATAAATATTCAAAACACATAATTTTCTAATTATTTAACTACATTTTACTATTATCTATTCTCTTAAGGTTATTTATATATTTATATGGGAGTTCATACCTATTTATTAAACTCAAATATGCTTTATGTGCTTTTTTGTCATATACATGTTATATTTCACAATAAAATGTGGTTTTTTAAAAAAGTTGATCCACTTGCGTTATTAGAAGGGGCTACTACATTAATTGACCTATATATGTGCTTTAGTAAAAATTTTTAATAAATAGTAACTGGTTGAAGGAGTTATGATATAAACTGAAATCATAGCAGTTATATATTCTCTTTGGGACAATATATAAAGACATCACTTCATGCTACTCACATGGAACACAAGAAATTACCCTCCCATTTGATGATGTACCCTAATGAGTATCAGCTGGCATCCATAACCTTATATGATAAATTACATCCGATAACTTTATGTGGCCTAGTTATGGGTAGGTTACGATACAGGAAAACCAAAGGGCCCCAGATAATGCAGATGAAGTGTTCAGGCAGTAGGGGGCAGTGTGGTAGAAAAATTACTGCACCCACCTTACACATTGCACAATGCAAGTTCACTTTATGGAGCAGCATGTGTGTGTGTGTGTGTGAAATATTTAAAATCCCTTAAAACTTAAAATTCAAATAAACAAAATTTTTAACTGTGGAATCTTTGACCCAACTAGTATTTATTATTCCCCTAAAATCTACTAGTGCTGTGGCTGGAATATTACCAGTGAGCCTACACAGACCTTGCCCTTGAACAAGTGACAGTTTAAATACATGCATTCCTGTGGGGGGGGAGGTGCTAATGTATATATAGAGCAAGTTCCCAATAACATGTTTCACCCTTAAGGATGCAACATATTTGTAAAATCACAATTTAGAGGAAAAATTATTTCAAAAAATTTAATGATATATAAAAATAAAATAGGTTCAAATATTGTTCTGAAATACCCTGACAATTTCCTTTTAACTAGCTCTGAATCTTCACTTAAAATGAGTAGACTGATGCAGATAATTAGTAAGTCTTGATTTCATACCCTGGCTAGCTTTGCCAAAAGTGTGTAGGCTTTTCACTTTTTCCTCTGATATATATACAAATTTCTCTAAAATATTGAGTCCTTTTTAGAAAGGATTAACCAGTATGGTATTTCTTGATTATTGTTTTATATAGTAGCCCATGTTATTGATGTTTGTAGAATCGTCTTTATGATTTCTCATGAACGCAGATCTGTTTTCTTGCTTACCAAAATGTTAGTTATAATTGAATAACTCATTAATATAACTGGTTATGTACTTATTTTTGTACTCTTTAAATGAACATGGCTTTGTTGAATTCAGGCCAAAAAATTAGGCATCTTCAGCTCACCATTCTATGCTTGTCATGAAAACAGTGTTGTGAGGTTGTCCTCCCATAGACCACATGGTGTCAGAGATTGACTTTGCCATAGTCTAGTGATACCAACTTTGTGTATGTATTCTAATGGGAGAAAAAGAGGGTATCTGACTGCTTCAATAGAAGAATATGGTGTAACATCTCAGACTGAGCTTTTTAAAAAATGTGTTTATTTTTAGAAAAAGTCATTACTGTGCTAGCTGGCTGCCTGGAAAGTGAGAATCAGAATGCTCAGAGGATTGGAGCAGCTGCACTTTGGGCTCTGATTTACAATTATCAAAAGGTCAGTTTTTAAAATCATTATTATACCTGTGGGCAAACCACCAGGCCTCTAAGGATGCATCCAAGGATATCAGAAGAGTAATAGCAAAAAAAAAAAAAAAAAAAAAAAAATGAAGTCAAAGACTGGTATTCCCTCATTCATCCATACAGTTGGTAATCCGTCAGTTGAAATGTTTTCATTTAATCATTTCAACAGGATGTCTCAGTTCAGAAGAGTATCTCTGTTTTAAATTTTTCCTGGTATTTTAATTGATTTGCCATATTGTTGCAATTTTAGTATAGATTGTTTCTTCTAAAAGATGTGTCAAGGAAAAATGCATCTTGAAGAAAATTGAATAACAACATTTCCAATTATATGATTCCTCTTTCTCTAGTGTATATCATCGCTGAGTTTTGAAATCAGCTCAGTTCTGGTAAGACTGCAGTCCAGAGCCTGCCCAGAGAAAACAACAGGCAGGGTTGGTACTTGTGTCTACGCTCTGCCTTTTATTGCAGACATCTGACTCCTGAGGGGAATACCCACAAGCATCCAGTGATTACATTAAATAGTAGCCAGATGACAGTGTTAGGATAGACAGCCATTTCCGAATGGTGTCCTCGCAGCCAGCTGTCCCTGTCTGTGCTGGTGGTTCTCCTCACTGGCCAGAGTCGCGTGCACAAGGACAGAGGCTGCTGCTGTCATTTTCACCTGGTTGTCCCAGAGTTTTGCGTAGGATTTGGCACTTCATATTCACTCAATAAATATTTGTTGACCAACTGGCCAACTGCTAATATTTGATATACTTGACCTGAAATTTGAAGTGTGAGGGAATATGAAATACTGAAACTAAGGTTGACTAGTTTAAAATGGCAAATTGAGATTAGGGGAAAAGGAGCAAAATGGAAGGGAAGAAAGAACATGGGGCAGTAGAGAAAGAATTAAGTTAGGAGGAGGAGTATATGGGTAGGGGGATTGGCACAATAGGATGTACGAAGATATTCTGTAGTTACATTATTGTATTTTGTAATATCCTGTTTAATACTGTAGTTAGCATCGGGCAGAATTAGTATTGTGGTATCCGGAGCCTTAACACATGGCAATAAATCTAATTAATGTATTGTTTTATATTATCTCTAGGCAAAAACAACTTTGAAAAATTCTCCCATCAAAAGAAGAGTAGATGAAGCATATTCCTTAGCAAAGCAAAGTAAGTTTCAATGTTAACACGTTAACTGCCATGTGAGTTGTATTTAACTCATGTTAGTTTTGAGCCTGGCCTCTCCTGAAGCATATGTAACTCGCACATCTCTTTACCTTGGGAGCCACAGCTATCTTTCAAGTTGCATATAACTCAGGCACAGAAAATATAAAAAATAACAAATTTTTCATAAAATTAGAAAGGATCATTTTATTTTTGAAGTTTTTATTCTATTTTCATAATAAAACATGGTGGTCCCAAGGGAAAAAAATTTTTTTTCTAGTGTGGCAATCAGTGTGTTAAAGAGATTACAGTTAAGCTTGGAAGCTATTAAGTGAATTCTCTGATTAATGAGATACTTGGACTAGCCACAGAAAATGACAGTTTTCTATACTATTTTACTAGAATGTGAGCTATTTTGTCAAAGCATTGTAAAATGTGCCAATATTTGGTCTGTGCTTTTCATTATATCATTTTTTAAAATAATAAAATGGTCTGCTAGAATAGATGAAGGTTTCATATATAATAGTTTCTTAAAATGGGTCTGTGATCTTTCTCCAAGTCATTTTATTCTTATACTGAATTTTCTTTGCCAGTGTCAACTACTATACTGAAGTGTGTTCTTAAGTGATAAGAACTGAGCCCAATTAGAATTAACCTTGAACAGAAAATTTTGATCTAACATCAGGAAGTTGAGTTACAGTCTTCCAAGAATAGATCCTATTGTCCCTCTATCCATGTTCTTCTGTGATCTGGTCATGATAGTAAGGGGATTTTCTTTTCAGAGTGCATTACTCATTTTAAGTGACACCAATTTTCAGTGAGCATTATTTTCTTAACATTTTTTATGCTAAGATATTGAACTGTGTCTTTCCTGTACTGTAATAGATCCATTGGTTATTAATTTGTGTTTTTATACTCTGATTTTTTTAAAAGCAAGGGAGCTTTTGGTTTTTTTTAACTGTGACTGGGAATTTCTGGAGCTAGTGAATAATTGAGTTACGTTACAGTTTCTGCTTTAGGAGGGCTGGTACATAAAAAAGCGATGGCATTCATTTAGGATTATAGCTAATGGCACCCATCATGGAGGCATATTTTTTTAATACTCTTTGGGTAAACCATTACTAAAAAAACAAATATAAATTTTGTAACTTTAATTGTTTTAAATGTAAAATTTTCTTAGAATGCTATTACACCAAGAACTTAAATAGAGCTTTACATTATACATAAATTCTATTGATATATGTTTGTGTGTGTATGTTCACTCTTAAGTGTAGTACTAAGTTTAATAAACTGGTATTTCCACATTCTTACTTTTCTATCTCAGCTTTCCCAAACTCAGAAGAAAACCTTCTAAATGCCTATTATTTGAAATGTCTTGAAAACCTTGTGCAGCTCCTCAACTCTTCCTGAGTGCCCGATGCTACACCCTGAAGCTGACAGCCACCAACAGGGAAGCTAAACTGGAAGCCAGCTTTGTGTAGCAGCTGTTACCTGCTCCTGCTAACTCTCTGCAAGGTGTCAATCCCCTTCTTCCCTATGAGCAGTAGAATTGGTGACACCCCAATGCTGTCTATCCATACACAGCAGCTCTTCAGAAGTAATAGCAGCTGACAAAAGGTGATGGTAAAAGGCATAGAAAGTTCTGGGATCATAAATATTTTTACCCTTTTCATATACAATTTGCTTTGTAAAAATCTTATTTAACACTTATTTAATAAAACACAATATTTTTAGGAACAAAAATTGACTAATAATTGCTGCTTATAGACTTTTATCTGTCTCATGAATATTAATTTTAGGAATTGAAAGAAGATATTATGTTCTGGTTTATTTATTTCTTTTCTTTTTTTTAATTTTTGACATAAAATTTTGGCTTCTGTCGATACAAATCCTTATTTCTCAAACCTTTATATTGTTCAGAGCATATACACTGGTAAAGGGATACACGTAGGTAAGTATGTTATTTTGTGAGTAGCTTTCTTATGCAAGTTTTAGTGATAACTCTTTTCTAAATGGCTTATAAATCAGTGATATTTTTAATTTTACTTTTTAGCTTCTGAAAAGCTGTGTAATAAAGAAGGAAGAAATGTAGTTGTGGTCATATGGGCCTGCGTTCAAATTCTAGCTCAACCCAAGACATCATGAAGAATAAAACCGTGAAAAATGCAAGAGAAACAAGCTCTGTAGAATGTTATATAACCCTCAACTAGTCTATAGTTTTCAACTGAGGACTTAAAACAAAATCAGTTCGAGTATTAATTACTTTCAGCTATTTCCCAACACTTTTGAAAGTAGGAAGAGGAAACTGTATCTAAGAAAAATAAAAGGTGAAATGTGTGTGTGTATATATGTGTAGTATATACATACATAAATATATGTGACATATATGTATGCACACATGCATACAGATGTACACATTTAGAAAAATGTTTCAAGCAAATTTTTTCCAACTGACTTAGGGTTAAATAGAAAAGAAAAAAATTCATACTTTTTATTAAATGCTGTTAGCAAATTTCTAACAGCAATATAATGAAATAAGTCATGTGATATTATTTAAGCTGAAAGTAGGAAGATAAAATATATGTTAAATATCCAAATAGAAGCAGATAGGTTTGTAATATCAAGGAATTACTATGATTAGACATCTGAAAAATGAATCTAGGAAGCCCAGAAATTTCTGAGCAGCCTAAGTTAATTTGAAGTAATAGATATTCCAATATTCTAGAAAACTCACCACTTCTAACAGTGGGAATGTTAGGAGTAATTCTCCCCTTTCTCTTGGTTTCTTATGTTCTATGCTATTTTTTTGGTACTTCCTTGTAAGCTTTCACTGATGAATAAATGATTTCTTTATAACTCCCACTTAAAGAGTTCTTTCCATGTCCCAGGCATTATTCTCAGAACTTATTATTTAATCTCTCTTCCTCTAGAGTACTACCATGATCCTTATGTTAGAAGTTAATAAATGGAGGCTCCGTGGTTAGGTAATGTGCTCATTGTCTGTGGCTGTTGAATAGTGAAATTGAGATTGGAACCCAGAATAACTGCTGTTAAGCCTGAATTTTTTTAACTGTGGTGCTATGCTGCCTCTTTTTAAACCCCCATTGAAATAGCTGTTGCTGTGTTTGGATCTCACAGATAAACCACCATTTTTCCACAAAAATCTGGTCTCTTCAGGGAAATGACCCTTTCCTTTATGGGTCATTGATTGATTTATTCACATATCAGAGCATGTGGTGCCTCATCTTTTTGGAACCAGGAAGAATCGTAACTGCTTATTTTCCCTAGCAGTTTACAGTAGTCCCAGAAGTGGAGATTTGTAACCTAGTAGTCAGAACCATCCAGGAATGCTACCCGCTGAAGCCCAGGAGGACCGCAGACTATGGAGAAAGAGGAGGGGTAATGACTTCAGGAAAATTGGCACTTGTGTCAGTCGGCATCTGGCAACGTGAACCTCAGGAGCACGCAGCAGTCCACATCCTGGACAACGGTCCTTTCCATCTAAGTCTCTTCAGATTATGTCCTGTCAACCAGTGGGGAAGATGTTTAAGCAGGAAGCCCTGAGGTGACTGATCCACTATGTCAGCAGCTGCCATGCCTCTACCTTGGGGACCATCAACATCAGAATCCCCTGGGATGTTCGCTGAAATGCAGATTCCTGGGCCCACTGAACCAGGCCTGTGTCCAGAAGAATTTTTAGCAAACTCCCCAGGTTCTGCCTACAATTTGAGAACCACTGATTAATTCCCCTGATTTTACAGAAAATGACTTAATATCACTTAACTACTTAGGAATGAAATTGGGGCTTGAATCTGGGTCTCTTGAATGCAAATCAGGTATTCTTTCTTTCACCCATGTCCCAGTTTATGCAAAGATCCAGAAAATAGGTGGAGGGAACTAGTTCATACTTCATGGTCTCCAGTTTTTTCCATTTCCTAGCATTTTTGGTTGGTTGGGTTAGTGTGTGTTTGTGTGTTATAGAAGCACATAAAGCCTATGCCATTTTAAACATAAAATATAGGCATTGATGCTGAGGCTTCTAGATTTAAGACCTTGAGCAGTTTGGGAAAGGAGGCAGCCATTTGTTTTGAAAACAGGAAACTAGTAGGAGAATAGAGTTAGCAAACCTTAGTGAGAGCTTTTGCACTCTTTCTAAAAGCACTTTCAGAAATGAATAGCTGGTTGTACTTCTCTTTGGTCTTCTGTAGAGAATGGAGCGAAAAGTAGAATTTTGCGTATTTAGCTCCAGGTCACCAGTTTTCCTTTGTAGTGTTAAATATGCTCATCATCTGTAGTCATTTTCCATCATCAGTCTTTGGGGCTGCACTTTATTCCCCGTTTCGTGAGGTTGCTAAGGTCCCAAGTCTGCTTCTTTGTCCCGACCAGCGGGGCATACAACGCAGGGGTGCGAGGAGGACTACCTGCTGCTGGTGAAAGAAAAGAGACAAGAGACACACAAAATGGGGGCAAGACAAGATTCTGATCAAGCCCCAAAATTTTATTGCTGGGTGGCTGCTTATATGCACTGTAACGGGGGAGGGCAGGAATAAGAACACGTGGCAGCTTCTGATAGGAGGAAGGGCGGTGATGTGATATGAGACGAGGGAGTGGGAGGGGTGTTACAGGCTTTGCGCGCGCTTTCTTTGTGCAAGAGGGAGGAAGAAGTATGTAAGCTTAAGATGGCGCTTTGTATAAGATGGCGTTTTGCATAAGGCTAAGCTGGCTCCCAACATCTCCTCCCTTTCTGTTTTAAAACAAGAAGGAAGGTGAGCGTTAACCGGGTGAGGGAGCAGGGGCCTGGCTCCTCCCGTGGGTCATCTGTGCCCACCAGTGATGGCTCTTGGTATCTTTTGGGGAGGAGAGGCAGAGCCGAACTTATTCTAGAGAATAGTAGATACCAACCTCTATGCAAGCCAGGCATGCTCTCAGGGATACCCAGAGAAAGTCGAAATTTTTGTGACCTTCCCTTGCAATACTTTGTTTTGCACTCATCCCGGTACTCATACCCCTCTCCTGTGAAGGGAGGGGGTAGACATGTCTCTGGTTAGCATGTCGTCCCCGTAGGGAGGGAGCCGTAGCAATCTTCACCAAAACCATCTTCTACTGCCAGTCGTTGGTAATGAATTTGGATAGGTTTAGCAAGGATAGCATCAATTTGTCCTTTTATGAGATCTGTAAAATGGCGAAATGCCCAGGGTCCAAAGGTTATAAGCAGAAGGAGGCAAAGGAGGGGGCCCAAGATAGGGAGAAGGTAGGGGAGGAGTCCGTTAAGTCCAGTCCAGAGTGGGTTTTCAAATAATTCTTTTCTTCGTTTGATGAGATCTTCTTGTAATTTTTTGATCTTGTCCCCGACGATGCCAGACTTGTTGGCGTAGAAACAGCACCGTTCCTGCAAGGCTAAGCAAATTCCTCCCTCCACCGCAGTCACAGGGGTTCCCATAGAGGAGTCTTATGAGTTCTTGCGGATTTGGCGGGGGTCCGAAGCCGGCGTATATACAGGAGGAGCATATGAGGAGGATAAAGAGGCAGAGCTTCATTGCCTGCAAGGAAGAAAACAAGTCTTCTCAGGGACTTGTCCCTGGATTGGCTGAATTATGTTAAATAATTCTTTTTAATAATTATTTATTATTTATATTATTATTAATAATTATTTTAATAATTATTTCATAATATAACACAATATAATATAATATCACAATTACAATCAGGATCATGATATTACATCAATTATCAATTACATTATCAAATATTATCAAACATTATATCATTATATATCAATTATATAATTAATTTTATAGTCACATATTATATCACACTATAACATGATGTAATATAATATAATATAATCTTTAAATATTTTTTATTGGAAGGCCATGCATTGCCTTCATCTATTGTACCATTATATAGTTACTTTTGTGAAAACATTGTCTATAGTCATTTCTGCATTTTCCATGTTTCTTAAATAACTATCTTGTCTGACAACACATAATATAAAGAGCAATTATGAAAAACAGACATTTACATATACTTCTAAAGTCTTATTGAGAATATCTGGTTGGCATTGGATAAGAAATTATAGGTGCGGAGGCGACAAGAGGTTTTAGGGCTGCCCCGATGGCTACACCGATGGAGTGGGAGGCCCCAACTCCTGAGCATAATTTGATATAATCAGCAAGAGAGCCGTTACGATGTGGGCGAATTGCTTCTTGACAGGCGGGGTTGGCGTTTTCGTAAGCTAGATGTTTAAGAAAAACACTTTCGTTTTCTCCTTCCCCAACCAGTCGTTCTGCTGCATCTGTCAGTTTACTGATAAAGTCACAGTATGGTTCATCTGGGCCCTGGCGGATTTTGGCTAGGGATGTGGTGGCGGACCCCTTAGGCGGGAGACGGCGCCAGGCCTTCAAGCCAGCATTTTGAATTTGGGCTAGTAACCCCGGAGGGAAGGCGGCTTGAATTTCATTAGTCTGGTAAGGGGGTCTTCCTAAAAGTTTGTCTCTGGTCCAGGTCCTAGAAGTTCTATTTTCTGCATTGCGTTGTGCTGTTTCTCGGCAATTTTCAACAAAGTCTGTACGCCAGAAGACAAAATCACCCCTGGAGAGGGTGGCACGAGCTAGCATGAGCCAATCATTTGGTGTTAGCCATCGGTCGCTAAGGCCCTCAAAAAGTGCCATGGTGTAGGGCGCAGTGGGCCCATATAAACTGACCGCAGCCTTTAGATCTTTAAGATGTTTAAGATTGAGTCTGCGATATTTTTGTCCTGAATTATGGGAAGAGTCACCCTCAGGCTCCTCTGTGTCGGAGGCCTCCTCCGCAGAGGGCGGGTCCTGGGAGTCAGGGTTTTCTTGTTCCTCCCTCCCTTCCTCATCTATGTTGTCTTGATCAGGGGGTCTGGGGGCGCGACTTCGTGTAACTGGAAAAGCCAGTAACGGCCGATCGGGAAGTTTTTGTTTCTTGGATGATGCACTAGAGTTGCTGAGAAGAAGTGAGCCGAGCTCACTCTCGAGGGCTCTAAGCTCTTTAACTAAGCTAATGTGTTCCCGTTTTTGTCGGAGTGTTTCCCTAAGGGAGGAAATTTGTTGGGTTAGAGAAGAATTTATTTGTGGCGGGGGGTCATTTGGAGGACGTGCCTCGGGCGCAGGGCGTAAAAGGTTTTCAAACGGCGGAAGTGGTTGAGGGAAGTGATAAGGGGGGGGGTTGTGGGGAGCGGAGGGTAACGGATGAAGAACTGGCGCAGTAAGCCGCCAGGGGTCCTCCTCATCATGGTAATGAGCCGCCTGGTCGTCTAAGACTTCCTGGTCCTCAGGAGGGAGCTGATCATCGTGAGGAGGGGAGGAAGTGAGGGGAGGGTATAATTTTGGGACCTTTTTGAGAGTTTCTTTGAGGGGTTCAATATTGGAGTTGTTAGGCTCTTCCGGCATACTTATGGTAACCGAGTGGCAAGCCGAGGGGGGGCGAGAGCTGGCTTCAAGAGCCGCTTCGCCCGTCTGGATTATATGTTTAATGTCCGAATCTTGAGAATGAATTTGTAAAATATCATTAATTAAGTTCCAGTAGGAAAAGGTAGACACAGGGACCTTGCTAGGGCCAAAGGTGCGATAATAGTCATTGAGGCAGTCACCAACCCGTCTCCAGCACTTTTGATCAATGGTGCCCTCTTGAGGGAACCAGGGACAGACATCAGCCAGGAAACTAAAAAAACTACGTAAATCTTTCTTTTTAGCCTTAATTCTGCGTGCCTTGAGGGAATCCTTAAGACCATTAAGGAAGAGCTCATGCGAGCTCAATTCTTGTCCCATTATGATCACCTACTCACCGTTCCGATGTCTGCTGGGGCGGCCAATCCAGCGACGATCAACGCGGAGTCTTATCCCGTGGGCTGATGGCTCACGGGCTCCAAGCGAGCTCTCGGGCTCAGGGGGTGCAATCGCGGAGTCTTATCCCGTGGGCTGATGGCTCACGGGCTCCAAGCGAGCTCTCGGGCTCAGGGGGTGCAATCGCGGAGTCTTATCCCGTGGGCTGATGGCTCACGGGCTCCAAGCGAGCTCTCGGGCTCAGGGGGTGCAATCGCGGAGTCTTATCCCGTGGGCTGATGGCTCACGGGCTCCAAGCGAGCTCTTGGGCTCAGGGGGTGCAATCGCGGAGTCTTATCCCGTGGGCTGATGGCTCACGGGCTCCAAGCGAGCTCTTGGGCTCAGGGGGTGCCCGGCCGGGGCGTCTTCCGAGTAGGTGCCAACAGCGCTGTTCCGTGCCTCGGGCCCCACGTTGGGCGCCAGTTTATGTCCCGACCAGCGGGGCATACAACGCAGGGGTGCGAGGAGGACTACCTGCTGCTGGTGAAAGAAAAGAGACAAGAGACACACAAAATGGGGGCAAGACAAGATTCTGATCAAGCCCCAAAATTTTATTGCTGGGTGGCTGCTTATATGCACTGTAACGGGGGAGGGCAGGAATAAGAACACGTGGCAGCTTCTGATAGGAGGAAGGGCGGTGATGTGATATGAGACGAGGGAGTGGGAGGGGTGTTACAGGCTTTGCGCGCGCTTTCTTTGTGCAAGAGGGAGGAAGAAGTATGTAAGCTTAAGATGGCGCTTTGTATAAGATGGCGTTTTGCATAAGGCTAAGCTGGCTCCCAACATCTCCTCCCTTTCTGTTTTAAAACAAGAAGGAAGGTGAGCGTTAACCGGGTGAGGGAGCAGGGGCCTGGCTCCTCCCGTGGGTCATCTGTGCCCACCAGTGATGGCTCTTGGTATCTTTTGGGGAGGAGAGGCAGAGCCGAACTTATTCTAGAGAATAGTAGATACCAACCTCTATGCAAGCCAGGCATGCTCTCAGGGATACCCAGAGAAAGTCGAAATTTTTGTGACCTTCCCTTGCAATACTTTGTTTTGCACTCATCCCGGTACTCATACCCCTCTCCTGTGAAGGGAGGGGGTAGACATGTCTCTGGTTAGCATGTCGTCCCCGTAGGGAGGGAGCCGTAGCAATCTTCACCAAAACCATCTTCTACTGCCAGTCGTTGGTAATGAATTTGGATAGGTTTAGCAAGGATAGCATCAATTTGTCCTTTTATGAGATCTGTAAAATGGCGAAATGCCCAGGGTCCAAAGGTTATAAGCAGAAGGAGGCAAAGGAGGGGGCCCAAGATAGGGAGAAGGTAGGGGAGGAGTCCGTTAAGTCCAGTCCAGAGTGGGTTTTCAAATAATTCTTTTCTTCGTTTGATGAGATCTTCTTGTAATTTTTTGATCTTGTCCCCGACGATGCCAGACTTGTTGGCGTAGAAACAGCACCGTTCCTGCAAGGCTAAGCAAATTCCTCCCTCCACCGCAGTCACAGGGGTTCCCATAGAGGAGTCTTATGAGTTCTTGCGGATTTGGCGGGGGTCCGAAGCCGGCGTATATACAGGAGGAGCATATGAGGAGGATAAAGAGGCAGAGCTTCATTGCCTGCAAGGAAGAAAACAAGTCTTCTCAGGGACTTGTCCCTGGATTGGCTGAATTATGTTAAATAATTCTTTTTAATAATTATTTATTATTTATATTATTATTAATAATTATTTTAATAATTATTTCATAATATAACACAATATAATATAATATCACAATTACAATCAGGATCATGATATTACATCAATTATCAATTACATTATCAAATATTATCAAACATTATATCATTATATATCAATTATATAATTAATTTTATAGTCACATATTATATCACACTATAACATGATGTAATATAATATAATATAATCTTTAAATATTTTTTATTGGAAGGCCATGCATTGCCTTCATCTATTGTACCATTATATAGTTACTTTTGTGAAAACATTGTCTATAGTCATTTCTGCATTTTCCATGTTTCTTAAATAACTATCTTGTCTGACAACACATAATATAAAGAGCAATTATGAAAAACAGACATTTACATATACTTCTAAAGTCTTATTGAGAATATCTGGTTGGCATTGGATAAGAAATTATAGGTGCGGAGGCGACAAGAGGTTTTAGGGCTGCCCCGATGGCTACACCGATGGAGTGGGAGGCCCCAACTCCTGAGCATAATTTGATATAATCAGCAAGAGAGCCGTTACGATGTGGGCGAATTGCTTCTTGACAGGCGGGGTTGGCGTTTTCGTAAGCTAGATGTTTAAGAAAAACACTTTCGTTTTCTCCTTCCCCAACCAGTCGTTCTGCTGCATCTGTCAGTTTACTGATAAAGTCACAGTATGGTTCATCTGGGCCCTGGCGGATTTTGGCTAGGGATGTGGTGGCGGACCCCTTAGGCGGGAGACGGCGCCAGGCCTTCAAGCCAGCATTTTGAATTTGGGCTAGTAACCCCGGAGGGAAGGCGGCTTGAATTTCATTAGTCTGGTAAGGGGGTCTTCCTAAAAGTTTGTCTCTGGTCCAGGTCCTAGAAGTTCTATTTTCTGCATTGCGTTGTGCTGTTTCTCGGCAATTTTCAACAAAGTCTGTACGCCAGAAGACAAAATCACCCCTGGAGAGGGTGGCACGAGCTAGCATGAGCCAATCATTTGGTGTTAGCCATCGGTCGCTAAGGCCCTCAAAAAGTGCCATGGTGTAGGGCGCAGTGGGCCCGTATAAACTGACCGCAGCCTTTAGATCTTAAAGATGTTTAAGATTGAGTCTGCGATATTTTTGTCCTGAATTATGGGAAGAGTCACCCTCAGGCTCCTCTGTGTCGGAGGCCTCCTCCGCAGAGGGCGGGTCCTGGGAGTCAGGGTTTTCTTGTTCCTCCCTCCCTTCCTCATCTATGTTGTCTTGATCAGGGGGTCTGGGGGCGCGACTTCGTGTAACTGGAAAAGCCAGTAACGGCCGATCGGGAAGTTTTTGTTTCTTGGATGATGCACTAGAGTTGCTGAGAAGAAGTGAGCCGAGCTCACTCTCGAGGGCTCTAAGCTCTTTAACTAAGCTAATGTGTTCCCGTTTTTGTCGGAGTGTTTCCCTAAGGGAGGAAATTTGTTGGGTTAGAGAAGAATTTATTTGTGGCGGGGGGTCATTTGGAGGACGTGCCTCGGGCGCAGGGCGTAAAAGGTTTTCAAACGGCGGAAGTGGTTGAGGGAAGTGATAAGGGGGGGGGTTGTGGGGAGCGGAGGGTAACGGATGAAGAACTGGCGCAGTAAGCCGCCAGGGGTCCTCCTCATCATGGTAATGAGCCGCCTGGTCGTCTAAGACTTCCTGGTCCTCAGGAGGGAGCTGATCATCGTGAGGAGGGGAGGAAGTGAGGGGAGGGTATAATTTTGGGACCTTTTTGAGAGTTTCTTTGAGGGGTTCAATATTGGAGTTGTTAGGCTCTTCCGGCATACTTATGGTAACCGAGTGGCAAGCCGAGGGGGGGCGAGAGCTGGCTTCAAGAGCCGCTTCGCCCGTCTGGATTATATGTTTAATGTCCGAATCTTGAGAATGAATTTGTAAAATATCATTAATTAAGTTCCAGTAGGAAAAGGTAGACACAGGGACCTTGCTAGGGCCAAAGGTGCGATAATAGTCATTGAGGCAGTCACCAACCCGTCTCCAGCACTTTTGATCAATGGTGCCCTCTTGAGGGAACCAGGGACAGACATCAGCCAGGAAACTAAAAAAACTACGTAAATCTTTCTTTTTAGCCTTAATTCTGCGTGCCTTGAGGGAATCCTTAAGACCATTAAGGAAGAGCTCATGCGAGCTCAATTCTTGTCCCATTATGATCACCTACTCACCGTTCCGATGTCTGCTGGGGCGGCCAATCCAGCGACGATCAACGCGGAGTCTTATCCCGTGGGCTGATGGCTCACGGGCTCCAAGCGAGCTCTCGGGCTCAGGGGGTGCAATCGCGGAGTCTTATCCCGTGGGCTGATGGCTCACGGGCTCCAAGCGAGCTCTCGGGCTCAGGGGGTGCAATCGCGGAGTCTTATCCCGTGGGCTGATGGCTCACGGGCTCCAAGCGAGCTCTCGGGCTCAGGGGGTGCAATCGCGGAGTCTTATCCCGTGGGCTGATGGCTCACGGGCTCCAAGCGAGCTCTCGGGCTCAGGGGGTGCAATCGCGGAGTCTTATCCCGTGGGCTGATGGCTCACGGGCTCCAAGCGAGCTCTTGGGCTCAGGGGGTGCCCGGCCGGGGCGTCTTCCGAGTAGGTGCCAACAGCGCTGTTCCGTGCCTCGGGCCCCACGTTGGGCGCCAGTTTATGTCCCGACCAGCGGGGCATACAACGCAGGGGTGCGAGGAGGACTACCTGCTGCTGGTGAAAGAAAAGAGACAAGAGACACACAAAATGGGGGCAAGACAAGATTCTGATCAAGCCCCAAAATTTTATTGCTGGGTGGCTGCTTATATGCACTGTAACGGGGGAGGGCAGGAATAAGAACACGTGGCAGCTTCTGATAGGAGGAAGGGCGGTGATGTGATATGAGACGAGGGAGTGGGAGGGGTGTTACAGGCTTTGCGCGCGCTTTCTTTGTGCAAGAGGGAGGAAGAAGTATGTAAGCTTAAGATGGCGCTTTGTATAAGATGGCGTTTTGCATAAGGCTAAGCTGGCTCCCAACATCTCCTCCCTTTCTGTTTTAAAACAAGAAGGAAGGTGAGCGTTAACCGGGTGAGGGAGCAGGGGCCTGGCTCCTCCCGTGGGTCATCTGTGCCCACCAGTGATGGCTCTTGGTATCTTTTGGGGAGGAGAGGCAGAGCCGAACTTATTCTAGAGAATAGTAGATACCAACCTCTATGCAAGCCAGGCATGCTCTCAGGGATACCCAGAGAAAGTCGAAATTTTTGTGACCTTCCCTTGCAATACTTTGTTTTGCACTCATCCCGGTACTCATACCCCTCTCCTGTGAAGGGAGGGGGTAGACATGTCTCTGGTTAGCATGTCGTCCCCGTAGGGAGGGAGCCGTAGCAATCTTCACCAAAACCATCTTCTACTGCCAGTCGTTGGTAATGAATTTGGATAGGTTTAGCAAGGATAGCATCAATTTGTCCTTTTATGAGATCTGTAAAATGGCGAAATGCCCAGGGTCCAAAGGTTATAAGCAGAAGGAGGCAAAGGAGGGGGCCCAAGATAGGGAGAAGGTAGGGGAGGAGTCCGTTAAGTCCAGTCCAGAGTGGGTTTTCAAATAATTCTTTTCTTCGTTTGATGAGATCTTCTTGTAATTTTTTGATCTTGTCCCCGACGATGCCAGACTTGTTGGCGTAGAAACAGCACCGTTCCTGCAAGGCTAAGCAAATTCCTCCCTCCACCGCAGTCACAGGGGTTCCCATAGAGGAGTCTTATGAGTTCTTGCGGATTTGGCGGGGGTCCGAAGCCGGCGTATATACAGGAGGAGCATATGAGGAGGATAAAGAGGCAGAGCTTCATTGCCTGCAAGGAAGAAAACAAGTCTTCTCAGGGACTTGTCCCTGGATTGGCTGAATTATGTTAAATAATTCTTTTTAATAATTATTTATTATTTATATTATTATTAATAATTATTTTAATAATTATTTCATAATATAACACAATATAATATAATATCACAATTACAATCAGGATCATGATATTACATCAATTATCAATTACATTATCAAATATTATCAAACATTATATCATTATATATCAATTATATAATTAATTTTATAGTCACATATTATATCACACTATAACATGATGTAATATAATATAATATAATCTTTAAATATTTTTTATTGGAAGGCCATGCATTGCCTTCATCTATTGTACCATTATATAGTTACTTTTGTGAAAACATTGTCTATAGTCATTTCTGCATTTTCCATGTTTCTTAAATAACTATCTTGTCTGACAACACATAATATAAAGAGCAATTATGAAAAACAGACATTTACATATACTTCTAAAGTCTTATTGAGAATATCTGGTTGGCATTGGATAAGAAATTATAGGTGCGGAGGCGACAAGAGGTTTTAGGGCTGCCCCGATGGCTACACCGATGGAGTGGGAGGCCCCAACTCCTGAGCATAATTTGATATAATCAGCAAGAGAGCCGTTACGATGTGGGCGAATTGCTTCTTGACAGGCGGGGTTGGCGTTTTCGTAAGCTAGATGTTTAAGAAAAACACTTTCGTTTTCTCCTTCCCCAACCAGTCGTTCTGCTGCATCTGTCAGTTTACTGATAAAGTCACAGTATGGTTCATCTGGGCCCTGGCGGATTTTGGCTAGGGATGTGGTGGCGGACCCCTTAGGCGGGAGACGGCGCCAGGCCTTCAAGCCAGCATTTTGAATTTGGGCTAGTAACCCCGGAGGGAAGGCGGCTTGAATTTCATTAGTCTGGTAAGGGGGTCTTCCTAAAAGTTTGTCTCTGGTCCAGGTCCTAGAAGTTCTATTTTCTGCATTGCGTTGTGCTGTTTCTCGGCAATTTTCAACAAAGTCTGTACGCCAGAAGACAAAATCACCCCTGGAGAGGGTGGCACGAGCTAGCATGAGCCAATCATTTGGTGTTAGCCATCGGTCGCTAAGGCCCTCAAGAAGTGCCATGGTGTAGGGCGCAGTGGGCCCGTATAAACTGACCGCACTCTTTAGATCTTTAAGATGTTTAAGATTGAGTCTGCGATATTTTTGTCCTGAATTATGGGAAGAGTCACCCTCAGGCTCCTCTGTGTCGGAGGCCTCCTCCGCAGAGGGCGGGTCCTGGGAGTCAGGGTTTTCTTGTTCCTCCCTCCCTTCCTCATCTATGTTGTCTTGATCAGGGGGTCTGGGGGCGCGACTTCGTGTAACTGGAAAAGCCAGTAACGGCCGATCGGGAAGTTTTTGTTTCTTGGATGATGCACTAGAGTTGCTGAGAAGAAGTGAGCCGAGCTCACTCTCGAGGGCTCTAAGCTCTTTAACTAAGCTAATGTGTTCCCGTTTTTGTCGGAGTGTTTCCCTAAGGGAGGAAATTTGTTGGGTTAGAGAAGAATTTATTTGTGGCGGGGGGTCATTTGGAGGACGTGCCTCGGGCGCAGGGCGTAAAAGGTTTTCAAACGGCGGAAGTGGTTGAGGGAAGTGATAAGGGGGGGGTTGTGGGGAGCGGAGGGTAACGGATGAAGAACTGGCGCAGTAAGCCGCCAGGGGTCCTCCTCATCATGGTAATGAGCCGCCTGGTCGTCTAAGACTTCCTGGTCCTCAGGAGGGAGCTGATCATCGTGAGGAGGGGAGGAAGTGAGGGGAGGGTATAATTTTGGGACCTTTTTGAGAGTTTCTTTGAGGGGTTCAATATTGGAGTTGTTAGGCTCTTCCGGCATACTTATGGTAACCGAGTGGCAAGCCGAGGGGGGGCGAGAGCTGGCTTCAAGAGCCGCTTCGCCCGTCTGGATTATATGTTTAATGTCCGAATCTTGAGAATGAATTTGTAAAATATCATTAATTAAGTTCCAGTAGGAAAAGGTAGACACAGGGACCTTGCTAGGGCCAAAGGTGCGATAATAGTCATTGAGGCAGTCACCAACCCGTCTCCAGCACTTTTGATCAATGGTGCCCTCTTGAGGGAACCAGGGACAGACATCAGCCAGGAAACTAAAAAAACTACGTAAATCTTTCTTTTTAGCCTTAATTCTGCGTGCCTTGAGGGAATCCTTAAGACCATTAAGGAAGAGCTCATGCGAGCTCAATTCTTGTCCCATTATGATCACCTACTCACCGTTCCGATGTCTGCTGGGGCGGCCAATCCAGCGACGATCAACGCGGAGTCTTATCCCGTGGGCTGATGGCTCACGGGCTCCAAGCGAGCTCTCGGGCTCAGGGGGTGCAATCGCGGAGTCTTATCCCGTGGGCTGATGGCTCACGGGCTCCAAGCGAGCTCTTGGGCTCAGGGGGTGCCCGGCCGGGGCGTCTTCCGAGTAGGTGCCAACAGCGCTGTTCCGTGCCTCGGGCCCCACGTTGGGCGCCAGTTTATGTCCCGACCAGCGGGGCATACAACGCAGGGGTGCGAGGAGGACTACCTGCTGCTGGTGAAAGAAAAGAGACAAGAGACACACAAAATGGGGGCAAGACAAGATTCTGATCAAGCCCCAAAATTTTATTGCTGGGTGGCTGCTTATATGCACTGTAACGGGGGAGGGCAGGAATAAGAACACGTGGCAGCTTCTGATAGGAGGAAGGGCGGTGATGTGATATGAGACGAGGGAGTGGGAGGGGTGTTACAGGCTTTGCCCGCGCTTTCTTTGTGCAAGAGGGAGGAAGAAGTATGTAAGCTTAAGATGGCGCTTTGTATAAGATGGCGTTTTGCATAAGGCTAAGCTGGCTCCCAACACTTCTTGACCTATGATGTTCCTCAGATTTGGCAGAATGATGGGTAAGAATAATGATATTAACATCCCTGCTTTTGCCAAACCAGGTCTGCCTGCAGTTCTCCCCGTGAATGAGAGAACATAATAGAGTGTTGAGAGTAGAGGGCTCTGGAGCTGGAATCAACCCTGGCCTCACCACTGCAACTTGTGGGGACCCTGGAACAGGCTCGAGTTTCTGTTTCTTCAGGTATAAGTGGGGATAAGGATACCTGCCTTGTATATTTGGGGAGAGGACTGAGCATTTAACAGAGTGCCCGGTACATAGTTGTCCCTTAGATGTTATCAATGATTAATTGCTGTAAAATTCTCAAAAGGTCTCTTTAAAACATTGAATCTTTTGTATCTTTGCAAACCTTCTCTCCCTTTGGGGAGGGGATGTGCTGGGAAGTGAGTTAGGCTGTGAAAACTGAGGTTGGAACATTCTGAAAGGATTGTTGGTTCCTGGTAGGGATGCGAGCCAACAGTCCTGAGATGATTGATTGTACATACACTTGGCAAATTGTTATTGAGAACCTAAGTCTTACAAAGCACTGCGTACAGGTACTAAATACACCTGGGGATTTGGTACATTTTCGTCTTCTGCTGGGCAGGTTGTCTTGATTGAGTGTTAGTTGGCAAAATACTGCTCTTTCTCCATTTGACTTGTGAAAATGGAAAATTCAAAAAATTGTAACCATAGTAGCCAAAAGAAAATCTTAGTCTAAAGAATCCATCAGTTTGGGAAAAGCCATTTTCTTCTTTCTACCTGTTGACCTATTATTCTCCAAAGAGTAAGGGGAATGGATAATAAAATGGTGTTGTTTCGATGAATTAGGAAATGTAGCTTTGGGGAGCTTAGAGTTATTCTTCTTAACTTGAGTTATTCCTCATAGGAAACTCCTTATACAACTCAAGTAATAAGTCATCTGGGGCTGAGTGAAACTATGTTGGGCCTTGAGGCTCAGGATGTACGAAAAGACTATGCCAAGACCACGGGAATTCTGAGATTTGGCAGCAGACGCACACAAGGAGCTCAGTGTGATCTTACTTTAAATGATTCCAACAATGTTCATCTTTGTGTTTTGTTTGCTTCTTCTGTGTTTGAGAAATCTGCTTCAGAAAAAAAGAATCTCTTTTAGAACCGTGTTTTATAAAAGATCCTTATGGTAACACTCAATAATTTTCCCTTTAATTTTGCATGAAAACCAAGAGAAAAATATGTTTGTTAATATAAATTCCAAGGAAAAATTCTTTCTTGCATTTCTCCTTTTTCTTTCTTTTTTTTGGGGGGGAGGACAGAGTCTCGCTCTGTCACTTGGGCTGGAGTGCTGTGGCGTCAGCCTAGCTCACAGCAACCTCAAACTCCTGGGCTCAAGCAGTCCTCCTGCCTCAGCCTCCTGAGCAACTGGAACTACATTCATGCACCACCACGCCTGGCTGTTTTTCTTTTCTTTTTTTTTTTTTTTAGTTGCCCAGCTAATTTTTTTCCTATTTTTTAGTAGAGATGGGATCTTGCTCTTGCTCAGGCTGGTCTTGAACTCCTGACCTCAAACAATCCTTTCACCTCAGCCTCCCAGAGTGCTAGAATTACAGGTATGAGCCACCATGCCCGGCCCATTTCTCCTTTTTCAATAGCATCTTTACCTGTGGTTGTGCCTTTGCTGATGGCTGTGCCTTTGGAGTATCTACCTCCCTTTTGGGTTCATCTGGACAACAATACCTGGCAATCTGGTAGCAGATTGCTTGCAGTTCTTTGTAAATTCTGAAAACATTATTTCTTCAAACACTTTATTAGAATGTTTTTCTTTGGCTTACCATGGAAAGAAACAGATTATAAAATGGGAACTTAATTTTTAATTGTTTTCTGGTCATGTTCATAAAGACTGGA
This sequence comes from Lemur catta, assembly GCF_020740605.2. Taxonomy (NCBI): domain Eukaryota; kingdom Metazoa; phylum Chordata; class Mammalia; order Primates; family Lemuridae; genus Lemur; species Lemur catta. The sequence continues at coordinate 49,882,382 of NC_059143.1, read as the reverse complement.
ATGTAAACAATGAGTTTATGGGCATAAATACCTGATTTAAAGTTACCTTCTGTATCTGCTAGGAAAAGCCCCAATTTCATAAAGTAGAAAGTCCAAAATAATAATAGTTTCAGTAAGAGAGGAATTTCTTTTTCTCCTCCCCCCGCCCCCCGCCACATGCAGGAAACCCACAGTCGGGCACGTTGGGCAGCCTACAGCTATGACAGTGTCCTCAGGGCCTCCAGTGCCTGTCTCTGCGCTCTTGTCTTTGCGGGCTTCCTTCAGTAGGTTACCTCAGGGCGTCAGGGAGGAGAAAGCGTAGAAAAGGACCTCCCCAGCTGTCTGTTGCCCTTTTAAGGATCCTTCCCAAAAGATTGTTCCAACAACTTGCGCTGACATCTTCTTGGACAAGGCAGCACGTGGTCATTCATGGCTGCAAGGGAGGCCGAGAGCTGCAGTCCCTTCCTGGGGCCACACTGCTGGGTCTGGTAGCACGGGCCTCTGCTGGCGGAGGAGAGAGGAGGTGTTTGGTTAGGCAGCTGCCAGTCTCTGCCAGCGTTCTACTTGATTTAGGAGAAAAACATGATACAATTAGGAGTAAAAGTATTATCCTACCAAATAAAAAATAAGAAAGATTAGATGGATATTGCATTGATTCAGTCTGCATTTGGACTTTGTGATTAATTCTAGTTGCATTCAGAGCTATACATATTAGTGTCAGAGAAAGAGGTAAGATGACCTTCTAGTGTGAAGTCAAATACCCTACGTAGAGTTTAGCTGTGACATGGAAGCATCAAGTGGCAGAATCTACTTGCTAATCATGGAGAAATGAGGCTGGGAAGATAGAGTAGTGTGTCTGAACAGACTACCAGCATTCTCAAGGACAGTAATTTAAAACTGGTTAATTAGATGAAAAATAAAATCAGTTGAAAAAATGTTAAAAATAAGTACCTTTAATTTATTTCAAATACATAAATGTTTATTCTCCAATCTTTTGATTAAGGGTCGGGTCTTTTTTGAATGTAGTTCCTTTATTGGTGTTAATACTGTTTTTTGTCATAAATGACAACTAATGCATTTGGACAATTTCCAGTTTAAGTTTCTGAAAGTGGAGCAAAAACTAAGGCACTTAATGAGCGTTCCAAACTAACCTCTTCCAGATATTTAAAAAATTTCTCCAGGAATTCTTCCAGATTGCTACCATTTTTTACTCTCTTTTATAGTTAACTTGCCACACCAGATTCAACAGCAATTTTTAAGTGACTCCTTGTTACCAATTCATGAAATTCACCTAATAGAAACGAGAGAGAGGCCTGTTTGGGAGGGTGGGCCGTTAGCCACCCACACCCCCAGCTGCATGCTCATGTGCTCTGGCATCAGCCAGCGTGTTTTATTGGGAAAAATAAATAATCTTAGCAAATCCGTTCTGTGGTGGCCAATTAAGATAGGCTACACTATTCTATGAGGTTTTGAGATTTCTTCAAACTTTAAACTTCCTTCTGTTTGTTTTTGTGGTTACTCCTTTGCCTAGCTCCCTATTATTAGAACAAAGGTTTCCTGAGGATATGTGTACTTGCTCAGAGGTTGTTCTCAGCTCACCTTTCCCCCTCACACCCTCTTCAGATTCTCTGGCTTGCTTATCCATGCCCTTTCTTCTCCCGCCTCTTTGATTTAATTCGTCAGCTGCCCTCCCCCAGCATGCCCACACCCACCTTCACATTTCCATTGCTGCCTGTTGTAAAGGCCAAAACGAAATGTCACCTCTCCCATGAAGCTGTGTCAGATTACCCAGCTGGGAGGAAATTCTTTACTCTGAATTTCCACGACTACTTTAGTTTTTTTAGTTTAGTTTAGTTTTATCTTTTGTATCACTTATCCCTTTTGCGCTTGTATTATGCTGATTTGCATACAGTCATTGTTCCCACAGACTCCATAAAGATGTGCCCTTTGACTGAGCTTGTAATCCCTGCCTCTCAGGATGCCTTGCACAAAGTAGGTGCTCAATTTATATTCACTTGAATGAATACACATGGAAAATACTTTATTAGTAAAAGCTATAGAACTTCATAGTGTAAGTTAGGCTCAAAATCCTATTGACTTTTTCAAAATATGCAGAACCGTAAATATTCCCTTTATGAGAATAGATTTTTGTTATAAATAAAAAGCTAAAAGTGCAGCTTAACATTTAAAAATTCTTAGACTATTTTTTAGTTCAGTAGATAAAGGGACAAATAATCCCAATATGTTAGCTATGATTTAAAATGTAATTAGCACCCACGTGAGACAGGGATGCCAATCTGAACTTTCGGGATCCATTGCTTACTAGGAATCTTTCTTGAGGTATTCTTTTTGGGAGTTGAGTATCAGCTTTTTGAAAATAGAACAATAAATTCTGAAAATTGTATAAGCTGCAACTCCAGCACTGTGGAAAAAACAGAAGCCAGTTTGCATCACCCATGCTGTGTGAAAGGTATAATACAAATCAACAGATAACCTGTCAGCTTCCTTCCAGTTCCTGCCTCTTAAGTGTTCACATTTGGCAGCAGCAGGCACCATAAGAACCTGACTTCTCCTAAAATAAACGTGACACTGTTTTCTTTGCACAGAAAAAAAGGAAGGAATGCTGGTAAAGGCTAAAGGGAAACGTAATAGTTTGACTTAATGAAAATTGGTAGAAATGCTCACTCTATTGGTACCATTGCGATAGCGAATAACATCTGTAATTGTATTACTTTAAATCTTCTGGGCATATTTCTTAGTATTAGCTGATAATGCACAGTTCCATCTGGAATAATGATGATACTGCATCTCCTGCATCGTGGTTTTGGGTTTTGACCCAAATGAGGAAGCTCTAAATCAGACTCTACAGAGTCTGATTCATAACTGGTAGACCCAACATGTATAGCATTAGCTGTTTATGATTTACAGATTTGAAATGGTTAAGGATATGGGGCTGGTACTGACTAAGATGCTGACCTCTCAGGACTGCTGATCCCTCTTCCAAAATTCACCCCTAGGATGGAAAGAGAATAGTGAGAAACCACGTGAGTCATGGGGGAGCGGTTGGAACTGCCGTGCTAGGGTTGGAGTGTGTATCTTTGGTCAGGAGCTGGAGACAGCCCAGCACGGCCATGTGAGGAAAGACATGATGTCTTGGGAGTCTGCTGTCCTCCTAGCCATTGCTTTGGGGAAGATAATGCCTGCCCCTCGTAGTTTAGATCTCTCTCTGATCCAGGTGTTCTCATGAGCAAACTCTGGGCTGGAACACAGACTCCCTGTGCTAACAGGGAACCGAGAAAAAGGGTGGGTCTCACTGATCTCCTTTAGGTCCTTCTGTTCCCTGCCACCTCAGACACCCAGGCTTAGACACTGCAGCCTCAAAGTGCCTCTTCCTGATGGTTTTCACTAGGAGAGCAAAGGGTGAGGGGAGTGTTTTTGAAGTGGGGAACGACTGACTCTAATTGCTCGGTACCTAGGACTCTCCATTGTGGGCTTATTCTCCACGCTTCCCACCTCTTGTTCTCTTATGAACCAGGGGCTGGTCTTCCACACTATGACTATTTGCCTGATACTCCCAGGTGAAAATGAACTCAAGGGCCAAAATAACAAGACATTTGAAGAGTGGACCATTTCAAAAGGAAAACAACATACTAGAAATATATTTTCAAAAAGAAGCAGAAATGTCAAAACAGATGAGCCAAGAATTTAAAATTAGCCAAAGTCATTGAAAGAGATAAGGGAAGAAATTAAAAATATAACCCCCAAATAAGAAAACATAAAAAGAGAGTAGAAAATATGTACAACAACTATATTAATAAAAGTTGAAGGAAAGACTACAATAGATAGAACAAATAACAATGGATACAGCTAGCTGAGTTATGAATTAATGAATTAAAAAACAAGATTGAGGAAATCTCTGCATATTATGTATATGCTAAGTAGGAATGATAACATAATAACCCCAGACTGGAAACACCCCCAATGACTATCAATAAAAGAGTAGATAAATAAATTGTAGTATATTTAAGCAAAGAAATATTGCTGAGCCATGAAAAGTAATAAAAGACTGATAAATACAGCATCATGAATAAATATCAAAAACATTAAACAAGCAAAAGAAGTCTGACACAAAAAGGGTACATACTGATGCTTCCACTGATGTGAAATTGAGTAACAGGCACAACTGACCTCTGATGCAGAGGTCAGTGATGGTAACCTATAGGTCCTATAGGTGGGACGTTGACTGGAAAGGGCACAAAACAACCATGTGGCTTCTATGTCTTGATCTATAATATCCTATATTTTGACCCTGGTTGTGGTAACATGGGTGTATGCACATGTAAAAAGTCTTAAAGATTGTGTGAGGTTGAAATAAAAGGATAAAAAAAGTAAACAAAATTGGTAATGAAGGAGCTCAGGAAATTTCACCCCAAAATATGAGTCCTTGGTAGAAAGAGTGTATTGAATTAAAGGCCCTTAGAGATCAACAGGCCTTGGAAGGGGCTTTCCCTGTTTCTTCATAAAAATCCAGACCCATCAAAAAGAACAGCCGACTTCCCTGTTATCTCAATATGTTACAGGAAAGAAGATCAAGAACGCAACTACACCTGGCCCAAATCATTTTACATTTTAGTGTCATACCCACCTCTCAGGTTAATTTAATTTCCAAAGAGAATCATTTACAAGCCAGTCTGTTTTTCCCCATTTTCCCCAAGTATCTATTCATCCTCCCTAGCAACCATTTATTGCCCCTAAACAGAATTACCTATATTTCTCATCTCTTCCTCCCCTCTAAAATGAGGGTATATAAATTTCTGGGCCCCACTGGGAAACTGGATAATCACTCTGTGATTCTCCCTGTGTGCGTGGTAAATAAGTCTTTTTCTCTAATTAATCTGCCTTATTGGGAGTTGATCTTTCAGCGAACCTTCAGGGTTGAAGGGGAAGTTTCCCCTCAACCGCACAATAAGTTATTGTCAACTGATAAATTGACTTTAAAAAAATTAAAGAAATAAAAAATATCGCTATAATGATAAAAGATTCAATTCACCAAGAAAATATGGCAATTTTAAACATGCATGCATCTAATAAAATAATCTCAAAATATATGAAGCAAAAAATGGTAGAATTACAAGGATAAGTTGATAAATCTGCCATCACAGGAGTAGCTTTCAACACATACTCTTGATTACTGATAGGTCATACAGGCAAAAGCTCAAAAAGGATGTGGAAAGCCTGAATAATACAATTGATAACCTTGATCTAATGGGTATATATAGAGTTCTACAACCAAAAGTCAGAGAAAATGCATTTTTTTCTTCAGTTCATATGAAGCATTTACAATTATCAAGTATTAGGCAACAAAGCCTCAGTAAATTTCAAATAATAGGTCCATATAGACCAAGAACTCTTACTACTATGTAATTAAGTTAAAAAATAACAAGATAAGGAAGATATCTTCACATATTTGGAAATTAAAAGACACACTTCTAAATAACCTAAAAGTCACAGGAGAAACCACGATGGAAATTTACTGAATGATAGTGAGAACACTATACTGAAAGACCTGTGGGATGCAGCAAAAGTGAAAGTTTTCTCACTTTTTATCTTCAAGAAAAATTTTAGTTTTATTTCTGTATAAAAGAAGAAAGTCTCAAAATTAATGAGCTAAATTATGTCTATTTTAAGAAGTTTAAAAAATGACAGAAGAAACCTTAACCTAATTAAGTTAAAGAGATAAAAAAGTAAGAGAAGTCCATGAAATACAATTAAAGGCACAATATAGAAAATCAAAGCAAAAAAAGTTGGTTCTTTGAAAAAATAGCAATAGACGAATTTCTTCCCAAAATGATCAATTGAAAAAGAAAATAGACCTAAATAATATAATGAATGTAAAGGTGAACATTAAGTACAGATAAAGTAGAAATTAAAGAGATACTATTAGAATATTATCAAAATTCTATACTAGCAAATTTGAAAGCATAAATGGACAAATTCTTGGAAAAATATAATTTACTAGTAATGACATCAAAAATAATAAACTTCAGTAGTCCTGTAGCTATTAAAGAAATTGAAGAAGTGATTATAATCTTCCCACAAAGAAAATACAAGACAGATGGTTTTACAGGCAAGTTCTAATAAACATTTAAAGAACATACTACCTCAGTTATATTCAAACTCTTTGCAATTATAAGAAGAAGAAATAATACCAATTCACTCCATGAGGACAGTGTAGCCATTATACCAAAACCAAACCAAGACAGTATGAGAATGAAAAAGTATAGGTCCATATTCTCATGAATAAAGAGGAAAAATCCTAAGTGAACAATGTATAAAAGGGGGGGAGGGTAGGGAGGACCTATATACTTATCTCAGTATATGTAGAAAAAGTACTTGATAGTATTCTGTTACAATTAATGATAAAAACTTCTTGGTGCATTAGAAATAAAAGGTATCGTTAAAAAAGAGTGTGTTTAAAAAACTTAGAGCAACATTTTCCAAAATAGGGGAAAAGTGAAAGTATTCCCTTAAAGAATGTCATGAGGAGACCCACTGTCACCACTTGCATTCGAATTTTATTGGGAGTACTATGCAGTGCAGCAAGGGGCAGGCCTGTGAGTCAGACTTTGCTGATTGTGCACCCTCTAGTCCACAGGAGCTGACCAGAGTCTCCGGGTGAGACTTGATATGCGTGCACTGAGAGTGGATGTTTCTCTCTTGCTTTTCACTTGTAAACTGTAGGAGTAGTCACTTGAGTTTTTTATTTCTTTGATTTTTTTAGAATTGATTTTCTCAGTTTAACTTTTCAAGCTATACAGTGGTGTAGTGAGGGGTTTTAAGAAGTTCATGTGTCACAAGGGCACAGAATAAAACTTGATGATCTATACTGATACGGTCTGAAAGTCTCTTTGTAACACCCTGGTCCCTATTCCAGTTACATGTGAATAGCACAGGAATAAAGCATTATTTGTTGCAGCACATGGAAGCAAATTGAGAAAAAAATTGGTTGATCAAGATAAAAAGTGTATGCTCTCACCACCAATGTGTTTTTAATTGAAAAAAATTTTAAATTCATCTGACTTGCTGGCATAATTTAGAAGAACTCAGATTTCAATCTTAGTAAAGCATACCTGTAATTCTGAGGATCACTGGGTAAAATCTCCCCAACAAAGTTATAAACTAGGCTGCTGTGCATTTTCCCAGGCTTAGTCATCTATAAACACACATTTATTGAATCATTTCTATGTTCTAGGCCTGGGCCACAAAGGCATGGCACATAGAGCTTCTGGCTAAGCAGCCCCCAGCCAGCAGGGCAGAGACAAACACATGCACACGTTAATTGCCACGCAGCATGGCCAAGATGACAGCAACATGCTCTGAGGGTCCAGCGGATAAGGCAACTGCCTTTACCCGGCTACAGCCTCTAGTGCTAAGAAGGTCACTTGCTTCACCATAGTAACTGTTGACGTGAGGTTGCGTCCTAAAATGAGCTGAGCTCAGCCCAGGGCTGCATTTGGGTTAAATCTGAAATCAGAAAAGTAGCAAAATCTGAAATTGTATTCAGACACAAGTCACAGAAGGTATAAAAATACTTGAATTCCACATGGGAAGATGGGAAGAGTAGACAAGAAAGAGGTTTGGTCTGGATGGACTTGGAATTATATGGATTGACCCCCAGTATCTCTCTAGGCCAAGAGAAAGTGGACCCTTCCCTTGCACAAAATACACACACACACACACACACACACACACACACACACACACACACACCCCATAGGTATATGTATTGGAGTTTAGAGAAGATACTGAGAGAGAGAGAGATTGATACCAACTTCAAACTGACTACTTAACACCCGGGTCAGGCCCCTCCATTGCTTGGGCTCGGGCACCTGCGCTGGGCCGTGCAGTGCTGCTGTGCGGAGCCTCCTCCCGCCTGGCTCGGGCTCCAGCGTCACTCTCAGGGGTTGCCGTATCTACAGATGTCCCTACTGGAATCCCGTCACCTGGCACTGGACCACACTCTGCCTACCCCTGGTTTGGATGTCCACAGGCTCCCAAAGTAGGGTATTTCTGATTACAAAGTGGTCCTCAAACTAACTTGACAGTTGGATGCCAAACATTTAATGATCAACCTTACTTCCTGAAAAAAAATTTTTTTTTTATTTCAGCATATTATGGGGGTACAAAAGTTTAGGTTACGTATATTGCCCTTGGCCCCCCTGCCACCCTGAATCAGAGCTTCAAGCATGTCCATCCCCTGGACGGTGTGCATCGCACTCATTATGTGTGTATACACCCATCCCCTCCCTGCCCCCCACTGAAAAATTTGAATTACATGTTATGGTTCTATGTCCTGATGAAAGATAAAGGTCTCCCACCTGCTTAGAGCTGGTAAGTGCATAGATCAAATTAATACAGTTATTCAACTAAGAAGAAAACAACTGCAGATCTGTTTTTATTCCATACTTAGAGAATTGTATGTCCCAAGTACTCTGACAGCAGTCACGAGTTTCCTTCCCTTGGCTTGATATATTAGGTGGGACGTTTCATATATTTGATTCAGTATGTGTTTGTGTGTGTATGTATGAGTATGTGTGTTGTGGAGCTTTCATATTATTATTCTAGCATTTCAGAATGGCTAAATTTCTATTATTTAGTCTCCAGATCTTATTTAGCATACATTGTTGGAACTCTGTCTTATAGAAGAGCAATGTTATTATTTATTGTTAGTTATGGAATGGTAATGTTTGCTAAATTGAAAACATTTCTGACAAGGTCTAATGTTTCACTTTTACTTCCATTCAACTATGAACTAGTTCTCATTTCTGAGAATTTGAACCCACCATAAGGTCTGCCTTCTGAACCTTCAAGGACCCTTTAGAAATTTGGGGTTTATGGTTTGGTTTGTGTAATTTTTGGTTCAGTTTTACTGTAAACATTCTTCAGCCCTTTTTCCTCTATATGCTTTCCCCAAGATGTCACATTACCTCTTTTAACTTCAGTTGTTACTTGTATTGGGAAGACCCCGGGTTTACTTATAAGCCGTTTGTCTCATTCCTAACTGCGTTAGTCCACTATCCATCTGCCTCCGTCATTCCTGGTTCTCACACCCTTTTAGATGCAAACAGCCCCTCCCCCAGAGGAATCCAGGCTTCCTCCACATTCCATGCACTACTTTTAGAAACACCTAGGCGTTCACATTTTCTCTTATCCCTGTAACTGCAGTTTGCTCAAATCGACACAGCCACAGTTCCCGATGAACTGTCACAGCAGGAGTGTAGGGACTGCAGAGCATCTCTAAATGTAATTTGGTGAATTTTTTGGATCTTCTTGTCCACAGATTTTTATAAGGAGTTGTGAGAATTAAGGAATAATGGAGAGATAAATGATTGAGTTGGAAGAAATAAAACATACTTCTAGAAGTTCGTGTTTATTCCCTCTTGTAAAAATGTTTCCAAATCTTAAGTGGGCAACAATTTTGCCCTCTCATATCCACTGAACTTATCAAAATTATAGCATAACTGAGTGTGCCTGGCAACGCCTGGCTCCTAGACCACTGCCAATAACAGTTCCTTCTTCACTTTCAACCGCCACTTCCTCTTCGAGGACCTCAGAATATTAGAATCAGATAATTAATCCAACTGATTCTGTCCATGGGTTGCTAAAGTAGAAGGAGCCTCAGTGCCCAATTATGTAATCAGATATGTGATGCTACTAGCATGCTTGGAGCTCTCTAAAATAAAGACAAAATTGCATCTCCATTACCCACATAAAAATGATATGGGCTCTTCTCTTTCACTTTTTGATAAACCAAGAGGGGAGGAATTAACATTGTAGCTAATGCCAAATTTACTGAAAAAGTGAGGCCAGATATAGAAATCCACCTTCTCCTCAGCCAAGCCACCTGACAAAGATGAGTGGGTAAGAGAGACATTTCCACTAGCTCACGTCCAGCCTTGACCATTTTTTTTAAAAAAAAATCACAATTAACAGCATTGAGAGGACGGGGAGAGGAGAAAGTGAATATAGGTGGGTGTAAGAGACAACAAATTTATCCACTGTGGATTGTTAATGTAATATTTTGTGAGCAAAGTAAATTTACATTCCCTGAGAGTGACAGATGAGGGTCAAACTGATTTAGGAGAAAATGCTTTTTTCATTTCAAAACAATCAAGAAATCATAATTTTGTCTTCCTCTGAGTTTGCATAAATTTTTCTTTGCTATGTGAAAGAGAGATAATATACTAAAGAAAGCCAAGCGATAATGTATAAAATAGACAAATCAAGAAGCGACAGAAAGCATTTTAGTTAGGAATATGGCATAAGAAAAATAGCCAAAAGATTCAAGAATTGTTGTTTCTAGGGAGTAGCAATACAAGATGGGGAGACACAGGGTGGGGTGAGTTTCTGCAATACCACTCTGGCTGTGTAATTCTAAGAGGTTCTAGAAACGTGTTCCAGCACAATTACTGACAAAAAGTATTTCAGGTCATACACACACAAAATGCTTTACCTCCAGGGCATGTGGTGGGAGGTGTTGATACCCCTCAGTCACAACCACAAGCACAGCCTGGGGTCCACCAAAGCTGGGCTCTTTGATGCTGCAGCAAGGGAGACCACAGGCTGTGAAAAGGGCGGGGCAGCCGGTAAAAGTGTGAAGTGTGGCCTGATTGTAAAGATTTGTATTAGGAGATATGGGGGGTCTTGTCAAGGAAGCAGGGGCTTTGCTCTGGGTTGGGTGCTGGGTGAGAGGAGGTGAGGAAATGGAGTAACAGAAGCTGCCGTCACTCAGGTTTGTGGGGAGAGAAGGTGTGGGGTGATTGCTGTGGTAGACACAGGGACTCTGTTTTTGTCTGTGCTCACAAAGGATTACAGAGTGGCTTGTGTTTTCCCCAATCCAGACTGCAATCAGCAATTTCTCCAAGGAGCCCTGGTTTCTTTCGTAGGGGAGAGTATCTAGAAACCAAGCTGTGGAGGGCAGGTAGGTTTTGGCATTGCTATTGGGCTGACACTACTCTTGGGCTCTTTCAGTGGACAGAGCTAGGAAATGCATTTTTAAAATTCGTAAGTTTACACTTATAACTTCCCTTTTAGCCACGTAACACAGAGTTCTTTCTGTCCTTCCCATATTTGTATCTCTCCTCCCCATAGTAAGAACCCTGGTTCCCTGTAACACCAGAATAAATATATCTACTCATTTCCTGTATCCTATATAACTTGAACAAAATAGTTTCAGAATCACTACATGAGTGCTACTACCAACAAGCTATTACTACTAAATACAGTTCAAGATTTTTTTCTTTTTGTAATTATTTTGGTGCTTAGAATGTAGCCCTAGTACTAGCAGTATATAGTCAGAGAACTGTGTTCAAAAGCGGCTTGCAGTGGATATTCATGATCACGCAAGAGTGACTTAATGGACGTTGGAGACTCAGGCGGGGGAGGGTGGGAGGAGGACATGGGATGAAAAATTACCTACGGGGTATAGTGTACACTATTCAGGTGATGGTGATGGATACACTAAAAGCCTGGGCTTCTCCACTGTGCAATTCAACGGTGTAAACAAACAAACAAACACTTGTACCCTCTAAATCTATTTAAATAAAAATGTGGCTTGAATTTTTTTTTCTGCATGGTTATATCTTTGATGTACACTTAGATTAATTTTTTTGTTTGTAGTCAATTTTAGTTTGATTTTTTTCATCTCTTCATTTAATTTTTTCTTTTGTCATATGAAGAAGTATTTTCAGACAAGTCTTGTTTCTATACTCCTCCACCTATTTCTACCAACTCCCACATATAAATATTGTTATTAGTTTATGGTTTATTCTTTTTGTATTGCTTTTTGCAAAATAAGCAAATATATATATTTTAATATATGTGTTTAATTTTCTACTCTTCCTTACAGAAAGGGTAGCATGCTGCACACATTCTTTTAGACTTTGTTTTTTCATTCAAAATTTATCACTCTATATCAGTTCATGGGGATCTTCCTCATCCTTTTGAGTACTCCATTATGTGCATGTACCGTATTTTATCCAACCAATTTCTCATGGATGGGTATTAAGTTGTTTCAAATATTTTGTTCTTGTAAATAATGCCACAATCATTAAAAGCCTGCTCCTGTGTTGTTTTAGACTTGTAGAGGTATATGTTCAAAGCAAATTCCTAGAAGTAGAGTTGCTGGGTCAAGGGTAAATGCACAGGTAGTTTGTTAGCTCCTTCCAAATTCTTTTGTTAAAACATTGCCAGGTGAGTCTCCCACCCTGGAGGTATATGAGAGGGCTGTCTCCCCGCAGCTGCTAGAGGAGACGTGGTTACATGCTGGCTCACACTCTCTCAGCCTACCTGAGTTCACCTGCAGCTGAAATAGATAGTTCCCACCTCAAGCACCTGTGACTAACTGGGTCCACATGGGAGCCCTGTTTCTATGTAAAAGTGCAGATGTTGAAAGAGATTGGTTTGTTTGAAGAACAGAATAAAATTCTCTGCTCTGAATGTGAGCAGAATGTATAATTTTGGAACTCATAAAGATGCATTGTGGACAAATTGAGAAGGGCATCTTATGCCATTTGCAAGACACAACCTCAAATGGAAGTATCTGGTGCTATGTCAGACATGTACAGAGTCCTTTGAATTACATGCAGTGTTATCTCTCTGAAACTGACTTCAGCAATGACTTTATCTGCCTAAAAATCAGGCACATCAACATACTTTCTATGCTTAACTACTTGCATTCAGAAACTATTCAGTTCAATCAATACTTATTGAAGTTTACATTTTCATAGATGTGCAAAAATAGATTATACAAGATTTGACTGTAGCACATATTAATCCATACAACAAATATTCACTTATTCTTTTATTTAAAATTTCTTGTCTGATTGTAAAAATAGTATATTTTCATATTAAATTTGTAAAATAAGCAGAAGTTCATGAATAAAAATATATAAAGATTGCTTTTAATGCACCAACCCAGATAGAAGCACCATTTACATCTCGGTATCATTTTCATTTGTGTAATTACTCAGTAAAGTAATTCTCTAGTGGTAGGAAAAATGTCAGATTCATTTAAAAAGTCTTTATCAAATAAAACATGCTCATTATAGAGAAAAAAGAAAAATATCATTCATGTTCTACCACTTTAAACTGATTTAATGTATTTCTTCCTAGACTTTTCTTTCTATGTATATATTTAAACTTTTGTATTATTAGCCCTTTGTTAATATAATTTTGGTGACTGTTTCATCAAGTGCATATATAATAAGTCCTTAAGGAACGAATTGGTAAATAGCACTCTTGAAATGTAAAGCTTTAAATCTAGACAAAGTGTTAGAAACAAGTTTTATAACACATCTATGTCATGGTTGTGCACAGTAAAATTTTGTAACAAAATAGCATAAGAGATGGTGTTATCAGAGATATCCAGTTGGGAGTAGGAAAACTACTCCCAATGCTACACAAAGAGAAGCATGAAATGCCAAAATAGTAGGAGAAGAAAGACTTCTCAGAATAGAAGTAAAGAAGGGAATTCATAGAAAAAGTTATTTCTAGAACCGTTTCTGTGATGGAATCAACAGTGCATCAAAGTAGTTTTACATTTGCATTTCCCTGAAATTTTTCACACATAAGAAAGAAAAAACCCTTAACTGTGTTGTCCTCTATCCCAAAGAACAGAATTGGCAATGATATGCTAATATGGTAATTATATGCTTCTTAAATTTGGCAGGAATTACTCAATATTTAAGGTGTATAACTTTGCCAAACATAGTGTATCTGTAGGATGAGTTTGAGCAAGATTGAAGTTAAACATCAAACCTTGGGTAATGAGGGAGGAACATGAAACCTTCAGCATGGTTTGACAAGCTTATGTGGCATCTTCTTTCTCTTCCTCTAGTCAGGTACTGTTACCTCACCTTCTGGATGCAGCCTGGACAATTCCCCAGCTTTCATAAAAGTTGTGGAGAAGAGGGAACTGCAAAGTCCTACCTGTGCTGCTTTATATCTGTATCACAATCTGTTTGAGGTAGGAGAAAGTAGCCAGTTAAGAAACGTTAACTCTCAAAAGGTCAATTTAAATACTCTTCCTACTCATGCTTAAAAGGTGAATGGGTCCCCATTTCCCACTCCCGACAGGTGCCGCCTGGCAGTGGATCTGGTCTGAGCATCGAAGAACCAACCATAAAAGTTATGATATGTTATTGCCTTCTTTTTTATAATTGAAATTTTTATTAAGATAATTGTAGATTCACATGCAGTTGTGAGACATAATACAGAGAGATTCCATCTACTCATTACCTAGTTTCCCACATGGTAACATCTTACAAAATACGGCACAATATCACAAACAGGAATATTAACATTGATGCAATCCACCTACATCATTCAGATTTTCCCAGTTTTACTTGTACTCATTTGTGTGTGTGGCGTGTACCTTTATTGTATTAAGTCATATGAGATGCGTAAGTATTGTGTATTGATAATAATTGTATTACCTTCTGTACAATTTTATGACCTGTGTAGGTTTTTGTATGCACCACCTTTATTCCTAAAAGTTTAATTTTTTACATGTTATACTTAAGTCTGTGATACATTTTGAGTTAATTTTTGTATAAGGTGTGGAGATTAGGTTAAAATTCATTTTTCCCCTATAGATGTCAAATTGCTTCAGCACTATTTGTAGAAATGCTATCCTTCTTCCATTAGATTGCTTTGCTTTAAAAAAAATCCTTAATGCCAGGCACGATGGCTCATGCCTATAATTCCAGCACTTTGGGAGGCTGAGGCAAGAGGATTGTTTGAGGCCACAAGTTCAAGACCAGCCTGTGCAACATAGTGAGTACAAAATTCTTTTAAAAAAATTGCCTGGGTGTTGTGGTGCCTGCCTGTAGTCCTAGCTACTTAGGAGGCTGAGCTAGGAGGACCACTTGAGCCTAGGAATTCGAGGTTACAGGGAGCTATGCTCATGCTACTGCACCCCAGCCTGAGCGACAGAGCAAGGCTTGTCTTCCGCCCCCCCCCAAAAAACCCTTAAAAAATCAGTTGGGCATATTTGTGTGGATCTATTCTAAATTCTGTTTGAATGATTTATATGTTTATTCCTCTGGCAATACCAGGCTGTCATGATGACTATAACCATTCAGTAAACCTTAATATTGGGTAAAGGGATTTTTCCAACTTCATTCTTTTTTGTCAAGATTATTTTAGCTATTCTAGGGCTCGTGCCTTTTTGTATAAATTTTAGAATAATCTTATCTCTGTCTATACAAAATCTTACTGGATTTTGACAGGAATTGCATTAAACTTTTAGGTAAATTTAGAGAGAGCAGATGTCTTTACCATTTGAATCTTTAGATCCATCAACACAACATGTCTCTCTCCATTTATTCAGGACTTTGATTTCTTTCATCAAAATTTTCTAATTTTCAGCATAAAGATCCCATATATGTTTTGTTAAATGTACCTAATTCCTTTATTTTATTTTGAGTGTCTGTAAATAATAGTGTGTTTTTAATTTTAATTTCCCTATGTTCATTGTTTATATATAGCAATGTGATTGGTTTGGGGGTGTTGATCTTATATACTGCAAAGTTGCGGGACTCATGTATTAGTTCTAGACTTTATTTGTGGATTTCTTGGGGTTTTCTACATAGACAATCATGTCATCTGTAAATAGCAATAGTTTTATTTCTTCCTTTCCAATCTACATGGCTTTTATTTCTTTTCTTGCCTTATTGCAATGACTGGAACATCCAGCACTATGTTGCGTAGCATTGGTGAAAATGGATATCCTTGCCATATCTCCATTCTTAGGGGAAAAGCATTGAGTCTTTGTAGCTGTAGGTTTTTTACAGGTTATTTTTATCAAGTTGAGGCAATTTGCCTGCTACTAACTTGCTAATAGTTTTTATTGTGAGTGTATGTTATTCTGTCAAATGCTTTTTGTGTTTCAATTGATAGGATCACATGATTTTTCTTGTTGCTATTCTAGATTACATTGATTTTCAAATGAGAAGTGACATTGGACAGGTATAGAAGGGAGTAGGCTATATAAGACTTTGAAAACAAAATTGAAGTGTTTAGATTTGAATCTATCACACAGCATGTTCCAAAGTGTGCATGTGCTAATAAATGATATATAAAAATATAATTTAATGGTCAAATTAGAGTCATCCATCATATAATGATGTTTTGGTCAATGGTGGACTGTGTGGCAGTGGTCCCACAAGATTATAATATTGAATTTTTACTGGACCTTTCCCATGTTAGATATGTTTAGTTACACAAATACTTAGCACTGTGTTACAATTGCCTACAGCATTCAGTGCAGTAACATGCTGTGCCAGTTTGTGCCCTAGGAGCCATAGGCTGTACCGTAAAGTCTGGGAATGTAGTAGGCTGTGCCATCTAGGTTAGTGTAAGTGCACTCCATGATGTTCACACGACAAGGAAATTGCCTAATGACACATTTCTCAGAACCGATCCCTGTCATTCAGCAATGTACGATTGTACAGTAAGTCTTAACATCATCTATAGGTTCTTGGAAACTGTGACTTAAGTGAAACAACATATAACAAAACTAATTTTAACATAGGCTAATTGACATAAATAAGAATTAAGTTCTTATGGCATATTTCTGGTCACAAAAACATCACCAAACTTCTAAACAGAGACCCCAAACACTCCTAATGTTAAGCCTTGAAATAAATGTGAGCTACACATACATTTAAGAAAAATTAATAAAAACAAGTAAGATAATTATTAACCTAATTATTCAAGTTCAGGGTCGTGGTTGGCTGGAGCCCATCCTGGCAGCTCAGGGCTCAAGGTGGGAACCGACAATGTAGGCATACGCCAGGTAACCTAACGTGCACATTTGGGGACGTGGGAGGAAAGTGGAGGGCCTGAAGAAAACCCATGCAGACATGGGGAGGACGTGCAAACTCCACATAGACGGTGCCCTTGGACCGTCTCATCGACTTTATAAACAAATGTTGTTGAAAGAAAGGACATTATTTGAGGACCTGCTGCAGTTTGAGAAACGGTGGGTTAAACTAGGCTCAATAGGCTTCTTTGCTGCTGGACTTACTAGAGCTTTTAATATGCTATGTTGAGTGATTTCTGCATCTCCAAAAGTGGAATAAAGTGTGTAGAGTTTCCTAATCCTGTTTATCCCCCAAATTAACATTTTCTAGGATGTCAATAACAATTGGAGGATGCACTTTGGGAAACATTATCACGGAAAATCATTTTGCCAATTAACATTCCTGACCCAAGGAGTGTTGTAAAAGAAGGGTGCTTACCTGCGGAACTCCAGCAAGATTCCTAACTGCTGTGATGCTCGTTTTATGATCTGTTACGTGGGGGGAAGGTGACTCCTATGGGCGGACAGGGGGCTGTCAAGGTTAAGAGCGTCAGCTCTGTAGTCAAATATCTGGGTTCAAATCCTGGCTTTGCCACCTAGAAGCTATGGGGGACATTGGGCAAGTTACTTAACCACTCTGTGCCTCAGTTTTCTCAAATGTAGCATGCATGAGCTTAGTTGTAGTTCCTGCTCTCGTAAGATTTTAAAAAGGGTTAAATGAACGAAACATGTAACGCGTTAGAGACGTGCTGGGCACATAGCAACCATCCCATAGTCATGACGTGGGATGTGTATAGTCGGAGTATTGAGATGATTAGCAAAGCCTCTGACCATCAGTATCGTTACTCAGAAGGCAGTCGTTCCGAAAATGCACCCGAGGGCCATGCAGGGTAAGTTAGGAGAAGGTGAATCTCTGGGTGCCCCACACTGGGTGCTTTGAGGGCCAGTTGTGAGAAGGAAAGTAAAGAGGAGGAGATTGCTCTTAAAAATATGTTCATGAATATGTGGGGTTAAAAAGGACAACGCAAAGATGACATCAAGGTTGAGCTCCGGTGCTAGGGAAATGGGTCTTGTAGCTTCTGTGAATGACGTGGGTCCTGGATATCAATGTGTGAGACAGAGGATTTTAGTATTCCGGTTAAAAGATGATAGTTATTTTAATTTCTGGCTTTAATAAATGTAGGGAAAAAAAAAGAGTTTCAGACTGTTTATGAAGTGCCTGATTACATAGGAAAGGAACGATCTGATTACATAGTTGTACTACAAGGAAAATTATGCCCATGACGCAACTTTGAACTTTGAGGACATCTCAGCTTTTTATTTAGGGCACTGAAGTGATCGAATGGCTCCTCTGAGAGGAAATTAAGAAAGAGAAAGGCATGCTGGTGCTCAGAATGAAGAAGAGAAACAATACAAGAAGGAAGAATTGAAAAGGTCCTTAGAGAAATCAACATGCATAAATTAAAGGATGAGAGAAGAGGAAAATGTAGTTGCAATAGCAGAGAGAATTTCAGTAAATGGGATCTCAGTAAAATGACTTAGAATAAGCCAATGTATAAAATTTAACACACTCTGAATACATAATCATGGACTTTAACCCAATTTTGTTTTCATCTCATTTCTCATTTTCTTATACAGTGCCTTTAGATCCTAACCTTCAGGAACCTGCAGGAGCCCAGAATCAGAAAGTAATAAGTCTGACAACATTTGAACAAAGAATATTTTAATGAATTGGTATCTTTAGTTAATAACATATTAAATGTGTGTGTATTGCTTAACTCCAGTGAAAATTTTTTCTTCTTTCTGTCTCTGTTTTGCATGATCTCTTCCTCGAAATCATCTTTTCCCGCAGCCCTCAGGACACCCGGCCACATGCCGAGCGCCACGGACAGGCGGATTTTCCCAGATGGTTCTGCTTTTTCTGTTCCAAGCACTAGGGCTTTGAATAAGCCACAATCAACACTTTGGGGAAGAAGGAAGGAAACTAATTTGTATTTGGCTGGTGTAGTACCCAGAATAATGACCACCCCCCAACGATGTTCACATCCAGTCCCTGGAACTGTAACTATGTGAACTTTCGTGACAAAGGGACTTTGCACATGTGATGAAGGTTCAGGACTCTGAGGTGGGGAGATCACCCTGGATTACTCGAGTGGGCCCCACGTCATCACAAAGGTCCTTGAAAGTGGAAGAGGGAGGCAGACAGGAAAGTCAGAAGATGGGACTCGGGAATAATGATCAGAGGGTGTGACCTCGCTGACTTTATTTTTTATTTTTATTTTTTGAGACACAGTCTTGCTTTGTTGGCTGGGTAGAGTGCAGTGGTGTGATTATAGCTCACTGTGGCCTCGAACTCCTGGGCTCAAGCGATCGTCCTGCCTCAACCTCCCCAGTAGCTGGGACTAAAAGTATGGTTAATTTTTCTATTTTTGTGTAGAGATGGCATCTCACTGTATCCCAGTCTGGTCTCGAACTCCTGGGCTCAAGCGATCCTCTCACCTAGGCCTCCCAAAGTGCTAGGATTACAGGCGTGAGCCACTGCGCCCGGCCCTTGCTGACTTCAAAGGTGGGGCGAGGGGCCGAGAGCCAAGGAGAGCAGCTGGCAAGGGCCGGGAAGCAGACCTGTGCCCAGAGCCTCCGAAAGGGCATGCAGCCCTGCTGGTGTTTCGACGTTAGCTCCGTGAGACCTGTGTTGAACTTCTGACCTAAGATTTACGTTGTTTTAAACTGCTATATCTGTGGTAATTTGTTACAGTGGCATGTAGAGAACGAATACAGCAGCTATAAATACCTAAATTATGCCCTGACAGAGAGAGAGAGAGACGAAGAGTGAGTGCACAAAGTGGGAGGTAGGAGAGAGAGAACCCCAGAGATAAGACAGAAATAGAGAAGAGACCAGAGCAGCAGAACTGCCCGGATAGCCAACCCACAGAATGATGGGGAATAATGAGCAGATGTTGTTTAAGCTACTAAGCTTTGGGGTCGTTTGCAATTTAGCAACAGAGAGGTCGGTAGGTGAGCCCCGGTTCTGGCCGGGGAGGCATGGGGTGTCTGCCGTCAGAGGTTGTCGTCACTGGTGAGGGACACTCACAGGAAGGAACAGGTCATGCTTTTCTGCCACTAGACCTTGTCCTGAGGTTGCCCTCCCAGAGCTGTCACCACTGTCCTGGAGAGGAGGATAACGAGGGTCTGAGGTGCTGAGCGCCTGGGCCCAGCAGGGCTGTGTGCTGCATCAGGGCCCTGAGGACGGGCGGGGGGGGGGGGTGGTCCCACTGCTGGCCAAATGGGGATGGGGCCTTGCACTCGAGTCTCTCTGCAAAGCCCACACTCTCTTGCTCACAGGATGGCAACTCTTGCTTGCTCTCACTACGCAGCCGTGATGCAGAGTGCAGTGTTATCAGATAGACACAGTACGAAGGGACAGGGAAACAGAGGAGAAAGGAATGAGCTTTGTCAGGGGACTGTGGCTGGGGGGAAGAGATAGTGGATATCTGCAAGTCCCTGTTTGTCCATTTAATCGTGCTGACTGTGGCTTCCTGGTGTCATCTAGAAAAAATTCCCAGAGAAGAACTTAGGACTTACCCAGGCTTAATACACCAGGTCTGGAGTCCTTAAAATGTGTGTACAAGTATATATTTCCTTGAAACTTGGAGAGCATCACAAGAGGGAAAATTAAGGACAGTGGCCAAGGGAGTCGTGGGTGAAGCTTACTGGGCTGTTGGCAAGGCTAAAACCAGGTGAGAAGCTGCCTTGGATTTCTATAGTAGGTAATATTTTTGACAAGGGTTCATGCATTGTGTTATTTTTATGGGGACGTGTGTTGCAAGAAGTTCTTCACTTACTATATTATAGAAGCGTTACATCCCTAAATATAGACCTGCGTAATCATTGAAGAGCAGCATCCTATCCCATTATATAGACTTATCATGATTAATTCAACCAGTCCACTAGAGATGGGCATGAACATTATTTCCAGTTTTTATTCATAAAAAATACTGTAGAACATTTACATATTTTTAAACTTACATCTTTGCTAAATTTGCTAAATTTACTCTTCCTTAGGGTAAATATCTTGAGGTTGCTTTGCTGGGTTCAACGATATAACAAGTCTGTACTTTCCATGGCTTCACTCTCTATATTAATACATATAGAAAATGTATACTCGTTTATACTTGGACCAACAGCATTTGGGAATCTATGTCTTCACTCATTCTTGTTAACAATGGGCATTATTGTTCTTTTTGTTTATACATTTGCAAATTTGATATGCAAAAATTAGTACATCATTGTTTTAACCTTTAGTGATTATAACTGGTAAAAGTAAATGCCCTTTTACATTTTTCTATTTATATTCCCTCTTTGTGAACTAATGTCCACTGTCTTCTGCCTATTTTTCTTTAATTTTTTTTTTTTTTTTTTTTTGAGACAGAGTCTCACTCTGTTGCCCAGGCTAGAGTGCCATGACGTCAGCCTAGCTCACAGCAACCTCAAACTCCTGGGCTCGAGCAATCCTTGTGCCTCAGCCTCACAAGTAGCTGGGACTACAGGCATGCGCCACCATGCCAAGCTAATTTTTTCTGTATATTTTTAGTTGTCCAGATCATTTCTTTCTATTTTTCGTAGAGACGAGGTCTCGCTTTTGCTCAGGCTGGTCTGGAACTCCTGACCTTGAGGGATCCGCCCGCCTTGGCCTCCCAGAGTGCTAGGATTACAGGCGTAAGCCACCACACCGGCCCAAGTTTTTCTATTGGGGTAGTTGTGGGTTTTTAATTTTTTTGTCTTTGATACTTTAAGCGCTTTGCATTTAGCAAACATTATACTGCTGTCTCTCATAACTTTCATATATCCCTCTCCCAATTCTCCTACCTTTTTGCTTTGTTAATGTATGCCAGGGTTCTAAGTTTTTATGTAGAAAAAGCTATCACATTTTCTCTGTTTTCGGTTGACCAAAACCAAATATACATATATATCTCAAAACCAAAACCTCATTTCTACCCTCAAGTTTATACAACATATTCTCCTTCTCATTCATATTATTAATACATTTGAAATTTATGCTGATATAACAAGTGAGTGTATTAATCAGGGTTCTTAATTATAACATTTCCAAGTAATTCCAACTTGGGAAGGAAGTGACATTAAAAAGATGCAGCAGGCAGGATAGGGGATAGGTCACAGAATGAATGGCAGGGGGTGGGGGAGAGAAGCTTGCTTGATGCAATTCAGCCTTCAGCAATGTCCCCAGCCCTGCGCCCGGGGGCCTGGGGAAGGCATCACTGCAGCTGGCACCTGACTGCTTGAGCCTCCTGTTCCTGGTGGGCTGCATCTGGGGGCTCCACGGAGCTGCAGCCCCTGCAGCCCTCTGGCCAGAGTGGCCCTCTGTGGCTTTGCTTCTTCCCTGCTTGGAGTCACCAAGCTTTTGATTCACATTGTGAGGGCACAGATGTATTTGGCAGAGCCTGGGTCCTGCGTCCCGGCCCCAGCTGTAAGGGAGGCTGGAAAAGGGAGTATCTGGCCCTCGCTGGAGTATCTGGCCCTCGCTGGGCACGCAGAGGTTGTGCTGCCCAAGGGGCTGCCTGAAGATTTTCCACAGGGCAAGTCAGCTTCTCTAACCCTGTGTGTTAGGACATCAGCTCTTTCCCTACTGAACTGAAATGCCACCCTTGTTATATACCAAAGATCTATAATTCTTCAGGTCTGTTTCTGAAATCTCAATTCTTACACCGTAACATTGTAGCTTTATAATACATTTTGATGTCTGGTGGTGACAGTTACCCAGCCCTACTTTTCTTCTTTTTAAAAAAGTACTTTGCTCTTCTTATGCATCTAGACAGAGCTCTTGCTAATTAAGACATTTTTATTATGTGAGCATTCACAGACACAAAACACACTGAGTACAGGGGATAAGCATGAATATTAATAAATATCCCCAACCAACTTCTTCTGAAGGCCTGGTCATCACAGAGTGTAGTCAACAATGCCTCGTGATCAGCCGTTCACAGCCCGACCTGCTTGAAAATGCAAAAGATTATAAAATTCCAGGTAAATTAAAAAAAGTGTCTTTGATATGTTCTTCAAATAGGGTCTTTCCCTGGAAGAACATAACATGTACCATCATTATTTAAAACTTTTTATTTCCTTTGATAGAATTTACAATTTTTTTTGTTTAATTCCTACAAATTCTTGAGGGACCTTCCTATATATATATTTACACACACATTTATACCTACATATATGCATGTATGTATAATTTTTGCTGCTCTTTTGGGTATGACATACAATAAAACTGTTGAATCTTATAAAATTATTTTGCTAGATGACTTATTTCTTTTATTTTTTACTTGATTCTTTGTGTTCTCTAGGATGAGCATCTACAAGTAATAAATTTTTAAGTAATTTTCAAGATTTACAGTTCCTATTCCTTTTTCAACTTAGTACATTTAATGAAAACTGCCAGAATATGTTAAATATCAGCAGTGATTGTAATCATCCTCGTCTTACTTGGGAATTGAATTGAGGTTCCTCTAGGGTCTCACCATCAAGCTTGCTGTTAGTTTCTAATCAATTCTTTTTATCAAGCTAATGAAATTCCAAAATTGCCTTGAGTGTTTATCAGGAAAGGATATTTAAAACCATCAAGTGCCTTTTTGGCATTTACTGGATCAAGTGCTATTTTCTTATGTTGATCATAACCGCCATTTGTTTATTGAAGAACCTGAGACATTTGTCCTGTAGCAGCTCTTGCTTTCTGTGTTTACTTCATTGCTTCCTCATGGTGTCCTTCGACTCAGTCTCGTATTGCCTGTGTTTTCTGTGCATTAATAGTTACTTCTAGAGGCGAGGCTGGGTTCAGGCTTAGTAGCTACCTTGGGGAGAGAACTTTCTAGGTGGCGCTGTTCTCTTCCCACGGCATCACACTGGGACCCCCTGACGTCCGTTTGTACCATTTTTAGTGAGGTTACGGTTGATCCGAGGGCTCAGGTATTGTCAGTCAGCAGTACCTTTCATTATAAGCTTCCCCATTAACCTTTCACCTAATGGTTGTAGCATCTATTAACAATTGTCCCGACCTATTATTGTAATAGGGGTTGCAAAATGGTGACAAAAAATAACTATGATTTTTTTTTTTTTCACTTGGCAGCTGAATTTTTCTATAAAGAGAAACTTGGGTCACCTTGAATTGGAGTTTATCCAGGAAAGGCAGGATAGATGCTTAAACCTTTCTCTTTCTTTCCTTTGTTAGAACAGTGAGTTGGTGCCTTGGTGACCTTAGAGAAAAAGAGGCAGGAGGTAGTTAATGTGATGCTCCACCAGTGAGGTGATGACTTTGCCGTGGTTCCTATTTCTGCCAACTACTTGTAAGGTTAAAGAATATTTTTGCTTTTAAATTGTTGAAAAAGCCTCCTGCAAGGGTCACGAAAAGAATGTTGGAGGGAGGAGTCTTGTTCACCTCTCTCTGTGAGTGGTAGATAATCTTCATTCTGCCTCACTAATTATCCGCTCTACACCTCCGTTGGTCGTCCTGGTTGGAACATTTAGTGCACCTGTTCTCTCGTGGCGTAAGGCAATTTCACTGGGCTGGTTATTTTTACTGTTTGTTTTGTGTGACTTGTTATTGATCATGTGATCTTTTAACATTTCCCCTATGTGCTGAGTAGAATTATGTAGCTTCATGTTGGGGAGAGCAATGTTGCATCCCTGGGACCAAGGTTTTGGGATGCCTGTGTCCTTTTGGGAACTATACAAAGTGAATTGTTATTTCTATTATAAGATTTCAAGAGCCTCTGAGAACAAGCTGAAAAAACCAGATAAGATCACCTCTACAGAGAAACAACAAAAGCTGTTTCCACTCTTTCCCCCTTAATAATCGCAACAAGTTTATTATGGGATATGGGTAATAATAAGGAGGAAGATTTGTCTGCGTGTTTGCATATGGACACTGAGTTAGGGAGTGATTATAAAAGAGAGAGTAATTTGGGAAAACTACCTAGCCTATAACAATGTGGATTTTGTGAGTCAGGGAGTAGGCAAAAGAAACTTTCAAGCCTAGACCCCATAGATGTAAATATCACCTACTGTAACAATAGGCACCAACATTCCACCCATTGTGCATCATGTGGGTAGACGGTGACTGTTTCAGCCAATGTTTGAAGTTCAGTTGACGGCCCACTGAATCATTCTGAGGACTAGTTGACTCAAGTCAATAAAGTTTATCTTTGGGTTTGTCCTGGCAAATCAGTGTGTATTTTGGATCAAGGCTGCTTTTGTCTTATTCTTTGGGAAAATAGAAAGTTGAGGCAAAAAATCCCCCACCAAAACCCAATAACAGCAGATTAAAAAACAAGAAGGAATTGGGGTTGCAACTAGAGTGTAGAATACAAGCCGTGAAACCTAACAGACGAAGTCACTGCATTGCTTCATCCTCACTCAACAAATATTGGTTGATACCCGCCATGTGCAGGGCACTGTGTGAGGCCCTGGGACTTTGGGCCTTGTCCAGAGGGGTTTATAAGGTCTAGTAAGAACTGCAGCAGGTATACAGGCAACACAATAGGATGTGTTGAGTGTTTCAGGAAGGACGTATTTGCTGTTTTTGGGGAACTCCCAGGACAAACAACTAACCCATTCTTGGGGGCACCAGGGAGAGAGGACCTCAGGAGATACATCTGAGCTGAGAACTGCTGGATGGCAGAGGGCAAGGGAAGCCCATGTGCAAAGGCCCTGCCCCATCAGAGTATGGCCCTCCAATGATAAAGTGTTAGGTGGGTCCGGAGTGTCGGCTGCAAGTGAGCAGCAGAGTTGTGAGATGTGAGCGTGGAGAGGGTGGCAGAG
Source organism: Lemur catta (assembly GCF_020740605.2). Taxonomy (NCBI): domain Eukaryota; kingdom Metazoa; phylum Chordata; class Mammalia; order Primates; family Lemuridae; genus Lemur; species Lemur catta. The sequence goes on along the minus strand of NC_059143.1, from coordinate 49,856,707 downwards.
ATCAGTCACACAGGCCTTGCAGGTCAGGAAGAAGTTTGGATACCCTCTTGAGGATCGTGGGGCGTTGAACGGAGTGACGAGAGTGGGGCAGGTGTTTTAGAAGGCTACTCCTGGCCCGCACCTGTGTACTGACAGGCAGCGCTGCGCTGTCTCCTCCATCCTTTCAGACATACCGTGGTCTAGCAGCCGCGATGCTTAAGTAAATGTGGGGCACTGTAAGCGCCTTCTCATCTGCCAGATGATCCTCCCTTCCCAGTGTGTCTATGAATTTTAAAAACTCTAGCCTCAGCCACGGTCCTTCATGGTGGTTTAACCAATAGGAAGCCTCCATGACCTAATAAATCAAAAGAGTAAATAAAACTAACTTTGCCATCCTCTGCTACAGCTAAGAAACTGTCGTGTTTCTAAGACAAAGAAGGTGCTAACCATGTGAAGACAGTTCTTAAGAATGAGAGGCAAAGAAAAAAAGAGAAAGTATCTAGAAAGTAGGACCGAAACACGCTTAGATATGGGCAGAGATCAGAAAGCTTCCTGACTTTAAGACGCTACTGAGTATGGCGTGCTTTGATTTGCAGAAAAAAAAATAGGGAAGAAAAGGCAAAGAAACCAAGTTCAAGGTTTTGCATGTGGTTTCCATTTAGAGTTAGAACAGAGAATAAGAAGTGCATCTTTTTGAATTGTAGAATCTTAGGGGAAAAAGGGGAACAGAATTCTGAGTTTGGAATGAGTCTGAGCAGCTGAAATGGTAAAGATGTTTCCAGAAGCAGGTAGGCTTCTTGACTTCAAAAAACATTGCTTCATGAAATATTAGTGCTTTACTTCGGCTGCTACCCTAAGAAGCTCTGGTGGAGAGAAGAGCTCACAAGCACAGGAAGAGTCAGCTGCTGAGTGGGACGAAAGCTCTCTGCTGCTCCGGCAGCGCTAATTAAGGGAGCCTGCAGTGACCACGAGGGGGTGAGGCTAAGAGGCCGCGATAAACAGAGCAAGATAAAAGCCCTTAACCAAGACACAGACGGGAAGAGGAGTGAGAGCGCACAGCACTCACATCTCAAGGTTAGTGACCTTCTCAGAAAGAAAGACCAGATGTGTCCGAGTTCACACTTTTAAGTTAATCGTGTGCGCAAGGGTGGGGGCTGCCAGTAAAACTGCGTGACAAGGAGATGCAGCAGGGAAAGAGCTGCAGGAAAAGCCGTAATGAGTTCCATGGGTGATGCTCTGCAGACCTTGTTAAGTTTGGCGATGGGCACGGTTTTTAGAGAGAAGGTGCACTTTAAGTACTTCCCAATCTGCTTCTAGAATAGTATTTTTAATAGATCCGATAGTATATATAGTTCTTGAGGATAAGAAAATTGAGCTGATTTTACTAGCATCTGGGCTATCAAGCTAAACTTTCCTTCTCTTGAGAACAAGTAAGGATGAACTTAAATAATAAATGTCCACTAGCTAAAGATTTATTATCCTACTCAAGAGTTGGGACATTTTTCTGTAAAGGTCAGATAGTTAATACCTACAGCTTTGTGGGCCATATGGTGTCTGCCACAACTCAACACCGCTCAGCTTGGCCACTGTGGCACAAAAGCAGCCCCCGACAACATGTGAACAGATGAGCGTGGCTGTGTCCGGCTGAACTGCCTGCGCAAGTCAGGCAGGGGCCGGGTTCGGCCCAGGGCCGTGGCTTGCAGACCCCTGTGCTAGCGGATGCCTGCTGAACCCAAACTGCAGTCTCTGCTTTGAATGGAAGTAGGGTTTTATCCTTCACTCAGAGTCGTCCAACTTCTGGGGACAGGGGCATGACTTACCAGAGTTCTAAGGGTGTCATGGTCACAGGAAGCCACATGTCCCTGATTGGAAAGATTCTCATAGTGAGATTCATCGAGGGTGGAGCAGAACCCCAGGCTGCTGTTGAAATCGTACTGGGGGCACGAGCCTCCCGACAGCTCGGACGTCCCGGCAGCAGGCACACAGTCGAACCCTGGCCCCTGACCACAGGGGGAGGGAACGGAGGACCTCACCTCTGTGACCTCCCCCGCCCCAGTCACTTGCTCTCAGAGTTGAGCACGGGCTTTCTGGTCCCCAGCGTGTGGACAGTTGCCGGAGCAGGTGTGGAAAGGCATCAGGGCAGGAACAGAGTCCCCATCACACACGGCACGTGTTGTCGCATGAGCTGGGAAGGCGGAGTTTGGGTAATTGAGTAGAGACTAGAATCCTCCCAATATTCAGGAACGGTGGCGACGTCTGGGAAAGCAGAACACGTTACGGATAGTGGAAGCAGTGAAACCGAGGCGACAGAGCAGCTTCTGCCTGCGAGGACGGCCTAAGGGAAGGGGGACGCATGTCTGAAGCCCGTTGCCCGGCTCGGCCGGGGAGTCTGCACTCGGGGACAAGCCTGTGAGATGGACTCGGACTCACGTGGCTGGCTGAGGCGTTTTTAGTCGTAGAGAAATCCAGTAATATTTTGATTAATGACTTCCTGGAGGACAAAGCTCTTTTATACAGACAACTCTATTAGAAAAAAAACTTCAAGCCAAAACCCCTTCATAAATCATGCAAAAAATGGCTGCTGACACAACAAAAATAGCTCAGGTGCAGTCTCTGTTTGTCTTTGGTTAGATGTTGATAAATAGAGCTCATCCTTAGCAAAGTTGTAGTAGCTGAACTTTATCTTCAGCCACAAGTCTTTCTGCACCTTTCATTCGAATCCGTGACCTCAGGTCCCTCGAGTCCGGAATGCAAGTGCACTGAAGTTCTCTTCATCCCTTGACAAAGCCGGCTTGGAAGCCTTGGGAGTTAAGGGGTTCCTGCAAGTTATTATCAATTACTATCCCCTTTTCAATACTCCTCCCACACACCTAAGGAAGTTCGCTTAGGACCTGGTTGTAGGAGCTGCCGAGAGTGGAGGATGCTATGTTACATCTAACCTCTTTTAGGACCCGAGGACTGGAGTAGTATTGCCATCTGAGCAACACTGAATTTTCCAATTCATGAACGTGAGCTGTCTTTTAGACATATTTTCTAAACATGTGTTTAGAGGTCTTCTTGAATTTCTTTCAGCAATGTTTTGTCATTTTTCAGCGTTAAGTCTTTCACCTCCTTGGTTACATTTACTCACAGGTATTTTATTCTTTTGGATGCTGTTATGGACGGAATGGTTTCTTAATTTTCCTTCCAGATTGCTTATTGTTAGTATCTGTTGTATAGTGAAACACAACAGATTTTCATGTGTTGATCTTCTATGCTGCAACTTTGTCGAATTTGTTTATTAGTTATAATAGTTTTTTTTTGTGAGTTTTAAAGGAGTTTTATCAGCGCATAGGGATACTTTGACTTCTTTGCAATTTGGATGCGTTTTATTTTTATTCCTTTTTCTTGCTTAGTTGCTCTGACTGAAACCTTTACTGCAGTGTGGATAGTGGTGGTGAAAGCAGGAATCCTTCTCTTGTTTCTGACCGTAGGGGACTTTCACCATGGAGTGTCATGTTAGCTGTGGGTTTTTCATAAAAGCTGTTCACCAGCAGTAATTTAAGTTCTCTGAGCATCAGTTTCCTTGTCTGTCATTTGCCTTTTTTTCCCCCCGACAGATCCATTCCTTGACCTTTCCCAGCATCTCGGGAAGGGCTGCATTTCAGCCTTAGTCAGGCGGCCTCCACAGTGGGCAGTCCAGGCTCTTCCTGGACCCTGTAACCCTAAAGTCAGACACGGATTCCTCCTGAAGCCCCTCTTGGAGTTGTCTCTGCATCCCTGTTTGGGGTTTTTTGCTTTCTCATGACCTTTTATAGTAGTTTATCTTATGAAAGATCTTCTACTGCATCATTAGGTGTGGACTGTTTTCCTGCTTGGACTCTGCCAGGACACATGGAATGAAGGATCCTATTGTTGTATCTCTATCTGATGACAGATCATATCCTGGCAGTCAGTGCACTTCTCTTCATTGCCATGGGAATCATCCTAGTCTTGCTCAGATTACGGTAACAGTGTCCGAATAGTTCAGCATCCCTTCTTGCTCCTTTCCAATGTTGTCTTCTTATAGCAGCCAGAACAATTGTACCTGTCCAGGTGTAAATGAGTACAGGTTACAGAAATTTTCTGTCTTCTAAAATATGGAAATTTATTTTATCACAATATGCTCAGACTCTTCAGTGATGCCATCCAGAGCCACGTTACTCCCGTATCTCTCCGCCGTCCTGTTGTCCTGAGGCTGATGTCCTTTGGGATGGGGACAGCCATCTGTGGTAACTGGGGCAACTCCTTTCTTGTTCACACACAGTGAGAGGAGCTAGAGAGAGAGATGGGGGTAGGGAGGAGAGAAAGAAAACTGATTTTTCTGGCATGGAATGTAAATAATTTCCTTCACTCTGGGTCAACTCAGGCCCTGGCTGGCTCCTCCAACTTCTCAAATCAATCATAGTTTTCAGTGTAATAGCTCAGATGCGTCACCCTGTCTCTGTGGCATTGGGAAAGGTGTGGATACCCACGCTAAGTCAGATTTCTGTTGAGTGTGGAAAGTGAAGTGGGTGATGGTCCGTTATCTTTCTAAGAATTTGAATCAGATCATATCCTTCTGGTGCTTAAAAGCTGTGCTAATTTTCTGTTGCTCTTAGAATCATAGCAGGAAGTCTGCAAGGCAAAGGTAATCTCACCTCCTCTTTCTCTTCAGGCTAATAGGTCATTTTCTGTCTGCCTCTCCCCTCAATTGCTCCAGCTACAACGACTTTGAAAAACTCCCAGAGTCTCTGGCTTTGTGCACCTGGTCTCCTACCTACCTGGATGGCTTGTCTTCACACCTAGCGGCACTCTTCATCTGGCTGTGGCCTCCTGGTGGTGCGGATTTCAGCACACGCCTCACCTCCCGAGAGAGCCTTTCCCAGCCACCCGACCCAGTTATTCTCTCCTATGCCAACATGTATTTCTTTCTTTTCATAATGTGAAAAGCATTTTATAACTACACATTTATTTTCGTGTTCATTTGTTTAATGTCTGTCTTTCCAAGTAAAGCAGGGGTTGGAAAACTTTTTCTGTAAAAAGTCAGATAGTATTTTAGCATTGTGGGCCATCCCATCTCTGTTACAAGATCACTTCAGGTGCAGTGTACATAAGTGTGTGTGAGTGCATGCATGTGTGTGAGTGTGTGACAGCATGTGTGTGTGAGTGCATGCATGTGTGAATGTGTATGTGAGAGCATGTGTGAGTGTGAGTGCATGTGTGTGTGTGTGACAGCATGTGTGTGTGAGTGCATGCATGCATGTGTGTGAGTGAATGTGTGACAGCATATGTGTGAGTGCCTGTGTGTGACAGCATGTGCGTGTGAGTGCATGTGTGTGAGTGCATGCATGTGTGAGAGAGCATGTGTGAATGTGTGAGAGCATGTGTGTGAATACATGCATGTGTGAGTATATGTGACAGCATGTGTGTGTGTGCATGCATGTGTGGGTGTGTATAAGAGCATGTGTGAGTGTGTGCGAGAGCATGTATGAGTGCGTGAGTGCATGCATATGTGAGCGTGTGTGTGTGTGTGTGTGTGTGTGAAGGGACACAGGTCTGAGGCCAGACATAGTGGGAGAAGGGGATAATTAGGGGGTCACTGTCTTGAGAATGTCCAGAATTCTTGGGACTCAGCCTAAGCCAGGTTTGGTAGTTTTATTTTTGTTGGCACCTGTTAAGAGAAAGTCTCATAATTAAGACTTAGTGGATGAAATGGATTTTTCCACCTCACATATGAATCCTTGATGTCCTTGCCACCCCAGTCCATTCTCCACAGTGACTAAAGTTATCTTTCAAAAATGCAAAGCTGTCCACACCATTTGCCTCTAGAAGAGACTCAGTGGCTGAGTTGCTGTCAGAGACGTGCTCGTGCCGTCGGCGTCACCGAGAGCCTGCTTCATGCCGGGACTCGGGCTCCGTGCCGGAGTCACAGATGTGGGCAAGACACCCTCGTTTCTGATTGTCGGGTTTCAGTTCCTTCATGTGTGTCATTCAAGCACCTTTCGATCCAGGCTCAGCCTCCTTTTGGGTCACTTCCCACTCCCTAGACTATAGTCACTGTTTTCTGAAAATGCTGCCTGTTGCCAAACTCTTATCTTCCACTTTTTCTACCCATCTTTTCCCAGATCCATTAGAATGAATTATTCCCTTCTGGTTGTCATAAAATTTAGTCAAATAATTTGTATAGGAATTATCACATTTTATTATTATAAGCTGCTTCTTTAATCCATCCAACCGACTATATTCTGTATGACTCGAGGGTAAAGGCTATGTCCTTCTCACGCTTGGATTTCCAAGGGGCCAGGCAGGGTGCCTGGCATAACTCAGTAAGATCTGGGGCAATTGTTGCACTGACTGACTTACAAAACAGAGAAAACGGATACCTCTTTTGACTATATCACAAAACAATTAGAGGCACAAATAATATAGGTGTGAGAGAGTGTAGAAAATATTATATAATGCCATGTAAACATAAGGTGACACTATACATGATTATATGTACACATTACAGTTTTGTTCTGATTATCATTACACTGTTGATTTCATGTTCCCTGGAACGGGTCCCACGTTAGCTACTGCTGTGGAGTGGTTGACACCTGCTGACAAACTTCAGGACCGAGTCTCATATAAAGTTTAGAGTTGCCATTAGGCAGCTTTGTCTGCAGTGATTCCTGTTCCTTCTTAGTCCAATTTTTACTCACCTTTTATTTTGACAGTTCGCAGAGTCAGGTGCATTTATACAACTGCTCTTTTTTAATTTAAACATTAAAAAGAATTTTTTAATTCTTATGGGCACATAATAGTTGTATAGCTCTAGGGTACAAGTGAAGTTTTGATACAGGCATATAATGTGAATTAATCAAATCAGGGTAATTGGGGTATCCATCCCCTCAGGCATTTATCATTTCTTTGTTTTAGGAACATCCCAATTCCACTCTTTTAGTTGCTTTAAATTATATCCTAACTTACTGTTGACTATAGTCACATTGTTGTGCTAATCAAATATTGCTCATTCTATCTATATTTTTGCACCCATTAGCCATCCCCACTTTATCCCCGCTCCCTGCTATACTTCTCAGCCTCTGGAAACTGTCATTCTACTCTCTGTCTCCATGAGATCAATTGTTTTTAATGTTTAGCTCCCACATCTGAGTGAGAACGTGCGAGATTCATCTTTCTGTGCTTGGCTTATTTCACTTAACATAATGTTCTCCAGTTCCATCCATGTTGCTGCTACGATTCCTCTTTTTGTAGACGTATACTTTTTATACTGACATGCTAGTATATCCCTAAAAAGTTTATAAGAACTTGAAGTTTTATTTTGTAAGAGAAAGAAGAGCTCAATGATGAACCTAAGAAATCAATCATGTTTTGATGTTGGACTGTAATTGTGTACGGTGTCACAACTGGGAGAAACTGGGCAAAGGGTACACAGGACTTCTCTATACTGTCTTTGCAACTTCCTGGAACACTATAATTATTTTAATTTCCAAATAAAAAGTTTTTTAAAAAAATCGCTCACAATGGTAGGTTTCTGTGTGCCCTGGGCCCCCACACTTTTGTGTCTGGAGCACCTTGGGAGTTCGGTTCATCAGCACCAAAGCAAGTGCCTGGGGTCAGCAAAGAGGCAGAGGTGGAAGGAAGCCACACCCACGGGCTGTCAGCACTGGGTGGAGACTCCACCCCCAGGGCCACGAGGCCCGTCCCCTAAGCCCCTCAGTGCCCCAGTCTCACGTCTCAGGGAGTAAGTACCTCCTGGGTTTTGCCATCTAAAAGGGAAACACTACCCCCCTTTCCCCATCTCCCCTTGCCGGCTTTATTTTTCCTCATGCACTTAGCACCTTTAACTTAATATATATTTTTTTACTTTATTTTAGTTTTTGTCTCTTCCCAGTAGAAAGTAACTTCTATAATGGCAAGATTTTTTTTTTTAATGTGTTATTGTATCCTTATTGTCTAAAGCAGAATTTGGCACAAAGAACACATTCAGCAAATGCTTGTTGAATGAATGAATGACTCTTTGTAGAAAACGAAACCTTGACAATAAGCTGACTATTTCCCCGAGAGAGAACTAACTCAAATCTGCCCATCCTCATATGAGAACAAACCTATCTTTGAAGCTAAGACCTTTTTTCCTGTGTTCATACTTCAGAAAAAGAAGACACGACTGATAATATCTGAGAGGAAGGAAACAGTGCATCGTGCTGGGCCTCTGCATGTAACATTATAAAAATTAATTTTTTTATAGATCAGCCTTTCAAACGATTTCCAGAGATGGATTATTTTGCTTTCCTTTTGGCTATTCTTCATGTATACAAAGGTAAAGATAATCTTGTATGTCTTCATTTTTAAAATTTGCTCCTTTTTTGGTCTCACAGAATGACGTGTTCAGAATTTATAATGCTCTTTAAGGGTGTTAGATAATTTCTCACTTGTGCAGAAAAACTAAAAGTCACAATTGCCAATTATCAGCGGTGTAAACCTTTTTAGACTAAGGTAGAAACTGTCAGCTATTACCATTATCTCAATTTGCAATCTTGCTAGGTCATTAGAAAGCCTAAGGTATGTATTTGGTGTCTCCATCATTAAGCCTAACTGAGCTAATGTGATGTCGTATATTTCAGCTCTCTGTGAAGAGATATTTTGGGACACAACCATTAAACTTGCAGAGAATATGACTCTGGAATGCGTGTATCCATCCACGGACATCTTGACGCAGATGGAGTGGTTCAAGATCAACTCGATGGAAAAAGAGCCCATAGCCATTTTCAGCCCTACTCACGGTGTGATCATAAGGGAGCCTTATGCTGATAGGGTTTCCTTTTTGAATTCCACGATGGCTCCCAATGATATAACCCTTTCTTTTCACAACGCCTCCGAAGCTGATGTTGGCTACTATTCCTGCTTCGTTCACACTTTCCCACAGGGAACTTGGGAAAAGGTGATACAGGTGGTTCAGCCAGGTAAGGGCAAATTTTATTTTCCTTTTTATCCACCTACCACATTCGATTCTATAAAGCCCAAGTAGAAGCTACAGAATGCTTTATCCTATTTCGGTGGCATTTCCCAATTCCATTTCTAGATGCCATGATATTATCGTTTCAGAGGGGTGATACTGTGAATCAGTTTCATTTTTTTCTTAATGTGCTGTCATTTCTGAGCAGATGTCTCACAAATTTGCATGTGGTGGGAGAAAGCACAGGTTTTATGTTGTCTTAATGCTAACTTGAGCCTAGATTAAATTGACGTTGGCAACATGTGGGTTCAGGAGCCACGTCCCTCCCAGTGAGGCTGTGCCATTCCCTTTGCCAGGCACTTAGCACTAACTTCAGTCCCTGGATGTTGAGGGTCCTTTCTGCAGCATGAATCTCAGCTTATTACAGTGAATCCTGGGCAGAGTTCAAACACTGGCTCCATCTTTCGCCACGTCCCTGTTTAGCGAGAGAGGACACTTTCCTCAGGAATTGCTAGCTGTCGTGTCGAAAAGAATCTAATGATTTCTTGGAGCATTTTCTGCTCTATCTGCCAGTTTGGTCTTTCTAGTAATGGCCACATAGAGTGGGTATGGTGTAGTGGAAAAACTTGGGTTTTATAGACAGTACTTTCCACACAACCTAGCGTTCCTTGCTTGATTCCTCCAAATCTCAGGTTCCTGAATGGTAAATTGAGTTAGTAATGCCATTCTACCTGTTGAATGGTTTAGGGATAATATATTTAAAGAACTTGGCCCATGGCAGTCAGAGAGTGATTGGTATTCTTATGCTTATTGTTATTATTTCCTATGCTTTTGATATAAAATGACTAATGATGAAATTTTTAGATATCACTTATAGACTAAAGAAGAAAATATTTTGGGACTGTGTATTTTTTGTATGGTTTCTCTCAATATCAAACGGTCAGGGGGTAAGAAAAATTTCCATGTGTTTAGCTTTCCCTTTCTCTTTAGGTGTAGCTAAGCTCAAGACTAATTTTGTGTATGTGGCTGAGTCTTACAGGGTGTCAATTAGCAAAACCTCTTTAGTTAAATGCTTATTTTTTAAAGACTCAAGTTCTCATGTGCTGTGGTGTGCAGACATCTGTTAAATGCTATTTGCAAGTTTTTAGTGTATAGTCCACATTCGATCAGTCATGCAAGTGAAGGAGAGAATTTACAAGGATCTTAGACAGAATGAGCCCTTTGACACCTGCCCTGAGCCACCAAGGCCAAAGCAAGTTGGGCTGACCCTCCCTGCCTTATGTGGCAAGCCTTTGCAGTTTGGGTCCCAGATTAGGTCAGAGGACAACCAATTAAAAACAGGTAGCTCCACCTTTTCTGCAAGTTAGAATAGAGATGGAGCTAAACTGTAGAGAACTAAATGAAGGTTGCCACACCAAGGTAGGATGTTTAGCATTGTGTATTAACAGTTTTGGAAATATTTTCTATTTTTATAATGCAGATTTATTGCTCCTGCTATTTTTGAGGTTAGGAAAAGAGAGCTCTCCCCTGTCTTGGGCTTTTAAAAAACAATTTTACCCAAAGGGAAAAAAGACATTCTGTGATAAAGACAATCTGCACTTGAATGTTTATAGCAGCATAATTCACAATTGCAAAGGTGTGGAAACAACCCAAGTGCCCATCAATACATGAATGGATTAATAAAATGTGGTGTATGTATACCATGGAGTTCTACTCAGCCATAAAAGAACAATGGTGATCTAGCACCTCTTGTGTTATCCTGGATGGAGCTGGAGCCCATTCTACTAAGTGAAGTATCACAAGAATGGAAAAACAAGCACCACATGTACTCACCATCAAATTGGTACTAACTGATCAACATCTAAGTGCACATACGGAAGCAACATTCATCAGGTGTCGGGCAGGTCGGGGGGAGGGAGGGGATGGGTAAACTTACAAATAATGGGTGCAGTGCGCACTGGTTGGGGGATGGGCATGTTTGTAGCTCTGACTCAGGTGGTGCAAAAGCAATATATGTAATCAAAGCTTTTGTACTCCTGTAATATTCTAAATTAAAACAAAATAAGTAAGTAAAAACAATGGTGAGATTTTCAGCCAGTAGCCAGTCAGAGAAGGGGGTGCCTGGCTCTCCATCTTGTTTAAATTCTTCACGATAGTATCCTTAGTCACGTTTTGTTGCTGTTGTTTTTGATCATTTATATTTTTAAAGAATAGCTTGATGGTATGGGGCAGTGAGAGTGTTCTACCCCATTTCAAGATTTGGAGGGCGGCAGTTTTTTGAACCAAGAATGAAAGTTTAAAAAATATATTAGTTGCATTTGAAAATTAACCTAAAATATACTTAAATTTTTCCTTAGGTGCTTTATTATAATAACAACATACCAGGATCTGTAAATATTGTGTTTTCATGTACTGTAAAGGGGGAATTGACAATCTTATTTAATAATTTTAAAAATCAGACTTGGAATCCAGCAATCCTAATCTGTATAATAGATTGTTAAGGACTTCAAAACGGTGAAGGAGTTATTGACATAGGTGACATGGGGGTCACCTGGGGGATGTGGGAGTGCCCTGTGTCCCTGAAAGGAGGAGAAATTGGCAATTGCACCTCCCACCAGTGCTCACCCCCCTGAGCTTTCAGCCTAGATGAGCAGATTGGACTTCTTATTCTGGACATGTAGGACTGCTGATACAAAATTACTAAAAATGTGTGCTTGCTGCAGGACAGGCATTTCTTCATTAGCAACTAATTTAGAGAACTTAATGGTAAAAATTCTTGCGTTGATTTTTACCTGCTTCGTGGGAAAATATGCTGAGGCAACTTGGGAGGCCACATTTCAAAGGCAGCCCTTTCACTGCAGAGTGTGTGGGGTCGTGGGGAAAATTTCTGCCACCTCTGGGTCCCTGGCCTTACCGGGAAGTTAAAGCAAACGTGGTTGTACTATGGAAATTCTCCACCAAATGGGCAACCCACTCAAAACACCCTGCTACCTACCGTTTATAGGGTGCCTGCTCTGTATGAAGCGACTAAACATAGTCTTATTTTAATCCTTACGAAACACCATGGGGAAGGGATGTTTTCCCATGACACAACAGAAGACGCTGAGCTTCAGGGCTGTTGAGTAACTTGCCCAAGTTTGCAGAGCTGCCAGGTCACAGCACCCAGGTTAACCCAGGCGATGTTTCTGAAGTGCCAGAAATGAGACGAAGGAGAGGTTGACTCCAGCAAAATGAATCAGGGAGGCTCAAGGTACAGAAAACTCACACTGGACCTTGAGGAATCGGAAGGAATTTTTTAAGACAGAGTGATTGGGGTGAGGGAAGGAGAGAAGATGGAGAAGGGCATCTTAGGGGGGCACTGATGTCGCGAAGCAGGACACGGCAGAAGTGCACAGTTCACACGGGAGACAGCGCACGGCCCTCTTTGACCAGGGCACTGACCGCGGGTAGGATGTGGTTCTCACACTGGGCTCCGAGGCCCTTCGCTCCCACAGAGGTGGCCTAAGAGGTGGCCTCAGGAAGACACTGCGAGGGTGGGACCCTCTCCCTGCCTGCACCACCAATGGGGCTCAACGTATGATACTTTGGGGTCTCAGGTAAGGCTTTGGTACAGTAGGTTCCATGTTAAAGAAAAGAATTTTGCAGCCCACCAGGGTAGCAGAATGCTGGGGACAAACCTAGAAAGTTAGTATGGCCCAGATCTTTATGTGCCTAGTAGAGTTTGAACTTGAATCTGTAATGTAGACCATGGGACATCTCTGAATATTTTTTAGAGAGAAACACCTAATAAACCATTTTTTTTTCTTTCACCACCTGGATTAAACTAGCTGCAGCTTTATAGGAGGGGAGGAGTTCAAGGGCAGGGTGATCAAATAGGATTCTGGAACTCAAATAGAGTCTGGAACTCTCATGCACTGCTAGCAGGACTGTAAATTGGTATAGCTGTTACGTTAGTCAGAGAAACAGAACCGATGGGATGTATGTGTAGATATGGAGAGAGTTATTATAAGGAATTGGCTCAGGCAGTTGTGGAGACTGGTTAGTCCAGATTTGCAGTGTGGGCAGGCAGGGTGGAGACCCGGGAGACTGGACGGTGCAGGTGAGGCCCGAAGGCAGCCTGCTGAGGAATCCCCTCCTGTTTGGGGAGACTAGTCTTTTTGTTCCTTCCGGCCTTCAGCTGAGTGGATGAGGCCCACCTACATGATGGAGAACAATCTGCTTATTCAAAATTCACTGATTTAAATGTTATTCTCATCCCAAAATACCATCCGACTCAACACATAAAATTAACCATCACATCTGTTTTGGAAAATGATATGGCATTAGCTAAAGAACTCCAAATCCTATGATCCAATAATTCCACTCTGTTTGGTATCCCAGAGATTGCTCATATATTAGAAAAATTCCCAACAATGTTTATAGCAACAGTGATTGCAATGGCAAAAAATTGGCAGCAACCCAAATACCCATCAACAGCAGAATGGACAAATACTTTGGGGTCTGCTCATACAATAGGATACTCTGCGTCACTTAAAATGAGTGAATGATCACTATGCTCACCCACGAGGATGAACCTCAGGAAGATCATGTTGAAAGAAAAGAGCAAGTTACAAAAAAATAGGTGGGGTATGATTCCTTTCCTTCAAAGTTTTTAGAAACTTGAAAAATTAAGCAATATGTTATTTATGGATACAAATATGTAGTAAAACTTTAAAGAAAAGCAAAGTTCTGAAACATAGGTGGGAGATAGAATAGAATTAGGAAGGGCTACAAAGGTCTTCAAACTTCATAGTCAAGGTGTTTTTCTTATACAGGGAGTTTTATTTCCAATTTGTCTCAAAATGTTTTAGAAATTTGTTTTCAAATCTACTGATTTCTATTACAAATGGTGAAAAGAGATGCAATTGCAATTTTTGAGCAATTCAAAGGACAAGTCAAGAATGAGATCTTCCTTCTGATTTGGCCTGGGGGTCAGGCTGAGGGCAGCTTCAGCAATGATTCCAAATTTTTATGATCTAGGGACTGAAAAATGGTGATTTCATTTAAAAAGATGGGAAATGAGGAGGCCCACCTGGCTTGGAAGAGAGGCAACAAGTCTGTTTCAGGTGTATTGAGTTGCAAAGTAGCCTTTGACTGCTGAAATGGTGGAACAGCAAACCAGGAGAAAGCTCAGGATCAAAGACGCCCATTTGGAAGTGATCTGAATGGTCACCCAGCCGTATGTGAACAAGATGGCGACTAAGCAAGTGCTGACAGGTACGGGCAGAAGTCTGAGGCCTTGGCGATGGTCACGTCCATGTTAAAGAATACAGAGCGCGCAGGGAGAGGAGGGCGAGGGAGACGCAGAAGGGGCGAATGATTGACGTGGGAGCAGAAGACGTGTTGGACTCACGTTTACAGTGGAGGGTTGTGTGTTCTTGCTGCACACATTTATTATTAATAATGGCTGTGTCACATGTTCTCTGATTTTGTGATCTTCCATATTCCAGTCCACTTATCACACCCAACTCGGGCACACAGACATTCCTCCCTTTCTCCCTTGAAGGGTTTCGTTCTCTGCTGGTTGCACGAGGCTCCTGTGTGTCATCCACACTCGCTCTTAGAGAGCCTCTTATCTCTACGCACTTCCAGGTCAGGTGTTCGCTGCCCGGGCTCCCAGCAGCTGACAAGGCAGCTACAGTCGTTCTCACATATGTGTTGCTGCTTAGTGGCACCAGAGGGGTTCCTTTAATATTGGGGGCCCCAGCACTGACAGCAGTTCTGAGGAATCCCATAATGAAAGGGATTCTCAAGATCTTGCTGACCTATATACCGATTGGGGCCAGCGTGATCAGCATTTTTTTCTAATGCTGGGGTGATGTCAGTATTTAAATTTGATTTAAAGCTGGGAAGAAGAAGTGTCCCAGATGCGGCTTGTATAAATGGGTGTGCTGATTTGCAGGAGCTGAATTCACTTATCCATTAATTCACTCATCAAGTCTTTACTGAGAACCTACAGTGTTTGCGGTAATGTTCAGTGGCTTAGAAGATAGAAAGACACAGATCTTAGCTCTAAATAGTATGCAGAGTATCAGGGACGATAAAAGTTGTATATCCCAAATTATAATTTCAGGCAAAAAGCAGTAAGTGCTATTGTAGTCAGAGGATAGAATTTACTTTTAACTTGGAAATTCAGGATAGAGTCCCTGACAAAATGGAATTTGAGCTTAACCTTGAAGGAGGCAAGTCAGAGGATTTGGGCGCTGAGATTAGCGGAGCACCATTCCAGGAGAATTGCTTTAGAAAATTATCTAGAAAATAGCTAGCTTTGGCTCTAGTTTAACCTACTTTGGAAGATCATTTTCATTTTTTTAAAAGAGACTCCAAGAACAGCAGCCACAAAGAGTTCTAAAATTGCACTAACACATAGGATTGCTCAATAAATTAATACAGTTTATTCTGGTTTATAATTCATGGCTTGGTTTACATGTTGATTTACTGCTTCAAAAGGCATAGGAAGCCAGATATATTATGCAGTCATATTTTACAACCTATCTTAAGATATTTGCACACTTCATTTCAGCTTTTGTTTTGCACATCCCAAATTCAAAAAGAAGGAAGAAAACATGAGAATGACACTACCTTATATTTTAGTGACAGGCGAAAGTGATGGGGGGAGACTTGGTCTGAAAGGCTTTTGCCTGTCAGAGGAAATTCCAAACAGGGTTACGAAGGCCACGGATAAAGAGTCTTTCTTATTCTCCTGTTACAAGGGTCACCAGTACATGCCAGCTTGTTTTGTCCTGGTGTGGATTCTTTCAGCTTTCCTCGTCATGTGCATCTCTAGCACTTGTAATTTTTTAAAAGTGAGATGGAGAAATAGGAAAAAAATTATCTCAAATCTACTGTTTAAAGAATGAAGCCATGTAGCTCTGACTTGGGCGGGGCAAAGGCAATATACGTAACCAAAGCCTTTGCACCCCTGTAATACTCTGAAATAATAATAATAAAAAAGAATGAAGCTATAAACTCTCTCTCCTGGCCCATTCTAGCAAGCTCAGAAATAATTCATAAAAGTTTTATACATCTGTGTGTGTGTTTATGCACACACGTGTACACACACACACACACACACACACGACTAAAACAGTCATTCTGTAAAATGTTACATTTTGGCAGTTTTTCATTTAAAGAAAAAAATATTAAGTAGTACCTATAAGAAATAGTCAATGGATGAAACAGAAACATTTTAAAGGGTTAGAAGTCTCACTCCTTAATGAAATAAAATAGTATATAAAGAAGGCAGATGACAAAAAGCACTTTCAGACGCAGAAAGCAAGATTATGGTCACTGCATTTCTCAAGGGCGAAGTAAATGGGAGTCCGGGCCTGGGAGAGTTTCCGAAACCTGTGTCGAGGTTGTTGTCTTGGACTTGCTTTCCCTTCGCTGAGCTCTGGGGGGAGCAGGCTCGAGAGCGCGCGTCCCGGTGGGACTCAACCCTCAGGCTTTGGGGTAAAGCTCCATGGTAAAACATTTTTAAAGAAGAGAAATTAAAAAAAAAAAAAAATCTCTGTAAAACAAGATCATACTAGATGTATATACACAGTTGAATTCAACAATTGAATTGCTGATAAAATTGAATTTATGTACGAGCACAGCTAATGTTTTGGGGGGAGTAATATTGCCTGTCTGTCTGTCTCTATGCTTATGCCTCCCTCCACTTACTCTACCTACATTTTCTCCCTGTAAGACAACTCAATCTTTTCCACTTGTTAGCTGGAGCAAACTCCAGAAGGAAACCTTTACTCTAGTCTTGTTCAAAAATGCACTCAGGCAACCCGGGGCAGGGGTGGAATTGGCTGCAATCTTTGTGTGCAACTGCTCTGTCTATGCAAACTCTACCCTTTGATTCAACATTTTTATTTCCAAAATGATTGTAGGGTAGGGACATGCTTAGCTGAATCACCAGAGGGTGGGCTGTAGCTAGAGTTTTGAACACCGATTCTCCCATGGCCCCCGAACATTCCGGTAGTCTAGCTGGGGACGATGCAGTTCTTCCTTTTCCCTCCTTCGGTTCTCAGTGGTCGAGACAGCTCACGCCTCCCCCACTGCGTCTCCACCACGGCTGCTCTCGGCCCAGCCCCGCAGGGCTGTCAGCCACAAGGTCAGGAACACGCTTCCTCTTCAGAGGGGTGTGGGTGGCGTGTGGGCGCCAGGGCAGGGTGCGGATTGCGGCTTCAGGTATGAGTAAGAGCCGGCGCCCGTCCGGATAGCTGTGGAACGTGTTCAGCCCACTGGACCATCTAGGCTTCTGTGATCTTTTTTAAAAAATTCCTCTCATCAAAGGCTGAAAGCTACAGAGAGTGGGCATCGCTCCCCAGCGCCTGCCCTGGGAAACTTCGGGGCAGGGGCAGCGGGTGGGTGTGAGCGACCTTCAGAGAAACCTCACAGGGATTTACCCTCTGACAGATCACCTTCCTGGCTGAACGTAAGATCATAGTTGGCATTTTATAAGATAAAAATGCTGGATTTTGGATGTTCAGACAAACAAACAGAAAAGAAAACAAGTAACTGAAGACAGGAGGAAAGCATGAAGCTCTGGGCTTGTAAAACTGTTTACCAGTGCTTGGGCTCCTCTGTGGCTTTCTCTTTGAGTTGATGCTGTCTTGTGACAGTTTGTTTAGCATCAGTAAAAGGGTTTGGTTTCTAAGCTATGCTTTTTGTTGGTGGTTTTTGTTTTTGTTCAGTTTTATGGGGTGTGGAGGTCGCAGGGAGGATGGCTTTTCCTTTCCTTTGAGAAAATGGTACAAGACTGTTTCTGAAGACATTTATGATTTTGAAACTGTTAAGAATTTCAAGACCATCAAAGTCAATCCTTCAGGGATCAATGCGAAATTATTCCCCCAGGCAACATCTCCTCTACTTACTCCTGAATAGTTTTAATTAAATAACTCAGCTGATGGGGCTTCTGGCACTTCCCTTGAGAGATTATTCACAATCCAATAAATCTCAGTGTGAGAAAATTTTTCCTGACTTCAGCTATTTAACCAACTTACATTTTTAAAAAAAAGTCTTCTTCATAATCTGTCTCAAGAGAAAGACCCTGTTTCACAGAATATTGATATGAGAAGGTTTCCAAGGACAGAGAAGTAATGTGCAATAGTCACATTTACCAGCACTTTAAGTGGTTGCGTGAATCACACCTGCTGCCTTCAGTGGGGTGATGACTGTGGCCAATAAGAATGAAGTGTGGCAGGAATTCTGTGAGCATTTAAGTGCACAATTTTCCACCAGAATACTTAAGAAATTTAACATTCTTGTTTCAGCAGACTAGCTCTTAAAAACCTGTTTGTCCCATTTCTTGGCAGGCTACATGAAATTATGTATGTTACTAACATCGACGTTTCCAGCATTGCACAGTGAAGGGGTGTGTGAGTGTGTGTACTCCGAGTGGACAGGGTAATGTCCTTCCTCACATACAAGGAACCCACCACTGTAGAACATTTTACGTCATCCACTAGTGGAAATATTTATTTCTCTTTAGAAACTGGATGCTATAATTGGATGTATACCATTTTTCATCTGAGAAACAGCCAGGGAATTCAATCACTGTCTCTGCGATAGAGCTTGGTAATGTTAGCATATTGTCCCCAAATGAGACCGTTTTTTTCCTGTCCCATTAGCCTATGACATCAGATTTCTCAAAATATCTTTTTAATTTCTTTCGGGAAACATAGTTGTTCATTTAAGTGAAATAAAAATAACATTTATTTAACATAAGGCTTGTAACTTCTTCCCTATGTTTTTCTTAAATCCTAGAAATGGTTCCTAAAACAATGAACATTGAATAAGACAGAAATGTTTCCAGCTACTGGAATTGTGCTTCTTGAAGCTGACACAGTGTTTGAATTTTTATTCTTCACATGGTCTATTATGTTTTCAGTGACAATAGCAGAATTGAACCAAAGGAAAAATTGTTAAACCTTGTTGCTCAAATGACACTTTGAGGTATTCAAGTCTGTTTTATTGGATGAATAACAGTAATTTAAAAATGTGTGTAAAACCTTTCTAAATCTGTTGAATAGATACTTATTGTTTGCTGTGAGGCAAAGAAGAAATGAGTAAGAAGGTCTTTGTTTTGAGAAGTCTATGGTCTAAACAGGGAGGTGCGTACCTGAATGCCTGCAGACACGTGGGCCCCGTAGCCATGATGCAGGCTGGGATGTGCTAAATAGCACACCGCAAGGTTTGGGGAGTCGCAAGGTGGCAGAGCTTGCTTCTGGTTTGGGGGATGGATCGCCTAGAAATTCGGGCATGTTTTGGACGGGTGGAGAGGAGGGCTGGGGAGGAGGCAGGGAGCTCCCACAGGAAGACACATCACAAGAAACATCTCGTACAAGGGAAATGCTCTTTGTGTTTGGGGCATACAAAAAACACATCTGGTCCTAGGCTCAGAGGCAGGCCAAAGGGTGCAAGGTCTAGATTTTGGACTTCGTTTGGTGGTTAGTGAAGTTATCAGATAGTGGAAGTCACATGTTGGCCATGACTTGGAGCCGTTACCCAGCAACAGTGTGTAGGGTAATGCAGGGGCGGGAAGCAGGCAGGGAAGAGGGAGCCCCACGGGCCTGCAGAGGGCAGGACGCTGCCTCCGGTGGCCCCCAACACACCCGTCACCAGTCACAGGCCAAGGAAGCTGCCCCTCAAGTTCCTTCTTCCCATTTCCTCCCCGCTTTCATCCCACAAATATTTATTGAGTATCTGTCATGCGCTGGGGGCTGTGTGAGCCTAGAGGTACGCAGGGGAAATGTCCCAGTCCCTGACCTCCAGAGCAAGGCTCCCGTACAGTGTGATTTGGTGCTTGCTAGAGTGTGGGTGCAGAGGTCTGGTGTTGGTGGGGCTGGGAGGGGCAGCAGCAGCGTGTGTGTGTGTGTGTGTGTGTGTGTGTGTGTGTGTGTGTGTGTGTGTGTGTGTGTTGGCAGGAGGGTCATTCAGGAAGCTTCAGAGAGCCAAAGACGCTTGAGCTTACTCATGAGGGAAGATTCGAACTTCCTGGGGTGAGGAATGGCCATGCTGTTAGCAGGATGACATTCCCACTGGAGTGGAGGGACATCGTGCTAATGGCACAGAAGCAAAGCCAGGCTGGTGTGCCTGAGAATGGCAGGTGCTTACTGAAGCCCAAATCCAAGGTAGTGTAAGTGGGGAGTGGTACCAGGTGGTGAGCTTGGAGGGCCGGGTAGCGGAGGTGGAGAAATCCGATGTGCTGTCAGCAGGAGCTCCGGAGTTTTGCTTGGAAGGGGGGTTCAGAACACGTGATTTGGAACCGTGTTTGCATAACAAGCCCACAGTCTTGCCTAGGTGCATCTTTGCAGCGGGGCAGGGTGGGAGCAGGAGCTATACTTCCCTCTAGTTACCTCTTTGTGTTACAAATGTATACCATGCTAGGATATTTTAAGTTATTCTTTAGGCAATGAGAAGCCACTAGGAATTTTGATTAGGTGAGTGGTTTGCAGTTTAGAAAGAGGCTCAGACAGGATTCTAGAAGGGAGATTGTAAGCAAGGGAGAAAAAAGGGAAGATTAATCAGGAGGCTATGATGGGGTGTAGAGTGTCCCCCCAAATTCCTGTGTTGAAGTCCTAACTCCGAGTATCTCAGAAGGTGACTGTATTTGGAGATTGGGTTTGTAAAGAAGTAATTGAGTTAAAATGAGGTCATTAGGTTGGGCTCTAATCCAGTGTGACTGGCGTCCATGTAAGAAGAGATTAGGACACAGAGAGTCGCCTGCCGGCCAAGGAGAGAGGCCTGAAAAGGAACCAGCCCTGCCGGCAAGTAAGTTTCTGTTGCCTGAGCCGCCCGGCCCGCGGGGCTCTGTCGTGGCAGCCCCGGGAAACACACAGAGGCTGTGGCCGTCGGTCCGACAAGAGCTGCCCAAGGATCAGACTAAGGCAGCGCAAGGGGGAGAAAGCAGCTGGGGCGTATTCAAGGTGAATCTGCTCCACGGACGTTCCAGGCGTTCCCTCGGGGACTAGATGTACTGTCTGAGTGAGATGATTCAGCTCCGGCCCTCATCCTGGTCACACTGCAGGAGGGGAGACGGGCAGAGCTATCACCGTGTGAAAAGTGCTCTGGTGGGGACGGAGCCGTCAAGGGGCTCTCAGCGTCCTTGGGATGACCATTGTCATCCTCATTGTTCAACTCGGGTTGAGTTGTCAGGGGCACACGGGACGACTGGAGGAGAAGGAGGAGTTAGAGAAAGGGCAGGGTAGGTGCGTCCTCTGTAGCAGGGACAGGATGTGCAAAGGTCCAGAGAATAAAGTGAGAACAGCAGGTAGACGAGGCTGGACAGGAGCCTACTGCCAGAAATGTAACGCACGAGGTGCGAACGTGGCTAGAGATACACGCAGAGAGGTAGGAGGGGCCAAATCTCAGTGGGTCCCTATGCTGTGCGCAGAAATGTACACTTAGCTCAAGGGGACTGAGGGTTTATTGAAGAGTTCTGATGTGTTTGAGAGAAATATCAGGTGGATGGTATTAGGGAGAGTCGTCCCTATGGGAGCAAGACTGGACTGAAGGGGCTGGGTGGCAGCCTGTTGTAGTCATATGCGGGAGGGAACGGCAACTTGGGCTAGAATAGGGTGACAGGGACCGGGCAAGGCCCATGTGTGAGAGATATGTAGAGAGTAGGCACATTCGAGCAACTGAGTGGATGAGTGGGTAAGGGAAGAGCTGTTAAGAATGACACCCAATTTCTGAACAGTAGGGGGAATGGGAGGAAGCCAGTTTGGAGAGGGGTATATGGCTTTAGGGCATATCTGTGAATAGAAAATGGAGAAAAAAAGTTTGAAAATTTAAAGTTGTGTCCTTTGGCTCTCCTTTGCCACATGGTTTATCTACTCAGGGGATTCTAGTAGGAAAGTTCGGCATTCTTTTTCTTTGCAGAGATCATATTGCATTTCCCATCCTAGTTTGTGCACTAAGTACTTGCATCGGGGCACTCTCCCAGTTTTCTATACATAGCAGTGAGACTTCCTGGCTTTAATTTCATTGAAAAAATACTTGGTCTGAAGCATGGCGGCCATTCACGAATACCAGAAGTGCATTTTGTCCAACAGGTTGGCTTGTAGCACCTGCAGAGCAAAGTGAATGGAGATTTCCTATTCCTGGATAGAAAAGTTTGTTCAGTTCATGAGTTAGGTCAAGAGTTTATCATTCCTCTAAAGTAACATATGTCACCAATATTCTAATATGGTTCTAATGGGAAATTTAGGAATTCTCTAATTGTTTCCTCCATAAAGGTGGAACCAAATGATTCCTTTAGCATCCTTGTCATCTCTCTTTATTCATGGAAGAACTTGTGCTGTGTATCCTGTTTTCAAATGCTGTGAAGTTTTTCTCACTCACTTTCTCTCTGATGTATTGAAAAACTTTTTGGCATTTATCTGGGAGTCTTTTACAAGTTATTTTTCAAATACTCTTTTGGCCTCATTACTTATTTGTACCTCTGGGCTTTATAATTCTTCCCAGTTGAATGGCCTTTTTGTTTTTTTGGTGCTACCTTCATCCTACTGTTGCTCTTTGACTTTGCCTGTTTAGCCATAGGGGGTTTTATTTTAAGCACCTAACCGTTTAGAGCTGTTAGCATATATTTCCCCTGGACTTTCAAAAATATGTTTTTCAGTAGTTTGGGGGTTTCTTTTGGGATTTTTACGTTTTCAACTATACCTTTTATTTTTTTAAAGCAGATTATTTGCATTTTATTATAGTTTCCATTTGTAATGATGCAAAAATTTCCAAAGAACTTTTTTGACTTTGCCTTTCTAGTCAGAATTGCCTTCAGTCATTTGATCATACAGGTGCTTCAAAATGCATACTGTATGTGTCTATTCCATTCCACGGTGCAATATCAATTTCAATTTTTATTTCAAATTGAAATTTTATTTCAATTTTTAATTTTTATTTCTACAGATTCAGGAACTAGTCATATGTGTAATCCAAATGTAGTGGATCCATAACTTTTTCAGCGGTGAAATTCAAGATAGAATGTCGATAATTTAAGTAGTCCGTCAGTCCTTCCCAGTTTAAGTTTTCAGTCTGCCACATTTTACGTAATATTTCCTCCTAGTTTTATGGTATTGGCTAGGTGGTCTATGGTATAACACAAGAAGCTAGTTTCCATCTTGTAAAATTTTGAGGCTTCTATAGCAGTTGCTATTTAGATAGGATTTCTGCATAAACTGTCCTCTGTAAGTGATGGTGGATCATTTTTCTCAAAGTCTAAATGCACAACACGCCACTGATTTTTATTGATCAACCTTTTTCCATCCTAAATCAGTTTTGTCACTTATATTAAGGTTGTCCCTTTCTTGTAAGTTTCCTATTAATCCTCTTAATTTTTTTAGGGCTCCAGGATTTGTGGAGATAAAGTTATGAATTTCTATTGGTCAGTTCCCAGATAAAGAGGGTGATAGAGGCTTCACTAGGGAACAGCAATTTTTTTAAAAAAGGCCAGAGCTGAAGGGGTCAGGCGGGGATAAAGGGAGGAGAACTTTGTAGCAGTTGGTGCTGGGACCTGAGAAGTCACACGCAGGGAGGGGACAGGGTTCCGACCAGCCACGCTTCAGTCCTCCTGAGGGGGCCCCACCCAATCCCCCAGTCTTGCTTCCTGCAACACACCCCTTCCTCTCCAACATTGTGCTGTATTCTGCTATTTTGTTACCATATTTCCTTTTCAAATCTGCTCTCCTGCCAAGTTTTATCTGCTCTCACCACCTTAAAGCTGTTTGAGGGTAGCCAGAGTGAGATACTGCAAAAACTGCGCCCTCAAAGTCAGAGACAGCTTCACTGCAGATCGCATTGGAGGAGGCTTTCAGAAGAATGTAAGGTTTGAGGATTTCCACAGACATAATAGCCTGCACAAGTGACTGGACAAGGGAGGTGGCCACGTGAGGGCCTTGAGTGGCCTCGTAAAGACAGTGATTATGGGCTACGGTCAGATGCCGTGAGAGACCAGGGCAGAGAGAGAGAGAGAGAGGATGAGAGTCAGATGTGCATGCGTGAGTCCAAGAAGTAGAAGTATTGAAATTCGAGGTTTGCAAGCAGGAAGGGCCATGATCAGATTTACATTGGGAAGCAATGCTCTCCCAGACAAAAGATTGGATATAAATTTCCATTGCCTCAGCACGAAAAACCAAGCAGTTGCATTCTAAGGTTGCAGTGACCAGTTGTACCCACATAAAGAAAGAAAGAAAGAAAGTGCAAGACTGAGTTACGCTGCATGAGTGAGATTACATTTTTATATGAAGGACTCTAGAATTAATAGTTTATAGTTGTCACTTTAGAAGCCATGATGTGCTATAGGATATACATCTGCTATTCTGGTACATAATAACCTTTGCTTTTATTGTATTAAGAAATTGAATCAGATTTGGGGGTTCAGATACCGACTCTAGCTTGTGACTCTCCTAACCACAAGCTTTGTTATAATAGCTTTAAAATGAGAGTAAATGTAGGGTGAGATTCAGTGAAACATTCCCTGGGAAGTGTCTATTGTACCTCTACCACATCGTAAATACTTAGTATATATTAAAATTTATTATTATTATTATTAATTGGCAAAAATAACAACAAAGAGAAGAATGAACTAAAGCTGTTTTACTGTTGAAGAAGGATTGTGAGTAGCACTGGATATAGAGAGAAATACAGAGGACAGATTTTTCATGAAATTAAAAAGACAAGTATCAAGATTTCTCAAATAGGCCAGGAGCAGTGGCTCATGCCTGCAATCCCAACACTTTGGGAGGCCAAGGTGAGAGGACTGCTTGAGGCCAGGAATTTCAGACCAGCCTGAGCAACATAGTGAGACTCCTGTCTCTACAAAAAAAAAAAAAAAAAAGAAAGAAAGAAAGAAAAGGTTAACCAGGCATGGTACCTGTAGTCCCAGCTACTCAGGAGGCTGAGGCAGGAAGATCGCTTGAGCCCAGGAGTTCAAGGCTGCAGTGAGCTATGATTGTGCCATTGCACTACTGCACTCCAGCCTGGGTGACAGAGCGAGACCCTGTTTCAAAAAAAAAAAAAAACAAAAGAAAAAAAAGATTTCTCAAATAATATAAACATGAAGAAAGGGAGACAAATAAGTGATTATATATTATAAACTGCATGGAGCGTTGCTTTTCTCTAGTATCTGAGTGGACATTTGAAGGTCGTAGTAGATGTGTTTTCTGTGGGAAATTCCTGTGTTTCGAACGATCAAGTGGCAGTTTATAAATGTGAAGAACAAAGAGACCACTAGACTACTTTTTATTGGAACAAGTGGAGGTAGAGAAATAAGTTCATTTGTAGTATCTTTCCTAAGGAAGTAAAATAGTTAAGAAAATCTTGTCTCTCCTGTTTCTGGTTTTGGGTTTGAGCCTATGTAGGAATAGTGAGAACAAAAGTGAGGAAGGCAAGAGGACAGCTCGTGTTTCTCATAGTAGCTGACTTTTTTTTTTTTTTTTTTTTTAAGAATTTCATTTTTAAAATCCTCATTCAGTGTTTGGTACTGTTCAGTAAATTACATGTCTTGTCCCTAGTAGTTACGAATCAGGCATGGTAAATAATTTGTTTTGCCAGACTTAATAATCCTGGCCTGCATTGTTTAGCACAATAAGATGAAAATATACTTTGCCCAGTGCCATTTATTTCACCAGAGATAATATGCTTTGTCTCTTCAGTATTTATTTATTCTTAAAATTCAGATAATCTTCTTGCCTCCAGTTCTTTCAAAAAGCAGGACCATTAGCTTTCTTTTGATACTCGGCATTGTTTGAAGGGTTTTATCTACTTCCCTGATGATCCTTTAAATATTATGGTGAAAATGAAATGTTTTGTCTTATGTGATAAAATTCCTTAGTTCAAGGCTTCTTTTATAATATTTTAGATATTTTTCGTAGCTATATAAAAGGTCAATTTTTTTTCTTCTTTCATTGAAAATAAGCTCCCTGACAGCTTTTCTGGAGTGTTTGAATTGTCTATTTTTCCAGTATTTTTCCTAATGGAAATAGAGGGGCCACAACCGGTTTTTGGTTATCCTTGAGAAATGAACCGGCAAATTGGCTGAGATAATATCTAATACTCATTTGACGCAGTCCTTGAAGCCTCAACTGTGCAAACATTTTCTGTTTAAAGCTTTAACCTTTTTCTATGTTTGACATTGCTTTCCCTTTTGCTCTTTTCTCTTGTTTTGGCTGCCAGATCCTACATTATTTTTCAAATACTCCTGCATCTTTCCTTTCTAGGCTCTGGGTAGGCTTCCCGTTGTCTCTTGTGTCTTTCGATTGCATCCTGCGTCCACATAGAGTGCGGCGACCAGCTCACTCTTCCCGAAGTGTCACTCTCTGGCCCTACACATTCAGTCCATGAAATTAAGCAGATGCATAGTGGCCGATGTTCCAAACCCTCTTCTTTCTATCTGTATTTTCAGTATGTCCCCTGTGCGCACCAGGATGTCCGTAAGTGCACCTGATGCTGGCTTTGCTCCGTGTCTGGGCGTGCTCCTCTGCCCCAGCTGCACTTCCGCCCGGAGCGCTCCCCTCACACGGCTCCCATCACTGTGTGTGCTGGGATTTTCTGTTAGTTTCATGGCTTCCTTACTAGTTTCTAAGGCCTGTGTGGATAGGGACCATGTCTTGTGCATAGATTTCTTCTGATGTCGCCCTGGAGGGTCAGGCTCAATGAGCATCTGACTCGTTCTTAAGGTTTGAATTCGGAGGCTCTTGGCAACTGTAAAGCATTTTCACTCCTCTCCACAGTAAATACAAACTACTCATATTTACCTTCCCCAAACCTTCCCCTTGTTATCTCAAAGCATAGTCATCAATGGATTAATTATTGGACTGGAGACTCAATCTTTGACCCTTTTCAATGACATTGTTTTCCCCAACAAGTTGTATGAGGAATTAAGGATATATTTGTACACATAACACAGGGCATACCTGATGTTCTGGAAGACAAAAGCGAGATGAAAGTAACCATTTGTGAAAGTGAACTTAAACTAACAAGACCAACAACTAAACTAAACTAATGATACTAACACACTAAAATCGGGTAGGAAAACATGTAAATTCCTCTGCTTTATTAAAAAAAATCAACCAGTAGATGAGAGCGTATCTTCAGTACCGCACTGTGAATGGAGAGGTGAATGTAGCTTAAAATAAACAACCTACAGAGTAGGAGAGAATGTTTGCATTCTGTACATCTGATAAAGGGTTAATAACCAGAATCTACAAAGAACTCAAGTTGATGCACGAAAAAAATCAAACAATCCAGTAAAAAGTGGGCAAAAGACATGAACAGGAGCTTTTCAAAAGAAGATAGATTAATGACCAAGAAACATATGAAAAAATGTTCAACATCACTAATCACCAGAGAAATACAAATCAAAACCACAATGAGATATCACCTAACTCCAGTGAGAATGGCTTTTATCAAAAAGTTGCCAAACAATAGATGCTGGCTGGATGTGGAGAGATAGGAACATTGTACACTGTTGGTGGGACTGCAGACTAGTACAACTTCTATGGAAAGTAATATGGAGATACTTTAAAAAGCTAAAAGTAGACCTACCATTTGCTCCAGCAATCCCACTACTGGGTATTTGCCCAAAGGAAAAAAAGTCATTTTATCAAAAAGACACCTGTGCTAGAATGTTTATTGCAGCACAATTCATAATTGCAAAGATGTGGAATCAACCCAACTGCCCATGAATACATGAGTAGGTTAATAAAATGTGGTAAATGCATACTGTGGAGTACTACTCAGCCATTAAAAAAATGAATTAATGTGTTTTGCAACAACCTGGATGGAACTGGAGACCATTCTCCTAAGTGAAGTATCACAAGAATGGAAAAACAAATGCCACATGTACTATTAAATTGGAACTAAGCAATCAGCACTCGTGTGCACAGATAGAAGTAAAACTCAACAGAAATAGTGCACATGGGGGGGGGAATGGGTGAAATCACACCTAACAGGTACAATGCACACTATCTGAGTGATGGGCACACTTATAACTTTGACTCAAGTAGTACAAAAGCAATCCATGTAACCAAACCATTTTTACCCCCATAATATTCTGAAATAAAGAAAAATATGAGCATGAAGTGTCTGACCTAGTCTGAGGAGGAGTGATCTAGAAACGCTTAAGGGAAGAGGCAACACCTGACTGCAAAGGCCAGAGGCAGGAAGCCGGGGAAGGATGGAGGGAAAGAGGGTTCTGGGGGAGGGAGCTGCCTAGTCTAGAGTCCCAAGGTGAGGCTGACTGTGTGGTGAATGGAGGGCCTGAGAGTAAGTCCAGGGGCGAGGTGAGCAGTGGACCAGAGTTGAAACTTGGAGAAACCATGGCTAGTCCAAGTGGGCCTTATAATACATGCCACGAAGTTTGAATTATTTCCCAAAGGCTTTGGGGATACAGGGAATTTTAAGGTAGGGATGAATAGCACCAGAGTTGTTTCACAAGCATTGCTCTGGCTGTATGATGTAAGGTATAGGGAGAATAATAACAGGACTATTGTAATCATCACCTGGGGAGACAAGATGACCAGAACCTGTTCAGGTGGGAAAGCAGAGAGGTAGGCAGATTTAAGCCTATTAGGGAGGAAGAGGTAACAGAATTTGGGGGCGAGTGAAATGAGAGGGGTGGGCAGAAAAAGAAGTGAAGGCTGGCGTCTGATCTGGGGAGACGGGATGCCGATCACCAAGACAGAGATCGCCAGAAGGACGCCATGCCACAAAGGTTCAGAGCTTATACACAGAATGTTGTGCTGCTATCTCGACATCCCTTAGAGCAAAATGGATGAGAACATATGGGAATGTTCATTTGGGGGTACACAGATTGAGCATAAAAATCTCACCAGAGAAGTTTCTCTTATGTATAAAATGCATAAAAAATACAGTTCATGCCCTTAGTAGGTTTATACTCTAGTATATGAACCATTTATTCACTACAGAAGATGAAGCTAAGATCTCCAGTCCAATGACTCATCAGAAAATATTATTTTGTGGTTCAGCTCTTGTCTAAACATCAAGAAAATATACTTTTTGTTTTACTTTATGAATCAAAGACATCATTGTTTCCTGTTGAGATGATAAATGTTTTGAGTCATGGCTTTCTGGAAAACATTTTATTTCATACAGATTAGTCTGACAGTCTATTTTTTTATCTTTTATTTTTAATTCTTTTAAGAAGACGTGTTTCATTTTCAGGGTCCAAACTGCATTCCAGGAGAGAGAAAGGAGGGATGGGGAGATAGGTGGTCAATTCCTTAGGACTAGAGTATTCTTAAATTCTATTATTGACATTTGATTTTATCTTGTTTATCTTATATGATTTTATAAGTCACTGGGTACCAAATTAATCTTTTCCCAAAATATACAGTGAGGTTTTTAGTTTTGTGTGTGGCATATCACAAAGAAATCACAAATCACCATCTGGGTAGTTATCTTTGGTTGCTTAAGTCATCAGTGATTTATTTATATGCATCACTTAGATGCCTAATTTAAGCCTATGAGTAAATTATTTTTGTTGTTAAATATTGAATTGAATCTATTGACAGGGAAAAAAGATGCTTTATTCTAACTATGACTGTGCAGCAATATACCCCTGAAATGAAATAGCATAGCTACAATGATCTTTCACCTTGACTGAAGCACATTAGGGTATATTTTGTAATTGCTACCACTGGCTCCGGCACGTCTTGTGATTTGACTCTGATCCCCAAATTTTATGGCTTTTTGTTTTGTTTTGCTTTTAAAAGGCAAACCCATAAATGTGAAAAATGTAATTCTAAGATAATGGAGTTAGGAAGCTATTACTGAAGGCAATTCCAGAGGAAAATTGAGAGTGTGAAATGATGACTTTAAAATATTTAAAATTATGGAGGTGGAAATTAAATTGCAGACTTTGGGGAGAGGAGTGTGTACTGTGCAAGGGAAACGGAAGTCATCCCTAATTTAGAGAAAGAGTTTGTGGTGAGATAAAAGAGCCAAGGAGAATGGCAAACACCAAGTTTAAATATTTCAGAAGTAACCATTTCAATTAGTTTCTGTGTTTATAAAAGGGCACCCAGCAATGGGACATACAAATTCATAGGAGGCGTATTTGTCTAAGCTCTTTGTGACCCAGCTTTAAACAGCGTATTTGAGAACTAACTGTAATCTGGAAAATAATTCTGTTTGTTTTTTCTATTTCATCTCTGCTTCTAGTGTTTATAATTTTAATGTGGCTGTTAGATGAATTCTAGCAAATGGAGAGCCACAGCACAGTGAAAAGCATCTAGGGATCTTTGGTGTGTTACCTGCACATTGCATTCGTCTATTAGATTAAAAATACATCATCCAGAATCTTTGGTCATTTACTAAAATGCTTATTCATTTCTGTATATTTCCACTTATTCTGCTGCTAATAAATTAAAGCAAGCAGCAATGATTCTAAACGCCATCAGATCCAATGTTCTTTTTCACAAGTACTTTACAGATTGTCAACTATTTTGCAATCATATTCATAGATAATAAAAGCTATCTCTACATGCATAATTTCACAAGAGTCAATATGTGCGCTAAGTGTAATATGAGGATGATATAACATGAAAGTAATTTGTACTAAGGTAGTCTGTGTTTAAATACATAAACGCTCAGCACTATTATGTGAGAAGACAAGGTAAAGTGGCGAAATGTTCACCTCTGTTTAGAATCACCGTGAACTATGACTATAAGACTTGATTACCCTGAATGATATTGTCATCAATGATGCTGTTTCCAAAATGAACAACTCCTGGTAAAGTTCCAGTACTTTAAACTGAAATCTTCTCTCAATTTATACTGAACAAGAGTAGAATTTTTAGAAAATCAGAGTATGCTAATATAGTTCAAAACTATAATATTTCATGGATGTTTTTCTTGTACCAAGTTACTTTCAGATTAGTCAGAACCTCTTGTATTATTAATTGTAATGCCTTTGAGAGTTGTTAGGGTTGGCCCAGAACTCAGAACATTGTCTTAAACATAGTAGGTTTTCGATTGATGGTTATTTGTATGTTAGTTACTTCAGAGCATGGACATTTCTATTTTATTGAGAATAACAGAGTGACAGCTGAATGCAATTGAAGTGGTTTTGGTTGTCATTCTCAATTAGAAGAAGGGCCAAAAGTCTAGCCTATCTTGCCCTTCCTTCTTTTTCCAATTTCTTTTAGTAGAAATGCTTTTCTAAAAGAGCAACACATAGGACCTGGCACAGATGCTGAACTCTCTAGCTCTTTGGTGAGAAAATCGGAAACGGGCAGAACAAGCTCAAGAAATTGCAAAACACAGGTTCAAGTCAAAATTTGAAAAGAAATATTCTGCCCTTTGTTTGTGAACACAATGGATTAACTGACGTATGGTGTGCATTGTGAGTTTCTCTTCTGCTAGTGCTAATGAACTTGAACTAAGTCCTTTTTCTTCCTTGCATAGCTGATGGTACTAATATGAGGTGGTTGACTGGAACTAATCAAAGAAGGTCTCATCAAACTCATCAGACATGCTAAGAGTCACAGAGTTGTTTTGTATATGTCACATGGAACACTGTATAGAAAGGCAGAATTTCAGAGCCAGAGGTTTTTCACATCCTGACATAATATGTACAAACCAAATTCTTAGACAGTATTATAAATACTGGACATTTTAGATCATTGCTCTGAAATAATGGTAAGAAAATATGATCACAATGAGGCAGCTTCCCAAAGTTTGGCAATGTCTCTAATAGGAGTGATGCATTTCTGCCAACTCTGTTTGTTTACAGAAACCTCATTAAGAAGAATAAAAATGATAGAGAAGGCATGGAATGCCATATTTTTCTCCCACACTTTAATAAGAAACATCTTCTTTCCTGTCCTCTCTTTCCAACGTGGAGGTCTATAATTCTCCAGTTCTCTTAGCCCATCTGAGATTTCTCCTGTTTCTCTTGGGCTGGTCTCTTGCTTGGTAACACGCAGGCTGAGCATTTGACTGGGACACCTGAGCCCTGGGAGAGGGGTTCTCTGTCCCTAGCAGCCCCTGCCTGCTCCTGAGGTCTGTACTTGCAAAGAAAGGGACTTCTACCACCTCCTTCTCAACTGCTCTTGGGACCTCCCCAACACGTGAAATTTCAATGGCACTAGACAAAGGTTGTCAGTCTAAGAGTAGGATATAGGCTCTAAGGTGATGTACTTGCTTTGAATGTGCACACTTAAATGCATAAACATAGATTAATGAAACCCTGGAGTTGTTTCAGGCAGTTTTTCACTGAGATAAAAGTAAATGTTTAGAAAATAAAAAGTTTATTCTGATTTCTAATTACAGTCAAACCAGTCCTTTTCCCCACTTTGAGAAATGAGAAACTTAAATGGCAAAATAATTTGATCTCTGATCTGTGATAATAACAAATCCTTGAGGCTCATTTATCTCCTCAATCAAGGACTTTTTTTTTTAAAGCTCTGTCAATCTATTTTCTAAAATGTTCCCATGTTCATTTTTCTTTCTGTGATAACCTTGATAGTCTTGAGATGCCTGTCCCTCTTCACGGATTTTTGAAAAGGTCGGGGGGTGGAGACAGGGAAGATGTTGCCGGATGCGGGCTGGCAAGCCTGGTGGCGCATCTGCAGGGACAGCTTACATCACTGTCTGGTTGCTGGTGCTAGAGGGATCTGCCCATCAGAAGTGATCTTTGCTTCTGTCTCTGCTCCTACTGGACAGTGTTCTTTATGCCTTGGAGCACCTTTGTCTAGTCATAAGGAACCAGCAGCTCAAACTATTTGTTGTGATCCGCGAGCTGCTTGTTGTGCTGTTATGTCCCACCTACAGCTGAGAAGAGATGGAACTAGATGGTGATGAGGTTCAAAGATGGGCTCTTCTCTCTACTTCTCTGGCCTGAGTTTCGTCCTTATAATATGATGTGATAATACATACCCCATTGGATTGTAAATACTAACATGAAATAGCACTGTATATATACAGTATTTAGTATAGTGACAAGTAGATAATAAATGTTCAAGAAACTCTTGGTATTGTTATTATTATTAGCTCAGACCTACAGATTAGATTATTATCATCCTTCTTAATGAGGAACGTGAAATGTAGCCAAAACCCTCAGCAAATCAGAAGTCGCATTTGTTCTAGCCCTCAGTGGGGAGGAATTTTATGTCTAAATATTTAAAGAATTTTGTAGTCCAGACGTCTCGGTCTCAAATTTATGGAGTTTTATATATTCTTTCTTAGAACTAAGGAAAAAAGAGACATATGAATATAAACAAACAAACACAAACAAAAAGCATAAAATGGGCACCATTTTAAAAGTAGTCCCCCCCTTCACGACTGCACTGCTGATTTGGTCGTCTCCTGGATTTGCACAACTGTTTTCCCGTAGTAAGGTTTGACCATTTTATGTTGAAGTGCAGACTTTGAGTAGATATAAAAAATGAAGGATTTCCTGTACTCAATTGAACAAAAAGTTAAGTTCACAGCCAAGCAATATAATTAGAATGTCTTTTTGTAGGCAAGGAGTCTTTGTTCAGTATATTCATGAGTAATAACAATATATTTGTAGAGGCATATGCCATTATATTTTGAGAAAAGAATTTAAAACAGATTAAAAAAATTATGCCCAAGTAGTTACCTCTTTTTTTTTTCAGTCAAGTAATTAGAAGATATATAAAAAGGCAATATTTGGGGCAGTAAGTGTGGTGAAAAGAGCAGGTGCTTTGGATGGGAGTTGAGAACCCTGGCACTGGATGGTTTCCCAAACGTCTGTGGACATCAGTGTTCCCATCTGTACGAGCAGGGGGAGCGGCTTGAAGGAGTAAGTGAGGTTGTGAGTGATCGGTTGGGCCTGTGCTGTGGGCATTGACTTTAAAGTTGTTCTTTGTACACAGTTTGGAACAACATCGATTTAGGGGGCATTTTCAAATTTGTTTTGGTCCCAACTTCCAAAAAGAAGGCAGTCGCCAGAACTGAATTTAATAGCTCGACGTTCTAGTTGGGTAAATGTCAGCATTTGGAGAAAGGATACTGCGGCACGATAACTTTCTGCTAATCCACTTTGTCCTTTCCTCTTTGCTCAAGGGGAAGACTGCTAACTCTGCAGCAATCCCAGCGTCCCAAACCCATCTCACTGAAGCTTTGAATTTTGTGACATTTAACACTCACATAAAAAAAATAGGATTAACCTATGCTTGTCAATGTGGACCAGTTTCAAGGGAGACAGAAAAGCTTGTAATTTTTACCTAACAGAATGTTGGACAGTTTCAATGAACATTGTTTCATGTTCACCAGTACAGTGAGCTAACTCACTCCACCAACACCCGGTCTGATATTTATGGCCTTAGTTCCACTCGTAATAACTCGCTATTGCCCCTCTTTGCTAACTGACTACAGTGTGGTCCCCACACCATGGTAAGTACTTAGCGTTCCTTGTAGCACTCAAGATGGTACAGCAAAAGCATTCCTTCTGCTTTGCCATCTGTCTTGTCTCCCTTTTCTCTTAGAGGCTCCCAAATCCCACTCCCCCCCACAATTTCTAAGAAACTTCAAATTTTGGAATACTTTTAGATTTAGAGAAAAGTGGGAAAGATAGCACAGAGAGTCCCCATGTCCTCCTTGCCCCGTTTCCGCATTGTTAACATCTTGCATTATTGCAGTGTATTTGTTAAAACGAAGAAACTGAAATTATGTAATAGTATACTATATTATTAATAAGTAAGCTCTAGACTTTATGTGGACTTCACCAGTTTTTGCATTATTGTCCTCTTCCTGTTCCAAGTCTACCGCCTGGCATTGAGTTCTCTCCCCCTCTCCTCTGATCCGTAACGGTTTCTGTCTCTGTTTGTGTGATCCCGAGAGCCCTGAGGAACAGTAGCCTGGCATCCTGGAGAGTGTCCCCCAGTTGCGGTTTGTCTGATGTTTTTCTCACGGTTAGACTGGGAATGTGGGACTTCAGAAAGGACCGCAGGGGTGAAGCCCCTCTCATCACAGCACGTCAGGGGGTATCTCGTGTCCGCACAGCATCGCTGGGAATGTTGACGTCCATCCCTTGCTTAAGGCGTGTTTGCCACGCTTCTCCACTGTAAAGTTACTATTTTTCCTTTCTGTACTCTCGTCTTTGGACTAGAGTCACCAAGGTTGGCTCACCCTTACAGGGACTGCTCCCTCTTTGGAAAATTACTAACACAAAGCCCAAGAATATCAAAGCAACACTGAGAGAGAATTTAAAGTATGTAAAATAAATAAATGGGAAAAGCTCAGGACCCCATTCTCCCGTTTCATCTTCCCATTTCCTGTTCAGCTCCTGTGCACAGCACACATATTTTTTGACTGTTAACAAAGTGTAGGTATCATTGATAATTTTTTCCTGCACATTATATCACAAACATTTCCAATGTTGACATACTGACATCCTTATTTTTCATAATTCACTTCACCCTATTAAGTTTGTACACATTTAGCTTATTTCCAATCTTCATTATTTCGACTAATACTTGGTAGCCATCCTCACATATATAATGCCTTTTAAAAATCATTGTTTCCTAGGATTGATTTGTAGACATTTCTGCTGATGTAAAAAGGGCACAAATTGAACGCTGAATAAATATGTGATTATTATTAACTGTCATCCTATTTCAAATCTCATTTTAAATCTGACATAGATGACACGGACACTCCTATTTCCCTCTCACCGCCAGTCCCTTTCCTGGACTGTTGGCCTTTCTCACAGATCCGATGATTACAGCTGTCCCTGCGAACAGTCACGCTCACACTGCTTTTTCCATATTGTTATATTTTTCATTTTAACTTCACTATAGTGTGAACTAAATAATTTCAGCCTCTCCTGCCTCGGAGGATTGTGAGAAATATTGTCCATCTTTCTGTGGTTTGAAAAGCACCTGGAGCTCTTTGGAGAGAAGGTATTAAACCCATAAATACTGTGGTGCCGGCTGAAGCCCCGGGGCTGTGGGGCCGGGGTGGTGGTGGGGGAAGCTCCTGTGATTTCCACTTGGCTCAAATGGGAGCGAAGACCCAAGCTCGTGCAGGACCCCGACTGGAAAACACAGCTTTAGGTTCCTGGCACCATTCGCTACATTTGCAACATGTTGTCATCTTCAGAGATGGTTTCTCATCCATTTATTCCACAAAATTTATTAGGTAACTTGACGTGCCTGGCATCTGCTAAGAGTAGACGTAGTGGAGCTACGCTGTCTCTGAGGAGTTGACAGTTTGTTAGGGCAGGGAGAAATGATGATTAAAAGACAACACAGTAGAAGGGATAGATGTGGATCAGAGGAGGAAGTAGTTTCTTTCTCATCGTCAGAGGAGGAAGGAAGTACTTCCTTGAAGTACGTGGTACCACAGTTAAGTTTTGCAGGGTGCGTAGCCATTTCCCTGGACTGGAGCGGAAGGGTCTGTGAAGGCCTTCCAGGAGCTGACACGGGAGAGGCGGGTGCATAAAGGTGACTAACGCTGTTCTGGGGAAAACTAGAGTATGTGGCAGATTCTAGTAGGCGATGAAACTGGAGACAAAGGTGGGGTAAACTCACAGAGGAGTTTGCTAAGGAACGTGTGCTTTGTCCTGTAGTAGTGACAGTAAACATCTGAATCCTTTAAAGTACAGCTGTAGCTTGATCCCGTTTGCATTTTGTCTCCACAGTTTGGGATGCGATGTGGATTAGAGCGAAAAGGGGCTAGAATTAGAGTTCATTTAGACGACTATTTTAACAGTCCAGTTGGAAAAACCTAGGATAACCTCTAGTAACTGAATCTCATATTTTTATTCTGTTGGGTTCACAAACCATGTTTGCTGTCTCTGGTTTCGCAGCCCTTCTTTCTGTTGTGCAGATTTCTTTGATGTTGTGTTTAACTCCTACAGATGTAATCAATGAATTTTCAAGTATTTATCAATCATCAAATATATATGAAGTATTATGTAAGGTTTCTCCTGAGACTAAAATAAGTACAATTCACTGTACAATTACTGTGAAAACTTTCAGAACATGGTGGCATAACAAGCAGCAAGTATTTTAGAAATGATTTTTACCTCTCAGGGGCTCAGCATAATTGAGAAAAGCAAGATGGGTGTATCCAAACCATAGAAAACACAACAGTTTATATTTTGCAACTGTAGTAATCTGTTATACACAATCATACACAAGTGTGAAGAGAGAGAGCTGTACCATTCAGTGGCCCCGAGATTGCTGTGGGCGGGTCCCGTGAGAGAGGGACGCCCAACTGGGCCTTGAGAGAGAGACAGGGTCAAACAGAAAGCTATTTATTTTTTTTTAATTGTTAATTTATAACTGTAAATTGACAATTTATAATTATATAAATTTATGGGGTACCAAGTGATGTTATAACTTATGAATTCAATGTGGAATAATCAAATCAAGCTAGTTAATATATCCATCACCTCAAATACTTAAAATTTTTTGTGGTAAAAACATTTGAAATTTACTCTCTTTGCAATTTTGAAATGGGCAACACACTATTATTAACTATATTCACCATCCTGTGAAATACAAGCCAAAAAAGAAAAACAAATCCTATTTCTCCTGCTTGAGCAGTGAGTTTAAAAACTTGGTTTTGTAATTCACTTAATTTTACTAAATCTTTTCTTGCAATGGAAGTTGCAGTGTGTAAGTCCACATCTATGTGTGCATGTGTATAGTACATGGTGAGGGTGTGCACGTGCCATTTCTTCTTTTCCCATTTTTAACATTATATCAGTTGCATCTTTGTCATTTTTCCTGCATCATGCATCAGAAATGCTACCTATTTGTTCTCCACAGACCCAACTGGAAATATCAAAGAACTGTGCTGAAGTAGATACTGAAATAAATAGTGACTTGGACAGAAATCTTGAGAAGAGGAAGGAAAGTGAACTGGAGCAGGTGCACTACATGCAACACACATAGGCAATCAGACGTCTTGTGTTGGGGTCCTGAGCAGATTTTCTTCTGGCAAATACCCTTGTGTTTGATTCGAGAACCTTTGACAGACCTTGGTGAGCCCAGAGTCAGGCAACAGCTGTCTAACCAGACTCACGCTCTCTGTCCCAGGGTCTCTGCAGATGTCGCTGGGGCCTCTTTGGAGAATCTCTAAAGCCTCTGTTTGTGTTCCATAATTCTTATCGAATGCATTAATGAATGTTGAATGAAGGAAGGAAGGAAAAACAGAGGAAGTAAAATTTCATTGTCTCCTGTTTGTAATTTGTCGTACTGTGTAGTCCCCCCGGACCCCGCCCTTACCGGCGCTCACTCTAGTCTCTGCCTTCTGCCCCTGCCCGGCCGCACCCTCCGTGCTCTGCCCAGCCAGGCCTCTGCTTCGCCTCGCTCTCCTTCGCCACGGCAGGTCTACTCCGGGCACTCTCCCGTGGGAACTGTTTCGTTTCCTTCCACTTGGAAAACAATCTAATGGACGATTTCACACTAATCTGTTGGTGCCTGCCAGGAATTGAAAATTTTATGTGCATTTTAACAAGGACACGTACGGAAATTGATTTCTAATTATAGGATTTAAGGCATCAGAAAATAAGATATCTAGGAGCAGGGGCTTCCTTGGAGCCTATTTTGCCTCTGTGAAATCCAGGCCTCTTGCAGGGTGGAAAAGAAAACTCTAGGTGTTGCTGCAGTCCCTTTGTGGGGCTGGTTTGGGTGGGGCTCCCTGCCCCTCCCCCCAACCCAGGTGGCCATGTCTCTGCCCTTCACAGGCTGGGTGGCTTATCTGTAGGGGACTAAATATGGTGGCACGTGTGATGCATTTAATGCTGGCACACAGTGAGGACTTATTCAAGGCTTGTTATTTTGTTTTTAAAATATACTAAAAATGTTTTTTAAGTATATGAGACAAAATGTTTAATGTAGTCTCCAGGGACAGTTCACTCCCATAATCTATTCTCTAGGAGAGAATGATTAGAGACAGTGCTAATCTCTTGATGTCTTTTTCTGTTAAAAATCTACTGTGCAGAAAGGCTACATTTCCTAATCTGAAAGGCCAACTGGGAACATTTTGTAGAAAACAAACCAATGCTCTTGCACTGTATTGCCATCTTTTGATTTTACAACCTCAGAAATGTACTACCTGTGTTTAAAAGTTTTATATCCCATTAGTCAGTTATTTTTCTGGTTGGAAGAAACTGCAGAAATGCTCAAAAGTTAGACTCTTCCATGTGTTTTAGCAAATTTTGTGATACTAACTAAGTATCTTTCTCATTGTACCATGGTGCAGAGATTGAAAATTGTTTTAAATAATTAGAACCTGAACAAAAGTAACAATGTGAGTCTCCACGATTACTCTTTCCACAGCCATCTCGAGCTTTGGGAGGCGAAGCTGCTCTGGGGGCCGCCTGGGTGTCTGGGGCTGGGCAGGGGGCTGGGGGTGGGGGGTGGGTGGGGGCCACAGCAGGTGCTTTGACTCAGGTGATTTCAATCACACATCTGCCCAGGCCTGCATGGTAAGCTCGTCCGTGCTCAGACAGGGGAATCACATTTTGGACATACTGCAAATCTTCTCTTAATATGTATTTTCTGGGCTAAATCTCTGATTTTCCATCCAGGACACACCTGCCTGATTCTAGCCACTTTTTTTTTTTCCTTTCATTTAAACAAACAGCCTTGCCCGGACTGCCTTCACGATGGCTTTGTCAGGTTGTGTTTTTATCTTTTTACTGTAGCTCTCGTTCTTCCCACCTTATCTGTGCCTTTCAGTCAAGCAATCTTTTAGCTTATTTTCTCTTATCTTGTTTGGCTCCTTT
This sequence comes from Lemur catta, assembly GCF_020740605.2. Taxonomy (NCBI): domain Eukaryota; kingdom Metazoa; phylum Chordata; class Mammalia; order Primates; family Lemuridae; genus Lemur; species Lemur catta. Next base: position 49,817,012 of record NC_059143.1, on the reverse strand, counting down.
ACCGTTTATCTGCACTTTAAATGAAAGACGGCACATGGCAGCGTGTGGGGAGGGGCGTTGTGAAGACTGCGGGTTTGCCCAGCAGGGCGGCCTTCTGGCAGGTTCTGATGAAGCCTGGACTGTACCCAAAATAGGGTCCTGGTGGTCCTCATGCCTGTCATAGTGTCCTAGAGCAGCTAGAACACGGTCCCCAAATCTGGGTGGCTTAAACAACAAAACTTTATTGTCTTGCAGCTCTGGAGGCTGGAAGTCCGAGGTGAAGGTGTGGGCTGGGTTGGTTCCGCCTGAGGCCTGTGGGGAAAGGTCTGTTCCGGCCGTTTCTGGCGACCTTCGGCATTCCTTGGCTCGTGGAAGCAGCACCCCTACCTCTGCCTTCACCCTCACACGAGTCCTGCCCCGTGTGCATGTCCGTGTCCGAATTTCCCCCTTGGATGAGGACGCCGGTCATATGGACGAGGCCCGCCTCAGTGCAGGATGCCCTCGTCTCAGCTGACCACCCCTGCAACAACCCTGTTTCCAGATCACATCACGTTAGGGCTTCACCACAGGAATTTGGGGGGACACAATTCAGGCCTTACCACCCCCAGACTTGGTCATCAGGGAGCACTGCAACGTTTTAGAGAAGTGCCGTCTGCAACTTTGATTGCTGTCTACGTTTGCAGTGAACACACCATGGCGGGTTTTGCGGGTGGGTAGGAGTCCGCCCGGTGCAGCTCCCCATGAAGCCTGACGTGTCCAAGGCCAAAGGCTCCTGTTGGCTCCGGCTTCTGTTCTGCTGGAAGCCACTTGACCCCTCAGTTCAGTGTCTAGCATGACCGTCCTTCTCACTCTTTGTCCGTCACAGGCAGAACTACGAGGGGGCAAAGTCCCTCCGGGGAAACTGTGCCTTTTGGGTCCACTCCCCCTCGCCCTCGGTGCTCCTCCCTCGCCCTCGGGAGTCCTCCCGCACTGAGTGCCCGATGCGATGTGTGTCAAAATGCTATTTCTCCACTGTCTGCACTTTGTTGCCTCCTGGGGACTGGGAATTAGCGTGCCTGTTTCTTTTGCTTGCCTGTTTTGGAGAGCGTTGTGTCAGGCTACTTTAGAATACCTCCTTAGGCATCATGCAGTCAACACCTTATTTTGTGTTTATGTGGGTCACTATGAAGAGTTTTTAGAAAAGTTCTCAGCTAAGCATATTCGTAGTCTAGGCACAGTTGGGACTAGGTGAAGCTACTACCGCTGTCACTTCTAATTAGCCGGTGTAACCACAGTGCTCCTGCAGGTGGCCCAGGGCCATCCTGGGCCGTTTAACTTTTCATCTGTTTTAAACGTCATAAGAACAAGTTTTTGTCTGGTGCCCTAGCAGCGCTGGGGAGAGGTCTGGTTGAGCAGGAGAGAATGAGCTCCACGTCACCCCCATGCAAAGGATGGTTGATTGGTGAGAGTGGGCAGCCACCCAGGGATGGAGAGCAGAGGGGGAAGAGCGGTGGAATCCCGGGCACAGCCACATTTTAGAAGGACCAGCAGAGGAAGAGAAACCCTGACGGAGACAGTGGGGGGAGGTTAGAAAAGAGAGAGGAGAAGTAGGAAGGCGCCATGTCATAGGAGTCAAGGGGCAGAGTGCTTCCCGGAGGGCTGGACATCTAGCGTTCAAGGTCAGGAACGTTGGTGACATTTTCAGTCTCGGGTGAACGGTGGAAATGGATGCTTGGTTGTGTTGAAGCACTCGTGAGACGTGGGGAGGCAGAGGCAGGATGGAGACGCACCTTCCCCAACTCTGAACGGACAGGGAGGAAGACACAGGGATTGGATGGCGCCCAGCATCCACCCAAAGTTGGTCTTCAGGGCAGGGAGAAAGATCCTATTTAGAGGTGAGGGAAGAGCCCATCTAGAAGCAGAGGCTGAAGGTGGAGGGGTGAGTTTAGACGGGTGATGTTCTGTCGTGAAACGTGTGGGCTTTAAAACCAAAGGAATTGGTTTGATTTCTGCTTCTGCTGTTGCCAGCAAGCTCTTTGCGAAAGCTACTTAAGCATTTTTTTTTATCAGTGAAACAGGCACATTAATACCCATTGGCTTATATTGTTACGGGGATTAGAGATTGGGAGTGTGAAGTGCCTCTCACAAAGTAGTACTTCCAGTTAGGGTAGTTCTCTCACTTCTCAAATCTTGTACAAATATTTTTAAACCTTTTAATATGGATGTTTCTAACATATATACGAATAGGAAGAGTAGTATAATGAATTGCCACGTGACCCTCACGTAGCTTCACCGACTATCAAGTTCGGGTTGATGTTATTGTTTCTGTATTTTCTCACACTCGCTCTTCTCCTTGGTTATTCTGAAGCAAATTCCAGTTGTTCTATGATCTCATCTATAAATATTTCAGCCTGAATCTCTAAAGATGAGGAGTCCATTTTGTAACATAAACATGATACCATCATCCTCTCACCACCAGAAAAACAGCAATAATTCTTAAAATTATTAAATGTCTACTTCAGATTTCTCCAGTTGCTCTGTGAATATGCCCTTTTCCAAGTTCCACATATTGTAACTGTTTAATGTGTCTCTTGCATCTCTTCTACCCTGTAGGTTCCTTCCTTGTTCTTTCTCTCCTTCTCAATTCTTTTGTTGTTACTCTGAGTTTACTGCATTCCCACGGATTGTTTCCCCTGGTGTCACTTAGCACGTTTCTCTGCTCTTTGTAGTTCTGTAAATTGGTAGTTCCATTTGGAGGCTTGATCAACATCAGGTTTGATTACTTTGGCAAGACTGCCACTTCTAAGGTTGTATTGTGGAAACATCAGTGTGTTTTTGTGAATTTGCAGCCACTGATGATTGTTGCCTAGGCATCGCAAATATCATTTTAAATCCATTTCTTAATATCAGGTTATTATAGACATAAATACCCCTCAAATCAATAAAAATACATTCCATATTGACTACAAGGTGAAATTGTAAATAGTTTTCTATTCAAAAAATATTGATTGACTACTCTATGCCAAACATGGTTCTAAGTGGTGTATTATACAAAGGTCTATCTATATGGAAGTTTGGGCTTATAAACTGGCAGTAAAAAGGTGCAGGGTTTTGTGAAGTTGGTAATGGATTTTGCAGAGCTGTTGGCCAGGGAGGACAGCAAGGTGGTCAGGTGGGCAGCTGGGGATGTGTCGGCATGCAAGGCCCTTGTGTGCAGTGATGTAGCCAGCGATGTTTGGGACCAAGGGGTGCTTGGAGAAGATGATGAAACACTGAAATAATTTTCAAGAATGATCTATTATCTTGCCAGAAAAGTCAGACACAAGATACAGAATATTTCATCATGATATCCTGCAGTACAAATAATGTAAAAACAACCCAATCTGTTCTGTGTTTATTCTAAGAATTAATACATAGCTAAATATAAGTATAGAATAAATTGGCTTTTATTACTTTTGTTTCTATTTTAGGATTAGATTCAAGTCAGCCTTTTTTTCTTCCCGATTAACTGTGACATCTTGGTCCCTGTTTACATGGATTCACTTTCCAATTCTAAGCTTGTCTGGATGCTGGGGTTTTCCTGTTTGCATGGGCTCTTCCCAGTTGCTGTCTTCAAGGTTGCTTTGGGCAGCCTTCCCTCAGCCTTGCAGAGGACCTGGGCATCCGAACAGCCACAAGCAACATCTGAGCCAAGGAAGGTTCTGCAGACCTCGTGTGAGGTTCAGTTTTCATCTGACACCAACCAGTTACTCTGATCAGGAAGGGTTAGTCGGGGACTTGGTGCTTCTGAACCACCTGCCTCTGGGGCTGGAGTCCTGCTGCTTCCCGTTCTCGTCTGAGGCTATTGGAGGTGGGTCTGGGTCCTTACATGGAGCCTCTGCCCCAAACTCCCTGCACTTAGCTCCTCTAAAGACAGCTCCACCCCTGGCCCTGAGCCTGGCCGCTCACCGCCATCATGCCACTCTGCACCTCACTCAGCAGGTACGTGGGGCTGCTTCCTGAGAGCAGGTGTGGTTAGATGGGCAGATAAAGAAACCCCTGAGATTGGAGGAGGGAGGCATCCTGAGAGAAGAAGAAAACAGTAGCTGTGAGCGTGAGCCCTGAAGACACACATCCACCCTGTGCCAGGGCCAGCCTGCCTCTCGCTTCCAAGGGTCCAGAATGGCTCGAGTAAAAATTTGTGGGTTTTTTTTCCCATTTCTTTTATGTTATTTCATTTTTCCAGCACAGTGTGCTAGTGTCTGAGTTACTTTTTCTTTATATTGTCCCTCATTTCCTTCTTTTCTTTGTCTTAATTTTTAATTTTCATTTGCCTTTTGTTTCATTTAAGCTTTTATTTTCTTACTTTTTCCATTTCTTATGAATTTCCTCCCTTTCCTTCTTTTCCTTCCCTTTTCTTGTGTTGGTTGATTACTTAGAGATGAAATGTTTTCTGTCTGCCTGTTATGTGGGTAAAGTGTTAACTTTGGTAAGCAGCTGTTTGGTTGCAGACAAAAAACTCGAGTGCCATGGTTTTCTCTTGACAGCATTTTGACACTTGGAACCACCTGCTGAAGCTCGTTTTCGGTGGGGAGGAAACATAGACATAGTGTCCCAGTTTAATATGTGATAGGTCGCACATCCTATTGTATTTTAGACATAAGTTCACTCTTTTTTTCAAATGTGGTACCTTCTTTTTTCGCTTCTCTTCCTTCCTCCCTCTCTCCCTTCCTTCCTTCTGTCCTTCCTGCCCTTCTCACTTCTCTCCCTCCTTCCTTTCTCTCTCTCTTTTCCTCCCTCTATTGCTCTCTTTTGCTCCCTCCCCCCCTTCTCTCTTTCTTATTTTCTTTTGTTGTAGCCAAGACAGTGGCTTCTGGGCCAACCCTGACCAAAACTGTCACATAGATAAAATGACATATGTTTTGTCACTTTTTGCTTTCCTGCTCTAGTGCCAGTGAGTTTTGTGACATCATCACCACCTCAGACTCCTTCTCTACATAAGCAGTAGGTCAGAATTCTTCATTGGCAGCAGTAAGGACAGAAGATAAAAGGAGATGTTAACCACCAGTAGATAGATCCGTGCATTACACCTCTGGGCAACCTTAATTTTGAGAAATAATTCCTGAAGTTGATTCTTGATCAGGTGCCCAACTTTTCGGTCTCAGGACCCCTTTATACTCTTACAAATTATTGAGGACCCCAAGGAGTATAGGTTATAGTTGTCATATTAATATTTACTATATTAGAAATTAATATCAAGCAACATTTAAAACACAAAAATTTTCAAGTGCACATCCCATTAGCCATCAGAGCCTCTGGAAATATCTCCTGAGTACTTGTGAGAGAATGAGAATGATGGAGTTAAATTACAATATTTCTTAATATTACTATGAAAATAGATTTGACCATGCAGATCCCTGAAACGGACCGGGGAATCTCCCGGGTCCTCCACACACGCTGTAAGAATGGCTGCCTTACGTATTTGGTGATAGTTTACTGAGTGCTTTGTGCTGGGAACCCCAGAAATATTGTTGGGAAGGTGGGACAATATTGGAGGATTTTCCTGGTACCAGGAATTCATACCACATGTTGGTCCCTACTTGACCTGGGCATAAGACAGTCTTGTACATCTGAAAAATGAGTTTATGTAGGTATTCAGTGGAAATGATTTGGCATCTTTGTATGACCATTCAAATCTCATTCAGTGTGATTATAACCTGGCATTTGATGCTCAAAGCCAGTGTCTGAGTCACCTGCCCAGCATTATTGCACAAGAGTCTCCTCGTGACATTCAGCCTCTTGGTACGATCACTATCAAGAAAAAGCACCAGGGGTTTTGGTTATGTTTCTCATTACATGGTTAACCAAGTAACACTTAAGACATTAGGTGCGAACAATAGCATCCTCTTTTCTAGTTATCTCCCAGCCGTAAAAAAATCCTTTCACTTACAAAAATGTGGTATAAAGTTATCATTTACAATCAATGAAACTAAGCTAACTGGCATCGCCGATCATTTTGATAGACCTTTCTGGGTAGTTTCCACTTCTGCGTCCAAAAATCTGACAAACTATATCTAATCATTTACTTCTTCTTTTCAGATAGTTTTGAGATAGCTGTGCCATCAAATAGCCACATGGTCTCAGAACCTGGAAAAAATGTCACACTCCTCTGTCAGCTTCAAACGAAGCGGCCGATGCAGCAGGTTACGTGGGAAAAGATCCAGCCCCATCAGATCGACCTCTTAACTTGCTGCAATTTGTTCCAAGGCAGAAACTACACCTCAAAATACCAAAGACAAATCTTGACCACCTGCACCCAGGGCAGCAGGACGAGTTTCATCATCATTCCGAACGTCACCGCCTCCGACTCGGGGCTTTACCGCTGCTGCTTCCAGGCCAGCACAGGAGAGAACGAAACCTTCGTTATGAGGTTGACCGTAACCGAGGGTGAGTGCCTGACAAACGTCCTCAAGTGTCAGAAACAGAAATCGCCAACCACTGCGCACCGGCCTCTGTCGTTGTTCTGGTGGTAAACATGTCCATTGAATGTGACTAACGTTCAGCATTTTTTTTTTTTTAATTTCTTTGTTGAATTTAGGTGAGTTGGCCATTATTAAGTTTTAGTATTTAGCATTCCTTTATCTTACAAATCTATTAGTCACAAATATAACCATAAAAATCTTTCCTGTTTTCTTATCTGCCACATTCTTGAAATTTGAAAAAAAAATTCAGTGAAAGTCTGAAAAACACGTGGTACCAGCAGCCTGCACGTTTCAGCTGTATAACTACTGTCTCGTCAGTTGCACTAACGTGGTCGGTGGCGCGGGCGCGGTGTTGGAATGCCTGGGCCCGGGCGTCCTAGATCTGCCTGCCCCGCCTCAGTGTCAAGTTCGGTGGGATTTGGTGGGTGTTTGATAATGTGGTTGCCAGTTTGCCTGACCCGAGCCTTGTCCATCTCCGGCGTTTTCAAGCTTGGGCACGGAAGCAGACTAACCCTACGTCTAGGGTTTCCACCTGGGCAGGCCCCACCCAAGGCATTTCACTACTTCTGTATTAGTAGTTTGTCTCCTTTGCCGTAATAAAGCCCCAAATTTCGTGAGCTTCAGGCCTCACAAGACCTAGCTCCACCCTTGTATGAGAGAGAGAAAAATATTTCTTACCTAAAAAAAGTGATTTTTTTTTTTTCACTTACAAAAGTGCAAATATAGACAGGCCTTTATAGAGGTCTTTCTAGAAGCCTGCATTGCAGTCGAGTGGGAGGAGAGCAATTTCAGACTCTCCCTTCTGCCTCTGGGCAAGATTCCACCCTGCCGGAGGACATGTCAGGGACGAGAATTCACTTTTACTGGTGGTAGGGATTTTATTTCACTTTGTTCTCCCTTTTTCTCTTTCTCCCTCGTTTTCTTCCCTTTTTCCTTCCTTCCTTCCTCCCTCTCTCTCTTTGCTTCATATGCCATCAACCAGTTCATTTACCTTGACTTGTGTTTAGACTTTTAGAGCCAAGGCTTCTTAGGCCTGGGCTGCCCCCCAAAGACCCCGCTTATGTTGCGGACTATATTTCTTCCTGCATCGAGAATGAAGAAGAAAAGGTTTTGTTTAAATAGCAGCCTCTACTGCTGCTGCTGGGGCAACAGCTGTGTGTAACAAGGGGGACGTTTGCCAGAGGATGGCAGTTTTTTGTTTTTTTAATGAACGATCACCTTCACCACATCAAGCCTTTGTTCCTCTGAATGGCAGTAGGAACTGTGAGTGGGACATACAGGGGACCTAGAAGCTAATGCAAAAAAGCAGTTGATGGCATATTTGGGGGAGGAAGAATTAGCAGAGAGTCCTCATTTTAAATGTTGACTCCATTCCTTCAAACATAGACAGGAAATATTTTTTACCTAAAAAACCCTTGCAGGACAGAGTGTTTTTTTAACCTAGCCAGGAGAAGGAGTGAAAACGGACACTAACCTTTTCTTAGAGACCAAGACCAGAAAACGTTCTGTTCAGAAAAATGTCATCAAGAATCATTTTCAAAGACATCTGAAATTAAGACCTTGTCCGTTATATGCTGAAAAAGTAATTATAAACATCTTCAATCACAGAGAAAATGAAGGTAGTAGATTTTTAAGAGGTGTAATTATTTAACTCTCACTAATTAATAAAAATGTCATGCATTCGTCCAAACATGACTAAGTTTCTTGCACAAAACTATGTCTTTGTACATAAATTATAAACCGTGTCAAACATCTGCCAATGAAATGAAGATGATTGAATTTAATGGTTAGTATTGTTAGTGTCCATGTGTTTTTGAACAGTTGCAAATGGCTTTTTGACATTCAGTTGACAAATTGAAAGAATATCAACTGGGCCTTACATCCATTAGTAAAAAGTTATAATTGACAGAAGATGACAGCCATTGACTGGATGTTTTGGTTTAATTCCTTTTTTCAATTACTATAAGTGAAAGATTGAATATAAAAAATTAGACGTAGAACAAAATAGATCATTTATGCTTTCTCTGGAGCCATTTGATTATTTCAAGTCTTGAGGCTGTTTGGTCAAAAATCAATGCAGATATTAAAGCAGAGAGACAGGTATGAGATGTGGAGCAGATTTAATTTATTTCAACTGTCGAGGGAAAGGTGATTGTGACACAGATTTTATAAACGGCTGTGCATGCTTTTGTTAGTTCCCATCAACTTCTTTTATAGGACATAGTACTGGCTCTAAAAGAAAGATTTTTAGGGCTCTCATATTCATACACACACATGGACACACACGTAGGAGGTCTTCCCCCAACTTTTGAAATAGTTCTAGATTGACTTTCCTGAATTTGAAACTTGTCTGGATGCAAGGGCAAGGAACAGGGGACAATGTGTGTCCATTGATAGTGACCAAAATAATTTTTGGCCCTCGGTATCCTCTAGATTTTCATCAGCCATGAAAGAAGTATTTTAGGTGCCACCCAAAGAATTTATGAAGAAGTCTTTTACTATTAACGAAATGATGTGCAGACTACTCTTGTTTAAACTGAGCTTATTGATGATAAAAAGAACATAGACAAAATAAATGAAATCAGTTTGCACAGAAAGTTCTGGAGGAGATTAGATTTGAACAAACTTAAGTATATCTACTCAGGTCCTTGGACAATCTTCTTCTAGCCATGAGGCCACTCAGCTGAACCATCAAGTTTTGTATGAGGCATCGGTGATGAGAGCTGAGGAGTCAGGGTAAGGCAGGTTGTTGGGAGTAACACAGGATTTGCAGGGCTGGGGAAGTGGCTGCAATCAAACAGCTGGGCTGGGGCAGAGTCTGAGCCATGGATTCGTATGGCACGAGATAGGTTAAATTCAGTGATAACTTGTGGGAATTCTGGATCTCATATACCACTCAAGGAAAGCCACTGCTGATTCTTGAGCAAAGGTGGCAAGGCAGTATTGAAGAAACAGTAAGTTGCTTTATAATTTTCAGTACAGGCTTTCACCTCCTTGGTTAAGTTTATTCCTAAGTATTTTATTCTTTTCTTGCTATTGTCAATGGGATTGTTTTCTTAATTTCCTTTTTGGATAGTTTGTGTACAAAACACAATTGATTTTCATACATGGATTTTGTATTCTCCTACTTTACTGAATTCATTTATTGGTTCTAACCATTTTTTTTTTGGTGGAGTTTTTAGGGTTTTATATATATGTGATCATGTCATCTGCAAACAGAGACAATTTTACTTCTTCCTGGGCACAAAGGTGGCCTGCAGGGGAGAGAGACGTTGTCAGTGTGGTCTGACCCTCAGTTTGTGCTTTCCAGTGTCTCGAGACAGCCACTCACTCTTTCCTACCTTATTCTTTTCTTAATCAACCTAAGTTTCACTACTTCTACCTCCTTTCCTGTAGAGTTTCAGGTCTCAACGTCTTTGTGTTTTTTTCACATTAGTCCGGACTGATTTCTTGGCAATGAGCCATTAAGTACCTTGAATTTCTCAAAATTTTATAACTTAAAAATTGCTACCCTCGAATGACTTAGTAACTGCAACTATTTGTAATGGCCGAAACTCTTATTGTCAGCAATTACTTGTGATTAGGGATTATGGTATCTCTGTTTAAAGCTGTCCAAGTATCTTTCCAGAATATGCTCCGTAAGTGTTATTGACTGATTATATGTTAATATTTCCATTTATTCTAGTAGGGACTATGCTCGTTTTAGTTTCAAGTCTTCTAGTTAGATTATTTCTAGGTTTTCTTCGTCAATGATTAACATTTGAGGTTTAGTGATTGCTGATCAAAGAAACTGAACTTTCAGAAGATCAAATGCAATGTTTGGGGAGAAAATTTTCATGAACTTTTGTTTACATACGTTACTTTCAGAAAGGTCTATTTCCTTTTTTAACTTTCATTTTCTTATTTTGCATTTTTAAGTACAAATGGCGCATAATTGCTGGTCACTAGAACAGGAGGATGGGGTTTGTAAATTAGGATTATAAAAGCGTTTACTAGAAAATCACAGTGCCACAGTCAAGAGAACCTTCCCAGGTATTTCTTCTGTGAGGTATGGGATTGACAAATGGAGGATAAAAGAATAGATTATGAAGTTTTGCCTACATATGGCTTGGTGACGATTACTGACTTTGAGACTTTGTGTTCCTGGGTTGGGTTATAAGACTATTGAAGAAGAGAAATACATTTTATTTATTTCTGTGACCTTTAATTTCTGCCAAAATTCAACCAGTTTGTTCCCAGTTGATTTGGATTCTAGAACTCTTTCAGGTTGTAGATAAGATGGTTTTTTATAGAGGATTTTGTTAATCCAGAGCCTCTGTCCCACTCCTGTGAATTTAGAACTGATGTGAACATTGCAGACATAGGGATTGTGAGCTGGCATGGCCTGGGCTACAGATATGTCCCTTACATGATGCAGTGTGAGGAACCTCGGCCTTTTATTATCTTTACCTACATGGAACATAAAACGTCCATGACAGTTCCTTTAAATGACAGAACCACACGACCGGAATCCCAGAGCACCGGTGTCACTGCTCAGAAGTTAAAATAGCCTCCACTGAAACAGATCAACCACAATTTTCAGCCCCATTTAGTTTTGTTTTTAAAATTCTGGGGGATAACTGGGTATCCAGATGAAACATAGTTTCCAACAGCACAAGTGAGCTGATTACTCAATCATGGCTTATTATGTCATTGCATCTTTACTTTATAGTTGCCTCTGCCCAAATCAGTTCTTTTATGAGAACATTGCATTTAAAAAATGCAACTTGTTAGTTAATTTGTTTTGTAAGCCCTACGTATTGATTTATTCATTTTTTTTCTAACACACAAAATTCCAGAATGTTTGTCTGCAGTCATTTTTTATGCATACCTTATTTGTATAGATCAATAAGACATTGCATTGAATAATAGTGACAAGTTATTATCAGAGAGAAGGAAATTCTGAAAGGTCACACGTTAAATTGATTTGAAGTCACTGTCATATAAGGAATATTATTGAGTGTATATTGCTACCTCATGTACATAAAGCAAGTTCTAATTGAACACCATTATAAACAATGCACGTTGGCAGAATTAGAAAACAGTTGATCCTAGGAACTGCTATTCTAAAGTTGGTCGTTTATCCTCAGATTGAATTTGAAACTTTCCATGAAGTTTTTCTTTCCCTAGGAATTTAGACAATAGGTAGGAATTCAAATTCAGACAAATGTACTGATTTTCTTCCCACTTAAAATCTAGGCATGGCCACATTTATTTAAGAGATCTTCCTAATGACTCCAACTGTAAAATAACCATTTATACTTTCTTGTCATGGGTGGAAGTTTCATTCTAAAAGCACATGGGAATTGTTAACAGCTTGTGATTGTCTCTTGGAGCCTTTTTAGAAACTGAACATAGATGATTGTGCAAAGCTTTCTCCAAAGACAAGTAGAAAATTACCTAAAATTTAAAATATTAGTTCTTCATATAAGATTAATGGCATTTCGTTATTAGTAGAAATCCTTGTTTTAAGTATTGCAACTCAATTAATCAGACTTATATTTTTAACTTCTTCCGAAGTATTTCAAACATGTGCTACCTTGACTACTGACAAATACTCAAAGATGACATAGTAGATTTGCAGAGGACTACATTAGTTAAAGGGACAGGAAATGAATAATAAATATAGATCTGTAATTTTTAGAGATATTAATATATCTTTGAACCCCAATTTGTATCTTAAAGTTATTATTTACACTGAAATGATGTAGGGATTTTAAAAAGACATTTATTCAACAGGGAGACGTGGTTTTTTTGGTACAACTTTTATGAAATAAATATTTTGCAATCTTCTTTGGCCACTCTGAAATTTATTTTCAGAATCAATTCAATGTATTTACCTTTTTTAGAACTCAAAAATAGCCACAGCGTTCATAATCTTTTAGATATGCGTGACATTTTATTTGATTAACTCAAAAGAAAAGATTCTTCCTTCCACAGGTATAAAGTTGCAATGTTAATGCTGCCAATTGAATTGGTGTAAAGTGAGAATTGGCTTTAGCTGCATTGAATAGTGAGTGAAATGAAAAAAGCCTTATCATGATGATGATGGATTTGGGCAAAGCACAAAGTAGATGTTGAGATGAGAAGGCTACATTAACAAAGGGTGGCGTGTTTTCTGTGTCTTCACTTCAAAGAACCTCCCAAATCATGGCCACAGAGGAGGCAAATTTACAAATATCGAAAAATACAGGCTCACAAAGTACAGTTGTCCTGATGTCACTGTGTCTTCAGTTTTTCACATCTTACATGGAGCGTAAGGAGAGATTATTCACTCTTTTAATTTGTGCATGTGTGTGTGTGTATAGTCACATGAATTATCAATAAGATATCTGTGATCATTTGTGAGGAGGAGCAACAAGTTTATTATTGCACATGTCATATGATAAACATTCAATAAATACACGTGATTGTGGGGGCAGTTTTACAACCATATTTAACATATGTACAGATGCCAAATCCCAAATACTTTAATTAGAACAAGTCATTTTGCTTTTATATTGACTACTATTTTCTCTTCCTAATCCAATAAATGAAAGTACTAGTTTTGAATTCTAATCTTGTAATTCTTTTTTAAATTACTGGCTTTTTTTTTTCTGAAAAAAAAAAGAGGGATTAGATGGGTAATTAAACTCTAGAGCATAAAGCTGCAGGTTTTGAAATTATTACTAGAGTTCTTGTTTCTTACAGCAGGCATTGATTTTCATGTTTTCTTGCGCACTTAGTGAAATTTTTTTTTCCATAAAATGGTTTAAAGTGGGTAGGATATTTGGAGGCAAATATTCATCTGAAAGCTTGCTGAATTTCATATTCGGAAAAGATATGTATGACATTTATAATACATTTATATATAGGTCTTTATACATGCCATGTAGTTTGAGTTTTGAAGTTTTTTTAAGGGCCCGAGGAAAAAGTTGTAAGCAGCAGTTATAAGAGTTAAGTGACACGGGGCTTTCTCTTGGCACTAAACAATAAACAGACTATCCTATTTCTATGTGTGCCAGTTGCTATTCTAAGAATTTACTGGTAATTACTCTTTTACTTGTCACAACAACTCTATGGTTATCCACATTTTACAGATGAGGTAAGTGAGGCCTGGAGAGTCTAAAGTAACTCATCAAGGCTTCGTAGCTAGTAGGTGAGGAGCTGGGATTCAGAGCCAGGCAGACTGGCTTCAGCATTCTCATTCTTAACACAGCACTGTGTTTCTGCTCAAAGTGGAAGAAAAAAATTACCATCGTCAACAGACACAACACCACAGAAGCTGGTGACTGTAGAGTTACAGAGCATTTCCTTCCTTTTAGGAGGTTTTTACAAACCATAGGCTTCAAACAGGACCAACATACAGAACAAGCACAGGCAAAGGAATGGTGGGGTGATCTCCCACTGTTTTATTCCAGCTCGGGGTGCTCCCGCTGACTCAGAGGCTGAGTGGGGGCCTTCTCCTCTTCCTACTTGTCCTCTTTTTAGGGGCGTGTGCACACGGTGGAGTCGTGCCAGGCAGGCTTTCCACACACAGGAGGAACAAGCAAAGTCAGGCAGCAGGTGTTGGGGTCCGGAGGGAAGGTGCTGGTTGCCAATGAAGTCAAGTCCACATCAGGAACAGATTAGGGGAATTTTAGGAGCAGCCCCTGGGCAAAGCGGAATCAGTTCTTATTGCAGAGACCTGGTGACAGCTCGGCTCTCACGTGGCTTCTGGGCCTTGCACGGCACCTGTCCCCGTGGCTTCACCAGGGCCGCACGCTGGGCTCCCTTGAGCGACTCCCCAGGAAGCTGCTGAAGGTTCCCAAGCACACCCCTCCTTCCTTTGTAGCTTCCTCCTTCTCTTTCTCTTAAGTCTTGCTCTCTCGCTCTTGTATGTAGACCTTAATGGCTTAATAACTATTGAAACCAGAGTTGGAGTAATAGGACAGTAAAAATAGTTTCTCTATTTTTAGGGACAGCAAGGGATTAACCTCCAAAATCTTTCCCCCAAAACCAAAAGTTATTTTTAAAATTTTTATTTATGTATGTATTTTGAAAAGGAGTCTCACTATGTTGTCCAGGCTGTTGTTGAACTCCTGGGCTCAAGAGATTCTCCCTCCTCAGCCTCTTGAGTACTAGGATTATGGGCACCTGCCACCACAGTCAGCTTATTTTCTGTAGAAAAACATTCTGAACACTTATATTCTCTCATATTTATGTAGCTTTATATTGTACAGCTAAATATGTAAAATATTTAAATGATAGGGTACGCCAATTGTGTATCTTAAGGCAAACTACAGACAGGTCGTTTATCTTGATTTCAATAGAGTATTTGAAAAAATGTCTTATTAACACTGTAATCCAGAGGATAAGCATAATAGTAACACTGTAATACAGCATTACACCTGATTAAACAACGGTAAGAATAACAATGTGCAGGCAAAATATAATAAGAAACAAAATCTCCTCCCTCCCCAGGAAACTGCTCCATAAAGGTAGAAGAGAAAGAAAACAATTTTATTACTGAATAAACATTAAATCAGAATGTGATGCCTAGCACAGGCAACCTGCTAAGAGATTGCAAAGACGGAAAGAAATCTCACTGCCTCACATAGCCAAGTAGAAACATACATGTTGTGAAGATAAATGATAACTAGTCTTCAGGTAAGAGGCTTGTCAGCACCATTTGTCATACACAGCTCATCCTAGATCCACCTGGTAATTGGGGTGACATCTGGGTTAGCTAAGTGGCTTTATTCAAAGGAAAAATAAACTTCTGACATCTTGTGACAGGAGGTAGTTTTGCACCTTGGAGGCACCTGCGGAGGTTAGGCTGCTGCCCTCCCACAGAGGCTGGGAGAGAGGGCTTCTGTCTCCCTCCCTGGTTACATTTCAGAGGGATGGCTCCCAGGTCCTTGAGAAAGACGTTTCTCCATCATAAAGCTGACAAGGGGTTTATTTAGCTTTTAAAAAGATTTACATACCTTTCAAAGAGACAGAGACAGGACTCACAATGAGAAGTTTTCTGAAGTCAGTGCTCTGAGGCAGGGGAGGGAGGAGAAAACAGAGAGAGGGCCGGGGCTGCCGAGCTCCGGGAAGGGGCTTCCCAGAGCTGCCCTGCGGAGCAGTGTGGGAATCCCCTGGTGAGCTGGTAGAGCGACACGGGTTGCTGGGACGTGCCCCAGGTCTGTGAATCAGAGTGAGATTTAGCAAGGCTCCAGGTGATTATTATGAACAATTAAAAATGAGTCTTGACTCGGAGTACGAGACTAGCCAAGCCTGCTTTAGTTTTATTTCTAGTATTCACTTATCTGAACATGCTGTGAACAAAATCAGGAATTAGAAATTACCCTTTATGAGATATAAAGCTCTCCTTTTTCCAAAGTAAAAAAAAAAAAGAAATTAAATAACAAATACATAGAAAATGAAGCAGATGCAACAAGTTCTATGCTTTAGATAAGCATAATAGTAATATTGTCATGTAGCCACTCTCAGCTTTGACTCAAAATGTCTCTTAATCCTGGTCTCAGGATCATTTACTTTCAGGTATCTGGCTTCTTGTTATAACAAACTAATAGTAAATATAATAATTATAAAAGTGGCTAAGAAATGCTAGACTGTGGAGTACTGAGAGAAAAAAATTGAGGTTGCTAACAGTTTAAAGTGAGTCAGGAGACCAACATAATGATAAAAAGAACCTATTATTAATACGTGCAACTCTAAGAGTGTAGTGAGACAAAGGCAATTTGGAGTAGATGTTACCCATCCTACAAGACTTGGTGCTCAGCGTTGATGGCTCAGGATGCCCACATGTCGGCTAATTATTCTCTGTTTAGCAAGGCAAGGAAATATGCTATCGAGCTTAGAATTATTTCCATCTAAAAATGATAATTTAAAAACTTGATATGTGAAAGGAGTAAGCTTTACTAATTTAGAAGATTCACATATATAAAACATCTCATTACTTATCGCCTACATAAATAAGGCTTATTATATATGTAAACTATATTTCAAATAAAATACCAGAATGCATATGTTCTTACAATAATAAGATGGAAACGTCATCTTAACATGAGCCACCAGTATTAAGAAACGACCAAAATGGCGTTTCTCAGTTGTGTTTGGGGTCCTCCCTCTCCAGGGTCAGGGATTCGCTAGCAGAACTCACGGCCAGCCTGTAGTTGTGTTCCCGGCTCTAACTTAGAAGGATATCCCAGAAGAAAAGCAAGTGTTTAGCATAAACCACATGGTTTGTGTAAACAGTGTAGACACAGTAAACCACTCTATCAGTTAGGGAATGGTAGGAAGGCTCTGAAAATCCAAGTTCCCACACGCCAGCTGAGGGCCAACGTTGTATGCAAGCCGTCCTAGAAACTGCAGTCTCAGGCCTGCCATATTAACTCTTTTTTTACACTAGTTCGCTAAGAAAGTGAGCAAGGTGTGTGCATTTCTCGACTGTCTGACTTGATGCACATATACAGTCCCCTTTAAAAAACATACGTTCATAAAATTGAGGCAAGTGCACACGAAATATAAGACTAAGAAATATTCAGGTAAAAAGTTAGATATCTAATATAGTGAGTTAGCCTTGAAACTTTTCTCAATAAGTATGTGAATTTGAAGATGTTCACCACCCCTTTGTGCTCATATGCTGACTTCGATCCCCTTGCCGTACACCGGATGCTGTAGGGCACCATGGCCCTTCGTACTGCATGATGCCCCATTCTGGTACCAGAAAATATGGCAGATGCAGTGATGCTATGTTATGTAGGCGACACTTAAAGCCTATCTTAAGCTATATGTTTCTCAACTGACATGAAGTTTTACACTGCTTAAGCCATTTGTGAAACTATTCTTCATCAAGAGAAAAAAATTATAACAAAATTTGTACATCAGGTTGGAAACTTGGCTTCGCTCACTGGTTTGCCCTGTAATGACAGGAAAATTATTTAGATTCTCTGAGCTTTATGTTTTTCGGTTGAAATCTAATACTTTTATTTTGAGGAAGAGCAGTTGCTATTTACTCAGAAGGATTAGAGGTTGATGTCATGGCCCTTTAATTCTCTGAAAATAATTTATTCTCTAGGATCTTCTTGCTATAAAGCAGGGGAAGATTTCTGAAATAGAAAGAGTATAAAACTGATTTGCACAGAGAAAGTTGACCTTTGAAAGCCTGGAATAATATTACCATATCAATATCTACTTGATGCATATGTCAGGCATACAGGAAAGTTCGACAAACTTTGGGCTACCATTATTTCCAGTGGTCCTCCAGCGCTACGATTGCTGTGTGTGTGTTTATCAACACTGTCTCTGCCCTTCCCCAGGAAGGGGAGCTTGGCTTTGGCTCCAGGAGCAAGCATCGTCTGCTATACATGGCTACTTCAGCATGACATTTCAACATGAACAGAAATGAGCTATTTATTTAACCCTAATTTGGAATGTGTTTACATAAAATATAAGTGTATACAGAATATGAACTTTTAATAACTATATTATGTGGTGCTTAAAATATTAAAGCACCTCTTCATGCTTTATTAAAGTTCTATAGGTACAATGGTTAATTTTATCATCATTTTACGATTGACACAAAAAAGTGTCTAAACCATTGTGTCCCATGTGAGGTCCTCCAGGGAGAAGAATTAGACCTAGGCCCCAAGCTTCTCTCTTAAATCTCTGTGTTTTCAGCAAACCAGTGTCTAATGTGGGACAAAGGTTGGGTAGTTGTGTACATCCTATCGTGAGTCAAACTTGGAATGACCCGACAATGCTGAATATGTCCGCTCACACACGCCTCTTCCATGTGAGCTCACTCACTGTGTACATTCCATCCGTATACAGAATGAGATCTCATATGTGGGCTTCTCGCTTTAAAATTAAAAAAATTAAAATTAATATTTTAAATGGATAAACCATATTTGTATATATTTATGGGGTACAATGTGATGTTTTGATTATATTTAAAATAAGTGATCGAAGCTAATTGACATATCTATTACCTCATTTACCTATCATGTGTATGGTGAGACATTTGAAATTTACTCTTTGTTATTTTAAAATATATAATGTGTTATGATGACTGTGGTCACCTTGCTGTATGATAGCTCCCAAAACTTATTCCTCCTGTACAGCTGACATTTTGTGCCCTTTGACCAACAATCCCATTTTCTCCCTCCCCTCGCTTCTGCCTGGGCCTCTGGTAAAAATCATTCTACTCTCTACTTCTATGAAATAGAGTTTTTTAGATTCCACATGTAAATGAGATCATGAGGTATTTGTCTTTCAGAAGGATACATGGGCGTTCTTTTCTTCACACCCTCACCAACATTTGTTATCTTTCATCTTTTGCTAAAAGCCATTGTTGCAGGTACAAAGTGATATCTCACTGTGGCTTTAATTTCACCCCCCTCCCCCCAGCCCCAGAGATTAGAGGGTCATGATCTGTGAGTTTTCCCCATGGCTTGGTTTTTGGTCCAGTTATTAAGGTTCTAAGTTACTTGGTTTCTTCACTCCCTCGCTCCACCCCACACCCCAATAAAGGATAAACAATAGACACTAATGGCTGCTCTTGTCCCCTGGCTCTGAGGGAAGGTTCTGGCAGCACTTCTATCATGAGCCTTTTCTAAGGGTTTATAACTCAGCCATAAATACTTGTCACTGGCAGAAACTTAGCCTGGAGGGTCACAGTCCTGGAGTAAATTATTCATTTATATATTTCACTGACTTGCTTTAAATTGTTTTAACTGTATTTATCTTTTGTGATGGAAGGAAAAATAATGGCTTCACGGTTCAAGACACTTCTGTCCTCCTATGAATCAACGCAGCATCAGGATGTAAGTGAAAAACGTCAGCAAAAAAGTGGCTGCTGAAAACAGACAATAATTCTTTTTTTTTAAAGAGAAGGGCTTGAGGGCTGCCATTATTCAACCTAAGATCTATTAGCAAAACTTAAGGAAAAAAGGGAATGTTATGAACTATTGATTAACTCCTCAAAGCATCCACACCCATTTGCTTTTCATTTTTTCTTTTTTCCTGTAGACATACAGGGCCCAGCAAGTTGTGTGTTTACACACCAGCCCGGTTCTGAGTAGCGGTCATTACATGAAAGCCACCGAGGGCAGGGAAAGGGGTGGAGAGTAAGCAGTGTTGGCTGCAGGCTGAGACTCTCTAGATTGAAATGTCTCCGGGGTGGGATAGAACATCTACCTGACCCCCGTGCTCTTACCCTGTTTCTTAAGGGAAAATGTTTGTTCCCTGACTGTTTTTAAATGGTCCAGCACTTGTCAAAACAATATAAGCTCCATTAAATCAGGTATCAGATTTGTTTTACCCACCACTTTATCCATAGTACCAGGTACGCAGTACACCCTGAAGTACTGTGTGTTTAAAGGCTGAATGAATAAATGGATCTGACTCCAATAGGTCACGCTTTACTAGAAGAGGTTAAAAATAGGTGAAAATTTTCATATTAAAGAATGTGTTTGAAATTTGTATTTATGATTGAGCAGTGTAACACAGATGGCCATACTTTCAAGAATTCTATTTCTAAATTCATATAATCTAGAGCTTAATAAAGAACGCCATTTTAATTATTAAGTATTCTCAGTCTACTTCTAAAAAGAAGTTCTCTGTATCCTTCACTTTAAATATACCCACTAAAATTTGGTAGGATATTCTGTTTTAAGCATGCAGACCTTTACATTTTTATACTTTTTTTCCTGATTATGAGAGCAACACATTATTTAGAAAATTTTGAAAGTATAAAAAAGCCCCCCAAAACACAATTGCTTATAAGATTTTTTGAAAGGTTTAGTTGTCAAATAAAGATTGACTATATTCAAAGTGTACAATGTGACGATCTGGTGTATGTAAACGTTGTGTGATGATCACTACAATTCAATTAACTCATCTATCACCCTCTGTACTGTACATTAGGTCCCCAGAACTTGCTCATCTTGTAACCAAAAGTTCGTACCTTTAATCAACATCTCCCCATTTTCTGCCTCCTCAGCTCCTGGCAGCCACCATGTTCCTCTCTGCTTGTACGAGTTAGACTTTTTTCGATTCCACGTGCAATTGAGATCATATGGTATTTGTTTTTCTGGGTCTGGCTTGTTTCACATAGTGTAATATCCTCCGGATTCATCCATGCTATGGCAAATGACAGGATTTCATAGCAAAAAACCAAATAACCCAATGAAAAAATGGGCAAAGGACCCAAATAGATGTTTTTCCAAAGAAGACAGAAAACTGGCCTATAGGTTTATGGAAAGATGCTTGACATCACTAATCATCAGGGAAATGCAAATCAAAACCACAGTGACATGTCACCTCATACCTGTTAAAATGTCTACTATCAAAAAGGCAAGAGATAACAAGTGCTGGCAAGGATGTGGAGAAAAGGGAACCCTTGTACACTGTGGGTGGGAATGTAAATTTTAGTGCAGCCGTTATTGATACAGTATGGAGATTCCTCAAAAACTTAAAAATAGAACCATCATATGACCCATCAATCCCTCTCCTGGGTATGTACACAAAGGAAATGAAATCAGTATCTCTAAGCGATATCTGCACTCACATGTTCGTTGCAGTATCACCCACAAGAGACAAGATAGGAAAACAACCTAAATGTCCATCAACAGATGAATGGATAAAGAAAATGTGGTATATATACACAGTGGAGCACTATTCACCCTTAAAAAAGAAGGAAATCCTGTCATGTGTGACAACATGGATGAACCTTGAGAACATCATGCTAAGTGAAATAAGCCAGACACAGAAAGAACAATACTGTAGGATCTTGCTTATATGTGAAATCTAGGTTAAAGAAATTTAACCAATAAAACATTTATTATTTGTCTTAGTTTCCCTTTGCAGTAAAGCTTGTAAAAGAATGAGTGGGTCTAGACTTTGAATTCTTATCATGAAAAAAAGTTGTGGCTAAACAGTGGAGTACAAAGGAAGAAATAACCCGAGGAAAAGATGGGAAGAGTTGGTTGAAAAGCATGATTTTTAGATGGCAGTAGGATTCCAAACAGCCTGGGAATTGCGGTACAAGCATCGGAGCTTCAGTTTTAAAAGGGAGGAAAGTTGTGCTGCCCTCTGCTAGCCTGGCCCCTTTCTGTGTGTGCGTGCGTGTGTGTGTGTAGGCAATTGGCAGATGTGCTGTCCCAAAGAGAGATGGTGATAAAGACAGCTACTAGGTTTCAATCCAGTCCCATTCCCACCAGCAGCAGATACTGATGGGCTTCTCTGTGTGAAATGTCACATGCTGCCCCGTGGGTGGGGCCGTGTGACGTGAGTCCTGGGCAGGAGGATGCAATAAAAAGATAAAATGCTCTCCGACCTCACTGCAGTCACACCCCAGAGGGGACATTTCTCTAGTAGTAGTTCATTGCTCGTTTGACTATTGACTCATTAGATTCTTACCACAATTCTGTGATGTAATTAGAACGGCCGTCCTTGCTATCACTTGGCAGATGAAGAGACACATGCAGAGAAGGTGAAGGAATTTTCTGGAGGTCAGTCAGCTAAACGGTAAAAGACCCAGGATGAGGATTTCAGATTCCTGGACCATTGTGAATTTCCAAGTAAACACTGAGTTGGAGTAACATATTTTTTTCTGATTATTTTTAATCATTAACAAATTGAGTCAAAATATTTTTAAAACAAAATTCTATTATAAACATGAAAATCACATACTGGTGTGTGTTGAATGTACTTCATATATCAGACATAAAAAGAAATCTTCATTTGTTTACTATTTCAATAGTTATTTTCTTCTACAAAAGATTTTGTGAGTGTGATCGGGAGCTTGTTAGAAAGAAGTGATGTCTTTGGTGGATGTATGCCCCTGATAGTTTTGTTCTTCTTAAGGTGTTAAATCCAGCTTAATTAGGGGACAAATAAAAATCTGTGCAGGGTGAGAAATCTTTAGGAGACTCCAAAATTGTCTTTTTTCTTTAGTTCATTCTATTTTTTTTATTGGATTCTTCGTTATTTTTAATTGTTACTCTTCATTTTCCTACCTTTCTTTTTTTCTGCATTTGGTTGAATTCCTAATTCCTACTATAATTTTTTTTCCTCCTAGGTAAAACCGATAACCAATATATCCTCTTCATGGCTGGAGGGACGGCTTTATTGTTGCTGTTTGTTATCCTAATTACCACTGTCATTGTCACTTCCTATAACAGGTGAGTAGTGCGACTGATCCTGAGTTTTGTTCACCCTGAGCAATTCTAATGTCAGAGGATCTCCATCACTAACCCTGTAATTTGTCACGCTGTCTCAGCATCCACATATGGATTTTTTTGGGTACTGTTCTTACCGGAAGGAGGAGAAGAAGTTGTGAAAGCTAGAGCAGTTCATATGAAAACGAGTAGAAGTTTGTAGTCCCTCCTTTTCTTGTTCGGCCTGTTACCCCTGCTCTGTCTCCCACCCTGTCTTCCTCTTCCTCCAAGGAAAAAGCTGTCAGTGAGGGGGTGGGGTGTGTGTGTGGTTGTGAGATAGATAGAAAGAGAGAGAGAGAGACTGGGATTCTGAGACGGGAAAGAACAAGGTTTAACAGTGACAAAGCCTTAATTTATTCATTCCTTAAATATTTATTGTGCACAGCAGTGAATAAGACATAATGAAGCTCACATTCTAATAAGCAAACAATATAATTTCAAATAGTTGTGTATCCTCTGAGCCAAGCAGCCTGGGTGCTATTATTAATAATTGCTGAGGAAGGAGGGATTGGAGGGCGCTAGCTTAGAGAGAACAGGGAGCCATTTGACCTCTACAGAAGTGTGGGGTTTTTTTTTGTTTGTTTTGTTTTGTTCTTTTGCCTTTTACTGTCTTGTGGCACAGTTAGGAATTTTCTAGGATATTCTTGGTTGATGCTTCCTTCCCCTTCTAGCTCTCCCGTGTTTACCAACCCACTTGTCTAGGTGTGTGTTGCACTTCCTAGCTGTAATCACAGTGGGTTGGGATTACTCCTTATGATGGGCTCCAACTAAAGTGTTATCTCCTAAAGGGAGGAAAGATTGTGACATCTATATTTTGCATGTCTGGCACTTAAAATGTGTTTTCTGGGTGAATGGATATATCCATCTCCATTACTCCGCTGGTATCACTCCCCCAGTGGCTTGTTCATAGAACTTCCTCTAGGTTTCTCCATCTCGTCTCCGTATCCTTGATCTCTTCCTCCTTTTGGAGGCTGTCATGTCAGCTCCCTTGATTTTGGTACTACCCTGCAGTCTAGTCTCAGTTTCATCCTGTGTCTCTAATCCGTCAAGTTTTCCTGGTTCCTGTTCTAAAAGCTGGGTTGGCATGTCATCCTCCTGTTTAATACCTTTTATTGTCTTCCTGTTGCTTCCAGAATAAAGTTAAAACTCATTAACCCTGTCATCAACGATGCTGTACGTTCTGACTGAAGTCTAATTTTCCTTCATATTTTCTACTTCATTTACTCCCCCAATATTGACAAATTTTGTTAAAACCGCAACACACCCAACTCTCTTCCCATCTGGTATGCTGCTAAAATGCTGTTTCCCCATAATTCTGCCTTAACCCTGGGCATCATTCAAGGTGCAGGACACCTATCCCCTCAGTGAGGTCTGTTCTTTTCTCCGTCCCTGCAATAGACATGATGTCACCATCTGGAATCATCTTGTACTTCTTCTCTGCTATCCTAGCATCCTGCTTTGTATTTTAATCATTTTCGTGTTTGTATTCCCTTCTATTCATAATGGTAGGGTTTGTGTTTTATTCATTTTTTAGTGTTTGATAGCATTTAACACTGATCTGTCCAAATAATGGATGTTCAATAAGCATTTGTCTAATTAAATGGAAACATGAGACAGTTGTTTTACCTTCTTCTCCATCACGGGCTGCCCTCAAGTCTTTCCCTGACCAGAAATTAGCAAATTGAGGCAAGGGCCCCATGTGTTAGTGGCACCAAGGACTTCTCTACTGTCTCACCTTGGTGACAGAAAACACACCCAGGGTGGAGATGGCAGCGCGAACGCACTGGGACCAGCAACATGGCTCAGAGCAAGTGACCGAACTGATCTCTGGAGGGTCACAGATGTTGGACATGATGGATTTTCCTTCATGAAAATGTATCACTTTTACATGAATAGCCAAATTGAACTGTAGAATATATTGTCCCACTTGGTTAAATGTGATAAAAGAAGATTAGTGAACTTGAATTCATAATCAGGGAAGAACACCACAAAGGAAAAAGCACTTATTCTTTCTACCTTGTCGCTTGTATAAGTTTCTGGATATTATTTCAAATAGAAATGCTTTGAGAAACGACCCAAGGGTTTCCACAATGACCTCCTGAACTCTGTTTTACCTGTTGTTTAAAGTAATCCTGCAGCTTCAGATGTACTGACTTGGATAGAAGCCAACACAAATCAGACTGTGTGTCTGAATGAAACTGAATTCTTCACACTCAGTGTCTAGCAGCCTGTGTGTCCAGGGGGATTGGAAGCAGTTTCTCTGCTCCTGGTTTGTGTGGTTTTCATGTAGAGATAAGAACGGTAACATTAGTAAGTGAACAGGGCTGGGGAGGGGGTAGCACTGGTAAGCATGCAAGACCCAAAATATTAGGGATATATTCTATTCATTGACATCTGTGTATGTAGGAAGAAATTTAACAGTTAGTGACAACAGTGTTAGACACTTATTTTTACATTTGTTGTCAATGTTGATGTTCAAGATAAATAGAATGCCTTGGTTTACCTGGACTTTGTAGGTTTCAGCATTGAAAATCCCTCATCCTGGGAAACTCTGTAGTCCCAGGCAAACCAGAACAGCTGGTCAACCTAGAACAATCCATGATATGTTTACCATTTTTATCTTACAGATGATAGAACTGAACTTTAGAAATGTAAATAACTCAGCTACTACATTTCAGAGCAAAAATTATACACAGATCATCTGACTCTAAGCTCCATGTTCTCTTTTCTTCATCACATTGTGTACTCTAGGCTTATTTAAGTGTGTGTGTGTGTGTGTGTGTGTGTGTGTGTGTGTGTGTGTGTTTGGACCCATTTGGGAAAATGTTAATTGTATTATGAGATAGCAAGCCTTGTGAATCGCGAGTTAACAAAAGGTCAAAGGTCATAGATCTTTGTCCTAATTTCCTCATCTGTAAAAAGAGGACAATAATAGCATCTATATCATAGATTTGTTTTGAAGAACAAATTACTTAACTTACATAAAACACCTAGAAACATGCCTTGCACATAGTAAATTTACATATAGAATAAGTAAATAAGTTAAGGAATAATTGGTTTACGTAATAGTAAATAAAGCAAATAAATGCACATAGAATGAGGTAACATGTTGATATGGCAGGGGGATTTCAAAGTGATGAAAGAGACTGCTGGAGTCAATACCCACCACCTGCATACTCTGTCCTTGAGCAGAGGAATGTTTCCTCTCGACCTTACCTTAACAACAACAAACCCCCCTACATTTTTGGATCTAACCCATCTCCTCTGTTGTTCCTGAGAATCTTTTCTTTAGGGAGATAAAAAAGAGTCACTATCTCCCCATGATAACTATTTTCATGTACTTGGATATAGTTATTTTATCTACTGCATTCAGTTACAGCAGCCACTTTTCTTCTTCTCTTGTATTTTCTCTTCTGAGTTCTCCTGAAGTTGGGTGTTTATGGGTTTTGTTGGAACTGTGGGGAGTTTATTGAACAACACGGTTCCAGATGGTACCTTTAGCAACAATGAAGAGACTCCAGAAGTCATGAAGTCTAACAGTCAAGAGGGAGGACTGTGGCTTTAAATCCCGACGCTACCACTAACCATGTGATTTTGGGCAAGTTATGCTTTCTCTTTACACCTCAGTTTCCTACTCTGTTAATATAGAGTTTGATGAAATCTAAATAAAATAATCCATGCAGGTGATTTAGAATAACACCTGGAAGATTTTATAAAGCTTAATTATATTATCGTTGTCATCCAAGAAATTACACTGTTGGCATTTATAAGAAGTTTTAATTGTGGAGAATTTCTAAGTCCAAGGTTATTTGGAGAAGGCTGTAAACCGTGTATGTAATAACCTGCTATAAACCATTCTTCAGTCAAATCAGTGAGAGGAATTACTAATGCACGCTGGTTGGGTGCTCATTTAGTTGCCCTCACTGTCGGTGAGCACACTGGAGAAAGTAGGGAAAATGAAAGAAGTCAATAGGATTTTGGATAAGTGTGCGGAAAGCGGTGGTGGATAGCTGCTTCAGCATATTTAGTCCATGTGTGTGGGCTGGGGGTAGGGTGAAGTACAGGGTATTTGAAATAATACTAGTGCTGGAGTATCGTATCTTCATATCCTCTATTGAATATGCCTTCCAGACGGAGGAGGAGACAGAAAAGAGACCTATGTAAAGACTTCTGGGATACACAGAAAAAGGTGAGTTTGCTCAGAATTATCATTTTTTTTCCTTTGGTGACCTGTAACTGTCTTGTAAAATCAGTCTGTTTTGCAGTTAGCCATCTTATTTTTTGTCCTCCTTTCAATAATCTGGCCATGCAGTTGGCCTGCAATTCAAATATCAGCTATGTGTGAAAGTTATTTTCTCAACTATTCTCCTATTTGTAATATCCTTTGAAACTAAGATTTTTATATTGATATAAATAAAAGAGCAGTTACACTGTTGTAAAAACAATCAACCCTATGCCTTCCCAAAATCTATATTCATTTCCTAGGACTGCCATAAGAAATTACCACACACTGAGCAGTTTAAAACAACAGAAATCTATTCTGTCACAATCTGGGAGTTACAAGTCCACAAAAAGGTGTTAGAAGGCTTGGTTCCTTCTTGGGATGGGAATCCATTCCATGCTTGTCTCCTAGTGTCTGGTAGTTGCTGACGATCCTTGGCCTGTAGACACATCACTCCAGTCTCTGCCTCTGTCTTCACGTGGCGTCCTCCCGTGTGCAGCCTCTGTGTTCCTTCCTTTCTTATAAGGTCGCCAGTCATATTGGACTGAAGGCCCACCTTACTCCAGTACAACCTCATCTTGACTAATTTCCTCTACAAGGATCCTATTTCCAAAGAAGGTCACATTATGAAGTTCTGGGAAGGACATGAATTTTGGAGGGAAACTATCCAACCCAGTACAGCAAATAATAATATTTTTATGTCATAAGATTATTGTGAAAGGCTAAATTAAATTAGACTACATAAAAGACCCCAAAGCACAGCAAACACATAGAAGGACACAATACATGATATTCATTATTATTACATTTGAAACTAATTTATTAATTAATGGATGCTAAAATTAGATTATAAAGCTAAAGAATTTTCTTGTGGGCTGTATGAGTTTGAAGAAGTGTAAAATTTTCCTCCTCATTCTACCTCGCCCTGCCCTCTATTGTTTAATTAAAAGAGTAGAAACTTCCTTCAGGGTTTGCATGTAAGAGAGATGCTTATATTCATGCTCATTGTCCCCACTGTAGGTCAAACCTCTCCAACGCATATTCTGTTTATAAAATTTCACAATAAAATGTTTCTATGGATTGAATTTTTGTGTCTTCCCAAAATTCATATGTTGAAATCCTAACCCCACCATGTGCTGGTATTAGGAGGTGGGAAATTTGGGAGGTGATTAGGTCAGGCAGGTGGAGCCCTCATGAATGCGATTGATTAGTAAGAGACAGGAGAGCTTGTTTCTGCTCTCTGCTCCCTGCCGTGCGAGGATACAGCCAGAAGTCAGCCATCTGCACCCCGAGAAGCAGGCCCCCACCAGACTCTTGATCATGTGCTTCCCAGACTCCAGAACTGTGAGGACTACATGTTTGTTGTTTGGGTCACTCAGTCTGTGCTGCTCTGTTATAGCAGCTCAGACTAAGACGAACATTTCCTCAAATGCTATTCAAAAACTCATCAAGTTCTCTTCAGTTATTTGCAATTGAATTCTACATGGCCAAAAAGTCAAGTACTAAAAAGTTTCTGATAATACAATATATTTATTTCAGACCTCTTAATAATCTGTCAGTTTAACTTTTTTTTTTTTTAAATTAAGTACTCTTACAAAACTTTTCTTTTTTCTTGGCTAACCATGGCTTGCTTCTTGACACCAGCTGGAGAATCAAGGTGGCTTGTGTTGTTTCATTGGCCACCTCAGCAAGCAAAGAAACGGGGCTCTTTCACATACGATTTGGAGATTCTTAATCTGTAGCCCTTTGTCTCATCCAAAGCCAAATTTATTGTTGTGAATTTGGGGGGAGGAAGGGAGCTTTGCAACTGTCTACATTAGGTATCCAACTTTTTTAGGCTTTTGTAGAATAATGATGTTGTGAAGGATGATTTTAAAAGACAGTAAATTGGACTGTCAAAGAAGTTAGACCTACTTAATTCTTTTTTTTTTTTTAGGTAGTTTATGTAATAATGACATTTGAATTTCAATCATCTTGAAAGTGAATGTCAGTTTTGTTAATTCCTTTTATTTTGTTCAGTTGCTTGTTTTTTAAACCTAGGACACTATATACCTTAAAAATATTTATTACGGCATTCATTCAACAGACATCAATGAGTACACACTGTAGGGAAATACTAGAGTTTCCATATTAAAAAAAGAAAATAATTGTTCTTATCAAAATAGGCTAACATTGGGAGAGAGAGTTCTACATTGAAAAAGGTAATTTATAACACAATACAGCAAGTGATAATCTAGATTGGGTTTCTATTGCATCTCACTCAGAGTCCTGCAAATTAAGAATGTGATTTCTAACAAAAGTTCAATGAAGAGAATGTTTTATGAAATTAAGTATGATAGAAATTTGACCTGTATCATGGTTGAGTTGAGGAGAGATGTATGTCTTGAATGTCTTTATTAACTGCTGAAATGCAGTGAATTATTGACATCCTCCGCTGTTTGTTTTTCTAGGCACCCAACAACTCTAGAAGTCCCACCTCTGCCGATCCACCCACAGATGATGCAAGAGAGGATATTTATGTCAACTACCCAGCCTTCTCTCATAGACCAAAGGCTAGAGTCTAAGCTTTCCCTTGATGTGGGCAAATTAATGACTATTACATACATGAATCTTTATACAATTTCTTCCCACTACCCAGTGTCTACCTTAGATACTGGTTGACTGAATTTATTTCATTTGGTAGGAAAAATACTGTATTACCTAGAGAACATTCTTGACAGAAATGTTTCAGAAAACCTGACTCTAATTAGCTTATACAGAAAAGGAAACTTACTGAATCATGTAATGGAACAATCCAGAAGAGATTAAGCATTAGACGAGGGTTTTCCTCCCTCCAGGGCTTAAATGTTGTGTCCAGAATCAAGTATGGGCATAAACTGGTTTTCTGGATCCCCTTCCACAGTGTTGGATCCACTTCCCTGGTGCTGGTCTAACTCTCACGCAGGCTTTCCCTCACGTCAAGACGGCTGCCTGTAACTCTTGGCAATTCGTACATCCTTGTTTCTGTCTGGTAGAGAGATTGCTTTTCTAACAGGGCAAACAAATTTGGTTATTTTTCTATCATTAAACAGGTATCATGGCCAGAAAGGATAAAATGGCTTAAGTCAATAAAGGGTTCTCCTCTAGAGCTGGGAGTGGGATCAAAGCACAGAGAGGTGTCGTCAGAAGAGGGAAGGACAGCCTCGGAGCTGGGGAGGTTAGCAGCAGATGCTGAATGCAATGATGTTCCAAGACATCTCTTGGTAATCAACTAAACCGTGAATGTGAGATGGACTCTAGAAGTTGGGGATCTCTATTCCTGCTTCTAAAATCTGCTATCTCAGCATAATGCAGAAGAGTACCTGGCAGTAGACAAAATGAATAGTCAAGAGAAAGATAAAAGTGGCAGGGAAATCTCTTCACTTACCAATCTCAAATATATTCATCCCTGATTCTTTTTTTTTTTTTTTTTTTTTTGAGACAGAGTCTCGCTCTGTTGCCCGGGCTAGAGTGAGTGCCGTGGCATCAGCCTGGCTCACAGCAACCTCAGACTCCTGGGCTTAAGCAATCCTACTGCCTCAGCCTCCCGAGTAGCTGGGACTACAGGCATGAGCCACCATGCCCGGCTAATTTTTTGTATATATATTTTTAGTTGGCCAGATAATTTCTTTCTATCTTTAGTAGAGACGGGGTCTCACTCTTGCTCAGGCTGGTCTCGAACTCCTGACCTTGAGCAATCCACCCGCCTCGGCCTCCCAGAGCTAGGATTACAGGCGTGAGCCACCGTGCCCGGCCCATCCCTGATTCTATATGGACTTCTTGCCACCATCCCAGGCCTAGCCTCATGAGAAAGTATACTAGGTGGTCCAATAATAAATAATGTTTTTGACATTAATTTTGTCCACTTTTGAGAATTATTTTTGATATCTAAATTCTCTCAAAAGGGTCAGGTCTCTGGGCATTAAGATGGCAAGAACCTACCTAACAGGTACAATGAACACTATCTGGGTGATGGGCACACTTATAATCCTGACTCAAGCATAAGAAAAGTGATCCATGTAACCAAAAACATTTGTACCCCCATAATATTTTGAAATAATAAAAAGAATCATGTGCAACTTGAAGACACAAAAAGAATGATAGTTGGAAGTGGTGGTATAGGGTGGTAGGGTAGAAATTTGAGAGGGGAAAGGGTATTGGGAGGGGATAGGCAAGGAGGGAAAGGAATCAAAGCATAGGAAGATGGAAAGGAATGCTTCTCCCCCTGCACAATTTGGACAAAGACAGCCCTAGTGACATCATTGACAGTGAAAGCAATTAGAGACATACCGATATTGTCTAAATTCTAGACGTAGGCAAATAATGAAAAAGTATTTGTGAAACTAAATAAAACCATCATGGTCACCTTGAAACCTATGTTTTCTCTTTTTTTTTTTCTTTTTGGTATTTATTCTATTTAGTTTTCTCTGAACTTTGTTGTCCTATGGTTTTGTGTCTATCGCTAATTTTGGCAAGTTCTCAAACATTATGACTTTAAAGATAGTTTTGTTCCATTCTCTCTTCTTCTTCTTCTGGGATTCTAATTATGTGTGTGTTACATATTTTGAAATTATTCCACTGTTCTTGGATGTTCTATTTTTTTCTCTTTGCGTTTTAGTTTGGGAAGTTTCTATTGACCAATCTTTAAATTCATTGATTTTTTTTCTTCTGCTATGCCAGGTCTACTGATAATTCCCTCAAAGACAGTCTTCCTTTCTGTTACTGTGCTTTTGTTTCTAGCATTTCTTTGTGATTCTTTGTTAGAGTGTCCATCTTTCTGCTTACATTATCCATATTTTCTTGCCTGTTGTCTCTTTTTCCATTAGAGTCCTTAATATATTAATATAATTTCCCTGTCTGATATTAATAATTCTGATGTGTGTGTCGTATCTCTATCAGGTTCTGATAATTGCTTTATCTCTTTAGACCATGTCTTTTCTTTCCTTCTGGTATGCTTTGTAACTTTGTTAATTGAAAGCCAAATCTAGTGTATCATGTAATAGAGACTACTAAGTCTTTAGTGTGCAGATTTATCTTAATTTGACTAGGTATTGAACTGTGTTTGAAGTCTATTATAGTTGTAGGTGCTAAATTCCTTAAAATTCTTCTAGTGTGCTTGTTTTTAGTTAGTTAGTTTGCTTGTTTACCCCCTATTGACTTCAAGGCACCCTAAGTAGTGCTCCTCAGGGAGACTTTCTGTCTTACAACTCTTTCATCTGCAATTCGCTGTTATCATACTGCATATTTGCAGTCTTGTTGGTATGGTGGTAAGTTACTAGAAGAGGGAGTGTTCTGTAATTTTATAATGAAATCTCAGTCTTTCAGTGGGCCTGTGTTGTGTCATTCACAGAATTTCTCCAGTGGTATAGCATTTCCCTCTGTCCTCTACTCCCTTTCCTGGCTGCAGCATTCCCAATTTATTTCTCTGAAGGCCTGACCCGTATTGACTATGTTATTTTTTTTCCTTCCTTAAGTGAGACAAGAACAGTGCAGTGGCTGGGACTAGGTTTGAGAATTGTGCTTTGTCATAGTCCTTTCCACCTTTGTTGTTGAGAAGGCTCTCTGTTTTTTCACAATGGATGAGGGGATTTTTCTTGGATCCTCATGAGAACCTGGTGGGTTTCCTAGACAGAAAGCCTATGAAAGTGTGGAGCACTAAGACTGTGCCCCCCCCCCCATGCATTTCTCACTCATACTGGTTCACAAACAAATGCTAGCAATTCGTTCGACTTACCATTTAATTGTCCCTACTAGTTTATGGCTCTGGTGCTTCAGGTTCAGGCAAACAGCTATTGGTTGCTGTATCTCTCTGGAAATGTCTGTGTCTCCAGATTTTGCCCTGGCACCTCAGTTCTCCGATAAGTCTAAGAAAAGTCATTGATTTTCAGCCGTCCAGCTTTTTCTTGGTGTAAGCATGGCAATGACATCTTCCAAATTCTTTGCATGTTGGCACTGAAGACAAAAGGCATTCTCCGTCTACTTAACACTTATGTTTTGGGCTACCTTGGTTTCTGACCCATTTCTTTACACTGACTTTCTGCTGCTTTGCTAAGATAGCCTAACTGGACTCCGTTCCATCTGACTCACTCTGGTTTATGCTGGTCTTTGGTCCATTTTTATGAACCACTGATCCAGCTGAAAATATATGTATGGTGTATGAAAATTAGGCACATATTTATTTTAAAAAACAAATAAATGAAATATAGAAGATAATCTGAAGATTACTATGAGATCATACTCAATTTCCCTGTTTGTACTCAGGTCAACCTCAGGCCTCATAAAATTTTTCAAGTCCAAATAGAAGCAAGAGGTAATAAAGAAAAATTTTGTCTCAAGCCACAAGAAGATAATGTGTCAAGTCTACCCAACTGGCAAAAACTGAAGATGAACTGTCAGTATTACTCACTTATCACACAGCTCAGTCTGAGGGATCAGATCTCATAAACTTTGTTTGGAATTCTGCTAAAATAAAATGAAATACCAGTCCCAGGAAAGTGTTTCACTCATCATATGTATTCAATATTAATTTATTTTCAAGTTTAGTTGCACAAAAGGTAAATGAGAATTAGAAGACTCCTTGGGTAAGAGGAGCCAAAGTAACAGCATGGTCAAGAATTATATGTCTGTATATTTAAATACTAGACTTCTAAAGAAGAAAACACAACAGAAGGGAAGATATACACAACAGAAGGCAGAAGGTCTACACGTCCTGTGGCCCTTTACACAATGTTTGCTAGTGGAATGTTTTTTTAAGAATGTGTGAAAGAGTCATTTTAACATGAAATAAATACCCAAGTCTATAGACTTGCCTCATAGTTAGTTCTCTACATATGGACATATATCAAAACACTGCAAACTTTTATGAATAGATAATTTAAGAATTTCTTTTCAAGCCGTGTCCTCTTCCTTTTTACATGTCAGTGGAAGTAGTGTTGAGTTGAACCTTTCTATTAGTTTAGACTAACTACAAAAAAGCAAACAAAAAACCTCTACTGCCCAAAACATGTTACTGTCTCCTCCAGGTTAGAAAAAGGCATTCATAATAACCAAGCAGTAGGAATCACATGTCATTTAAGCTTCAGGGAGAATATGTCTAGGTAGGAAAAGAAAGACACATGTGATCTTTTACTCAATAGTCAACAGTAAGGATCTGAAACTAGTTGAGAGATCATAATGTGCTGATATATCAAAAATAATATTCCAAACCCCACTCATAAACCCAAATTAAATGTGTGGTTAAATATAGCATCAAAATGTTATTGTTTACAATGTCAAATAGCATAACAAACATCTCTTGGGGTATAGTGTCTTTTAGATGCCTATGCATTCAACACGTCTATTAAAGAGTCAGGTACAAATGTCACATGAAAGATGGAGTTACATTTTGTTCATGAATATAGCAAACATTTTGTACTATATGCAATGGCGATTTTACCTGAGATATCACATATTATCACCCCAAATTAGTGTAAGTTGTATACAGTATTAAAAGTAGCAATGGGCATTATTCTCCATTTAAGACCTAGTCACCTCATTTACAAATTCTAAACTTACAACAATTTCATTTTAGCTACATTTCCCAGTCAGGTCTCTTGATGGTCCATGCAACTTTGAATTTAGAGGGCCATCACCTTTCCTTGAGAAGGAGGGTCAGATACAGGGGAGAAGGAGAGCAGGGGGGTGGAGCTGAGTAGAACATTCATAATATATTTCTTGTAACATTTTTCTTCATACTGCTGAGAGTGAGGTGACTACGTAGAGTGAGTGAAATAGGTTATTTCTGGGTAATGACCTTAGTATTTTTTTGGAGGGGGAGCACCAAACTCTATCTCCATATTTAGCTCTCTGAAATGTAATTAGATTTGTTAAAAAACTATAAACCTCAAAAACAGCAGGTTACCTAAAACATAACTTCTAATAGGTATCGGAACAAGAAAGTAATTTCTTAAATCAAATGGCAGCGAATAAGACCACACTACATATACCTGCTTCTTCCTTAGATGGTGAATCCCTTATCAGAGAGACCAAATCTTACTCACTTTTGAAATCTCAGCTATTAGAAGATTCAGTTCATGTTTTTAAATTGAGTTTTGAAAAAATATTTTTCCCTTTGGCTTTCTTATAGCCAAAGTTTGCAAATGTTCAGAAGAGTATTGGATATTTAGAACAGATGTCTGTAATTCACATGTACATAGAAAGTGACAATGAGTGCACATTTGTCTTATATGCAAGTTCGTATTAAGAGAGGAAGAAATAGAGGATTTTTAAAAGACAGGTCTTAAAAAAATGTATGGAATTCAAATAGTAAGAGATGATTCTGGAGTTATGTTAAGCTATGTGTCTAATGATTTTCTGTGATTAAAAAAGTAGTCTGTCTCTTCAGAGAGAGAAAAGGAAAAAGAGAGAGGAGGATGAGGAGGTAGAGGAGAAAGAAATTCAGAGACAGCTTTGAGAAAGGGATTTGGGAAGCTGTTGGGAATGGTCTCTCTTGCCTTCCTCACTCCCTTCTTTCTAGCCGTCTCCATGTCTCCTACAGAAAGCCGTGTACCCATTTGCCATCAGAGCTCCCTCATATTGATACGCATCAAAACGAATTAAAAGGAGGCAGGAACAAAGATCAGGAGATACTACATGTCCTTTACTCAGGTTTTGGAGGTAGCAAGCACTCAGTAAATATTTGGTGATCGAATGGGCTCCATTATCATACTAAATCAGTTTGCCTGAGTTCCTAAAATACCTAGATATTAGGAGAATTCGTATTCCTATGAATGTTTAGATATTTTATCCAGTTCTTGCTCAAACGCTTATTCTAATAATTCAGATACCAAAATTAGATAAATTTGTCTAATATATTTCTTGACTAACTTGGCAATAAAGAGAGCAGGTTTTCCTTATTAGTACATTATAAAAACAGCAGAGTCATTGTTATTGGGCTGTGCCCTGTGACATATATTTATTAAGTATCTTTTTTGACGTTAGCTCTAAGCCTATGTAAACCTTTACATTCTTTGTAAAGACACTTTCCCCAGTAAATCTAGTCTCCATGATTTTAATCGTGACAAAAAAGGAAAGAAAATCCATTGAGTTCACACCACCATTATGTTGTAAAAGTGGCACCAACAATTCATATTCAGAATACGCTGTATTTCATTCAGCATTTAGAAAGAATGGGTGCTTTCATCATCATTGCTACTAATGAGCATTTTTCTAACTTTTACTGGCTGCATAGAACTGAAAGGTCTCATATGTTTTTTCATTGCTTTCTTCAGTTTCATGACTTTGGCCAGATCTACCATAGAAGGACATTTTAACACCATGGACTGCTCAACCCAGGGTCTCTCACCCCTTTTGATTTCTTTGATATTATGGAAGCTTCACATTCTCTTTAAAAGCATTCATCTCTAAAAAAATCCAATTCATAACAAATGAATCTAGTAAACCAACAAGAAATGCCCAGCTAACATTTAAAGATTAAGTTTGAAAAACAGACTCTGTAAATGTGTTTGTAGACAGGTCTAAATCCAAGTGATGAAGGCTGCTGTATCATGGGATGGGAGACAGTAAAGGAAGCCATGAATGCCATAGTCATAACTGCATGCATTGCACTTTTGATGTTAAGTCTTTGTCTACCAAATGTTCATTTTCAATAGTTTTCTTTGGTTATTAGAGAGTGAGCGGAGTGCTAGAGACAAAGCCATTGTCTAGCTGTGTGACATCATGCAAGCCACTTAAGATCTCTGGATGTCTTTTTAATAGAAAACAAAATGTTGATCTCTAATGTGCTTTTCCATATTAATATCCTATGATTCCACCAAACCAGAGTGAACCTAATAAAAATTAAATTCTATTAAAAGTTAGGGGCCGGGCGCGGTGGCTCACGCCTGTAATCCTAGCTCTGGGAGGCCGAGGCGGGTGGATCGCTCGAGGTCAGGAGTTCGAGACCAGCCTGAGCAAGAGTGAGACCCCGTCTCTACTAAAAATAGAAAGAAATTATCTGGCCAACTAAAAATATATATACAAAAAAAAAAAAAAAATTAGCCGGGCATGGTGGCTCATGCCTGTAGTCCCAGCTACTAGGGAGGCTGAGGCAGGAGGATCACTTAAGCCCAGGAGTCTGAGGTTGCTGTGAGCTAGGCTGATGCCACGGCACTCACTCTAGCCCGGGCAACAAAGTGACACTCTGTCTCAAAAAAAAAAAAAAAAAAAAAAAAAAAAAAAAAAAAAAAAAAAAAGTTAGGGTTAGGAAAACACTGGAAATACATAATAAGTTCTCAGTAACCTTACATTTAATAAAGGGCTGCCTTTCACTTTATTTTGAAAATAGCAAGCTAAGAAGTAAAGGAATAAGTAACATTTTAAAGGTTAGCAGAACATGATTGTCAGAATTTTGTTGAATTACATAGTTACATTTCATCACATAACAAAAATATAAGGAAATCATATAATATTACAGTGCTAGCAATAATAAATAACTTGTGGGTAAAACCACCAATTTGGTTGTTCAAAATCTCAATCATGCAAAGTTGTGGTGTTAAGTAGTATTTTTGAACTGCTTTACCTTTTTTTTAAGTGATGGAGCAAATTTTAATATTGCACAACTATAAATTATCTTCTTTGTAGCAATATCATTTGTAAATTTCTTAGAATTATGAATAAGACATTGGTAACAATAGATTAGGTTCATTGATTAAGGATTGAAATATAATAACTATGAATTCAGAAGAAGGTAATTCTTCAACTATGTATTTTTACCAAGGGGAAAAATCACACAAACAGATTTAAAAAATAATTTAATTTTCTAATTTTATTATTGCCTCATTATTATAATATTTTCTGTTCTGCCAGAAATTCACATTTTTGTTCCAGGGACAGCTATTCCTTTACATTTTATTCCAAAAAGTGGTTCAACTAGATTTTAAGTACAGATGTCCCCAGGCTATTATCTGGAATAGATTGTAAGTAAAATAAAGTATGCCAGATTATATATCTTCCAGTAGAAGCAAATGTATAATGGGTGTTTTATTTCTTAACAAGAGCCTATGCCCAAAGTTGCCCAAAGTTATTTTTATCAAAATGACCATAAACATTTTTTTAATCAACTACAAATGATATTCCTTTATAATGTACAGTATAAGACTTCACAAAGTATATATAAATTAATTAAATAAAGATTTACAAAAAGCAAACATATAGCACATAATTTAATATATTTTAGAGATTCATAGGGATAAGGATTTTGCAAGATGGGGTAATTCTGTGTGGATCTAAAAAGAAAAAGGAACTTTAGTAGAACATATAGAATGGGAGAAAGCCAAAAATGTGTGTGTGTGTGTGTGTGTGTGTGTGTGTGCGCACACGCGCGCGCACTTGAGTGTGACAAGGTTGGGGTGGAGGGACCTCTGCAGGTCCTGGGAGGTCTCCTGTAGTCTGCAGTAAAGATGACACTAGTTTGCATGTCAGGGAGCAGCCTGATTTGTTGATGTCATTTATGCACCACCTGCTATAACTATTAATAAAATAATAGTGTCTTACAATTAGAAAGAATCGTAGTTTATTATAGGTCTTCACAAAAAATTTGTAGTTCCACCCACTCCACTCACTGATATATATTTTTCTGACAAGAGTAAGCATTGTTTATTGGACTATGCAATAGATAAGTGAATTTGAATTTGATTAATCAAATTACAATTTCATATTGACCTATATTTTGTTAATTTCTGATGGCTATTTAATATCAAGAGACTACTATCATTGTATTCTTCATTTTCCTTAGCATTTAGACCCTCTGTCAAATAAACCACCATAAAAACCCTCCCAAGATGTTTTCTTTGACAGAAATCCTGTAGTGACTTTTAAAAAACAATTTAAATCATGATCTCAATCTCCTTCTTTCTCTGATTTTGGGTTCTTCAGTTTTGGATACCTGATAATAAGCAACTCTTTTGAGGCTGTGGGTCTCTTGAGGGAATTAATATAACAATTAAATTCCAACATTAGCACTATAGGGTGAGGGTATAGACCTTTCTCCATTCTATGAACACTTCTGTGTCTACAGAAAGGCTCAATCTTATACTCAAAATCTAAAATCATCCTAAATGCAGTTAACAGATTGAAGAAATTAATTATACCAACCATTAAAAGTGGCCCAAAATAACAATTAGAAAATTTAAATCTATTCATTCTTCTGACAACCAGGATATGGAATACAGGCTAGGGAAGCAGACATAGAAGGTAAGAAATAAAAATCTTAGTAGTTAAACAGAATTATTAGAAGAAATATTTCTACTACAAATGTATTTTTCCTCTCCTTCAACTATTTACAAGATGTTAAAATCTTAAAATAGGGGAAAAATGTCTGAAAATTTCAAGTAAAATGTGTTTTTCATATTATTTAGTAATTTTAACTTATGTCTTATTTATCTAAACTTCAGTTAATTTAAATAATTGCCTACTAGAGTTTATAAGGAAAAGATGTATAAAGTATTTCAACATAAAAAAAATCATTTCCCAAATTTCTGTTGACAAAGGAAGTTTTTCAAAGTTCACATGAAAAAATATAGCCCTGCTGTTATCAATTATCTCACCAAGTTGTGACAAATGCCATAAATAATAACACCATAAAGTGCTATAGAGTGATAAAGATCCGAAAAATAATAACTGTGATTACAATGTGATGAATTAGAAAGACTACAAAACACACACACCTACTTATTTTTTTTTCAGTTTAACTATCACTTTAGGATAAATAAGTGAATTTCAAACAAAGAACGAGAATATAAGAGCAATAATGCTTATATCAATCATTCATGACCTACAACAAATCTAATGAATTGCCCCATGAAGCCTCTCTATTGATACGGTTGGTGATGAGTCCAGGAAGAGTAGGAACATCTGAAAAACGTGGGAAAATACTTAAATGTACAAGGGCTTATTTATTTCGAGGCCATGTGGTATTTCTCAGCTTCCACTACATCTACATGGGAGAAGAGATGGAGCCAGAGAAACATTCCTGGACCAGGAAGCCAGAAGGAGGGAAACCTACTCCTGGCTGTTTCTTTGCCTTTGAACAAATGACAGCATCCATAGGTTTCAGTTTTCTCCTGAGGGAAACATAAAGTGGGACCTTTCTTCTACACGACCTTTAACATTGCTTCCAGATCGAGCTAGCATCCCACCTGTCTAGAAAACGTGCCCAAGATCTCATGATATTTCCATGAGCGTCTATAAACTATCTAATGCCTCCACTGGTAGAGTAATTGCAGAAGTGATACAAGACTCAAATTCTTGAGCAAGAAAATAAGGATTTGTGGTAATTCCACAGAGAAAATGTGGGCAATCTTTCAAATACGTTTGTAGAGAATGCACTCATGAGATTGATCTCTTCCCACAGATTCACTCCCGGTCAGTCTCACTGATCATATATCTTCATGATGAAATTCAAAAGAGGTTGCCCATATGAAAGCAATTCTCATATTCCTGAAGATACATTTTACTATGGGGACTTTGTTATACATTCTTTGGTGTCAAAAATTTTTCACTAAACTGAAAGAAGCATATTTGTTGATAATGTGTTGTCTTCCTGTAATAACTTAGTATGACGTGGCCCTCGTAAATAAGGCTAAGTCCATGACACAGGACTAGGGTTAGAATCTCAGGAAAGTGGAGTCCAAGTGTTACTCTGGACAATTCATTGGATTCTTTACCATTTTATCTAAATTGCTTTCTTCCTGGCTAGTTGTCAACCTCCTTCTCTATCCCCTCCATGGGAAATTGCACTCCATCAATTTCATAGTCTACAAATACATACTCCATAAATTTCATACACTAAATTTGTGTGGCATCTCACCAATTGTTCTAACTATTAATGTACACCCAGTGGCAAATTTGTATCTATTTTGAGAAGGCTGTGGTTGGGAGATTGTGAAGTATAGTTAATGACTGATAAAGTAATTTGCAATTGCAAGATATTGATAGACATGTTAATAGAACTGGAAAAAATGTATAATTTTCACCTTGAGCAGTTTTTAGTATGATAATTTTTATAAACCATGAATTGTTAAAGGCCTATAGCTCAGCCCCACTGAAATGTGTATTGCCTATGTATTGTGTTGGTTATAATAGTTAAAACTGGACTACAATTTTTTATAAGAATATAATTTCTTTAGCTTGTTTTCATTGCAGCACTAATGGTCAATTTTGGTAAATGGCTCAAATAATCTAGGAAGTAGGGTATCCATGCTTTTTTTTTTTATTTTACAAAGTTTTCTAAGGTATTGGCCAAAGAACAAGGGGCAGACATCAATTTCTATGATGCATTTGCAAATATTGACTATAAAGATACCACATGCAATAAATTGGATCTGTAGAAACTACTACTAACAATGTAAAGTCATCTATCAGCCCACTGTTTCTATGTTGGATAGAAGGTATGAGTGGTTCACCATTTTATAGGTGATGAATGATTTTCAAACATAATTGCCCAATGAAGACAGAGAAGAATTGTACAAGATACTAGTTAGTATTTGGTGAAAAAGGTGAGGTTTACTTTTAATAAATATGTTTTACTTTATGTCACATGCTCTATCAAACAGCTTCTTCCCTAATATATAAGTAAATATATATTTCTTATTTTATTAAATTCAAATTGTGGCAGTGGCAAGAACCTATTGATTCATAAATATTTGCAACTTGCCTAAATAAATTAGTTCTGAGTGCCTATTGTTTGTTCAAAAAGTGAAAGATGTGTTTTCTTTTCCACCACTGGCATAGTTAACTATTGGATCAAGGTTATTTTGTACTTTTCTGTACTTTAAATATAATGTCATATGTTGGTCACGTGTACATTAATTACTATTGTCAGAAGAAAAAACTGGGGACATAAAAAATCAATCCCCTCATCTTTCTGTGAAATGTGTACATCCTCCAGGCTTTCTCTGCTGTCTGAAGAGCCATTATTACTTATGTTGGGTTTTTTCAGCATTGGTCTCTTCAAACCTGATATAGAAATGGTGACCATCTTCATTTGTCTGTACAAATCTAGATGGAACCCCCACTGAATCAATTTCAGAAGGAGCCAAAAGATGTCTTTGGTTCATAGCAATGCCTCTTCACAATGAAAAAGTCACATATATATTAAAGATATAATACAATCTCTGAAGAGAGAAATGACTTGCAAAGTGTGAAGGCATCTTCAGTCAAAAACCTACAAGCCCAAAGTGAGTTGAATACATATCCACGACCATTTTAGTTGCTCCAATGGAATTGATTTCATGAAGTTCCAGGAGACTGGTACAGTAGTAACTTTCTATCTTTGGTTTTTGTAGAAGATTTATCTCCTTCTCATTTTTATTACAACAAACACTGCCTCATGTCAACCACATTAGGTTATTAATACAAATTTTCCTGTCTGTTCTTTTAGCAGTTTTGACTTAGCTACAACTGTAAGTATACTTGGGAGGAGTATACTAGAATCAAGTTCCAAAAATTTATCATGGAATAGTTCATGGCATTATTCTCATTGTGATGAGATTGGGTTAAAGACTTGGGAAGCTAATTTCTCTCTCACACACTCTTTTTATGATATTATTTTCAGAATGAACTGGCCCAAGGTTATACTTGATCTTTGGTGTTCCTCAGTTATGCTCACTGGTAATGATCAGAACCAAATGGTGTTCTTGAAGCAGTTGCATGCAGATATGTGTCTCCTACCAAATAGACACAAGAGCAGACTCATCTGATTAGCAGAATCCCCCCTGGACTCGCTGTCTGTGCTTCTGGCACATTAATAAAGCTGAGATGTGAACCAGGACCCCTGAGGGCCTTTCCCCATAAGTCCCTTGTAGAAACTTGTGGTGTTTAAGCAACAGCTCGACTGAGTGAGCCAGGCAGA
The DNA here is from genome assembly GCF_020740605.2 of Lemur catta. Taxonomy (NCBI): domain Eukaryota; kingdom Metazoa; phylum Chordata; class Mammalia; order Primates; family Lemuridae; genus Lemur; species Lemur catta. The sequence goes on along the minus strand of NC_059143.1, from coordinate 49,774,232 downwards.
GGCTGGCTCTGAACATGGCCCCACTAGGAACTGTGCTCAAACGGTCTCAGCTGAGAGTTGCTCTGGTGTGTTTGACTAATGGCATTTCAAAAGCAAATGCCATGTGCTAAAGCAATTCAGAGGTGTTTAACCCTGAAAGCTGGGATTTCAGGGTAAGCTGTGTAGTTGTAAGGAACCAGTCATGTCCTCCTCTGCTGTGTCAGCAAAATTCACAGTGCAGAGAGTTTGGGTAATTTTCTTTTTATCCCTGAAAGCTTAGAATAATTATTTTTTGCAGCCACATTAACTCTTATGATTAGCATCTTGATGGGGTTTTCATACCTATCTGAGTGATTCAGAGAGTCTAGGTAGTTGCTGTAAGTGCACATTTATCAAGGAGGGACCCAGAACCATTTTTATTTAGTAGTAATTCACTGAACTATATTGTCAATCTGCACTCAAGCTATGTATAGGGATGGAAAAAAAAAACCTTATCAGAGATCAGCAAAAAAGCTACCCTTTCAACAGACTAACTTTGACAATTTAAAAAATTTTGCTATTAAGAAAAAAATCAGGTTTTCATCCTGCATGACCTGGGCTCATTGTTCTTTAAACCCCACCCTAAACTATTTGAGAGATAACCATCTTAGGCATGTGGCATCAGATGATTCAGGCAGGATAATTTTTAGTTTTACTTGGGTAAACTCTAAAATTAAGAGCAAACATGTCTATGTTGATCTGAATTAACCAAACTTCCTCAGTTCACATGGAAATCACCACTTCCTTTTAAACCTTGTAGGTTTGTCATTGGTGTCAGGGATGAAAAAAATTATAGTTGATCCATTTTTTCTTATAATCCCAGACAGCCCATGTCCAGTAAAAGAAAAAAATAAATCTCAGAAAGTTCTAGTTATACAGTAAAGTATAAGCCCCTAATGGCTCTCTGAGAATGGCATCGGTGAAATTTTAAATATTGATATCTACAATCTTGTGCCCATTTGTTCTTCTCCTGACTGCAAAATAGCTGAGTTCTTTTAAATTGTATTTTTATTTTTTCCTTAAACAGTTTCTCATTTAGAGCCTCTCTCTTTTCTCGAGGTTAAATGGAAGCTTATCAGTGATCACACTCAATCTTCCTCATGTAGCTCGGATGGGTGGCCGAAGGGGCAACATTGTCAGCACGAAGGGAACACTAACCAGAAAGACAGTGTGATGACGATGTGACATGTAGGACAGTTTCACTGGTTCCTTTGCTTCCAAATGTTCCCCTTGTCACATTTTCGCTTATACTTGTCATAGGAGCAGACTGGATTATATAAATACTTTTGCTAATAAGAAGCCTTTTTTTTTTTACAGCACTATTTTAAAAATAGCTATTCAACATAACAATCTTAATTTTAATGCACCAAATTACAGTTTTCAACAATTTAAGTGAGCATATCGTGTCACCCTCAGCACGTTTGATATATACTTGTTATATATAGATGGATAGAGCAATATCCACATCTATATTTGTCTACACACACACACACACACACACACACACACGGAGTAGAGCTACAGGACCCTGCTTAATAGTGTGTTCTGAATTTCATGTTCCCTTAATAGTCACTGGGCTTATTTATATGAAGTTATGATGCCATTGGTAGAACTTACTGGATTTGTTCCCGTCAAAACTTTAAAAGCCACAGAGCTTGTGGTGGGGTCACGATTACTATGTCTTGGGGACAGACCCTGCGCTCAGAGCTGTGGGGTCAGGTGCCCCCACCCAAGCGCATCCCCAACCCAGTGTGGGCAACCCCTCTCGGTGCCAAGGCTTCTGCTACCCTCAGACCCAAAGAATGTTGTTTATTTAAATGACTGTTCGTACGATTTGGATTCTATTTTTGTAAAACATAGGTTTCCCCCGAAGAAATTCAATAAATAAAGGACTTAGCCACTGAATCAAGGAAGCGGAACTCCAGTTTTTAACCTTCCGATGGGACTGGGGCTCTCGACCCGACCCAGGTCAACGTGTCCTGCAGTTGGTCTTCCAGGCGGCAGGGGGCGCGGTGGCCCGCAGGCGGGGCCGGGACGGACGGTCTCTCTGGCCGGCGGCGGCTCGCGCGTGTCACTGGACGAGGCCGGAGCCGTAGCCGAAGCCGTAGCTGCTGCGGCGCGACAGGGGCGGCGGCGCCTCCTCGCTCTGCTCGGGCGCGTAGCCGGGGAGCGTCTGCGCCCGGGACAGCTTGGCCGCGCCCAGCCCGGGGCCTGGAGGGAGGAAAGGAGAGTCGCGCTGAGACACGGGCGTCAAGGGAAGCAGGGGCGGCCTCCGCGTCCCACCGTGGAGCCCAAGGTAAGCCGGTTACGCCTGAGCCCCGTCGGTGCCATGATCCGTGGTGAGTTACCGATGACGGATTTAAACCTCAATATTTCCCCCAAAGGCACCTTGCCAAAACTTCTGGGTGCCAGAGAGCTAGGTGGACATTTTAGGGATCTCAAACTTCTATGATCCTTCAACTTTTGGAATAAAAGCTGAAAAGCTTTTTCCCAAAAAGCTGTTTTTGATGGCGAGCCTGTGGGTGGCTTTCTTTTCTTTTACGCTCAATTGCAGGGTACGAAAGCAAATCACACGCTTTGTTCAGACCCCTGTGACCAGGGAGCTACACTTGTCCCTAACCGGGAACCACCGGCTGCCGGGGAAGCGTTTGCTGTGCTGGAGGCCGCGGCCCCGGCTCCTCCCAGCGGGTTTGGGAGTCGCCGTAACTGAACCCGCTTCCTGGTGCGGTTCCCCAAATGATAGCGCTTGCTGGGTGCTAACGTGGCCTAAAAGGTGAAGCCCATACCCAATACATTAAACTAAAATTCTGCCTGTGCTTTTGGGCTTTCAGCTGCACCCCTGTGATGAGATTGTTTATCACTGCAAACCCAAACAAAGGGGTTACTGACAACTTGTCAGAATGCTAACAGTGTATGAAGAGACATAGGCGTGCTAAGGCTTCACATGAACTTTCCGGTAGTTTCCTCACCCTTTTTTAACCAGTAATTATTCTTCATACTTGAGAATGATTTGTATCGAATGGATGAGCTTGGGGGTGGAGAGAAGAAAACTAGATCTAGTATGTCATGCCCTTTCAGAGTTTATATTTTACCCAAAGGAAGAGATGTACTTAGTTTGATTTGTATTTTATCTGATCACCAGAGCAAGCACAGAGAAGACAATCTATTAACTTAGAAACATTGAGCATCTCATTGTCAGACTCCTCAGGTGGCCCCGTCCTTTCCAACGTCACACGCTTAAAGCTGGTTTCATCGCCAGGTGTGTTTGGTGACTTGGAAAATGTTCTTGCAGTGTGGGAAGCTTGGGAGGCAGGGAGGAAACCCAAGTGAATTGGGTAATAAGTGGCTAATTAAAAGTGGTAGAATCACTTAAATGTTAAAAAATTGAGAGAAAAATCTTGCTTTTTTAGATAAATATCATTTTAGAGTCACTCTTTGCCTGGTTCTCTTGTCACCAGACTCACCAGGAGCAGATCAGAGAGAAGACAGGGCAGGGCATTTCTGCCCTGGGGGCCTTCCTGCCCTACTCCCCTGGCTGGGTTAGTGGCCAGTCCTGAGCTTCCAGAACTTTCTGCTCCTACAGCTCTTGCTGTCCCTACTAAGGCTCTCCCTTCCCCCTTTCTCCCAGAGTAACCTCATTTCCTCGCTCTGGCCCTCAAGCCTGAGGCTGGTAATGCTTCCAGCTGTTGTGCATCCTCTGTAATGTCTTATTGGTTTCCACGGCTCTCAGTAGTCCCTTCATTAAGTCTTCTTAAAAACTTCAGCTGAGTGTGTCTTCTCTTTCCTGCAAGGCCCTGATGATACAATGAAGAAAAAATGGAGCGGGACAGAGGAGGGGAGAAGTTAGAGAGTTAGAGGGTGGGTTAGAGCAGGGGCTGAAGAAGGGGTCAAGGGAGTGGTCAGAGGTTAGAGGTGGAAACTGTGAACACCAGGTATAGATGCTGCCTCTGCTACTTACTAGCTTGTACTCCACCTCAAGGGGCTTACTTTGTCTCTGGGTTTCTTGGTTTCCTTATATGTAAATTCTGGATGAAAATAATGGCACTTAGAGTAATATAGTTCTTTTGCGTATTAAAACAATAAGTTAATCCATGCTAAGTGCTGTCACCCTAGTAAAGAGAGGACGTCAAGGTCATCTCCAAGCAGGGGCTTTAACTAGGGAGGCGAAGGCCTCCCTGAGGAGGTGGCATTTTGGCATACACTGATCCGATATGGAGAAACCTTTTACAGTTTTTAATGATTTTGTCTCCTTATCTTACCATTGACTCTAGATGACAATTCCTGGTTCCTATAATTGAGGATCCTGGCATTTATCAGCATAAACCATCTGGAAAGTCTAATATTAAGACCATGTTTTCAGCCTTGGTTTTATCCTGTTATTTTTTAAAACTTAAGACATATCTGAAAGAGCAATGCTGGAGCACACCTTTAATTTGCATTACTGTGGGCTGAAAGCTGAGGCTTGAGAATTCAAAATAGACTTTGCCTATGAACACAATTCTTTGTCTTGGGTATAAAAAGTCAGCCGCCCAACTAGTATTTACCAATCACCTACTAAGACAGTCCCAGACTCCCCAGGAAAGACCGACTGTGGAAGGTAAGGTCCCTGGCTGGCCGGAGTTCGTGTGGTTTGGGGAATGATGATCAGACAAAGCCAGACAACAGTAAGCACCATATGAAGGGTCCACACGGCCGGTGCCTTTCAGGATCCGAGGAGAAAGCCAGTGGGGCCTAGAGAGCTGCGTTGTATGTCAACACTCACAAGCAGCTTTCCCTCCGCTGAGTGTGCAAACCCCGCCAGTACCAGGGCCTTTTGAAACAGACTGGAGTCCTGCCACACCCTTTGAGCCTCACTTTTCTGCATGAGGAGAACATGCTTTCCCAAGGGGCTTTGAGGATCGTAGGAAACAACACGTAGGAAGACACCTGGGATGATAGGTACGCAACAGATGTGAATTTTATTCTTTCTTTCTACACTGATTGGGTCCATATTCTTTAAGTGGCTTAGTTATAAAAGCAAGTTCTGTACCCTCTTACTCTCTTGCCCTTCCACTGCCACCATGGGATGACACAGCAAGAAGGCCCATCAGCCTTAGACGGCCCAGTCTCCAGAACTGAGAGAAATACAGTTCTTTTCTTATTAATTACCCAGTCTGTGGGATCCTGTTACAGCAACACAAAAAGGACTAAGACACTCATATGACATGTTTTGAATATTTTTCTCTTTCAAGGTCAACATGATTTTCTTCACCTCCTCTATGAATAATTTCTAGTCTAATTAGAAATTAAATTACGATTTTTCTTACTGCAACCAATTCTTTGCAGACAGTTTGTAAGTGATGCTATTAAATGCTTATCACAAATATAACATACCTCAATCAGAACTGTATATACGAAGGCTTTATAAGTGCTGTTTGATTTTGGCAATAATGAGTGTGAGGAAAAAAGGAGAAATAATTAAGCATTTTCTCAACATTCATTTGAATTACGCCCTTAGGCACTGTTGATGAAAGCAAAACAAACCCTGATGGAACAGACCTATTCATCCCATTAGTCAAGGACTCTAGTAAAATGCTTCCTAAACTTTTCCTCCAGATCACCCCCTGAAGACAGATAAGCCACTATGTACCATGGGGGTCTGGGGGAGGCTGCAATTTAAAAGCAATACATATGTTAATCGCTATTAGTCTATTTTAAATGTACTCTTGAATTTTGATTTCTAATCTATGTGTACTCATGTTTGTTTTAGTAGAAAATAATATTTTCTACCCATATATTAATTCAGGTAATGTTGACAATCTTGGAAAAAACATATTTACCTTGTGGTTCATTCAAGTATACTCTGAAATGACACTCGTACCACCGTCCCATCACCTTCTCCCCATGGCATATATACATGCCCCAGAATCACAGTCCCATTACAAAAATAAGGAAATATATTGGATGTAGAGACATCTAAAACATTTGCTTTATCCCCCCAAAATTATATGACCCCCTCCCCGACTCTGGGAGCTCAAGAGTTTCGCACAGCAATGAAGGCAAAACCATTTTAGTCTTAAAAAGAAACTTTCCTGCTGTATCATAAAAAATCCGAATGAGTAATGAACTAGAAGGAACACAAATGCAGTTGAAAGTAACAACCAAATTGGAATGCACGACCAGAGGTTCACATCATGCATAGGAGAAAAAAAAGGAGAATGACAGCTCATTATGAATATCCTCTCTTTCCTGAGGAATTAAGAAGTACATTGGTGCTGGTACAGACTTACCACTGAGTATTCCCTTTTGGCTAGCCTCTGCTTTTCTATTCTTACTAACACTGATTTTTTTCTTGATATACAACATAAAGGAAATTATTTTTTTGTAGGAAGTCAGAAGGATCCCAAAGCATAAAACTTGTGGTATTAATTGGTAAGAGACCATGGGCCCAGTAAAGCTCTTTAATGATTTGAATTTATGCGCTTTATTAGTTGTTAGAATCTGGGGGAGATGAAAGGGTATTGTCCCTTTAAATAACAAAACAAAACAAAAAACAATGCAAAAAATAAGGTCTCAGGAGGAAGGGAGCAGCCTGGAGTAAAAGCATTAACAACAATTGGGTTTAGATAAACACAGGGGAGATACTGTCTCCCTTCAACAAGTAGCTTCTAACCACTAGGGGAAAATGGAGGGGACAGGCTGCAGATTCAGGCATGAATGGTGGAGGATGGGATGGAAAGAAGGACTTGGGGTGCAGAACAGAGATCTCTAAGGGCTCTCACTGCAGTGAATTGGGGGCCAGAAGGTTTTTAGGGAGTGTTTAATACATGTATGCTAACCTTGCAGTTAGGTAAAGATTGAAACTGAACTAGAAGTAGAAGGGACCCAGGGCTGTCTACAATATCTTAGTAACAGCCTATTTTATACATATATATGTAAATTTTTAATTGATATATCATAGTTGTGCATATTTTGGGGGTACATGTGATATTAATAGTTTGATATGTGTATACAAGGTGTAATGATCAAGTCAGGGTATTTAGGGTATTCATCACCTCAGATATTTATCTTTGTGTTGGGAACATTACAATTCTTCTTTTCTAGCTATTTTGAAATATACAATAAATTATTGTTAACTAACATTTCCTTACTGTACTATCGAATACTAGGACTTATTCCATCTAAATAAGTGTATTTTTGTGCCCGTTAACCAACTACCCTTCATCCCCCTTCCACCCTTCCTGTCTCTGGTAACTACCATTCTACTCTCCACTTGCTTGAGTTCCACATTTTAATTACAGTTCAGACTGTGTTATGGTTTGATCTTTGTGTTCTCCCAGGGTGCTTCTGACATTCCTTTGGAGATCGCAGGATCTCAACTTCACCCTCTTGAACAGGTTTGTGGGGGTTGTCAAGGCTCAAGTTCAGCACATTTGAGCCAATGGGAATGAAGATCACTGGTTTTAGGCCATAAAGAGCATGATTTAGAAAAAACCATAATATAATAACCACTGTTCTCTAAGCACCTATTTCATGCAGATCCTATGCTAAATACCTTAGAAATATTATTTTTAAAAATCCTCATATCAACTCTAAGGTGAGATTGTGATAGTTAATTTTAGGTGCCAACCTGACTGGGCTAATGGATTCCCAGATAGCTGGTGATACATCATTTCTGGGTGTGTCTGTAAGGGTGAGTCTGGAAGAGGCTGGGATGTGGATCCGTAGACTGAGTAAAGACGATCTGCCCTCACCACTGTGGGCAGGTGTCATCTAATGCATTCGAATAGGACAAAAGGAGGAGGAAGGGCAAATTTTCTCTGTTTGAGCTGGAACATCCATATTCTTCTGCCCTGAGACATCAGAGCTCTTGGTTCTCAAATCTTGGGACTCTAGGACTTACTGATTCTCAGGCCTCCAGAATTGGACCAAATTACACCATTGGCTTTTCTGGGGCTCCAGTTTGCAGATGGTCAAGGAACTTTTCAGTTTCCATAATTGGGTGAGCCAATTCCTGTGATAAATCTCGTTTTATATATCTAAATGTATTCTGTCGGTTCTGTTTCTCTGGCGAACCCTTGCTTATACATATATCCTCATTTTCCATTTGGAAAAAATAAATTTGACTCCTAGAGGTGTTTAACAACTTGCCAAGCTAGATCGTGGAGAAGGAGTCAGATCTAGGTGTCTCGGAAATGGAAGCCAAAGCATTGCCCTTGATGTTTTGCTACATTTCCTTTTAGAAGCTTTTTAAACTCATGGCTCGCTTTAAAAGATAGCACAGCATCAGAGAAGGAGTAATGCCCGTTTTCACAACTCAATTCCTAAAGACTTAGTGAAGTACCTGTGAAATGGCAAAGTATGTTGCTGAAGAACAAAAAACAACTCAAGCAAGGCTCTGTCTTAGTCTGTTAGGGCTGCTTAACTAAACAACCCAGACTGGGTGGCTTAAACCACAGACATTTATTTTCTCACAGTTTCCTACGCTCGAAGTCCAAGATCAAGGTATTGGCAGGGTCAGTTTCTTCTGAGGCTCCTCTCCTCGGGTTACTGATGGCCGTCTTCTTGCTTTGTCTTCACGTGACCTTTCCTCTGTGTGTACATGTCTGTGTCCTGATCGCTCTTCTTAGAAGGACACCGTTTGTATTGGATGAGGTCCCACCCATATGACCTCGTTTTACCTTAATTACCTCTTTAAAGATCCTAACCTCAAATACAGTCACATTGGGGATTGGGGAGTCAACTGATTTATTTTTTGGGGGACACTATTTGGTCTATAACAAGCCACAAAAATAAAACGAATCAGGAGACATTAACTTATGACACCTTTTCTTTTGCTAGGAATTATTTTATTTCCCAGCTTTATTGAGGTATAATTGGTATATGAAAAACTTAACATAATTAATGTATTCAATTTTGTGAGTTTGGACTTAGGAATAATTACTTTCTTGACCTTTTCTCTGGGAGGTATTTGTACTTGTTTGTGAAATTATACAATTTGGATTATAATACAATGATTAAATATGACATGTAATTTTTTATCCTTTAAATTATCTAAAAAAGAATTAAAAAATTTAATGGTTGCTTTATGCTACCAGGTTTCTGATATAAAGTGTCAAATTGCATTGCACTAATTTACATTCCCACCTAGAGGGTATCAAACTACTTTCTTTCATAACATTAGATAGATATGGATATTATTAGATTTCTTAAATCTTTTTATTTTTAAGTGGAAGTATAAAAATTGTATCTCATTATTGTTTAGTTAATTTCTGTTTCCTACATAAATTATCTAAAATTTTTGTAGGCAAATCTACCTTTGTGTTTCTTTCCTCATCATAAGAATATTAAAATATTTTCTCTTTTTATATTTTCACAGATTTTCTCTGCTATCTTTAGCTCTTTAATTCATTGGGAATTCATCTTGATTCATGCCCTAATTTAAGGATCCCTATATTGTGTAATGGTTAATAGCATAAACTCTGAAAGAAGACTACTTGGTTTGAATTCCAGCTCCACCACTTATGAGCTGGGTGACATCCAGAAACTTCTTTAACTACTCTGTCCCTCAAGTTCCTCAGCTGCACAGTGGCAGCCATAATAGCTTATACTAATAAAACCAAGTATTAAATGAGTTGATACATAACCATAACCGTGTAGTATAATAGTATATTACAATAGTGTTATTATATTAAGAGTGGAGGTCCTACCTTGTGACACACACGTACACACATGCGCGCACGCGCGCATACACACACACACACACACACACGCACCCCCATCATCTACTTTAATCTTCACACAACCTGCTGTCAAGGTAGAAATAAAGTGTTTGTAAACCTAGCACTGATACTTCAAATATAACCTGTTTCTGTTCTTTTTGGAATTTTTAGGAACTTCTCTTTGTTCCTAGTGTTGTAAACTTTGTGATATATGTCTTGGTGTGAGTAGCTTTTCATACTTTACAAATTTTGTTCAATCATGGAGCCAAGGTCTCTCATTGCTGAGAAATATTTCTGAATCATTATTCTAATTTTCTGTTAATTATTTCTCTTCTGTTTTCTCTGTTCTCTCTTTCTTCCACCTCTGTTCTCTTTTTCTGGACCATCAATTATTTATATGTTCTGCTGGACTAACGTAATTTTCTAATCTTCTCTATTTTCACTCTCTTTCCTGATACTTTACTTTGTGGGAGATTTGTAATTTCCTTACTCTTAATTTTGAGACTTACAGAACTAAAGATATTCTGCTCTAGCGCTAATTTGCTAAAGCTTTTAGTTCCCTTCTCCCTTCTCTCTCCTTTCTCTGACATAGAAACATACTGACATAATATACGTACATGTGTTTATTGCTATTAATAGCTTTAATATTTGGGACTTTTATCCCCAAAGGAATGATCCTGTCTTGTTTATCTCATAAGCGGACATCTAAATAGTTTTTACTCATATCTTTAAAAATTAGATAGAAATTTTTGAATGGGAAAGCTGCAGATCATTTAATTTTATGTGGTGTTCAGCCCACAGTTACAAAGAGACTGGTGGATTAACAACAATATTCAGACACAGAAAAATATCAGATATAATAATTTTATTTTCCTTGAAGATGTTTTAATTTAATTCAGACAAAATTATATTTTAATACCCATTTTATAAATTCTCTATAATAAAAATAGTCATATCCATTATTCTAATTGATGTAACATTTATTCCTGTTGCTTGCATTTAATTTCTCTTGTATGTTAATTCTTGTAATTACCTAGTAGGATATTAATTTTCTGCAACTGTGATCTCTTTGTGAAACTTAGCTGAACTTACTATTAGCAGACAGAGAATTCATTTGAATAATTCTGGAGTTTATAAACAATCTGTGACAGACAATAAAATGGTAAATATTAAAGTGGCATAATTTAAGTGGAAACATAATATTAGGAGTAAGGAATATAAGACATACAAATTCATTAATATTGATTACGAAGAGGAATGGGAAAATATTCTATAATGAAAAATTCAGGTGTTCATTTTTTTAAATTATAAATATTCCATTGCTCTATTAAAAGGCTCAGCTATAAAATTTGAATACAGTATTACTAGAAACAATGTTGCATATTGGTATATCTTTGTTTCCATTTTTGAACATATTATTAGAGAGTTTTAGCAACAAGGAACTATTTAGGATCATGAAGTACAGTATTCCTAGTTCAGATAGAGATCTGATTTACAAATGGAGCTATTTAACAAATTTACTGAAACATCATGTTGATGTCCTACAAATCAATAACAGGAAGAATACATAAAAGCTGATGGTTCTTAAAATGAAATATTAAGGAAAAATTAGAACATTTTATATGATACAATTCTTTTCTAAAAAATGTAAGCTAATGCAAAAAAACCCCCCACATTTCCATGAGAATGGGACTTCTCTATACAATAGATACTTAGAGATTTGTTACAACAGAAATATTGTAGATGAAATTATTGAGTGTTACATTTAAATAGCATTTTGCAGAAAGTTCAGATTAAATATGAGGAACATCATGAAATTATTTAAAATTTACTCTCAGGTTTTTATGTAAGGTAGTATAGTTTTATTCTTCAATAGATAAAAGATTAAGCTTGCATTTAGTCTAAGAACTTCTGAAATGGCTTTGAGGATATGTATCAAAAAATTTGCTTAACCTGACAAAGATCTGTTTTTCATATTATGTTTTCTAAGTTTGAGATATGATTATCAAAGTAGAAGTTTGCCTAGGGCTTTTCCTTCTCATAACTGATTAGATTGATTTTTCAGAGTTCTGGCAAGCATTCCTACCATCACAAACAAAATTTTGACTTCTCATATTTATAAATATTTCCTTTGTCAGCCTTATAAGGCCACAATGCCTGAATGGTCATGGCTTTCAAACCCTTTATCTCCCACCATTATGAATTAGGCCCTCATTATGAGTGAAAATAACCATTATGTTAACAGTGAAACATAAAAATCTAAATGGCAAGTGGTAGCAGATGAGATTTAGAGAAATGGAGAGAGAACAAGTCATGGAGCATTTGTTATACCCCACTGGGAAGAACTGGATAATTTTTTCTAGTAGGTGACAGGAAGATTTTGAATGATTTTGAGAAGGTGGGTAATTGGATCAAATTTATGGTTTGAAAGCTCACTCAGTGGGACTATAGAGTAGCTGTTTTCAACTCCTTTTCTACCATATTGTATCTAATGGACACAATTTAGCCCCAGATAGAACAATTTTTTATGCAAGACTATTGAAGAAATAAAAAGAAGCTTCTGGTTTTATGTGCATTTCCTCCGGATTGCTCATAATTCTTCTCCCTTTCTCCAGCTAATCAGTAATCCTCCAGCATCCAATAGGAGAGTTGAGATTTGCTGGTACAGGTCTAGACAAGAATGGGACCAGAAGAGTTGAATATTGTGGGGAGTTGAGAAAGTTTATCCTCACTGAGAAAGGTCTACAAGTATTTATTGTAAGTAAATTCACTATTCTAAGGTCTGAATTATACAATTAATAAACTATGCAGTAATTTCAGAGTTCAGGATTCTGAAACCAAAACAATTTTCTGGTTGGTAGTGCTTACTGGAGAGGAGAAATTGCAATGTGTCTCTAGCAGTCCTGTAAACATCCAGAGACAGAACAATAGACCTGAGATTCATGAAAAGGGAGTCAGGGAATGTAGGACAAAGGAGAATTCTCTTGATATTTCTTATGTTTTATGAGAATATTTTCCTAGGCAAGTTAAGCAATCATTAGGCATGATACCACTGTACCCAGCAGGCAGCAGTGAAAATCCTCATCTTAACCACTTGTTAGTCTTTAATTTTTAATCAATTATTTTTATTTTACTCCCGCTCTACAGGAGAATACATATATTTGCTATATATTTTTATCAATTGTTTTTCATATTAGCTACTAATGCAAAAAGGCTAGAAAAATGTATGCTTAGAATAACCGCCACTTTATGACATCGTGTTACCTGTACTCCTGGCACTGAAAACCTGCAGGCCAGAAAAGAGATCGGGAGTACAGATCCTAAGGCCGGTCCTAGCTGCTGAGGTGCACAGACATTAACCTTGGAAATCAAGCTGCCAGGGTCAGAACTCTTCACTGACCCCCAAAAGTTTAACTCTACCAGATAGCACAATGGCCAAAGCAAAGGGCCTGATTCTGCAAATGAAAGCATATTTTATAGGCAAAGGTGCAAGGCAGATGTAACTTTTTTTCTTTTAATGCCACATGGTTATAAGATTTTTCAAAGAGTACAGCGTAATCTGAATTATTTATATTTCATACCTACTTGACTGTGAGAATACTTTTTCCAGAGGTCTGTATCTCATTCTGTGTTTTATTCCCATACTTGTGGAAGTCAGAAACATTAGTTTTTCCTTTATTTGTTTTTATATGTAACAATCATTTAACTGAAAAGAATGCTAAATCTTAGAATAGAAGGGTATGATTAAGAAACTGTTTGCAATGTTCTTGGATTCTGTCTATGACAATGAGTTGGCTAATGTTTCTAAATTCACTCTGTGCTCACTACTGCAGTGGGAGATAATATTTTAATGAAAACCATTTATGTTTACATAATTAATAGCATTGACAATGCAAATTGGTAAGTCGTATAAATTAAATTTTTCTAAATCTTAACCAAGTCAAAGACAGAAACAGTTTATGTTTGCTTGAGTCTTAATGACTGCAAGCCTGCACACAAGTCTCTATCAATTAAAAAAAAATTCTGGTACTGGGAAGTTTGGCTAGCTCTTATGTACACTGTAGATGAAAAGAAGTTACAGAGACCTTGAGAAATAAGTGAAAAAATATGAATTAAAAATACTAGAAAGAAATTTAGGAAAATAGTGTGAATTGTGAGATTTTTCTAAGTGTAAATAAAAGCAGTGGTCATTTGTCAAAATGAATGGTCATTTGTCACTTTTCAAGACTCCTAAAGAATAAAATCCTAAGTGTTACTCCTCTAAAACTTGACTTCATTCAGTCCTGTGGAGCCTCAATTTTAATGTGGTTTTCTTAGGAAAGGGCCACACCAGTGTCCTTTGTTAGCTGCTTTCGGGTGTTAGTTGATACTTCAGCCTGGATTCGCTAAGGGATCATGACGGTGGTGGTGGGTGTGTTTGAAGTGGTCAGAAAACTATTTTTGTTTTAAAAAATTGGAAGAAATTATACCATAACGAGGCTGTCTGCTGTGAGTTTTATGTTTCCTTCGCCTTCGTTGAATACGTATACACGTACAGTTCACGCTGGTAGCACTGCCGTCTAACGATTCCGACTTTTCACCTGCAGTCATATAAGTTTTTGACTTGTGAAATTGAAACACAAATTGCATTTTTTGAGTAAATGTCATTTTTTTGTAGACAGCTCTTTCTAAACATAAATCCTGTGAAATGATAATGAAAGAACGGGTTGGCAGAGAAGAGTGTAGCAACTAAGACAAACAGGTGTCTTGTGGGAGCCAACAGTATGAAGGTACAGGAGGAAGGGGCCGGGAAGACGCTGATGCAAGAGAGGAGAACACCCCTGCTTCACAGTTAATTCCTTCCTCCTCCTCTCGCTTTCCTTTCTTCCTTTTCCCCCTTCTTGCATAGCATTTTTCAAATGGATTGCAGAAAATCAGTTCTTGGCACTAATGATAAAAAGCGTTGGTTTTGACTATTATATTTTTGAGTATTTAGTATTCTCCAGTTTCTTTATTATATTTTCAAGTGTATGTGTGATGGCTATAAGAAAATAAAGCTGAATTGTAAGTCACTTAGCGTAGCCCACACTGGTGGCTTTGGAGTCAGACAGGTTCGGCTCAGAGGCAGCGTGAGCCGTGCTCTAGCAGCGTGATGAGTTCTTCCTGCCACACGAACCTCAGTTTTCTCATCTATGAGTTAGTGACACCTGACCTCCTAGAGTTTAGAAAGATGGTGTATTTAAAGTTCCTACTATAGGATATTATACTTAGTAGGTGCTTAATGAATGAAATACTATTATTACATGAGTTTGGCCATCTCATTTTCTCCAGGACGGAGGGATTACAAATGTAATTCTTAGAAAGAAAATTAACACATTGACCGCCATGGGAGCTGTATTTAACCCAGGCTAGTTTTGAGCCCAGGGCCTTGGGAAGCAAAACCCTGCAGTTGGTTCATGAAAATCTTATTTGTTGATGCTCTTATTGTTACAATTAATATTGACAATTTAATTCTAAAAGTGTGGAGTGCGTTGCATACAGCTCGTGCACAGAAAAAAATAACAAATTAGAAAGGATCATTTCGTTTTATAATAATAAAAAACCATGCACCCAGGGAAATTTTATTTTTCTAACGTGGCAGTCAGTCTGTTAAAGAGAGAAGTTTGGATGCAATTGTGAAAGAAAGGCCTGGTAGACCAGAGGGGGACCCTGAGTGCTGCTGACACTGAGAGACTTACAGACTTCACATGACTTACAGCCTGAGCTGAGCTATAGTATAAAACATTTAAATGGTTCCAGATGGGTTTAGGAACAAAGATGGTAAATCCTGTAACTGTTAGATGTTGTAAAGAGAAACTATGGGAAACATAGACAAATGATACAGAACATAATTTGGGGTGTGATTGACTTGAGTTTGAGTCCGGACTGTGTAACTTCAGCCTGAGGTTCCTCTTTATCTGGCCAGTAACTACCTCAGAGAATTGAGATAATATAAATAAACCAGTGGACAGAGGAAAGCCCAGTATATTGTATCGATAACTGCCACTTGCTTACCTATTATTTTAAATGTGTCTGAATGTTTAATTTACTAACAACTATGTTTTGATAGATTGAAGAAAAATTTTTCTCCAGAAGTGGAGATGGGGCAAAGGTGAGCTGCTTCAGGGTCCCTGATTGGGCAAGCCCAGGAATTGGAAATCTTATAGCTGTAACATTCTCTGTCACCTGTTGACAAAGAATGAGGGGCTTTTGAAACAAAGAAAACCTTTGTGCCTCTCCGAATTGGCATTCATCAATTGAACAGGCACAACCAGGAAACAAAAACTTGGCTATTTTACCAAGAAGTTGTATAGTATTTCAAAGCTGAACCCACCGTTCTTCCCCATGCAACTTCCCTTTCCCCCTGTGCTTACTATTTTAGTGAATGGCGCCTGTCAACAG
This sequence comes from Lemur catta, assembly GCF_020740605.2. Taxonomy (NCBI): domain Eukaryota; kingdom Metazoa; phylum Chordata; class Mammalia; order Primates; family Lemuridae; genus Lemur; species Lemur catta. Next base: position 49,758,093 of record NC_059143.1, on the reverse strand, counting down.
AATAGCCCATTTTGAGGAACCAGGAGGGTTTCTGGACTCTCTGACTTTCTGTCATCTCCCCACGCCATCAGTCATCATGTCCTATAGATTCTACATCCTTAATACCTCTTAGATCCATCCATTTGCGTCATGCTCACTACTCTAGCTTGGGTTGTTATGGCTACAGACACCCACTGCCCTTCCTGCCAACAGTGTCCATCTTCCCCTAATCGGTTCTTTGCCAAAGTGATTATGGACATCTGGTGATCTCTCCCCCCATACCTTTTTAGGATAAAGCTACCTCTCTAGCATAGTCTTTAAGGTTCGTAATGGTGGCACCAAAGACATGACTTTGGGGTTCTTTAGTTAACTGCTACCTACAAAATCCATCAGTTTCACTCTTCTCCAGTAAAAACCTGTGTAAAAACATTGTCTCTGCTATGCAAATAATGGCTTCAAGACAAATCTTCCAGGGCTCCCTTTTAGCCAGATTGTTACTCTTAACCAACTCTTTCATACATTTTTATTTCATTTTCTCTCTATGTGTACATATATATATGAAGAACTCTTTGTGGCTTGAAATGTGCTTCCTTCTCCAGCCTCATCTTTCCAGTCCCTGCCTCACACCCTCTGCTCTAACGACCCTCTTAGAAACTGCGTCTAGTCCCCAGAGAAAGCAGCTCTCTCAACCAGGCATGGGCTTCCTCCTCTATTAGGAATGCCCACCCTCACTCTCGTTTGAACTTCAACTCTTGCCAGGCTAACCCACACATTTTCTTCAAGAATTTATCTAGAAAGGTGTACACACTCTTCCCCAACACCCCACACAGCCTGAGTTAGGAGCCACTCTACTGTGCTCTCTTAGCTCCGCCTGCATACCGCTATCATTTCTCTCATCTTCTTACTTTTGTGTCTCCTCTGTGCGATTATACTGAGCTTGAGGAGAGGAAGCTTATTTACCTTTGAGTCTTTGGAGCCTTGTAAGATGCCAGGCACACAGCAGGCACTCAATAAATATTAATGAATAAACTATAAAAAATGGATGCAGCAGCTCACTCCTGTGCTCAGATAGAGGAGAGCATAGAAGTGCAGCTGTCTCAGCTCTTGCCTTGCGTGTCTTTGTCAGTCGTTACCTGTTGACTCAAAATAATTTAATTATGTGGCCTGGTCATGACTAACAGTGAAAGGAAAATCCTTTTTAAAATGAAAATTTAAAAATACTATGAAGCTGAATGTGATTGTCAAATGTATGCTATAGGTATAAATGTGAGAACAAGGAAATAACTATTTCTAGCTTCATTCTAGCTTGTATTATAATGGATAATACGAGTATAACAATTTACAAGATTTTTTGAAAGCTCCAAACAGATGTGGATTTGGTGAGAAAGTGAGGAAATAAGACCTATGCTGTGAAAGTTTGTTGGTAAACCATTCTCCATGAGTCTCTTGCATTTCAGCATATTTTGTGAGCAAAGGCACTGCCTGATTTTGTTCTGGATTATCTTTTCAAGGATATTTGAAGAACCATAGCCTTAGAATGTCTGCCTCTGAAGCAAAAGAAAGATTTATTTATTTTAGTACAAAAAAGATAATGTCTCCTTATGGGGCAAAGTTCAGGCTGGATTATCGCCCATTATAAATATTGGGGTTCCCCAGACTTGTGGTTCCTCCCCTGTATTACAACCCATTTCATGTGCAGGTGCCACCTGACCCTCTTTGCACCATCCTTTGGGAACATCACTAATGCTGATGCTCTGGTGAATGCTAATGTTGTGAGTAATGACCTGCCCGCGTCTCTGACCCCAAAGTCTCGTGTCTTCTGCCAGCATCCAGGAAACTGTGGGAGGCTAACTTTTTAGCCTGCATGCAGGGTAAAATCTCAGATCCTTCAGAGTTCTTGACAATATTAATAAATAGTGATATTTAATGATTCCCATGCTAAGGGTAGTGCCTTCAAATTTTTGTTGGATTTTATATTTACCCATTTTTAGTAAGACTGCTAAGTTTCAGTGAAATCCTTCCTTGATCTGAAATACACATCATGTCACAATGAGATAATTTACGTACTAGTGACCAACTGGGATAGGTTCATAGGGAGAGGAGAATAACTCTGTGATATATAAGAAAGAAAGAATGAATATGGACAATGTTGTTTTCACTAGAGAATAGAAAGTTAGGTAAGTGGCCCTCTTGCCACTAAAATTCATAGGATTGAAATAGACTATTAATTGTGATTAATTTCCAGTAAAGACAGTTCAGTCACCTGAGTTGTTTAAATTTTTTCTCATAAGATGTACAGATTTTTATTGTTGCATTAATTTGATGAGAAAGAGTCTCTTCTTCAAAAGTTTTTTTTTTTTTTTAAAAAACAATAGCATGCTATCAACATCAAGATGAAATGGGAAAAAAATCAGAGAGCTGTGATTTTCACAGGAAAGAAAAAGCATTTATTTTAGGATAAACACAAAGCAGAGAAAATGAATGATTCCTGTGGTTTTAGACTCAAGCTTTTATCCTGTTAGAGCCATTGTTAAAAAGAGTGAAGCATGTTTTAATTCTGAATATGGAAAATTGTTCTCAAAGATTTGCTGTCCCTTAAAATTGCCCTAAGAGACTATCTCTGCACCACAATGGGGTACTTTTAGAGATGGAAAATAAAGAGATTACAGGGTAAATAGCCTGCAAGCTTTGATGGTTAACATTCAGAGGATGATTCACTAGTAAATATAGCTCTTATCAGAGTTCTTTTGTTAAGATAGTTTCTTTTTGTCCCTCCCTTAATAGACAGTTGAACTGAACTGAAAAGACTCAGAAATAACATATTTTAGATTATCCCGTTTCTGCCTGTTAGAAAGTGTGATGGAAAGGTAGAGAAATGTGGCCTACTTAGGAAGTGTGATACAGGGAGTTTGAGCAGCAAGTTGAGAATGGGATATGCATGTCCTATTGGTAACTTTCAATTATTGACTTACCTAATGATTCTAGACCATTTTAACCACTGCGAATAATTTTCACAGCATGATTGACATGATTCTATTGGCAAAAATATGATAATGTAATAAGTGAATGGTCAATGATTATGTTATTTTGATATTTAGAAAATTTGAACGATTTAGCTTTTTAGTTTAATAAGAATAGGTTCCGATGATGTTTTCATATTGCATGTGTATGTTTAAAGGTATAATTTAATACTACTTTAAATTTCTGAATGGAAAGATATGCGATATAAAAACAGTAAGTTAAAAGTTAAACGTCTCTCCTACTCTTTATTCTTTGTGCTGATCTGTGCTTCCTGGGGAGATAATCCCATGCATAGAGGCAGCTCAGCTCTTGCTAGAAGTGCACAGAAGTGTGTGTTACCAGGAAAGCTTCATCAGTGACTTGCATTAACTATGCATGGTATTCTGTCTTTTGCTTTCTGCTGACAATTACTATTTCAGAAAGATTCATTAAATCTGAATATATAAAAATCTAAATAGCAGAAACTACAAAGAACAATAATTTCTGTTCATTCAGGGACTTGTGATTTGGAGTGTTAGCATGGGTATTAGTGTAGGATACTAGCTGGTGGTTAAGGTCATGTTCTGACCATTATTCACAGTAGTCAAGATACGGAAACAACCTAAGAAAATGTGATATATACATACAGTGGAATATTATTCAGCCTTAAAAAGGAAGGAAATCCTATAATTTGCTATGACATGGGTAAATCTTGAGAACTTTATGTTAAGCGAAGCAGTCTGACACAGAAGGGCAAATATTGCATGATTCCGCTTATATGAGGTATCTAAAACAGACAAACTCATAGAAACAGGAAAATGGTGCTTGCTGGGGGCTGGGGGGAGTGAGAAGTGGGGAGTTGCTGTTTAACAGGTATGAAGTTTCAATTATGCAAGATAAATGCATTCTAGAGGTCTGTTGTACAACATTGTGCCTGTACTTAACAATACTGTATTGTGCACTTAAAGCCTTGTTAAGAGGGCTTTCATGTTAAGTGTTCTTATCACAATTTTTTAAAAAAAATCATTGTCTGAAATCCCACTAAATCTCTGGGATTGTACACGTGGGAATGAAAATGGCTCTTGGGCAAGTGTCAGGGAGCTCCCGGGGAGAGACAGTTCACACATTCTCGCAGCCAGATCACAGAATGGTTTGATGAGCAGCAGAACACTTCAGGTTTGAAAATCTGCATCAATGAGATATTTTTCTCCAGGCTTTTTTCTTGAGTGTATGCATACTCTTTACCCATTGAGAAAAATACATGCTAAAATAAATGGCTGTTATCCTAAGATTAAAATAATGATATGGATTAGACTGAGTAAGACTGGTTAAAAGAAAGAAATATATGGAACTCAACAAAAGCAAACTTAAGAGAGTTTACAATTAGGGAACTGATGCTGCCTAATGCCCTTGTGTATTTGTGAGAATATTCCTTGCTTCTAGATAAAAGGCAGACATTCTCTGGTACCAATAATAATAAAAATAAAAACAAAATTCTCTTACATGTGTGCAAAACTTTAGTTTTCAATGTATTTTTATAAATTCATTTCATTTGAAACTTCCAATAGCCTGTAAGGGTAGGTCCTCTGAGCAGCGTCCTTCAGGTCCTGCTGGTGACAGTCGGAGGCTTACGTGACGGCTACTGGCTGTCCCAGACTCCAGGGTTATGACTCTGGCTTTTGTCATTGCTTCCTTGGAAGGTCACCAGGGGTCCTTTACCCTTCTGGCCATGAAGTGGCTCCAGGTTTTGCCTTGGTGCCCGGTAGCCCTCGCAAGGGGACTGCACACAGGCTGTGATGGCCGTTCGATGTGTACACTGGGCAAGGCGCCCTGTTATTCACTCAAACACGAATGCGGGTGTTGCTCTGAAGGCATTTTATAGGACATTAGCTTATCCTAGCTAATCTGGGTGGGCCTGAGTCATTCAGTTGAAAGCCCTCAAGAGTAGTGTTGAGGACTTCCTGGTGAAGAAGAAATTCTTTCAGTGGACAGCAGCTTCAGGCCACATCCTAGGATCCAGCCTGCATCCTATTGGCCTGCCCCATGGATTTTAGACTTGTCCAGTGCACCTCCACAATCACTGAAGCCAATTCCTTGAAATGAGTCTCTCAATCTCCTACTGGTTCTGCTTCTCTGCCTGACCCTTGACTGATGCCCAGGAGTATCCACTGCTAACAAACTCATCCATCTCTGAGCACAGCCCTCTCACCACTGCCGCCCCTTGAGATGTCCCAGGAACGTACTGGGACTGCACTGCATTGGATGTCCAACCAGACTGAGTCTCGGAGAGCCACAGCTGCAGTCATGGCCCTGTTCCCAGGCCAGGAATGCTCCATATCTTGGGGCAGTGTCAGGAGTCAGGTGGTTTTATAAGGTACCAGTTCATAGGTTCTAAACCTGAAGGGAATTCTTCCATGAGTATTTGTAGGGGAAGGGGGTATATGGTATTTAGTTTTGAGTCCTAGGGACTCTTTCTGAGTTGCTCAGTTCTCTAAGAAAGCTACAAACCTCAGAATTTTGATTTTGGTAAAATTTTTTGGCAAAATTTTTCTCAGTTTAAATGTGCCTTTGCTTTGGTCAGGACATAAAATTCTTAAATTGGATTCAGGGTAGCTAGTGAGTTTCTCTAAGATGTGGCCATTGGTGGACTGGCCACTGAGTGCTCATGTTGCATCCAGCACGTGACTGCTGGGATCTTGGACTGGACTCAACTGTCCAGTCGAAGACTGCTCTGGACTGAATGGTGCCCCTTCCAAAATTCACATGTTGAAGACCTAACTCCCAATGTGACTGTATTTGGAGATAGGGTCTTTAGGAAGTAAGTAAGGTTAAGTGAGGTCATAAGGGTGGGTCCTAATCCTATAGGCCTGGTGGCTTCATAAGAAGGCGACACACACACTCCATGCACACACACAAAGGAACAGCCACGTGAGGGCCCATGGAGAAAGCGGCCATCTGCCCACCAGAAGCAGAGCTCTCACCAAAACCTGACCATGCAGGCAGCCTGACCTCAGGCTTCCAGCTTCCAGAACTGTGAGAAAATAAATTTCTGTTGTTTCACCCAGTCTGTGGTATTTTGTTACGACAGTCCTAGGAGACCAAGACAAGGACTGACTTTGGTAAACATTGGAGCCATGCTTTTAGGGCCAAACACCCTTAAGGATTATTTTTACTATTGCCTATTTTTAATTAAGAATAAAATGGAATTTTTTCACTAAATAAAGGTGGAACACATCTGAAATCAACAATACTGATCACCAATGAATAGTTAGTTCAAGACATAAACATTTACTGAATGGCTGCTGCAGTTGTATAAGGTGTTTCATGAAAGAATAAGAAAGAAAGGGATGAATTGGGCTCTATACTCAAAGAATAAAACCGACTAGGCAAGAACAGTTAAAAGATAACACATTTAGCAGTTCAATTTGCACGTCCTTTGGTGTCTATTGAGGCTGTGCATCTACTTACATGGACAAAAAGAAGTGTGTGAGAATTCTGCTCTCCTCTGCACTTAAGGCACCAAACGCAGAGTGTTTTCCCTTTGGGGTTTTCTCCAAGTTCCTACTGGTAAACATTGCTGTAATTTTTGCTGAGAGACCTTTCTGAAGTTTGTGCTAATAGACTTTGCCGTAGATTTGGACTGCTCCTTGCCTGTCCTCCTTGCCTTGCCTTCAGTGGTCAGGAACTGTTCCAACACCAGTGGCTCCAAAGTTGACCTCAAACAAAGTCTAATACGGGTGCAGAGTTCCCGTGTAGACAGATCTGGGTTTACATCCTGTTTGCCTTTAATGGGAAGTCACTTAAAGGCCCCAACTTTTGTATTTTTAAGACAGAGCATGATGATGGTGATGATGATGATAAAATAATTATAATAATAATACCTGCCTCCTAATAATACCTACCTCATGGCTTAAGCTAAGTAAATAAGTATTTTAAAAAGGGTGATGCATGTGATGTCTTTTGCAGAGTATTTATTCCTGTAAATGTTGCATACATATTAGTTGCTGATGTTTATCACCATGGAGGAAGATAACCCAAAGTAACAGATCTCCAACCTTTCTGGTCACAAAACATACTTCCTTCACTGCCAATCTGTTTTAAGGCCATGTGGTTAATTCACTAATTTGCTCATAGGGCCTGTGGTCTATGTATAATCATATGTGTGGTCACAGCTTTCATTATGCACAGTTCCGATTATTTGGAAGAGGAACACATCGCACAAGAGATATAAAAGGGTAAATTCTATTGGCAGAGAGAAATACAGGAGCAGCTGCTGTCGTTCAATGTCCAGTAGATCAGGAGATTTGGACAGGAGCGTGGCAGTGCCGTAGGCCTTGCGTGTCTGGAATTTGATTCTTCAGCAATACAATTGAGGGGCAGTGGGAGTGGGGAAGGCTCCTGACGGATTTATGAGCCTGTTTTATGCTTGAAAAATATCACTGAATGGAGGGTGAATTAAGATGTTTAGTGTGTCTGTAATATTGCCATTCGTATCAATATACTTGGTCCTATTACTTTTCTCTTTTTAAATCATGGTGTTTTATTTTTGGAAATCATAATTATATCCACAGGAACTAGTATTTTCCATAAATCCTAAAGGATATAAAATGTAGGCTAGAAATACAAATGGGTAAGCTTACAACTGTGAATGTTGTTTTTTATGTGAATGTATTTAATCAGTGAAATGGAAAATGAGACTAACACAATTTTAACCAAATACTGAAGGCCTCAAATTACATATATGTTTGTATATGTATATAGATATGTATCTATCTCTTCTCATCTGTCTATCTAGAAAGAAAGGTAAGATTGAACCCTATGAAATTGCAGTTTATAGGTCACACACTGTAAAATCTCAGAAATTTCACAGAGTTCAACCTAAACAATATATATATATGTGTGTGTAGAGAGAGATATTAAAGAAAAATGTGGTTTTTATAAGGCTTTCTGTCACCTGTCACTTCATTAACTTTTATTGAAATGATTTATTCCTGCAGCTACATTCTTATGTCAAAGCGTGACTGACTTAATATATATAAAGAGTTGCAGCACTAATTGTATTAACACTGCAGATGTGTCAAACCGTATTCACAGCCCCAGTTAATTGCTTCAATGAGAAATTTCGCACATATCTCTATCATATTTTATTGCCTTTTATTTACATTTTTTTGTGTGAGTTTCCAATCACACAAGGAATGCACATTTGTTGCAGCAAGTTAGATAATACATGAAGGTGGGGAAAGACAAAGTTGTTCTTCTCTCCTTGTCTGCCTTCCCCGATCTCACCCCTATGGCACGTCTGCACCTCCCTGTGGTTTTCCCTGGAGCATTCCGGTCTCATGTACTGACCTCCAGCCTCATCCCCCCTCCCTCTCCCTCCTGTTGTTTTTGATCCCCCGAGAACCTTCGCCTGGCTTCTCCTGGGTGTGGTGACTCCCTTGGCTCCCTGCGCAGCACGTCTTTGCTCTGGTGGCAGGGAAGGGAATGGCGTGAGCATTTCCCCTGTCGTTCTTAGGGGAGTAGATTTGACTACAGTGAGTTCAGAAAAAATATTAGAGAAGATGGATTACTTCCTCGCTCCTCTGTTTTACAACTTTTTTCTCCTATCTGGACACTCAGCCCCTGCTAGTCTCATGCTGCCTGAAGGGGATTTTCCTTCATGTAACACAGCGTCACTCTTTGTCTCCCCTGTACTTGGTCGGGACCAGCACGTCCTGCGAAGTACACGAGTGAGAGCTCAGGAGCATGCGGTCGAGCCACCTCTTTCACTTCTCTTCCCAGTTGTCTCTCGTGGCTGACTGCCGGCCTCTGATTTTCTATTTTTATTGATTTTCTCAAGGTCACATGGCTCTAGGCCACGGGCTTTCCCGGCCTTTCTTTCTGTGTCTCTCTCCTGTCCCTCCTCTGGCTCCCAGAGCCCTCCCCCAGGACCTGCCACCCCTGGCCCTCTTCTGCCAGCGGCTCCTCCTCCTGCGATGCACCCTCTTGGCGGCCGGCCGTGTTTGGCCAAAGTGGTACTATGCGTGCATATGGCTTTTAGGCTTCATGATATTTTCACATATAATTACTTCATCTAATTCTCAAAATAGCATTGAGCCATAAAAGAATGTAAATATTGTTTCCATTTAGCACTTGGAAAAACTGAACCCGGAGGAGTTTTTGCATGACTTTGCTCGGATTCTCAGGTCCAAGTGAGGTCCGAAACCCAGATTGCCCAGTTCCTGGTCATGTATTTGCTCCCCTTCATCACACTCCGAGTGTTTTCTGTGCTCTGCTTCATGACGACTGGCACACCAAAAGCCCAAGACAAGCTTTTCTTAGGTCCACCCTCCCACCACTTACCCCCAACATAAAGCCCAACCCAGCCATTAAAAAGATGCAACCTTCTAAAGAAAATGCCCATCCAGGTTTCCAGAGGGGACTGAGATGGTGGATTAGAAACAGTGTGCACCTATTAGTATATCATAGTCTGTCTCTTCCTTCAGATCTATTAATATTTGCTTTATATATTTAGGTGCTCCAATGTTGGGTTCATATATATTTATAATTGGTATATCCTTTTGATGAATTAACCCTTTTATCGTTATATAATGATCACCTTTGTCTTGTTTTGCAGTTTCTGACTTATAGTCTATTTTATCTGATATATGTATAGTGACCCCCATTCTCTTTTAGTCTTCATTTTTATGGAATATCTTTTTCCAACTTTTTACTTTCAGTTTGTGTGTGCTCTTAAAGGTGATGTAAGTCTCTTTTAGGCAACAGATAGTTGGGTCTGGTTTTCTTTTTTGGTACCCATTCAGTTACTTTATGTCTTTTGATTAGAAACTTTAATCCATTTACATTCAAAGTAATTACTGATAGGTTAGGATTTACTACTGCCATTTTGTTAATTGTTTTCTGGTTGTTTTGAGACTCCTTTTTTCCTTTCTTCCTCTCTGACTGTCTTCCCTTGTGATTAGATGATTTTCTCTAGTGATATGCTTTGATTCTTTACTTTTTATCTTTTGTGTATCTACTATAGGTTTTTGCTTTATGGCTGTCATGAGGCTTATGTAAAACATCCTATAGTTATAATAGGCTATATTAAGCTGATAACGACTTAATTTTGATTATGTAAAAAAAAAGAACTCTACACTGAGGACTTGCATTTCTAACAAGTTCCCTGATGATGGTGACAGAACTAATTTGGGGACCACACTTTGAGAACTACTGACCTAAAAATTTTCTAAATTTCTATAAGTTTTGACATTTTGTGATTGAAAGTAACAGATAGTGGTCACTATCAACAAATTGCCAATAAAAGTATGTAACTTGATATTTTTGATAATGAGCATCTAAGATGTAGCTTTTCTATAATATATCCACCAGAATCTCCCGACCAGGTCTGTATAAAGCTTGATGTAAATCTAATATTTATTCTAGTTTCCATTTGAATACATGATGGACTTGATTGGCTAGTGTTTTCATTTTAGAAATATGTAGACATAACAGTTAATTTGCATGCAATCTGGTTTCTGAATGAGCTTGTCATTTAATATAATGATGTTATATTATAACCTGCCCAGTGGTGTGAGTCTCTGATTACCTAGGCTGCCTTGTAAAATATTGATCCTTAAGGCTGATGATAATGGGACTATAGTGATGGATAAATAAGATTTATGTTGTAATTCTGATCGTAGAACATTAAACCAAAACGTGTTTGTGGACTGTATAGTTTTGTTTCTAGTCATGGTAGCAGCTGCAAAATTTATGTTTCTTATCTATTATTTTGCAAGGTTCATGAGTTCTGAGGGAAATAATCCTATTTTCTTGCTTAATAAATACAGGGAAGCTCGTTAATTACACTGAGATTAATGTGGCATTTAGTGTAGACACTCTAAAGTACATTTGCATTAAGTATTTGACCTTTTACATTATTAAAAGTTGAAATGGGCCAAAATTTGCCAGACACTACAAATCTAAAAATAGAATTAGCATGCTCCTAAAAATTTTTATATTTTGTTCAGCTATCTTCCAATAAGAATTTCTAGGCAGCAAAACCATCTAAGAAAACATAAATAAAACTAATTTCCTAAACTGTGTGCATACCATTAATGACATCATTTCTTATACTAATTAAAATAGACCAAGTAATTCTCTTTGGCTTGAGCTATACTAGGCTATAGGACTAAAAATGATCCCAGAAAAGAATGACATTTAAATGGGTACAATAAAAATTTCAGTTTAAAACTTTGAAATACATCCAAGAAATTTTGAAGAAAAAGTTAACAGTAAAGCACACAACCTATCTATTTTCTTTCAAGTAGTAATTTAAATATATATATATGTGCCACCTCCAACATGCACACATAATCTTATTTCCAAAAACCATATGATTAATAATTAAGATAAATTATGATGATATCCTTTTCCTTAATAATAAAATGAAAAAGTTTTTTAAAGAACAGGCACCATTAATATTGCTTTTTAAAATGGTATATTCATATACTTGTACCCTAAGAAGTTTCAGTTAAGCCTGTAAACCTCAAGTCAATATTTTAAGAAAATGTGTATTGCTTGTTAATTGACAATTCTCAAATGTTATAATATGTATGCTTTATATTAGATCAGGATTTATTTTGGAGAAGATCTATTTGGCTTTTTTTCTTTGGTTTCCTTACATGTGCATGAGAGGCCTCTGAATAGTGTTACGGTTTTATGGAAATTGAATGAAGAACAGGGAACTGTAGAAACAGGTTCAATCAAAATTATGGCACCACCTGTTTTGCATGTGGCTATGTATATTTTTAAAAGGACTCTCTACCTATTTTATTTTGCATGGATTATTTCATCAGTGTCTTATCTCTTGGATCATTATTTCTCATAACTCACGTCTTTCATGAAACCTCTCAAGGGCCTTCAAGAGCACCTTCATAACCTTGTCCTCCTGTCTCCACTCTCCATAAAAGAACACAGCAGGTGAAATAAAACCACCCACATAAGTACGCATGAACTTTCACCCTTGAGATGCAACCACTTTCTTCAATGATGAGTTTAATGTCTCCACACTATGTATGCCTCTGTTAGGTAATAAACCACAAGCACAGGAACTGTGTCTCTTAATGTGCTGTGCAATCCCTGACTTATTGATGGCACTTAATCATAATAATCATTAAGTGAGTGGGTTCCATACCTCTCCTTCATAAGCCTCCATTTGGGCAGTGGAATGATATAAAATACAGCTTGCTGGGAAGTGTTGCCCTTGCTTCCGCAGTACAAGGACTCCACCTTACTCTCTGAGTAGGAATTTATTTTGACCCTTCCCCTGTTGCTAAACTCCTTCACACTTTATTTTTATCCAGCCTTGCAGGTGCTCCCTATGGTAGATACTGCTAACCAAAGTCAAAGTCAGAGGAAATTTTATTTACACACAACACCAATACCAACTGGCAGTCTGTGTCAGTATCTGTCACTGTAGAGCAAGCATATATATGTTCATATGAAAAACGTTTGGCTTGAGATTTTCAGAGGAAGCTTACGAAGGAGTCTGGTTGGAGGTTGAACTGGTTTGGCCAGAATCTCATCCTCTATGGCATATTTCTGGTCATAGGTTGAAGACAGAAATAACAATGACAAAAATCCTTGTCCCAAAGTGTTCACGTGTTCATGCATAAACACAGATACATAACAATTTTGTGATTATTAATACATGCCACTAATTTTCCAGAGAACAGACTTAGAAAAATACGGAGAACTTATACAATGTGTATCAATTTATCATAGCCTCTCCTTAAAAAGTCTGTTTTTAATCAAAATCAGAGTTAAAAGGAATAATTGACAATTGTATATAGATTATAAAAGCCCTATTATCACATAACAAACTGAAGAATTTAACCATTTGTCAATATAATTGAAAGGAAATTTTCTAAATCTCAACAGCACAAAATTTAACTTATTTTTTTGAACAATTTACCTGATTAGAAATCACAGGCTCATTTTGGGATAATGAATTAGGAAATTAAAATTCTTGTTCTTTCATTGTCTTCACGAAAACAACTTTTCAACAAGACTCATCAACTCCTCTGAACCTACACCTTCATTCACAGAGCTAAAGCAACAGAAAAACATGGTCTCTCCCAGGGAATTGTTCTCTTCGGATTGCTCTCTTTTGAGGAGGCACCACTCCAGACATCAACCTCATAACTTTTGTATTAGCCAGTGTCATATTTCACAGATGTCGAAAAAATAATTTTAAGCTTCATTTATAACCAAAAAAGAGGCCAAATAACCAAAGCAATCTTAAACAAAAAGAACAAATCTGGAGGCATCACATTACCTGGCTTCGAATTATACTACAAGGCTATAGTAACCTGAACAGCATGGTATTGGTATAAAAGTAGAGACATAGACCAATGGAACAGAATAGAGAACACAGAAGTAAAACCATCTACCTATAACCAACTGATCTTCAACAACGCAGACAATAACATACACTAGGGAAAGAAAGCCCTATTCAATAAATAGTGCTGGGAAAATTGGATAGCCACATGCAGAAGAATGAAACAGGACCCCTATCTCTCATCATATACAAAAATTAATTCAAGATGGATTAAAGACTTAAATGTAAGGCTTGACACCATAAAAATTCTAGAAGAAAATGTAGGAAAAACTGTTCTAGACATCAACCTAGGCAACGAATTTATGACAAAGATCCAAAAGGCAAATATAGCAACAACAAAAATAAATAAATGGAACTTAATTAAAAGGCTTCTGCACAGCAAAGGAAATAATCAACAGAGTGAACATCCAACCTACAGAATGGGAGAAAATATTCACAAACTCTAGCTCCAAGAAAGGACTAATATCCAGAATCTACAAAGAACTCAAATCAGCAAGAAAAAAAATAACCCCATCAAAAAGTGGGCAAAAGACACGAACAGAAGTTTTATGAAAGAAGATAGACAAATGGCCAGCAAACATATGAAAAGATGCTCAGCATCACTAACCATCAGGGAAATGCAAATTAAAACTACAATGAGATACCACCTTATCCCTATGAGAATGGCCATTATTAAATAGTCAAAAAACAATAGATGCTGATGTGGATGCAGAGAGAAAGGAAGGCTTATATACTGTTGGTGGGACTGCAAAGTAGTACAATCTCTATGGAAAATGGTACAGAGGTTCCTCAAAGAAATAAATGTAGACCTACCATTTGATCCATTAGTCCCACTGCTGGGTATCTACCCATAGGAAATGAAGTTATTTTATTATATCAAAAAGACACCTGCACTCAAATGTTTATCACAGCACAATTCACAATTGCAAAGATATGGAATGACCCTAAGTGCCCATTAATCCATGATTGGATAAAGAAAATGTGAGATACACACACATACAGACACACACACCATGGAGTACTACTCAGACATAAAAAGGAATGAAATAATGTCATTTGCAGCAACTTGGATGGAACTGGAGACCACTATCCTAAGTGAAGTGTCTCAGGAATGGAAAACCAAACACCATTTGTTCTCATTAATAAGTAGGAGCTAATAGATGGGTACACACGGGCACAAAGTGACATAAAGAACATGATATAAAGGGGAGGGTGGGAAGGACTGTGTGGGCTAGAAACTTACCTACTAGGTACAGTGAACACTATTCTGGTGATGGGCACACCAAAAGCCTTGACTTAAGCATTATACAAGGTATCCATGTAACAAAAACAGTTGTACCCCCTTAATACTTTGAAATTTAAAAAATTGTATTGGGAAAAATAATTTTTTCTGAAATTTCTATATAATTGAATTACCTGTGTTTTCATTTGCCTGGATGATTTTGGTTTTATATATAACCCTAACTCACGTGAAGTGAAGAGCTTTGGATAATTTAAAACCAAATGTCTTTCTATATCTTTCTTCAACCTTTTCTGCATTGTATTTCTTCTACAATGTGGATCATAGCTATTTTTTTAAAAATAAATTTCAGTTACTCACTAAATCCTTCTTTTGGAATTTTTTTTTTTCCTTAGATTATCAAGAGTAAGCAGATTCTGTAATGTGGTGAGTCAACTTATTTTCCCGCTTGGTAAATCTTTATATAGTTCTCTTGTGTTTGATATATTATCCTCTTACTGCAGGTGGTTTTTCATTTTATTCATGGGGAATTTTCTCAATGCTGTATAAAATGCATTTTCTCTTTTCCCCATGTAATTGTTGGGAAACCATTATCAAATGTCTGTAATATTGTTAGGAATTATGATGTTAACAAAGGAGCACTTCATAAAATCATTATGATAACTACCAAACTTAAATGGAAATCTCCAGAAATTTTAATTTGGCGATGTACTTACTTAACAGTCAACAATTATTTAACGATATGGTAAAATGCTGCTGGGAAGTGTTAACTGATAGGAAGGCTTTATAGTCAGATAAATCAATACAAAAATATTATATATAACAAAGCCAAACAAACTCTTAATATGGACTTTTAATCTATCATACATTTCTTTTGATAGCTACTAATTATCATATCTTCCTTCTTCAATGTTATTAATAATAAGAGATAAAGGAGATAGCTTTGTATAAATTCCTACTTTCTTTGGTTTAAATTTTTATAGAAAAATATTTGGATTATATTTTATTTTAATTTGAATAAGGAAGACATAATTCTTTGGGGAAATTTTTGGTAAGGTTCATTTCCATATCAAGTACAAATGCTCCTTGGCTTATGATGGGATTATGTCTATATAAATCTGCAAATGTAACTCCATCGTAAGTCAAGGAGAATACTGAATGCATATGGCTTTCTCACCATCATAAAGTCAAAACTATTAAAACTAAGTTGAACCATGGTAGATAGGAAGCTTCATGTATTTATTTGTTGTTTGTACTTTTCATAGGGGAGGAAAAGGACGTTCTTCGTATTCTCAGGGAGCATGTGATCTCCTGTAGAAGCAGACAATTGCACACTTAAACTCATGTTCCTACAGAGCACAAAGTGTCTTACGATGGGGAGAGTTCCAGATGACATGAGAGAGCCCTCGGCGTGGCTGGGCCATGGTGTGGGGATAGGGTGGAGGAAAAGGGTACCCAGAACTAGTGTGTCATAAAAGGCCTTGGGGAGAAAGTGATGGTTTTCCAGAAGAGGCCTGAAATTTGAATTTTACCTCCTTCCTTCCCCAATGTTATTTATAGTATGTATTTACAGCTAACAGAGATAAGCCCTACTTTCTTAAGTAAATAACTAAATAAAACAATAAAACCTGAGGACCTCAAAGAGCTCGATCTATGTTTATGTGGCTTATATCAATCATTATTACAATAGTATAAATTAAAACTCCCTTAGCTAAGATGATAATAATGACTAGTAATCTCATCACAATAATTCCTTTCCTTTTTGCTGTTTTCCCAGTTCCCTTGCAGACAGGGATGGCCACATGTCAAAATTATGGTCCATGAAACAGAAAAGTCTATTGCAGAAATGCTGGAAAGATTTCCTTCACTGATTAAAAAATAAATAAGCTTCATAATGAAAAATTTTTTTTTTCTTTTTTTCTTGCTTTTTGTTTTGAAAGCAAATGTGATGCCTGGAGCCACAGCAGCCAAATTGTATACATTAGCTGACACACATGGAGATGGAAAGGAAACATGCTGGGGATAGTAGAATGGAGACATGCAAAGACCCTGGATTCTCAACAATGCCTCTGAGCAGCTAAACCAACAAGAATAGCTAATTGTGATTAGGCTTTTTCATATGAGGGGGGAAAAAGAAACTCCTACTGGTATAAGGCACTGTCAGTTGGCTTTTTATTTACTTGTAGCAAAAAACATTCTTAATTATCAAATGAGGACTACCAGCAAAATTAGATGGTGGGATTGTAACTATAATTTTCTTTTGGTAACATAAGAACTCCCCTTATAAGTCATTTGTCAAAATGTGTTTGAGAAGAGAGGAATATCTTAGACAATTAATTGTTATGATACAGATAGGAGTAGGTTCTATTTCCTGATAATGATTCCTGAAATGCTGTTTTCCTTGAGACGAAACAAACTTGAGGGCTGACATATCTTTGTTTGCAAGGGGGCTGGTGGGCCTTGTGGGCAAAACCGGCCATCCCCACGTGGGCGCTGCCTGTCTGTGACGCTCCGATTTGCTGCCCGCCTTCTCCCAGGCTGGAACTTTCAGCTAAAATGTATACTGCAAATACCTATTTGGAAAGAATTAAAGGTAAACTTAAGTGGCCTATTTCAAACTATGAATAAATATGTATCTGTGATAGTTTCCTGACAATTAAAAAATTCTCAACTCTGTAGCAACTACAAAGCCGTTTAGCGAGAGTCCAGTATTCCCTGTCACAGAGGGGAACCCCACATGGGCAGGAGTTCCTGTGGATTATCCCAAACTGTAATCACACAACCAACAGCCAGGGAGTCAGAGATGAGGAAATAATTCTGGAAAATTCGATCTCTAGTTGGATGACTGTATTAGTTTCATGTTGCCACTCTAAGAAATTATCCTAACTTAGTGTCTTAAAACAAATTTGTTTTCTGTAATTCTGGAGGGAATTGAATTTACTCATTTAGTCAGCCAGTGGGTTGGGGGGAGCCTTAAGATTTTATTTTAGTTCACAATTGAACCAAAGTAGAAAAAGTCTGGAGAAGACAAAATATTCTCATGAACCCCTTTTCCCCAAAATATCAGTTCTGACAAAATAAAGTAACAAAGCTTTTTGTGTTAGAGCAATCCTATTAGACACGTATACAGATAAAGTACACTGAATGAGTCATGTTTAATAATAGCACTTAATATCTTTCCCAGAAACATAATGGGTAATTTCTGAAGCATGAGTGATTTCTGAAAAGAAGAACTAAACAGAGGCAAAATAAATGTAGAATGATTTAGCTTCTTTGTTATAAGCCATTTGAAAATATAATGGGTAGAGCAGAAATTAATTGTAATATAGAAAAATTTTAAAATCCCATTTAATGAGAAGCCATTTGGCAAGTAGGGTATCAAAAGGAAAATGTTAAAGTACTTTGAAATTAGGGAAATTCACAGATTAGTGGCTTTAGATTTCATTTACTGTTTTCAGTGCAATAGGAAAAGGAAGCCAAATTGAATGGCCTCTATTTTTGTGTCTTTATAGAGCGTACTGAAATAAAGAAAAACTAAAAATAGTGAAAATAACTGCATAAAGATAAGCTGAACTGCAAATGTTTCTTTCCTGCTGATTTCAATTTGTTGCCTTAAAATTGTGTATGCTGGGAACTGATTCCCACCCCTTGAAAGACAGCTATTATAATTACCTTTATTTGCTTTTATATTAAAGTCAAATGGCTTGGAGAATCAAGTTGTGTGGTTAAGTTTGGCGGGTTTCTCAGCCCATGGTGTCTGGGACTGAAGCCGCTGAGGTGTGAGACAACTGTGATAGGAGAGCACCCTGGAAGTGATTTATTCTCAGAGTAGAACCACACCTGAGATTTATTATGCTGTGTCTTCCGCAAAAGACTGAAGCAGTCTGATTACTCAGGACACTGACTCTGCGTGATAAAGCCATTAGTTTATATGCCATGGCCAAAACTTCTTGTTAGAGTAGTTTCCTTTGCAGCAGTCCTCAACCTTTTTGGCACCAGAGAGCGGTTTCAAGGAAGACAATTTTTCCCTGGACTGCGGGGAGAGGGGATGGCGAGCGATGGGGGCAGCTGTAAATACAGTTGAGGCTTCAGCTCGATCACCGCCCCCACCCCGCACCTGCTGTGCGGCCGGGTTCCCAACAGGCCACAGACGGTACTGGTCTGCGCCCCGGGCTGGAGACCACAGCCTTACAGAGTTTGCTGTCTTGCTAGAGTCATTTCATGATCTTAAATGCTCGCCAGGAAAATACTGAAGATAAGCGATGCTAAAGAAGTACAGGTATCTTCCTTTTCATATGGAAGCTGATTTCAGAATGATCGTGCTTTTCATAGACCATTCCGTTGTTTTTAATGGCAAAGGTAAGTCAGGGTTAGTGACCTCATTTATTTACAAAATGAAGTTAGGTGCTCCTAAATTTCAAATATTTATTTATTTTTTTTAGCTAGCTTTCAGCATATTTCTCCTGACAAACTTCTTAAAAAAATAAGAATTTCTAATTTTGTGACATCTCAATGGATTATGGAAAAACAATATAAAAACATTTAAAATGTCAAGTGAAGAAGTATTTCCTTTTGACTCACAACTCCAATTTTTTACTTATAAGTCGGTGTTTTATTAATACTAATAATGGTAATACTTGGTCATAACAATAGCAAAAATGATGACAGTTAACACTGAATGTAAGTTTACTATGTCCTAGGGTCCATGTTTTCGATAATTACATTAAATTCGGTTTACAAGCCGGTGACTTGCTTGAAGTTTTTAGCTGTGTTTTGTACATTAAGAAACAGAGACAATACAGCTGTTAAGCTCCCCGCCCACAGTTAAGTAGTTAGCACTTGGCAGAGGATTCCAACAAAGTTGGTCTTGTCTCAAGACCATCCAGTCTGCTAGGAAGAATAGCAATGGGAATGAGTTGAAGCTAAACAATATATCATAAAGTGAAAATGCTTATCTCTATAACCTAAAAACTTTTAAGTGGCAGTAAGCAGAATTATTTATTTCTAAATTTATAACAGTAATAAAAATAACATGATATACTATTGCTTTAATTTATTTAAGAGATTCCAAAATCTCACAAAACAAAAACAAAAACTTTTTTTTCCTAAAATCTGATAAGATTAACTTCTGGCATTTTAAATAACTTTAATTTTCACAGAGATTTGAAAACATATCCTAATGTACAAATGCTACATACACAATGAATACAGAGAATTTAAATTAAAAAAAATTTTTTAAATACTTAAACTGTTATATGTATAATTTGGTGTTACACACATAACAGTTTAATCATTTTATTGTAAAATATTAATAAAACAAAAATACCGAAAACTACATAAAAGTATAGCTGAATGAATCCTTTTAAGCCTTTACAACCCTTATAATTAAAATTTTTAAACAAATTATGCTGGAACAATTTAATATTTATACTGATAAAAATTAGCTTCTATCCCTATTTTACTCCATATAGAAAAAATATTTTGAGGTGGATCAAAAACCTACATGTGACAGTGAGGACCATAGAGCTTCTAGAAAAAAGCATGGGAGACTGTCATCTTTGTGTTATAGCAGTAAGCAACTTTTTCTTAGCACTTTATAGAGCACAAAGCATAAAAGAAAAAAATGTGAAATTGAAATTTTTCAAGATTAAAAATTTCTGCTCCCCAAAAGAAAGTGTAGAGGAAAACCACAGTGAGGGAAACAATTTGTAATATATATATATTTGAGAAACAACTTGTATCAAGAAAATTTAAAGAATGCCTACAAAACAAAAATATCAAGATCCAAAACCTAACTTTGAAAAGAGCAAAAAGCTTGAACAGACACTTTAGAAAGTAAGACAGACAATGGCTAATGAGAACACGGAAGGATGTTCAAAATCATCATTCATCACATCAGTGAAAATGAAAAACAAAGTGAGATACAAGAGCACACTAGAATTTCTAAAATTACTAAGTCTCAAATCCAAATATTGACTAGGATGTGAAACAACTGGAACTACATTCCCATTTGAAGGGCTAAACGACAAAACCAAACATTGAAGAAGCATCTGGAACTCTTACAGATTGTTGGTGGGAATGTACAATGATAATGTCTGGGAATGTCCTATAAAGTTAAACATACATCTAACTTATTACCTCTCCAATTACTTACCCAAGAGAAATGACAATATATGTCTACAAAAAGACTTGCATAAGATTATTTTTAGCAGTGTTATCATGATAATGAAAACTGGGACTAATCCACATGATGACTTATAAAGAATTAACAAATTGTGGTGTATTCATACAATGAATTAATAGTCAATATTATGAAACAGAATTCAATAAAATGAAACAGTACTAACAATATATATAAGTCTCAAAAACTTGTTGAGTGAAGGAAATCAAACACAAAATAATATGCAGTATCTTATTGCATTTATAGAAGTCCAAGAACATATTGAACAGATTCTACAGTGATAGGAATCAGGGAGTGGTTGTTTGGGTAGTGGGGAAATTTGACCACAGAGAGACACAAATGAACTTTGTGGGGGTAACAAGAACATTCTGTATCTTGTTCTACGTGGTAGTTTAATGAATACATCTTCAAAAATGAAAGATCTGAACTAAAGATCTGTGAGTTTTATTGTATGTAATTATGGTTCAATAAAAATAAACTGTAGGGGAAAACAAATA
This sequence comes from Lemur catta, assembly GCF_020740605.2. Taxonomy (NCBI): domain Eukaryota; kingdom Metazoa; phylum Chordata; class Mammalia; order Primates; family Lemuridae; genus Lemur; species Lemur catta. Next base: position 49,736,815 of record NC_059143.1, on the reverse strand, counting down.
AATAGGTTAATCAAGTTAGCCTGTTATATGAATCTACATAAAACTTCACAGTGTGTTGATTAAAATCTAAATCAAGAATTGTTTTTAGGTTTAGAGACAAAAATTGCATAGAGAGGCAACAGTCACGTTTTTTAAGTGCACTATTGCCTGCCTTAACAAACATTTGATGAAAGAATGAACAAAAAGAAGAAATGAATACCATGTAATACTTAGTGATAGGCACTGTGCGGCAGTAAAAAGATACTCAATCCTAACTACTAGGGAGAATAAACTCTATGTAATATTATTTGTAATACCGACTAGAAAACAGTAAATGCCATGTAAGAAAAGAAGCACTAAATCTTATGGCAGTTCAAAAGAGGAAAAAATTACAGCTCACTGGGGAAACCAGTGATAGATAAAGTCTTAATAGAAGAAGTAGAAAACCTATTCACAGACATTTGCAATAATGGATACCTATATAAAGTTTATTCTGTATACCTTTTAAAAATGAGTATATTAACATTTGAGCTATTATTTATCCTATCACTAACAAAATAGAAGATTCCTGCCTGTATTTTGTTTATATTCTGCCTTACTGTAAAAGGATACTTTGTAAAGGTTGATATCATTGCCAGATGCTAACTTCCTGAGGCAACATTCTAACAACTTTATAGATTTCATGAATGAAAATAAAAAAGCTACTTTTTAAGAAGCAACCCAATAAATGAGACATGGCTTATATAGCATGTGGTTATTTCAAACAAATGGAACAAGGGTGTTAAAAAAATGAAAGTAAAAAGCAAGTGATAATATGTATTCCCCGAGGTTGTCTGTTTTGTATTTTTCACATTTAATATGCATTTTCAGTGGGTAAAATTATCTGACTACAGTTATGGTGGCATTTCATCCCCATGAAAAGATACAACTCCTTTCTCAAAGAATCTTAGAAGAATTATGTCTGAGTAATGCCAACAAATAATTATTTTTTAAGCCATTTATCTTCTTCCTTTCAGTTGGTGAGAAGCGCTATGACTTGGGGTAGGTTTTGTGCAGGTATAAATGACTGGTTTTGAATTATTTCCTGAGAAATACAGGCAATTTTATCTATCAGAAAGTATGCTAATAATAGGAAATAATAGATTAATTTCTGTGAAATTACTAGATTAACAGGTGCAATTTCCAGAAAGAGTAATCACCATCGCCTAGTTGAGTCACATCATCACATATGACCCGTTTTCAAGAATCTTACTAAAGAAAAACATTCAACTAGACTCATGATGCTTTTAATCCATACTTTACTCTCTGCTCCGGACGTCACCCTTAGGAGTTATGCAACCTCGAATAGCTTCAATACTCTGAGCAATTCAGAAAAAAAGGATATGAGAAGGACAAGCCAGTGCTACCCGGAGTGTGGTGTCTGGTTCACAGTGTGAGGATTCTGACTGTAACTTCCTCTCCCAGACACGTACACCTTGCTCAGTATGTGCACTAATTTGACATGTATACTTTCTACATTCATTCCTGATAGGGAGTTTCCAGGGACTTTAATCCTTCCATAAACTTTATTCCAGAAGCAAGATTGATCTCTTTTGAAATTGATTTGTGCCATGTATTGTGCACAAATCCTACTTTTAAGGATACGTGTGTGAATACCTACCCGACCTCTCAGACTGACAGGGGACTGTCAAGGATGGTGTAGTCTCATGTTAATAGAAGGCTGGTATCCAGGTGAAAGCAAATAAAAATTGCAGTCATTTTTGCCAGATCCATGTGTTAGACTTACATATATTAATAAGAAATTAATTAGAATTGAGCCAGCAGGACACTCTGCTAATATCATTGCAGACAAGTTCTCAGCAACAATTTGTATTATGTGGAATGGTAGAATTGGGGATTACAGCAACTGTTTGTGAATGTGGATCCCAAAGCATGTCTACAAAGCAAACCAGGCTCATGTGTGTTTCCAGAACCTTTGGAATTTTCGTGCCTCCCATCGTACTGTTACTAAGCTCACCTTGCAGTGACAGGAGTTGCTGGGATCCATCTCTGCCTAATCCAGTAATTGGAACTCTGGCCACAGCCAGCTCTCCCTGCACTGTCCACTGCTCAGATAATTGCTGTGTCATTTCATTTCTCTCTTCTCCGAAAGAAACACTCAGGCGGAAAGCTCATTCTTCTAGAAAGCGCCCCAGGCCCTCAGTTACAGGAAGATTGCTGTTCACAGTTCAGTGGCCAGCACTTTCCCTACATGGTCAAGGGCTGCTTTGCACAGTTTGTTTACTCAGAGAAAAAATAAACCTGAGCAGATACATAGAGTTGTTTCTCTCTTCTTTGCCACTTGTTAGGAGGTGGTTAAAATCAGATAAAGCTTCTCATTAAAGATCTTTACTTTGAGTGCATCAAGACATCATCATATTTATCCTGCCTGCCAAATGGATTAAATTCCCAAACGGGCTGTCATTAAATGAATCAGTTTGTATAATGAATGAACTTTGTTATGAAGAAGACCTGGCATTTTGCCTAGCACACAGTGGGTACTCAGTAAACATTTGTTAAATGAATATAAGCATTAGAAAATTGGAACCTTGTTCTCACGTTAAACAATGTCGTTCCAAAATTTCTGTCGTCTTTATTTCTGCTTTCTCTGGCAACTGGGTCTTTCAAGGGTATCACTATTAGGTTTTGTGAAAAGTTTCTAAACATTGTTTGATAGTTCAAAATATCCTCATATCCTTTACCACATGTTTAGAAAGACTGGAAAATTTTTACAATCATTGTAAAACACATTTTGAATGAAAAAAGTTGAAGGGCTAAGCATTTTTAAACTTAAACAACCTTTGCTATCATCTGGTGTGTACCTTACATGAGACCTGTGTAGCCCAGAGAGGGTAATCAGCTTGTCCCAAGTTGTTCAAGAGTTTGATGGCCAAACTGGGTGGAAAACTCAGGTGTCCTGGCACCCAGAATAATGCACTTTCCATCATATCTGTCAACAGGATGTGATAAATGTGAAGAGTAAAATCTTACTTAAATTATTTGACATATCTGTCCTAAATTCCTCATATGTAAAATTTTCCATTTTCCAATTTAGTTACCTTCTCTTATGGCTAATGACAGCAATGCAGACCTATGCTGGGGAGGTTGAGCTTCCTTACCTTAAAACACTACAAAAAGTAGATATTTCTGTGGGCAACCCAGGTAAAAAGTATTGGAATATTTGATAGAATTATTTACAGTTGAATAGTACTGGCCACATTTGGGAGTTTAGACATGAAGATGGGACCCCAGTGACATGAAAAGTAGGCAGGATCCAAGTGATGACTACCGCGAGACACATAATAGGCCATTTCCGTAAGTTTCCTGAGCAAAAAGAAAACTTCCTATCCAGAGGTGTTGGGCGAATATTCCACCATTTGTCACTATGAGTATTCAATTGAAGCTTCCTGACCATTTGTCAGGGATGTTAATAAATAAGAAGAAACAAGGATGAGAGTTTTAACTAAATTTAATTCCTATGATTTCACAGCTTCTCAACAAAACAAGAGAAGATTCCTCAATTTCATTTTGTGTGCCTTTTACTTTTCTCTTCCTCTGGGCTTTAGTCCTGTAATTCTTAGTGTAGATGTTTTTCCCCCCTCAGGAAAAATGAAAATGCCATTTTTTTCCATGAGATCTTATTTGATTCTCTCCAGTTATGAAAAAGATGTTGGGAAAGTGCTACATATTCTAAGAAATCTTTCCTTTCTCTCCAGTAGGGGAAAGAACTTGGGAAACTTTGGGTTTAAATTCTGGCTTTGTCACTTGCCAGTTATACCATTTAATTCAATGTTTCTTAAAGGTGAGAAAATTCTGACCTTGAACTCCTCAGATTCCTAGAAGTCTTAAGTGCTCTTTTAAAAGAAAGACTGTATTTACAATAAAACAATATTTTGTGATCATTAGGTGTCAATGCAATCATAATCACTCATTTAAAGCGGCACTAGAATTATGTGGAACTATTGCATTGACACTTTATGAGAACTTTTTTTGCGGTAATTAACAAACTGGCCTTTGCTGTCAACACTTTGGTCTCACGATTTGCCATTTTCTTTATGTTTGGACCATCTATTGGACATAAATTCTTTGAAGTTAGGTAAAAATATTATATGGCTAGGATGGTGCCTTGTATTTGTAGGTAATTATTTGTGAATCCTATTTTAAATTAAATGGATATCTCTGTGTTTGTGTTACTCTTCCAAAATACTATAACCTGAGGATCATGGTCAAAGTTTGAAAACTCACCTGAGAACTATAAGTCAACCTCTTGAATTATCGTACTCAGCTTTCCGTCTGTGAAATAGTTTACAAACGATACAATTTCTTGATCCTCTAGTACTATTTAATTTTTATCCAAATAGGAGATTTAACACAATAAAAGTAAAATGATACTACAGGTAATTGTTTCAAATATGTTGGATATTTACCTATTCCTTGGAAGATAACTGGCTATAAAGTTGAATATATTTTGCCATTATGTTATTTTTCATTTTCAGTCTTTGTTGTAATAGACCATACTAATTTTTCAATGAAGACTATTATTTCTTATTTTTCTATGATTTGCATCATTTTTTATTATTTCCTGAGGGATTATTTACCAAATTGATCGATGACAAAGAACCTTGAAAAACATGTAACACATTGTAATTACAAGGCTCAAAGGATTTAGTGCTCTCATTTTTCTTGGGCGAGATTCTCTTATGTGCTAGGATCTGGTTCACAACAGCCATGCAGCCCTCCATTACTGCATATACTGCTAAATGCAGAAAACCGAGATCCAAATATTTACCATATCATATTTTAGGAATTTAAAAATTCTTACACAGAGTATGCTTTAATTAGATAGCACAATTAATTATAAACACTTTTTAGATTTTATAATTTAGTGGTTCTCAAAAACACAGCAAATTTTTAAATTGCAGGGGTGTCTGGTTCTTCTGCTGAATTAGGAGACATCCTCTCCTTTGAGAAAATCTCTGATCACAGATGAAAAGAACTTGGGGTTTAATCTGTACTTCTTGTTCAACTCTGAGGACCCTGATCGTGTTACTCCACTGTAGCAACAAAAGGAAGTCAGTGCTACCTTTTCGATACTATGGCTGTGAAGTCACAGGAGATGAAAAGTGTCTTTGTGTTTTAGAAATAGTGGAAGATCTCCACAGTCTCATACTGCAGCCCCTCCCATGTGCTCACTGTTGTGTGGAGGACTTGGTGGCAGAACTTGCTGGATAATCAAATAAAGAAGAAAAAGTGTTTAAAAATGTATTCTGAACATGAGATTCAAATAGTTCCAGCTGAAATCTTAGTGGTTAGCCATAGACAGGTTTGGAAAAAACTAAGTTTAATACATTTAATTGTTTGAATTGATTAGTAAATTGATACAAACTTTAGCAAAAGAAATATTGGCAAATATGTTTGTAAAAAGTTTATTTTCAAATATTTATTTTTGGCAACATGAATAATTCCATGTATTCAGTTGTTTACCACAATACAAAATAGGGGCATAGTTAAAATAAAACACAGCAGTTTCTTGTCTTATGTTGAGTTGTTGTAAGATATAGAGATAGTAATTAGTTTTTTTTTGTGATTCTTGTTATAGCTGTCTCACACAGACACTCCTGATGAAATATCATGGTCACACAGCTACCCTAGTTAGAGCATAGTTGCTCTGTAAACATTTAGGGAGATTTACCACTGTAATATAAGCATTAATTTTTGCTGTGAAAAAAGCAAAATAGAACTAAAAAATAAAAGATGAATCCTTTAAGGAGCACTTAGTTTACTTGTAAGGCCAGATTTTATACATACGCGGATGCATACACACATATGCACATATTCCATGTATTTTATTTGACAACTATTTAGTAATTTCTGTAAACCCTATGGATAAGTACTGGTCACTCTAGAAGAACGGATTCAGAATTAGGGAGTCAAAATTGTACTACCTTCCTCTTTCACAATTGTAATGTGCACTTGGACTCATGTTTGTAACGCAAATATATGGTTTTAGTTATTATTTGACAGAAGTTTTAAAAGCGTTATCAGCAAGACATTATTTATCTTTAAAGAACTGCAATAAATGTCACTGATTTCACATTTTAAGGAAATGTTTATTGGGAATGCCATCCTTGTTGAAGTGATGTACTCTCTTGTATTATAATGATCATCCTATTTCTGTACTTTGGTTATTCATAGGAAAACATTTCCATTATTCCATGAGATAGCCTTGCTGAAAGTGAAAACACAGGGCAGCTGGACCAATTTTTTATGCTCCTAATTTATGGATTGGGACATATTAAAGAAGTAAATGAGATAGCTATTTCTCATCAGGTAGTCTGTCTTCATTACCTGGTAGCGCTGCTGTTACTGACATGGGTCCGTTTAAGAGGCATTAGGATTACAGCTCATACATTCTGACTGCACTAATGCATATTGTTTCATGCCAACCACTTTTGCCAGCTTTCCAAATGATCAGTTAGGACCCCTTGGATAGCTTTACTCATTGTTTGTTAAGTGCCAAGTTCAAATGAATCATATGTTTAATATTACCTTAATGTTGGAATCTCCACCTACTCCTAAATTTTTCTTTGTTACATAACGTTAAAAACTTCCACTCTACACAATGAAAATGGAACCTAGTCCTCTAATTTCTTCTCATTAGAAGGATCTAGTTTATGCTTATGAGTTGTGACTACACTCTGTAGGAAATCAGTCATGACTGTGTTTGTGAACCGTACAATTGTTTGGTGAGTGAAGTGGAGCAAGACCCCTCTTAAGGGCCTGCAGGTCCCCCAAGCACAGAAATAAAGGAAAATCTTGAGTCCCTTCAGGGGAAGTTTCAGGCATTTAGCTGGCCTGGAAAAGTGAATGGGAGTAACAGTGGCCCTCCAAGCAAGGCGGAAGCACGGGACGTTTTGGTTCACTATGGAAACTAAAAGATGGCATGGTAACACATGCTGTTGAGTTGTTTTTCAGAAACCCCACTGGATGGAAAATGCAGATAAAGGGGAACTGAGGAATTGAACTCTGACTAACTATTCCTTGTTCCAAAGTTCTCCCTGAGGGGCCCAGAGAGCCACAATCATCTTAGCATTCCTTTCTGTTAATCCAAGAATCCCTGAATGCACCTGGGACCCAGAGCCCCCATATCAGGATTCCTCTTGGGGCCAGGCCAATGTATAACCTCCACATATTGATTTACAATTTGCCTGCCTGAAACGTACCCTTGGCTTTAACAACCCTGGCTTGTAAGTCACCGGGGAGTTAGGTCTTAAGCGCCAGCTGCCTGTTCTCCTTGCCTGGCGCCACACGACAAAAATGCCTCGTTCTGCTGCACCTCTCAGCTTCTGTACGTGGCTTGCTGCACCAGGTGAGCAGACCCCAGTTTAGTTTGGGACCATGAGTCAGAGGAAGACGTAGGAGATTTCTAGATTCCTGATGATATTAGCACACACACCTGGCAGTGTGCCAGTTCTGGTACCTTGCTGGGTATTTATCCCACTTTGTGAGAACTTTAGGGCACCCAGTTCAATCTAGAAGACCCCTACATCAATCTCTGTTATTCTATAATTCTGTTAGCACTTTGCAGTGGAGAAAATAGCAGTGCTAGACAAAGTGTAGATGTTTTGAGACTTGAGGATTCTAAGCAAAGTTTCCCAATGAAAACCCATGTCCCGCAAGTGGCTCCAAGAATCCACTGAGGCATTCCATAATGTCTTAGAGATGCTGGTGACTCAGTAACTTCTTCAGAACTACTCGTATGAGTGCCAAGCATTCGTTAAATCAATAAATAAACTAGAATAAAGGTATGGATACCCTCAGAAGTAAGTTTAGTGCCAAGGCTGAATGTATTCAGTCTAAAATGCATGTGGATTGAGCATGGAGGAAAATACAGATCAGTTACAACATTTTAAGTAAGACTATAAAGATAGTCTTTATAGTCTATTTTATATCTTTACAGTCTATCTTATATCTTTACAGTCTATCACTGTAGGGGCACATATTCCTTCACTTCTGCTTATATTCTACCTTAGCCATAGAGTTTGAAAACGGGTCCTGTATCACATTAGAGCAGTTTTTCACTTTGAGGTTGCTTAATAGTGTGCCTTAGATTTCCCCTTCTGGCCATGATGGAGTAAAGGAGGGATGGGCTGGCTTTATCTTTTAATTGTAAACAACTAAAAAAACCTGTGTCAATACATAAAGCAATTAATTTCAGACATTGGACAGTAGGCAGCACAAGACTGTGACCCTTGACAGAAGAAAAACAAATGAAATGCCTTTCATAATTCTTCTCCTTCTGTATTGATTGCATTTTTTTCTCCCACTGCCAGAGAGGGCAAGAATTTGAATGGAGGTCCACATCCAACCTGTCTAAATATCGAAATGTTACAAATAGAAAAAGAAGTATGTTTTATCCTCCTACTTTGACAAAGATACATTATTGTGACAAAAAAAGTGTATTGATCTTGATGTTGGTTACACAGGTATTTTAAGCTTGAGAAAATTCATCAAGTTGTGTACTTAGGATCTGTGTAGTTTTCTAATTAGGTTGAACAATCTGAAATTGCTGGTATTTAACCACTTTTGGCCTACGAAAATAGAAATTGCATAGTTCAACATAATGTATGTGTATATATGGGTTTTATATGACAAAAGTATGCAAAATATCAGAATTTACTGAATTTAATTTCTTATTGTTCATGACTCAGTGTTTTACTGATTATACTGCAAAATATTTCTCAGATGCCACTTGCAACTGTTGCAGGTATCATACTAATTCACTGATTTCTGAGTATTTTTGAAACTACAGATTGTGTGTCAAAGCAAGAAAATGGATGTTTGGTACTGGTAGGAAATACTTAAATGCGCAAGATTCTATTGTGTTTAAGCTATGAGAAAAAGTAATTATCTCACCACTCAAACCTTCCCTATCAATTTTTGTGAATAAATTAACATTATTATTTTAAATGTACATAAATTTCCTTTTTTTATAAGGCTGACTACTCTTTATATTAAAGATTATATTCATAACAGGAATCAGGTTAAACGGCAAGTGATCCTTACAAATTAAACTAGTGCCATAGCCAAAGAGCAGAGATTCTCAATTTTTTACCAGGGCTGAAATTATTCAGCCTATATTTTACAAAATAGTAGTAGCTGAATCCAGAAAGATATCTCCAAAGTTAGCCTATATTAAAAACATATGGCATGGTGAAATAGACAAATTTTTGTTAAGCTTTTTTCTATAGAATTATCTAATTTTTGGTTGATTATAATAGAGGATTGATACTTAAATGCCTACATTTCCAGCTACTTGTCAAAGATACATTAGAGGAACAAAAGATATTCTATGAAATTTCAAGAAGGTTCCTAAAATAATGGTAAATAAAATATTTTTCAAATAAGTGGCATATTAAAAATCTGAAATTCAGTCATTTATTCAGCAAATACTTTCTGGCTTTTCCAATATATTGGACATTACACTAAATACTGGAAACAACATCAGGAATAAAAAATGGACAAAGCTTTCAAGAAAGCGCTGTCCAGTGAGGAAGAAATCATGAATACAGCTAATTATAACATCATGATATGGGAGCTAAAAGAAGAATATTACAAGATGCTGTGGAGTAGTACTTTTTTCAAATACAGCATTAAATATTTCTCAGTAGCTCGCTGAAAGCCTCATTTGTTAAACACACCATTTCCCCCTTTTAAGGTCAACACATATTTAAAAAATCAAATATAGGATTTTTTTTTGCTAGATTAATATCATGTGCTTTGGTTGTTTTCTGAGAATATAGGCATCAGATTCTATACTTAAATCAATAGATTTTTATATTGTCTTAATGTCATGGTCTGATTTATTTTTTAAAGCATGTAGAAACCATTAAAATATATGTAGGTGTTTTTTCTTTTCATCATATGAATATTTTAAATATCAAACACATACAACAGGAAAGCATAATTGATAAACAAAACCAAACATGCAATAGACTTTTGCTGTGGTGTCTAAGCAAATGAGCAAAGGCACAGGTAAGTTTGATATAAGTTTTTGTCCCATCATTCTAGGAGTTTCCAGTTCCTCTTGTCTGATGTGTTTTTTTAACTGCTGTGTAAACTATCAATGTAAACTTTTTTTTTTTTTTTTTAAACTTAGCTTTCTGCAGCTTGAAATCATATCTCCTTGTATCTTCTACATTTTAAAGCATTCTAGTTTGTCAGGAATAAAATTCAGGGCAATGTAAAAGCATCTTGGTGAGTAGAAACAGGAATAACCTACAATTTGAAAACTTTCTGATCCATTAGGTTTCTGATATACTTTTGCTTTTTTAGGGAGATAGAGGGAAGGCACCAACATATGGCATGGTTAGTTATATCCCATTTCCCTTTTATTTCTTCTTCGCAAGTCACTCTAATTTATTGTCAGGAGGAGCTCAATTATGGGGATACCCCTCTGCATTCTCAACCCCCGATGTTCATTAGAATCATAAACCAAACCAACCGGACTCATCAGAATAGATAACGTAAGAAAAATAGTATCAACTATTGGCAAAGATGTAGCAACTGAAACTCTCACAGTCTGCTTTATGGAGTAGAAATTGATACAACCACTTGGGAAAAACTTTCATAGTATCTACTAACTAAGGCTGACCATATGCATTCTCTGTGACACAGAAGTTCCATTCCCAGGTATAATATTCAACAGAAATTTGTACATATATTCAAGATATATAAAGAACATTCTTGGCGGAACTATTCATAATAGACCTGAACTGTACATAACCCAAATGTCCACTTATAGTACAATGAATGAATAAATGTGGCATGTTCGTACACTAGAATACTGTACAGAAATTAGAATAAACAAACTGCATCTACATGCAAACATGTAAAGAAATATCCGTATTGAGAAAAAGAGCCCAGATACAAAAAATTACATACTTTACGTTTCCATTTATGTACAGTTCAAAAACAGGGCAAACTATACTATGACATGAAATGTCAGCGTAGAGGTTACTCCTGTAATAGAGTATTGTGGGGGGCAGTTATTGGAAGGGGGCCTGCAGGGACTTCTGGGTTCCTTATTATATTTTGTTTCTTGACGTAGGTGCTGTTTGTATAAATTCACTGAGCTACATTTCAGGGTTGTTCACTTCTCTGTATCTGTATTATACTTTGATACAGTTTACAAAAAAGAATTACTAATAATTAGTCCTGGAATTTCTTATTCAATTAGTTGAGGATTCGGACCAAGTTTTTGTGTTATAATTTTTTTTAATACACCAGATTGAGAAGAAATCTCAACCATAGAAATCTGTGGTTGCATTTCGCATACTGCACATTTATGCCCCTCCAAATGGGAACTTAGTTCAGTTGTTCCCAGTCACCCTTCTTTGTCCCCAAAAAGATGTGAGGAAAACATCCTTTCCTCTCAAAAGGGTAAAAAATCATAGGCATACATCTCTAATAACTGTACTCAAAAACTGGTTGGATCTTGACCTCTGGACCCACATAACTGCAGAGTTTATCTTTGGTTTACTTGTCTGTATAACAACATTTTCTTCCTATGTACCCAGCATGTGACCAATGTCATTGCATGACATTCTATGGAACATCAGGCCTTAGCTGAGACGACAATTTGGCCCTCCATGTAACCCAAATAGACTTTACCATATCCCTCAATAATGAAACACCAGTCAGAGAAAACATAGCAAGGTCCATACACAGGATCTAAGATTTTTCTTTCTTTTATATACATTTTTCTCATTTTTTGTATTTCCATATGAAAGGAAGTCCGTTTCTACATATTTCACATTTTCCCATAATTTATACTATCTCTTATCTTCCTATCAAAGCTAAAAGCATATTTTCCTATTTTATTCCATTTTTATATGATCTGCAGGAATTTTATTCAGTATTTACATTTGATCACCCAATGGTTGGCTAAAACTCCACTATAAACTTACATAATTTGAATTGATCAATATATAACATTTTTGGTAAAAATACTGGAAAATTGATGTATGCATTATAACCACTTTCTTGATGTACTTTTTTTTGTAGCCCTCTCCTTTTTAAAGCTTTATCATGGATTCATGATGTCCAATACCCTAAATTTTTCTCAACTAACTACAATCATTATTTCCACCTTTGATGCTTGAATTGGCGCTATTGCCCACCATCGGCTCCTCCCCAGGGTGGCTTCTACCCTATTTAATACTATTCTAAGTGTTTCTGTAAGCAGTGCCATTTCCAAAATTTATAAAATATACTGGGATTAACTTGCTTTTCTCATTTCCAAAAACTGGAGTCTACTACTCTCTTAGGAAAAATTATTCCTTTTCATGGGGAATAGTTTTACAGACCAAAAATGAACTGCCATGGTATGCCTTAGATTGCTTCCAAGATGGCATAATGATAATTTTATGTGCTTCTAAAGTCACTGGAGTGGTAGAATTAGAATTCTTTCTCTCTCTCTTTCTAATATAAAAACATATTTTTGATTTCTTTTTGGGTGTAATTTTTCCTTTTTACTGTAAATTTTAGTATTCCATATGTCTTATAATATAGTACAAATATATTTCCTCAATGATGCACTATCCTAATTGCATAAAAACAATAAAAATCATTGGAAAATATTCCCATATATGAGATAATATACCAAAAATGACAATTTGAAAGCTTTTCTTACAAAGTTGTCATAGAAGAGAATGTAATTTTTAAGTACCTTATAATGTAAGTTTTAAATATTTCAGGATATATTTCTCAGAAAAAAGTACAATTAAACTATAGTATATGTTAACTATTTCTCTATATTCATATTAGCTATAGATAGTCTCCAATACCCATAAAAGTTTTCAGAGGATTTTATTCTTCACATTTAAAGGAGAAAGAATTCGGAAAGTTAAAGCTACTTTATTTTTTTAGTGCAAATACTTAAAATTTGAATTGACTAAAATATGTTATACCTGTACTTAAATTGTGCATTCAAGAGCAATTTTTACAATCACCAGAGATATAAAAACATTAGAAAATATTAAAGTACCCAGAGATAATTCAACCTACTAAACTTTTTTTTCTATTCCAACTTGTAAGGGAAATCTTGGAGCTAAGAGGTATAACTTCCTCAATTCTATTATACTGATGATATTTTAATTGGCATTTAGACTAGCTGAGTATTATATGACTTAATTTGAGGGTTTAACTCTGGGAGAGTGTTAGCTTTTTAACCAAGAGAGTTAGAAGAACATTTTAATCATACTTGATTAACATTCATATTTAGCAACTGTATGCCAAGCCTCTTTCTACAAATTATTTGAGGTAACTTATAACATAATCATAAAAAAATGAGGCAGTTGAGAAATGTATAACATAACGAATAAAGTAATGTCAGGAATGAGGAGAGAAACACCAGAAATGTGGCAACAATGAGCATTGTGATAAAAAGGATGTGACTGAGTTTCAAATTTGGCAACCGAGCAGAGAGAAGAATTCTAGAGGTTGCTAGATCTACATACCCATGCCCTAATGGCAAATGTGTTCTTAAGATTCCCAGTAACTGGTACAATTTAGGGGGAAAAAATCTGCCTTTGATTGAATGTCTTGATGCTCTTCCATATTTTTTACTTGAATATATATATATATATTTTTTGTTAAACCATGGTGGCCTTTGCTGCTGAATGAGGGTCACTGAAGTTTTCATTAAAATCTAAACAGAAACCACTGTAGTTACATAGTCTGTGGAACTATTTAGGAAAAATAGAATAAATAGAATTTCAACGCCCAGTATATAAAAATACTTTTGTTGTACCAAAATGAATAATTGCAGATGCACATCTTAGAATTAAATTCCAGATTTGAGGAGTGAGATACTCAGTAAGATAACCTTTTTAGTTTTCCGCTCCAAAGAGGTAATCTTATATCCTTTAATATGTCAACAACATTGCTGATGTTGTGCTGTCATTACGTGCATGCAAGTTTTGAGAAATGGAAGTACTTGCTGAGTTACACATACTATGTGACAGCAATAATGGGAAAAGAAAGCCTGTCATTTGCCATCCCATCAACAGGACATTGAGTGTACTTTAATTATAGTGTGTAAGATGAGAATATGCTTTTCAGTTTAAAGTTTGCCAAGTGTTTATAGAATCAAGTTTTGAATTGCATTTTCAACACCAGCATGGTTGATAAACAGTCTCTATGACTTTGGGATTTGTAATTTTACAAAAGCAATAGTAAAGTCAATTTTGCCTGCATTTCTTTAAGGCCAATGATCCATGACCAAGAAAATGGGAAATCTGATGAATCTCCCATTAACTTTTCAAAAACACCATGTGAAAATCTTATATAAACAAGAATCATCTGTCTTTTGGAAATAGATTATTTTCCCTCTATGGAATAATTATGTTGCCATATTTGATAGGTGCTCAGGAATATCTTATGAATTCAATTAAATGCACTAATGAATTTTTTTGATGAAAATCAAATGTAATTCAACATAAAGTGATGATGATAGCCATTTTCACTTAATCTTATGCAATTTTTAAAAAAATTAATCACAACTTTACTTGCATAAGTTACAAATGCATCACAATATTTTATATTAAATTGTTAAGATATATATGCTTTTTTGACATTGTAATGTTTTGATAGTAATTTATTTATATATAAAAACCATCATGCAAAATGTATGATGTTTTGTCTACGGGTAAAGCTAAAAATTCAATTAAAGATAAATCTATATTTTCTGTATACGAATCATAAAATTCTTAAGAATATAAATTTTATTATGCCCACATACATTTATGTCATTTTTATATGAAAAATTAACTTGTAATTTGTCAATAATAGTAATGATATTACAAAAGGATAGAAGCACTTTTTGTAAATATCACTTGCTAAACATTTGATATTTTAAATACAAATTTAAAAGCATAATTGCACTAAAATTTTATGCTCTTTGAAATAGTAAATATTTAATAATATTAATTGAAAATTATAACAGTTTAAGTGGAAAATTTAGTATAGGCCTTCACATTTTCCAAAGAAATCTACAAATAAATTAAGTGCTTGAATATAAAATTATATAGAGTATTGATTTGAATGCTTTTGATTGTAAATAACCAAAAATACACACCCCGAGTGATTTAAAAAATAAATATCTTGATAATTGTCTCTAGAAAATCCAGAGGTCAGGTAGAATTCAGAGTTGGTTATTTGGCCACTCAAGAATGTCATCAGCATCTGATTTGCTCGAGAACAGTGTTGCCCAATATAAACAGTGTATGAGCCACAAAAGAAATGTTAACTTTACTGATAGCCACATTAAAAATATAAAAAGCAAGAGGTCGAATTAATTTTTATGACATCTTTTAACCCAATGTATCCAAAGTATCAGTTCAACATGTAATCAACATATACATTATTTATGAGTTCTTACATATTTTTTCAGGGTAAATCTTCATATCTGGTATGTGTATCACACTTACAATACATGTCTGTTTGGACTAGTTAGATCTCAAGTGCTCGATAGCTACATGTGGCAGTGGTGATTGTATTGGCTGGCACAGTCAGCTCATTGCTGTAGAGATGTCTGATGTCAATCTGTTGTTCTTTTGCAGGTTGTCTGCCTATTATCTACTTTTAAAACTTTCTTTTTACATTTGGAATTGGACAATTTTACTCTCATGTTTCAAACTATGAATTGCTTTTTATTTCTTCTTGCTGGAACTCGATATACTTCAATCTAAGTCAAGCCATTCATCTGTTCTGGACAACTGTCAGTTATTATTTATTTAAATATTGCCTCTTCCCCACTGTACAGGTCCCTTTGGGTAGTGTGGGCATTTTAACAATATTGTCTTCTGACACATGAATACAAGATGTCTTTCCATTTGTTGCTGATCATTTCAATATATTTCATCAATTATGTTTTCAGTGTACCAGTCTTTCACCTCCTTAGTTAACACATTGACTGCTACACACAAAATAACAAAAACTTTTCCTTGGGGCCACAGTGTTTTATTATGAAAATAGAGTAAAAACTTCAAGTGTAATTTAAAGGTAAACATAAATAGAAAAATAAAATTTATGACTTCATTTAATCTTCATTTTTTAGAATTAAATTGTCAATATTAATTGTAACAATAAGAACATCAAGTAAGTAAGATTTTATATATGCTTCACATGGCCTAGTGGTCAAAACTAGAGTTAAATACAACTCTCGTGGCAGTTAATGTGTTAAATTTATTCATAACTATTTTTTTTTCTTTTTGATGCTATTATCAATGCGATGGTTTTCCTAATTCCCTTTTTGGCAGTTCATTTTTAGTGTTTTAGAAACATAACTGATTTTTTTGCATGTTGATTGTATCTTGCAGCTTTACAGAATTTGCTTATTTGCCTAACAGTTTTATTGTGGCAATAATTGGCAGACCACTCTTTCAACAAGTTTGGCTACGAAGAGGAGGCTGGACATTAGGCTTGGTGGAAGGGGCACACAGAATCAAGGGGAGGTTTTTGAATGTTAGTGAAAAGAGCCAATAGTTAAGAAGATGCTGACAGCTGGGATCATTAGCCCAAAAAATATTTTCATTCTTTAGCAAACTAAGTGATAAGAATCATTCATGATACTTCCTGCCACTCCAATAACTGTATTGGTTATCTTCATGGTATCTTGTCTAGCTTTATCTCAGAATCTCTCCTCATCCTGTTCCACTGAACTGCTCTTGTTAAAGCTCATGTCACAGGGTACTGGGTCACAGCATCCAAGCTGCTCCGGGTCCTTATTCTCTGAGTGCTGGGCAGCAAGGTGTGTTCCATTTGGGCACAGCTGGACACAGGAGGGACTCAGACTCCACTAGTGAGACTCCAGCAGAGGAAAACGGTCCCCATACTGTTCTTTTGTTAAAGGCTCAGGCACACGTGCAGCCCTCTAGGGCCCAGGGATGAGATCCAGGTGCCAGGGTCCGACCTCAGGTGTTGCTACTTGTGGGCCCTTGGGAAAAGCCAGCTCCTCATTGCTGGAAACCTTCCGGCTCCAGTCCCAGGGGAAGCTGAGTTCAATCACATACATTTCTACCTGAAGAGGTCGAGGAATATCCTGTTTCTCTGCCTCTTCTGGTAAACAATCATCTACCTGACATTTCCAACTATAAAGGCCTAAAACAAGACTGTTAGTTCTCTTCCTAAACCACTAACTTAGCATTTCTATAAAGTCTTTGTAAAGCCAAGTCACCATCTACCTTTTGCTGCAATAACTTCCTAAATGCCCTTTACTTTGTGAATTGTTCATCTACAGTTCAGTATCCACCCAGCCTGGAGAGTGATCTTAAAAAAAAAAGATCATGCCACCATAGAGCCTAAAACTTTTTTTTTTTAGACAGAGTCTCGCTTTGTTGCCCGGGCTAGAGTGAGTGCCCGGGCTAGAGTGAGTGCCGTGGCGTCAGCCTAGCTCACAGCAACCTCAAACTCCTGGGCTTAAGCGATCCTCCTGCCTCAGCCTCCCGAGTAGCTGGGACTACAGGCATGCGCCACCATGCCCGGCTAATTTTTTCTGTATATATTTTTAGTTGGCCAGATAATTTCTTTCTATTTTTAGTAGAGACGGGGTCTCGCTCTTGCTCAGGCTGGTCTCGAACTCCTGACCTCGAGCGATCCACCCACCTCGGCCTCCCAGAGTGCTAGGACTACAGGCGTGAGCCACTGTGCTGGCAGAGCCTAAAACTTTTGAATTGATTTCCATGACACTAGAATAAGATTTCAACTGTGCCATGGCCTACGGGCCCCCGCACTATCTAGTCCTGCTCACTCCCCGCTGTCTGCGGCTGGCGTTCTGGTTCTCACTACACTCCGCCACACCTGCCTTCCCTCTGCTATGCTAGGGTCGCTTCTGTCTGGTGCAGTTGTCTGTGCCTGCAGTTTCTTCTTTAACATTTTGCAAGCTGACCTTCTCTTGCCATTGGAACCTGAACTCAAATACCACTTCTTAAAGAATACCTAAATGGCCAAGTTACTTTCTTTGTCATCATTTTGATACACTTTCTTTATAACATTCATCAATGTCTACAGTTATCCTGC
Source organism: Lemur catta (assembly GCF_020740605.2). Classification (NCBI taxonomy): domain Eukaryota; kingdom Metazoa; phylum Chordata; class Mammalia; order Primates; family Lemuridae; genus Lemur; species Lemur catta. The sequence continues at coordinate 49,718,716 of NC_059143.1, read as the reverse complement.
TTATTATTTTTTCTTGATGTTTTTGGTATTTACTTTCATGTGAGTAAGTACCTAGTTTCTCTTGTTCATTTCTCTGTCCCCACCTACCTAGAAATAAGCACTTAAAGCAATTCAATGCATAGCTGTTGAATGAATGAATAAATGAACAAATTAATAAATCTGCCATAATTAGCTGTATTTCTTATGAGATGGTAACATACGTAGAGATGGAGACCACATCAGTTCTGTACTCTGTACATGAGATACATCCCTAAGACCCAAAATAGCTTAATCAACTTTGATTGAAAAAATCAATTTCACTTCTAAAAATGTTATTGTGATCAAAGGTTATACACATAGGTGCTTATTGCAGCCCCGCTTATAATAATAAAACACGGGATAATGCACATCATGCTCAACAATAGAGCAAAGAAGAATTAGAATTTTACAGTAGAATATTATGCAACCCTTAACTGCCACATAATTAGGCTTTGTTGCCATTATAATATACACCTTAAAAACATAACAAATACATAGAAAGTGTGATCTTGATTTTATAAATATATATGATTTTATAATATCTTGAGCTTTATTTTACATGTAATATACATTTATACTCATATTCTAAAATGTTAACAATACATGGTAGAATTAATGTTAATTTTTTCTTTTTTATCTACATATTTCTTCATGTCTTTAGTTTTTTCAACTCGGGTATATTCATTTTGTAGTCTATAAATTTGATTATCAATTTTAGTTAAATTTCCTATATGTATCCCTCAGAATTTTGTCAGATTTTCAGAAATCATATTCCTTAAGTTAAAAAACTTACTTTTCAATGGAAGACACAGAAATTATTTAAGGAAACTAAAGTTCAGAAGGCATTCCCACTTTTGCTATGGAAGCCACATGACTTAAGGACAGTGAATAAGAACAGGAGGCTGTGTATGTCAGCATTGATGCCTACAGAAAGGAGAAGAGAATATTTAGGAGAGGGGAAAGTGGATGAAATAAAGGGGATTTGCTCCTGGGAAAGTGATTTTAACATCCCCAAAATAAGACTTTTAAAGAAGTTGGAATGAGGGAGGAACACATTTGAACTTGCTGTAAAGCTTAGTTAAGAAGCTTGAAAAGTAATAATGAAAAGTAATGGCAACCCTCAAGAGTTAAACCCACCAATTTACATACGCAATGTGCTGTAAATTGTCCCATAAAAAGAGCAAAGCTGTTCTGTGAAAGTTTTAAAAGCAGTGCCCAAACCTTATAGAACTTATCTTTGAACTCTGTGGATTTTCCACAAATTGTTTAGATGGCTTCCCTCTGGGTTGTCTCATTTAAAGCACATTCAAGAATAGCTGCTGCCTGCTTTTCAGAGGAATAATTCTTGTAAACCTTGATTATAGTTCAGAGAGAATGTGGCTGGGCAGAAGGGTAGAGATTATGTTAGGTAGACAGTGAGGGATTCCGGGTCTCCTAGGAACCAAAGTGGGTGCTGTTGCCCCCATCTTGGTCCTGCCCAACCCTAGTTCTCTGTGCCTGGGGGAGGAGGTAATACCCCACTAATCTGTTGGTCAGAACTTGGTGTGCCAGCTGCAAAAGAATGCAGAGGACTTTCTAGCCGACGGCCAAGCCACATGGGTACCATAAAGTCCAGAAAGTGACCTAGAACCCACATGCACAGTAAGACTTAGGTCATGCAGCTCCCCAACTGTCTAATCAAAGTGGACAGATTCTATGGTGACATTTGAACCATGGGGAGGTCCCTATCTGGACACCATAAAACAAGACCCAGACCCTAACCAAGTTCTGCTGCAACAAGGGGTCCAGTTGTCATCCATGGCGTATGTATCATGCTTTGCAAACCTATGTCTTGCTCTTGCTCTGTAGTCCTATCTTGCTCCCCTCAATAAACTTCACCTTGTGCTTGCCTTACTTTGGTGCGTCTGGTCATTCTTTGGCCACGAGCGCACTGAGAACCGACATTCAGACTCAAACCTGACAATTAGAAATGTTTTATTCCACCCTGCTTAAACTCTGTCACCCTGTAGTTACATAACTTTTCTACCTGATTGGCAATCTAGCTAGAAAATCAACACTGCCTGGGTTGATAATCCTGCTCTTTGGCCTTAGGCAAGTTATTTTATATTTCTGAGCCTCAGTTTTCTTATTTGTAAAATGGAGATAATAGCACCTACCTCAGAGAGTTGTTGGGAAGATTGTCATGAAACAGTGTAAAGTGCTCAGTAAATGTGAGCTATAGTAACAACGATACCACCTTTCTCCATCTATAAAAACTGCACCCATAACTCCCTATCTTTTCAGAAGTTTGTGTGGTTTATATGAGATTGTATTTGTGATATTACCTAGCATACTATCTTGTTCATAGTAAATTGCTCAATAAAATTCCTTCTCCTTCCTACAAAGAATTTTCAAACATGTTACACTTCCTCAGTTGCTATTCAGACCATGCATATCTCTGAAACCAGGTAAGTGGTTCACCCACCCATTTACTGACTGGAGAAGTTACGTGTGGTTAAATGAATGTGGGGTGGCTATTAAATTACTGAGCGAGGATGAGATCTCTTATTATACACTAGATCTCATTAATGTCTCCTTCCCTTTAGAAGGATGGATTCAGCCCTGAGATCCAGGAAATAAGTAGTAGATTAGGAAATGAATAACATATTGTCCTTTTCCTTTTGCATATTTTAATTTATTTAACATGTCTCTAAAGAAGCTGTAACATTAATGTACAGACATGCTCAAATAGTAAAACTGATCATGCTGTATAATTTACTTTTTTGTTTTTGTTTTTTGTTTTTGCAAAAACTGTGGGGTTTTTTGGTGAATTTAAGAATAATGCTAAATTTTACTATCACAATTTTTGACAACTTTTAAAATATTTTACAAAGAAATTCATAAATGGTAAACTATTCTCAAAGAAAAGTTTCAACTAATCAGGATGGTGCTTATTAGAGTTACAGATAGAAGCACATGATGTATCTTAGTCAACATCTTTTTTGAGCACTTACAGAATTCTAAAATGGGTATTATAGGGCCATAGACAATGGCTATTCCTCAACTATACACTAGAGAGGCAACTTTCCAAATTTATTTGGAAGAATGGGATTTTCTGATGAATGGAAGGATAAGAAGTACATAGAGTTGTGTTGTCAGTAAGAAATTTTGTTATAAAATCACATATCTTTTATCATTGAACATATATGTAAAAGACATACTATGTTACTGAAAGTTTGACATCAAACTTCCCTTTCTTATATTATGAATATTAAAAATATAAAACAAATATTCTATATGCCCTAGCAAACCAACTTAATATAGCAATGGTAACCAAAAATTTCTAACAGTCCCAAACTATAGCATTATTCCTAAATTAAACACAGGTATTTAACACATATGCACATGGCTTCAATTCTTAACATAAATTCCTCTTATATAAATTTATATAACTATGCTCATAAGTTTTAAAATATTGGGAAGTTTGAAGCAGCCAATTTTCAATTAGCTATTGATTGTAGGGCAGTGGAGTAGGTATTAGAACGCCTTTGAAGGATACATTCAGGCTTAAGTCTACATCCACTCTGCAGTATACTCCCTGCCAAGTATAATTGTCATGGTGCTAGTTTCCTGATATTTCTCATCTTTTCTTATCCTCCAATCATTATCAAGTCTCTGGATGCTTTGTGCTCTGTTTGGCAGACAGAGAAAAATTAAAATGATAAAAAATACATTTACTAAACCTATAACTAGGGATAGAATGCATTTAGTGGAAAGGCCAGAGATGGAAGAGATATTAGGAGAAATAGAACAGGAAACAGAGGTCAGGGAGAAAAAGACAATGGAACATTTCTCCCTCTAGGTTCTTCTACATAGTTTACAGTTTGTGAAGCTTTGCCTAACAGGTACATTTCTGAGGGAAGCTATATGGTGAGAAGTAATATATGGAGAATCAAATGCTCTCTTTGCATGTGTCTATGTGTTTGTGTGTGTGCACGTAAACATATGACAGGTGAGCATCTGTGTGTTAACATCTATCTCTATTAACATCTGTCTATTAATCTGGTTGTAGTAATGTTTCCTTGAACTAATATTATGTACTATGTTTATTCCCTTCTGAATAAAATGGAACATATATATATTTTCCATAAATTTGATTAATATAGAAATCAATATCTTACCTCTTACATTGGAAAAATTGGGTGAGAGAAACTTGATGGAGAAAAATCAAATATAGAGACTAAATAGAAATTTTAATTTCAGATTTGAATTAAAGAGAGAGAAGCAATTCATTTTAATAAAACCACTGATGGATTATACTAATCCAATGTAACATCTGGAAACTCTTAATCTTTTATCTTTTAGTAATTACTTTTACACATCTGGTAAAAAATGATTAAACGGCTGACTTGGTACATTGTATCCGATGAGTCATCTCTCCAGATATTGCTTAGTGCAGTGTCAGGAGAGCTCCATTAGCAACCTAAATCTCGTCGTTCACCTAGGTTCCAGCCAGCAGAATGCACCAGATGAGAGAATAAATTTAGTTAACTGGCTCAAGCAAAGCTAGTCCACATTAGGAGAGAAGGTGGGGCTTAGTGGAGGAAGAAAATTCTCTGAAAGGCTTCTCAGCACTTAGGGTAAGCTCATCAGCAGGACTGGACTTTGGGCAGGTGGGTGAGTAGGGTGAGGGTGAGGGAACCTCCTTTGTACCAAGCTGAGATGAATAAAGTCCTTCTAGGAGTTTTGCAACTCTTGGGTCTGAAAAAGTGGTTTAGTTTCCTTAAGGCTACTTGGACTGAGTGATGTAAAGTTTGGGAGAAGTGGTTTAAGGTGCAATGTCTTGTTTACATTCATTAGTAGAAAGAAAAATAAATAAATGAAGACTTAAGACAGCATTTTTTCCTTGCATTAAATGGTAGTAACATTCCTCAGGTGTCAGGCAGGTGGGAGGGCGGAGGAGGGGATGGGTATATACACACCTAATGGGTGCAGTGCGCACCGTCTGGGGGATGGGCATGCCTGTAGCTCTGACTCGGGTGGGGGCAAAGGCAATATATGTAACCTAAACATTTGTACCCCTGTAATATTCTGAAAACGAAACAAAACAAAAACCTTAGTAATAAGTTTTCAAATTAGGAAAAAAAATGCAAAACTAAGGGTGAGGCTTGATTTTGTATTTCTAGAAATTTAAAAATTAGACACATTTCTTAAAGCTAGATTGTTATAAAGTTGTTAGAACCAAACAAAATTCCTCAAGCATAGCAGAAACTCTGTAATAATATCTTAAAGTAAATACTAGAATAAATTGGAGTAGGAGAGTATACCGGTCTCTGCCAGAAAAAGAAACCTCTTAGTAGGAATTTAACGTACAGTTACAGTTGACCCTTGAATAATACAGATTTTGAACATCATGGGTCCATCTATACACAGATTTTCTTCCCCCTCTGCTACCCCTGAGACAGAAAGACCAACCCCTCTTCTTCCTCCTCCTCAGCCTACTCAACACGAAGATGACAAAGATGAAGATTTTAATGATGATCCACTTTTCACTTAATGAATAGTAAATATATTTTCTCTCTCTTACAATTTTCTTAATAACATTTTCTTTTCTGTAGCTTACTTTATTGTAAGAATACAGTATATAATACATATACTATACAAAATACGTGTTCATTCAACTGTTATTGGTAAAGCTTTGGGTCAACAGTAGGCTATTAGTAATTAAGTTTTCGGGGAGTCAAAAGTTATATGTTGATTTTTTGATTTCTGACTGTGCAAGGGGGAGGGTCAGTGCCCTAACCCCCAAATTGTTCAAGGGTCAACTGTACTTTAATAAAATAACCATGGTTAATAGTTTTTGAATGTTTATACTTTATGTGGCTGATCTCATTTAATTACCACGATAGGTAACAGTATCTTCATTTAGAGAGGAATGAAATGAGGCTTAGAAAGGTTATGTAAATTGCCCAAAGTCACACAACTCAGTACTGGAAAAGTTAATATTCCATCTCAGGATTATTTGACTTCAAACTCAAGATTTTAATCTCTACCGACAGCATCTCTTCATGATGAAGGAGCCCCAAAATTTGATAAAAAATCTTTCACAAAGTTAATACCTCACAATCCAGTGGAAGAAGCAGGTTTGTAAACAAATATAATACATTGATATAATAAAGTTATGCATAAATGTCTGTGGGAGAAAGGAAAAAGGAGTGATTAATTACGACTGCAGGATGTGAGGAACATTTCACAGTGTGAATATTTGAAGCATTTTTATGATGTCTACTTTGGGGAGAAACTGATTCATTTATCTCTAAAAACTGATATCCAGGGAGACATTTCCTATTTTTGACTTACCTTTCTTAAGATACAGACATGCAATAAATGTTCATAAATAAGGTTTAATAGACAGAAAGTGTTGCTTCTAGAAAATGGCTCATGTTTTAAAAGCTGTTGCCAAATCACCACAAGGCTTCCTTTTACTTCTGTTGCAGATTTCTATATCTTTTGTTAACTTTGCAATTTGGAAAATATCATATAATGAAAATTTAAATAGAAAACCTCAATGGAAGCAATTCGTATACAATGCAGACTTGAAACTGGGCAGTCACGAAGGACAGAAGGTCATAGCTGAGCAGAAAGTAAACAAATCCTTTGATTACCTCCTTGATCTATGGCAGAACTCTATTTACCATTTTCTGAAGGTTATCTCTAATTTTAATTGCCTGTTTGCATCCTGTCCTTCTGAGAAATTGGAGCCAAAGATGCTTTTCTGTGAGCATGAAATGCCTTCTGTGTGATTAGGTATGCTTCGGCGCTGACGCCGGTGGGCTGTAGCTTCATTGCAGACATGGAGGGCAGAGGGAGGGAGACGTTTCAGAGCTGGCATTTGGATACTAATCGGTGTTACCGAAAGCAGACGTCCTAATGCCACCACCTTTATAAAACGCATACCTACTCATTCTTGATTCAAAGAGTGAAGCTGTGTGAGCTGTTCAAAACTGAGTCAAAGCATATCCCACATAATTTTGTGTGAAAATAAGTGATTCCATGTATCAGAGAAAGTTTCACAATAGCACGCAGTCCCTAAACCTGCTCGTTGGGCACCGTTTCCAGCTCACATTCTCAGCTCCCCTTCTCACCATTATGGTTTATTGAAGAAGAGGAGGAAGTAGAAGAACTAATCCCAGAGGGAAAGTACCAAGTGGAGAGAGACAGAAATCAAGCTGTCAGGGTAAAGAGACAGACCTGCGGTGTTTCACACTGCCTTCTGCACTTACCAAAATAAAGGTTAGCGATAGCAAGTGTCTGCTCAGCGAAAAGGAGCCCAAAGCAAGAAGCAGACGTGCCACAAAGACCGAGCTATGCAGCGGGGAAGAACATGGCTGTCCAGTGGAGGCCGCACGTGGGACTAGACACGATTCCGTTACTAGTAGAGAATTTTCCTCAGATCCACCCTCATGGAGGAGGAGCAAAGGATGCCATACATGAATACAGCCAAACTGAGCTAAGTCAAAGCTGTGAGGGTGACAAGCAACTGAAGTTATAGGGAGACTTAATATACCTAGAATGGGTTTGTTTTCACACCATGATTTTTTTTCAATTTGAGTACATGTGCTGCCTATTAATGAATACTGATCTATTAAACTGTAAATATATATAAAACTTTTCTCCCTTTACCTTCTGAATGAATGCATGCTGAATTTAATTCATAGTGATCTCAGCTTCACATAAAAATATGAGAAAATTCTAAAGATATATTTTACTCCTCGAGGCTACCTGTTCCCACATCATCAGAGTTGCATGACTCTGTAGTTGGCTGACTAGATTCTCCTCTTTGTAAAGAAGAGGCGATGCCACTTTAGGGAGCATGATTGAAGAGGTAAGACTAAAGATAGCCACACTTTTAAATGTAGTTTTGTGAACCAAAAAATGTGGATGTGCATGGAAGGGAGCTGAGGTTTTATGTTTCTATTTTTATTTCTTCTTTCTGTAGTCGTAGTCTGCCCTGATTCCACCAGGGCACAGCCTCAGTAAAGAACTACTGAGTCTCCTTGTCCTCTGTTTATTTTGACTGCCACAGCAGAACAAAAGGAGAATAAAACAAATCACCATTATCAACGCATCCCTAATAAGTTTATATCTATATGTATTTATCCACCTATATATTGTCTACCTACCTACTATCTATCTAGATATCTAAATATTTATGTCTATATCTATGCATATAATAATAAATCAAGGGGTATATAAACTGCTAAAATATATTGCTCTAAGAAGTATACAGTACAAAAAGTAAACCCACAGTGTAGTTAAGTTACATTGAATACATTCCATATATATTTGATTTAAAGTAATTACCTTTGTCCATGCCTATATATTTTTTTCTGTTACACAAAAACTACAGCCACTACCAACCAAACAGGGAAGAATAAAATATTGAGACCATATAAGTAAATTATTTGTGGTAATTGATAAGGCATTTCAAGCCCTTAACTTTGCTGGAAATTAATATTAGTGAGGTAAATCACTATTCCAATCAGTATTCCAATTAGTTACTGTATCTATTTTATTATATAAATCAACATTGTCCTTTAATGAGTCTTTGGCAATGTTTTAAGATATTTCAGTGTATTCTAATGTTTTTTGTTGGATGCATATAAAATTATTTCTGAAATTATGCTTCAGTCTAAATCTTAGCTCTCTCTTCAGAGAAATGTTTCCTTGAAACTATTTCATGAAACAACAGTCTTTTTTTTTTTTTTTTTTTTTTTTGAGACAGAGTCTCACTCTGTTGCCCAGGCTAGAGTGCCATGGCGTCAGCTTAGCTCACAGCAACCTCTAACTCCTGGGCTCAAGCAATCCTTCTGCCTCAGCCTCCTGAGTAGCTGGGACTACAGGCATGCACCACCATGCCCGGCTAATTTTTTCTATATATTTTTAGCTGTCCAGATCATTTCTTTCTATTTTTATTAGAGATGGGGTCTCTCTCTCTCTCTCTTGCTCAGGCTGGTCTCGAACTCCTGTCCTTGAGCGATCCGCCCGCCTCGGCCTCCCAGAGTGCTAGGATTACAGCACCCGGCCAACAACAGTCTTTTATTTTCTGGAGTTATAGGCCAAACCCTTGCCCAAAACCAAAATTATCATTACATTTTTTCCAACCTATTCCCATATTATTAAATTAACATGTTCACTTTTTTTTTGCTTAGATATTTGATAGTTTTTATTTCGTTTTTTAAGCAGATGTCAGTATTTACATATATATTTATATTTTTAAATAAAAGTAACCTTATATTACAAGCCTATTTTCTAATTATTCCTAATCACAGGAAGGGGCAATGTTCACGTGTGGCTTCTGGCATTTGTGGAGGGAAATAAAAGTGTGGGAAATGCATCTCCTCCTTCTGGCTCTTGAAATGGCCAAACCAGTCACCGTTGCTTTTCTCAACCCTCTCATCCTTATTCTAGTATGTATTTTCTCACGTAAATAATACAGAAAGATAATAACTAACTCTTAAATACAGGTAGTCATGCTGGCTATAAGAGAATTCATGTAAAATACAAAATGCAATTGCTTTCAGTAAGCGATTAAAATCATTCCGGCTGCTTTGCCTTGCAGAATGGATCTTTAACCATTATTTTCCACGGATCAAATTGCATTAGTCTAGGTTTGAAACCCTGGCGAGTAAATATTACTATAAAAATACTCACATTATTTCAGTTTTCTTGCAACAGAAATATTTCTTTTTGTCAAATGTCCCATTGCTAATATGAGCAAAAGCTAAATATGAAAGGAAAACATTTTGAATGCCTAACTATGCTGAGGGTCATACTTGGTCATTCCTTCACCAGCTATTTCTTGGATGCTTATTACGTTCAAGCCCGTGGTGCTCAACAAATGTTGGATGAGTAAATGTTTTCAGCTGTGTGTGTTTCAGCTTTATTTTTCTTAGTTTCTTGCTTCCTCCAGTATTGGCCAGCTGTTAGTCAATTGCTTATAGCCGAATATTTTATCTGAGGATAAGATTATTCATTTTAAAACAAAAGGGAAGGAAAAGGAAGGCAACTGAGGAAGCGAGGGTGTCTGCTGTTGTTCATCAAACACCTGCTATCTACTAATTTGATTCATCTGGCAAGCCATGCCCATGCTAGTTAATTGACCATTCATCATTAGAAAAAATATAAAAGCAAAGTATTTACACCTGGCCCCTTCTAGCCTGCACCCTCTCCAAATGGTTTCTATGTCAAGGCTTTGGCTAAACCTTAAAACTTCTATGAGTAGGTTTACGTAGCATTTCATTACAGAGCCTGAAGTCAGCCTCCTGCACTGATATTTAATCCTATCAAGGAAAAAAGATGCTAAGAAAGAAATCCTTTGTAAAACACAGCATGAAACAGACCTCAGCATTAGCGTTTAGCTTCTGATAATGTACTCTGTATGATGTGTTAGTCAAGTTCTTGTGCCAAATTGGGTCCTTAGCCCTCACAGTAATTTTTGAAATAATTTTTACCATGAGTGTACAAAATGATAGCTTTTTAAAAGCCACTGTAAATCTCAGAGCTCCCACAGTGGCCAGTGACAGCTGATAAATGAAAATGGAGAAAAACAAGGAATGCAAATACAAGGCAATTTGCATGACTCAGCCCACCCAAGGAAGCTAATGGAGGCGCCACTTTACTATTTTAAAGTCACTTGCCTTGCAAACTGTAGATTTCTCCAACGCTGTTCTGACGAGTGATGTGATGCCAGTATGCACTACGAGGAAGAGATATTGATTTGGATAATGTCATTGGTTCAGTCAAGCTTGTCTGAAGCTAAAAGAAAAAGAAAATGTATTTTAGGCTTTATTTAAAGTATTAAACCAAAATCTGCTCTTTTAAATGTCGAGGGTTGAATGTGAATGACATGATAGAATCTGTCATTAGACACCTGCACAATCCTCTGTTTAAGGACAACTTTTTAAAAAGCAAAATCATTACTCAAAAATAGGAAATTGTAAACAATTTAATCCAACTCATTAATTAAGAAGGGAACATTAAGATGGTACAACTGATTCCAAGGAGAATGCAAATGGCTTATAGCCAACCAGGAATACTGGCAAATACCCAGGCGCTAATCAATTGCATTCCTTCAGACAAATTTATTTGCATTTCTATTCACGAGAATTATGTGCATTACTCTCAGCTTTCAACAACTTACAGAATTGTAAAATAACTCAAAAAATGAAAGTGCAGGCCCCGTCAGAGTCAGAAACAGATATCCCAGAAAGGTGCCAAACACAGGATACTCATTAATCTTTTTTACCCATTTCAGTCTCTTAAAATTTTTCCTGACATCTCCTGACACCCTTACACAATGGTCTATATTCTCCAGTAGATCTGTTTGCTTGCTCCTGTGATAGGACTTGTACATACTGAAAAAGTGTTTTTTCTGAGAAGCTCATTGATACAATTGTGCATTTTCTTATGGGAAACATATATTTTAAGTTTAGCTGAGGAGACCCACACGGTATCACATCACTTGCTCAGGCAGATAATTAGTTCAAAGAACAAAAGTAGTTTACATTGCATTTTCAAGAAATAATCTTATTTTTATTGCTGGACAACAGAGTTTAAGAAACATACAGAGGTTGTTTTATTTGGTCTTAGGGCACATTTCTCTGACACAGCTTGAGAAAACATTTATTTTTTGACAGACAATGGACAATCCTCTAATAAAATCTCACATTTTTCCCTTATTTAATGCCTGACTCTTAGCAAAACTGGGAGTTGTAAAGATTGTCTCTGTCAGATTTAGCCTTAGAGTTCCTGTCTGGTACCTGGGGTGTGCATTTTCCCACTGTACCCCCAGAACCCCAATTTTTCCACACTTTTGCATCCAGCACTGATTTGACTCTCATCAGCCCTCATAGAAGATGCTCTCAGGAAAGTACCTGATGTGATTTAACAGGTTGTTTAAATCCACATAAAACTAAGAGGTTTTTACATTTTAATGGAAAGTATAGTCAAAGAGCTTGAATATATTTATCTGATTTTACTTTTTAGTAGTGAAGCATCTCTAGAAGTGCTATGTCTTGTCACAAAAGTGCCATACTCATCATTTGAGGTTAGGAGTTTGAGACCAGCCTGGGCAACATAGCAAGACCTTGTTTCTAAAAAAAAAAAAAAAAAATAGGGCGTGGTGGTGCACACCTGTAGTCCTAGCTACTCGGGAGGCTGAGCTGGGAGGATCACTTGAACCCAGGAGTTGGAGGTTGCAGTGAGCTGTGATCTTGCCACTGCACTCCATTCTGGGTGGCAGAGTGAGATCCTGTTTCAAAACAAACAAACAAACAAAAGTTGCCGCACTCAGTCTATTTAAAAATCTGGCATTGTTGAAGTTATCTTTTTTTTTTTTTTCTAAGAAGATGGCTCAGCTCCAAATAGTAACATTGCAACCAAGCTATATTTTTCAAAATTTGGTATTGATATATTTCAAAGTTTTCTTCCGTGTTGCCAAAATAGGTATACTGTCCACATCCACATTCCGTGGTGGGGAGGCTGTGTAGGCGTTGGGGGTGCAAAGGAGAAGACAAATTTCTGACTTATTACAGAGCTGTGCCCTCAGAATCTTTGGGGTGCTTGTTAACAATGTGCATTTCCAGTTGGGGTGGGGAACCTGCGGCCTCAAGGCCACCTGAGTGGCCCCCCAAGTGGGGGCCCTCTACATCCCCAAGTGGGACCCCTCAACTGAATCCAAACTTCACAGAACAAATCCCTTTATTAAAGTCTGAAGTCCATCATCCACTACTGTAAGGCAATAGAGGCAAAGCTTTTGTATGAAAGTGGTATTGGGGGAAAAGGAAGGGCTTTTGCCTTTAGAGCCAATTTCCTATATGAGGCATAAACTTAATTAAACACATAAATCTTCAATTCGTGTCAGCAATACCCATTAATAACATCAATTAATCCATAAATTCAATCTCATATGAATCACAGTTCTGTCTACTGTCTATTCTTTTTTCTAGTATATTATAATTTGTTTATTACTTAGCATACAATAGATTGTCAGTGATAAATTCATCTTTCCGAAATTTGATGAAAGTGCTTTTCCTTTCACTTTTTTATTCTGGGAAACATTTTTCTTCCCAAAGGATCAGTCTTAAGCGTCATGGAAACACAGTAAACATATTTTGTTTGCTGGAAACCACTGGAGACACTAATTTCCTCCGTGCAATTCCCGTCTGAATCGCCCTGTACTGTGTTTCACCTCATGTTTCTCTAGTTCTCACTCTCCATTGTTGTCAAGCTCTAGGATGCTTTTAACAGTATTCTAGTTCTTCATTTGTTCCTTTGGTTCCTCTTTATTCTTTATACTTCCATATTTAAATTGCTGAAAATGGAAAATTTCTCTTTAAAAACTTGATTATAGATTTTCTCAGGATCTTTGCCAAAGATACGAATCTTCTTCACCGTATCTCTGCTGTCTGAGTGTTCCCCTGGACATTGGAGCCTCCATTCACCATTCGTCACTGCGCACTGAGTACTGCCATGGACTGAATCGTGCTCCCCCCACAAACTCATAGGTTGAAGTGCTGTCCCCCAATGTGACTGTATTTGGAGAGAGGGTCTTTAAAGAGGTTAATTAAAGTTAAAGAAGGACATGAAGCTGGAACCCTAATCGAATAGGACTGGTGTCCTTATAAGAAAAGGAGGAGACAGTAGGGATGAATGCATACAAAGAAAAGGCCCTGCAAAGACACTAGAAAGTGTCTGCAAGCTAAGGAGACAGGCCTTGGAGGAAACCAGTCCTGCCAGTGTCTTGATCTTGGACTTCCAGAAGTCCAAGAACTATGAGAAAATAAGTTTCCGTTGTTTAAGCCTCCCAGTCTGTGGTATTTTGTTATGGCAGCCCTAGCAAACTGATGCAAGTATTCTGTGCCATGGGCACTATAGGAGACGTTGTAGAATCTATCTGATTTATCTAGCAATTTTTAATATTGTTATGAACTTTAAGCAATGTATTATAAATTGGCCTTTTTGATGTGCACAATGACCAAGACAGTATGACAATATTTCAAGCACTTTTATTAGAGAATTTTATTGATTCTAATTTTAAACTCTTGATAAAATTTCCTTTACTGAGAGGTTTTAACAAGAGAACATACATCCTTAACTATTTTTAACTAAAAATTATCCTTAATTAAATAAAATTATAATGCTTTAATTAAAAGCATTGTGATAAAAAATAAAGCTTAAAATGCTATAGTAATTTTTTATTATTTTTTTCTAAATTCTTAGTAGATTCAACACAGCTCAAATAATTCTTAATTGAAAGAACAATGCATCAATTTGACCTAGAGGATTTTTTAGGACCATAAAATTGTGTATATATAAAAAAAGGCAATTTATATTTATATTGCAAATAAATATCTACTACATTGTGAGATAACTTCTAAGCAATGACTGCATTTTAAAAAGTTAAACATGACGGATACGTGTCTTCAAGGTTCTTTTGTTCCTTCTTTGTGAGGATCTGCTGTGTGTGGATTTTTTTGGTGGCCTTAGTAAAAAATGTCTCAAGAAGCTAAAAATTCTGCAACCCCTTGTGCCAGGACTCCCTCAGTATTGAACTACATACTTTTTCCTGCAGGCAACACTCCCCTGCTTCTCCTTTTGTGTAGGGTCAGGATTGGGAAAGGATGCTTCAGCATAGATGCAGAAATCAGCTAGACACAGAAGCAGTTCATTCAGCTCTTGATACTCTTACCATGACTTTTTGCCATTGGGGGCTCTAACCCTCTCTTGATCCCATTCTCTTGAATGGGTTTGTGCTGCTATGAGAATTTAATGCCGCTGCTGATCTGACAGGAAGCGGAGCTAATGTGGTGATGTGAGCGATGGGGAGTGGCCGTAAATGCAGACGAAGCTTTGCTAGCCTGCCTGCCGCTCACCTGCTGTGTGGCCTGGTTCCTTGTACCAGTCCGTGGCTGGGCGTTGGAGACCACAGATTTAGAGGACTCTTGTAAAGATATAACCAAGGGCAACTGCTCTTGCTCTCTCCCATTTAGGCAATAATATTTTTTATTTGTAAACATTTGAGATTTACAGATGATGTAAGACAGAGATTCCAACCTCCATCTCTCTCCTCCCCTAAACTTTGGAAGACTCTTTTGAACACATTTGGTTGAAAGGGTCGTTTTTAGGAAACATTTCTTCCCGGGGTACTCTGGTTTTGCATTCTTGTGAGAACTTTGGCTCCTTACTATCTTTTCAGGTATGTTTGTGTAGCAAACAAGCTCAGAAGATACAGTATCTTCCTCCAGGGAAGATTTGTTTCTTGATCAGGACAGTGCAGATAACGTCTTCTTCCCAGGCAAAGGCCGGGCCGCTCTGCTAGCAGCCACGTTATAAGATCCGATGTTCCTTAAACTCAGGTTCCTCAGCTGTGGCAACACACAGCACCCACCTGGGCTGTACCCCATGGCCCCAGGGGACTTGGAGAACAGGGAAACTTCTGGGAACGTGAAACTCATGATGCTCGCTGGTGCCATAGTAATAAAATCCCTTGTCTCTGTCCCAGGAGTTCTGTGTTTTCCCCCAGCATCCTTGAAACTGCGGCAGGCCAGGGAGGCAGGGATGGTAGCACCTTTCCCATTTTTGTTAATCTCTGAGTTGTCTCTGCTCTTCCTACACCTTGAATCCAAATTACCTTATTGAATTTCCTCTATCGAACTGTTTGGCATAAGCTTTATTTACTTAAGTGGACCCTGACTAATACGAGGAGCTATCTTGCCATGTCCCAAATTTATTCAATATATCCACATTGAAAGGCTTTAAAGTTATTTCTGCTCTTTTGATACTAAAACTAACAAATCCCAATACTGAAGAATTTTGAGAAAATAAAAAGATAATTAGGTCAGTATTCCATCTAGGGATTTTGGCTTATATATGTATAAGTAGAATTATGAACATTGTTTCTCAAAGAGTCATTAATTTTCCTAAGGTTATTTGCTGTTTACATTTTTATAAAGAAGCATCAAATTCTCTTAGAAATAATTTTGCCTGTTTTTATAAGTTCTTTCTTACATTGAATTTATGTACTTGGGTTTCACTTCAAATAGTTTTTCTATATTTTTACTTTTATCTTTTAGAGAGACTTGTGTTTTTATTTATGGAAATAATATATATTTTTCAGTTTTTCTTATGTATTATATTTTGCTCTTGTCCTAACTAATTTCCACCTCCTATTTTTCTTAGATTGTTTTGTTGGTCTTTTCTAACCTTCTTAAGTATTTGCAGTTATAATCTTGTTTGTTTAATGAAAGCATTTGTTTCTGAATGTCATTTGTCTACTTCCCAGTGGCTTGATAAGTAGAGTAGAAATCATTCTTTCCTAAAATTATATAACTGTAGCTTTTTCCCTTCTTATATAAAGTATCGGTTGTATATATTTTGTTAAGGTACTGCTTTTTTGTGCACATTTTATTGTTTTTATTTAATAATATATTGTAATTAGAGAATGTGGATTGATTAGTTTCAAATCCTGAAGTGTATTTTTCATTTTTATCCAATATATAACCATTTCTGTACTTAAAGAGATATTTACATTGATGTAGAGTTTCTCTTTCTCTACACAGACATATACACATGCATGTAAACACTATTCACTCTGTATTTCCTTCTCTATGTAAATTTGTTTAAATTTTTAATGTAGTTCATCAAGATACGAAAGCATTAATTTCAAATGACTAATGAGCACTATTTCTGCCCATTTCCTCTTGTATATTTTTGTATTTTTTATTTTATTACAACTTGACAGTGTATAGTTGTATATATTTATAGAGTATGATTTATGAATATAATGTGAAAATTAAATCAAGCTAATTAACATAACCATCACCTCAAATACTTATTTTTTGTGGTGAGAACATTTGAAATTTACTCTCTCAGCAATTTTGAAATGTACAATACACGATTATTAACTATATTTACCACAATAGAACCCCCCAAAACAAATTTCTCCAGTCTGAGATATTGTGCCCTTTGACCCTCATCTGTCTCCCCCACCCCCAGCCTCTGTAACCACATTTCTACTTTCTGCCCCAAGAGTTTGTTTTCGATTCCATCTGTAAGTGAAAATGTGGTATCTGTCTTTCCATGCCTGGTTCATTTCACTCAGCATAATGTTCTCTAATTCCATCCATGCTGTTGCAAATGACAGGATTTTTTCTTTTTTAGGGGTGAATAGTATTCCACTGTGCACATATTCCACATTTTCTTTGTCTATTCATCCACTGATGAGCACTTAGGTTGATTCCGTAACTTGACTATTGTGAAATATGTTGCAATGAACATAGGAGTGTAGACATCTCTTCAGTTTACCAATTTCAAATCTTCTGGGTAAATACCTACAGTGGGATTTCTGGATAATATTATTTTTAATTTTTTGAGGAGCCTCCATAGTGTTTTCCATAATGGCTGTACTAATTTGCATTCCCACCAACAGTGTACAAGGGTTCCCTTTTCTCCATGTCTTCACCAGGCCTTATTATCGTTCATCTTTTTGATAATAGCCATTCTGATGGTGTGAGAAGATATCACATTGTGGTTTTAATTAGCATTCCCTAATGACCAGCAATGTAGAACATTTTTTCATGAACCCATTGGCCATTGGTATGTCTTTTGGGAAATGTCTACTCATGTCCCTTGTCCATTTTTTAAGTACTATTTTATACATTAAATGGTGTTTTATTTGACACATAAAGCTTCCTGTTTTATTGTTTTATAACTTAGATATGTTGTTAAACTCCACTTACAAAAGTTCTCCCCAGGCCCAAGGTTCAACCTCACCTCCATGTTTTAGCTCCCACTCTTCCACATAAATAGGTTAATAATCCCCTCTACTGTCTCCTAGGAAGTCTGGGCTTCTTTTTCAAGCAATAGTATTGTTCATCATCCTTTAATATCTTCTTTGTTTTATCTGCACTTGGTCTAGTAGAAATTACTGGGTATTTCCAACACATACATAATGCCTCTTCCTTATTTTCAGCCCATTTCAAGTATTCTATATTTTTATATTATTTTAGTCATTTTATCTGGCATTTGATTCAGAAATCATTGATTTTATCTACTTAAATCCTCATAAAATTCCTGGAAGCTAGGAAAGGGATCCCTTTTTAAAATGAGAGGAGGCTGCGACTTTGAGACATTAATTGACGTTCCTAAGGCCATATATCCTGTGGAAGGTTGAGACAAGAATTGCGATTGTCCTCTGTACTTCTGTGCTTTTTTTGACCATCGAGAGATTCTGTGTAATGTCTTTCAAATAAACTTGCATCATAAATAGTATTAAATATTGTATTATTGTTGTGAAAAGATTGAAGATAGCTGCAAATTCTTTAAAAGCCTGCATTCAGAAATAGTCTACATTTCCTGCCTTTAAATCTGGGCTGGTCGATGTTTGTTTGACCAGTAACACATGGTAGAGAAGACATCACGTCTGCTGTGGGCGTGACCTCTGAGACATTTAAGGAGGTTCCTTGTTCCCTCCACTTGTGCTGAGTCACCATGTAAGTCTGACTACATGTAAGGCTGCCATGGAATGAGGACAGGCCATGTAGTTCAAGGCTTAAATCCTTCTTAGAGAATCTAGCAAATCTTTTATAGATGGAATATCAACATTCAGAAAAATTCAGGCATTTGCTCAAGGTAAAATCTCAATTACAGAGACTCTTGTAGAAAATAACTCTCTGGACTCTGAGTCCATTGCTCTTTAGACTTCCATGCTCATCTCTCCTGGGAAAAAATGAGCTTCCTCCTCAATATGTTGCAATGTGGGACAACCCAGCCTTGTCCTTTGGGAGGACCTGAGCTTCAAGCAGCAGGTGGGGCCTGACAACTATTGGGATTTTTATGAAAGCCTCTTCACGGTTTTACCAAAAGAATGATCTGTGTTACCTTACTGCTTTTTGGACTTCTTCCTTTGCTGTTTTGAGGCTTTGCCTGCCCCTGTGATGAATGTTAATGCTCATTTGTGTTCACTTATATAAAATTCATTTGTATGAAAAACTGTTAACTAAGTAATTTTCCTTTTGCTTTGTATCTCTCGAGTGATGGCCTAGAAATTTTAAAATTGGATTAGCAGTTGAGACACAAATCTATATACAACTCAGAGGGAAGAAATCTAGCAATTATGAATTGACATTTATGAGCCATTCTCTATGTGCCTGGCAACGTGCAAATTGGTTTCATATGTTATCCCATTGAATATTCACATAAATTGTCAACAAATATGCCATCTGAACTTTACAGACAAGGACAATGAGGCACAGAGGGATAATATAATTTGTTCATGGTGACACAGCCAGTGAGTGATGTCTCTGAGGCTTCAGGGCTCTGATGTTCTCTCTTCACCATGACTCACTGTAAAGTAAGTTATTGGAGCAGATGAGATGAGAATTACACCAATTGGGTACATTTCGCAGGACCAGGGCAGGAATGTGAGCGCCTCGTTCTCATGTTTAAAATAGAACACCACAGTCTGTGTGGCAGAATCATGGGGTAGCTGAGCACATGAGTGTTGCTTTCAGCTAATCTGCTATCAAATACCGACTCCACAGCTGCCCAGTCAGGAAGGCATATGCGCTTTAAAAAAAATCAGTTTTTTCTTATCTACCTTAAGTTTTATGAATATTAAGTAACATGTCCTTTTAGAGTGAAAAATCATAGTCACATCTGAAGTGCTCAGTAAAGACTGCTGCAATGTTATTGTGACTACTGCATGGAAGAGGTGGCATAGACCAAAGGCATCCATGTGTATATGTGGTCAAGGCACAGACATTTGCCCAAATTGAGCTACCAAAGGAATGATAATGAAGGCAGAGACACGTATTTAGCAATTAGGCTTAGATCTAAATGTAAGTACAAACCCTCTGAGTGTGAATGTGAGGAATAACTGGCTTATCTATGTGGGCAGGTGGGGAGAGGTGGGAGACAGATGAGAGACAAGTGAGCAATGCTGTAGCAGGTAGTGTGCATGTGTGTGCACGCGAGCACACGTGTACAATGTAAGCTAGGTACGGAGAGTAACAGCTTTCTCTAGATGACGAAGGGAGTAAGAAATGCCTCTTGTTGCATATGCCAGCATGATCCCTGGTATGACCGAGAAAAGAGGGTGGGCAAACATACTATAAATAAGAAGTACTGCAAAAGTACAAGTGGCCAGAAAGCATGCTAATGTGACATATGAAGTGTGTGTCGTTGTAAAAAAAAAAAAATATGCTGCTTCATAAGGAAAATGCTGCCTACAAATGTGCTTCCAGTTGAGAACATTGACTTTTATTTGTTCTTGGAAAAGAGCTTATGAAACTTGAAAACTGTGTGGGTACAGAGACGCCAGAGACCTTAAGCCAGCCACGCTTAAGGCACTGTTTGCATTTGTTAAAACAGTCCTTTGAAGTTTGAAGGTTTATGGGCAATTGGTTTCTTACAGACTTGGCTTAATTTTCAATAGGGGACATCTTATACTTAATCTTCCATTTTATTTAAGATAAATGGAAAGGAATTAGAAGATACCTTGCTGAGTTTGTATCAAGATGACAAATAAAATGTAACATTTACATATTCATTTAATGAAAGTTGCTAGATGTCATTTAATGGACTTTGCAGAATTTTGTTTTCATTAAACTTGAAAAAAAATGGATGTTATTATTGTATATTTTAAATCATGTATTGACCAAAATACTTTCAGGAAGTATAAAAAATGCTGAGCATTGGAATAACACCAGAAATCATTATAAGCAGCTAAATAAAAACTTTAACACCATTCTTATCTGCAATAAGTAATGCTTTTAAGAATGTACATATTCTTTTTTCTGAAGATTTTTTTAAATTTCAAAATATGATGGGGGTACATATATTTTTGGTTACATGGATCGCTTTTGTAATGATTGAGACAAGGTTGTAAGTGTGCCCATCACCCACATAGTGTTCACTGTACCCGTTAGGTAGGTTTTTGCCCGTCTCCTCCTCTCCCCTCCCCCTGCGTCATTTCCATTGAGTTTTTCTTCCCTCTGTGCACATGTGTGCTTGTTGGTTAGTTCCAATTAATAGCAAGTGCATGTGGTGTTTGTTTTTCCATTCATTAGATACTTCACTTAGGATAATGGTTTCCAGTTTCATCCAAATTGTTGCAAAAGGCATTAATTCATCCTTTTTTTGGCTGAGTAGTATTCTAAGGTATACATATACCACATTTTGTTAATTCACTCATGAATTGGTGGGCACTTGGGTTGATTCCACATCTTTGCAGTTGTGAATTGTGCTTCAATAAACATTCAAGTGCAGGTGTCTTTTTGATAAAATGACTTCTTTTCTTTGGGGCAAATAGTACTGGGATTGCTTGATAGAATGGTAGTTCTACTTTTAGTTCTCTGAGGAATCTTCATGCTGTTTTCCATAGAGGTTGTACTAATTTGCAGTTCTACCAACAGTGTAGAAGTGTTCCTTTCTCTCTGCATTCATGCCAGCATCTGTTGTTTTTGGAATTTTTAATAAAAGCTATTCTAACTGGGGTAAGGTGATTTTAATTTGCATTTCCCTGATGATTAGTGACATTGAGAATTTTTTCGTATGTTTCTTGGCCATTTGTGTATCTTCTTTTGAAAAGCTTCTGTTAATGTCTTTTGCTCACTTTTTAATAGGGTTGTTTGTTTCTTGATGATTTGCTTGAATTCTTCGTAGATTCTGGATCTTGGTCCTTTATCAGAAGCATAGCTTGCGAATATTTTCTCCCATTCTGTAGGTTGTCTGTTTGCTCTGTTGATTATTTCCTTAGTTGTGCAGAAGCTTTTTAATTTAATCAAGTCCCATTTATTAATTTTTGTTGTTGCTGTGATTACCATTGGGGCCTTTTTCATAACTTTTTTGCCTAGGCCAATATCTAGAAGAGTTTTTCCAACATTTTCTTCTAGAATTCTTATGGTTTCATGCCTTACATTTAAATTTTTTATCCATGTTGAATTAATTTTTATGAGTGTTGAGAGATATGGATCCTGTTTTATTCTTCTGCATGTGGCTATCCAATTTTCCTGGCACCATTTATTGAATAGGACTTCTTTTCCCCAGTGTATATTGTTGTCTGCTTTGTCAAAGATCAGTTGGCTGAATTTGGATGGTTTTACATCTGGGTTCTCTGTTCTGTTTCAGTAGTCTATGTCTCTATTTTTGTGCCAATACTATGCTGTTTTGGTTACTATAGTCTTGTACTATAGTTTGAAGTCTGGTAATGTGATGCCTCCAGATTTGTTCTTTTTGCTTAAGGTTGCTTTGGTTATTCAGGCTCTTTTCTGGTTCCAAACCTGGGAAAAAAATCTAGATTTTTTTCTAGATCTGTGAAATGTGATGGTACTTTGGTGGAGATTTTATTGAATTTGTAAATCACTTTGGGTAGTATGGATATTTTAATATGGTTGATTCTACCAATCTATGAGCATGATATATTTTTCCATTTGTTTGTGTCATTTGTGATTTCTTTCCTCAATGTTTCATAGTTCTCTTTGTAGAGGTGTTAACTTCCTTGGTTAAGTATATTCCTAGGCATTTCATTTTCTTTGTAGCTATTGTCAATAGTATTGAACCTTTGATTTGACTCAGCTTGTGGATTTTTGGTGTGTAGGAGTGCTACTGATCTGTGTACATTGATTTTGTAACCTGAGACTTTGCTGAATTTATTTATTCCAGTAGTCTCTTGGTGGAATTTTTGGGGTTTTCTAGATATAAGATCATATCAGGCTGGGCACAGTGGCTCATGCCTGTAATCCTAGCACTCTGGGAGGCTGAGGTGGGCAGATCGTTTGAACTCAGGAGTTCAAGAACAGCCTGAGCAAGAGCGAGACCCCATCTCTACTAAAAAAAAGAAAAAAAAAAATAGAAATTAGCTGGACAACTAAAAATGTATATAGAAAAAATTAGCCAGGCATGGTGGTACATGCCTGTAGTCCCAGCTACTCAGGAGGCTGAGGCAGGGGGATTGCTTGAGCCCAGGAGTTAGAGGTTGCTGTGAGCTAGGCTGATGCCATGGCACTCTAGCCAGGGCAACAGAGTGAGACTCTGTCTCAAAAAAAAAAAAAAAAAAAAAATCAAAATCATATCATCAGCAAAAATCAGTAGTTTGACCTCCTCTTTCCCAGTTTGGATGCCTTTTATTTCTTTTTCTTGCCTGATTTCTCTGGCTATGACTTCTAGCTTGTGAGTGCTTTGATGGCAGTCTAGGTTCTGGATGGATGCTTTGGTTATAGATATTCTTCTTAATGTGCTGATTTTCTCAGTTGCTAGTTGTTTGCAGGCTATAGCAATGGTGAGCTGTGTGTGGTCCCATTCCCTGTCTCTTGTTGATGATGGAGAGTGGATGTCTTTGAAATCCTTTCTCTTTCCCCAGCCCTATGGTTTTCTCAACAGTGTGAATTGTATTGGCACATCCAGTTTAATCTCTGAGACAGTAGGTGGTGTTTGTGGGTTAGAATCATCCACACCCTGTATGAGTGAGTCAGTAAATGCTCTAAAGGGTTGTGAAATTTGATCCTCCTGTCAGTAGGTGGCACTTGCTGGAAGGAACAAGCTACAGTGTTATTTTTGGGACCTTTGACCAACTCTAGCCCCTCAGGAGAAGCACTCAAATGCCCCAAGTGGTGAGCAGGGCCCTTGAACTTCTAGGTGAGTCCTTATTCACCACCACAGCAGAGGTGGGTGGTGGAGCGAGGCTGGGTGGGGCTGGCTTGGGTGAGCCTGCCCTAAGCCTCCATATAGGCTCATAGGGTAGCTGTTTCAGCAGGGGTCAAAAGTCTGCTGTAGGCTTCTGGGGAAAGCTACCAGGGAGGGTCTGAAGAGCCCTACCTAGCCAGAAAGTCTGCTTGTGGAGGTGGGGCCATCTGAAATTCACAATCTGGCTGTTTCACTCTTCTCTCCCTCCTTGCTCAGCAGTCTCCCTTCAGCATTTGCTGGCAGCCAGGAGCTCAAACTAGTTGAGCTCCCTGACAATGGCACTGTGGGCTGGGAGCTTCCCTGTCTAGGATCCTGCCCTAGGCTGAAAGCGTGTCCTTCCATTGGGGGGAGGTTGCTCTGCAAGTGTGCTGTAGCTGGCACCCACACTGTGCTCTTCAGTTTTGCCCATGTGGGCTCCCTTCCCTCCATGCCCATAAGCAATACAGTCAATCCTGGGGGTGCAGGATCTGGCCTGTGGGCCTGTCCCTGGATCCCTGAAAATCAATCCCTGACAATGCCAGGCAGAAGTGTGCTGGTCTGAAATTGCTTATGGGGTACTCAAGCAGGTTTAATTTCCCTCTGCTTTGGGGTCCGCCATGTTCTCTTGGAGCAGCCAGGCAAGCAGCACCAGGGAGTGTTGGTGAGTAGGGAGCTCCCAGTCTGAGCACCCCTGAGTCTGCTGCAGGTCTTTAAGAGGAAAGGCTTGGGGCCCTTCTCTCTGGAAGCCTTGGTGTGGTGGGTGCACCAACAGAGGGGAGGCAGCCGTTCCTGAGAGCTCTGGCTCAATCTTTACTCTCAGCAGCCACAGGTTGGGGAGAAGGGGAGGAAAAGAGTCTGGATGGAGGAAAGCTAGTACCCTGGTCATCTCTGTCCCTCTCTCTGGAAGGCAGCCTGCCTGGAATGTCCAGACTCTGAGATTACACAGATGCCCCAGGAACCACCAGCCCCCGTGGCTCCCGCAGTCTGGGCCAGCGTTGAGAAATGTTTGTGTGGGAACCAGCAAGACAACAACTGAGGGGCTAAAGTCCCCTGGGGAGGACAACGGTGTGCAGTGGGTGGGGAAGCAATATGGCGCTTCTCAGGTTGGGTCTGTGGCAACAGGAAGCGACCTGAAGGGGGCTGGCAGCCTGGTGCTTTGTCCCCAAGAAGCTCCCAGTTCACTGGCAGTAGCACCTTCTGGGCTGATTAGGGTGGAAAGGCTCTCCAGCAGCTCAGGAGCCTGCTGACTACCAGAGATGTGAGGGAGGGAGAAACCATCCAGTCCACCCACCCCTTTTCCTGGGCTCCAAGCCTCTCAGGGGTTGCCCTCTGCTGATATCTTGCTCCTCCTTGTTCTGCTCCTCAACTTCTTCCCATGGAATCTCTGGTAGGTTCTGGCACTTTTCCCTTGGAATTACACCCAACCTATGTTTGTTTGTTTCTTTTTCATCTAAAACTTTTCCTTCTTTCTGAGATGATCTGGCAGCTGGTGTCTCTGGTCAGCCGTCTTGTCCCCTCTCTACAATTTCTTAATCTGTGTCCATTTCTGTCTATCTGTAAGTAGGTGCATTTGCAGAGCTGCTGTTTGAATATAAGGAACATGGTAAATACATATTAAAACATTAAATTTGATACTTTTAAATCAAATTTTTGGCCCTTGATTTTAAATATATAAATATCTAGAAGCTATAGTTAAGTGTATATAATTTATTTTCAATATCTGCACATGATGAGATCTGGTATGAATTTTTAGTAGTGGTTAAAACAATTTTTCCCATTTAAAAATAAAGCTAAATTATTTTCTTGCCAGCCAGTTTATGAATTAGCTAATAATTACTGAGCCTTTACTAAAGACCAGGTGGTATTCTGACACTCTGATATTTTTGTGTCCTCCTAAAATTCTTTTAAGAAGAGGTAACTAAAGCACAGAGAACCTAGGTGACTTGCCCAAAGGCACACAGCTCTGTTAGAGTCTTTCCCTACGTTCACATTCATTGAAAGTAGCCTTAATTATCCGCCCATGCTAGCTTTACATCAACTTCTTAGATTTTAGTTGCTTACATTTAAAAAAAATTTCTGTTTTACAGCTCTGTCCCAAAGAAAAGATAGTCTGGGTTCTCGGGTTGTATGTGTGTATGTTGTCATGATAGGTTTGTATGCTGAGTCATTTTGATTAACCTTTGAAATCTGTTGTTTTCATTTAAGGAAAACATCCTTGTAGAGCTTTCTTTTTATTGTTCAGCTCCAGCGATACAAATAAAAGAAACAAAACCATATTTTTTAACCTGGAAATTACACCCTTTTATGTTAGGCAGTCATTTTTCTTATACAGAATTAATTCTAGTTGATACAATTTGAGAAATATATATGTGAAATGCATTTTCTGAAGTGACATCTAGAATGGGCAACTTTTAAGGAAACAACAAATTTTAAGAAAAAAAGAACATGATACAAATCTAATTTTTACCGTTACATTGTGTGACAGCACTACTGATCAGACAAATTATACATTACTTCCTTACCGTTTCCATCTTATTAGTGTATTTGTGCAGAGACATGTGTTTTCTTGTGTATGTGTGGGTTTTTTTTTATTTTAAAGACTAAATTTTCTTTAGTGTTCTGAAACTGAACAACAGTAAGTGAATTGATTAATTAGGAAATGAGGATCACAGGTCCATTTTCATATCAACCATAATAATTCATTCTAATTGAGCTTGTGTGTTTTATTATAATTAAAAATTATAAATAAGCGTATGTTCTCTGGCTATAAAACGTATTGCTATATTTTGTACACTCTAAGATGCCATCAGTTGTGAGACAAAACATTATTGTACATAACACTACAAAAGATTAGTGCTGCTGATTTAACTGTAATTCACATTTGAGCTGAGAGATGTTAAAATGTGAAAAAAAAAGTGTATATTGGAATTGATGTAATACGGTAGTATGTTCCGGTTCTTGCAGCTGTTAATATTTAGACAAAAAATTATTTCATAGGCTGAGTGATCAATAGTTGGGTGAGTTTTATGATAAAGTATAACTGTAGATAGGCAAGTTCATTTAATTTCTAGTCACTGTTTAAATGAATTGTACATAAAGCTAGTTTCGTCCTCTTTCGTCCTGGTCTCCCTATACTCCTCTCCTCTTCTGTCTTCCTCTTAGGCACATGTGTCCTCTGACACTTTTCTATATGCCAATGGGGTGGTCGGTAAGGGTAAAACAGTGCTGCTTCTTGATCAGAAATGTCTCTTAATCTTATGTTATAAAAGGAAATAAGAATTTATTTTAAAATAATTATTGCTCAAAATAATTGCTCAAAATGTTTAAGCTTGCTGAAACAGCAATATTTTGTTTATAGTTTGTTAAATGCATGAACTTGACTTACTTTTATTCCTTATATTTATAAGAAATATAACTTTAAAATGGCAAATAATAGAGAAAGAAAACACTTACTTGTTTTCAAAGAAGGAAGTTTTATGTAAGACTCTGTTGTTCCTTTTTTCTATCCACTAGAGCTTGGGAAAATTACAGGATTGACAACTCTGGGGAGCAGCCCATGCTGCCGATGGTATTTCTAAGGCATTAGATGAAGTCTGGACATCTTGCTGGCATTTCCAGCTATTTGTCCGTACATTGTGCACAGGGCTTTCTGGAGCCCATCTTCTGACCAGGAGATGGAAATTGCAGGAGAATAGGAGCATCCTTCCTATATGCTACTTTTTTAAAAAAAGGATGTACTGTAATTCTTATTATGTGAAGGTATTTATCTACAAATATGTTTTTAAATTATTTGCAATGTTAGAAGGTTAGAAATTACTAATGACAATCCCTCCTTTTTTAATTTACTTATTTTGGCAAGGTATCAGAATAAAAAAAGCTACACTTGATCTTAGCCAAAAGGCTGAGAAGTGATAAAAATAATGTTTTTTTTCTTTTCTTTCACTCATATCTTCTGTTGCTGTTCGTGGCATTTTAAAATAATTTGCTTGACAATATAAAAAGCAATTTTTTAAAACAACTTGTGTGTGTATAAAACAGATCCATGCATATCCAAAATTAAATTATTTCAGGGCATTTAAAGCCTGTTGTCTATGATTTCAGCCTATACTCAACCTCAGCGGGCGAAATCACATGGGCGCGTTTGTGATGTAGTTTCCGATGAATGGCACCTGTCACAAAGAAAGTCAAAGCTTTCTTTGACAATGCCGCACGTGCAGGGCAGAGCATGCAGGGAGGCTTTAGTGGGGGAGCATCCAAGGAGCTTTGCCCGTTCTAAGAACAATCTCTATGAAATGGAAACACATACCAAAGGTGAAGATATCCTGTTCAAATATCAAGCTTTAAAAATTTCTTCAAATACCTGAATATTAGTAATCTCTCAAAAATAGTTAAAGCTTAAAATGTATTACCCTGGCTTAATTCTCCCAGGTACTCCTAAACTTTCTTTTAAAATGGTTTGGGCCTGGGCGTGGTGTAATTCCAGCACTTTGGGAGGCCAAGGTAGAAGGATTGCTTGAGGTCAGGAATTCATGACTAGCCTGGGCAACATCACAAGACCCATCTCTATAAAAAATAAAAAACCTAGCCAGGCGTGGTAGCGGGCACCCATAGTCCCAGGTACTCAGGACGCTGAGCCAGGAGGATCACTTGAGCTTGGGTGTTGGAGTTTGCAGTGAGCTATGATCACGCTACTGCACTCCAGCCTGGGAGACAGAGTAAGTCTTTGCCTCAAAAAAAATAGTTTGAGGTTAAAAAAATGAAGACAATGTAGAGATTAATTAAGACTGCTATCCTCTTTTCTACCGTGAACACTGTCTAGTTCTCATTTGGAGGTGGGAGTGAGAAGCTGTAGCTATACATCCCAATGCAAAACGGGAAGGACATCCTCTTGTACTAAAGAAATCATTCTCTATGGAGGGTGGACTGAAGAGCTTCCCATGAGTTGCTTATCTGAGAAATCAATTGGGTTCCAGCGTCATGACAATATGAACAAGCCCTAGTGGTGGTGTGTTTTTATTATTGTGTATCAAAACTTTGTGATGATGACATTTTACCCACAATTACATTAAGGTATGGAGAACTTCTGATATTTCAAGGAGTTGAAGGACAGAAGATAATCTTGTTCTGGGCAATACAAACTGTTTGAGCCCACAAAATTCTGGGCTGCTTGAGAGAAGGAGCTTTCTTACTTTCTCTCGTATTCCCCTGTAGCACCGTGCAGGGGACTGGGCACAGAGTAAGGGCTTCCCAAACTTGGGAGTGGCTGACGCATGGCTAACCTCTACTTAAAACATTTTAATTCAGTCAGTTATTATTAATTTTTTCAATATTTTTCTCAGTTGAAGGAAATCAAAATATAGTAACTATCTTACCAATTTAGTGGTTCTTTTGTTCAGTACTCTGTTTACTGGCAAATGAGATGTTTTATTCACAATACTGAGAAATTTTTCTAGATAACGAGTTCTTCAAGTGAGAATAGAAATGTGGCCTAATTTAGACTGTGAAGATACATCAAAATATGTTTATTCATGTGGCCCCCAAGAAGAAAGGTTATAAACAAAGGCAAAAGAAGGTTTTATAAACATATGATGTCAAAAGATCCTATCTAATTCTTTCTCTTAAAGTAAGAAATGGTTGTTGAGACATTATTTCTTATTCAAGTTTGTTTATCTATAAAAGCCAGTATCAATCTTAAAATATCTCTCTTTAAAAGGATGAAAGTAAATGCTTCAGTTGCCTGAACAACTATGTCTGGGACATTCATTGCTTACATAACTCTTTTGTAATTTAACCTTATAAAATCTTTTAAATCACATTAAAACATGGAAACAATTTCTATGTGATCAATGTTAATGTCACATGGCCCAGTTTTAAAACTGGAAAGCCAATTAGTCGTGTCACCTTATTTTGTAGTAGATATATAATAAGTGCAGTGCAACATTTTTCCATCTTAGATAGGTTTTTGGGTACCATTCCAACACCCATGTTACACTTTTGCCTAGTTTATACCACAGGCCTTCATTTTATTTTAAATAGCAAATGAAGAATTAGACAGGTATTTGAGCACTCTTGCATACTTGTTGAAACTTCTTTTTTAAAGGTTTTGTGCATGTAGGGGAGGTATTTTAAAAGAAAAAATCTTGTCTTGGAGAACTGGAAACCTTTGCCTATGGTCATAGAATTCTGGGAATTTGGTCCATTATAAGTTGAGGTAGGATGCCCTCAGAAAACATTAATTCAGCTTACTCTGAAGAATGGTCTAGATAGGGAGCAACTTTTACTAGCATTAACCTTCAGAGAAAAGCATAGTTGTGAAATCATTTTTGGAATTAAACAAAACACGCTGTTTACATATATGCACCAAGTGATGGAGTCAGTGATTTTGTGATTTCTAGAAACATTGGGTTTCTGTGTTGAGACTTTGCTGTTTGAACATCTGCTGCACTTTCCCTTCTGTCTCCGAGCATCGGCACCCACATCCGTGGTGTATGCCCCACTTTCAGACGGTCTGAGATTGTAGTAAGTGGATCCATCATCTCATCTCTAAGCCCTTAACAGCAATTGCTTGGTTCCACTTCCTGGACTTGCTTCTCAATGGCACAGGACATGATAAACACACGAAAATATCAACAACAAAAGGGAATTGGATTGTGTTTAGCAAATTTTTTGGCACAAGATTGGTAGGCATACTTGGAAGGGTGTGAAAGATATTATGTAGCAACAATTAGCAATAACAATTTAGTGTCTTCATAAATATAGCAAGTCTTATAATTATTCAAAATCACTCTTACCTCACCATCATAATAATGAATACTTTCTTGGTAGGTCTATGTGCTTGGTCCAATCTTCACTAGTTTATATAGACTAACGCACAGAAACTAAAATGAGTGGATTTTATCCCCTTTACAGAAAAAGGAAAACATGACACTGAGCAGTTAAATAACTTGTCCAAGATTACATAACCTGTAAGTGGTGGTGTTGGGATGCAAGCCCAGGACACAAACTGGGGACTCTTCTTTATGGCAGGTAATTATGGTTGCATGAAAGAGCTCTTGGAATTTCCATCATGAAAATATAATTTAAATCACCCTACTTATGAGCCATTGCCTGTTAGAACAACTGTAAGTACAGAAGAACTACAACTCTTAACCAATAACAAGTGGCATCACAATGGTTAATCTTGGTTGAAAACAAGCATTAGCAGATTGCAAATATGGGCTGATAATGAATGTACAAGACTCTGAAGTAATTTAAAATTTGGTAGTTATATTTTTCTACCTGATTTAAACCACTAGAAAAATGTCATATTAATTAGGTAATTTTACAGTGGGTTAAAGTTAACCCAAATCTTTCTAGAAAATTAAATCTTAATTGTCCCCTATAGATGATTCTTCAATCAACCCCACACTCACATGTTAATAATCTACTAACATGCGAGCTACTCATCCATTCCCACGGTGGGGTGAACGTCCTGGATAAGCCTGACTTGTCCACGTCCCCCTCAGGTGTTGGGCTCTTTTAACCATATCCGGGATGGAGAGATAAAAATGTGTATGTAGTATTGAGGAAATTAGAAATGCATTAGGACTATGCATTAAGAATAGCATACGATCATTTGTTAAGTGACTTCTTTTTTTCTTTAAAAAAGAGAATTTTCTTTTATAATTCAAAATATTATGTAGGATTTTAAAAATTAAAGCTAATATAATCCCAGATATAAAACTTCATGGTCTGAAACTGGAATAGCCTTATTTATGTTTCCCAAAGAGAATTAGGGATGTTCCCAGGCACCACCTGACCCCTCAGAGTTGAAGTCTAAGGCATCTTGAGAAATCCTGCAGAAAGACAGGATATTCATCTCTTCAGGTTATAGCCAGTAATCATTGCATTGTCTGCTTTGCAAATAAGTTAGTACCACAGCTTATCACTTTTTTCAGCTAGTTGTAAAATATACTACTTCAGATTCTTTACTAAATTATTTCTTAGCTGGACCCTAAAACCATAGTACAGTTTTAGGACAAGACAATAGGCAAATTATTCTGTTGGTAAACAGTGTAAGTTCCTTCTGCAAACATTTTATTATTGGCTCTGAAAGATACACAGAAAAAGCTATAAGTTTAAGAGCACCTAAGATAAAAATAAAAGTGAAAAGAAAAGTTCCTTTCTGGTAGTAACTTAATTTTCCTAGTTATTTTGAGCCCACATTAGATCTCGGACTGTCCAGCTGTATGTGGAGACATGCAGACAGCATTGCTTCTCATTTCATTCTCTACGCGTCCCACCCGCTCAGGTAACCAAGGCAACAGGTCACACACAGGTAGATACCTGGAGTGCAGAGCTCGCAGTTAGCGGCCACAAGTAACTTCTTTTGTGACCTACTAAGTAGTGTATTAGGAGAGATGAGATTATGGGCCTCGCAGGTTTGGTGACTGGGGTGAGCCCTTGGGACCAGGGCAGGGGTGGACACGAGGGCTGACACGAATAGACCCACATACACACGGTGCACATCAGACCTCAGTGACATTCATTTCCAAGCTGTGAGGTTACCGAGGAGGGAGCCTTACCCGGGCCTTCTGCTCCATCTCTAGCATTAATCTTTCATGTTGCTCAGCTATGGCCAGTGTCGCAGAATGGACCTTCTGATAGATCATTTCTCCTTCCCTTGTTTGAAAAGTGAATAGTCCTTCTCCTGTGTCACACATTCTGTGAGAACAGAGATAGGGAAAGAGATGGGTCTTCATGCGAAACAGTTTTCCACGTCCAAGATGCCCTTGCCCTTGTGTTACCTCCTCCTCAACTTCACGGGAGTTAGTGAAGCAGATTCCTCCTTGACCAAACCAACCAAAACTCGCTTCTTTAAATGGTACAGGAGAATAGAATTAAGGGTGACAGTTATATTTGGATCTTTAAAGATGAAGTGTTCACAATAGTGTAAAGGAACAGGTAAAAAGTGTTTTAGGCAATGGCAGTGCATGCCTTAACAATACTTAAAGAATAAATGCCAATCGTTATTTTCTTTAAGGATTTTCAAGTTTGTGATATAATATAGAACTATCAGCTATGAGTTGACAGTTCCTGAATTTAAAGAACTTAAGAAAAATCTGCAGTTTTTTTCTCAATGGAACCAAGGAGAAGATCATACATTTTTAAATTCATTTTTAGTTTTATACATTTTTTAGTTTATGGATTTGCATACATGGGCTGAATCTTTTCTTTAAACTGAGTAATTCTTAAGCAAATCTTGGTATAGCCTAGGGTACAACACAGCATAAAGGAGACTCAATTTGAATATGAGAATATTTGTGTTGAACTTTGTCTCTGCCACTTACCAGCAGTATGACCTTGGGCAAGTTATTCAACTTACCTATACCCACTTTCTACTCCTCTAAAAAAGAAATAATAATAGGACGCATCTCATAAGATTCTTACAAAGGTTAAAAGAGTTGACACAAAAAATATTTATAGCACTGATTAGCACATATTAAGTGCTCAAAATTATTAGCTATTACTAATTTCATTATAGAAAAAATTTTTAACTAATCTAAATATCTACCATAAAGAAATGGCTGGATTAATTATAGTATTTTTATTTGCTATTGTGATACAGACTATTATGCTATTATTATACAATACTGTGGACAGGATATTATGCAGCTATTGCTGTCATTTCTGAAAGCCTATAATAACACTAAAATTCTTAAATGCAGAGAAAAATGAGAATACGAATTCTTTTTCAATTATCTAATTATAATTACCTTTTTAAATCATAATTTTTCACTGGAAAAAAACTCACTGACAAGTTGTCAGTCAGTAGGATTATAGGTACATTTTATTAACAAAAATAATTCTGAAATGAAAAAATATTTTGAAAATAATTGAAGGACTTCAAAAAGATGCACCCAGTGTCAATATGATGTTAATATTCAGATATTGGATATTAACTGGATGTCTGTGCTGTTGGTTTTTCAGGTTATAACATCAAAATATTCATGAGGACAAACTATTTCTTCAAGCACCAAAAAGATTCTTATCTATGATTCCCCAAGGAATTTTTAGTAGAAAAGAAATGTCTCAAGAGGCTTTAGACATTACAGAGGCTGCAACTGTGATCCCTTAGGGCCTCATAGAGCCAGCACTTAGCTTCTCTGAAAGAGATCTTAATAAAATCCACACAGCATGAAATGGAAAGTCTAGGGGAAAAAAATGAAGAGTTTTCACAGAGTGAAACAAATGAGCTTTCTTTGTTGATTCAGAGGAGTAAGGAAATCCAACAGCGGCAGCAGCAAAACCATTGATAAGTAGTGGGTGCATCTTGTTTGAAGTTGGGTTTTGTTCACTGGCATCTGAAAACCACTGCTTTTTAGCCTTTGGAAATGAGCTCATGAAGACACAAGTTGTTATTTCATATTCAGTGATTGAGATGTAAAGCTCTAATGCCTGTCCAGTTTTGGGGACCTAACTCTGCCCAGTAGGGGAGTTTGAATGCTTACAGGAGGGTTTTTGTTTTCAGTCTCTGAAATAAAAACTACCATAAAGTTCATCCTTTGATCAAGAAATAAGTCACTTAAAATATTAACATAAAAGGTAAAGAACCTTTAAGTAGAAGATGCTCTTTCTTCAATGTTTGTACTTAAGCCAAGCTGAAGGTCATGTTCATGACTTTTGACAACCTTGTTGGAATAGTTAGGTTTCCACGGCTATTGTTTAAAATGTGGTTTTGGGGGGCTATTAGGGAACAGATACAGAGACTTTTTCATATCTGTCTAAACAGTTTTGTGGTAGCAAGCCAATACCAGAGGAGATGATGAGGAGAAAGAGGAAATAATTTAGATGGCTTTTGACTTGGTCCTCGAGCCATGGTCCCCAGACCAGCAGCATCTACCTTGCTGGGAAGGTGTCTTGACTGCCATGTCCAAATTTACATTTTAGCAAGTCCCCGGGTGATTCACATGCACATTATAGTTTAACACTCACTGGCCTACAGACTCTTTCAGCAGGTCAACATTTCATTGAAGAAGAGTGGAAGATGACGTGTGGGGCCCAAGTGAGGACATATTAGAAGCCATATTTGTACAGCTCTTTCAGACTATGATATATAAAACTGAAGGTCAGAAAGGAAGAAATATGACAAAAAGGGCAAACAACTCCAAAGAATTCTGTCCTTCATTTGGGAAAAGCAAAAACAGAGGTGTTGGTTACACTTGGATCTCCTAACTCTGGGGCCACCAACATACACATTCCTCAACTGCATTCATTTTGGGAAAAAGTGAAAACATAAATGATGTTTGTTTGTCCTGACGCCAAACTAGAATCCTATTGATGTCTGTAGACAATTACAAATGTTTTTGCTTTTCATATGAAACTTATTGGTACAAAGTTAATATTTTTTCTTATCTAAAATAAAATGATGAAAAATATAATTCTTCCAGCTCTGAGGAATTGTCTAGGGCCTCATAAAAATTCTAAGAGGTAAATAGGACTGACATACTTATTTTCAGAGGTTTTTTTTTTTTTTTTTTGACATTGTGATATAGGGAGATTATAACAGTATAAGACTCAAAAGACTAGGACACAAATTTCAACCATCATGGCATGGGCTGCTGTAAAAATATATCACATATGGTTCAAGTGGGTACTATAAGCCAGGCACTGTCTTGGGCTTGGGAGTGAATATGAGGGAAAAATATACAAGGCTCACTGCTTCTGAAGCTTTTCAAGTAGTGGGGGAAGAAAAGCCTTGGTCAAAGAATCAGACGTTACTATAGTACGTGCTGCTGGGGAGAAGCCAAGGGCCATGAAGAAGGCAATGTGGGATTGACCTGGGAGGGTTATTTTACCTATTGACTCCTCATCTATACAACAGGACAACAAGGTTTTTGTCACAGGTTTGTGTTTTTTTTAATTAAATGAAGTAATGTATGTGGTAGTGGTCAGGAAAAGGTTAATTTAGCAGGTCTATGTTACTCAAACCCTGCACATTCCAAAGAATCCTCTTTTCAGGATGGATCCTCTGCTGGTTTCTGGGATATAACCTCTGCGCTTTTGGAATATTCTGCCTATTTCTGTAAGTCGTAGGCCTTGGGCCATGCGGTCCCAGTGTGACCAGATCAATTTATTCTAACAATGCAACTTGAGGATGAATGCCTGTTTTCACTCTGATGGAGGCTGGAAACTTAAATAGCTGAGGTCAGTCCTGGAGATGCTGCATGCCTACATGACTGACCCCCAATAAAAACCCTGGACACCAAGGCTCAGGGGAGCTTCCCTGGCTGACTGCACTTCATGTGTTGTCACACACCATTGTGGGGAGAGTTAAGTGTGTCCTCATGCAGCACCGCTGGGCCGGGGGAGGGGGCGGCTGGAAGCTTTGCCTGGTCTTATCTCTTGTGCCTTTTCCCTTTGTTGATTTTAATCCTGTTCTCTTGCTGCAGTAAACCATACTGTGAGTACGGTATCTTTTCTTAGTCTTATGAGTCTTTTAGAGAGTCCCTGATCCAGAGGCTGGTCTTGGGAACCCCTTCCTCTGAGACAGCCAGCAGGTGGTAGGTTGTCAATATATTTAAATATAGTAGGAATCTAAAAAAAAAATCCTAGTCTTTTCTCTAAATGGCTGTTTTTCACATTATATTCTTCTAGGGAATCTACGAGGAATATCCTCTCTTTCTTTATCCTATCTCACCCCTCACATCCAGAATCACTTGAAATAACAGTACTGTTAGTCTTGTCTCTGCTGTGTTCTAAAAAATAAGGGAGAGCTAGAAATCCTGGGGATGTACGCATTCGTAGGAAACTGAACTCCAAGTGAGGCACCCCATAGTTTCCTTCCGGGGGAGAAACAGCCCTAACATATGGTGCCCTGGAGGAATTTTCCTGGAGAAAAGTGCCTAGCATGTTACTATTAGCCCACACCCTCCTTTTTCTGCCTCTAAATCTCTACAAAACTTGACTCTCTATGGAACTACTTCAAAATGAGTCTTTCTTCCAAATGACACACACAAGAACTCTACCAAGTCAAAAATTAAGGAGACACTTTACTTTTAAAAAGTAAGCATAGATACTTTAAAAGAATTCATTGTAGGTCTCTAGATAAAATTTTGCTGCAGATGAATTATTTGACCTCTGGCAATTTTATCCATCTTCACAGCTGTATACTTTCATTCTCACTCTATATTTTGCAAGATTGTGTACATATTTAATAACCGAATATTTATCCTCCATGTACACAGAAATCGTAAACTCTCAGCAATGGAGTGAACAGGAACATGTTCCTGAAAACCCAGTGGTGTTTCTATTCAGTATTTAAAATTTAATGTTTAATTATAGAAAGTAATGAAATTCTTTAAAGCACAGCTTTTCTGCAGAGCAGTTAAAACCAATTAACACTTTAATTCTATTAACAGTTTAATCTTTATTGTCATTTAACGATGTTAGCATTTTACTTTTTTTTAGCTGCTATGAAAAGATTGGTTACTGTGGTGAGTCAGACTTTGATCTGTGCTGAGAAACTCTGAGAAAAATGGACAGACTAAAGCAACAGTATAGAAAGTCAAGAAATAGACAAATTCATATGAGAGTTAAATATGTGATCAAAGGAGAATCTCAAATCAGTGAGGGAAAAGTAGACTCTTCAAAAAACTCTGCTGGATGCTAGCCATTTGGGAAAAAATATGTGAATTCAGGTCTCCAACTCCACTGATATAAATTCCAGACAAAGCAAATGAAAAAAAAGTGCTAGAAGAAATTATCGAAAAATTTCTATATAAACGCAGAATAGAGAAGGGATTTTAAGCTAGGATTCAAATCAAAAAGTCACCAAAAAAAGTTGGATGAATCTGCCTGTGAAAATATTTAAAAAAGAAAGAAATCATAAGATATCCTATGGCAAATAAAAACTAGAAATATATTTGAAACTCACAAAACTGATAATTTTTCATCTATGCAGTAGGCATGATGTTACTACTTTGATGTCAAACATGGAGTTGAGCATTAAATGAATTAATGTATATAAATCCTAAAACAGTGCCTGTAATTTATTATTATTATTCACTGACTACTACTAGTATTATTATTACCACTACTACTGAAATAGTAAAATATACTAAAATATGTTCCTAAATGAAAAGATAAGGTGAAAATAATGTGAATAGCATGCTAACATTTGTGTAAAAAAAGTGTGTGGGACAAAATTGCAGTTAATTGGGGGAATAAGTTCAAGAGATCTATTGTACAACATGGTGACTATCATCAATAGCAACATGTTGTATTCTTTAAAAATACTAAGACAGTGGGTAAGTGTTCTCACCACAAAAACAATAACTATGTGAGTTAATGCATATGTTAATTAACTAGATTAAGTAATTCCACAATGTATATAGAATTTAAAACATCAGGTTGTACACCATAAATACATACAATTTTATATATCAATGTAAAAACAAAGTATGTGTGGGAAGAATTTTATATGCATTTTTACTTGTATATGTATTGAATTCTGGAAGAATGCACAAAAAACTAGTAACAGTGTTATTTATTGGGGGTGAAGTGAAACAGATGGGGGATAAGTATGGGAGGAATATCTTCACTGATACCTCTTTACACAATTGATCAAATTAAACACAGAAATGTTATTGATTCATTAAATGAATTTAAGTTTTACAGCACGGTTTTGCAGGACTCTGACCCACTTCAGTCTCTGTCACTTAGCAAAAACACTTTTACTATTAAACTTACAAAATACTGTACTGACCATGAGGGCTCCTCTTATGATTTAAACACCCACCCACCAACACTACATAAACATTTATATATACATTTAATCTCTTTCTGGTTCTGCACTGACATCTGGTCCCAGTTTTAGAAGGACCAGCTTTGCAGAGTTCTGGTGTTTAATGCACTGAAACAACAACCGTAGCTGGCGCTCATGGAGCGGGCGCTTGTGCCAGCCACACTGATTACCTTACTGAGCCTCACAACTCCCTACAAGGACAACATGACTGCCCATTTTACAGAAAACACTTTAAAGGAAGTTAAAGAATTTGCCCAAAGTCATTAACATTTATGTAGCTGAGCTGTGATCCCAACCTAGCCACTGTGATTTTGTGATTATGGAGGGTAAGCTCATTATGGCTAAGCTAGATTGCATTTATTCAAGATGAGATGCAGCATAGCATGCGTAGTTCTTTCATCATGGAACTTCTTGTAGTGGAGAGAGAACACTGGACAGTAGCTGGGATAAAAATATCTTGAAGTCTCTCTCCCTCCTTGCTGTTCTTTTTCTGTCAAATCAGGTTCCCAAGATGTATACCTAAATGGACGCACCAGTAAAATGCACATTAAAGTAAATTAATCTATCAAACTCCTGAATTGGACTCAAACCCTCCCTGTACTTCGTGTCAAGTCCTTTATAAGGAGGAAGGTTTAGCAGAGCATTTGCCATCCTCCCCTGCCCCTTGACTGGACTGCTGTTTGCCTCAAACATTCACTGCGTGTGGTGGCAGTTCTCTGCTGATTTCACCCAAAAAAGTTGAGAAACCTGTGCCTACAAGAAAATCTTGGTTTTAGTCCAGGCTCTGCTGCACATTTGCTTTGTGAAATGACATTTGATCCTCCATAAAATTAAGTTTTAAATGAAGGAATCAACTTAAACGGTTTCTAAGATATAAATTTGTGCCCAAACTCTACAATTCCTTCACCTGTGTACTCAGTGATGGCACAATTAAAGTCACATTAATTAAAATATCTCTATCTTTTCACATA
The DNA here is from genome assembly GCF_020740605.2 of Lemur catta. Taxonomy (NCBI): domain Eukaryota; kingdom Metazoa; phylum Chordata; class Mammalia; order Primates; family Lemuridae; genus Lemur; species Lemur catta. The sequence continues at coordinate 49,679,239 of NC_059143.1, read as the reverse complement.
TTTCCAAAGTTTTAATTTAATCCTATTCTATTTGCTTTCTTTTTCCTTTCAAGTTTTTTCTTTTGGCTTTTTAACTGAGGAAAGCCAGTTGAGTCTCCCTGAAACAATCTGGAGTTCTCGTCTTAGTAAATCTTTGAAAAGATATGCATATAAGATGCTCTTCTATTTACCTTACTTTGTGCCTTAAAAATTCAGAATTGAAAAATTCATTATGTAAAGATGTAAAGTAAGCCATAAGGCTTTAGTTGTCATTTGATTACCTCAATTCATTATCACAAATTATTACCATCATCATTATTATTATATGGTTACATTAATGAGTGGTTAGTAGAAAAAACATTTTAACAGATTTACAGATAATTTGATATTCATCCTGTATACATATCTCCTGGAGGCTTCATTATAAAAACATTGGATATTCCTTGAATATTAGGAATTTTAACATTTTTAACCCTCAGTGTCAATCACAGAAAGCATCCAATGTCCTCCATAAATGTTTGTTGACCAAAGTGACTTGAAAATTATCAATATGATGGCTGCAAGTACTGATTTTATAGTTTCTGATAGAAAACAAAATATAAGAGAAACATTTCTTTCTTTTTTTATTTTTTTTTGAAGAATGGTCCCGTGGTGCTGGTATATTCTTCTGAATGGAGTAGACAAAACAGTTAAAATACCAACTGAGGACTGACATGTTCATGTGCTCCTCACTGATGTACACTTGTTCTATTTTAAAATTGTTTGAGGGGCCTGTGTGTCCATCGTGTGGAACAGCTACAGACACGCACTCAAACCAGTGTTTCTGGGGGAAGAGCTTTACAAAGCAAGTCAAGCAGAAGCTTGAATTCTGTCATTTACAAATTATACTTTCCTTTCAAAGTGAATTTAACTGCCAAGTTATGGTTGGAAAATTTTGACCATTTAACATGCAATTTACCAGTATTTAGTTAATTAATTACAGAAGAAGAATTATGCTTTTCCTCACCATTTTGAGGGGAACCTAAAAATACTATCATTATATTCCCTCAGAGCAAAGGAGCATGTGATCAGAGTTTAAAAATTATATTTTTATTCCCCTTTTGCTTTAAATGTAGTTAAAAGTAATTTTAGAATTATGTGAAAGATACTTTCAGTATCGCAATTGACTATAGAGGAAAGTCAAAGTATTATAGCCAAATAGAAAAGAAATTGTATTTGATTTTACATTGACTAAGGCTTGCCTTTTCTTCTTAGGTTATATTTATTCATTCATCAACATGTTTTTGGACACTAACCACTTGTCAGGCATTGTATTAAATTTTGGATTTTCAGAGATAACTGTATTACTTTTTTATATGACAGGTACAATGTTTTTTAAAATCATGTTTTTAAAAGAAATAAGTAAATAAACATTAATACATGGGTTGCATTTGCTCTGATATACACACATTTTAATTTTTTAATTAGAAACTAAGTGAGTAGATGAGTATATGAAATACATAATGATATGATAACACCTTTTGGGGATTAAAAACCATGGGGGTTATCCTTATTATGTTAAAGTTTTCTCTAGAGAGTCTTAGTTGACAGATCGGGTGGAGTACAGTTTTTTTTATTGGCATTATCGAAACAAGCCACCTAGTAAAATGGCACAACACATAATCGTTCAAAGACCCTGGGGGCAAATACTGATTGATATTACAAAATATATAAAGCTATAACTTTTTAATTTGTTTTTAAATAGAAATCAAAATTTACTGATGGTGGAAAAAATGAATCTACTTAAGTTTTAAAAAATTAAAGAATTTCAAATGCGATTACCTAGATGTTTTATAATTTCAAATGTCATTCCCATTTAGTAAATTTTAAAGCTTAAATTTTTAACTTCATCTAAAACTTTAAATTGTATTACTTAAAAAAAATTGAATTGAAAAAGTGTACAGTTTGAATTGACTTCCAAGTAGAAGCTAAGAAATGAAATATTTCCCCATTAAAAATAAAAGTATCAATCATTTTATATTATTCCTTGATATCTTTGATCTTAGATATAAGATTGTAGTGCTCATCACGTTTCTTACTAATGTATCTTAGTTTAAGAACTGACCAATCATCTCTGTGTTTCCCCTGCCGAATCAGGTATAAATTTGTATTACAGTTCTTCTGATACCTCAGCACCTTTATTTTTACATGCCTTTTGCCCAACTAGACTTATTCCCTAAAAGCAGAGGTGGGTGGGGTTGAAAAGAAAATTAGAACAAATCCATAGAGGCTTGGCCACCCAGTCCATGAAAGGGGATGTTGCTATTTGATACTGAGGGTGGGGTTTCCACCCAGGACCCTGCAGAACTTGGGCGGCCAGGTAGCTGAGCTGGAATTCCAAGAATATTCCTCACTGTTACTTTTGCTCCAGTTGTTTTGGCTTTTTAGTTGGATATATCTGCTATTCTTGTGTTGCATATCTTCCCAATCGATTGTCTTCCTTCTTTTCCTTCCGTATTGATTTATCCTTTCTCTAAGCTTCCTGAAAAACTGTGTCAGATGTGTTCTTTCCATTATCTTAGCAAATATTTATTAATATTTTACCCTCATTTCTTCCTGTGGCTTCTTCCCTTGACTTTGAAGGATTCTTCTTTTTGAAAGCTTTTATTAGATTTTGCAATTAAACTTTTAGAGCCACTCTGTTCTTCTGAAATTTGAGGATGGCGTGTCTTCTGTATCTACTTCCTGATGTATTGCTTCATAGACCCCATTTTTACACTTTTATTTGTCCTCGCATTTGGAGGCATGCATCTAGGTTTAGTATTTGAGCAGGTCGTATGTGAGATCATCCTCTCATACTCAGATGAAATGTATGTGTGTGTGTGCGCATAATACACACGTGTGTATATAATATACACAACAGACCAGTATCTTCTATTGCTCCGTGTCTCTAGAGATCCCTGACTAACACAGCAGGTATATTTTTGCCTTCTACCTTCTCCAGCCGTCCTCTACGCCGGTGGAAACCGGACATCCCAACTCCAGGGAGTTTGAGATTGTTGAGTGGGATCCACTGCGTTTGCTGTCCTTGATGTCACAAATATCATGTTGGTGGTGGTTGAAGGATCAAAGAATGAAGAAAGAAAGACTTCAAATGAAGAATTTCTTTCTGTTTTCCTGTTTGCTTCACTATAGACACTGTCTTCAGGTTCTCTTTCTGCTGAGATCCACATGGACTTTTGCCCTCCGAGTCAGCTTGTAGTGAGAAGATAAGAAAAATACTGCCCGCCAGACCCAAGGAAGCGTTTTCTCTTCCCCAAACAGCTGTAGACCCAGCAGGACTTGGATAATGAGGGCAGGAGAAGATTACTTTAGTGTAATGGCTAACTTTTCTTTTTTCAGTATACTAAGTGCTTTTCTCTACTGAGAAAGCATTATGGATAATTTTTTCCCTAATCTACCAAGGGTTTTTATGTGCCTTGAGGAGTATTAGTACAGCAAAAGAAATATGAAGTCAGTCTTTTGTTTCTGAAATTCAAAGTGAGATTTGAGTGACTAGCCAGGCAGACTTTGATGAATGTGTAAAAGCCAAGTATAGATGATTAAATCAGTTTTACTGTAAATCATAGCTAGAGAGAGATTAGAACACGACTTAAGAGGAGACCCTGTTCTGTCTGGAGCTGGGTGGTTGTGGGAAAAGAGAAGGGACAACGAGTTAGAAAGCACCAGGTGAGGCTTGTATATCCTGATGTCTTTTATCTGAGTGGAAATTCTGGAGAAGGCAGGAATGTTTAATAAATTGGTGTCTAGGTAGGTGAGTTAAAGACTATACTCCTGACTCCCCAGTGCCTAAGTTTGGCTACAGGGCATCCAGAAATTCCTGTGTGCAGGACTGGAGTCAAAAAGAGAGGGTTGTGGGGACTCTATGATTAAACAACTGGCTAAGATCTGTGGTTCCAGTGGAGAGTGATGGCACAGCCCCACAAAGCCTAAATGAGCACAGCTAGATTTCAGCGGATGCTAGGCTGAGACAGACCAGACCAGACTACGCTTGGATCTGAGGTTCTTTTTACTCTGTAAGGCCATGTAAGATTTTTGTGTGTTCAAACATCAAACTACATAAAACTGGGAAGAAGGGGCAGAAAACAGTACAATACCTAGATGAATCATCTTTAAAAAAGCAATTAAAAATAACAAGTTAAAATTACCTCCTTCCCAGTGGGAGGGGATGCACGAGAAATATTAAATAGAAAATAAAAAGTTAATACTTTGTTAACTCTACTGAGTTGTGTTAAACCCTTGAGCCTGCTACAGTTGTAAAAACATTTGCAATTTGAAATAGTAACACCTTCACTCCTTTGTGTATGAAAATTAATTGGCAAAGGTTTTCATTTACTGTGATCTCACATTTTTCAGGTCAGATCTGCAGTCTTTCCATGAATTTGGAGGGAAAATATTTTTCCTGTTTCTGCCTACGCCTCTTTCTAATTCTTCCACTGTATCGTTCCTGGCCTCTGCAACCACTTGGGGGTGTGGAATGAACTGAATATATTTTGATTAGTATTGTTACTAAAGAGTCTCTTGTCATTGTTAGAAAGCCACAGAAAAAGCCAAAACCAGAAATGTATTCTTAGATATTGAGCATGAAGGATGTTTTACGCTAGAATGGGTTCCAGTGACCTAGATTTCAGCCACTTAAAAAAGAATCTGTTACAGTCTGAATGTTTTGTGTTTCCCCAAAATCCATGTGTTGAAATCTGACCCGCATGTGATGGTATTAAGAGGTGGGGCCTTTGGGGGGCTCTGCCCTCGTGAACGGGGTTAGGGTCCTTATAAAAGAAGCCCCAGTGAGCTTGTCTGTCCTTTTACCATGTGAGGACACAGTGTGAAGCTCCCGTCTAAGAGGAGTGGACTCCTACCAGGCATCAAAGTTGATGGCACCTTGATCTTGAACTTGCCAGCTTTGAGTGAGAAAGAAACATTTGTTGTTTATAAGCCACCCAGTTTACAGAATTTTTTAGAGCAGTCCAAATGGACTAAGACAGAGTCTAACAGTAAAGAAAAGGTGACCAGGACAAGGCATAGTTAGGTACTAGAATCCTTTCTGCTGTGGTCGTTCGTACCTGGAACGAGGAGAGTATGAATTAAAGTAGGCTAACAATGATCTCTCGGGTGAGATTCATGCTTGGTAAGAAACTGGAGGAACAGTATGGGAGGAGAGAGACAGAAGGAGCAACAGCAGCAAATGTGCGAACGGTAAAAAGAACAAAAAAACAAATGAGTCAAGTGAGTCAAACAGTGATAAAAATCAACAAGGAGAAGCCCAAAAGGTGGTTACTCAAACAGAGCACTTTTCAGTGAACAAGTTGCTATATGGTGGGGACAGAAAAGGGCATGGGAGCAAGAAAGAGGGGAGTGAAGATCAGAACCAGCCGAGGAAACAGAGTCAAAATTTAAAATTTAAAAATTATTTTCATAGTCCCATCCTCACAGAGCAGCCTAGATCTCTCATCGGCCATCCTGCCACGGTCCTGGCCGAGCGACTGTGCTGTCCTGACAGCTTGAGCTGCTGGCTGGGGAGACAGTCAGATGAGTGACGTGAGCTACGAGACACGGGGGTAATGACACCAATGTCAGGTGGCCGGTTGCAGCAGACGGAAGCAGAAGACCTCAGGGAGGGCGTGCGGCCTCTTCCCGAACTCCACTGTGCCTGATACCAGGCCTACTTTGTTTCATATATTTGGATTCTGTAAGGTTTCTGATAACAGACTGATCCATATTTTAAACAAACACTTGATGTGATTTCTGCATATTTATGTTTGAAACTAGTGCTTTTCGAGTAAGCCCAGGAGGGTTGCCTGCTCTTCTCAAGCAGAGGAGAGAACCAAGGGCTGCAGAGCACCTTCTCCCAGGACCAGAGTCTCCTTCTGCTTGTTCTCGTTCAACAAACATTCATCCATCGCGTCCCTCATATGTGCAGGACACTCTGCCCAGCCAGGTACGGGCCACAGGCTGATGGCGGTGATCGGGAAAACTCCCGGAATGAGTCAGAGTCTGGGGCTTATTTGGAGTCGTTTATATTCCATCTGCCACCTCCAGGTCACCACATCACCACGACTGGACCAAATTAATTTCTTTCATGTTTCCAGAAATATCTTCAGTTATTAATGAAAACACCTTTAAGAGAGTTGAGGGACTCATGGTAGGAATGAATGAATCATGTAACTGGGAAGTATTTATAGAAATAAGAGTTTCGATTTTCTGGAGAGGCCAATGTCAAGTATCCGGAAGTGAGAGCCATTATAATATTCGTTTTGCAAGCCGCTGGGTTGTATGGAAACATCAGTGTCTGGTGAGTCAGGAGGACGAAAGGAGACATAGGAATCCTAAGTAGCAGACAATACCGACGTGACATTCCGTGTGATTTTGGAGAGAGCTGGTTAAAGCACCTCATGCAGCTAATTTAACAGCCAGATCCCCTCCGGACTCCAGACACCTCCTTCTGGACTGGGTAGGTTAAGACTGGGAGAAGGAATGAGCTGGCTGCCTCACTCCCTCTCCCGTCCCAGCCTGAGATGAAATTCTCTGGAAGCATGAAGGAGGTGGGAGTTTACTGGAATCTTTTCTGCTGTTCTCAGCCCAGCACCAACTGTTGTAAAGAATGGAATAAAAATGCCATAAGGAAAGTAGCTGAGAGAAATTTACTCTTTTACCCTTGAGACCTAATGGGAATTCAAGCAATATACATTTCATTTTATTTTTCTTAATGGTCAAAGCCCTTAGCTGCATATTGTAAATACCTATCATGGATCAAAGCAATCTTTGCGAACAATATTTCTTTCAGCTTTGCTAGTTGCTAAAGCTCCACGAAATGTTCGTTTTAAATGCCATCTTCTCTACGAACAAAAGATCGTTTGCTGCTAAGTAACACCTATAGTATTTCATTTTCCTCACTGTATATAAGGATGGATTATAGAAATTCAATTATATAAAGTTTTATATTGCTCTTTTGTCTATGATATTAAATGCTTGAGCTATAAAATTATCTATTATTTATACAATTCATACTATTTTTTCCATCCAGGGATTGATTACACATTTCAATTCCCAATGATTATTTCTCTTGCTATTTTCATTAGGCTTTCCTACAAATTGAAGGGGAGAAAGAATTAGTAAGGTAGAAAACAAGAGAGAACTAAAAAGCAAATCTCCTGTGTTTCTTTTCAATTAGTATGATGTCAGTGGATGCGGTAAAGGTTTTGAGACCAGGAGTAAGAGGTTGAGCTGCACCAGAGTACACAGAGCTGTGGGAAGGAAAACTTACAAAGTTAAAATGATGCCTTCAGAAGGCATGGAGCATCCTGGGGAAATGCACAGAGGAGCCAGAGGGCTTGGGCCCAGCTCGGATGCCTTGGAAAAGTCACCTGACCTCCAAGGCTATGGCCGATCACCTCTAAAGCTATTTGCCTTACACACCTTAGAAGATTGCTGTGATGATCAAAATATGAATGCATTTTGAATGCGTTTGTCAAGCACTACGAAGTGATATTATTAGTGTGATTATGAGAGATGGTTTCACAAGAGCATTACACCACCTAACTGGCGAGTTAAAACATCCTCCTTCACAAATATTTTCTTGCTGTGCTTTTGAATATCACCAGCCTCTGCTACATCCCCCGATGATGGTGCATTTTCTATGTTTAGAGATGGCGTTTCCTGCTCTCAAACTGTGGCCCACAATACCTCTGACAGGCCCAATCACACCCTAGCGTGTGTTCTATCAAACTACCAATTGTCCCTGTCAGAGAATTTGCCTGTGAAAAACTGCTTCCCCTGGCAAAGTGGCAGCTTTCCATGGGGGAAATCTGCCTCTGCTTCCACCAACACAAGACAACATTTGAGAAGGGAACAAAAAACATTTTGCTATTTCACCAGCTCATGTAAAGGTCATTTTTCAACCTGTTTCTTTTGCAGTGGAAGGTGTTGATTATATAGCTCTAGTAATGTTGCCTTTTTGAATTCATTTTTGTTCTCAGGGGTTGTGCTATCTTTCCCCTATAGCAAGTTGCATTATATTTATTCCAGCAGAGCATGCAGATGATGTAGTCAGAATTGCAGGCAAAATAACTCATTACTAAACCTATTGTCAGCTTTCTGCATATTTAATAGAAATGTGCTATAAAAATATTTATAGTTGATTAGGATTGGAATAAATGAAAAAGGCTTGGTTCCTGACTTTGGATTTGGGTGACTTCATATATTTTTTTCTGTGGGGTTCTCTTTAAAACATGTCAATTTTCCTTGCCACAAAGAGTAAGAAAACAATTTCTTTTCGGGCATATTTCTTATTTCTTTAGTATTTTTTAAATATTATTGCAGGGTTCATTTTTAACCAGTTTTACTAGTAAGGAGCAATGATATATGTTTTCTCAGGATCCTGTGCTGTCATTTTAGATTTCATGATGAATATTTGTTATTAATATTTTAAATTAACATAAATGTGCTTGAATTTAACTTTAGAGATATGAAGCATTTTGCTGTTAATATAAAGGCATGCCAAAAAAAGTAATCTATTATTTATAATTTAAATTTTCTAGTTGAAAAAAAGAGTTTGGATTGTCTCCATAGACAGGGGTTTCTATTCTGGGTTGTGCTAATAATGACTTAGGTGACCTTGGACGTATTAGTTGCTCCCTGTTTGTACCCTGGCATCTATTCTCTATCCTTCCTTGTCTTGTCTCGCTGGCACTGTGCCCTGGAGAGCTGACTTCTACAAGTCTCTCTGAGACAGGTACCAAAGAAATGGGCATTTAGGGGAGATGGCATAGTAGATGTCTCTAGAACTTGGTCATTAATGTCCTCCTAGTTTTAGATCAAAGGAGAGAATTGCCCAGGCTGAAACAGGAGGCTTATTCACTGCTAATGTTTTACTCACTAAGAGGGTTGCTAGGTTGTTTGAAGGCACTCATTTCAAGATAAGAATAATAACATACTTGGATAATACCCTCTTTTATAAATATGAACCAGAAGTTCAAAGGTGTAAATGAATTAGCATCATTTTCCTCCCTGAACATATTAAGAATATCAAATCTCTTCAACAGTGATCAAAAGTGACACATAGACCCAAACATATGATTTCATTTTACAATGTGGAATCAAATTAAGATCTCCACTGAAAAGAGATTTGAAATAACTCCATATCTTTATTGAGGGAGGTTTCAATTTCCCAAGTTACCATAATATTCCAAATCCACATGTACCTTGGAACTGATGCTTTGCAGTCTAAGACTCCTCTCATCAATTAAGCCTCTCTGTTTAAGGACAGATCAGACAGGTTTTATGCAGTATATTCATAGTTTGTATTACAGAGAATAAACTTTCAATGATCCTTTAGCTTCATTCTATTTAAGAAGACAGCACTGTTTATACTGTGTTTATATATATATATGCATATATATATTTAAGTTGTCTTTTGTAACTGCAAGAAAAATAATTCTTTAGTGGTTATTTTCTCTATTTTTTGTTCTCAATAAATGTATAAAATACATACTTTAAGTAAATTCATAATAATGTCTCTGTTGCATTTAAAAAATTCCTTCCAAGGGAGAAGGCTTAAGAAAGAACTCACACAGTTAGCATTTTCTGATGGATGGCTAGTGTCAGGACACAGAGATGCAAGTGCTTATTGCAGTTAAAGAAGGCACCTGAATGTGTTCTGCAAACAACAGCACAATGTGATTGAAGAAAATAAATTAAGCTTATTTTTTTGTTTTATACAGCCAAAGCATCATTGGTCCTACTTTTATGGTTTATATTGTATTAAGCATATTTTCATTGAAAACTTTATATTTATTTCCTTTTAAAGTTTTGGTCGGATCTATAGCTAGTTACCTTGGAACCTCTGCTGAGTACTTCGTGAAGCACCTGCTGCTTGAAGAGGAAGTAAACCAAAATAAAAACTTCTCACTCTTCAAGCAAATAGTTGACTTAGGCTACACACAGCTTCAAACAATTAAGTAAACACTTCCTGAGTGCCTAGTGTGTGCCAGGAACACATATGCTTGTTGGAGAAAATAACTTTTAGAGAAGGATTTGAGGTATATATTCTATAACATTTACTAAAACAAACTCCTGAAAAAAACACAGGAGGGAACTTTTAAATCTAGATATTTGTATAATATCACAGGTACATGGGGCTACGTTCTTCTTTTTTAAGGCCTGAAGAAGGCAAGCTCTGAAATTTATATGCACTTTTTTTGCTAGTGAACGCAAGCAACGTTAATAATAAAATGATAAGAAAGCCAAAGTTGAACCTACCAATACACTTTTTGGGCGGACTGTATATAGGGCATGTCTAAGAGCAAAAGTAAAATTTCCCTCCATTCTGGTTGTATTTAGTCCTATATATAGGCATCCACATATTTCACCTCTATAAGTTTTAAAGTATCTACATTTGATTAAAATAGTCACTTTTGAATTGCCTTACTGATAATATTTTAAAGTTTGGTTTTGATTTTAAGAAATAATTTTTAAGGAAACAAAGTCATACAATCACCATGCTAACCTCATTACAAAAACCAGAGTCCAAGAACCATAAAATTTTGTGACTATTTGATGAGACAAATGGGGTTGATTAAGTACATGTCCATGTAAATTATAGCAAAAAATTAGACAGAAGATTTTCAACTATATGAATTCAGATTTGAGTATCCCTTAGGAAATCAATCAATTTTGATATTCTGTGCCAATGGTAACTTAAATTTAAATGATCTGCATTTTGGATTAAAACTTTCTATTTATCACCTGAGCAATTCTTTGAAAATTTCTTCATTGTGTTAAGCAAGCACATTTAAATTTAGAATTAGCATATAGGATCAGAAGGGGAATGCAAACATCAGTGCAAACACGAATTTCCCTGATGAGCACCACTTACTGTAATCCTATTACCTAGCAAATTTTCCTTTCAGTTCAGAAATTGGGAGGTAAAGATAATGAGTTCAAAGTCAGCCTAAATATCATCAATGCAAGTCTTGTGTTGGTTAAATCATGGCTCCAAGCCTAATCTTTAAAGCATGCTTTGTTGGTGAGAATTAATGCTTTTGTAAACCAGTCCTCAACCACATGGAGCCTAGGACTTTTAGGTGTAGATTACATTTTGCTTTCAACAATTTTAGCTATATTCTTTCCATTTCTAAGTTCATAGACTTATTAAGATCTAGCAATTATTAAACCATGATATTTGTACTCCCAATGTCTTCACTTTCATTTAGATTTTGAGCAAAGCTTCCAATTTTCCTTTTTGTCAGAATCTAGTATATTCATATATAAATTAGGAGGGTTATCCTGGTTCTCCCTTCCAGTATTCATCCAGGTCAATGCTGTCTTTAGTCCCATTAAAAAATCAGGATCCAATAGAGGACCCGCCGATTGGAGATGAAGTTGGTGCTTATAGTGAATATTATTGCGATTATTTGAGTAGAGAATTCATGACTAGGCAAGTTCTCCTCCACTTATGAGAGGCAACGCTATGAACACAATAGAAAGTGATTACTCACTCTTTGACAGGCATGACTTAAAATATCCTTCCCTTTTTAAGCTAAATAGCAGCTTCATCGTAATAGTAGAGAAACAATTTCTCTAACAATTTTATTACCTTGTTATTTCCAACCCTTGCCTCATAATTCCTTTCTTAATAAAATGTGCTGTATTGTTATTTTCAACTCACATAAGAGTTTACTGCTTTCTGAATAGAGGATTAAATGACTCAGGGCCGCTTCTTGCTGCATGGAAACTGCATGCCCCCCTCACCTTTCTGTGAACTGTGCTCTCGCCCCAACTCTTCTCTTCCGCTTGCTCACGATCGCTTTGGCTCCTCAGGGAATTTCAAATGAAAGAAAAGGCAAATCCACTCCTCAGTGTCTCTAAGACTCAGTGTGGACCCCACAGATTCCTCTGTCCTTGTTCCCTGTAGCTACCATGATACGGCGTTCTGCCACATAAGGTTGGACAAGGCAACTTTCTACCGATTTTAAAAGCATCAGAAGAGTTACACTTCCTAAAGGGATACACTTAGAAAACACGTTACTGTATTAACCATATTCTTTATTTTCTGTATTCTGATTCTTTGACATCTAGTGGCTTACTGACACTGAAGGGTTGGCCCCTACAAGGGTTGCAGGATTCCTAGAGATGGCAAACAACTAACCCAAAGGTGGGCTTTTAAAGTGCAAACCAACCAATCCAGGGCCCACACCCCCAGCCACCTCCTTTATCAGGCTCTTAAACTCTGGGGCACTATCCATCCACCTGCCCTAATCGGTCCAGGGCCAGGCATCCGACCACTAGGAACAGCCTCCTTGCCCCAGAGCCTGCTGAAATTATTCAGACTAAACAATCCTAAACCTGTTGACTTCACTCACCAGTTCCACAACAGAGGCTCTTGCCCAGTTTCCCTCTCTCTGCCCAGTTCTTCCTTGTGTGGCTCCTGTTGCCGTGGCGCCTCTTGGAAACTAACAAGCCATATTTCCAATGGAAATAATCTCCTAATCTATTGACCTCATCATACCTAAATGATAATAAAACATTAAAAACAAGTACCCATGTTCTCTGAGTAACTTTATATTTATTTATGAGACTTATTAAGTGCAATATGAAATATATTTTCTCATTTTTTCTATCATTTTCATATTTTTTTCTCATTTTTTTAAAGTTTTATGTTTTACCCACTGAGAAATATAAATAGGCTTAATGAATACTTTTACACAATAATCTTTGTGTTTTACAAAAGCTTTTTGTCATGAAAAATCACATTATGTAGGGATTAAAATCCAGAAAGATATATACACTGGATTCCAGGAATTTATGGAATAAAATGAATCAATCTCTTTGCCTGTGGTGCAAAACGGGTTAGAGAGAATTATTCCTTAAAACCAGAACTCAAGAGTTTATATGAATCAAGAAACTAAAATATGTTTTAAAATTCTTAACTGGTGAGTGGGGTAAAGGAATTATAGTATATGCATATGTTCATACCATAATAAGAAAGAATAAATCAGGAAACTAAAATATGGTTTAAAATTCTTAACTGGTGAGTGGGTTAAAGGAGTTATACTATATGCATATGTTCATACCATAATAAGAAAGAATGAACTCCTATACATGAAACAACATGGAAGAATCTAAGAAGCACTTTGCTAAGTGAAAGTAGCCAGATATGCATTTAAATTTCATTCTAGAAAAAAAAAAGCAAAACTACAGGGGTAAAAATCAAATCAATGCTCCCTAGGAGTTGGAGTGGACAGTTTTGCTCACTTGGGTGTCCATTTTTTGGAATTAGAAATAATTCAGAAATTATTCTTAGCAAAAGGAGAATTTGAAACACCATTCTAAGGTAGGAGTACAATTTAAAGAAAAATCAATTCCAGATTATAAGTAACCAGGGGAAGACATTTTTGTCAATTCTGCAGAAAGTCTGTTATCTAAAGCAATTTTGAACAGCTATAGGCGTAGTTTGAGAATTTTCTTTAAATAGCACTAAGGGTCTTGAAACAAAGTAGGGACATTTTAAGACAAATTAGCATAGGAACAGAACAGTATGGACACAGTATATAATCAGCAAAGCCTGTACAAATAATTACATAAAACAAAACCCTAGCTATTTCAGATCAAGGTTTTCACTATTTCCAAAGTGAAGAGGAAATAGAAATATCCATATTATAACACTGTTGCAATATATTTGTAGTTGATCATTTATAATTATACTTAATGTAGTAGTTACATATTAAATTGCCGCACAGTGGTCAATGTATAGTGACATTCTCAGATATATTTTTCCTGTTAACCCTTCAAAGTGTAGCATTAGGGAATAATATGGATTAAATGAGTCTCCAACTTTAATTTCCTCAATAATCTAGTAGGTAGAAAAGAATACTTTCTTAATGAGGCACAGTTTTATCTGGGAGAGTTCTATGTCACACTTTGACCTCCCCAGGAGAGACAGCTCAGCATCTTAGCCTGCTTAGCATGTTTGGAGGAAATATAAATGAATCCATTTGAATAGATTTGAGACTTGGCTGCTGAAATAATGTTGCTAAAGCATTCCTTTTTCTTCTGATCGTTTTGTTTTCCAGCTCTCTGCTGAATGAACCACTTTCTGCCAATTGTCTTAATACAGGAGTAATAGAATGAAGGCAACCATAGTAGCCTCAAAAGTCACCAAGTGCACCAGTAGAATGGGTTCAGAGTGGAAACAGGAGAGCAAATAGAAAGTCAGTGGGGACTTTCAATGCCAACAGGACTGATTCAGATCCTGCTTGTTTCAAACACAATCCCTTTACAGAGTAATGGAGCATGAGCCAGGCGCATGTAACTTTAGAGAGCGTGCGTTATTTCAAAGACTGTAAGGTTGGAAGAGATCATTCATGCGCAAAGCCAAATGTTGAAAGCTGTGGTTTTGAATCCCCATCAGGCCTGTGATTAACATTGCACTTGACTAACATTGCACTTGACAGTTCTACCACACAGAACAGGGTGCGCGAGAAGAGGAGAACCGAAGCTCCTGCAATCTGAAAAGTTGTCAGTCCATATGCTAGTTTAGCACGTGTGCACACTGCCCTGGGACCTGATTGCTACTTTTTTTTTTTTTAATAGAAAGCTCTTGTGTCCTTTCAGTTCAGTTACTGTCTTAAAATTTTAAAGAAGACATCAATGAGTCTCAGGAATAATAAATGTGGCTCCCATTTACTGTGTGCTTACCTTTTGTCAGGCACTGTGGTAATTTCTTTGTATGTGCATCATCTCACTTAATTCTAAAGACAACCACATGGCCTGGGCAAAATTAATCTCAAGTTTTTAGATGAGAAAACTGATGCTCAAAGTAGTTAACTATCTTGCACAAGGGAATTTTAATCCAGACTGGTTTTCCTGCAGATTTCATATTCTAGTTTAAATCACTTCATTACATGACCTTAATGTCAGAAATGTATAATGCAATAGGGCCAAATTTAGTCAGATATAAAGGCTTTTTCATTCTAGTGATTTTTCCTAGGTAATGGGTTTCCCATATTATATTTATTACATAAAATAACACATAATAATAAATATACAAAATAAGTTCCTGTGGCATGATTTAAGTGCACATGTATTATTTATACCAAAACTTTCTTGATTTATCTATTCTTGGAGTCATTCTGTGAGCCAATGAAAGCATAATTCAAATTACCGAAATTCTTTATACATTGACAAATACAGTCTTCACATTTTGGAGAATGTCACTGCATGAATTAAATATTTATCATATAAAAATATTGCAAAATCAAGGTGAATTGCTCTGCAACATCTCCTTCTAAGCTCTTTTTATTCAACTACTGTGGTGTATTGGTATTTATAAACATCTATTTGCAACATCTATTTTATTTACTATTTAATCGTCTGACCAGATGTATTGCTAAAAATATTTATTTTTAAGGATTACTCATTTATAAGCAATATTAATGAACCATAATTTCTGTCCTAAATTTATTTGCCATATTCCCTGTCAGTCATTTTTGAGCATATTGGTGGGTGAACCAACAAAAAGGGTGAAATTATCAAAAGATTTTTACCAAATATCAAGTTTTCCCACGAATAGAAACAATCAAGTGGCACAGACAAAGCAGGAGGAGGTCTGAGGTGTCGAAGGCAGCTCCCTGGGACCTTGCTTCCGGCTTTGGATGTGCACTGTCTAACTTAGATCACATGAGGTCCCTAAGTGAACTATGTGACTAATACACCCAACAAGAAGTGTTTGAGTTAGGAAGTATTTTTATTTTATACCCCAAATGTTTAGTTTAAGAGGCATTCTCCATGGATCTCTGCCCCCTAAGTCCATAAATTGTAGGTTTAGTTTACCATAGGTAATCCTAACCTAGGAGCATCCTGCTAAGAGCCTGCCACCGATAGGGAATCTCTTCCTAGCAAATATCACTGGTCTGTTTACCAGAGGGTCACTCACCAGCATGTTTATAAGGAGCTTAGACCAGATCACCTTCTGTCCCTTTGGAGGTCTCTTTAGTGGTACTCAAGAGGGAAATGAATCACAGATCAGGTGCTTAAATTCCTCCACCATAGTGGGATACCTTATTGAGTCCATAACTTATTTTTATTACTTTGCTGTGAGTACTGAGGGGGTTAGGGCTAAGATTGGGGTATTAATTCCTATGTGATTCAGGCATCACCATATGTCATAGTGATCTACCGTAACACCAATGCAGACCTACCATCTTGGCAGTGAGTTTTACTGATTCCATTTGAAAAGGAGGAGGTGTAAAAGCATATGAGATGGTTATACAAATCCAATTACCCGTATGGGTGAGGTAATTAAACAGATACAAGAGCGAGCAGGTACAGATGCAAGTTTTGTGAGGCTCAAGGCTTATACAATTTTGAAGGCCCTTTAATAAGAAGAATAGAAAATAAATATTCTATCTGACAAAAATACATGATCACACATGTGAACAGAGTATAAGGGCCCTCTTAGTAGTCTACAAGAATAGTCCATAGAATCTCCACAGGACTAAGAGTCAGGAAAAATTTTTTCTTCTACTACTTTTGACATGAAGTGATATTGCCTGTTTTCCTACTTGACTTAACAGTAACTTTACAAAATGGGATAAAATTAATTTATTTGACATTTTTGATGGATGATTAAAACATATTAAGTGATGGATGAGAAAGTAAACGTGATGCCTCGAAGAGTATTTGGAAAAACAAATGTCAGATGAAAATAGATTGTTCAGAATTTCAAAGAGCAAATAAGTTTTCCTACTAAAGAATAGGGTAATGGTATTTTCCGTATCTAATAATTGTAGTCTAAGTTAACACTGTTTCTCAAAAGAAATGATTCAGAAGGTATACCAGATCATTGGTTCATTTTTTATCAATATGAAAACTAAAATTTAGTAAAAAGTTCTACAAACAACTTTATTTTTAACAACTGTATGGAAATTGTGATGGTTCTTTTAATCATAAATTTAAAAACAGTGATTTTATTTGAGTATCTGTTACCTGGTTGATCATTAAAAGATTCCACTATCATCACAATTTTATTTTCATCTGTAATGGGTTCCATAGTGCTAACTGCCCACTAATTCTACTTGTAAATTAAAATATTCATTTGGAAATAGGCCTGAAGGAAAGTGTATCATGGATTCAGGGTCTTTGTGCACTCATTTTCTTTGTTCCACTTAAATGAGGCCAATTTGAAGTGTCTTATAAAGCCTGCGTTCCAGGTGCCATATACGGAAAATGAACTTGGAAGGTTTTTCTCACTTCTCCTTGCAGGGTTAATTAACTATAACAAACTAATAATATTCCCCTGGAACTGTAGATCTAGCCTGAAGAACCCCACTGGGAAAACCAAAGCTAACGGGCAGATGTAAGACCCGCAGCAAACGTGGGGCCTTGTGCTCCACGGCCCCGGGCACCCTGTGTGTGCTCTATCAAGATAAGCTTGCGTCAGGTGAAAATAGAGCCAGTTTTGAATAAACCAAGTTACAGATTTAACCTAAGCCAACTCTTCATAGTAAAATAAAGGGAACAAAAAAATACCCAATTTCATTTGAGGTTTAACCACTTTCTGGTCTCATGGAAAACTATCTTATGAGAGACTGAATTATCTTTTTTTTTTTTTTTAACTTACAGCATGTTAAATATTAACCCACATATGTTAGCATAAAAAAGACAGGACTGATGTAAAATAAAATGTAATTCTTTTAAGGCAATTATCAATCCATGATCCACTTAGAAATATTCATGAAAAATTCTAGTGTCTGGAAGTGTTGAACTACATTTTTGTTCTATATTTAACACTTATTTTGTTTTTCATAATCTAACATCTCCTTGTAGCAAAAGATACAACATCTTCTCATCATCTATTAGTAACTGCTACTGGAAACCATGAACTTCCACTACATAAATTACTTCTGTTGACCTATACTCATGAAAATTAAGAAGTATTAGCAAAACTGTATTATAATGAGAAGGACATGTGTTTTTGCAGCACTATTAGATTTGGACTGGTCCTGCTCTGTACTGGGGCAAATCGATTATGGTTCTTGAGTTTTATTCCCTTCATTTGTGATAATAAGGACCAGAATACCTATTTTGAAAGACTTTTGTGCTGTAATATATATGAGAATTAGACCTGTGTTTATAATATTAGTTTTTTCCCTTTTTAACCTTTTTTAAACCTCTTCTGATCTCCTTCATTTATACTAATGGAAATTATTGAATTAAGTGAACGTGTAAATTTAAACAAAAATCAAGTGGTCAGGAAGTTATAACAAAATAATGAAAATACAAGCCCATAAAAATATTAAAAGGAAATATAAGAGCAAAAAAATAGTTTTGGAAGAGCTGATTTTGAGACAATTTAAATTTTCTTTACAACATGAGAAATATTATTTTTCTTTACTCTTTTGCTGATGCTGAAAAACCTAGATAATTATATTTTTTTAAATTTTAGGGAAATACAGGATGAGCTTAAAATGCACATCATGAATTAATTACCACCATGATCAAGTATATATAATATGATGTGTGTCTGATATGGATAAAGATACTGGTGAATTCACAATCTTTATCTAGAAGTTATTCAACACCAAGAAAAAAAATAATCTTGTAAAGACAAAAGTAATTATAATTTTTTTTTCTTCTTTTACATTTTTTTTTTTTTTAAGACAGAGTCTTGCTTTGTTGCCCGGGCTAGAATGAGTGCCATGGTGTCAGCCTAGCTCACAGCAACCTCAAACTCCTGGGTTCAAGCGATCCTACTGCCTCAGCCTCCCAAGTAGCTGGGACTATAGGCATGTGCCACCATGCCCGGCTAATTTTTTCTGTATATATTTTTAGTTGGCCAGATAATTTCTTTCTATTTTTAGTAGAGACGGGGTCTCGCTCTTGCTCAGGCTGGTCTCGAACTCCTGACCTCGCGTGATCCACCCACCTCGGCCTCCCAGAGTGCTAGGATTACAGGCATGAGCCACCTCGCCCCGCCTTCTTTTAGATTTTTGTTGTGGAAATTTTAACATCAAAAGCAGATGACTGAGTACACATATATCAACCTATTTTTTTAAATAGAAAACTATTGCAATAAAAAAATGTAAAAAATTAACATTTGTGCCAAGGGTAAGTTAATTCCTTTGACTAATGAAAGACTAAATATTTTCATTTGTAAGAGACTTTGACAAGACTAGGCTATTTAACTAAAAATAGTAATTTCAGCACTTCATTCCTAGTGCTCACAGATTGTGAGGCTAATGCATGTGGTTATCACCGCCGTTAAAATAAATGAACCCAGAGTCATACAATTGATCTTCTTGAGGGGACATTAACTTGCTTTGAAGAGTGCTCTTAAGGAAGGTTTCACAAAGTGGTCTAAGCAGCTGCGACCAACAGTGATACACGCGTCGCCTCTGCAGGTGATCCCGTCCCCAGAGAGAACCCCTTCTGTGTCTTCATATTCCGCACACTGGTTAACATACAGACTCTGTTTTGTAATTACACTCTGCAGCTCAAGCTACGAAATCATGCTCTGTTGTTGTAGCTTCTTCAAGGAAGAACATTGATTTCTTAAAAGAAGGGATCCTATTTGATTCCCTCTATTGTCCTGTGCTGTACATGTAAAAATCGGTGTGTGCTGAATTTAATCATCTCTCATATTTGTGTTACATCTGATGGCCTTCAAAGCCCTTGTTTCAAAGCACATTATTTTATTTGATCCTCATATCAGCACTGAAGGGGGACATAGAATATATTTTTATCAAGTTCTTGTGGCCGAGAAAATGAAGCCTCAGAAAGGTTAATAGAGTGTAACCGAGGGCATGTGGAAAGCGCTGGTGGACCCAGAAGTCACGTCTGAGTTGTCTGATTCATTCTCCCACGTTGTTTTATACCAGGATAGCTCAGACAATAATGACCTGGGTACACACTGTTTATTTTAAATTATTAACCTTGTTAAAGGATTCATTATTAAAATAGCTTCCACAAAGTCACTAGATAGACATATCTAAAATTTAAATCTATGTTTACTTGCCTGCATTAAAAGCAACTCCCTGCTGTCTATAAGATAAAGTCCAAGTTTTTTTTGGCATGATCTACGAAGCACTCCTGGTTCTGAGTCTTATCGGCCTTTCTAACAAACTCTCTGCCCACCTTCTGCTTCTTACTCTGACCTCCAGCGGCAGAAAACCACTAACAAGGAACATCTATGCTCTGCCCGTGCTCCCATCCCTTGGGCCCCTCCGTCCCCAGCCAGCCTCCCACTGCACCTGGAATAATTCCAACTCATTTTTTTATGATTCTCTTCGCTGACTGTCTCCTTCAGTGAACCTTTCCTACGTCCCTAAAATTGGATTTGGTGCCCTTTTGCTAGACAGTACTGAGCATGAGCTAAATGTCTCATGCTCCCCTATGTTTCCTCGCAGCCAGTGCAGTCTGGGAGTCGTATGACTAGTTCCTGACAAAGAGCTGAGCAGAAGGGATGTGTGCTTAAGCCTAAGGACTTATTTTTTGATGCAAGTGTTGTACTGATGGCCCAGGATATTTGCCCAGAATCAAAGTGGACTAGCTTGAGTGAGGAATACGTTCCTGTGGCATTAACCACTGAGATTTTGTTATTTAAGGATAAGTCTGTGTGATCCTAAGAGTGCTGCTGTCATAAATAAATATATACTCCTGAAATAAGTGACACTGAAATAGTGGTTGGGCCAGGGATAAAGGAAAGTGATACGAAAGCTGGAAAAATGATATTATGCAGTGGTGAGACATTCGGTGAAACTCTTGCCTCTTAGTAAAACTCGGGATAACTTGGTAGGTCAACTGCAGGGCGAATGAGCTTCTAGATTGTGGGGACAAAAAAATAAACATAAGTGGCTTAATTCTCCCAGTTGAGAGTGGGGAGGGCATTTACTTTCGAAAACTTGTGAGTACTTTCTCCTCTCTTTGAAATGTATATAGTTCTTTTGAAAACCAAATAGCTCTTTCCTCAGCTTTAAGATCCTGAAATACCTTTCTCAGGGATCCAGGAACCATCTCTTTGACATGTAAACCTGGAGGGAGGCAGCATCCCTATCCCTTAGTTTCTGAGGGAGGGAGGGTGCTTAACTTCTAGGGCTACCTAGCTCCAACTTGCAAAATTATCTCTTGTCATAAAGATATGAGAAGTTTGTTTTTCCTCTGCATAAAGCCAATTAGCTAACACAGATGGTCACCCCAATTACCAGGATGAGCCATGTGTGACAAATGGTGCTGTCAAGTTCTCTTACTTGAGACCAGTTACTGTTTATCTTGGAAACATGTATGTAATGGGCTGTATCTGCTTGGCTACATAAAAGGGTGAGATTTGTCCTTCTGTCTTTGCAATGTCTTTTAGCAGATTGCCTGCAGTCCACACCACATTCTGGTTTAATAGCATTCAATAGTGAGAGTGTTTTATTTCTTTCCTACCTTCATAGAGAGAATTTCTGGGTTGGGGGAAGATTTTGTTTTTAATTTTATTTCCCCAACAACATCTAGAGAGTATATAACAAAACATTAATGGTGTTTGTTGACTGGCAAGGTACTGCAAAGAAAGAGGCTCTTAAGAAAGAAATTGAGAATTTGTAAGCAAAAAATGAAAGGGATTTGAAAAATTCAAAACCTTGCAAAATTGGAAGAGATAACTAGGTTGAGACACCAAAGAGTAGGAGATAAAATTAAGAAAGTCTTTAAAAGTAACAAAAGCAAGTTAAAACAGCCTCAAGGAAAAAAGCAGATGAAGTGTCTTATCTCCACATCTATTGCTAAAGCCTGTCAATTGATTAAGGTGTGTCAAGGTAACAGGCAGTTTAAGGGGATGGTGCCCATTCTACTCTATTAATTAGATAAAAATGACCCAGGGCAAAGAATTGATTTAGTGAGTCCTGCTCCTACTGGAACACTTTCCACATCAAAAGAGAGTTGCTGAAATAAACAGCCAATCTGAGAAGTATGTCCCCCAAAACAGTTTCCAAATAGTGGTTATTACCCTTGGTACATATGATCAACTGGAATTAAATATACAAGTAGTCTAGTAAAATTTTTGGCAAACTTTTATAGGGAAAAAAATCCGTAAATCAAAAATGTTTATGACTTTTTAAGACTCAATAACCTTTAGATCTCTAACATCACTTCTCAGGGCAGAAACTTGCAGCATCTCCAAGAGAACATTTTCCCAAAGTCCAGCTCATATACGGCCAAGGGGGACAATGATAAAGGACATTCTCCCAGGGGCAGAGGGCAGAGCCAAGCAAAACAGAGGATGAGCAAGTTCCTCCCAGAGGGCAGAGTGAGGGCCTATGAGGGATCCTCCTTGGCTCTTGGGGTATAAAGACCCTCAGGGTATCCAGGAAGCAGCGTTTGAGAACTCCCAACCCGGTGCCTGTTTGCTTCTTGTCTCCCCATCCTTCTCGACTGGGGGCATGTGCAGGGATGGGCTTCCTGTTCCTCTGAAACCACTGTTCATCCCGTGGGGTGGGTAGAGGCTGAAAAATGGGTTTGATCATTCTTTTGGAACCAAGAGAAGTCATAACTAGACCTGATGTAGACACTGCTACAAATCACCTGCAGACTCGGGACTTTGAGCTAGAATCAGTGGCTGGATGGATTTGTTTTGGGGTTATCTCCCTCAGGGAAAGACTGAGTGTGCAGGAAGAAGAGAGAAAAGGGGTCTTTGCAGAGGGGAAGAGATGACTGCGGCAGAGACAGTGATGCTTTCCAAGTATCTCACATACTCTCTGGCTTCCGCCCGCCCCCTCGCAGTTAGACGGCCGTGTGAGACAATACTCTGGACAATGGGGTATTAACGGGAGTAACATGCATCGTCTCTGTGCCAGACTACTTAAATGTTTTGTATTCGTCAGCTCAGCCTGTCATAAAACCACCACAGACTGGGTGGCTTAAACAACAGGAATCTATTTCTTCACAGTTGTGGAGGCTGCAGGTTTGAGATCAGGGTGCTGGCGAGGGCTCCTGCCAGGTGCAGATGGCCACCTTCTCCCCGTGTGTCACACGGCCTTTCCTTGGCATGCCGGGGGGAGAAGGGCACTGGGGGGGGAGATTTCTCTCTCATCCACTTCCTGTAAAGCCACCAATCCTGCTGGGTTAGGACCTCACCATTTTGACCTCATTTAACCTTAATTACCTCCAAAAGGCCCTACCTCCAACTGTTAGTCACACTGGGGGTTAGGGTGACAACCTACGGATCTTGGGGAGACACAATTCAGTCCATAACACATCCGTGGGAGAATTTTCCCATCCTCTTCTCCCGCTGAGGCAACCGAGGCGGTCTAGTATTAAGACGTCTGAGTCAGGACATTACAACAGCTTGGCTTTCTGGTGATTTGTCCCAGCCTGCGTAGGACACAGTTTAAGTGAGAAATAAACCTTTGTCGTGTTTAACCACAGAGATTTGGGGTTGACATTATTATTATTTTTTAAATTACATCGCACAACTTAACCTATTTTCCCAATGTCTAACCTTCCTGCGGTTTCTTTTATTACAATTCCTGCGTTACACTGTAATCATTCACTGATCTGTCTTCCAGCCACCCTACGAGTTCATTAAGGGCAGGGATTATGTGTTAGCCATTTTTATTTCTCTATTTCTTCTTGTCGTGTTTGACAGATGAATAAAAGCAGGCCAGAGAATAAATGGGGTTTTTGATATTACAAAAAGATTTAAATCATAATGTCTAATAGAGTTTTAATTAGATGGTATAGACTATGGTCCCCAACCCCCCGGCCACGGACTGGTGTTGGTCTGTGGCCTGTTGGCGGGGAGTGCACAGCAAGAGGTGAGCGAGCAAAGCCTCATCTGTATGTACAGCCGCTCCCCATCGCCCACATCACTGCCCGAGCTCCGCCTCCCCTCTTCCCCATCATGGAAAAACTGTCTTCCATGAAACTTGCCCGTTGCCAAAAAGGTTGGGGACTGCTGGACATAGGAAAGGCCCCTGTGAAAATTTGCATCAGGGATGTATGTATGTGATGTTAAAAAAATCACGGGTCTACATAAACCCTTCCTTTAATTCTAAAGAAATAATGGTGAGACAAAGCTTTTTAGGACCTTAGTGCTTTTTCTTCTTTCCCTGTGTCTAATTTGGTAAATGTCTTCCTATGATAATACTAGGACTAACTTTTCCCCTAGGACCAAGCATTAATTAAATGACTTAGAAATGGAGGCTCTGATCTTAGTTTTTGCTTGATTAACTTTAAAGTTCAATACATTTTTGTGGAATCCACACACATTTCAATGTGAATTGCTTTTCACTAATTGGTCCATCACTCTACAGGGATCACAATGACAGTTCTGGTCTTCCTCTTAGGCTTTTTAATTCTCCTTCAGAAAGTTCCTAAGCTTTGTTAATAGTCATTAAATCAAGGAATGATTTCTGGAATCAAGGGAATGAAATCAGTGGAGAGAGATGTGCAGTTCTCGTTTGATCCCCTCCCGAGATTGATGGAGGGCCACCGCTTCCACACCACGACTCTTGTCTCTCGTGAGACCACGCCCAGCTGGCTTCATTAGAACAATGCAACCATTCATTGATTAATTTGTTCATTCAACAGATACACATACTTATGCATTTTAGTATTCCTGAAATTGGGGTGTATTTTGTTACTATTTATGGCCTCTATTGAGTAGCATCATCCAATGGTGGCTGCCAGCTGGTGGTAGCGATGTAGCTGCTACTGCCTGTGTGCACACGCCCACATTTTCCTCACTTCAGTTAAAGTCATGTGCAATGTGGGTGCATCTCCTCTTGAGTTTAATTATATTCTAGTTTAATGAATTGCAACTCTACAACGTTTTAGTTAAGAAACATTCTAGGACCATTTGAGAAGGGAACATGAGTCCTGCTTGCTGTCTAAAAACCTACTATAGACTCCTGGTAGATGGGACCAAACAGCATAACGCTTGCAGGGTAGGTATCAATAGTTCAGAAGAACATCTTAGATTCACAGCAGTATACTCTTTTGTGAAGAAATGTGTGCCACTACACTCTCAACAGCAAATAAAATAGTAATTTGTGGAAAAATAATCCAGGGCATTGATAACTCCCGTTTGAACCCTGTATGTGAGGATGTTTTAGAAATTCCTTAGCTAACCTTAGACCTTATACCTTCTATAATATAATTTATAGGTATTATGTATTTACCGTATTATATAGTATATATTTTTTCATGCTTTTGTATCATATTTAAGAACTCTCTGCTTTATCTTTCCTTTTAACTACATGGTCATGCATTAGAGAAAAGAGGTTTTCTCTTTGTATCCCTGACCAAGAAATGTTTAAGGATAAGTCAAGCCTACCTACCACATCCCAGAATCCTTGATCATATAATATGTATTAACAGCATTTGCTCCCATTAACCGTCTTTCCATAGGAACTCTATTGCAATATTTAAGTATTACTTTACATTTCCAGTTGTTAAAAATCTGTAACCAGATTTTCCCCAGGCTTCTAAATAGAGGCAATATTATCAAAGTTAGTGAGGCATGTATTTTAAATAGGAATTTTGTAATATTAAGCATTGTGCTGAATATTGGTGATTAGTTTTTGAACAATAATTTTATAAGATAAGAGTTTAGGGCTCACTTGAATTTTCTCATGCAGGTGTTTGAGCTCATCTTGGTTTCTGCTTACAATATTTATGAGGTAATATGAAGTGAAAATGCCATATCAGCCGTTTAAAAAGTAGTTTTGTCTTTCACAGGATAAAATTATACATAATCATGAATTCTATGACTTTCTCTGCAGATCTAGTATCTTTTGTGATTTTTTTTGAGAAAATAAGCTTGTATGGCAAATTGGTTGTTCTTTACTCTTAAAATGCAAAGTTATGATCATTGTGATAAAAAAGCAATTGCTCTGAGCTAATATGACACTAATTCATCTCCCAAGGCCATGTTCTGCTAAGGACGATTCCACTGACAGCTGCCTGGTCCGTATTCTCCTCTGTCCTTGCACTGGGTATGTGCTCCCTGAGACTTACGGCATATCATTATACCAAACTGAAGTACATTCCTCCAGAATAAATTAGCTAGACCCATTCCTACTATTCATTACTATAATTTAATGATACACTAGAATTTAACAGTGCATTTAAAAAAGTCTGTCAGTGAGAAAAGAGTATTTTGACATATCCAATTGTATTACTTTTCAGTGCACATAAGAATATAAATAAATGGCTAAATTTTATACCAAATGATATGCCTTGTGCAATGAGCTAGTAAAATAAAACCAGGAAAGTATAGAATTTTGGCTTGGTTTGCTAGGATGACTGGCCGTGCTTCACCACCAATCTGTCCTCTAAATCATCCCCAATCTCATCACCAGTCCCACTACCAGTTCAGACCCAGTGAACAAAGTGTCTCCCTTTTATTTTTGTGGATCAAGCATGGAAGACACCTTCTGGCCTTTGCTCAATTTAACAAGAGTGAGATCATATGGAATTTACAAGATAGATGCACAAAATTATGGTTACTATCTCAATCATTAAAAAGCAAAGGACACCAAAAATTCAGAGCAGGAAAAAAAACCAAATGTACTCTGTACAAAAGGACAAATCTTCAATTTCAAAGACAAAGAAACAAAGGAGAAAATAAATAAAAAAAATAAGGAGATACCAAATTTCTCTATCAAAATAGAAAGATCTTAAAAAATTATGTGGGTAGGTGTAAATGGAGTGAAAATTCTGAATAATATAAACAAGAAAGAAAACTACTGGCTATTGACAATCTTGAGTAGAAACCTATTGAAATCATGGAATAGACAAGATAGTTAAATTGTTCTACATTGAAAACAAATAGTTGTACCCAGGAGAAAGATCTAGGAGAGGGGATCCTGGAGGTGGTGTTGTTTAGTGCTGAAGAAAACAAACAAACACACCCATGCAGTTCCTTTATGTACATTAAATTAACTTTTAAGGCCATTAAAAATGTAGCATAGATTTCAGGTCAGAGAATCTCTAAAAGATATCAACCCATTTTTATAAAATCATATAATTTTTAAAATAGTGTACATGCCTAAAAATATTCATTTTCTTACGAGAATTTTTATTTACCAATAGTTCCCCGAGTGTGATTGCTATTCCACACTCAATACCTAGGCAGGCAGAAATAGTTGAACAAGCTCATAGCTGCTAAGTAAACAGGATCCAAGGCTCTTCAGAGAAATCAAAGTGGTAGAGACTTCAATATCACCTCAGTGCAAGAAGGCTCCAGACTGGTAAAATTACTCCCGCTCAGGGTTCTTTTTTTTTTTTTTTTTGGCTCCTTAAAAATTTTAAGAGACATATGACCTACCCTCGATGGATATTATTAGAATCTGACCTTGAATAAATATTTAATGGTTTTGTAAGAAGAAAGTTATAAACTTAAAATTGTTATATCAGATGCAGTGAAATCTTACTCTAATTACCTTATAAGACCATGAATTCATCTTAAGAATGTGATAAATCATGTCCTTTGTGTGAAATGAATGCACATG
This sequence comes from Lemur catta, assembly GCF_020740605.2. Lineage (NCBI taxonomy): Eukaryota > Metazoa > Chordata > Mammalia > Primates > Lemuridae > Lemur > Lemur catta. The sequence continues at coordinate 49,651,733 of NC_059143.1, read as the reverse complement.
TCTTTCTTATATAGAATCCCTAAACCTGAGTCTTGGGTGTGTGACAAGGATATCACAAAGGGGTCATAACCCAAAGACATGGATTCGGTGAGTCGTAGCTCGTGTCTAAATCCATGTCTGTGAATAGTGAGTGTGCAGCCAGCATGCATTTCAGGCAGTTATGCCTTCCAACTAAACACAGTGATTGAGAAACAAACATACTTGCCTTAAAAACAAAATTTAAATCATTCTTTGTGAAATTTTTTTTCAGCAATTAATAGTACTGTTTATTTAAAACATGCACAGGAAAAATGGCTCTGAATTATCATACATTAATCATTTTAGCTAATGTAAGAGACTGAAATTATTTTGAATGGAGTAATTAACATGCCATAAAATTAACACAATTCTATTTAGATTATCAACAAGAACCTGAAGAAAGTATGTATTTGGTAACTTCTACCCTTTATAAAAGCTATGGTCACCCCGGGCAATGGGTGGACAGACCCTTTCCCTCAGGGGTCTGCCTAATACACACCTCTGCACTTGGTCGCTTACCTTCCTGACTCAAACGTGAACCATGTCGAGTCCCGACCGTATCTCCTCAATGAGCTGAGAGGCCACATCACCAGTTTGACCTTGGCATTGTGGATATCCCAGAGATAGATATTCTCGTGAGTGATCTGCATTGTGCATTCACCATAAATATCCAGATTTGGTGTAGGCATAAGATACACATTGAATCGTTCTGCAAAGAAACAAAGAATGGAGAAAATTACGTGAAAACAGTATTGTCTATGGCAATACTGTATCAATTTGTATATCTAAAGAATTCAGAAAGCATTATCACGTCCCTTAGTGATACTGGTAACCATTGCACAACACTACCTGTTTCCATTTTGTGTATGAGAAGAGGAGTTGATTGAAGTATTTTTAATTATTAGTTCATTCACTCACTCATTCTATAACTTTTCATTGCATGCATTCTCTATGGTGAGGAATAAGTAGTTAAATTGTACAATGGGAAAATAAGGGCAAATGCTAAGTGGAGTTTCTGCCCAAATTGTGCTTACTGTCTGCCTTTTCACACAGTCTAAGTGGGTATCACAGATACAATTCCTGTGAGGGATGGCTTCTTTACTCTAAGCCAGACCTTACTCAGTTTCACCTTTGTGACATGATGTATTTAATGTGCACTCAGACTGACTCACTCACTATTTAAGCACGGCAAAGATAATTTAGTTTATATCTCAAAACAAATTGTAATCATGGTCAAATTCAGCATATGATAATTGCAGATATTCATTACTGCCTCTTGCAGAACTCAAGACATTAGTAAGCAAAATGAAAATACATAAATCCTTCTTGTTGTACTTTAGAACTCTCCAGTCTTAACTTTTGGTGTTATTTCTTGCAATCCTTGAAAGAAATTATCCTAAGAAATATTATTTTCAATTTTCAAATATTCAAAATCCATTGTCCCCTAATAGATTTCAGATTCAATTAAAAAGTAAGCTAATTTAATCCAGCAGAAAACTAGATATGTAGAGATGAGGCAGCACATCAAGTTACCTTCCCATACTTCACTGAATTCCATTATAATGAGGAAGGAATCTTTCTGCCTTTGCTATGAATAAATTATTTTATTCCCTTAGTAGCATACAATATGTTTTACTAAAATTTGGTAAGGTTCTTACTAGAAAGACCATTTCAAACTGGAGTGGTTAAAATTGGCTCCATTAAACGATATTTAAAAATGCTTACCTTTGTGAAACAATTTCATCAGGCAGGCATTTTAAATCACTGTCTAATAATGCCACTTTTAAAATTTAAGAACCTACATTTGGTTTTTATTGCCTAGAGTACTGGTTTTCAGACGTTAGTGTGCATCAAAACTACCTGGATGACTTGTTTAAAAACAGATTGCTAAGCCTCCTCCACCTGTAGGTCTGGGTTGGAACCAGATAATTTACATTTCTACTTACTGCCAGGGGGTGTTGACACTGCTGCTCTGGGAACCACACTTTGAGAACTGTTGATTTGTGAAATTTTAAAATATTGCCAGGAAAGTAGCAATGTTAGAGAAAGCATGAGGAATGCTTTTGAAAAGTGATGCCATGCTCCAGTAGAACAAACCAGCACATATTTTTTTCAAAATTATTCTCTAATATCTGGGGCTCCAGTGCAGTGACAACAAGAAAGTTCCATTTTATACTCTTTATTTAACAATTGTTACATATAAATTCAAAACATGAAATTATAGTAAGAATACAAAACTAATAAACGGTTTACTAAATGTTACCTGGACAAAAGACCAGAGATACTGGTCTAATATTAAGTATTGTTGAGTAAGTCCTCAAGAATCTGGTATTAGAAAAAGTGAGCATATGCTTGGGATTTATTACTGAGTATTTTTCCCAGTTTTGAATCTAGGTTCACCCCCATTGTTTGATACAATCTGTTTTGTTTTTTAATGGTTATATGAAATACTAAGGGAATTAAATAGAGCCAGATATTACACAGAAGATAATGAGACATTTCAAGATCATTGTGTTTTTTATATTCTTATCTCCAAAATTTCTCTAATACAGGGATATTGCAGTGGTCAGTATTTAATTCCAGCAGCTTTAGAAGCTGAGCCTCACTGAGAAAGCAGGTGTTTGCACATTGAGATACATCTTGAGATCTGTATGATGCAATTAAACCACTAGTGAAACAAATCATGATTTGTGCTTGCCAAAATTTGTGGGACTCTTCAGAAATTGTGACTTCATCTTCACCACAGAACTGAAATTCATCAGAGTTTAGTTTACTATAAAGTGGCAATAGTAATAAATTTAGTTGCCAGGTGCCATCTGCTCGATGTACCTGGCTACTGTGAATTGGAACACTTATGTTTCTTTAATCAATCAGCAGCACTTAGAAAAAAAACTCTAGCATCTTTTTAATCTTCCAGCAGTTTTTCTTTACAAAAATTGTTGCATGCATTTTATCTGCATTTCCAAGTAAATCATGTTCATTGAAGTAAATACGGAAAGTTGTTTTAAAAAATTAAAATTCAACTGTTCTTATACCTTACAGAGATAATCCTTGCTACAGTGTATCTTAATATACAAACATACTGACACATAATTGTTATTATACTGAAAGTATTTAACCTTGTATATTGCACTTGTAGTATAAGTATTTTCAAATGCTGTCAAATATTTGTAGGAGGTAAAATTTTTAATGAATGCATAACATTACACCATATAGCTATATTATAATTTACATAATAATCTATTTGATGAATATTAAAGATAAGCTCATATTAATCTAATATAAATTAACCTACACTAAAATAACCAACTTTCAGCTCAGTTTGCTAAATGATTCACTCCTTTTATATTGGTTCACAGGGTTTACTGTACTTAATTCTTTTCTTGTATATAACTTTTAGATAGTTTTTAGTATCTTTGATTATTAACTTACATTGGGTACTAAAATCCAAATCATTAGAGCAAATACTATAAATTCTTTTAAGAATCATAGGTTGCCAAATTTCCTTCCAGAAGTTCCTTACCTGTAAACATTCCAAATATCTACATATAGTCATTTATATAAATGTCTTTTGCCAGCTTTATAAAAAATTAGTTCTACTGTGTCTCCTGCTGATGGTGAGAATTTATACCATGTTTATGACAAATACTTCATCTCAGATTTTCATTAATTTTGTTCACATGATTTATTTAAGTTCAGAAAGTAGAAAATAGTTTTATTTTCTTTAATTTTGTAATAAGTCCTTCATTATTGAAAGATTGCACTATATTGTGACATACACTGAAATGCTCACATCTTATGTATAATGTTCTTTCAGTTTTGACAGATGCACATCAAGATGCACAACACTGCAGTCACCCCAGAAAGTTCTCTTATGACACTTTTTGTTGCCCATACCCTCAGAAGCAAACACCGATCTGATTTCTGACACAGTAGGTTATTTTTGCTTATTCTAGAAGGCTCTTATGAAGTGAGGGGGAGCCCACATCAGCACATCACTAGTTTATTCCATCTGTAGCTTTCCTTTTTTACTTTTTGTTTCCTTTTAAATTTTTGATGGTGCTTTTGCTTTTTTGATGAGCATAAGTTTGAATTTTGGTGAAGTTCAACTTATTTCTTTTTATAGTTTGCACTTTTAGTGTTTTATATAAGAACTCTTTGTGTATCTTTAAGTTGCATCCATCTGAAATTGATGTTTGAATGTGGTATGAGTATGGGTCCAGGGTTATTGTTTACTACACAGACATCAGTCATTCTAGAACAGTTTATTTTCAGAAGTTTTACTTTTTTCATTGAAATGACTAATAAGCATGTAAAAAAAGAGCTTTGTCCTTGTCAAAAATTATCCATCCATATACGTGTGGATCTATTTCTTCTCTTTATTCTGTTCCGTTGATCTCTGCGTCTTTCCTTTGTCTTGATGCTGCCACATATGGTAGGTCCTGACACTGGGAAGCATACCCATTCCAACTCGGTTCTTCCTTCTCAAGATTGTTTAGCTAGTGTTGGTCTTTTGCCTTCCAAATTCATTTATAATTACCATATCAATCTCTAGAAAAAAAGGTCTGGCTTCTGAGACTTTTATTGGAATTATGTTGAATCTACAGATTAATTTGGGAAGAATTGCTATCTTGACAATATTGAGTCTTCCCATCGAGAACATGGTTTATCATTCCATTTATTGAGATCTCTTTTAATTGCTCTCAGCAATATTTAGTTTTCCATGTAGAGGTCTGGTGCAGCCTTTGCCGATTTATCCCTCAGTATGTGATGGTTTTTTGTGGTTTTGTAAATGGCATTTTATTTTATTTTAAAATATTTATTTGCTTATTTATTTAGAAATGGGGATCTCACTCTGTTGCGCAGGCTGGAGTGCAGTGGTGAAAATGTTAGCTCACTACAGCCTTGAACTCCAGGATCAAGCAATACTCCTGCCTCAGCCTTCTGAGTAGCTAGGACTACAGGTGTGTGCCACCACACCTGGCTAAATTTTGTACTTTTTGTAGAGACAGGTCTCACTCTGTTGCTCAGGCTGGTCTTGAATTTCTGGCCTCAAGCAGTCCTCCCACCTTGGCCTCCCAGTGTTGGGATTACAGGCATGAGCCAGCGCGCCCAGCCTGTAAATGGTATTTGAATATTTAATTTTGTAATTGTTCATCACATAAATATAAAAATATAAACATATATAAATTTTTGAATATCAACTTTGTATCCTGCACAATCACTGAATTAATCTGTTAGTGGTAGTAGCTCTCTGATATGATTTTTAGGGTTTTCTGGGTGTACAAGCTAGATTATACTTCTTTACCAATTTCTATGATTTACTTTATTTTCTTGTCATCTCACAGAAGAGGACCTTCAACAAAATGTTGACTAGAAATGGAGAGGATACTCTGTCTTATTTCCAATCTTGTGGGGAAAGCATCTAATATTTTACCCTCAACAGTGATCTTTTCTGAAGTTTTTTCATTGATATTCTTCATCAGTTTGAGAAAGTCTCCTATTTCTGTATCAGTTATCTGTTCAGGTATACTTTTCATTATAAGTATAATGAGTCCAAGGTCTTCAAAAGACACAAGGCCATGAAGGTTAGAAAATCTGAAATTTAAAAATAATTGTCATTACATTGTTTCCAATTTTGAATATCATATACATTATTGATAAATGGATATAGCCTTATATACAAGTTTAAATGCTGCCGGACATAGTGGTTCTAGAAACTACCTTTGTATTTAAAGGGAAACTCTTTTTCCATCCTTTTATTTTCAGTCTATTTGTGTCTTTATAGGTGAAGTGTGTTTCTTGCAGACAACATATAGTTGGCTCTTGTTTTTTAAATCCATTCAGCCACTCTGTGTCTCTTGATTGGAGAGTTTAGTCCATTCAGATTCAATGTTACTATTGCTAGGTAAGGACTTACGGCTGCCATGTTGTTAGTTGATTTCTGGTTGTTTTGTGGTCCTCGCTCTTCCTTTCTGCTTCCTTTGTTAAAAGTGATTTTCTCTGGTTACTGTGTTTTGATTTCTTGCTTTTTCTATTTTGTGTGTCTGTTGTAGGTTTTTTGATTTGAGGTTACCATGAGGCTTGCAGAAAACATTTTATAACCAATTATTTTAGACAAATACAACTGTTCTTATAAACAAACAAACAAGCAAAGAGAAATCTAACAGAAATCCTACCATTTAACTCTATTTCCTCCCACACTTTTTTACTTTTTGTTGTTTCCATCCATATCTTTTTATACTGTCTATCTCTCAGAAAGTTGTAGTTATTTCTGATAGGTTTGTCTTTTAGTTTTTCTACTCAAGATGTAAGTGGTTTATACACCATAATTATAGCAATAGAGTATTCTGTATTTGTGTGCTTTCTGTTACCAGTGAGTTGTATACCTTCAGGTGATTTCTTATTTTTCATTAATGTCCTTTGATTTCATATTGAAGAACTCTTTTTAGCATTTCTTCTAGGACAGGTCTGGTGTTGATGAAATCCCTCAGCTTTTGTTTGTATGGGAAAGGCATTATTTCTATTTTGTATGAGTCCTGTTTCCTTTGTTCTCTTTTAATTATTTTTCATCCAGTGAACTTTAGAGGTGTAAATGACATGTTAGAGTTCATTTTCAAAAACTATAAGAGATAATGCTTAGATTTTTCTCTTATAGCAGATGGGAAATTTAGAACATTTCCATTCATTTGCCCCAGATCATTTTGGAGAAATTGGGGGAAAATCCTTAAATTAGAAAGAACTTTGTTGTTACTGTTGCCATTGTTTTGTCATTAACTGGTCATTTTCCACAAGTAGCGTTCTGCTAATATTGGCTTTAACTATTAATGGACATCAAGAGTTTCAGATTTGCATGATAGAGAAAGTTTATTTGGAAGAATAAAATAATTAAAAAAAGAGAAAAGGACAGGCTACTTTAATTAGAATTAATCATATCTATACCACAGTATTTTCCTTTTGTTTTTATTTTAGCATATATTTTGTTATGCCTCAGATGGTAAATTGTATCATTTTTTTCTCAATTCTTCAGTTCCTCTCCCTATTAGGTTATACATTCTAACCCCTGTCATGGCCTCACAGGTGGGGTGTACTTCTGCTTCTTGACTTTGGACTTGGCCAATGGAATGTTAGTGGACATGAAATATGCAGAGGCTTAAATTGTGCTGCAAATTTGAGCTTGCTTTCTTGCATTACTGTTATTTTTTGTTTTGAGAATGTTCTTTGGGTAACTGCAAGTGTAAGGAAGATGAGAGACACATGGGACAGACATGGGCACCATTTGCAGCTCAGAGCCAATCTCAGCAGAACCCAGTCTAAATCAGCCAAATGTTAGCCATTCCACCTATGCACGAACAACAAAGACATGGTTGTAAGTCTATGCTATTGAGATTTTTTAGTTAACTGGGAACACAGCACTATTTTATAAAACATTGATTGATATACCTTGGTTATAGGTTTGTCTCCTTTACAACTTTGTGAGCTTCTTAAAAGTAATAACCGCACTTTGTTCAATTCTATATTTCCTCAGTGTAGTTCCTGCATATCATAGATCCTCCAAAATGTTTGATGGGTAAATAATGATGAGTGAATGACATTAAAGGGTCTCTGAGCTGAATGTAGGGAGCATTTTTATGATGGCAAGCCAGGTAAATAATTTAGAAACAGCACTGGGATATTGCTTTGGTTTTGAGAAAAGTTACACATGTTTTTGGGCTAAAAGTAGGAATTTATGATGATTCTAGCCCACTCATAAGCAGAGCCACTGGGTCCTGGACAAAATCAAACCCTTCAATCTGACTCTGAATTAACCAGATGGCAAAGTCTGAGGTTCCTTTTCCATTTTTTTTCTGTTCCAGATGGAGATCTCTTGTATCAATAACAGATTGGACATATCCTCTTTGTTCCCTTCCAACTGCAATTGCAGGAATTTCCTACATGTGAGTTACTTCTTGGTTATGATATTAACTTTTGCTATTAATGATTAATAAGCAACATTTGTTTTCTAGAATTGCTGTTATGGGTTGTGAATCCTTTGTAAATAATCATGACTATAATACCATACATTAATATTTTCTAAGGCCAGTGTAGGCTACCTTAAATACTACTGAAATACCTGGAGATCTTGGAAATTATAAGAATTTAAAGTTTGAAATGTCTACCTAATGTGCCTTTCTTGTGGCAGTGTCATCTGAACTTTAAGAATAGTTTTTCCTGTGTGTGTATATGAGCTTGTGTTCATGTAACTTTCCCTGATACCATGTAGGATTCTAAGTTGATATGAAAACAGCTGACAGCACTAGATAAAAATAATTATAGCAAAGAATTAATCAATAACCACTTTTATCTCAGCAACACACATTATCTTTCACCTTTAAAAATTATTTGCGTAAATATCTATTCCTTGCTAGTCTCAGAGAAAATAAGACCACGCTGTCTGAAGAGTTAGGAAAACAGGAGAGGAGAAGTAGCAATTTTGAATGTCAAAAAATGTTGTGGTCAAGATTGAGCAAGTGTAACTTTTTTAAATGATAATACCACAAGATCATCACAAGCCACATTAATGTAATTTATGACATTGATTCTGGACACACATGAATCTTATCTCTTAGCAGAAAAAGTTCAAACTAAATCCAAGCATATGATTGACAAAATAATAAAATAATGTTTCTTATGAAGAATATATTATATTATTTAATACTAAAATATCTTAAGGAAAAAACTGAATCTATAATGACATATCTTTCATAAAGGATTTATTCCATCTGTACATATTAATGACTTCAAACATGTATTAGAAAGTTGATGATCTTGTTTATTTTTAAAGGTGTTATGCTTGAAGAGTCTGGAATAGAGAGTGAATGTCAATGAAATGACAGCTTTAAAAGTCAATGCCACTTTTGAAGACTTTAACTAGCTAGCTAAAACAATGAGTGCTTTCCCTACACATTTTAAGTAAAATAAGCGGCTATACTGTCTAGGGAGGAGGTGTGGGCTCCACAGCAATGATCAGTCCTGGAGGAGAGAAGAGTCCACACTGGCCAACGAGTCTCAACCATGAAGTTTTGTTTTCTTTATTTGTACTTGTGTGTGTGTGTATTTTTTTTTTAAAGAAACCTTGTGCTTTTTATGTAGCTTTGACATTTAATTCCCTGTTTGGCCTATCCTAAAAAATCCATATTAAAAATTCTCCATTATATTATAGACAAATTACATTGACATTATTATCAAATTAAAAATACAGTTATAATAAACAAGGAAGTACAATATCCATTTGGATGGAAAACATGTTTAACTCCAAATCCTTCAAGTGAAAAGTGTAGAGTCCATACTAAAAAAAGACATGACATTTCTACCCACAAGCTTAATTTATTCACTTTTTTCATATTTTCTTTATGAAGTACTTGACAAATCCTTATTGGTAAGAGTTTTTTCCTTTTTTCCCTAAACTGTGGATGAACAGCGTGTACTTGTAGTGGCATGATTATCCATGCTCTGTGCTTAGCACGGCTCTCAGAAAACACATCAGAGATGGAAATCTGAGAGCGTGAGGAGAGGAACTGGAATATAAAACGGAAGCTGGAAAAAGAGCTACAGAAACGCTTTGTGACTTTCTAAAAAGTCGAATGGGAGCACTGTTTGTTACCTACATACGTTCGTAATCAATAAGCTGGAAAAAAACTTGTTTTTTCATTTTAGCAACAAACCGAAACTAGTGCTTTAATGGGTTATGAAAAGATAGCAATGGTTGTTAACAACATTGTTATCAGGAATAACAAGGTTATAACCATCACATGCTATCACAGTGCACTTTTACCTACGCTATCTAATTTATCATCTAAGATAATTCCAGAATTTCTTTCTAATCAATAGCATCAAGTTTCACCAATGTCCCTCAGCCTTTCCAAACACAGATCATCAAAAACTAGCAACATTGAAAAGTTTCTATTTTCACATTATTAGATCATCTGGCGGCGATAATTATTTTACAAAATAGAGTGAAATGAGCTCACAATCAACTAATATGGACACACTGAATAATAAACACATTATTATTTCATATTTAGAGGTGCTGTCAAGAACATGCACCATAAAGTGTTAAGAGACATGAACAATGCCTGTTAAATTGGAGAACAGTGTAGTAAGTAAATAATATTATTTATATAAACCTCAATTTTGTGCAGCTCTGAGATTTTATCCACTATAATTTCCTCCTTGTAGTATTAGCCAGATGCCCTAAAAGCTATTGATAACCTGATAAGCCAAATTTGTTAATATGAACTCTACATCTATAACAACTCTCAAAGAAGAAAATGGAATGATATCATACATTCAAAAGGCTTATATCCAATGAGTTAACCTACTCCTTTATTTGCATAAATGGCAATGTCACAGGCAAGCAGCCAGGAAGCCCTTGGATGTACCCAGGCATTTTCTGTAGTTACCACACCATCTTAAGAAAGTTCCTTAATAACCTGGATTGATCAGTTTATTTCCTTTTTAAAAAAATGATTTGTCTGAAATATTCCTGAGATCCTTTCCAGTTCTGAAGTTCGACAACTGTTAGTGTGCTTTAAAGTGACGGAAAGCAAGCTCACGCTCACCGTTCTGTTCCCGCTGCACTCCGGCCGCCAGCAGGTCGGGCTCCCCGAGGCTGATGTCGTTGAGCCGGGTCCCCAGACACTCCATGCAGAGGTGCTTGCACCACTCCTCGGCCTCCAGCTCTGCAAATAACCACACGTCATCACAGTCAGGCAATACTCCCTAGGAATGGAGAAGCAGCAGTGCTCCCTGAACCACGTTCCCAGGTAAGTGGTAAGAGTTAAAAATCTGCCTTAAAACAACAATAACAACAAAATACTACAGTTAGGAAGTGAAAAAAAAGTCCCTAAAATTATTTCCCATTGTTTGCCACATATTTTCAAGTGTATTTAAGTTATTCTATGCTACTTTACCTTATTTACACATCATAGTCTGAGATTTGCTTCTTATCTAATATATTTTAGATTGATTTTATTTTTGAAGAAAAATTGCATAGAAACATAAATTAGCCAGGTTTAGTTATTCCACAATGTATATATACTTCAGAAGCATCATGTTGTACATAGTAAATACATACCATTTTATCTGTCAATGTAAAAAAATAGAATAAATATAAAATGAATAATTAAAAATGTCAGATTAGGTTAAGAAAATGAATGTTTTCCTGAATGTTACTGAGATTTGCATGGGTTACAAGAGTTGAAGTTCCGATCCCCAAGCCACTCTGAATTGCAATGGATCATACATAGATCAGCTCAAGAATGTGATAGTTTTTTTTGTAAACATCAAAAAGTGGGCTATCCTTACCTTAAAAAGTTTGGGGTGGGTCTTAAAAGTATTTTTCCTCTTTGGAAAATTCCAATTACCTAAGACATTGATTAGATCCTTATTCCTTTTATTATGATTACTTCCCAACTTTTTTAAATTTACAAGTTTTTAAAACTTTCACAGGCTTTCATAAACATAAATGAATTTGACTCTAATATATGCCCTGCATGAATGAGGCGGCTAAAGGTTAGAGTTGTATCTCTGTCCCAGTATCTTATCAGTGGTCAGGACCAAAACAGAATTAGAAGCCAGGTCTTCTAGTTATTTTACTATGCAGAGTTTTGAAAAAGGGTTTTATATTTTAAAAGGTTTTATATTTTAGGCCAAGCTCCATTATCACTATACAGAAATTAGATAAGAACTTTCCATTGACACCTGCCCAGAGAACTTTCTGACTTTTCCATGTAGCATAAATCTGCATTGGAGCAGTTTAATATATTAACAGATTCCCTGCAAATCTCTTCTTGCTCTCCGTGGATGACATTCCAACCTTTGCCTTGGCATTTTAAACTCCCCATAAAAAGTTATCTGTGACAGGTTTTCTCAACTCCTGGGATTTGAATACCAACAGCTCTCCTTGCTGGTCAACACCATCAAGTCCGGGTAATATTTTCTTCCTGAGCTTAGGCATGCTGCTTTAGCAGCAAAAATTGGTTTCGTCAACAAGATGTCAAGGCAGATTTGTCATTTGCTTTTACAATTGTCAAGACCACAACAATACTGTTAGAAAATAAAGAAAAAAAGAACATGTAGCACCCCGGCCCCCCCCAACCCAGGGTACTATTCTAATAAAAATAATCGTTCAGATGTTCCAATCATGAAAAGCATTTTGTTTACAAAGGGTACAGTTTACTTATTTCAGGGACCACCCCCTCAGTGGTGCGGGCCACACCTGCAACCCAAGCCCAGGATCAGGTAGAGTCTCTGGCTCCCTTGCTTACGTGGAGTCAGAGGCCTGGGATTGGCCGCCTGAGCATTTCCTTAGGAACCAATAAAATAATCCTTTCCAACCACAAGGCTTCTAATCTAATAAATGCACAGTGGCTGAGGCTCATGGCTTTCTCAAAAACAAAATAATAATAAAATTCAAAAACCAAAAAAAAAAACTTTTTTCTTTTAGGAAGAAAATGCTAGCCTTTATAGAAAAATTTTACAGCAGCAATATTGAAAATGATTTTCATTAGATTATAAATTTTAACTTATGAAATTTATAAAAATTTTGAAAGCTTTTCTAACAACAAACCAACATCTTCTAGGTTAAGCCAATTTACATGAGATGTATCAAGAAATCCTTGAAATTTCTACTAAGGGAGACAATATGATTGTATTTTATCTTTTTAATTTTTAATATTTTGAATTTTTCACAGGACTCCACAATTTAAAATCATAAGTAATATCACATGTAATTAACATCTTCTCTGCATAATTCTACCTAATAGTATTTCCAGTTCTCTATAGATAGAGATGAGAGTATCTAATATGCTATTTAGGGGTAAAAATAAGAATGTTAAATATGCCAAAGCACGTTGGTGCCAGTGTTCTCTTTAAGTAATAAGTCAGTGCACTCTCAGACATTCAGTATATCACTCAGTCCTTCTTTGTATTAACTCTTCTGTCCTAGGACTTAATGAGACAGAGAAAGCAATCACACGGTCAAAGGCTTCTATGAAACTGGAGCCCACGCTCTCAGGTAGAACTAAACGCGGAATTTCTGCAAGGCCAGAAGCCAGGGAGATCTCGCGTCACTGCAACGGGAGGTATTCCTGGGCCTCCACCTGCAGGTAAGGATGTCTTTTGCAGCCAGTCTTAAGAATCCCAGCGCTTCAGCATTTAGTAGTGGAGTAACATATAAGAATAGAAGTTATCAAGAGTCACAAAAACAGAGTACATATACTCACACTAAAGACTGAATTGTAAACTATTTCAGAGAGAGAGAGAAAATGAGATCCCTGTAATTCAGATACCATCAAGGACTCATTCCTTTTTTTCTTTTTTTAAACAGACATTTATTGTGAACTCATTATATACCAGACACTGTGCTAGGAGGTTGTATGAAAAACATACTCTTTCTGCTCTCATTGGTCTTAGAGCCTGGTGGGATGAGCCAGTGAGTTTGGTGTGTGGTGCTCTGCAAGGCTGCTGGCCTAGCGGGGCAGGAGCCGAGGAACTGTGACAGAGGCTCAGCAGAGTGAAGGTATCAGAACAGGAACCTGCAGGACGAGCAGGAAGAAAGATGATGTGTGTGTGTGTGGAGGGAGGTGAGTGAGTGAGCATGTACATCAGCATGTGGGAGCATGTGTGTATGAGCGTGCATGTGTGTGTCAGTGTGCTTGTGAGTGTGCGTATGTCTGTGTGTTTGAGTCTGGGAGGACAGAGGAAGATGACTAGGGGCAGAGATGGAAACGCATTTGCAGGACAGCAGGAGTGACCTCCGGTAACAGCTAGGGACAGCTCTGAGTTGAAGCAGAAGAATGTGAAAGACAGCAGTGGGCCTATTCTCTTCATGATTTTCTAGTGTATTTGGTTCAATTAAATCAGTCCTAAACTTTCATCTCAAAAGCATTAACCTTTGTAGTCTGTACACTTGATCTAACAGTTTTGCTGCAGATGAGTTGAATTCATTTGAGTATTATGCAAAGCTTTGGTTTTATAAAGGTTTTATGGAGCTGTTTTTGATAGTCACCTTTCAAATATTACAATTACGCTTTTCAGTTCTAGCTTAAGGAAGCTCTATGTATTGAAATCGTTTAATGTTTTATTGTATGTTAATGTTTTTGTCCTATCATTATTTAACTAGTGTTTTCCTCTGAATTATGTTTTATTTTGCACCTTCGTTTTGTCTTTTACAGAACTGAGATTAAATACAAATGCAATAATCAGAACTCATTGCATTTTAAATATTTATTTTCTCATAGACTCAGTGCCTTTTGTCATTTGTTTTATCTTTCAAACTTTTCAGTCTATACCGAGTGTGGAAATAATTAAATTTCCTTATGAAGGAATAAAGACATTAAAATGTTATGTAAAGTTTTTTGTTTTTCTCTGTATGATGGAAGTGCTTTTTCATTAACATGCCTTTTTCACACAGCTTGCAGCTATGTCCAATTCTTAATTTAGGTAAATAACTTTTTCTATAGAACAGAAATCCACATAATATTTTAATTATACACAAAATTAGGTAAATTGGAGTTAAGAGATTAAATTAAATGAGTGAATTACATGACAATTGGGTGTTTGGAATGGAGGGAAAACGAGCATAGTGCAAAACAGAAACATAGTCAGACATCGCTGGCTCCTCCCTGGGTTTCAGTTTTTTCCATCTCCCCATAATTCTGGGGACAATATGGCTAACTCCCTTTGAATCAGAAAAAAGGTCTTTACATAGAAAGCCCTTAATAAATGCCTGTTGACTAAATAGAGTCAAGCTTTATTGCTTTCACCAAATTTAGTCCTTAGAATAATGACATTAAAGTTAAATGATCCAAAATGAGCTATATTTGAAAACAGAGTGAATAGGTTTTCGTCATATATATTGAAAATGTGCTATCAACCAAAATCACCTAGCAGACTTAAAAATAGCACTGCATCAGTTTCATATCACTTTATTATTGTAAGATGTAGGCAAGACTATTTTTGTGTGAAAATAATAAATCATTGTAGCTAGTCCTCACTGGATCTAGCTTTTATTAAGAAGAAAATGTAGGTAAAATAATCTTGTTTTGTCTTTAGCATAACCATTATCTTCTGTGCAGATCTGCTGTGATTTGGTGATAAAGGTTGTTTTCGCATGCTTTTCTTTAAAGTGAGGAAAATTGTTTCCCTTATAGACTATTGTTTAGAGAATATAAAGCTTTCTCTTATTATCATTTAAAATTTACAGGGCTGGAGAGAATCAAGATGGCGGATGAGAAGAACCGCCAGCCAGAGTGTCTCTGCAAGAAAGTGAAAAAAAATAAACAGGCAGACGAACATAGATCAGATGAGGGTCGGAAGGAGGGGTGCCTGAAACTACAGGAGACGCCACACGAAGAAGCTGCGGAGGAGAACTGGGAGGAGAAAGGCCCCTGAGAGGCTTGGAGACCAGCCACAAGGGCATGTGGAGCAGCTACGGGTGGGCTCCTGAGCAGAGAGACCTGCCCACTCCAGCCCAGAGACGGCCACCGCCAGTGAGCCCTGAGCCTCTTGCAGACAGGGCACCAGGCTGCCATCTCCCTCGGGGCACCTCCCGGTCCGCAGACCCGAGCTGATCAGCAGGCGCCATATTGTTTCATTCTCCACTCCGCCTTTGCCTACTGGCCACTGCCAAGAGACACGATTTAGCCACCACCCGGAGGCATCTGCAGGGAACGAGACCTCTCCTTTTGGGGACCTACAGCAGACTGAGGGGTACTCATATTGCGAGCTCCCCACTCACCTGCCCTCCCAGGTGCCGCTTGCCTGGTGACTCCAGGAGAGCGGGGCAAATCCTAAGGCGGAGAGACACCGATCCAGCCTGGGCAGCCCGTGGGGGACTCGAGACCAGCACTTATCTCCCTGGAAGGTCAGGGACTGATCTCCAGGGCCCAGGGGACAGGCCTGCAGACCAGATCCTGGACACCCAGGCCTCAATCGCATTGCCCTGGGGCACAGAAAGGGGACATTTGTGAACGACCCTGCTGAGTGTGTGTGCCTTCAGGGGCAGACCAGCGTGCCTGAGGGGCAACCCTCCTCTCACGGGAAGGCCGTGCGCCCAGCCCGGTCTGCGATCCGGGGCAAGCAACGTCCTGGCCTGTATGACAGCCAGGGCAGATCCACTGGCTTGAGGTCCTGCCTGTGGCCAGAGGCCTGGGAGAAACTGTGGAACAGGGGAGGGTGGAAAGGAGCAAGGCAGAGAACAGACCTTTGACCCCTGCTAACAGCATTTGTGGAGCTTGAGGGCAGGCTCACCCAACCCAGCTCTGCCCAGCCTCACTCCTGGACCTGCCCCCACTGAGGTGCAGAATAGGGACACACCCACCACGTGAGAGACACTAGAGTGTCTCTCCAGAGGAATGAGAGCTGGTTACAGGACCCAAAAACAACACTGCAGCCCGCCCCTCCCAGCAAGTGCCACCTACTCACAGGGAGGTCATTCTGCACACCCTTTTACTGCATCATACAGGGTGTGGTCAAATCTCACCCACAAACACCACCTATTGGCTCAGAGACTAAACAGGGTATGTCATCATCCAAATGAAAATCTAAAGGTAAGAAGCAACAGCTGATTCAGATGGGAAAGAATCAGCGAAAGAACTCTGGAAGTATGAAGAATCAAACAGAAAGCACACCCACAAAGAGAAACACCAGCTCTCTAGCAATGGACATTAACCAAACTCAGAACACCAAAATGACAGAAGAATTTTAAACATGGATCATCAGAAAACTGAATGATATGCAAGAAAAAAATAGATAACCAGCACAAAGAAACCACAAAAAAATCCAGGACTTGGAAGACAAATTCACTAAATAAATCAAAATATTAAAGAAAAATCAAACCGAACTCCTGGAAATGAATTTATTCAGGGAACTACAAAACACAGTGGAAAGCCTCAAGAGCAGGGTAGATCAAACAGAAGAAAGAATCTCAGAGATTGAAGATAACACCTTCCAATTAAATAAGTCAGTCACAGAGCTAGAGCAAAGAAATAAGAGAAAAGACTAGAGTCTGCAAGAAATGTGGGATTATGTGAAGAAGCCTAATGTGAAAGTTATGAGGATTCTTGAAGGTGAAGAAGATGACACACAAGGGTTGGATAAGCGATTTGAAGATATAATTGAGGAAAATTTTCCAGGCCTTGCTAAAAATCTAGATATACAGGTACAAGAACCCCTGGGAGGTTCATTGCAAATAGGAAGACAACACGTCACACAGTCATCAGACTGACCAAAATATCCACTAAAGAGGCCCTTCTTCAAGCTGTAAGGTGAAAGAAACAAGTAACATACAAAGGAAAGCCCATCCGAATAATGCCAGATTTCTCAACTGAAACCTTACAAGCAAGAAGAGACTGGGGCCCCATTCTCACTCTTCTGAAACAGAATAATGCTCAGCCTAGAATCCTGTACCTAGCAAAGCTAAGTATTGTATACGAAGGAGAAATTAAGACATTCTCAGATAAACAAAGACTGAGGGAATTCACCAAGACAAGACCAGCCCTCCAAGAAATACTCAAAACAGAGTTGCACATGGACCAGCACAAGAAACAGTCATGAATGTAAAAATACTTAAAAGCTAAAGCTCAAAGGCCAGATACCACAATGGCTACAGAGAGAAAACATAGCAATGAAGTTCTACCCAACAGGATGAACACAAATCTGTCCCACCTATCAGTTCTCTCAATAAATGTGAATGGCTTGAACTCCCCACTCAAGAGACATAGTCTGGCCCAATGGATAAAAACATACAAGCCAAGTATCTGCTGTCTCCAGGAAACTCATCTAACCTGCAAAAATGCATTTAGACTGAAAATAAAGGTATGGAAATCGATATTTCAAACAAACGGAAGCCAAAAGAAGGCTGGTGTGGCGGTTTTAATTTCAGATAACTTAGTTTTTAAATCAACAAAAGTAATGAAAGACAGAGATGGTCACTATATAATGGTGAAAGGACGCAACAAAAAAAGAAAACTATAGACCAATATCCCTTATGAATATAGATGCAGAAATTATCAATAAAATCCTAGCAAATCAAATCCAGGTGCTTATCAAGAAAATAATCCATCACGACCAAGTGGGCTTCATCCCAGAGATGCAGGGATGGTTCAACATATACAAGTCTACAAATGTAATACACCACATAAATAGAAGCAAAAACAAAGACCATATGATCCTCTCAATAGACTGCTATTCAACATAGTGCTGGAAGTCCTTGCAAGAGCAATCATGCAAGAGAGCAGAATCAAGGGTGTCCAAATGGGGACAGAAAAGATCAAACTCCCACTCTTTGCTGATGATATGATATTATATCTAGAAAACCCCAAGGATTCAACCAAAAGACTCAGTAAAGTCTCAGGATACAAAATCAATACACACAAATCAGAGGCATTCATATATGCCAATAACAGTCGAATTAAGAACCAAATCAAAGACTCAATACTCTTCACAATAGCAACAAAGAAAATAAAATACCTAGAAATATATTTAACTAAGGAGGTAAAAGACCTCTACAGGGAGGACTATGAAACACTGAGGAAAGAGATAGCAGAGTACATAAACAGGTGGAAAACCATACCATGCTTGTGGATCAGAAGAATCAACATTGTTAAAATGTCTGTACTACCCAAAGTGATCTACAGATTCAATGCAATCCCTATTAAATTACCAACATCATTTTTCACAGATATAGAAAAAATAATTTTATGCTTTGTATGGAACTAGAGAAGACCCCGTTTAGCAAAAGCAATTTTAGGCAACAAGAACAAAATGGGAGGTATTAATTTACCAGACTTCAAACTATACTACAAGGCTGTGGTTATTAAAACAGCTTGGTATTGGCACAAAAAACAGGGACACAGACCAGTGGAACAGAACTGAGAATCCAGATATAAAACCATCCTGATATAGCCATCTAATCTTTGACAAAGTAGACAAAAACATACACTGGGGAAAAGAATCCTTATTCAATAAATGGTGCTGGGAAAACTGGATAGCCACATGTAGAAGACTGAAACAGGACCCACACCTTTCACTGCTCACAAAAATCAAATCACAGTGGATAACAGACTTAAGGTGATAAACTATTAGAATTCTAGAAGAAAATGTGGGGAAAACTCTTATAGACATTGGCCTAGGCAAACAATTTATGAAGAAGACCCCAAAGGCAATCACAACAACAACAAAACTAAATAAGTGGGACCTGATTAAATTAAAAAGCTTCTGCACAGCCAGAGAAACTGTCACGAGAGCAAGCAGACAACCTACAGAATGGGAAAAAATTTTCACAGGCTACACATCTGATAAAGGACTGATAACTAGAATCTGTTTAGAACTCAGGAAAATCAGCAAGAAAGAATCAAACAGCCCTATCAAAAAGTGGGCAAAGGACATGAATAGAAAGTTTTCAAAAGAAGACAGAAGAAAACATATGAAAAAATGCTCAACACCTCTGATCATCAGGGAAATGCAAATCAAAACCACAATGAGATATCACTTAACTCCAGTGAGAATGGCCTTTATCAAAAAGTCCCCAAACAATAAATGTTGGCATGGATGCGGAGAGACAGGAACACTCATACACTGCTGGACTGCAAACTAGTGCAACGCCTGTGGAAAGCAATATGGAGATACCTTAAACAGATACAAGTAGACCTACCATTTGATCCAGCAATCCCATTATTGGGCATCTACCCGAAAGAACAAAAGACATTCTATAAAAAAGACATCTGCACTCGAATGTTTATAGCAGCACAATTGCAAAGATGTGGAAACAACCCAAGTGCCCATCAATACATGAGTGGATTAATAAAATGTGGTATATGTATACCATGGAGTACTACTCAGCTAAAAGAAATAATGGGGATATAGCATCTCTTATGTTTTCCAGGATAGAGCTGGAGCCCATTCTACTAAGTGAAGTATCCCAAGAATGGAAAAATAAGCACCACATGTGCTCACCATCAAATTGGTTTCACTGACCATCACCTAAGACCACATTTAGGAATAACATTAATGGGTGTCAGGCAGATGTGAGGGGGGGAGGGGATGGGTGTATACATATATAATGAATGCAGTGCTCACCGTCTAGGGGATAGACATGCTTAAAGCTCTGATTTGGGGGGGGCAAGGGCAATATACATAACCTAAACTTTTGTACCCCTATAATATGCTGAAATAAAATAAAAATAAAAAATTTAAAAAAATAAAAAATAAATTTACAGGGCTATTAAAATATAAGACATTTTGATGATGCTTTCATTCTTGAAAATTGGTAATGACTTTCTACTTAATTGACCTTGCTGATATTTTATGGCCTTTTGTTTTTCCCTCCTTTTTTATGTAGTAGGAAGATAAGAAACAAGTTAAAACTGAAACACTTTCTTCAGCAAAGATCTAAAGAATGTAACTCTGTTTAGCCCACAGGAAAAAGCCTTTTCCATTGAAGTCATATTTGTAGAATTGATGAGGGTAGAGATAGGGGAATGATGGGTTTTCTAAGTAAGAAGTGCATTTATTTCCTTTCTGTGGCATGCCCCTTGCTTGCTCCCGTCCACAAAATTTGCTCACAGCTAATAGTCCTTTAAAACTTGGGTTCAAATATGACCTTCTTATTAACAGTTTAGTTCTTCAGACTCATGCTTGGATATGAAATTTTTTCTCTATATTTCCATAACACACTGTACATGATTTTATCATAACCATTAATATCACTGAGTTATTTTTCTGCCTTTCCTAGCCAATATACTTTAAGAAACTGGAGTGTAGGAGACTGACTTGACTTAGTCACCCTGAAGCCTAGAATAGCACCTGTACAAGGAAACCAATAAATAAATGTGGAACAAGTATGTATATGTAATTTGCAGTTAATTCCCAGAAATTAGAGACAAATTCTAGGACAAAATGCAAATAATTTGGTGAGCAGTCTCTGGTGGGATGTTTTGCAGTCTCTATTGTTCTCCGTTTAAGTGGAGCTAGTAATGGCGGGCCCATCTAGGTGTCTGACCAGGAAGTGAGAGGGGGCATGTCAGACATGGTTCTCAACTGAACTTCAGTCATGATTAAATATCACCCATTTGAACAAGGTCTCTTCTTTTATTAGCTCTCTTTTTCTTGTAACCGCATCAGGGATATTTATGCCAACATGGAAGTCTTGTATAAGTTCTCTTTGATTCTATTTGTGATAAACATTTGAACAAATTTTTATTTTCTATATAGATATGGCAGTGGAATCTTAGAAAAGGTCAACTTAGAGCTGAAGAAATGAGTTACCACCTAAATGCATCTTTTATGCTGATAATCATAACTTATTTTCCTGGATTTAACAGCAGGTTGATGTATGACATTTTTGGACTCAGAATAGAAACCCTTATTCTGCTACATCTCTCCTTTTGTGAATTGGAAGAGTGAGATTGGGATTTCACATGTGGCCAAACAGAAAATCGCCCCTGCCTATTTTCCAAAGTAACGAGTGAAAAACAGCAGCAACTGACAGAACAATCAAATGTGCTGCTCTTTGACTTGACAAGAATTCATTGCAAAGTGCCTTAATATGAAGGTTAGTAAATTAAATTACACAGGAGCTTAAAACTATCCAGAGAAAATAACCAAGAACAGAAATGAGCGCCTATAAACGGTCTGAAAATGATGGTGTAGTGTGTGGGTATGTGTGTGAGTGTGTATGTGTGTGCATGTGTGTATTTGGAGGTGGGAATAGGATGTTAAAATGTTGCAAAGGATCCTTTTTAATCTTACTTTCTTGTAACAACTTGAAAGCTCACTTCGAATGAGTGCGCTTCTGTGCTGGAAGACAGCATTGGGTAGAATCCTTTCCAATCTGTGGAATTCCTAATAGATGCCAATAGAAAATCTGCACAAGTTCTAGACTCCTCACGAGACTACAATTAGCAAGCAGGTGACTTCGTGAGGAAGAGGTGCTATCAACAGCTTTCATCTTAGTCCCGTTCTCATAAGACCCAGAATACAGTTCCCCTCTGTGCTACCCTCCTGTGGTGGCTGGTAGTTGAAAGAGAAACAAACAAACAGCAGAAGAGCTACTTATTGGAACATGAAAATGTTGCCGAGGACATGGTTATCTACACCTAGAGCCTAAAATAGCATGGATCCCTAAAACTGTTTCTCTGTACATAGCCCAAATTTATTACAAAAACTTTTTGACAAGAGTTCATATCGAGCATGGAGCTGAATTTGGACAACTCCACCACCAAGCCTGAGCGCACATTCATTCTCAGAGCCTGAAAAAGGACCACAGCCTTGTCAGTACCTTGATTTTTGCCTGGTAAGGCCTGATGTTGGACTTCTGCTCTTCAGAACTGTAAGATCATAAATTTGTATTGTTTTCAGCTGCTGTTTGTGGTAATTTGTTATGTCAGCAATAGAACACCAAAAAAATACAAAGGTCAAATATTCTATTCCTCTCTAATAGGAAAACCTCCTAGCAAGCAAATTAATTTCATGGGATGTGATCTACAAGGAAAATAAGGAATGAATACACACACACACACACACACACACACACACACACACACACACACACATATATGGAACAGGGTGCAATTAAATCTATTTGAAGCTTAAGAAATTAAATAATCAGGAATTTCCTGATTATTAGCATGGCATGGGGGAAAAATTCCAAGACAGAGAATGCTGAACTGGCAAAGACCAACCAGAAAGAACAGCAGGAGAGTCCGAGCAAGGATGTTGGCAAAGGGGTCTGAGGGAGAGTTGGAGCAGTGACCAGAAAGATTAGAGCCACCTGCAATCTGAAAATCCTAAAAATTGACTGAGTAGATCACACGATGTACATGGAAGGGACTTCAAAGGACATGTGGTATAAAGCAGGGGTCCCCAACCTTTTCGGCACCAGGGACAGGTTTCATGGAAGACAATTTTTCCACAGACTAGGGGTGAGGGGGAGATGGTTTCGGCATAATTCAACCACATTACATTTATTGTGCACTTTATTATCATTACATTGTAATATATAATTAAATAGTTATACAACTCACCATAATGCAGAATCAGTGGGTGCCCTGAGCTTGTTCTCCTGTAACTAGACAGTCCCATCCGGGGGGTGATGGGAGACAGTGACCCAGAAGTGTGTTGCTTATGTCCAGTCTACTCCATAATCTCGTTTTGGTTGCTGTCACTGCAGAGAACCCTGCTTCATAAAGATAGGATGTTGGAAATGGAAGCAGGCTTTTCAGTGCTTTTGTGGCAATCTCACGATATTCCACCTTGACTTTGATCCAGAATATCTGGAGATTTGAAGTTATCTCAAATACACTGTTAAGGCCACTGTCATTTGCAGTCTCAAAACAGCTGATCCTCTTCTAGCACAAAGTCGATTCACCTGGCTTATTCACAAAAGGCTTGCAGATCCTTTCCTTCCCAGTTCGGGAGTCTTCTGTGGTTGGGAAGCAATGCTCTAACTCTTCTGAAAGCTGAGATAGGTGATCTTGCACCAACTGGGAGAGGAGAAAGAAGGCCCTGGCTCAGTCTCTTTGAAGATCTCTGCTAATGTTTGAAACATGTCAAAAATACCAATGTTAACTCGTCACCCCCATAATTCTAGTTTGGCTTTGAATGCAGACACTTTAGCTGCCGACTTGAACACAGTTGTCATTCTCCCCTGAAGTGATAGATTGAGATTACTGAGCAGGTTGACTATGAGTAAGCAAGTTT
This sequence comes from Lemur catta, assembly GCF_020740605.2. Classification (NCBI taxonomy): domain Eukaryota; kingdom Metazoa; phylum Chordata; class Mammalia; order Primates; family Lemuridae; genus Lemur; species Lemur catta. Next base: position 49,627,973 of record NC_059143.1, on the reverse strand, counting down.
TGCAAACCATTCTGTCACTGAAATGTGCTGCCAGCGGTGACTGTTTTCTAAAAGAAATCTCTGGAGCAGCTCTCGTAACTCAAAAACTCTGGCCAGTGATCTACCTGTAGAAATCCATCTGAGTTGTGTGCATAAGAGAAGACGCATGTGCTCTGCATCCAACTCCTCACAGAGCTGCATGAACAGACGTGAGTTCAGGGCATGTACTTTAATGTGGTTGATAATTTTAATCACATCCTACAAAACGTTGTTTAGTTCAGGTGACATTTTTCAGCTAGCCAGCATTTCTGTATGGATGACACAGTGCGTAGTAGACTCATACTCAGAAGCGACCTCCTTCACCCGAGTAATGAAACCAGAAAGCCGTCCAGTCATGGCAGCCGTTCTGTCTGTGCATACACTGACACAAAATGACCAATTCGGTTTTCCTGATATGTAATCATTCAAACTTGAATAGTTCTGCAGCTGTGGTGTTGGTTGGCAACAAAACACCCTCATGCACATCTTCCTGAAAAATATATCACACAAAAACAAGCACTGTTGCCTCATTGTCAACATCGGTAGACTCGTCAACCTGGATTGTGTACCACAGTGACTCACTAATCCTCTCTAAAAATTGTGCCTAAATATCCTCTGCTACTTCATCAGTTCATCTAGTTATGCTGCTAGCTGAAAGAGGAACATGTGCCATCCTTGAACTATAGCCTCTCCTAAAATTTCCCAGCAAATGTCCTTAGCAGCAGGCAGGATCAACTCTTCACCAACAGGAAAGGGCTTCTTAGCTGCAGCAACGTGGTTACCCAGTAAGAACGATGCTGTCAGTGCAGACACATTTGATGAAGTGGTGGTCTTCCATAATTGCTTCTATTCTTCATGTTCACATTTTTTTTTCTTTTGAAAAAAACTCCAAGGCCTTGTCTTTTAAGGCAGGTTGCTTGGTCTCCATGTGGTGAAGCAGTTTTGAAGGTTTCACGGCTTCATTGGATAGTTGGTTGCCACATATTATACAAAGCGGGCTTGGAGAATGTAAATCACCTGTTGCAATGAACCTGTAATTTAAGCAGGACTCTTGGTATGTCCTTTTAAAAACACTCTCATTTTGTTGGCAGTCTTAGAGTCTTCTGCTGTCTCATCACTGGGTCTTTCCCCCTTTTCCAAGAGGCTCCCCAGCAACATTTGTTTTTCACTCATTTTTGCTAGGGTTAGCTTGTGGGCTTACCAAAACTATGCCTGAGACAGGTGTGCAGTGCGGGGAAAGAGGCATGGACGGAAGTGGTAAATAAAATAATGGGTGGGCCGTGCACAGACTACAATAAGTGTTGGATTCTGACTTAAAACCTGCCACCAGATGCAGCTGTACAGTTGAAGTAGATGCTCACTTGCCACTAGAAAGCCTGCCACCAGTTGCAGCTTGTCACTTGCCACTCACTGATACGGTTTTGATATGAGTCTGCAAGCAACTGATTTATTATGGTCTCTGGGCAGTCAAACCTTCTGCTAATGATAATCTGTATTTGCAGCCACTCCCCAGGGCTAGCATCTCTGCCTCAGCTCCACCTCAGATCATCAGGCATTAGATTCTCATAAGGAGTGTGCAGTGTAGATCCCTCGCATGCACAGTTTACAGTAGGGTTTGAGCTCCTAGGAGAATCTAATGCCGCTGCTGATCTGACAGGAGGAGAGCTCAGGTGGTGATGACAGCGATGGGGAGTGGCTGTAAATACAGATGAAGCTTTGTTCGCTCACTCTCTGCTGTGTGGCCAGGTTCCCAACAGGCCACAGACTGGGACTGGTACACGGCCTGGGGGTTGGGGACCACAGGTGTAAAGTACTGGGTATCTTAGAATGGGCCGAACCTGTGATTTAAAGGACATATTGGCTTTAGAAGAGCAAGTTTTCCAGTTGCATAGCTTCTGAGAAAAGAAGGCAAAAAGGGAGGAAGAAACACCCTTTAGTATCTGGGTGGTAGACAGGAAAAGAAGAAAAAGTAGAAAATTTAGGGTCGTCTAAGCAAAAAGGGTGCCACAGTATCAGAGAACTAACAATCCCCATCGCCAAAGCAAACAAAACCCTACTACACTCCAGGGACTTTGTTAAAATGACATAAAAGGGTAGTATTAAACTAGGACTCTTTTTATTTTCACTGACAAAGTACCTTTAATTACAAACTCCATTAATGGCTAAGTAGTCAGGGGGTCATGTTTTGAAATATTTTTTCAAATTTTTAATTTTTTTAAATCAACATAATACATGTATTTATCATGTGCAACATAATCCTTTGAGGCATACATGCATTGTGGAATGGTCAAATCCAGCTAACCAAAAAACTAGGACTATTATAAAATATCCTAATTTGATAAAAATCATCAAAGAAAATAAAATTCTATAGAGAATTATTACAGAAATTCAAGACAGGAAAATCCACACAAATTCAAATAAATTAAGGAAAATCACCTCCCACCCAACCTCACTCCCCCAAAATAACATGAAGCATAAGAAAACTGTAAGATTGTACTCTAAAAATAATTGAATATATTCAAACAAGCACATAACAGTGTAAAATTTCAACTTGAATCAGAAATTCAAAAACTAAGACTGGAAATACACCCCCCAAAAGTAGGAGAAATGAAAAGAGTAGAATGAATTTAGGAATGAAGTGGGAAGAAAAAGACAAAATTAACCTAGAAATAGAAAAATAAACTGTAAGATGCCTACAGGAGAACAGACTCAAATTGAACACTTATTAAGAGGCACTGACACAAGCATGGAGATAAAGTTGTGACTAAAAAAAGAGGTAAAAGGGCCAGACAGAATAGTGAAGACAGAGGACAGGAGCAGGAATAATGGTGTCTTCGTCCCATGTAGCAGTGCGGGGAATGGTGGCGATGAACCGTTTAGCTCTGGGATGTATTCAGGAGAGCCTACAAGACTTGCAAGTGGTGTGAGGGAAAGAGGGACATTCAAGATGAATGCAAAGTTTTTTGCCTGTGCAACTGGAAAGATGGATGTGTCACGTAGTGAAATGATAAAGACTGTGAGAGAAGCAAATTTAGAGGAAAAAATAACAAGAGCTCAGTTTTGGAAATAAGTTTTAGATGTGTATTAGTTGTTGAAGTGGATAGATGAGTGGGCAGTCAGATATCTGAGCCTGGTGCTCAGGAGAGAAGTTCAGATTGGACTTAGACATGTGGGAGTCAGCAGCATACAGACTCTGTTTACAGCCATGGGACCAAATGAGATCAGGTAGAAGAAAGAAGACATTTAAGGGCTAAGACCTGGGGCTCTTGCACAGTTAGGGATCTGGAATACAAACAGGAAAGGCAACTGAGAAGTAACAGATGTTGAGGAAGAAGAAACCAAAAAAAGTGCAATATGCTGAAAGCCAAGAACAAAAAACATTTCAAGGAGGAGAGAGTGGCTGACTATTTTAAATGCTAGCCAAGCTCTAGTAAAATGAGTTCTAGAAATTGATTGTAAGATTTTCCAAGGTGGAGAGTATTAGTTACCTTAATAAGGAAAGTTTTTGTTAGACTGGTAGGAACAAAAAAATGCTTGAATAGGTGCAAGAGAAAATGGGAGAGAGGAGAGACAGAAATTGGATTTCTGTCCACATAGCTAAATATGGACAACTCAATCCTAAAGTTATTTGTTTGTTTTTTATAAAGGGAAGAAGAGAGATATCTGGCACCATAGCTGGAGGGGGAAGTGAGATCAAGGATTTCGTGTGATAATTTGTGTGATAATGACTTCTAGTGGTGTGATGAAAGGGTATCAGGACTGGCGCAGGGGTGTCAGAAGGAGCTAATCAGACCATGGAGAGAGCCCCATGGAGATGAGATTTTGGAGATGAAAGATGACCAGGGAGTATGAACACATAGCTGACATGAACAGAGATAAAGGGGATGTTGAAATTTGTCCTTATGGCCCAGCACTGACACTCTGGTGACACCGTGAGAACTGGAAGGAGGGAGAGGTGGGAGCTCTTTCTGGGAACACAGCCTCCCTGGTGGTTCCTGCTGAGAGAGCCAGAGCCTGCAGATAGGCAGACTTATTCCCAAGAAAAGAATATATTTCCTCATTACTGCAGAGGAAGGTCTCACTGGGTGTCCCATGCTGAGTACACAGACAGCCTGCAGACGGGGGTCAGTCTCTTGACTTTTGCCAAAAGAGACCCTGAGTTGTCAGCGGGCGGTTATTTCTCACTCAATCAACCTAAGAAACTCTGGGGTCCTCATTGACTTGTGTCATCTAATTTACGCCACACCTTCCATCTCCTGTCATCTAATCATTCAATAAACATTATTTGAGTCCCACTATGTGAAAACTGTCATGGATAAGGCAGTATAACAGCAAATAACAAAACAGTGCTTGTGTCAGTCCAAATTCCTGAGGTTGAAGACGAACAGAGCCATTCTGCAGACTCACAGTGAAATGGAGGAAAAATGTTTATAGCTACATACCTAACATTTCCTGACTAATTTAAAAAAAAGATATCAAAGAATAAAAGTGGGGTGATGCTATCATAAAAAACTTGAAATATGTGTCATTGTCTTGGTAGTCAGCAAGGAACAGGGAAACTAACTGGACACTGGAAAGACGCCGATCCATACTATGCAGCCGTGAACCACTTGGTTAAAACGTCACCTGCAGCAGCTTGTGGAATGGGTTAGAAAATATAGGAGCTAGAAAAAAAGCCGGAAGATAGAAGATAGAATATAAGCATATTATCAGCATGTGTTAGTTGCTGTAGGCTGTGTTTGGCAAGGTATTAAGAAAAAGAATTGGTCAGCTTGCATATAGGATTAAAAGGAAATCCAGTGTCTCTAAATACTGGAGCCTTTCAAGGTTGAAAAAGGCAACTGCTTCTCACTTCCAAGTCAATAGCAATAAAATAAAAATGAAAAACCTCTGAGCACCAAACCATTTTTTAAAAGCATCTGAGTGGTTGAAAGCGCTTCCGAGTAAAGGCCCACCCAAGGGTACGACGCCCCGTGTGTCTGTTCAACGTGAGAAATAGTTCAGGAAGAAGAAACCAAGGGGGTGGTTCTCTCACAAAAATCTGAGGGCTCAAGGTCTGACATGGAAACAGTGGGAGGCCTAGAATTCAAGAGAAATATTTCTGGAAAAGTACTGTGGGTGTAACTATTGGTAAATGGAACCAAGTAAAATCAAATAGATCACAAAACTTAGAAGTTTTAAAAGAGTTATATGGCTGAGGAAATCTGAGACTACTCTAAAAAATGTCAATGGCTTTTGGAGCTTGGAAACCACCCCTGCGTTTCCAGGGGAGAAAGCATCTGAGAAATTTTCTCAGCTCCTAAAGAAGGTAGGTACTCCCTTGCTTGCTTCAGATGTCAACCTAAGGCAGGTAAGAGAAAAGCAGGAAACTCCCAGAAAGTGAGTTCATGGGTTCCAGATAACAAAGGGCCAGTGACCCTCTCCCAGAGCGCTAACTGGTACCTAGTCACGCGACAGACCCTATTCCACGTCTCTAGGAGCCTCCTTATTCCATCTCATTCCACAGGGTGCTCTGGGCGTGTGAGGGACGTAGCTTTCCAGAACACGAAAAGCCACATCTGGACTTGCTCAAGGGACAATCACACATCACCTGGAATCATGGATGTTGGGATTGGATGAGATACTGGGTTTATGTCTTTTGGAGAAAGGTGAATGCATTTTGTTTTTAGGAAGAAAACTGAACGTGAAGCATGGGTGGTGGGATCCTTTGCAGTTTACTTGTTGAGCTAGATCTGGAGCTGTTTCTTTTAGGCATGTGCCTGGCATATGGAGGGCACTCAGTATTTGTTGAGTGGCTAAAAAATTAATAAAATGTTTTCTAGGAGGGGCCAAGTTGGTGGACTAGAAGCACCTTGCACACGCTGCTCTCACAGAAAGGACCAGAAGTGGTGGGCAGATGATCACCTTCGGACCAGTCGTCTCAGAGAGCACACTGGGAATCAACAGAAAGATGATGATTCCAAAGTGAAGGAGAGGGCAGCGGGGTGACAGGATTGGCAGTACACAGGGAAGATGCCTGCATGTGGGGAAGGGACAGAGGAGAGAACCCCAGGGCTCCACACTTCCCCCATGGACATTGCAGTCGGAGCCGTGGGAGGCCCCTCCACTCCAGCAGCCACTGGACTGACACAGGAAGCTGACTGGAGACTGTGCAGTGGCATTGCTCCAGAGAGAAGGCACAGCAGGGTCCTGCTGGTTCCCAAACCCTGGGCACGGCAGTTGGCACCATTTTGAGGTCCCAGCCCCAGAGCGCTGCATCTACCCAGCATTCAGATCCATTGCTGCCACCCCCCATTGCCCCTGCCAGGCTGGGGAGGGTTGGGGAGGCTGGGCACTCTCACATGCCCTGTGGGCAGGTAATGCACGCCCCCCACTGCTGCCAGAGGACCCAGGAAGAGCAGGAGCCCACACACTTGGCACTTGCTGCTGCTGCCAGGGCTGCCTGACCCACAGCTACCCACAGCCACAGCTGCCACAGGACTTGGATGCTGGAAGTGCCCATGGGCCCAGGCGCCTGGCACTGCTATCTGGGTGGTGCAGCTACAACCGCTGTTGCCTGGTTAACACCACCTCTGATGGACCTGGGCATGGCAAACGCTCACCAAACCGTGCACCAGCCCCCGCTGCCACGACGGACCTGGATGGAGTGAGCGCTCACGCTGCCATGTGCTGATGAATGCCACTGCTGCCAGCCTGGCCTGCCATGCGTAGCAACCGGAGGGGAATGGGGGGCAGGAGTGTTCAGGGCTCACTCTCCTGCCTGGTCAGTCTTCCAGAGTAGGACTCAAGAGCACCATCCAGGGGCCTCTCCTGACCTCCACTGAGTGACAGAGTTGCCAGCAGAGGAGAACAGGTGCACCGCAAAGCTGTCTTGAGCTGAGAGAAGAGGTTTCAGATGAGAAGGAACCAGCATACGAACTCTGGTAACATGAAAAAGCAGGCTATTTTGACACCTCCAAGCGATCACATAGTTCTCGAGCAACAGATTCCAATGAAAAGGAAACTGTTGTTATGTCAGATATGGAATTCAGAATATGGATGGCAGGTAAGATCAAGGGGATTGATGAGAAAGTTGAAAACCAACATAAAGAAACCAAAAAAATAACTCAGGACATGAATGAAAAATTCATTAAAGAGGTAGATAATATAAGAAAAAATATAACAGAACTTCTAGAAATAAAAGAGTTATTTAGGGAATTTCAAGATATAATAGAAAATTTTAAGAACAGACTAGACCAAGCAGAAGAAAGAATTAAAGAACTTGAAGACAATGCTGCTGAATTAACCTAGTCAGTAAAAAATGTAGAAAAAAGAATCAAGAAGAATGAACAATCTCCCTGAGAAATACGAGCTATGTAAAGCAAATGAATATAAGAATCATAAGTATCTCTGAGGGAGAAGAAGAAAAACTAAAAAGCATGGCAAACCTATTTGGGGGAATGATTGAGGAAACTCTCCTGGTATCACTAGAGATTTAGACATCCAGATACAAGAAGGTCATCGAACACCTGGAAGATTCATGGCAAATAGGACATCACCAAGGCACATACTCATCAGTCTGGCCAAAGTCAAAGTGAAGGAGAAAATCCTACAAGCTGCAAGACGACAGCATTGAGTGACTTACAAAGGAACACCTATCGGACTGATGTCAGACTTCTCAATGGAAACTTTACAAGCCAGAAGGGATTGGGGGGGGTCTCATTTCTAGTCATCTTAAACAGAATAACTGCCAGCCGAGAATTTCGTAACCCTGCAAAACTAAGGTTCATAAATGAAAGGGAAATAAAGTCTTTCCCAGACAAGCAAACACTAAGAGAATTTGTCACTACTAGACCTGACCTACAAGATAAACTTAAAAGTGCTCTATAAATGGAACAAAACAATTCATACTCATAAGTTTAAAAGTACTCCAAAATTAAAACTCACAGGTCTTATAAAACGGTAATACAAGGGATAAAACAAAACAACTAGGGAACAATCAATATAATGAATAGAACAGTATCTCATATATCAACACTAACATTAAATGTAAATGGTCTTCATATACCACTTACAAGATATAGATTAGTGGAATGAATAATAAAAAATCCAACTAAAATATATACTATCTCAAAGAAACCCACTTAACTCATAAAGATTCTTATAGACTTAAGGCAAAGGAATGGAAAAAAATATTCCATGAGAATGAGAAACTGAGTGCCTGCAGCGTGAACATTCCCTACGCTAGTACATGGGATGAAAGCAATAAGTACCTTTGTTTATTTCTAAGAAGAATATCACTGGTGGTTTTGACCATTACACAACTTGGAATTCTTCTTTCATTCTAACCATATATCTATACAAGAAGAATGCACAAGTTCCACTGATGTTGAAATATAAATAATGAGAGTATAAAAATTATAATTATTCTGATAATTTGCACAAAGATGATCATTAAGATTCACATGTTCTATTTATATGATCCTAAGTATTGTCCAGCTCATAAAGATGGCTTTTCAAAAGCCAGTGTCAAACTGAGAACATATAATAAATATTGTGTTCAGATTAATTTTCCATTTATTGGGAATACAGATAACATATTTGCAGGGAAGTACTTAGAATTGGTCTAAGAAATTATTTCTTAGTAATGATTTAAAAACAAAATACAGAAATTAGGTAAATAAGCCAACTGATTATTTAAGTTAAAAACTATATGAATTTTAAATATTAGATCCTAAAAATAAATAAATTTTTAAGGCATTAGCACTTTTTAATTTTCATTCTTTTTAAATATTATCTCTGTGCCTGGATCTAAACATCACATAATATTTTATTTAAACATGAATTTGCTGACCAGTCACCCTTTTTAAAAATTAATGGCTTATGAAGTGAGATAAATTAGAAATGTATTTTTATATATTTCAAACCAGAGAAATTTTATTAAAGTAAACTTTATAACATAGCAGAATGGGATTTGTCCTCTTGTGTTTGCATCCAGCAAAACACCTGAAAACACCAGGCACTAAATGTTCTCACATTCTACAAACCTTCTAAAGGGAGCCATCAGATTCGCGGATCTCTAAAATTAGAGGTTTGGGGATATGCTAGTTGCCTTCACTGGTTGTAATTTCTTTTCATATATGTGCTGAAGTAAACAAAAACAACAGCAGCAAAAATTAAAGATAATTATCTGAGTACAGATTTGGCATCCTAGGAGACTCCTACAGCCTCTCCCCCCTGTAATTTTGAAAGAAAAGACAGGAAACTCTCCCTCGCTCTCCATCCCTCAAGCCAAGGGCGGGTGTGTGTATGTGTGTCTCTGCGTGTATGTGTGTGTGGGTGTGTGTGTGTGTTGGGGGGGGTGGCGGAGGTTAGTGGAAAACTCCTACAGACTGGGCTTGTCTGCAGGAAATGGAGATTACTATTTTCACTCGCAGGCTGGGGACGTGCTCGTGCATTCTTGTAATTTGATGAGGTTGAGGGGGAACTGGAAAGAGAGCAAACAGTGGGCCTGGTAGGGAGGCCAGCATTCTTATGCAGCGGATGGAAAAATAAAGGACTGTAGTATGTGCCCAGTGGACACTGCCAGGCCTGGAGAGCTGCCTGCTGGGCAAGAGCTGGTGAGGCAACGACTTCTGCTGTGTCTACTGCTCCTGCGGGAAAAGAGCTGCAAAATTCCCCAATTCTTAGAACAATGCATCTCCGGAATTTATTAGTCAGAAATTCTCCCATTAGCAGTGCTCCAACGCGTTTGTGCTATCATAATCAACCATGGACCGTTTAATTATTATCTGTCATTGGGACCTGTTTTCATATTCCAGGTAGAGCTGAGGCTGGAGGGATTTCTGTGACTGACTGACTTGTGATTTCTGATTTCTCTTGGAAGCTCTTTAAATCAACCTGTAGAACTCATCACCCCGAAGCAGTGCAGACCTTGCAAGGTAGCGTGGCTAGAAAGTTCCTTCAGAGTACAGCATCATTTAGGAATTTCCCTGGGACCAAAGGAATTGGCCAGACCCATTCTAGTTGTTAACTATTGTATATTTCTAAAATTGACACTTCGTCCAGCAGATTCTGCAAGTATATGTTGCCTTTTATCTCCTTGGCTTTGTTAATAACTGCACTATCCCTTAAGGGACTTGAGAACTGAAACAATTTCCAAGGAGATACAATGTATAATTTCTGAATGGCTTAGGATAGTTCAAAAAAGTAAAAACCTTGGGTTTCTTCATTGGCTTTGGAGCTAAGATGAAGACATGTCACCTTGAAGGCTGGATCCATCCAATTTGCTTTAAATTCATTTGTCCCTAGGAACTATTTCTATGAAAGGAACTATTTTAACTTGGCTTGAAGATAAATTTTATAGCAGGAAGTTTAGTATGGCAACACATCATTGCGAGTTGGAAACGGGACACTGTTGCATTGGCCATGGCACAAGAAATTAATCTTCAAATCATTGCCATTTTGCTTCTTTCTGGATCACAGTTGATTTTTTCCTGAAGTGCAGGTTTTAAAGCCGACTTTAAGAGTCTCATTGGAAATCAGTTACTGTGCACTCATGCAAAATTTGGTTTGATTGATTAAAATGGATCAATGTAAAACTGTGTTTAGATATTTTTAATTTGTTCAAAGACAACATCTATCTACCAACAAAAGTCTTAAGAGAACAGACCACAACGAACAGGAGGGAAAGAGCCTAGAATTTGGAACAAGTAATATTAAACTCCTGAGAATATAGTTAGGGTAGAAGAAAAACATGTTCCGAGAAAGAGCTCTTTTTACTAAAAATAGAGGTAAAGAGAGCAATAAATTATGTCAGGAGTGAGCCTTCTAAAAGCCTCTGAGATAAATGTAAGTCTTGATTAAAATGTGAATGTCTTGAGGCAGAACTACTGGAGAAACAAGGGAGAAGAATATAAAGATTATCCCTTGGAGTTCTGAATCAAAATACTCATAGGGAAATGAAATTCTGGGTTTATTCAGAATAATTAAGGTGTAAAATAGGTTAGCCACCCTCTTTTGATTACCTTTTGTTTCTGTGCTAACTCAGAAGTACAGCTTCTCAGAGTGGGCACACACAGTTCGGGTCTCTGATTCAGAGAGATGGGTAGAAAACATTCCTAGTTTGTATTTACAGTGGAAGGTGACTGGTGGTGACAGTCCATATCACATTTATTTATGTAAGCTTTCTATTTTTCTTTACATTGCATCTGTGTTTTTATTTTGTTTTAAAAATTAATTGAGTAAATTAAAGTCATATTTTAACAAAGAATTCTTAGGTAGGGAAACCAAAATTGACTAGATGATTGTGAATTGTGTCACATTTTGACATTCTCTGAAAAGAATGAACTAAATTTTAGACCTGTTGTCCTGACACACATAAAGGAACTCTGAATTGCTGTCACAGAGTAGAAAGGAAAGGGGACGCCGCCACTCCTCACAGGTGCTCCTGAGCGAGTGAGTCACTTACACTGTCTCAACTTCAGTTTCTTTTCTAGAAGACGTCAATGGTTTCTTCTTCTTGCTCCTTAATTAAGTGCTCACGCATAATCAAGGACTGAATGTTTCTGTCCTCCCCAAATTCATATGTTGAAACCTCCCTCCCGAGGTGGTGGTATTAAGACATGGGCCCTTTGGCAGGTGATTAGGTGGTGCGGGCTCTGCCAGCATGAATGGGATGGGCGCTCTCATCAAAGAGACCCAGAGAGACCCCTTGCCCTTCCACTGTTTGAGGACACGGAGAAAAGACGGCCACCTGTGAACCAGGTACGAGTCTGCTGCTGCCTTGGTCTTGGACTTCCTAGTGTCCAGACCGTGAGAAATAAATGCCATGGTTTATATACCCAGTCTATGGTATTTGAGTTAGAGTAGCCTCAGTGGACTAAGACAGCACATCATTTGATGCATTTTGAAGTGCCACTCCCACCTCTTCAGACTTTCTCCACCATTTTTTATTTTGAAACTGTGTTGTAAGGTCTCTAAGGGCAGAGGATTATTAGACTCTATTTCTAATAAATGTTTTAACCTCAAAAACCTCATCCTATTATACCAACTTTCTTTGGTTAGCTTTTGTCTGTTATACTTTTCTGTATCAATCAGCTTTTACTGATATTATGCTGTGGTAAGAATGGCCTTGCAATCTCAGAGGAGTTCTGTAACAGAAATGCGTATTTCTTGCTCCTGACCGTGTTGGATGTAGGTCAACTTCAACTCCGCTCCAGGTTTTCTCATTCTGGGACCAGGCGGAAGGAAGGGGTAGACTCTATCCCAGTCTCAGGGCAAAGGGATTAAAGCAAAGGCAGACCCATGTAAGGCTGTTAAATTCAGATGTGGCACACGTCACCATTCTGGGTTCCGTCAACAGAAGCAGGTTCCTGGAGAAGGTTCGATACTGGCACAGAGAAAGGCAGGCAGCAGCTGGAAACAGTAACACAGCTACCGCATCTGATTCTTCCCTTCCTTTTACTTTCTGTCACTGGGTCCTTAACCTTATGTGTATTTACCTTGTAAAAGGCATAAGTTTGATTTTTAAATCGAATTTGAGATATCTTAGAAAAACAGGTATCTATTTAAATTTATTTGGAGTTTTATTGAACATTTTATTTCGTGTTTTCCACTTGTCATGACTTTTTTTCCCACCTTCTTTGCTGTCTTCACCAGAGCATCTCAGACTTTCTTGTGCATTGGAACCACCTGGAGACTGGTTAAAGCGGATTCTGATTTGGAAAGGCGGGGCCGGGGCCCGGGAATCTGCATCGCTAACAAGGCCCCAGGCAGACCATGCTGCTGGCTGGAGACACACTCACTCTGCTGCAGTGGTAGTTGCGTTTTCTTTGTTTTCTCCCTTTCCCGTGTGTAAGAAAAAGAGAATAATCAAATTTCCTCTTATTTTTATACCATATTATTGTCCAACATTATAGTTATTGGATATTTTAAGTATATTGTTTTGAAAATCTTAAAATAATTATCTTAGCATTTTGTATCAACATTACAACGTTAGCAACGTATTTACTTATTTTTAGCCAACATTTATTGAACTTGTACTATATGCCAGCAACAAATCTATGATGTAAATGGTGTTATTATTTCTATTTTCTTTTAACAGATGTGGAAACTGAGGCACAGAGAGGCGAGGTAATTTACTCTTAGTTGTACAGCATAGCTGACTCCAGCACCTCCACCCTAAACCTCATACATTCCTCATCATTGCTGTTTATAGCTTCTTCCTTTCTGTTTTAATTTCCTCTTTCTAAAGCATATATTTTTAGTCCTCTTTTTTGTAAATGCCTAGGTTAATAAATTTCCTTCTTTTCTTTCTTTTCTTGAGACAGAATCTCACTCTGTTGTCCTGGGTAGAGTGCAGTGGTGTCATCACAGCTCACAGCAACCTCAAAGTCCTGGGCTCAAGTGCTCCTCCTGCCTCGGCCTCCCCAGTAGCTGGGACTACAGGCATGCCCCACCACATCCAGCTAATTTTTCTATTTTTAGTAGAGATGGGGTCTTGTTCTCACTCAGGCTAGTCTCCAACTCCTGGCCTCAAGCCATCCTCCCCCCTCGGCCTCCCAGAGTCCTGGGATTACAGGTGTGAGTCACTGGACCTGGCCAAATTTCCTTTATTTTTGTATTTCTGAAAACTTCTTTCTTTCTCCTGTTACTCTCAAAGGTTAATTTATCTTGAGAGTTATTTTTCTCCAGCATTTTGAAAATAGTTTTCCAGTGTCGTCCATCTATTGTTGCTAATACTGAGTCATGTGTACATTCTGTGCTTTCATTCGAAGAATACTCTGATTTTTTTAGGGGGGTTGCTTTTAAGCTTCTTTGTTTTATATTTAATTTTGCACATTCAGCAATTTGAGTCTATTTGTTGTCTTGATGTAACATTTGAAGACACAAGTCTTTCTGCAATTCTGGGATTTTTTTCAGCTATTATTATTTCGAATTTTACCTCTCTCCTATTAACACTCCTTTTTCCTATTGCAAATCCCATTGGATGTATGTTGGACATATGACGGACATTCTCATTCTATGTTTCATATCTTACTTTTATATTTTGTTTTTTATATTTAGATTAAGGTGTTTTTACCTTCATATTTTGTGCTGCACTCTTGAAGATTTCTTCAGATTTATCTTCTAAGTAACTGGTGATCTCAGAGAGTCTAATTTTTTAAAATCCTTTCCATTTCAGTGGCTTTTTAAAATGTCTCAAAGCTCTATTGGTTTTTTTTGCATATATCCTTTTTTATATTAAGCCCTTCCAATATGATCTCTATCTTTTTATATTCGTTTATTTTAATTACAATTATTTTATATTCTTTTTAAACTTTTCCTATTATTTGTAGTTTTGGGGATACTAATTCACTTTTTTTTTTTGGTACCAGGTGACTTTCTCTAATTGTGGTTTATTCACGTGGTTTGTGCTGTTTTATTGTCAGTTCATCTGCAGAAGGTTTTTCTCTCCTTGGGAAATCTCATGAACCTAGAATTCTTAAAACCTCTCAACAAAACCATTTCATCTTTGCCTTCTTAAAGCCCTACAGTAGTCAGCAATTCCGGACAAATTTTGAGTGTTAATATTAGCTTGGTATTCTTCCATTAGGTGAGTAGTTTATGTTGGTACATAATATTCACCTGAGGAGGAAAGCCTTCATTTGAATGAGTATTTTCTATCCTAATTCTGACATGGAAGGCAGCCTTTCTCAAATAGTATTAAAAATCTTAAAATTTCCCATAACTGAAGGGCAGGAATCATGTGCCCTTTTAGAATATCAAAAATAAAGTGAGGATTCAGGAATCTCTCAGTGAGAGAAAAGCCTGTGCCACCCACAAGGGTCACCTATCAAAAATGGTTTTAGCTTTCTCAGCTGCAATGTTAGAAATAAGAATGCAATGAAGGAACGTCTTCATAATTACACGGTAAATTATTATCAATCGATTTAATGGAATTCTGTGCCTAAATAAATTATGGATTAATGTTTACGGGAAAAATCAACAGATTTTCCTAACACATATCATTAACCAAGTTCCCAAATAATCATGAAACTTTTCTGGACTTTTCATTCTTTGTCCCTATTTGTTTATTCCTGTGCTCCCAAACTATAGTTTTAACAACCATATAGTTTTATAGTATATTTTGATATCAAATAAGGCAAGTCTCCCTTTTTTTTTTTACTGTGGTAACACTTTACATAGTGTTTACCCTCTTAACAAAATTTTTAGTGTACAACACAGTATTGTTAACTACAGGCACAATGTTTTACAGCAGATCTCTAGAACTTATTCTTGCATAACTGAAATTTATCCCTGTTGAACAGCAAGGGCCAGTTCCTTTCACTGGATATGAAAATTTGTGATACTTTTTTTCCCCAAAATATCACTGAAAATTGGAGCAATTAAGAGACTTAAATTTGTGAAAAGCTTCTCAGTTTTCTTTTATTTCTTATTAAATGCATGCCAAGCAACACCTAGGCCGTTCCTGCACCTTTCCTTCCTTTGTAGGACCTCAGGTCCTACCTGTGATGGGAATGATGTCCAGGGATGCCACTGCAGACCCTCCTTGGACAGAACCGAGTGCCCTGCTCAGGGCGGGAGGTATCTTGATGCTTTCATCACTTCTCTTAGTTCAGAGATTGAAACTCTCACTTAAGACTATTTTAAGTTCTTCAACCCACACTGAAGCAATATTTCCTGTATTCCTCTTTACAGATACATAAAAGCAACCAACCGTGTTTTTTTTTTTTTTTTTAAAGAAAAGAATCTTATAGGAAATTCTAGAATTGTCACATACTCTTGTCAGACATGTGGCCTGTCACACCGGCCTTCCTTACCTAAGAACCGTAGACAACAGCACAGTGTTAATCCTATGTACCTACCCTTGGAAAGGAAAGTTATTATGTGGTGGTTTCTGGGTGTCTAAACTTCCTGTAGGGAACTCTGCTAAGGAAGAGGGGGTCCCATGAGAGATCTGTTTTAGGATCAGTGGGTCAATTTTCATTTAAAAAAAAAAATCCTAATTATTGGGATTACATTGCATGAATCAATGAATACAAGAAGATATGATGTCTTTTATATTTTACAAAGATTTATATAAAATTTTTATTTAGGTTGTGCACCTTAGATTGTTTACTGTTAGGAATTTTATGAGAATTTTTTTCATTACAAATAATTTGTTTTCATTGATTTTCTTTTTTTTCCCTGATTCAAAAATTTATTATAAATGCATAAAGCTACTGTATGCATTTCCTTGCTGGTTTTTATGTGGACATAGGTTCTCACACCAGTGGGGTAAATACATAGGGGCACATTTGCTGTGTCATCTGCTGATACTATGATTGACTTCATTGCCGTTTCCAAATATGTAGTTTCTTTGCCCTTGATTTCTGTATATTGACCTTATATCAGGCCACTTTCCTAAACTCATGAATTCAAATCCACTTTCAGCTGATTTTATTTTGCACTTTCTAATTATACAATCATAAATTTGACTCCACTATTTTTAAATAGGAGTATGAGGAAAAAATTCTGCATAGCAATAGGAATTAATTTGCCAAGTTCTAGGAATATCTACTGAAGTTGATAAATTACATTTATTCATCCTAAAAGAAGGAGGCAAATCCCTGACAGTGAAAGGAGGCAACTCTGGGACCCACCCCAACCCAACAGACCCCCTTTCTCATCATTAGGCCAGGTGTGGTGGCTCACACCTGTAATCCCAGCACTTTGGGAGGCTGATGCAGGATACCTTGAGGCCAGGAATTCAAGACCAGCCTGGGAACCTAGCAAGACCCCCACCTCTATAAAAGAGAGAGAGACAGACAGACAGAGAGAGAAGTCTTATTGTAATTATTTTTAAAAATTAATATGGCCTTACTCTTTTTCTGTAATTAGATGAGCCTTTTAAATTTTGTTAGTGATAGGTGCTGAAAAAAATACTAGTGTCCCTCTCATGCCTGCAGTTTGATATGTTCTTGGGGATGGAGGAGACATAGGCTCCTCCAATGGGAAGTTGTGTGGATAGGAAGGGAAGTCAGAGAAAACTTCCTTGGCAGGAACTGATTAGGACTCAAGAATATGCCATCTGGATGCCGTGTTCTAATAATATCATATCCAGGGGGATTATGTGCTTAATACTACAAAACATGTCTCCTTTTTCGTGTAAGGTTCAGCTCATGTTCTTGCTCTTAATTTATAGGTTTTTTTTTTTTCATAACGTACATGTAATATTGGCTAGGGATTTGACCTTTTGCATAGGAACTAGGAAATAAAAAAGAATTTACTACTATTCCCAACTGCATGAACAACTCTTTTACTGCTGATGGGAACAGGGGCCTGTTCTGATCATTTTCTACAAATTCCATCTAGGCGGAAGCAGAACGTGTGCAGGCTCGTAGCCAAAGAAAACTGAGTGCTCACGGCTGCTGGGTCGAAGGCATTGATGTTCTACCTACCAATCAACAGGGGATATTCAGTGCACACACTTTCATATCTTCACATCCTCTAATTCTTAGTCCCTAGTCTAGATATTTATTATGATTTTTAAATTCCCTGGTAAAAGGTCATTTACATAAACTCTCAATAGTGGGATGGTGAATATATACTTTTCAATGGAAAAGAAAAAGCAAATGTGCTTTTATTTTGATTGTTTTATTTTTGGTCAGACACAAATACACTATAACCTTGATTTCCACTTAACTTACAAATTTTTTGAAATTCAGCACAATAGCATTTTGAATTTATTTCTTTTTAATAGTCATCTCAGCAATTATAGTAAATAACTGTAGGGAGCTAAAATATTAACGAAGATATGAATGTAGCCATTGTTTTGCTTTCTAGGTGTGTGCAGTAAAAGGCAAAAGGTAAATTTTGAAAAGACTTTTTAACAAGAAAAAGATGAAAAAGGACATGCCAGCCTTCACGATGATTCTTGAACCTAAGCAAGTATTTGATAGCCTCTTAGTCACTGTAAACCTGTTTTTTTTTAATGAGGCAGTATATAAACAAATGAATAAAGATGAATTCCTTCTGGCTCCCCCTGGGCAGCTAAAGCTGCAGCCTTCACTAGCAGGGTCCTGTCTCACCTCTCCCTGCCTGTGGTCAGAGACGGGCGTTTCTCTGCCCACTCATCCAATTTGCTATGTCACCATTTCTACTGTCATCTGCCCCAATCTTGGTGGCATGGAGTTGATCTATGGGACTTCCACTTTCAGAAAAGCCTTTAAAGAAGTAGGAGACATAAGTTTCCATGTCATTGCAGACTCTCTAATGCTTTTCATTTCTCCTTTTCTTACATTCTGCTCAAAAGTTGATGGGAAGTACGGGGAGTGGGGAGTTGCTGGGCAGAGTGGGGGGTACAGTGTTGAAGAAACGAGGGCATAGAGTATCAGACACACACCCACAACACTGATCTCTCTGTAAGGTCTGAGCTGTCTTATTTAGCCTGGTGAAATTCATCTACTTTCAAATCTCATGGCTGTCTGTTTGCATTTGCATGTTCTTATGGAGTCACCTACTGAAGTGATGTGCTTTGAACAGCAGTTTAGAATCTGGCAGTTTGGGGACTTTCCGAGTCCTGTAGGATAAGGATGGCTGCCTCATTTCTCCACACGGCCTCGGACATCATAACCCTCAACCAAAATAGCAAATAAGACCACCCATAACCCGTGCTTCTAGCATAACCACGGAACAACAAATACTGTAAACTTCACTTTACAAGTATATACAGAAAAAAAAATCTGCAGCTAAAAGACCAGCTATAGAGTCCATAATAATGACAGGAGATAGAGAGATGAGATAAATATATGTATCTAGGTGGATGGATGGATAGATGAGATAGATGATAGACAGACAGAGACAGGAGGTAGAGAGACGGTGTGGAAAAAGAAGAGAATGGAGGAACATCCTTAACAATGTGGAACATTCATCAATTCACTTCCGGAAATAAGATGCCCTACCCTGAGGGAAAAACGGAGACAATGTGTTTGAAATATGACGAGCAGAGCCCTGGTTAACCGGAGGAAAAAAATATGACATATTATCCAGGTTGGAAGATTGTAAAACATGTTTCTGCACTCTACTAAAATGTCAATATCTTGAAAGACAAAAAAAAAAAAAAAAAGGAAGAATAAACATGAAAAAATGCAAGGTAGATAGATTAATCTAAATCAAAGGAAACTAAAGAGATAAGGCAACCAAATGCAATAATGCAATAAGTGGTTCTTGGCTGAAATCTGGAGTAAAAAAGTGAAAATAGCTATAGGGCAGTTTTGGGAAAGCAAACATTGAATATGGCTTGTATTATTTTATCAGTATTAAATAAGTTGGGTGCAATAACATTATTGTATTTGTGTAAGTGAAAGTTCTTTCATTACAAGAGACACTGAAATACATAGGGTAGGTATGATGTCTGCAACTTACTTGCAAAGATTCAGTACAAAAGGACAGTTAGGTAGACAGACACAGAGAGGAAAGAGAAAGTAAATATTGTAAAATATTAACTGCTGAGTTTAGGTGTAAATGGGTCTTTACACTCCTATTCCTTCAGATTTTCTGTAAGTTTGTAATTTTTCAAAATAAAAAAATAGTGGTTATAAAATGCCCCTAAAGAAATAAAAATACACTGGCATCTTTGCTCCAAAAAGTCTAAATGAAGGTGGCTGAAGAGAGAGAGGAGAAAAGAACATGCAATTTCACATCTCATATGATTGATTCTGCAGAACACTTTCCATGTTTTCCACACTGCAGCCTGTGCACAGCAAAACGGCTGTGGTGGCAGGTGGTTGTTTGGGGATTTTGGATCCTATAACATTAGACACTGTTATCTTTGAGGAGCTAGTTGAAAATTCAAGTCGAGAGATCACATTGTAAAATAATAGTCATTTTGAGGCAGTATTCTCATTGCAGAGTTCTTGAGCAATATAATTAGTATGGGAAGCTGAAATCTAGCTCACAAGTCAAATAATGATTAAGTTAGGTGTAAAAAAAACACAGTGAAAGCAAGTTTGAATTATTATCATGGTTTAAGCATCCGTTTCTTTAAAAATATAAATTCCTAGGCCCTGTTCCAGACTTAACGAATTAAAAAGCTACCTCCAGTAGCTTCAGAGTCTAAATTTTTATCTGGTTCTTCTAATAACATTAATTAGCTAAGGTTTGTAAGAACTGGTATAAGATGTTATTGCTATTGTTCAAATATAAAAAATGAATGCAATTAGATTTTCCCATTAAATATTTTTGTAATCATTTTAGTCAATGATTAAGTGGAAATTTTTTGTATATGGCATAGCATTAGGACTACTCATATTTATTCTGTCATTAAGGTTGAGTTCATTATTTTATGATGAGAAGCAGAAAACATATTTTGAAGCAAGTGGAAAAGCATACAATTATTCTAATTTGTTACTAAGGGATGCTGGCATTGTTAAAATCAAGTGAAAGGTCCACTGTTAAGCAAGAAATACTCATACTATCTAATGAAACAGACAGATCTAATTGCTAAACGTTTATATTTCTTTATATGGTCTTGGAATAAGGAAATATTTTATAGTGCCTGTTTGGTCAGATCATCAAATAAAGAATGATGAGTCTACAAAAACAAGCCCATCTGGATCCAACCGCCCCTTCTCCCACACTCCTTGGCCTCTTCTCTCTCTGCTCTCATGGGTTGATACTGTTACTTCTGTCATTCAGCAAACTGGAGTTTACACTTCTGCTACAGCAGGGTAGTTTTACACTTGCTGCCAGCCATGCAAAGAGGGACTGAAGCTCTGCTCTCTGAAACTCTTTTGCAGATTTGGAAACACAGACTCCAAATGGCTACACAACTTGTCTAAGGCCATGGAGCTGACTGTAGCAGAGTCTACATCTTTCAGACTTCAAAGTGCTCTTTTTACACAATTGTGCCTCTCATGAAATAATAATGAGATAAAAATGACCTAACAGGGGAGGGGGCAGAGCAGGAGGCCCTAACAGAAACCTCCAGCAACCGTCGCTCCGCGCAAACACCAACCCAACAACTATCCACGCGAGAAAGCACCTTCATAAGAACCAAAAATCAGGTGAGTGATCATACGACCTGGTTTTAACATCGTATCAAGGAAAGAGGCCCTGAAGAGGGCCGAAAAGACACCGCACTGGCCTTCCGGGCTGCAAAGAGTTTTAGCTAAGAGAGTCAGAGGATCAGAAGACATTTAGAGATATTTTTTCAAGCTTTGTTTTCAGGTGGTGGAGAAGTAGCTCTTAAGAGTCTAGGATTCTCTTCTGACCAGAGATCATGGGAGAGATGGGTACTGATAAAAAGCTTTTTCTTGGTTCATGTGCTTTTCCCAGATTCTGTTATTATGCTTTTTTTACTGGTCCCTCCCGGACCATAGCAGAAAGATCATAGAATTTGATATTTGAAGTATTGAGTTTATGTCCCAGTTCCACTTACAGTTGTGTGATTTGAGCCTCAGTTTCTTCAGCTATAAAATGAGGAGAAAAGACCTACCTCCTAGGATTAAAAATATTGAATGAGAATAATGGAGCTTTTTAACTATATAGCATCACATTATTTTTTAATTGCCTTATAAACTCCACTTCTAACTAACCATCATTTCTCTTGTGAGATTATACTGTATCTGTGTATATAGATGTAAAAATATATACATACATGTAAAAATAAATACACACATGTATATACATGTAAAATATATATACACACATGTATGCACATATGTGTATATTAATGTCCATTTTCTTAAACAGGCATCAGATCCTTTAGAGGATGATTATGCCTCCTTCCTTGAACTATTCTAATTGAGGAACCACAGATGAACCAGGAATAAATCATTTAACAGTTCATATAAGAACCAGGAATATAAACTAAACCACAAATCAATGGTTTGAGTCAAATTAATCTGCTAAACTAAACTGAAGCCTGAATATGAAGGTTCTTTGACTCAACCTTGATCTGATAAAAACTGGAAAAGTTATTAGTTGGTTATGCATGGAAATAAACATATGTGGTTTTCTAATATTATAAAACAAAGAATAACTATACCCAAGATCAATGTTTCACAAACTTTTCCCTTTGAAAAAAATCGCCTGATATATTTGAAAAGAACACAGTTTCCTGGGCCTTATCCTAAGTCAGAATCAGATAGGAGACACTGGAATCTGTATTTTGCCCCACAGGCCAGGTAGCCCCTACACCTGGCGAGGGTGTGCCAGCGTGGTCTACAGGAAGGCCTGGCCAACTGTGGCTCGCAGGGCAGCTCCAGCCTGTGGCCCGTTTCTGCAGGTGGAGTTTTATGGGAACACGGCCATACCCACTTGTTTACATATTGCCTGTCCCTGCTTTCCCACTACAACAGCAAAGCTGAATAGTTTCAGAGACTTTATGATTCACAAGGACTAAAATATTCACTACCTGGCTCTTTACAGAAAAAGTTTGCCAACTCCTGCTCTAAGGAAACATCAAGGGCAACAGAAAGATTATTGATGAGGGAATTGGGAGCTCTGAGTTCTAGCAAACAGCAGTAGGCCCAGGGGAAGACACTCAACTTTTTGAAACCAAGGTATCTTATCAGTATGTAGTTGAGGACGGGCAAAACACAGATCTCCTATGCTTAGGAGATCATGGAAATAAGCAGTTACTAAAAAAAAATCAAAGTCTGCCAACTAAAGTGTCAAGGTCCTTTGATTTTTTTTGCTTAAAGTATTATTAAACTACCAGAATAAATATATAACTCAACATTAAGCAAAGGCTTTGAAAGGCAGCTATAGATCCCTTTTCTGAAAAAAAAAAAAAAAAAAAAAAAAGGAAAACATTATCATTTACTAAGTGGTAGAACACGTCTTTAAAATTTGTATATATGGGGAGAGATTTAAGTAAAATGTCTTTTGGTGATAAAATGTTTGTGAGCCAAGAGATTAGATATTCTCTAAGGTCCCTTCAACTCTAAAATTCCGTGAACACAAATGTACCACATGGACACTTCACAGTTATGATGATGCCTTTTCTTTTCTTTCTCCCTGAATGGTAAGAGTGGTAAGACAGGGATGGAACATTTGCAGGGGAGCAGAGGGGAGATGGTATTTAAAACAAAGATAAAATGGAATTATGTAGGCTCATACGTTTGGTAATTACTGAAACAAATAAGGATGAAAGTGTCTTTTTATTGCTTTTTGCTTTCTTTTTAAAGCCTTTAATATGCAAATGTGCCTGACGAATTTTCAAAAGAGGAGACATATTACATTGTATTTCCTAAACTCATATGACCATGAAAATTCATTTTCCTGACCATCTCTTGTGACCTCTTTTCCACTGAAAACCTGCTTTGCATTATGACAATCAGCGGGCTGTCGTTAGGTAGATTTATGACAAATGAACAGCGAGAATAATGTGGCTACAAGACAGCTCCGAGGTTGCACAGACGGGGCCGTGCCTGGGGGGCTCCCTCCTGAAGGGTCCAGGTAATGAACCGGCTGCCAGGAGGGAGGAGTACGGAGAAGAAAAGGCTGTGGAGGTGGGGAGGAGCCTCTGCCTTTCAGGACTGAAAACAAAGTTCTTTTAAGGCACATACAATCATCCCATAAACACACCATCCACCAAAGTGAACTCACTTCACTTACCTACACTCTCATTTCCTAGGCTGTGTTTTGCCTTTTCAACCTTTTTGTTGGCCTTTAAACTAACTTTGAACATCACTGAACCAGACTTCATTTGCATGAGTGTATGTCCTTTGCAGCAGTGGAACCCAAAGTGTGACTCGGGATCATAGTGTCTCCGGCAGCCCTGACTCTAGGTGTAGCCGAATACGGACAGTTGCAAGGAGTGAGAAGGTAACTTTAAGCAGCAGCAGCCAGCAGAAGGTACGCACATCTTTGAAGGTGACAAGCCAATGTGATGCCGGAAAGCAGAGCCCTGAGGCAAAAACCTTTGGTCACTAAGAAGACTTGTCTGTGCCATTGTCCTTCGGGGACATTCGTGAGTGAAGGTAAACATGGCGGAAGCCCACTTTTGGCCGGCACAGGCATACCCTGGAACGGATCTGTGAGCCACGCCCAGGTTGTTTGCTTCTCCTTTGAGTGTTCCCAGGGCATCCTCCACAAGGCCCTGTGTATGGACATAAGAGAGGAGCCAGGGCATTGAGGAGATGTGACAAGGGACTCTGTGCCACCTGTTCTTATAATGTCTTGTGTCATCTGTACCTGTTAGGCCTTGATCCTAAATATTTCTGTTGTCAAGTGGATTACTGCTGTGTCCACCTCACCTTGAGATCTGGCAGGTTTACTAATATCCCGCTCACAAAAGCTGGTTCCTGTCAGTCACGTAGGCACTTGCCACCCCGTGGTCCAATAATCATTCCCTGCTGGCACCAGGATCGTGCTACAGGCTCTTTTACAATGGAGAACAGTTCTCCATAAAAGGCATGAACTCATTCCCGATAGCCAGGTGTCTGCACTGCGGAATTCCTGCTGGGGCTTGCCAGGGACCTCTCCTCACCCCCCTCACCCTCCTCACCCCACAGATACCAGCAGCACCCTCAGATCTTCCGGCCACAGAGCTCCAGGGACAGGAAGGCGGCAACACAGCCAGCACGCGCTGAAGAGCCCTTCTTGCTCTGGACTCCACTGAAAACTGGCAACCTTCTAAGTAAAGCCATAAATGGATTGAAGAAAATATTCTGAAATGTGATAAATGTCATTTTCAAAATCCAGACAAGCCCTGAACACTTCGCCCCCTAGTGGTTGGAGACGCTAAGTGTGACATCGAGTCCTCTGGGTAGGGAAGCCTAGGTGTGCAGCCACCACAGATGGCAATGCCGCTCCTTCCACCTGCACCTCATCCTCGCTAACCACAGGAGAAAGTCTTGGTAATAGCGATGCTAGCACATGCCAAGAGTTATTCACATGTCTTTAATAACCTAGCGGTTATTTCAAAAGTTGTGCCACACACCTTTTGGAAAGATGGAGTTACTTGCTCGAGTTACGTGCTCGCCGCCTTCGCGCGTGGCGCCCCCTGCCGGCCACCTCCCGTGCTTCACACAGCTCGCTCCCGGGGGGGACTCTGGCCCTTGCTCAGTTGTCCCCGTGGGAAGGACGGCTTCCCTGGGTCACTGAATGTCTCCGTCCTCTCACTTTGCAACTTCTCCTGCCTTCGTTTCTGCTCATTGCACTTACTATTTGAAATTACGTGTTTATCTTGTTTACTTTTCTGTTGTCTGTCTCCTCATCTAGAATGTTCTGTCAGGGTCTGGTCTTTATTTCTCTTGATGATTTCTCTAGCTCCAAGCAAAGAGTCGGTAGCCAAAAAATATTTATTGAATGAATAAATACCAACAAATACATTATTTCTGGTGAGTAAAATTTTCTCCCTCTCATTACACAGTACTTAATTCATAGAAAAAGAATGTGTATTAGAAACCACCTTATTGACTTCAGTTATTTTACAAAAGAAGAACTTGTGAAAACTTAAGTGATAGGCTAAAGTCACAACTTAGACTGTGAAGTCAGTGGGACTAAAATTCAAGTATTTTGGCAACCACTGTTTCCTTGAACGTGGCAAAAAGCATGGTCAGTCATTTGATTTTTTTTTTGGTGAGGGTAGGGAAAGCAGTGTTGTTTTGAAACAAACGTACATTAAAATTTTAGAGTGTTTCAGAGTTATCAAAAGGGAAAACTTCATTTGACCATCATGATATATAAGTGAAAGAGGAATTATCATTTTCACACTTGGAGACAAGCCTGGATATCTAACTGGCCTACCCAAGACCACACTACCGTTCTGTGCTGGACACAGTATTGAATTCAAGTCAATTAACTTCATTTTCAGAGATTTTGTGTTTGGACTTGTTTTTTAAGAGAAGAGGATATGAGATCATGTTGCACTTTGTGGGGGGGATCTGGAGATAACTTTCTTATATTCCTCTAGTTATGATTAAAGTCACTGCTAAATCAATACTTTATTTTTTTCATCTGTCTTCACATGCAAGACTTTTAATATTACATTTCCATGTTTATACTCTCCTTGCTCCTCTAAATCCTAAAACCATTGGTGAGCCAAGAACAGAAACTTTAAATTCTCTTTCCCTTACTCAATACTCATTACAGGACTTCACTGTTTTGTTCTGAGTTAAAATATTTGTTAAATGGTCTCATAATTATCTCTTCAACATAAACTACTCATTGTGACATGCCTCCATTGAGCACATATTTTGCCAGAACTTGAGAGTGGAAATGGCATCTTGGATATCACTGAGTAATTAGATGATTTCCTCTAATCCAGTAAATAAACTGATGTTTCATAAGTTAAAACATATTTAGATAGATTCTGCTTAGTTTACAATAGGTTTTAAAGAAAAAAATTGAAATATTTCAATTAGTTTTACTAAATTAAAAATCCCTGTTTAATAAAAATTTGGCATATAATTTTAAATTATGGCCAAATTAACTTACAGACTAGAATTTGGTTACAGGGTCTGTGCCCTAAGAGAAGATACATGGAAACCCACAGGTAGGATATGTTCTGCAAGATAGAACCCGTTATATATTCAGGAAGGTTAGCTTCCTGGCTAACAGTATAGACTTTGCACACAAGTCTTTAAGTTTGAATTGTAGCTCCGGCCTTTATGAGACATATGAACTTGGGCAATTTCTTAAACTGCCTTGACACAATTTACTCATTTGTAAAATGGGAGTGAACAGTATTTGCTGCATCTGATTATTGTGAAGGAAAATAAGTTAATTCATGACAAAATTTTATAGGCATATTGACAAAGTAGTATATACTTAATAATTATTCACTATTATTATTCTTGTGAGGGTATTGCACTCATTCTAGGAAAAAATCATTAATTAAAACATTAGTTTTTGACAAACCAATGGAAGCCATAGAAACATAACTGAGAGAAAAAGTCAGGGGATACATGGATTCCCAAAAGTCCATGCATGGACCACACATGGAGAATCTCTGACTCACAGCTGTGGGCTTAGTAACTGCTGTTGGATGAAGGACAGACGTGGCCACCATCAGTGTAAAGCATGACACTCCCAGAACATCCAAACTGGGGACTGGGTGGGAGGGGGTGGCCACAGAAGATGGTATCTGATCGGAATGGTTTCTATTATGACTTACAAGTAGTGTCAAAACAAAGTACTATCAGACAGAAAACATTAGATTACTGTTTCTTCTTGAATTAGCCAGATTCTAATATTTGCTTTGCCTTGCTTCAGATTATGCTTTGTTTTATATTTATTGTATGGGAATTTGTAGAAGGCATGCAGTTATACATATGTCAACGAATGTTTTTAAACAAAATATTGGAAAGTGGCTTACTGAAATTGTGAATTTCTAAATATAGAAACACACCCAGGGAGACCTTACTTGCAAACACCTAGCTACCAGTTAAGAGTACCTTTGCCAGCACCTTCCACCAGTAAAATCGTTTCAGTTGTCGGAGGCCACCATGTGACCTTGATATTTATAATATACACCTATGTGAGGATGTGCACTCGGGTTCCACCCTGTACACAGTATTCTGATACATTGGTGTTACCTGCAAGATAACAGAATGCCTTAATCCTAGAATTTAGATTATAGTTTTGATAATATATTAAAGGAAAAATATTTGAACACAAGACTTTTGGATATTTTTAAATAGTTACTTTTGTAGGTCTCAAATGGAAAACAGCAAAAAGAGAGATATGTATACACACTAGAAAATGTGTGAAAGTATTCTCAAGTCCCACACACCAAGAAACCCTAAGTGTTGACCACATTATATGTTACAGTCAAGTTCCCTTTGTCAAAGGTTCTACCATCTATTAGCTGAGCCAATATGTCTCCTAAGACAAATGAATCACATCTGTTTTTTCAGTGATAAAGTATGTGCCAAGTGCCAAGTTTTTATACTTTATTGCATGATCATTGAGGAAAATGCAAATGCATTTTATTTAAATTAAAAAATAATGGTAAATATTTAACTTCAATAGTCATGTAGTCAAAAAATATATTAATACTTGAATGCTCAAAGTATATAATGAATCAAAATTTAGTTACATAACCAACATAAAGATTTTCAAATAGAGTAAATGTGAGTTGTGATAAAAAGGATTAGAGGTAAAGATAAGGAGACTTACACAGACGAATGTATTTTCAGGAAAGAGGTATGTGAAATCCAGAGGACAGCGCTTTGGTTTTTGGACAATTTGTCTAGTAGATGATGTACATTTACATTGTTAGCAGTGGTATTAAAATCAGATGGTTGTATAGGAGAACCATTTCTTTTTCTTGTGCTTGCGCTTGTGGTCTAATGTTGTGGAGAGGTGCACCTGAACAATCTGTGACGTGTTCTAGCTACGCTGATGTGAAACTGGCCAGTCCATTGTTAGTGCGAGTCCTTCACCCAGTGATGCTTAGAGAGCTCCGGAGAGCAGGGATTGGTGAGTCAGTTTGCAGGAGGAAGCAGCGCACATGACCCAGCTGGCCAAACTGAGGCTGAACGTGACAGATGAGTAAAGCTGGTGTTCGGGTTAGGTGTGGTGAATCACCATTCTACTCACTGAGGGTCTCCTGGGCTCAGCCAGTCACACACTATCTGTCAATGTCTCAAATTCTTTCAAATTATTGTTAGGATTTTGTTGGCTGGCAAGTCTCTAGGGAATCCAGCAGCCTCAGAAGATGCTGTGTTTATAAATTAACAATTATATCCTCTCCAAACCCTCAGTGGAGTTTGGAGAACGTCCTCATACAAAGAGACAATTAGCAAGCATGTTTTCTCATACTGTCTAGTTTTGTGTATATTTCCTTGGGGCCAGATCCCAGGGGAACAGTGAAAAACGTGCTGAAATGAAAAGATGAGAGCTGATTTTTTAAAACAAAAATAGCTAGAGATACCTTATTAGAACAAGAATAATTTCCTGGCAAATCAATGTGTCCTAATTTAACAAAAATTATAACATATCAAATGTAGGTTATTTAATAATTTGAATTAACGACTTCAGATTGCCAAACTACCTCTCAGTTATTTGCATTTCTAAACATGGAAAGTTACTTGGGGCATCTACTTTTTATAGCCTTAGGAAACTATCTTAAGAAAAGGCTTATACGTTTATATTTTTCTGAATAACCCAAAGAATGTTCAGCAATACCAATACTATTTTACAAAAGTATTTCATGGGAATTTGATAAAGATTTGTAATATACAATGCAATACATGCAGTCAGAATATAATTTGACCATTCAACAGAGAACAAATAAATCCAAAATAATGCCTGGGGCTTTGAAAATAGAAATTAATATAATGATTAATGCTTTGTAAAAACTGGGGCACATTTTCCTCAAGAAGAATTATACATCTACCCGCCATTATTCTGATTTCAATTTTTCATCGCACTTTACCTGGTGACAGCAACCTGCTTACCCTAAACTGCCCTTTGGCTATATTCTGACAGCCTATTTATGTTCTGACTTCATGAATAACGAATCAATGAAAGTAAAGAAATATAGAGCTTTCCTCACTCATGCAAAAGGTTTTAAGGTAAAATACATTTTAACATGATGTTACTAAATATTTTTAAAAAATCTAAGGGAATTAGAATTTGACAAGGTGGGAAAGTCCTTTTTTTTTTTAATTGCAGGGACACGTGGTATAATGGAAGGGACAATGGAGTCAGAAAACCGAGAATCTATTTTCCAGTTGGTTTTGGAAACATCACCTTTAAAATTATCAGGTAAGGTCTTTCTGGCCTTTCTTGGGCGCTTGTGGTTTGTATGTATATGATGCTGGGTGGCTAAGTGTGCAGGGTAAACATATTATTACCTAATAGGTTTTCATGCAGAATTAATAAATTGTTTAAAAAATCACTATCAAATCCAGAGTCAATTGTGTATTACAGCTTCTCTGGAAGTGTGTGGAAGTGCTGAAGGTGTCCTGAAGACCACGATGCTGAAGGAGGGTTTGAGTTGGGATGCAGCGTCCTGATGATTTGCCACGACCCTGGGGGGTTGGGGGCAGGTCAGACCTTCAAGATGGAAATGATCGTCCTCCAAGTTGTGATTGGAGATATAAAATTATATCACTATAAAGTGATCGAGAGTCTTAACTTTTCCTCAGCTTGACTATACTTTAGGCAAACTTCATACCCCTAAGCCTCACCTCACTCTCACCATGGCAGAAGAATCCAGAGGGCCTCACCACAAGAGGTCCCTCTCCTTCTCTTCCCTGGAGCATTTAGAAAACTGGTAAGTGTAATTGCCCCGTCTGAGATGTAAATCTTTTTAGAAACCTCTTGCCAGTTTTACACCCCTGGAATGTCTTTCTTACAGGCCTGGGAGCCATCCCTTTGAAATTCAGTAATGCAAGAAGATAGTCCGGTACCTCTGCAGGAGGGTTGAGAGCCCAATTTGGATAGGCTCCTCATTCCAAAATGCCACATGCCCTCCTGTCCTGAAGGTAAGAGAAACGTTTACTCTTCCTTTCGTTAAGACCACTCCCCCTGCCCTCGCTCCCATTTCCTTGGTAGCAGTTACCACAAACTTACTAAACGTTTTACTTATTTGTTGTACTTTAGTCTCCTACTGGATTATAGCTTTTTGTTTGCATATTTTTGCCAGCACGGCTTTTTCTCTGCTTGTTCACAGCTATATCCCTAACGTCTTGAACCAAGCCTTCACATGGCTGATGTTCAATAAATATTTTCTTGAACTGATGAATAAAGAAAGGAAGAAAAGCAGAAAGGTCTATTCTCTGGTAATTACCATCCACAAAACGTGACTGGATTGAGTGGGGACTTAAATCCGTAAGGGGAGCAGGGGAGGGAAGGGCACAGGCAGCTTCCATGAGTCTCTCTGAGCAGGAATGGGCAGCGCTGCCCGGCACTGTCTAAAGCCACGTGTGTTAGCTGCATGTTCAAAGTGAATGTTAAGACAGAGTTGATCTTCACTTTGTTCGGGAATGAAAGGATAGAGCCACATTTCTCCACTCCATATCTCAGAATTCACTGACCTCTACCCATGAAAACATTGACTTACCAACTGTTCTTTTAGTAACTTTATTTTCATAGATGTAATATTTATGACTTACAATTTTGAAATGAATAATAAACCGATTTTCAGAATGAGCCAGCCTGAGTCTATGAACATTTTCTCATGTTGTTTCAATATTTTTTATGAATACTGAGTCCTGGGTCTGACCCAAAGACAGCATACAATAAATGTTGCTGCTGACATAGGAAATAGTTAACTGAAGCAGTCGAGATACTTGCTTTTAAAAACATACTTCAGAAGACTTGACCACTTCAGGATTTGAACTTACACAGGTGAAGGAGGATATCTGACCTTAGGCCTTCAGAACAAAGATAAATATTTATTATTAATGACAGACATAATGAGTTTGACTGCAATGCTAGATAGATGTAGACAGGCCCTCATGCAGTGTATGGACTACTGGGAAATTTATCTGTAAAAGCAGAAGTCTCACCCAAGGCAACAGAAGATGAGTCACCTTCCCAGATGCACTACCTGAGAACTTGATCAAACCACACATTTTAATTCCCTGACAAATTATAAAACAAACTTACTCTCTGGCTCTAAAACATGTTCCTTTTAGGATTTTAACTCATGAAAATGTAATAAAAAAATTCTAACCTGTGACCTTAAGATGAATTCTGACTTGGTCTTGACACTACTGAAGAGTTTACAGATTCTCAGGTCACCTATGGCATTGCATTACAGCCTTTCAAATGGCATTTTGAACATTTACCTGTGTAATAAGGAAGTGAAAGATGCCAGAAAAGAATTGAGAAAAAAGATTACAAATCTCCTCTAGGTTGTCTCGTCAAATTGTTCTAGAATGTGTTTCAACCCTCAATATATTTTAATAATGACTTTGATAGTGATACTTAAAAAATAAAAATTTATAGGTGATATTCAGTGGAATGGATGTACAGGAGCTTTAAAACAGCATTGACCTTCAAAAATCTTTGGAAAAGCATATAAGGAAAAAAAAAAAGACTGTATTTAATAAGTTTAGGTGTAACCCCTGCAACATAAAGTAAAGAATCTACAAAACACTATTTTACATATGTAAGTTAAGAACTGGCTTCTAATATGTATGATAAAATGATTCAAAAGGCAGGATTCATTATAAATCTAATGACAAATACAAATGGCATTGTTAATGGAAAGAAATACACCTAGGAATCAGTTAATTATTTTGAAAACCTGGTCCTTAAAAAGAACCAGAAAGAAATACTCTCATGGAATTCACCCCTGGCTAAGCTTTTGTTCAGCTAATTGTATGTGGTTTAGGGATCAAATGGGATGGTCAAATGATTAAAGGGAGAGACTCTGTATTTGTGCAGTGATGCCAAACAACCTTTAGCAAAAATATTTTGATTACTGTTTCATTTTTTTCTGATTACAGAAAAAAAGCAGCGGGTTACTAGGCCAGGCGCAATGGTTCATGCCTGTAACTCTAGCACATTGGGAGGCTGAGGTGGGAGGATTGCTTAACCTCAGGAGTTTGAGACCACGTAAGCAAGAAAGAGCAAGACCTTTTCTCTACTAAAAATGGAAAAATTGAAAAATTAGCTGGGTGTTGTGGTGTGTACCTATAGTACCAGCTACTCAGGAAGTTGAGGCAAGAGGATCACTAGAGCCCAGGAGTTTGAGGTTACAGTGAGCTATGATGATGCCACTACACTCTACCCAGGGCACAAAGTGATACTCTGTTTCAAAAAAAAAAAAGAAAAAGAAAAGAAAAGAAAGAAAGAAAGAAAAAAAGCAATGGATTACTAACTGGTTTTAGACTATGAAAGGATATAACTTGCAATATAATGATGCCGCTAGTAGTTTTATAAAATTGGCTGCAAAAGCTTGCTATATTTTAAAAATATTTAAGATATGTCTTTTTCTGCCAGGCGCGGTGGCTCACGCCTGTAATCCTGGCACTCTGGGAGGCCAAGGTGGGTGGATCGCTCGAGGTCAGGAGTTCGAGACCAGCCTGAGCGAGACCCCGTCTCTACTAAAAATACAAAGAAATTATCTGGCCAACTAAAAATATATATAGAAAAAAATTAGCCGAGCATAGTGGCGCATGCCTGTAGTCCCAGCTACTCGGGAGGCTGAGGCAGTAGGATCGGTTAAGCCCAGGAGTTTGAGGTTGCTGTGAGCTAGGCTGACGCCATGGCACTCACTCTAGCCCGAGCAACAGAGTGAGACTCTGTCTCAAAAAAAGAAAAAAAAAAAAAGATATGTCTTTTTCAACTGATAGAATAAAAATTATGATGATTTACTAAATCTGTTTGGCACCATCAGCTGAGGAAGACAGTTGGTGATGAGGATGATGATGGTGATGATGAAATATCTTTAACCCTTTGAACTAAGAATAGGTTTGGGAAAGGGGGAGAGAATTTTAGGGGCCAACAAGTAAAAGAAACAATTTCTCAACTGTCTTTAGATTTATTAAACATTAGAACCCCCCAAATAATGAAACACCATGTTTCTTCCTCTACATCAAAAATGGATAAAAGAGGAAGCTATGTGGAGCCGTAATAATGGTAGTTACCATTCACTAGGGTTTTGCTAAGAGCCAGGGGCTTTATATCTGTCATGTCTGACTGTTAGCAGCACTGTAGCTTACTCCTTTTTGCACATAAAAGCACAGAAAGTAGAACATTTGTAGCGCAGCAGGTAGAGGGAGAGGTCTGGAGTAACACCGCCTGGACTCGCTTCCTGACTCCAGCTCTTAGTAATTACGTGATTATGAGCATCGCGACCTTGCTGTGCCTTTCTTGTATCATATCTAAAATGAAAATCATGACCTGCTAAGAGTGCTGTGGGAATTATTATGAGATTTAAATTAGTTCAAAGTAGAACACAGTGCTGGAAACACAATAGCATTCAATAAATATTAGTAACCATCATTAGGGGGATTTAAAAGTTTGCCTAGAGTCATGGAGCTAACAATTGACTGAAGGAGAATCTCTCTTTCCACTGTCCTACACGGCCCTGCTTTCTTAGAAGACAAAGAATTTTTCTTGGAAATGTGATTATGCACCCTGTGAGCCAGTATAATATAGACAACACAGATCTTCAATACATGATCTAGATGAAGTTGAATTTTGCCTTCCTAGTTATGTTTAAGTAAATTTTATCATCTTTTTTTCCATATGCTATAAAACTTCCATGAATATAATGGAAGGATGGCCCACAAAGAATATAAAAACAACATGTGGAAACAGTGAAATGGCAATCCCAGCTCAAATGGGTTTATTTCACTTCCATATGGTTCAGGAGTGGTAGTGGTGGGCGCAGTGATTACTTTTTCTCTCTTCCCGTCAGGTTCACTCCTATAAATTCTTATCTTCCTCAAATTCCTAAGTGGATTCATAGTTTTTTTAAAAGTTTTCACATTTATATCCCTTAGACAATAACAATAGTTGCACCTACCAGTGGTTCAGATCTCTGAATCTCAATTTTCT
The DNA here is from genome assembly GCF_020740605.2 of Lemur catta. Lineage (NCBI taxonomy): Eukaryota > Metazoa > Chordata > Mammalia > Primates > Lemuridae > Lemur > Lemur catta. The sequence goes on along the minus strand of NC_059143.1, from coordinate 49,593,515 downwards.
TCTTGTCATTCTGCAATTCCCATTCCATGCCTTCAAGTTCTTTATGTAAGGAGGCCGTGGTGACCTGCATTAAATCTAATTTTATACTGACATCTGCCTCAGTATTTATACACAAATTCAGTACAGTTTAGCGAATCAGAAGTAGTATACTTAAAGACAGAAAAATATAGCTCGAAGCAAATGGCAACAGGATACTTAAACACAAAATCCTATTGCTTATTTCATAGCATTTCTTGTGTCACACGAAAGAAAAATGCTTTTGGGTACAGACATTAAGAGGCAGCTCTGTGATATATTCCGCCCAAGAAATAATAGTTATCAAAACAAATAAATCCTACAGATGTCAATGTGATGTACCTCCATAATACAAAGCTTGAATTCCCAGGAGACAAAGGTTATCAAACTGTGGATTATATATAATTCTCTAGTCTCTATTTTCTCTCTTTATGGGGCTGAAGGAAGTCATAAAAATAAGGCAATGAACTTATAAGCGAACAAGAAGATGTGTGCCTAGAAACACAATAAACAGAAAGAACCTTTTCTGAAAATTAAATGAGATTTCCTATGTGGTCTTTCTCAGCATGGTGTAGGCACACTGGGTGTTACATATTAATATTCCTGGCATTTGAATCTGTGCAAACTGAAAATTCAAAAGGGAAATGAACACAAAATCTGTTGCAGTATGTGAAGTATTTGAAAGTAGCAAAATTAGATTAATATATTTCTTTGTGAAAATTAAATCCTCCCAAGAAGCAAGCACAGGAAATATATTAGAATGATCTTTTAATTACATTATTTTAAATACCCTGTGAGATCATTTTTTCTCTTTCAAAATACCACAATCAGTAACAACTAATTTTTTTGTGTGTCTATTATGTATAAGGCATCATCTTTTATTGTTGAGGAATTAACTGTTTTCCATAAGGAAGATATCCAAATAATCAAAGTTCACATCTCTCATTAAACTAGTTTCATACACCCTAATCTCCAGGGGGCACCTCCTGTCTTTCCAGTTTTCTCCATTAAGTGTCTCAGTTCCAACAGTCTTTTAATTCCATCAAGACCACCTGTTCATTGTTGATCCTATCATCTTTTCAAATCCAATCATCCCCTTGACAGCCTCACTTCCCTCCTTACCCAGTTTAAATTCCATGGTCAACCTTATAATCATTCTCACATGACCTTCTGGACTCTCCCTCCAACTTGCTTCCTCATATATGCTTGGAAAAACATCCCTACCTATCCTACGTAATGTAAAAAGAAAAAGAGATGGAAACACAAGTACACAATATTACTCATGAGAAGACAAAGGGTATACAAATAAGAGGAGATAAAAATAATGAGATGTATACTATTATAACAATAGCTAACACTGACAGGCTGCATACTAAGTCCCCAGTCACTGTGCTAAGTGATTCAAAATTATCTTACTTTCCGTAATGATCCTTTTAAAACTGTCAAGGCCAAGCCTTAAGAAAATAAAGTAGCTTTTCCCCAAACATAACCAGTAAGTGGGGAGCTAGCATTTGAACCCAGGCAGCTGGGTGCCAAAGGTACGGTCTTGCCCACTTCACTATACAAAGGAACCTGAAAATCAGGATGAAGTGGATAGTGTTCCAGAAAAATCAAATTACCAGAATGCATTCAAGTGATGTAGAAAGGCTGAGTGGCCATGAGGTTTGTAAACAAAGTACCCCTCAAAAATGTACTCGGCTAAGATGGTTTCAAAACAATATGAAAATAACATCTCACTTGTTATTTAAACTGCTGTAGAACTTAAAAACAAGAACACTTTGAAATTCTTTTCATGTAAAACACAATATCCTGATGTCAAACCCTGACTAGGAAAGTACAAAAAGTTCACAGACATGCCTTAACTACGAATATGGTTGTGAAAATTCTGTGTGTGACAGAAAATTGAATTTACAAGTATATTAAGAATAATGTTTCAGTATGTCCAACTGGGATTCATTCTTGACATGTAAAGATGGTAATGTTAACTATCACTTATCAAAAGCTTAATATGTGTCAGGCATTGCTCTATTGATACCAAATCCTCATTTCAGATCTATGGGGTGCAATTGTTACTGGCCCCATCTACACGAGAGGAATCAGAGGCCCTGGGAGAAAGTAGAATCAGACAGTTTCTCTCCAGAGCACGCTCTTTCTCTGGTTCAGTATCAGGAAAGGTGTTAATACAATGCATCCTATTAAATGCTTAAAAGAAAATGACCATGTAATTATACTGATAGATGTCAACTTTGAGCGAATTGATATATTTTAAGATTATAATTTAGCATGGCATAACTCTGTAATGACATAAAATGAACACACTAAAGCCACATTTATCAAAGTAGAAGAAGTTCACAGAGATGAGCCGGAGGAAAAATGGCAACTTGCCAAAGAATGGAGTATATAACATATATTTACATAAATTTCAAACATGCAAAACAATAAACTATGCTTTTTAGAAATGCATATTAATATGACAGTATAAATAACAGATGTCTACTAAATAAAACATGCAAAGCATTATAATTTTAGGGATTGATATAATTGTAAGCCAAGTACACAGCACATATTTGTATTATATTTATCTCATAATGTGGTTGGTAAGTTCACAGGTGTATTTAATATGATTTGTTTGCTATTTATGTTTATTTTGATAATACACAAAATAATAGAATCAAAACATACCAATTAAATGACTTTTAAAAATATAAAGGGAACATTCCTTATTCCTTGATGTTCCCTTACCAAGACACATTTTCAGCACTTTGTGCGTTATGACACACATATGTTTGTGTGTATATGTGTACCAGTGCATGCATGTGGATGTGTGTTCAAAATACTGGGATAACTTCATGGTACATCTTGAAAGCTGCACTTTTCACTTTATCTACAATCTGCCTCTTCTCAAGCCAATAAACACAAATTTACATCATCAGTTTTAATTGATGCAAATTATTTTGTGTTTTACATCAATGACAAACTGATGGACAATTCATTCATTCATTTTTCTATTTTGTAAAAAACACTGCAATGATAACCCCTGCACATGAATTTGTCTCTTTTCTAACTTTTACCCAAAGGTACTTGGTTGCTCATGAATTTGGTCATCTTTGCTGGTAAATCCACATTTTAGAAGCTGTACATGGGAATTCTGAGAGGCAGGCAGTGCCGAAGCTGAGTTGCCAATCCTGGGTCATTTTAGATAAATTCCTTAGCATGGTTTCCAGGACCATGAAGGTTGTGTGGTGGCCCCAAAATGCCCACCAGGGCACGTGTTGGATTGGCATGGTCATGGAAGCCTAACCTAGGAAAGGAAGACTAGCTATTTTGCTTTCCTGGTATTTGTATTTTTTTTCTTTACCAATTCTTACTGAAAGCTTTCAATTCCTTTCCCCCAACCGATGGCGGCCCAGAGCATGCTCTGCTGGCCTTAGTCACAGCCGGTTAACACACACATGTCCCATGTTCACCAGGATGAGCGTGGGCTCCCAGGTCCCACTTACCCCTCTTTGGCTTCACTCGCTTTAGCTCAATCTACTCCTCTTGAAAATGTTCTCTTCCTTTTAGCTTTTTCTGCCATCTATTTTCTTTCTCATAAGCTGAACTATGTGTTTAAATGTTTATTATATGTACTTAGGACTTGCTTTTAGGCATTTTGTATTGTGTAATTCTTTCAGTACATAAAATTGGCCTTATTTTTGGAGGTAGATGGTCCATATCACTTTGATAATCAGAAAAAATGTTATTTTTATTTAAAAAAATAATTTTAATTTGGCCCATTTGTGTTCAAAACCAAGAGTCCAACCAAACTCTTGAACCCTTCTTAGCTGTCTCCACTCTTCTGCTTCTCCTTCCAAAGCTACGTCTTTAGAAAATTCGGAGGAATTTCATTACTTCTTGTTTACCTTTAGACATGGGATGCCTTTCTCTGTCTATCTGCTGGAAGCCATTTAGTCCTTCACAAATGACTGCTTTTAAAATGTGCTGGAAGAGCTCTACATTAGTTTCCTAGGGTTATCATAACAAATTATCATAAACTGTGTAGTTTAAAACAATGGGAACGTATTCTCTCACAGTGTGATAGGATGGAAGTTCTAAATCAAAGTGCCAGCAGGGTTGGGTTCTTCTGCAGGCTCTGCGGGAGGATCTGCCCCATGCCTGTCCCCTGGCTCTCGTGTGCTGGCAGCGCTTGACATCCCTCGGTCATAGCCGCCTCTTCCCTCTCCTCTGTGTCTGTATCGAGATCTCCCTGTCTTCTCTTTCATGAAGACACCAGTTTTTGTATTTAGAGCCAGCACTAATCAGGTATAACCTCATGTTGATTTGATTACATCGAAAACACCCTATTTTTTAATAATGCCACATTCACAGGTACTCGGGGTCAGAGAGGTTAAACATGGGGACACAAATCAATCCACTACAAATTCTTTTTATCCCATTGCTCTGTTTTGTGCTCCTAGAGCACTCTGCATTTTTAAGATCTCTTCATAATCTGTTTGCAGTGAATTTTTTACAAACACAGGTATATATAAGGGTCAAGCCGGCAAAAAATAAATTCAGTCTTGAGGCCTATTGTACTCCTGAATATTAATTGTTTAAAACATTTTCTAGAAATTTTAAAGAAAGCCTTAGATATTCCTGTCAGTTTTGCTTAAGACGGGTGGCTACTGTAAGAAACATACTTAATATTTTCTAAGTCCTCATTCAACACTTCAAATGAAAGTTTTTTTATGCATAAAAATATTCAAACCATTTTTCTGCTTCCAAGGTTTCAAAAAGTCTGCCACGCAGTTAGAGAGGGCTCGGTTTCTGAGAAGAGCACAGTTCTGCATAACAGAGTAACATATGGTAAAACTTCGCAGCGACACATCAAAGGTAATATGCTTTATGTAAATTCTGCAAATAAAGCAGAAGTACATTTTCTTAATGTACAAAAATAAGGAACGACAATGACTCCTCCCCATCGACCATTTTCCAGCTGACACTGTTACGTTAACTGTTCACAAAATTTCAAAAAAAAAAGTTTCTAAATTCGTGCACACGTAGCAGTTAGGTCTAAAATTGCTTTCTGCAGCTTGGCTGACCCTCAGGGGTCGTACTCAGTTGGCTCAGACAAGGGGCGCAGGGCAGCCGGGCTTCCCCGCGCGGAGCGGGCAGGGGCCGCGCACAGGCCGCCCGCAGCGAGCGCGGCGGGGCGGGCACAGGTGGGCTGCGGGGATGCCACGCGCGGTGCCGACACGGAGCAGGTGGTCACTAAGTGGCAGCTCCTTTTACTCTTCTCCAAGTTCAAAGGCAGGGAAACAAAGTAAAACCAAGCTGGAACTGAAAACCATTGGAGTTGGGGGCAAGAAGAAAGCTCTCTCTGAGTATATACTAGATTTTATTCTCAAGCTATGAATTTCCAGAGTTTATCAGTGTTCAGTGGGTGACTAAACCAGGATACGTCAGTATTTCACACATCGCACTTTACTGTATATGCTTAAACGAATCATTCATCAGCCTATATTTTTTTCTCTCACAGGACACTAATTCCTTTCTCATTGCCAATGTTCCAAATCAAAGAACCTCTTGTAGAAATGATGCATTAGTCACACTCATCCTAAGTGGAGTCAGTCCACCTTGGTCACGATTTTGGTGCCAAACAGGGATAGCTCTCAACCGAATCTACCCATTTCACTGACATCCCCTTGTTGGGACTCAGAAAATAATACCTCAAAATGAAGGCTTCAGAAGCAGCCTCAGAAGTGAATGTTTTTCTCTGGTCTTCTCCTGCCCTCTTGTCTCTCAGTCCCATTCTCCCCTGAGGCTAGACATAGAAACTAGAATCCCTCTTCCTCAAGGCGGGTCATAGAAGCCAGAACCCTTTTCCCCAAAGCCATCCATAAAACCTAAAATTATTACTCTGACTTTCCCTCTGCCTTTCAGTGGAAAACTGGCCATAAAGAAATTATTTGACCTACCTTTTTTGCGTGTAGGTCATAAGACCTCTATTCCAGAGAAGGATCTGCTCCACACCCAGGAGAAGGGAATGCTGCTCAGAGAGGCCAAGAAGAATCTAGACAGACAGGCCCTGCTGGGTTTCCCCACTCAGTCTATTAGCACTAGATCATATATTTTTTGTCCAATCATATTTCTACACTGCTGTTCAGGCTTTGCTAACCTAAGCATAACAATGGAGTTTCCCTGGCATCTTTGGGTCTTCACTCTGAAGGCCCCTGTGTCCTTGGTAAATGAATTGGCATGCCTTTTTTCCAATTAATCTGCCTTTTCCAAGCTGATTTTTCAGTGAACCTTCGGAGGGTGAAGGGGAAGTTTTCCCTTGGTCCCAACACCCTATAGATTAGAGCCTGGACAGTGCGAGATAACTAAGCCATACCAAACTTTACTCAAGTCAGTTCTATTTCTGATTTGCTTGTCATGCCAGCCTGACAAAACCATGCCCAAATTTCATCAAAATAATTTAAACTTTTTATGAGGGAGTGCAGCTTAAGGTTTGGTATTTCTCCTCAATGTAAATCTGTGAAGAGGATTAAAAATTTAAAGTCTCATTGCATTGTCATTGTTAAACAGCATTACACTTTCTCTAAAGAATTAACTTCAGAATCTCAACACATTTCAGATCACATAAGGCCACTGTATTCTGTTTTTAATGATTTCTTCCACATCTCTTAGCAGGAGAGCTAAGAAGCAGATGGTTATAAACCAGCAATTCTATTCCACAGTGACTGAGTCAGCTAGAAATTTAAGTTGTTCCAACTTCATTCAAGTTGTCTTTTGTATCGAACAATCAGTAAACAGAAATGTTTCCCATTATCCTCAAAGTAATGAACTGTCCATAAAAGTGCTGGACTGACAGCACTTGAAACTGAGGTATTATGTTTACCCATAGACCATATAACTCTGAGCAGCAGCAGTGAGTATTTTTTCTAATGTTATACCCTAAATTGGCTTCTTAAATGCAATAAAATTGATTTCCTCCTTTGGCCTGGATACACACCAGCTGTTATTTTGGGTTATATAAACTATATTTGCAACATTTTAAAGTCATATTTGACTATACAATTGATCTAACATCATTAAAATCTATTAGTTGTTTTACTGTCTTACTTTTATTAAATCAGCCAAACATGACAAGTTCTATAATCTGGGATGAGTATGAACTATAGAACCTTATTTATTTATGTGTTTATTTACTTATTTATTCAGAATATTATGGGGGTTCAAAGGTTTTGGTTACATAATTTGCTTTTGTACAGTTTGAGTCGAAGTTATGGGTGTGTCCATCACCCAGACAGTGTGCATTGTACCCGTTAGGTGTGAATTTGCCCATCCCCTCCTCCCTCCTCCCACCTGCTTGATTTCCATTAAATTTTGGTTCCATATGTGCACACAAGTTTTGATCCTTTAGTTCCAATTAGTAGTGAGTACATGCAGTGTTTGTTTCTCCATTGCTGAAATGCTTCACTTAGAAGAATGGTCTCCAGTTCCATCCAGCTTGTTACAAAAGGTATCAGTTCACCATTTTTTTATGGCTGTGTATTACTCCAATGGTATACATATACCACATTTTGTTAATCCACTCATGTATTGATGGGCACTTGGGTTGTTTCCACATCTTTGCAATTGTGAATTGTACTACTATGAATATTCGAGTGCAAGTGTCTTTTCATGTTACCTTAGTGTTATTATTATTTTTTTTAATTCAGGATTTTATGGGGGTACATTTTGGTTACATGAAATGCATTTGCCTTGCCCAAGCCAGAGCTACAAGCATGTCCTTCTCCCATACAGTGTGCCATTAGCTGTGGGTTACCCCCGACCCCCTCCACCCCCCACCTGACCAGCACCCAATGAGAATTACTACCACGTGAGCACCTTAGTGTTGATCTGTTAGTACCAATTTGATGGCGAGTCTCTTGCCATATGAGAGTAGCTTGATTTTGTATGGTCTGATACATCAGCCCTTTCTCTTACAGCTTTGGATCTTTTATCTTCACAAAGAAGGCTATATCAACCCTTAGATTTTGCACATAGTTCTCCAAATTTTCTTGAAAAAAGTTTCCAGATTTTAATGTGTTTCCTTTGGTTATTCATAGATATTATTTCATATAAATTTTAAATAATTTTTTCCTACTCCAAAGGTAAAATTTTGTTGACATCCAAATAGGAACTATATTAAAATGCACTATTAACATGGGAGAAATTTATGTTTTACTATTACGTTTTCCTGTCCAAGGAACTGGTATGTTTTATGTTTCTAAATAAGATTTTTTTTTTTAAATTTCATTTATATAGTGCTCTTCTTGTTAAGTTATGCCTTCAATACTTTAACCTTTTGCCGCTATGGCATATTGTTGTCACTTTTTGCTAGTTTTTTAATTTAAAATTAAAATACATTAAAAGTGAGGAAAACATCAGATTTTACTTTTCTGGCTTCATAAAATAAATTGGATCGCATTCCTTTTTATGAGTTTTAATAGTTTCAAATATTAAAGAGATATTTGTTTTAAAGGAGAATTCAGATATGAAAAATCCTGACCTTATTTTTTTTTATAGTAATTGATTTTTAATCATCTTTTCAATCTTAAAGCTAAGCCAGGGCACAGAACAGTGCTTGGCACATACTCGGTCCTCAATAAATATTAATTAAGTGAACAAATACCACATGGTGGGCAGGATCCCAATGTTAAAATAAAACAAGAACAAAGTAAAATTTCAAACATGAAACACCAACAAACTGGGTAGATAAAACCTAGCTATTGGGAGAGGGTTGGTCCCTGAGCCTCCAGGTTCTTTCTTGCTGGGTGTTGCAGGCAGCGATGCTTCTCTGTGTCCTGATACTGCGAGTTTCTCCCTGGAGTCACAAAGGCAACTAAGTAGATCAGGTGTGACTTCCAGGTACCTGCTCACTCCCCCTGGAGCTAAGGGGGCTGGCTTGTCTGCTGCTTGTTACAATGTGTGCTATTGGCTCAAAAACTACAGGGCCTCTGGTCCTGAGTTTTGCAGCTGTGACATAAACCCACTGCCTGTGCCGGTATCCATCTGGGCTGAACCCATTGCTTCCCTGGGACTTGGGGAAAAAGGGAAGTAACACAAACACATGGAGGCTCGTGCTGATTCCCTGTCTAGAGTAAGAAATTTCTTTTTCTCTGACCCAGGAGTCTTTTGTCATTTGCTAAAATCCACGAAAGAGTAACAGAAAAAAAATCAATGTTTTAGAGTTTTCAGTGTACAGATTTTTTTTTTACCTCCTTGATTAAATTTATACCTAAATATTTTATTCTTTTTAATGCTTTATAGATAGGATTCTTACAAATTTTGTTTTCGATAGTTCGCTGTTGGTGTAAAGAAATGTTACTGATTTTTATATGTTGATCTCATATCCTCAACTTCACTGAATTTGTTTATTTGTTCTTACAGTTTTTTAAATAGAGTCTTTAGGGTTTTCTACATATAGGGTCATGTTATCTGCAAACAGAGATAATTTTATTTTTTAGTTTCTGACTTGGATGCTTTTATTTTTCTTGTCTAACTGCCCTGGGTAGGACCTCCTGTACTATGTTGAGGAGTGGTGAGTATAGGCATCCTTGCCTTGTACCAGATCTCACAAGAAAAGCTTTCAACTTTTACTCACAGATTATGGTGTTAGCTGTGGGCTTTTCATAAATGGCCATTATTTTCTTGAGGTAAGTTCCTTGTATATTTATCTTGTTGGGAGTTTCCTCTCTCTTTCCATATAATTTTAGAATAATCATGTCTGTATGTATACATATATCTATCTATCTACATGTATTAATATCTTGCTACATTTAGATTTTTTTCTAAGAGCTTTGTCTTTTTTTTCCCCTCTGAGATTCACTGGGATTGTTGTATGTAGATAATCATGTCATCTTCAAAAAGGGACAGTTTCATTTATAGTTTCCGATCTCTATGTATTTTCTTTCTCTTTCTTGCCTTACTGTGATAGTTAGAGCTTCCAGTTACCATCTGGCACAGCACTTAAAGCAGGTAGGCTTGTCTTGCTCCCAATCTTAGGGGGAAGCATCAGCCCTTCACCCTTAACTGTGATGTAGCTGTAGGTTTCTGTGGATGTTCTTTATCAAGTTGAGGAAGTGGTTTTTATCATGACCGTGGCTGAATGTTGTCAAATGCTTTTTCTGCAACAAATGATATGATCATATAATTTTTTCTTCTTGAGACTATTAGAAGGGTTGTTTGTTTTTCAAATAGTGAAAATTTTAATACTACCTTTTGTTTTTATTACATTTTTTCAAGTCGTCCACTAAATAAAATGGCGTTTTAACTTTTATTCTACGCTTAATTATAACTTATACTTAAGGGAGACCTCTTAAAGAAAAGACGCAGTATGACCGCGATCTATGTGAAATGAATGTGGGTTTGGTAGTTCGCATCAGGACTTAGGTGAAAACCCGGGCGAGAAGCTTCGTTAAGGGCATGAGCTCGGGGTCAAAGCACCTCCGTTTCTTTTTTGTTTAGGGATAGCCTAGTTCCTTATAGGGTTAGGGTGAGGATTTTATGTATTAATACATTTATTACTCTTACAGCAGAGCTGTAGAAAGGTTTCAATAATTACTACTGTAACTTTATCACTGTGTATGTTTGAGATGTGAAGAATGACAAACAGTTCCTAAATACTTGCAAAATGACGTAGCTGATTCTGAAACTTTTAAGGAAAAAAAAAGGATCTCTCCCAACACGGGTCTCATAAAACTACAGAGATTCTTTCGAGATTCTCTACCCCGAGGCAGTGGAGCAGACACTCTGAGACAGCTGAGGAGTAGCACTCCTTTATTAAACTTTAGAAAATTGGTTTCTTATCATCCCTTGGCAATTCCTTTGAGTACTTAATAATCTATATAACGTCTACTTGACACAACATTTTCCCCAGAAAATAAAATTTAATCAACAGATATGAACTACTGCATCTTAAAAAAAAAACATAATTTGCATGAAAAAATAATAAAATTCCTTGTTTGTGAGTTTTAAGATCTTTCTTTTTTCCATCAGCATGTGCTATAAAGTTGAGACAATTAAATCATATCATTGTTTCGCAAACATTTTAACTACTAGCCTTAAGCAGACTGTTACATTTACACATAAAAAGTCATTTTAAAAAACAAATAATACTTTCAAGTAAGTCATATTTAAACTAGTGAAAACTCTTCACTAGAAATTAAAATAAAAACATTCTTCTGTTTTTTTATTTGGATCTAGCTTTAGCTGCATTGTCAGAAATTCTTCTCTCAGAAATTAAGACCATTTTCTCCTAATGAAGAATCCTTCATTTCTCAAAAGTCTTACATGACCCATAAAACCACCATAAAGTAAAAACCCTTCAAATTCTAGACCTGTGAGTCACTACTGCAAGTGTGAAATCCAGACATGAGAAGAAACAGTCTTTGTCAGCAAGGGAATTCGTTGTGTTCAAGAAATTTTTAAAAACTGAATAGAACCTTGTCTTTTGTGGTTATACTAATCCTATTTCCTTAATCAGCATTTCTAATAAGCCATTTTTTCACTTATAATTGATAAAGGGAAGATTCAAAGTCAGAAATATGAAAATTCTTCGATTGTCTTAAAAATAATTCAAAGGTCTCACTGTGATTTAGTGAGACCACTACTTGTCAGTTTTGATTCAGATGGTATTACTGACCCAGATTTGATGCTTTATATTTCAAAATTTTCCTAGTTAAGGTAAAATTATGGCTCCCTTTCTCTATAAATGTTTTTCTTTGAGACTATATCAGTATTATATAATAATGTAACATCCAAAATAGTTTCCCTAAAGTTATGCATCACCAATACATCCATCTTAATTCCTACTTTTTGACGCAACAAGAACTGAGTAAAGTTCTCCACAGATGTATATATTTTAGGGTGTCTAGAACTTTATGGGAGAGACTAACATGGTAGCAATAGCTGTAATGGTTATCAAGTTATGATCAAAGTAGCATATTCACGTGTAGGTCTTACATGATTCATACACTGGTTAAGAAATGTCTACGATCAAAGTAGCATATTCAGGTGTAGGTCTTACATGATTCATACACTGGTTAAGAAACGTCTACACATTACTCTCTGCAGGGCAGGCAGGCAGAACTGCGGCCTTAGGGAATCAGTGGTAAGTTTTTCCAATGTGAAATCGAGTGTCAAGAAGCAAGCCATCTGTGTGACCTTTGCATTTGCCATACTAATGTGTGATGAGTTCACAGGCAGCATTCCAGAGAAACGCAAGCAGGGCCTGCATAATTAGTTCAAAGTTAACAATAGAACATATTACAGAATGACCCTGAAGGGGGTGCTCAGTTCACTAAAAAATATGTGGCAGACTCAGCCTTCTGCTGAATCGCCTATACTGAAACATGGACCCCTCACACCACAACCTTAACTCTGGTTCTTCGCTACCCATTATAATACTAGGCAAGCATCTAAAATTCCCTATCAAGCCGTAGCACAGTGGCATGATTTCAGTATTGCCACTTCCATTGTTAAAAAATAATACATATGACTGCATCATTCTGAAAGCATACAATGATATGATCGTGTAAGAGTTTAATCTTTTCAACATGATTTATTGTAAGATTCCATTTGTCTTTACTAATTTTAAATATATCCTTTATAACACACCACATTTCTATTATACTTAGGTCTAATCTAGTTCATTGATATATTTTTGTGTCACTTCCACATTAACTTTTTGAAATAAGCTTCTTATTTTGGTGTAGTTTTAGACTTAAATAATTATTGCAAAGATAATACAGAGCTTCTATGTAGCCTGTCCTCAGTTTCCCCTATTGATTAACATCTTACATTAGTATGGTACATTTGATAAAATTAATTAACCAGTATTGATATATTCTTATTAATGACCCTAATTAATTAAGATTTGCTCAGTTTTTTACCTAGTGTTCTTTGTTTGTTTGTTTCGGGATCCCATCCAGGAGACCACATCCTGTCTCCTTGGGATTCTCTTGGCCGTGACAGTTTCTTTTCTTGTTTTTAATGACTTTGAAAGTTTTGAGGAATGCTGGTCAGCTATTTTGTAGAATGTTCTTTAATTTGGATTTGTCTTATGTTTTCCTCATGGAGTTACGGGCTGTTGGGAGGAAGACCACAGAGGTAAAGTACCGTTTTTTATCCCCATGACTTATCATTGTTGGTGTTGACCTTGATCACCGTCTGAAGGAGGGTCTGTCAGTTTTCTCCCCTGGAAAGCTGTTCTCCCCCACCCTTACCCTTCCTCCCCCACCCCTGCCTTTTATCTATTCTCCTTGGAAGGAAGTCGCTGCTAACAGCCTACCCTTAAGGCAGAGTATCTACATAAATTATTTGGAATTCTTCTGCATGGGAGCTTTGTCTGTCTTCTCTGGTTTATTTATTTATTCAATCATTTACATCAGCATAGACTCATGAATATTTATTTTATAATTTGGGTTATAATCCTATACTAGTTTATTTTGTTATTCAAATTGTTCCAGCTTTGGCCACTGGGAACTCTTGGTCTCTTTGACATATGCCAACTTTGGTTGTTTTCTGTCGTTTTTTGCTTTTTAGCAGTTCCTTGCTTTCTGGCACTACAAGACGCGATGCTCTGGGCTCATTTTGTGTATTTTGTGCCGCAGTCCTAGAATCAGCCATTTCTCTAAGAAGTCCTGATTCTTGTTATTAGAAACCAAGAAAGATCTAAATACTACATGTACTGAGGAGTTTTGTTTTAAAATTCTAAATCCTATGGGCTTCAAATACAATTTATAAACGGCCTTGTTAAGTCAACCCAGTGAGGAGTATGTTTTGCTCACACTGAGCCGTGTGTGAGACGCTGACTGTAGCAGCAGGACTGGAAGAGCTGGGTGACCCTTGCCTGTTCCCACACTTACTCTCCAGAACACACGGGTCCTCTGTTGTGTGCAGTACCACGACATTCACCGAAGCATACTTTAGACTTTTCAGATAGCATGTATACACAGGAACTGCTAGACTGCAGTTACGTACATGACAGTTTCTGAATTAATCAAACAATTTCAATGTGTTATAGACATTAGCATTTCTAAACTAAGCACTTGGGAGCAGGTGAACACAGAACTCATATGTAGTACCTAAATAGTACATCTTTTCTGTTAAAATGCCTCTAAGTATCAGCACGTAAACAAGAAGCTTGCTTGCTTTCACTGGTGTGTACCCTGCCACCTACAAGGGTGAGGACAGACACTAGAAGGGTGTCACAGAGCAGCAAAGATATTTACACAAAATTTGGCTGTATATATTTTCCTCAACTTCCCAGACTATAGAGATTTGGAAGGGTGCAATCTCATAAGCTTTATAATATCCTGAAGCCTAGTTTATTTTAAAACGAATAGGAAGTTAAGTAGAGAGTAGACTATAATGATGTAAATCAGAAAAGCCATCTGTGTAAAGGCAGAAAATTGCATTACACAATGTTTTTTACTGAAATATGGGATTCAAGAATGTGAGCAGATTGAAAGAAGCACTATATTGAACTGTTAAGTTATTAAATAATAACCTCAAAGCACGAATTTGAGGTCACTGTCTTCTCAAATACAATGTAAATAAGATTTTTGCATAAACATTATTAAATATCATTCTTTTCGAAAAGAATATACTCCACTATTTCCTATACATACAAAACATTGCTCAGTCCAATTTCAAAAATGTAAAACAACAGTGAAAAATTAAAAATGTAAACACTAAAAATTATCTTTTATCTTTTTAGGAAAATCAATTTTTCTGGTTATTATTAGTTTTAATATAGGACACTATTTAAGAGCTCAGAGAAAAATAGAGTGGTTAGACAGTTTTACGACAGTGCACAGGAAGGCAGAAATAACTTTGGATAATACTGTATTAAGCCAGCAAGGTTGGGACAAGTTCTATTACAGAATGGGGATTTATATCACCAATTAACAGACTTATATGCAACTCCAAAAAGTCGATTTTAAATGATGAAATGAGGTCACATGGCAAGTGAAGAAAAATATGCCGGAACAGATGGATAAAGCATTTAAGGACAGAGGAACACTTGGATAAATTCCAGTTCAGTTTAGCAAACGAAGATAGGTCTCGGTGAGGAGGTGTGAACAATTTTAGTTAGGGAAGTGACATGATCAGTTTTAGAATAACATAACCTGGTATTAATTATATTCATGTACTTTATTTAAAGCCAGAAGCATTATTTTCCTTTTCAAAAATACTCAATAAACATGCTCCTAAAGACTCAACTATTAATATAAATTCACGTCTTTCAAGCTCTTCGTACTTTTTGCTAACATCCATTATAAAACAAACGTATCATTTCACTGAGCAAAAAGTAATACGCCAACTAATAGATTACACAGCACAGGGATTCCAACATGAAAAACACTGCAAGTTCAAGCTATAAACTGCCTTGTGTCTCAATAATGTCACAGTGCCTTACAAAGTGGGATACTAAAATTCAATCTGAAGTATATTTACTCATAACACTGAGAACCCGTGAAAGAAACAAATTGCTCAAAGGTCTGTTTGGAAATGTCTGGGGACCCAGGCTGTGCTTTGCCATGCCACTGCACACCAGGTTTATTACTGCCCTACCAGATGCCGATAGCTACACTTGGCAAGAACCAGAATACTAGTCACAGGCTCCCCCTAACAACATCTGCCAGATATTGTTTGCTTAATTCTCAAAGCTTGAATGGAAACCTCAAGAGTCCTCAAACCACGTGGGAGCAAAATCCAGACACAGACAGATAACAAGCACCCAAAACATCTGTAGAAATCAGTATGTCGAGTCCCTCACTAAAGCGTTCTGCAACATATTCTCTATTCAGCAGTGTATCTTAATCTGTCTGGGCCATTGTCTCAGAAGCAGCCCAATTTCCTAAAGCAGTAGATGGGCTTAAAATTGCTTACCTGATTCACAGGCAAATGTCTTCGACGTTTCATCATGAAAGATAATTGCCACTGCATGCTTCTTTGTCTCTCGAGGCAGTCTGGTTATATTTTTGATATTGTGCAATTCAGTTACCTTGAAAGAAAAAAATATTTTTAAGTTAGTGTACAGTAGATATAATCTATAGTGGAGTGCTGAAACAAATGATCAGTTACCATTGTCTTAAACCACTTTCAACTGAGTATTTGAACTCATTTCTAATTAACTGTAGCTAGAAGCAATAAAGAACAAAACCAAATATCTTCTAATATGCCCTCAATTTTGGCCACAGATTATGTTATTTGCTGCATTTACAAATGGTCCAAAAATTACGTGGAGGAGCTTCATGAAGACTGTGCTTTTATTAAAATTGTTATCCCCAGAAAATAATAGCAGTTGTGGACTATGAGGATTCTCATTCAGTATCTGTTGAATATTGATTGGATGTAATATCTCATCTCTTTCCTGACTCCCACTTATCATGCAAGTTCCTGGTAGGACTATAGGCATGAGGCAACTGACACCTGTCAACAAAATGACTCTAACATTTGGAGTCATTAAATATAAGCAATGGACCTATTTTCCAGCAAAACGCACATAGTATTCACAGACCTGTATACTGCTTCTCCCACCAAGGCCCGTCCAAGATTGTGAACCTAGGTTAACAAATCTTTTCTCAGTTTACAATTAAAAATATTCAATAATCTCATGTGCTTTAGATCTTGACTCCGTATTGGTACACGTTCTTCTGCATCTTTTATTTTTCCCCCACAATCAATAGAGATGGGCAAATGTTTATTTCAAGAACTCTGCAAACACAACATTGCAGTAATGTTGTATGAGCATTTTCTAATTCACTTCTCAACATGTTTAATCTTGTTTTTCCTTCTAATTTAAAATATTTCTCATTTCTGGATCAATATTATTAGCAGAAAATAGGCAGGATTAACTGGAATAATAGACCATTAATATCTTTTTTATGACATTCTATGATGTAATATCTATGGTCTTATGATAG
The DNA here is from genome assembly GCF_020740605.2 of Lemur catta. Taxonomy (NCBI): domain Eukaryota; kingdom Metazoa; phylum Chordata; class Mammalia; order Primates; family Lemuridae; genus Lemur; species Lemur catta. Next base: position 49,576,539 of record NC_059143.1, on the reverse strand, counting down.
TCTGTGATAAATTTATTGTCTTTTGACTATGCTTTAATTTTCCCTCTCCAAATGTGGAATTTTCATTAATACTTTTTAAGTTTATTTGCTGATGAATGTTTTGATAAACACATGCACTATATAAATACTAAATTTTACCTTTTCTGACTGCATAATATATCTGCACATATACATCTATATATTTGTATAATACATATTTATATATATGTGTGTAGATATATACATACATATTTGTGGATTTAGATATATACTAAGGAAATAATATTTTATTATCTTTAACATTTAATGTAGTAAGAATTTAGTAAGCATTTATATCTGTATTTAACATACTATGTAAATTAGGCAGTGGTCATCAGTTAAAATACAAAAAACAGAAATCACAGGCAAGGAAGCTATCATGTGCATGGAAATGGGCAATTGCCTAGGGTGGAACAGAGACTAAAGAGAGTTGCTAAAAGTTACTTGTCAAAGGAATCACCCAATTCATCAGGTATTTTTATTTATTTATTTATTTATTTCAACATATTATAGGGGTACAAATGGTTAGATTATGTATCTTGCCTTTGCCCCACCCAAGTCAGAGCTTGAACCATGTCCATTCCTCAAACGGTGCACACCACACCCATTAGGTGTGAATATACGACAACCAAAGTGCCCATGAATACATGAGTGCATTAATAAAACATCATATATGTATACCATGGAGTACTATTTAGACACAAAAAAACAATGGTGATCTAGTACCTCTTGTGTTATCCTGGATAGAGCTGGAGCTCATTTTACTAAGTGAAGTATCACAAGAATGGAAAAACAAGCACCACATGTACTCACCATCAAATTGGTATTAACTGATCAAGACTATGTGCACATACAGTAGTAACATTCATCAAATGTCAGGCAGGTGACGGGGGAGGAGGAGATGGGTATTAGTCAGGGTTCTCCAGAAAAATGGAATCAGTAATATATATGAGGGGTCTTCAAAAAGTTCATGGAAAATATATATTATGAAAAAAGTATACATAGATTTCAAAATTTTTTTGCACCAAAATAAACTCATACTAACTTTTTATAACATGTCTAAACAGGATCTAATTTGAGGCACTAAGAAAGGTAAAATATCAGTTTGCAAAGAGCCACTATCAGAGTAATATGAATTCTGCTAAAGTTGAAGTAAGAACAAACATCAAATTTGTGATGAAGTTTGGGTGGAAGAGTGCTGAAATCATAGATGCTTTACAAAAAAATTTATGGTGATAATGCTCTAAAGGAATCAGCAGTTTACAAATGGATAACTCATTCTAAGAAGAGATGAGACAATGTTATGGGTGAAACCCACAGCAGCAGACCATCGATACCAATTTGAGAGGAAAAAAATTCATCATCTTAACTGAGGAGTACCAACAATTAACAGCATAAACAATGGACAACACCATAGATACTTCAACTGGTTCAGTTTACACAACTCTGACTAAAATATTAAAGTTCAGCAACCTTTCTGCTTGATAGGTGCCAAAACTGTTGCATCTAGATCAGAAGCATGATTATTTTTTCTAATTCTATGAAAAATGACCTTGGTATTTTGATAGGGATTGCATTGAATCTGCTGATTGCTTTGGATAGTATGGTTATTTTAATGATATTAATTCTTCCAATCTATATGCATGGGATATCTTTCAATTTGTTTGTGTCCTCTTCAAATTCTTATATCGATGTTTTGTGGTTTTCCTTGTAGGAGTCTTTCACCTCCTTGGCTAGATTAATTCCAAGATATTTTATACCTTATTGTAGCTATTGTAAATGGGATTGCCTTCTTTGATTTCTCTGTTAGCTAGTTCATTACTGGTGTTTAGAAACACCACTAATTTCTGTATGTTGACTTTGCATCTTGCAACTTTACTGAATTAATTTATCCAATCTAAGAGTTTTTTTGGTGGAGTCTTTAAATTTTTCTACATATAAGATCATCTCATTTGCAAAAAGAGTCAATATGATATCATTTTTTTCAATTTGGATGCCTGTTATTTCTCTCTTGCCTGATTGCTCTGGCTGGGACTTCCAGTACTATGCTGAATAGAAGGGGTAAAAGTGAGAACCTCTGTCTTGTTCCAGCTCTTAGAGGAAAGGCTTTCAGCTTAGAAAATTAGTTTTAATATATCTTTTATTTATAATTGTTTTTCTCTCTATTTGTAATAATCTCACTTAAGATTATCACGAAAAATTAAAATAGGTAAGATGAGTGATTTTAAATAAAACAAACCTTTAAGCTTAAAAAGGTTTGCTTTATATACATAAATACATATATATGTGTGTGTATGTATGCATCTATCTGTATTTCTATCTGTCTACCTACTTACTTGTTCATCTATTTGAAAATACTAATTTTTTTACAGGAAAGAAAAAATTAACATCAATGTCTTATAGTTTCTAAGGATTAATACTCTGGAGAGAAAGATGGGAATGTTTTTTGAAAATAATGACTCACATATTATATTTTAAACACATTAAAGCAAGTTCTGAAATAAAGCTTAACTCTTAAATTTTTAAATGATTAATCAATTCAAGTGACATTTAAACCAAATTTTATTCCAGCATAACAAACTGATGTTTACAAAATAGATATTATTTTCAACTGTTATTAATTTTAATTAAACAAAGGATCTTACCAAAATTGAGTCTAAAAACAATGAAAATTATGTGTTCAGAATTTATGTGAAAAAGTGAGCACAGAAGTGATATAGTAAGTTAAGTTACATTATATATAATATCTAGCTGTATCAAACAATATTATAAAAACATTTATAAACCTGTTTTAGGAAACTTTCACAAATATAAAATACTATTAGAAGAGATATTGTGGTTTCTATATGTTTTTGTCCTCTTATAGCAAAAATAAACTAATGGATAGCTTAGCAAAATGCAGCAAACACTAGGGATTTCTTTACCTTCAGTGCTGCCTTAGGCAATCTGACAGATGATGTAGTTCAAACAAAGTGTTTGCTCTTCTGTAAAATTTACATTTAGAAATGCAGACAGCCTCTTCAGGCAGACATTGTTACAGTGGTTTCTAGAATAATGCAAGACTTTTTGTTGTTAATTAGCAGTGTGATGCCATTTACTTTAGTGTGTACCCTAGGAAATTAAAGACATCCCAGGAAAGAAAAACACTAATGAGGAGTATAAAATTCTAGTTTTAAAAAATATTTTGAATCATAAAAATTCAGGTCAAGATCTAATAATGTATTTGAATCTCCTATCCTCATTTTTCATTCTCAATATTATATATATTGACTATCCAATTGGAAACTCTTTGTATTTACTTAGATGAGGACAATTTTAAAATAATTTCTAAAATATTTTAAAATAAGAATGTTTTTGTTTATCTAAAAACATGTCATATGATATAACAATAATTATCATTTATTAAAATTGTGAAATCCTAGAGCTTTCCAATAATAAATACCAGGAAATTATTGAATCACTAAAAAATTCAGTATGCATTAATACTTCTGAAATATTGATTTTTTGACATGGCTATAAAAGCACAAAATACTGATTAAAGTCTAATAAAAGCATTTAAATAAATTATCTTAAATAAATATGGAATTAACAGAATTGAGTTAGAGAAAAAATTGCTTGAAAAAAATTCAAGTTGCTCAGGTCCAAATCAATAAATGCCATGATCAAAAATTTAAAATATCAAAGTCTGATAAGTGAAACAATTAATGTCTAAATATGAACTTACCCAAATGATTACATTGTTAACTGATGCTATTAAATTTTTATTTTAAGGAGCAATCCCTAGGCAATTCACGGTGCTAAGTGCAGACAAATCAAAGAAGTTCTATAGGACTTCATAATTTAATTTTGATATCAAGATTAGAAATAACTGTGATAAACCCTATGATAGAAGGAAAAAACAGAATTAAGGGAGCATAGAGGAAGACTATCTCCATCCTAATTTATGAGTTCTGCAACAACTTTGTAGGCATGACCCTTGGATTTTAAAGAATAAATAAAAAAAAAATAGATTCCAAACCTTATTCTCACCTACTTTATTCATGTGGGTTATATCTGTTAATGGTTACCATAAGAGATATTAGAAATTATAAATTATTAAATATTTTTTTATTTATTGATGTGTTTAAAAATAATAATACACTCATTTCATGCAGTGATAAGGAAACAGAGCACAAAGCCTTCTGGAAAACTCACTTATTTTCATTGGATGGGGACCAACAGCAAGGCTGACTTGTTACCACGCTGGTATTCCTCACCTCACCTTTGGAGTTATCTCCTCTCAGTTAGGGAACTAGCCACTAGAGAGGGGGAAATTCACCTGCAGAAGTCATTCAAATGTTTAGATGACAAGGTCTGAATGTCCTGGAGGCATTTGGCCCTCTTCTGCTCTTTGCCTTGTTTGTAGCCAATAATAGAGTTTTGTTTGTTTGTTTTGCTTTTTTTTTCTTTTTCTGATTGCAGCATATTAACAGGTAACAAACAAGCAGCAGCAAGGAGGACCTGCCATCCACCTGAAATGCCAGTCCAAAGAGCACTGGACAATACTTCCCTGTAGTAAAATTACGAGGAGTCTCCAGGTTGTTCTCTCTAAGCACATGAAACGTTTCTTTGTAAAATAATTCCCCTATACTTTTATAGTCTATAATCGTAGACTTGGTGATTTTCATAAGGATCTCAAAAAAATACCTGGCTAATATCTATGAAAGTCATTATACTAGTTGTGGTTTTTGTAACTCTGCTTCTTGTTGGCATCTCTGGAATCAAAACATAGAAATGGGTACTTGAAATAAAGAAGTTCTATGTTTACTTCACACATCTGACAGCTGGGAAGAACTAGGATGAGACGACCAGGATTGTTGACCTACCATTATGTATGAGACAGAAAGTATTATAGAAAGAAGATCAGTTCTGGTGGCATGAAAAAAAAATTGGCAACAGCTGGAGAGATCCTTGCTGTAAAAATGTTGTTGCAGCTGTTCAAAAGATACAAGGCTATGATTAGGTACAAACTCTGCTGACATACATCAGTTTTTAAAAGTGTCACAAATGGAAACAAGAATAGAAAAGTCTGAGAGAAACTGCTTGCATGTATGACATTGTATTAATCTATGCATGGTACCCAAGTTCAAATCATGGCTGCATAGACAACCGGTCAAACTGGGTTCTCAGGCAAGATTACATAGATGCTGAAAGTAGTACAATGTATCCTGACACCAAATCCTAACTGATCTTGTAAGCACATTGCCTTTTCTCCAGTAAATTATATAGTCCAAAGGGAAGGGAGAGAAAAGGGCAAATTATAAACCAATCAAAGTGCCAAAATTATCTGATAGTTCACAAGGAAGTTAAGTAGCTTATCTACCCCTCTCACAAGCAAAGATATAGAAGTTCTAAATATATAAAAGAGTTTGAGAACAGCCTGAGCAACATAGTGAGACCCCCATTGCTACAAAAAATAAAAAATTAGCTGAGTTGGGTGGCACGAACCTGTAGTACCAGCTACTCAGGAGGCTGAGCCAGGAGGATCGCTTGAGCCCAGGACTTTGAGGTTGCTGTGAGTTATGGGGGCACCACTGCACTCCCACCTGAGTGACAGAGGGAGAGACCCTGTCTCATAAATAAATAAATAAATAAATAAATAAATAAATAAATAAATAAATAAATAAATAAATAAATAAGATGCTGATAATATAATACTTAAAGGGAACATTTAACTTTAAAAATATTTTCATGAACAAAACTGGTTGATGGCAAAGAACTTAGACATCCTCTGAGGAAGTAAATAAAAAGCAACAGAACATTTTCATAAAGATTATAATAATAAGGGCAGAAATCAAGAAAAAAATAAAATTTACAAAACAAAAGCTCCATTTGCAATGATTAATGAAAGAGACCTCTGGCAAGTTAAATGACAGAAGAAGTAAATCAAGCACAGGATGAAAAGGAGAAAATCGAACAAACAAAACAATCTAAGTATTTATAGGGAGCTTATAAACCACCGTATACTAATTAATTTAAAAACATAGATGAAAAAGTTATATATTTAGGAAGATACAAAATACCAAACTTGTCAGCAGAAAAAAATTAGAAAACTTGAATAAAACAATATATTCATGTCCCAAAAATCCCATTTTCAGATCATTTCATAATTGATTTACCAGACTTTTAAGGGTCAGTGAATTCACATCTTCTGCAAGATAATCCAGAAGACAAAGCAAAGCAGCTGCCTTTTGTGTATGGTTCAATATTGATTCCAAAACAAGATATGAACAATATTTTAAAAATTATATAGTTATAAATTTACCAAATTCATTTGTTCTAATAGTTTTTTGGTGGGGTCTTAAGAGTTTTCTAAATAAATGATCTTGTCATCTGCAATGTATACATGCACTGAGACATCACACTGTGCCCCACAAATATGTACAATTATTATGTCAATTATAAATTAAAATTAATTAATGACTATATGGCAGCATTTTACTTAACAATAAAAATCCTAATATGCCAACAGAGTTTATCCCAGGAATAAGAGTTTAGTTAAAAATCCAGAAACTCTAAGAATATATTTCTCAAAATTGATAGACTAAATGACAAGCATCACATGATTTTCTCAGCAGATAAAAATATGACATCATTGATAAAGTTCAACACCTTTTATGAGAAAAACTTTTACTATGATATAACAAAATTATTATATCAAGAAAATAAAATAATTTCCTTTAGTTAAAAAGTTATATGCTAAAAATTAGCATTAGATACCTTCTATTTATTTCTGGAAACATGGCAGCAATGCTCTCCATCAGGGCCTCAATGTAAGATAGGCCCAGGACAATAAAGAAAGAAAGAAAAAAAGGCCAACAAAGGAGGAGATATAATTATCAATATTTTCAGACAATATGACCACTGACAAAGGAACACTAACACAGTCATTGAAAAACTACTAGAAACAATGAAAGTATTTAGCAATATTGTCAGATACACAGTCAACTTGAAAAATATTAATAAGAGGATTTCTCTACACCCACAATTAGTTAGAAAATAAAATAATGCATTCACAATAAGAAAAACTATAAAGTATCTAGAGATTTTATTGGAGAGAAATTTAAACCTTAAAAGAGAAGCTGAATAAAAGCAAAGACATTCCAGGTTCTTAGATAAATTGGTAAGATGACTTCAGAAAATAAGAGCCAACTGAGTGGTTAAGGAACACTTGCCCTACTAAATGTTGCAATATAGAATGATGGCATGGTAATTTAAAACGAATGGCATTATTAGTGCAATAAGAACAAACAGGCAGATAGTTTAGAATAGAGAACTCAGAGAACTCTGTGTGTGTGTGTGTGTGTGTGTGTGTGTGTGTAAAATATGTGCCACCACCATAATTGAAAGGATAGAAGGTTTAATAAATGGGCTTATAAAAATTGGCTTTGTAAGTATTAAAATAAAGGAATTTATAACTTAGTATACAAATTTGTACACCAGACAGATGGAAAACAAAATATTAAAGGAATGCTAATTGAATAAAATGTAGGATGATATCTTTGTGGTCTTTGGGCTGGGGAAATATTTCTTAAAGAAAACTACCAAACCTCAACCCATTTGAGTACATCCGAGTTGCAGATTGCCGATTAATGCCAGACTCCATATTCTGAGTTAATGACAGATTATACAGGTGAGAGGTTATTTCCAAAATGTAAAACTGAAGTAAAACTAGTCCTGAAAACGGACAGGTAAATCTTATAAAACAGAGAGAAAAATGTAGGAATTCCATTAAAAAAACACAAATAATATTGTCAGGCAATTCCTGGATGAATGAAACGTGAAAGCAAACATGCATATGAATAATTTCTCAAACTCATTGAGAATAGAAAAATACACATTAAGAATTAAATATCACTTTACAACCACCAGATTTGGAAAAGTTAGTTTATAATGGCAAGTGTCAATGAGAATGTGAGAACATAGAGATCCGCACGTGCCAGGTAGATGTGTCCAAGGGAGCTGCTGATTTAAGTATTAAAATATCTTTAACACAATGATCTCACTCCTTTCATATATCCCCCAAAGTTTCTCACACTGGGTCATAAGGACACGGTACAAAAATTTTAATTTCAGCCTTGTTTGAGGCCATGAGAAGTTGCCAGCAATAAATTAATAGTTCTATTGCTAGGAAAATGTAAAATATAGTGCAAACTATGGGATTTCATGTCGCAGTTAGAAACAAAATGGACACAGAGAAGTGCAAATAAGTTCTAAAAGCCATAATGCAGCATGAATAAAAATAAGAAACAGAATAAGGGTTACAACACAATAGTACATACATGAATTAATAATGTAAATGTACAATAAAGCAACGATACACATTTATAAGAATCATACGGATACAAAGATTCCCATCAAACTCACTGCAATGACTGTCTAAGGAGGAGGAAAGATGAATGGGATTAAGGAGTGGAAACAAAATAGATTAAGCAAATATTATGGAAACCAAGGTGACAGCATCCATTAATAGAGTAATATGATTAACACAACCTTTGCCGCTGAGTTCTACCATACCAGAAAATGAAAGCGGAAGGAAGCAAGGAAGGGAGGGAGAGAGGAAGGAGGATTCAATTCCTAAAGAAAAGTCAAGTGAATTATGTGTGAAATTCTAGCAGGTAAAAACTATTAACAATTACATGCCTATTACACTTAGGAATGCTCTGAATTAGTCTTTAGCTCAGCTGTCTATGGCCTGGTTTATGAAACCTCTTAACATAACTAATGGGCACAATCATGTTCCTTTAGTAAAGGACACAGAGTGGAAAGTGGAAAAGAGTATTAATATGATCATTAATATATATCAATTCCAAAGAGTACAAAAAAGCTACAGGAGACTGCAATTACTTTCCTAAGCTTGTGAGACCAGCTCTAGGTCTGATCTATGAGCTAACTGCCAATCACATTTAGGTAATGTTTACCATCAGCATCTAGGAATAGTAATAAATAATTAACAAAAAATAAAATAAATTAACCCTATTAAAATAGGTTAATTTATACTTTTAAAGATGCAGTTAGAAATGTAATTAGCCTCAAATAATAGAAAACTCAATTATCAGTGATTGAAATGTGGGGGTAGGCAAACTATGGCCTATGGACCAAATTTGGTCTGCCACTTGTTTTTGTAACTCAAGTTATGTAAGAACACAGCTATGCCCATTTCTTTACTGTTATCTACGGCTGTTTCATGCACTACAAGGGCAGAGCTGAGGAGTTGCAACTGAGACCTTATAATATGCAAAACACAGTTTTGGTTTAGTTTAGTTTTTTTTTTTTTTTTTTACTATCTGGCCCTTTACAGAAAAAAAGTTTGCTGAGGGCTGATTTAAACAAACAGCACCTTATTTTTTTCACATAAAAACTCTGAAGCAGGCAGTTATTGGTGTTGGTTCAGCAGTTTGGTGACGTGGAGGCAGCATCTCTGGCCCATATGTCTGTCCTCTTGCATGTCTTACATGCTGGTCTCCTCATGGTTACACAACGACTGCTGCATTTCCGTCATCACACTTTCAATTTAGGAAAAAGGAATAAGAGGAATTGCTGGTCATATCAGAAAATATAAAGCCCTACTAATTGCTTCTAACAGACTTCAACTTACATCTTACTGCCTATTTGTAGGCAATATTGCCTATTGTACCTCCCTATTTGTAGAAAGTGTAAAAAAGCAATTATCCAGCTTTTTCAGTCTCTATAGCGGAGATGGGAAAGAAATAAATGTGTTACAAATGGGCGCTGAGTTCACAACTAATTAAATTAAATTCCATGACTGATGCCAAAGTCGCATCATGTTTTACTTCAAATATGATGCCTATATGTGTCTACCCTCTATAGGCCATGAAAGAAAGGCAGCACCATCACTTTCGTCGGCCTAAAAAATTCCTTCCCACACGAAAGCTGAAGCTAAAATTTTAACGGTAGGTCACTAGAATTAGATCAAAATGCAGAACTTTAAAGAAACACCCTGTTTCCTTCAACAAATAGCCTAAAAAATGTAAGCATATATATATATATATATATATATATATATATATATTTGTTTAGTTTGCATGAAGTTGTACTAACTGTGACTAATACCTTTCCATCATCAGTTAGAGAAAGTACTGTCACAGCGCTGAGCAGATGTGAGCACTGAGCCACAGTGAACATGTCACCAACCCTGGGCACTGCAAGGGTGTCAAATGAACACTGGTCTTGGGCAAAATTGAAAGACTTCCTCCAAGGTTGCCCAACCCTTGCTGTACAGTCCCTTGATTAGAGTATATCACACGACACTGTTTATTTTGAGAAAGAGAGATTCACATATCCATCAAGAGATGAATGGATAAAGAAAATGTGGTATATATACACAGTGGAATAGTATTCAGCTATAAAAATAGAAAGCAAACCTGTCATTCGCAGCAACGTGGATGAGCTTGGAGGACATTGTGTTAAATGAAATAAGCCAGGTACAGAAAGAAAAATGCCACATGTTCTCACTCATATGTGGAAGCTAAACATGCTGAGCTCATGGAAGTAGAGCGGAGAACTGTGGTTATTAGAGCCCGGGAAGGGTAGGGGGAGGGGGGATAGTGAGAGGTTGGTTAACAGATACAAAATTATGGCTTGATAGGAAGAATAAGTTCTAGTGTTCTATAGCACACTATAGGTTGACTATAATTAACAACAATTTAGTGTATATTTTCAAATAGCTAAAAGAGCAGATTTTGAATGTTCTCAATGCAAAGAAATGATAAATATTTGAGGTGATGGATATGCTGTTAATAATTACCCTGATTTGATCATTACATGTTGTATATATATTTTGAAATATCTCACTATACCCCATAAATATAGACAATTATTATGTGCCAATTACAAATATAATAAAACCAGAAAGAGACAGAAAAAAGGAAAGAAAAAGAAAGAGAGATTCCCCAGGCATGCCTGGCTTCATCACGGACCCCTTCTAAATGGAGAGTTTTCTTCAGTTAGTCATGGAAGAGGAAGTCAGAGATTCAAGGCATGGGGAGGGCTCGATGTGCCCTGCTGGCTTGGACAGGGGGAGGGTCGTGGACTGTGACAGCTTCCAGTTGTTGAGAGCAGCTCCTTGTTGAAAGCTAGCAGGAAAACAACTCAGTCTTACGGCTGCAAGGAACTAAATTTTGCCAACAACAGAAGGGGCTCGGAAGATTTTTCTCTAGAGCCACTAAATGAGAACTCAGTCCACCTGACACCTTGACGTCAGCCTTCTGCAGCCCTAGACGTGCGAAGCCAGGCTTTTGACCTACAGAACTGTGAGCTCACAAAGGGGTATTTTTTGAGCCTTTGAATTTGTGGTAACTTATTATGCAGTGATAGAAAACTAAAACTATACCCCAATTATTGTTAGTGTTTAAATTGCATAAAAAATTCACCTCCTGGGGATAATGATGAGATTGACCAGATCGGTTTGCTTGAAGGTGGAACTGGAATAAAATGTAGGAAAGTTGACTTCGTTTGGGTCACCTTCAGAGAAGCTACACCTGCTTCAGGACTGGGAAACTATCATGGTAGCCCCAATCCTAGAAGAATATCTCGTAGGAGGACAATTTCCAGTATACAAGACAAACCTTCTATGAAAGAATAAAAAGAATTAGAGGAGAATTCTAAGCTACTGAAAATCAAGTTACATTTCAATTTTATACTATGTTTGTTATCTAAATAAGATTAACTTGATTCAAACAAATAGAAAAGGAGAACTAGAGGAAAACAGTTGCATTTCTCTCTCCCTCTCCCTGTCTCCAAATAAATGGAAGAAAAAAATCACCTTGTTGCCCTCAATTTTGTACAGTAGGAATTCAGCCATTTCTTTAGGAGGTCAAATTATTTGTGACGATAGTTCTAAGTAGAAAAATGAAACAGTTACCATCAAAACAAGTAACTTTACTGAGTCTCAAAGCCTACAGTTCCCTAAATTAAGGATCTGCTCTTTAATCAATAAAATCAGTTTAGTGGTTGCTCGTGGTCTGCAAACTAGGATTGTTCAATTATTATTTATTTTAAAATCATTATTTATTTTTAAAAGATGGTAGATAGTTATAGTGAGGCAGACAGTATTATTCAAGAACGAATTCTCACTGAAATATTTTTCAAATCATAGGTTCTAAACGAATATGTATTCATTACTTGTGGTAAAATATATAACTTTCTATTAATGGTAGGGAATAATTAATTCTCAGTGAACATTATGCAATAAACATTTCTCCTGTTGCATCTGTCAGATATTGCAGTTAAGCAAATTTTTTTGATGGACAAAAAAGAGATTTTTAAAGACCCAAAACACACTGATGATATTCTGAAGTAATTAAAGGCATTGGATCTAAATCTGTGCTATAAATATAAAATTCCTCAGAAATAATGGAAATACTGTCATAACAGAGTTGTGGTACTGAATACTCTTTCATATTATCTAACTTACCAAGTAAAACGACTTGTTTGAAATTATCATTCAAATTCATCTCAAAAATTTTCTAATGTTGTCATAAATTATTCCTTGATTTTTTTTTTTTTTTGAGCAGGGTCTCACTCTGTCACCCAGGCTGGAGTTCAGTGGCCTCATCATAGCTCACTGCAACCTCGAACTCCTGGACTCAAGTGATCCTCCTGCCTCAGCCTCCCAAGTAGCTGGGACTGCAGGCATATGCCACCACGCCTGGCTAATTTTCCTACTTTTTGTAGTGATGGGGTCTTGCTCTTGCTCAAGCAATCCCCCCACCTCGGCCTCCCAATGTGCTGGGATTACACGTGTGAGCCACCATGCCCAATTATTCCTTGATTTCAAAGATGCAAAATCTGAGGCAGAAATGACTTTGACAACAATAATTGCTTTACATTTTCTATCATTTTATATGCAATTATCTTCTCACTTTGTGTGCTATAACATTATTATTTGCATTTTACAGATAGAAAAGTGTATTGTTTAAATCAGAACCATGTTTTGTTCTGATACAGTACCATTACGAATGGTTGCCTTAAAAAGAAAAAAATGGACAAATATAAAAAGTGGCATAAAGACAGTAATTTTGCTAAGTCAAGCCCAGATCAATCATACAGATATTTTTATAAAAGTCCACATCATGTCTGCTCTAGAGAAATGGGTTAAACAGAAATCCCAGTTATTGAGTTATCTATTTTCCTTGGCATCCTTAAGCCATACAGAATAACTTTACTGGTGATATCTAAGATTTTTAAAAATTTTAATTGATCTTAATACAAACATTACAAAGATGAAGATTAGCTCAGGAAGTCCCCTATTGTTTTGAGACCACAACTTTGCCTATCTCCTCCACCCAAAAGTCTTAACACCTAGTGTCTCTTGCTAATCTCTGGCTTTAGAGTTGCTCATTCAACAACCAGCCATCCCTATCAAAGACACTCTGCACAGGTGGTGGATCCTCTCATGGGCATTTCTCCCTTCGTTTCATCCAATGTAAAAACCAACTTTTCATATTCCATTTCTTTGAGTCTTCTCTGAGAAACATGATAATATGAGTAAAACAATCAATAAATGATTATGGAGTAAGGTGTGACTGTCCCAGGAACCAATGTGTATGTTAATAGGTGCTTACCTTCAAGAAACTGAGACCTTTTCAAGATAAGAGATCGCAGATGGATAAATATATTAATGAATCAATGAATGAATGGATAAGATACCTTACTCCAAATAAACCGTGTTCACTTTGGGAACTGATGTCAAGAAACATCAAGCCTTTGAATACCTTTCACATCCCATCTAGTATGTGTTTCTGCCAGAATAGAGTCATTTCTTCCTGGAATCAAAATGAGAGTGTTCAACATAACATTGTGGACATGCGCTGTTTCTGCCTTTACCAATGATTTTTGCTTCTGGTTTTAAGGGTATGCTATATTTATAGGTGGCTATTTTTCACAAGGATGCCTTTATCTTTTCCCCAGCTCTCTCAGATGTTTGCTTTACATAAAAATAAATACTGCCAATACCAAACAGATAGAATAAAATGATGTTTTCAGTGTTGGGTTATAGGGAATTTAGAAATGAGATTGGTCCCAATACAGACATAACTTCTCTGGCATTATGCGGTTTCATCCCTGAAACTTCACATCATTCTGTCTTCATTCACCCTTCTAAGGAGTTTTATTTATATTTTCCTCCCTATAGACAGAACTCATATTTATTTTATTAAAATTTCTATGAACTGCTTCTTTTTCATCTTCTTAGAAAATTAAGGAAAATTTATTAGCTGATTCTATGTAAATTGCTCTAGTTCAGTTTTCATTGAGGATAAATTTGTTTTGAATATCTGTTATGACAATTATATACAGCTACATTTTCAACTCTAATGCATTTTTAATAACTTCCTTCAGCAGCTAGTGATTTGAATTTCAAATTTCTTTCTACCAAGAAGTAAAAAAAAAGTATATACCATTTTATAGCAGTTTCATATAAAAATTGATTTATGCAGCAAAATCTCCCTCACAGTAAACATATCAAATGTCTAAATGAGACCATTAATACTCATAAACTTATATGTATGTACCAGATAGGGCATAACACTAAGTTAAAGTTGGTGAAGAAATAATTGTGTCCTTAGCTTAGTTTTCAGAAACCCCTCACTTAATGGTGGAAACATTTCATTCATTTGATTATTTTAATTTATTGTTACTGAGCATGATAGCAGATTTTAGGACATATCAAAATAACTGATTAATTACTAGTATAAAGTATTTAAATATCACAAACAGAATACTTTAAGAAATCTACACTAGTCGATTTCTTAAAGCCATCTTGAAAATGAAGATTTTTTTTCCCCCAATTCTGGAGATCCAATATTTGGACTGGCCATTAATCGCCCAAGGGAATACGAAGGTTTCAAACATGCCAGCTTTTCTCAGAAAAGGATGGTCCTTTGTTTACCTGACCGTCAGAGGCAACTATGAAAAATTTACAGCTCTGCAATGTTCACTTTTGAAAAAAAAAAAAGGATTCATGAGTTTACAATGCTAGACATGCAACAAGCCATGATAGGTGATGAGTCAGTCATTATTTTTGCAAGAGGAGATTTGAGGGTAAAAATATGAAGAACATTTGTGATCTTTTTTTGTTTTAATGGCTAGTTGTCCAGTCCTTGGACAAAGCAACACTACCTGATGCCAGCGATGGCATCCAGTACTGCCCCCAGCCACCTGCCCTCGCCCAGGGAGGAGCAGCTCCAGGGAAGAGAGGGACACACAGAGCCTCCGGTATTCTATCTTCTTCTTCCCCTTTGCAAATGTCAACATTTTTAATAATGTTCTTTTTGGTAAAATAAATATATTCTCTCTTTAGAATTATTACATTATTTTCTTAGAAGTATATTTACAGTCTTGATAATTACTATAAACTCTATTTTATTTTAAACATTTAGTAGCAGTTACTCGTTTAAATGTATTCTTCACAATTTTCTATCATTTCTTTAATTAGCTATTTTTCAGTCAAATGTCAACTTTTTTGACCTGTAACTCTCCATAAACTCAGAATTGAAATACCTGCGATGGCTCAGTCCAAACATCAGATAATACCTCTTCTTGGGGATTGTGTCTGTTGTATTTATAAGTACAGATAAACCCAGGAGAACTGGCTGGAGAGCTCCAGCCATCGACCAGCAGGCAGGGCTTCTGACCAGGAATCCATGGAACACATCACACACGCAGCCCATGAGAATTTTACTCACAAACTAAATGCCATGGACTTACATTTTACAACCTAGCAATTCCTCATTAAGTCAAGTTTTAACATTATTGCCAAAATCATAATCATAATCAACACAAAAATATCAGTAAGACTTTAGAATTCAAATAATTTTGCATATAGTTAGAACAGGAAGCTGCTTTATGATACTATATCTCAAATAATCTTTAGAAACATGTAATATAACAATTTTAAAATTCATCTATGTATGAGAAAACCAAACACCCATGAGCTAGTAAGTGACTGGGCAGGAAACTGAACTTGCATTCTCCTGCAGTAAATCTGTACTAATATATAGAATACCTCATAGAGAGTTATAGAAACTCAAATTTTTTTCATAATTTTTATTTCAAAATATTAAGGGATACAAGTGTTCTTGTTACATGCATGAATTGTATAAGGCTGAAGTCAGGGGTTTTAGTGTGCCTCTCACTGGAATAGAGTACATTATACCTGACAGGTCAGTTTTCATCCCTCACCTCCCTTTTTCGTTTCTAATGTCCTTTACACCACTTTGCGACCACGTGTACCCATTGTTCAGCTCCCAACTTGAAGCTCTCTGATCCAGCTTCAAATATAATATAAATGATTGCTGATTATCTGTGTAACAGAATTAGCTAGCACATTACTATCAAATAATTATTTTTAATAAAAGGAGAAATTAGGACTGTATATCACATAAAATAAAACTCCACAAGTTCACTACATTAACCAAGACAACTTACTCTTTATGACCAGTGAGAAATTAGAATCTTTATCAAGCTTATTCGGGCATTCTACCAACAGGCAAGACTATTCTATAATTCTGAGTTCTGATCATGAATCCTCTGTATTACTATAAAATACCTGTGTTTTGATATCATCAAAGATAAATTTAGGCAGCATATTTTGCATCGTTTTGGGGTTGTGTTTTATATTCTTTTAATTCTAAGGAAATTGATATTTCATTCCTAGTATTTGTGCCGTATCTCTACACATCAGCATGTTTGATGATCATTTCCTTGTTAAGGAGCTGACTAAACAGTGAATGCCATATACATTAACAACATTGTTAGCACTGCTAAAGCCAGCCTCAAAATTTTTATTTCCTAAATATTGCCTAGAGCTTAAATCAAAGTAACAAATGCACAATTAACCTGAACAGAGGAAAAGTGCCTACTCAGCACCTTGAAAAATGATCTGGTCGAGTTATGAGTCATCTCATTTTGCAAAGTAGCAATAAAAATGAGTCTTTCATTTTGCAGAGGTACCATTGGCATTTATAACAGATGATTAAAATAAAGGAGAAAAATAACTTTTGCATTTTATCAGAACAGGGGCATTTTATGCCGGCCATGAATTTTTTCACTCTGCAGATTTCATCTATCAAAGAAATGTCCCCACAAGTTGTCAAGGGTCCAGTTATTCCCCAGGGACTCCCCGGACTGTGACTTACCTTATGAAAGTTTCTGAAATAAGCTGCCTTTTCATCTGGAAATTTTTCTAACCTTCTGGGTCCCTTGCTAGAGGCCTTCTTAAAAACCAGCCAGCATCGTCTGAAAATCTGAAAGCAAATAAAGGAATCCCATTATCCATCTTTTTACATCAGTTTACTAGCATCAGGGGTTTATCTATTCAATTAACCCATTGGGAATAAATTTTTTTGAATGCTTTTATTTTACAGAAAGTAACTTTGTTTTTCAGTGATAAGCTTGTTCTTAATGAAAAATCACAGCAAATTTTGAAAATACATTTCATATGAAATCAATTTATTTGTGAAAAGATTGTTATGAGTTTTTCAATGGGCTGGTTTCAATAGTTTTTAATATAACTAAATCATCTGGATGTTGGTACCATATTAAATACGTATTCTCACCATCCTAGTGACAGACAATTCTCCATTTTCCATGCTTGTGCAGTGGTGGTTTAATTTTCTATCTTTGAAAAAATATCTCATTTAAAAATTAACTTTTTTGTAGAATTTTAGTTTTTTAAGATACTCATATATTGATTTAGAAAACCGCAACAAATATGTTTTTATAATGGGTACATCTGTTTTACTCTTTTATACTTTTTTAGTAACTAGTATTTATTAAATACTTCTTTGTGCAATACATTTTAGAATTTATATATACATTTAATCTTTATAATGAAATGAGGTATGGAAGAAATAGATGCTATCTTCATTTTTAGATAAAGTTAGTGGCAATGTCAGGATTTGAATGTCATATCTGTCTGACTCTTAAGCTTTGATTAAAAACAAGAAGCAGGATTACTAATTACAATAACATAAACCACCATTTCTGGACCTTTCCCTTATTTAATAGGACTAATTAATGTCAGACCGTTAGATTGTTTGTCACCTGATTCTCACCATAACACACTCCTGACAAAGATATGTTTGAAGATGAGGTAATAAAATGAGTCTTTCTTTCCAGTAATTAAAGATGTCTAAAATTGCCTATTGGCCACAACTTTTAAATTCGAAAATCTAGTGTATTTTTTGCTGGAGGATAATGTCTCTACAGCCAGCAGGAAAATCACTGAATGAAACTTCAGAAACTTAGATCACTATATTTCTCTTCTACGTCTTCATTTAAATTGCAAAGTTGTCATACTGTTCTTTTTTTACAAATAAAGGCTAGATAATGTAATTCCTTTGAAGTGTGCACTGTTTATTATTCACTAGAAGATAGTCTTCCTTATGTTAAAAGACACTCTTAGAACAATCACATAAACATCTCTCATTATAAAAGCAGAATAACAATGCAATCACATAATTTGACTTTGCTCTTGTTGTCTTAGATCCTCTCTAATAGCCTTGAAAACATATAAAACACAACCCTGAACTTCTGCACACACAAACATGCCTCTTCATCTCTGCCTGGGATCAGATGCACCTTCCCTATCAAATGATTCCTAACTATGCACCTGGAAATTAAGAGCTAAATTACTCCTTCAGAGCTCTTGGGATTCTTCCTACACACTTGTGTTGAGCGCACTGTGCTGTAGTTTTTTGTTTTCCCATTACTAATTCCCATCCCCAAAGTGAAACAATATTTAAATAAAAAATGATTAGAATAAGATACCAGTATATGGTTTAACTTTGATTAATTCCATATGGATTTATTTAGTGTTGTAGAATTCTGCTATTTAAACTTAAAAGAAGTATTTATATTTTAAGAGGTAACAAATTTAGGAAATGCAAATACATAAGAGGAAACAGTTTGGCATAGCAGAAATTTAATAAAGCTTTGGAACCAGACAGACTTGAGTTTACATGATGGCTATGTCGCTTACTAGCTTTTGTCGTTAAATTAGCTTGGGGAAAAGAATGCCTATATCAAAACATTATTGTGGCAGTAAAAAAAGTTTAAGTATATAAAGCTCATGGCACAGTGCATACAGGGGAGTCACTAACTGAACACAGGATAGTTTGATACAAGACAGATAAAATGGGCTTAGCAACAAACCTTGTTCAGTACATCCATTGCTTGCACCAATATATTTTTAAAGGTTTCAAATGATTCCCATAATTATTGGAATTATGCTACGTATAATATCAATAGACAAAACTGTTTAAATATTTCATTGAATACAAATATGAGTTCCTGCTAATTTCACAATGGTTTGGATATTGTTAAGCTATATAGCTATTTATATTTACATTTATCATTACACAGCTGAAAAAAAATACATCAAATTTACTCTCTTCCTGAAATTACTCTCTCCATAAGTAACGGTCAGGTATCTTGTACCAATTTCTGTTTGTCTCAGGTTATTTTTGATATTTCAAAAGTCTAATGAAAATTTCACAATAAAGTGATTAAAATATAACATTTATTGGGAAAATAATATGAATTCATCATGGCTATGGGCTAGTTATATTTTAATCAGATCTGATTGAATTTTAAGTTTAAAGCAATGCATCATTTAATAAATGCGGAGTTTTTTTTTCTTTTTCTTTTGGACACAGGTTTTCAAAAGTATTTTGCTTTTTAATAGGAGTAAAATAATAAAAAGGGCCCTGGTATGGAGAATTTGGAAGTGTGGGTCTGTGTCAATGTGAAATTAAATTAAGCACGAGTCAGCACACTAATAGCCACCTCTGTACCACAAATATAAAATAAGCAGAAGCACGCGGAGATCATCCCTTTGTACTCTTCACCAAACTAGATTTTATTAGTGCACCATGATCTGCTGGGCCCTAGAACTGATACTTTATGTGAGTGTGCTGGAGAAATTCCAGAGATGAGCAACAAAAATGACTGCCTGAGACCAAGAAATCACTCCTCAGAGGAAAAAAAAAAGAGAGAATAATAAAGGAATAGGTTTCATTTTGCTTATAAATGAAAGATACAAATTCTTTGAGTGCATGAAAGAGAACCATATACATAAAATGAGCTACCTTATTGTTATTTGCAACCCATGAGAATAGAATGGGCCCTAAATGAATCCCTCCATAGCAGCGGGTGGGGGGAGATGGGGCAGTCTCTTCACTGCCTGGCTCTTCTAAAGGTGCGGAGACCATTTGGCTGGATAACAACAGAACTTGTTGCTTGCAAGAATATTCACTTTCCCCAAAGTCTGTCTCTTAGCGGGTGACATTTCTGCTTGCCCCACCATGATGTCACGGTGCTGTACCACTCTGTCCTGGTGGATTAAATGGTTTCACATTCTTATTCAAAGCTATCTCCTACATGTGCCAGTTGTCTCACCAAACAGGCTCCTGGGTTTCCCTCAGATGCTCCTTGCAGAAAATTCCATGAGGTTGCCAGGACTCCAGAAAACCCCAGGATCCCCAGCTGGTCCACATCCTCCGTGTTTCCACTGCATTAGGTAGCGAGCCAGCTTGCCAGAACCAAACCCCCTCTTAATCCCCTTCATCTGATGAAAACCCCTTGGCCGCACAGCAATCTCTTTGCCCTATTGCTTCTCCTTTCCAAGGTGATTTGACACAGAGGACATCCTTTCTCCACTTAAGACTTGCTGTGAAGTAGATGGCAGATTTCTTGGCTTCAGTTCATATCTGTAATTACGTTATTTAGCTAGGATTCATTCACCAGCTTTAACTTAACCAAAAGTCGGATTTAATGGGCCTGTTCTATCACAAGCTGTTGACCTAATGAACCCTGCACTTCAAATAGGATTTTGGTTAGAAACTTGGAAGAATTTTGATTCTAAGAGTTGTCAAACCTGAGAGTCCGTTGCACTAAAGGGGGTCCTAGAAACTTTGTCTCTAGAGACTTTGAAAAATATAAAGAAGAAAGTAGCATATCTGTGTTCCCTTCTGAAAGCAAGATATTATACAAATGACATCTTGGGGTATAGGATTCAGTTATTAATTTATGACTGTGTATCAAGTGACTATATCAAGACAACAAATAAATAAACCAATAAGCGAAGCCCACCCAGGAATAGTTATTTGCGGGCGTATGCTATGAGTAATTTCAGTTACTTAGTCTTAAGTATTTGTCTTCTGACAAAATGTATATGGCAGTACTGAAAGACACTTGGTTTTTGAAAAAGTAGCCAATACATAAGATTAGATGTAATGCACTGATGAGTTTTAGTTTTAAGTATCTTTTCAATATAGAATTGAGTTTTACTACCTTCCAAGACCGACTATAATTGCTGTTATATACATATAATGCTAGAATCCTTCTCATTCATTCATTCCAACAGTACTTGAGAGTGCTAGATTCTGTGCATACAGGAGCAAAAAAGAATGAAAAAAAATAACAACAAAACACAAGTTTTGTCCCTTATGGCAAAAATGTTCCTGCCCCGTGAAACTTCCATTTCAACGCTAGCAGATAAATAAGCGGATCTGTGAACAGCCTTCTGGACAGTGCTGTGTGCCGTGGGGGGAATTACAGCGCAGCGAGGAAGCAGGGCAGGCCAGGTGTGGCAAGGAGAGGCTCCTCTCATTAGAGAAAGTGAGAGAATGAGTGATGCAGACATCTGAGGGAAGAGGGTTTCAGTCAGAGAGAATTGCAAGCACCAATGCCCTGATGCCGGAGCTTCTGAACTACTTCAAGAGCTGCACGGGCCAGCGTGGAGGGCAGGGGATAGAGGAAGGTGCTGGGAGCTCAGAGAAGAGAGGGCAGAGCCGGGTCAGGGAAGGATCTTAGCTTTGACTCTGATGCCGTTAAAAGTTCTGAGCAGTGAGAGCACATGATAAAACAAATCTTAACAAAAAGAAGCTGATGTGACTACATTAATATCAAAGTATGCTTTAAGGCAAAATATATTATTGGAGATAGAGATACTTTGGAATGATCAGAGGTTAATTCAGCAGAATGTGTAAATATTCTGAATTTGTAAACGTTCATGAATGCAGCCTCAAAATTATGAGACAAAATTGACAAAAACTAGACATAGCTACAATAACACTTAAAAAATCTTGGTATGTACTAGAATGATCATGCATCTATCTAAGAATATTGAGTGTTTGAGCAACAAAATTAATCAAATTGATCACATAGACCTATGCAGAACACAGCATCCAATGATTGCACATGAGGTTATTGGGCTACAAACAAGAAAATCCAAAGGACTGAAATAGACTGAACAACAAAACAGAAAAACTTGCTATAGGAATACCAGGACTAATTACAAAGACACAGTAATTAAGACACTGTAGAATCAGACAAAGACATATAGATCAATAGAAGAGAATAGTCAATAAACACCACACATATGTTAATATTTGATTGGTAACAACAGGAGCACTTCATACTAACAGGGAAGGACTTTCTAATAAATGGCTCTGGGATAAATCAATAAACATACTGAAAATAAAATGAAAATTGACTTCTTCACATGATACCTCCAAATCAGTTTCAGGTGAGTTCTTTTTTTTTCTTTAATGTAAAAAGGAGCACACCTATTTGAACAAACTTCTGCAATGCTGGCTGAATAGCATTTCTGCTCTCTGAAGTACGTTGCTTTCCTCCCCCCCAGATGATGACACTTATATTTTTGGTCTTAGGAATCAGGAAGATTCTTAACATGTATATGAAAGGTCAAAAAATTAAAGCTTTTTAAAAATATGTAGTGTGCTAATTAATATGTCAATGACCTCAAAGTAGGGAAAAAATAGGACATGAAACAAACCATTTTTTTTTCCCCTTTGAGACAGGGTCTCACTATATTGCCCAGGCTGGTCTTGAACTCAAAAGATCTCGCCTCTGCCTCCCTAGCAGCTGAGACTACAGGTGTAGCCACTAAACTTTGCTACAAAAACATAATTGTAAGAGAAAATAAAAAGCTAACATATAATTTTTTTATATCAGGAAAGAAAACCCAGAGAAAAATCAAGCCATTGATTAAAAGATATTTGCCACACAAATAACTGCCAAATGGGGCATATCCAGAATACGTAAAGAACTCCAAGAAATGCAAAAGAAGAAGACAGACAAGTCAGTTTTTAAAAAAGGACAAGATACTTGAGTGGGCACATATTATAAAAAGGATCTGTACAAATGACCAACTGCTAAGCTTATGAAAACTGCTCAGTCTCACTGATACTCAGGAAAATATCACCATAAATGGAGGAAAAATAAAAACATTGACAACACCAAGTGTTGGCAAGGATGTGAAACAACAGAAGCCTCACACTCTGCTGGGGGGAGTGTGTACTGGATAACTTTGGAAGATACACACCCATCCAGAATCCAGAAGTTCTATTAACAATTCACAAAGAATCCAGTGGTTTTACTCTTGGTTATGTACTGACCATCGAGGTTTGTATATTGCATAAAAATGTTCATTATAGCTTTATTCATAAGAGTCTTAAATGCGTAAGTTGTGATTTATGTATACAATTGAACACTAGGCAGCAATAAAAAATATGAACTATGGCTAAACGCAACCACACAGATACATCTCAAAAACATGATGTTGAATAAAAGAATCCAGTTACAAAAGAATGCATAAAGCAAGGTTTATTTACATAAATTCCCCAAGTTTGCAAAATGAAGCTGCATCATAGAAGGATGCATACTTAAGTGTCATGTGCACAAAGAACAAGAGTGGCTTCCACCCTACTCGGCACAGTGGTTCAGTTAGTGGCAGGAAGTGGTATGAATGGGAAGGGGTATGTTGGGGTTTCTTCTTTGCTCACAATGTTCTCTTTCTCGATCTGGGTGGCATATACACCAGTATTTGCTTTAAACTATCCATTTAGAGTTTACGTCATTTTCTCTATGGTTTCTTTAATTGAAACATTTTTTAAAAAGTTAAGAAGTAGCGTGTGTTCAAGTTTACATAGAAATTATTAGACCCATTTTACTTTTCTCCTTATTTTTGCTCCCTATTTCTAAGAAGAAAAGGTAGAGGAACAACTAGAGACAGAGGAACTGATCTCATATTTTGCAGGGTAGCAGAAGGCAGTCTCCACTGTGTGTGCTGGAGGAGGTGTTAGGACAAACCTTCGCCTGGGCTGAATACTGTAAGAAGTGGCAGACACCAAACAGCTTTTGGCGAAGAGTCAGGCATCCCAGAAGTACTTACATCTCGTGCGCTCAAGTTTCTAAAAAGTCTTGACAGCTCTAGTTGGTCTCTTAAAAAGTAAGTAAACAATGACTGGACTTTGCTGGAGTCTGGTGTAAATAGGAAGGTGATTGTTTTGAAGGGAGACAAGGTAGGATTCTAACCAGGGAAAGGTGTTAAATCAACACTTGTTGAGCAGTTATTACAAGGGAGACACCGTGCTGGGGGCTTCACACACAAGATCAGGTAACCCTGGACACGACCCAGAAGGGTACGTGTGACTAATCCATTCAACTCTAATCTGGCAAAGATCCCAAACCGAGTGGTGCTCCCCAAACTCTAATGCATCTCTCTGGCTTCAAAGTCTCTTTCTAGCCCATGTCTGTGGTCCACCCTATTTCCGTATCATATTGTCTCCAATCTAAACTGCTATGTAGCACAGGTGTAATTAAATATATTAATACAGGTAAACAATGTACGTACAGAGAGGAGGCCATGATTTATGTTTCATTATGCTTGTGTGAAATAATTAACAATTTTCAATAATTATGCTCTAGAATATACTCATGCCAGGCACAACTGTTACAGAATTCATTACATCTGACTGTGTTCTCCATTCAGTATTTTATTATCTTTCCTGGTAAACTATTAATTGCCTTAAGAGCAAGAACAGTAAATTTTTTCCCTCTTGCAGCAACATAGTGAACAGTTAGTTGTGCTGATATTTTAAAAATCACAATTTTTTAAATCTTAATTTTTATTTCTTTTTTTTTGAAATGATATATAATACCGAAAGGCAAATTGGGGAATATTTAAAAATCACTTAAAATACCATAACTATTCAGAGAAAAATATTGCTCACATTTTGATGGACATCCTTCTAACACAAGATCACTCTCTCTTTTTTTCCTTTCTCTACACACACACACACTCTTTTCTATATGCATACAGGTTTTTATAGAGGTAACACTCTTGTAATGGATTCATTAAAGAAATATCTCATGCGTATCTGCTATTTACCAGGTACATTTCCAGTTGCTTGGTGTTCAGCAATGAACAAAGCAAACAAAAATACCTGCCATCCTTGTCCTCATGGAGTTGACTTCTCAGTAAGGGACAAAGACAAAATACAAAGTAATTGAATAAAATTGCCGAGTGTAATAAAGAGTATTAAGAAAGTATGAAGAAAATTGAAATAGAATGAGAAGTGGAAGTTCTGGAGGAAGTAATAATCTTTTTCACATAGCTTCATGCCTTAACAATAAATAATGCATGTAAAATGTCATGTCAATGGTAACATATAAATGTATTTATGTGTTAAATACTCCTAAATAGGTTCCTATGGAAAAGTATTTATAAATATGAATTTTTGATGTTGTTTCTATAAAATATAAAGCAAATAGATAATATAAATTTAATATATAATATTAATTTAGTATAATACATAGAACATGAAGATTTTTCCAAAATACTTTTAAGCCTTCGCATCTTGATTAATATATAATGATCCATAAGTATCTTTCTGCTTGACTTGCCCACATGACAATGAGTTTCTCAAGTGTAGAAACAGTGTCCTTTTAATCTTTGTCCATTAAATTCTCACTGTGTTCCAGGAGACTGATTTTTTAAAATCCCCTCTTAATTCATTTAACAATCATCCAACAAATAGTTTGCTAGGAAATTATCAAAATGTAGATGAAACCTGCTTGTCTCTCTTAAAAATGATTGGGCTTTCCTGAATAATTAAGTAATTGAACTGGGATGATGCATTTTGCAATTTGTTTTTGTTTTTTTGCTTCATGGAGACATTAATACATCTAGAAGAGATTATCTAAACATACAAACATTAATAACCAATTTGGAAAATTCAAAATGTAAATACATCTTTGTTTGAAAAGAGTAAAAACACATATTCTTAAATCACACACTTTCATTGACAATGGAGATTTGATATTTGTTTGAGTTTATGAATTTCCTAAAAACCACTGGCATCCAATAGAAAATAACAGTGATTTTCTTTATGTAGCAACTGAAGACTTTCCACTACTTTGTGCAATGCTTCTAAGCCGTACATATTTTTGTTTGTTTATCTATCTATTTATTTATTTATTGACAGGGTCTCCCTCTGTTGCCCGGGCTAGAATGTGGTGGCATCATTAGAGCCCACTGTAACCTCAAACTCTTGGGCTCAAGCGATTCTCCAGACTCAGCCTACCAAGTAGCTGAGATTACTGGCGCACGATATCACGCTCAGCTAATTTTTGTTATTTTTGTAGAAATGGGGTTTCACTACGTTAGTCAGGCTGGTCTTGAACTCCTGGCCTCAAGCGATCTTCCTGCCTTATCCTCCTCCCTAAGTGCTAGGACTATAGGTGTGAGTAACTGTGTCTGGCCTTGCCTTTTTTATTGGAATATCATTTTGGATTTCCTTAGCAGGGAAACCTTAGAATTTTCTATTGTATATGGGTCCATTCTTTTTCTAATTATTATTTGTATTTTAAATGCCTGATAATATAAATGTTACCTACCCTGTTTCTAAGTCAATGATTTATGCATGCATGGTAATCAAGATATTTATTGAATAAAAGGCAGTTGCTGAAAATTAAAACCCCTATATCTCATTGATTGCTGAACATCACATTCCAAAAATACATAGCATTGCTTTCTTCAACTTTGTAATTCAAATACAAAACCCTTAGGCCAGTGATATTGGGGAGTCCAGGCATGAGTTCCATGATGCCTAAGAACTACCCGAAATGTTACGCATAATTTTTGTTTGTGTACCTGTTTCACTTCTCAGAGAAGTGGATTTATAATCTCAACTCATTCTCCAAGAAGTCATTTGCCATCCAGATCACTTGACTGCACATCTTTACAATAGAGGAGGAAATTCTTCAAAAATTCAACCTCATCCTTTCACTAATAAAGATTTTCCTTTCTACTGCTTTGATTAAATTAGTACAACTTTAAAAAGTACATTAAATGTTACTTCCTGCAACTAAGCTAAGATTAAAAAAAGAGGCAACTATGAAAGAAACTGCCAAAGTATAGCAGTAGGGAAAACAAAATAATGTAACCCATTCTCAAATACATGGAGTAAAATGATTCTTAGTTCTCCATATACTTTATAATTTTCTTCACATTTTTCTAAAGAAGCACTCTCAAGCTGTGCTCTATAGTGGAATAACATACCGTTTGATACCAATATATAAGCTGAACAAAGAAGCCAAGGTTCCATGTATACATGAGTCTGCAAAATGTTGGATTAAACAAAGTTAAATTGTTGTTGTTTACTCAGGGAATTTCAAAGCATTTAAAATATGCATTGATAGAAATACCATTCGATCCAGCAATAGCACTATTAGGCATCTCCCTCCTCCAAAAGAGCAAAAGACATTCTATAATGAAGACATCTGCACCCGAATGTTCATGGCAGCACAATTCGCTATTGCAAGGATGTGGAAACAACCCAAGTGCCCATCAATTCATGAGTGGATTATTAAAATTTGGTATATGTATACAGTGGAATATTACTCAATTATAAGAAATGATGGTGATCTAGCATCTCTTATATTTTCCTGGATTGAGCTTGAGCCCATTATCTGCAGTGAGGTATCACAAGATCGGAGGAATAGCCTCCACATGCACTCGCCGTCAAATTGGCACTAACTGATCAACACTATGGTGCTCACATGGTAGTGATATTCTCCAGGGATTAGGGGGTTGGGGGGTAAACTCACAACTAATGAACGCGGTGAGCGTTGTAGAGGGGAAGGATATGCCTCTAATCTTCACTTGGGTGAGGCAAAATCATAAAATGTAACCAAAATGTTTGTATCCTCACAATATCCTGAAATAAAAATAAATAAATAAATAAAATATGCATTGAGAATATAAAGAGGGAGGAAAAATATATGTTGCTTTTCAAGTAAATTAACCATATATCTTTGTTTTTATTTTGCATTTTGTTTTAATTTGCTTCATTTTTCCCACAGGTGCTTTTTATCTTATCCATGGGATTGTTTAACATTGGGAAGAATCATAAATTTTCACCACTGCTACATTCCATGAATATTTTCATACAGGCATAATTAGTATCTGAATATGTTTGAAAAGTCACTGTCTACTTATACATAAGAAATATAACCTTGGTTCTTAGGAATAGAATTTCAGAGATGCAAGAGATTGAATCTCAACACTTTATGTATCATTAGAGAAATAAATAACTTAGGTAATCAGTGATTATTGTTTTTTGTCCAAAAATGTTCATATAATTTTGGAGTGGTTATATCCCAATATTCTGAAAATGCAAGATGATTAGACCTTATAGACTTAATAAAATTAATATTTACAAAGTCTCACAGCATGTAGGAAGATTTAAACCAGAGACTGCCATTGTTGTGCTTTTACCTACTAATTCCTCTCTATCCAATAAATTGTAGACAATAACATTAATTTTCTAGGTAAGATACGCAAAAATTTTTAAAAATCTCTTCACATTTTCTTAGACAAGTCTAATAAAAAATTCATTCAGATAAA
The DNA here is from genome assembly GCF_020740605.2 of Lemur catta. Classification (NCBI taxonomy): domain Eukaryota; kingdom Metazoa; phylum Chordata; class Mammalia; order Primates; family Lemuridae; genus Lemur; species Lemur catta. The sequence goes on along the minus strand of NC_059143.1, from coordinate 49,547,744 downwards.
AATGTGCTTTGTCTTATTAAGCTATATAGACTACGAACGCTTTAAGAAGTGATCCCCTGACTGTAAGATGAAAAGTCTATCTTACACAGACATCAATTTTCCTTAGTATCTTTAACAAACTCTCATTTCATTAACAAACCACTTAATGAGTTAAGATACAAATTGCATTTATGAGAATTGCCATCAAAAAGTGTGGATGTAACCACTATGCCCAAATTAAGCCTTTAATTTTTAAAATTAAATACTAGATCAAGAACTAGGAAAAACTAGGTAAACAGAGTATTGAACTACAAAACTTAAAATGCAAGTTGCATTATAAGAATTTATAGAGCATAGAATCTGTAACTTCCGACCTTGTGCATTTCCTCAGCATCTGATTATAGCAGTATGATAGTAAGAATGTTTCATTTGATAACTAGTCAATTAATAAAATAATTCATGTCTAATTTGCAAGGGCCTCTCCTACAACTTCCTTTAAATATGGCAGCTCCCATAAGAAGTACTATGACTACCATAATGATTTTCACATCATATAGCATTTTTCCCAAGATGTCTCATGCATTTTTGCAAATCGCCAAATGCATCTAAGAAGAAAATAATTCATTAAAATTTAAATCAGGTTCAGAACTCCAAGTAGCATCAGCTATCTCTGTATGTTGAAGAAGTTCTTAAGTAAACTGAAGCCTAAACAATTTAGGCTTCTTAAACAAAATACTTAAAGTCACAAATAAAATCAAATCTATAAAATAGCCATATATGACCAGAGATACACCAGACCAGTTGAGTGACTGAGTATGTCAGGTTGACTTGCATTAAATGCCTAGATTTTTCAAGCTACAAAAATGCTCTAAACTTTAAGACTTGCAGCTGTCATGACAATGTCTATGGCTCTGTTGCTTCTGAATGCTCAGCCAAACTGAGAATGTACGCAGCTAGAATATATACATCTATTTATAGGTCTTCCTTTGTACACGCTTGAAAGTCAGGATATGGTTCACGGCCTGCTAAATTCTCTGAAATAAATGCAGTGGCTCTCTGACAAATGTAAAGCCCAAAATGTTTTTCTCCATCTATGAATGTATTAGAAATAAGAATACAAGAGCAACTGAAAAAGATGTGTCAAAGGTAACTATAAAAAGGTGTCCCTATTCACAGTAGCAAAGATACAGAATCAACATAAGTGTCCGTCAATGAGAGAATGGATAAAGAAAGTGTGGTATATATACACAGAAGGATACTCTTTGGTCATAAAAAAAAGAATGAACGAAATCACGTCATTTGCAGCAACGTGGATGGAACTGGAGGTCATTATGTCAAGTGAAATAAGCCAGGCACAGAAAGACAAATATCATATGTTCATACTCATTTGTGGGTGCTAAAAAATTTTATTTCATGGAGGTACAGAGTAGAATTATGGATACTAGAGGCTGGGAAATGCTTATGGGTGAAGGGATGGGAAAGAGAGGTTGGTTACTGCGTATAAACATACAAGGAGATAGAAGGAATAAGCTCTAATATGTGATCGCACAGTAGAGTGCCCACAGTTAACAACGATGCATTGTGTATTTCAAAATAGCTAGATGAGAGGGCTGGAAATGTTCCCAACACACAGAAACGATAAATATTCCAGGTGACGGACACCCGAAATACCCTGACTTGATCATTACACATTCTATGCATGTAACAAAACATTACAAATACCCCATAATATATACAATTATGTATCAATTAAAAAAAAGGTGTTTCTGATATAAGAGGCACCACGCAGTCCACCGTGATAAAAGGCAAAGAACATACTGCTTGGGTTATGGAATGTAAATGTATTTTCATAAATACCTACAAATCTACATATATTTGTTTTTATACCTAATAGCTTAATTTAGTAAAAAATAGGTAGTATCTCCCACAGTGTAAGAATCTATATAATTGGTTCAAAGGTTGTTTTTTTATTGAAGTATTTGTAAAATACTTTTGCTGGCCATTTCTATTTGAGGTTACGTAACCTGTGACCGGAAAGAGCAGAGGTAGACAGAGAGAGGTTAAGAACGAGAGAGGCAGAGGCTCACTCCCATGTTATGTACATATGGCCATTCATTTGTAGATTTATATATACAGGCATATGTACTTACATCTTGATTTTTTAAATTTTAGTTGACATTTATATAAATGATACATATAAATACATATGCATCTACTGAAAAAATTAAAAACTTCTAGGTTTAATTTCTCTTTGGAACATAATTTAAGTTTATTTGTATGAGAGAAAGTACTCACCAATTTTGGAACTTAAGAGGTTTCATCATTCACCATTGTATAATGCAAAATGTGAATATTGCCATCCATTTACACTGAAAAAAATGCTTAAAGAGCAGTATGTATACCTCAGTTTTTCTTATTTCATGTAGTTGGAAAGAGCAAAGTGAATGTGTTTGTCTTTTCTGTTTCTATTATCGTGCTTCCTCTGAATATTAATAACCCAAAACAATTGTGAAATTCATAAAGGGCAAAAGATGACTCCAAAATTCTAACTAGCAGCAATTTTTGAGGAGGCCAACTGTTTCTTTTTGTGTTTCACCTGAATAAATACAGTTCTTTCTGCTGCATTTGTCTACCAGGTCATCAATGAAATACTGGGAGAAAAACACACACAGAGTTTAAATTCACAGCCAGAAATGAAATGCTTCATAGAGGCAGCAAGTTTCAGGTCAAGAGTGTGAAATTGTGAACATTATCATGAGAATGAAAACTAGTTGTAGAGTAGATCTGCTGAGCAGTACTGCAAGCAGAAGGAAAATTCTAGAACAATCATGACACTTGAAGGATACTTAAAATTATACCCTTCAATCTCCCTGCTTTCCGACAGCTCAAAACTGAAATGATGCAGAACAAAAAAATCCTTCCTCTTTGCTCAAGATCTCCAGGAAAGATCCATGTTTTCTGATGTCATGTTCTGCATCTTAATTTTTCTAAAATCAGAATATTTTTGACATTATACAAACTTGTGGTTTTTGAAATTTAAGTTGTTTTATTTTTCCATCAGTGCAGAGGTGGAACTCAGGAGTAAGTGAAGACTGTATTCCCATGTCCAACAAGTTTGTTTTTATTTTATGGATCCAGTAGTTAGTATGGGGTTGATCATGCCAAGACTCAATTCCTGCAGATTCTGAGTCTATGGTTTGAAGTTGTGGCCTCAACGTCACTATATTTTCTTTAAAAATTTCTTGATGCTTCTGTGAGGCACCCCTTGCTAACCATGGAATTTCTGAAATTACTAACCACATTCCTTTTCTTTAATCTTTGTTGAATGTTTTGTTCTTGTGGCTCTCTTCCTTTTAATGACGACTTTTTCACTGTTTTCTCCACTCAATCCTCTTTTTAACTTCTTCCTTTTAAATTTGGTCATATCTTGTTAGTTATCTCATTTCCTGTGTACAGTTTCCCTCTTGAAAAATGTTTTAAAACACATGGATAATATGACATTGATATCGGCAGCACCGAGTTTCAGGACCACAGTTTCAAATGACATCTTGACCAGTAAGCAAAAGTCAAATAGCCAAATCAAAGTTCAAAATATTTTCTTTTCAGTTTGTTTTTCCTCCTGAGTTTCCCATTTCCTCCCATTTGTTTTGTTTTGTTTTCTTTTTCTTTTTTTGAGACACTGTCTTGCTCTGTTGCCCAGGCTAGAGTGCCGTGGCATCAGCCTAGCTCACAGCAACCTCAAACTCCTGGGCTCAAATGATCTTCCTGTCTCAGCCTCCCAAGTAGCTGGGACTACAGGCATGTGCCACCATGCCCAACTAATTTATTCTGTTTTTAGTGGAGACGGGGTCTCACTTTTGCTCAGGCTGATCTTGAACTTCTGAGCTCAAGGAATCCTCCCATCTCGGCCTCCCAGAGTGCTAGGATTACAGGTGTGAGCCATTTGTTAACCACAGTTTTTAGTGACACAAACTTCAAATCTAGGTGTCACTTTTGACTTCTCCCTATCCTTTGACTAAATCATCTCAAAATCTATGGGCAAACCCAAAAGGGAGAAGCCCCTGTGATATAGTGAGAATGGCTTAAATTGAACAACAACAACAAAATTCTAGGAAGGAAATGAAGAATAAAAATAAAAATGGTAGGAAACCTCAAAAATCAGAGATTTTTTTACTTGATTCAGCAGAAACTGAAAGTCAATGATCAGTTTTATTAAGTGAGTGATATCACAGAAATAACATTTAAAGAATGCTAGATCAGGAGAAGGATTAACAATGACTTTGGAGTAAGAAAAAAAAATTCATTTGGCAAGTAGTACATTAACACTGGAAAATGATTGCCACTCATCCAGTATTGAAGACAATGGCAATAGAGGAGATGAGCCTGAGATGAAAAACATTAAGAGAAACATTTAGAAGTTCACAATAACCTCAAAATGAACAAAGGAGAGAGAGGAGTTAAATATATGTATGCTCCTACCTATCATCATTTATTCAATAATTTGTAATATACATTTTCTAAATGCTAAGATAATGTTTTGGCTATCTTTATATGAACACAGTTTTCTAAGAATTTCCCAAATTACTGCAAAATACTTTTGAGGATATTCATGTTAATCCTTTCTCTAAATTGAAATTTACTAATTTTAACACTTTTTAAAAAGGTCTTGGTTTTTTTTGATGTGTTGGTTAAATTCTTAACTAGCAATTATAAACAAAATACACTAATATATTTCAGAATATTTTGTTTTCTGCTGTCAGGTTGTTGGTTTTCCAACCACACTGTTTAGTAGCTGATTCCACATTCAAGATGGAAGGTAACGATTTCTATATAACTAAGAAGTTCAAAGAAATCATTTAGTTGCCTTTTTTTTTCTTTTTTATTTCAGCATATTATGGGGGTACAACTATTTAGGTTATGTATATTGCCTTTGCCCCACCCAAGTCAGAGCTTCAAGTGTGTCCATCCCCCAGACGATGCATACCACACCCATTAGGTGTGAATATACCCATCCTCTCTGCCCTCTCCCACCTGCCTGACACTCAATGAATGTTATTACTATATGTGCACTTAGGTGTTGATCAGTTAATACCAACTTGATGGTGAGTACATGTGGTGCTTGTTTTCCATTCTTGAGATACTTCACTTAGCAGAATGGGTTCCAGCTCTATCCAGGATAATACAAGAGGTACTAGATCACCATTGTTTTTTGTGGCTGAGTAGAACTCCATGGTATACATATACCACATTTTATTAATCCACTCATTTGAGACTTTTCACTTTTTAACAATTTTTCCCAATTCTTTCCTTTATGGCTAAATTTATGACTTCTAACTGCTTATTAATGGGAATGCTTATTACATTTATGTGGTTACTGAGATATCTGAACTCTTCATCTCATTTTTTGTTTTTCTCTTTCTCCATTTAATGCTTTGCTTCTTTCCTACTTTGTGATGGAATAATAAAATTTCTTAGATTGCCTCTCTTTTCTCCCTCACAGCCTTTGAAACTTTTTCCTTCCCACTCCATAAAAATAACCATTTAGTTGACGACTATATTTAATCACCTGCACACATAACTCTCACCTTTTCATTTCCACTGCAACATCTAATAGAATGTCACTTTAGGAAACAATGTCCTAGTAACCTCCTAGCTGATCTTCTGCCTTCACGTTTGTTTGACTCCAATCCAGTTTATAAACTATTGTCACATTAAATGTCCTAAAGCACAGATGTGGTCATGTATCTCTTTGGATCAAAAAACAAAAACAATCAAACAAACCCAAACAACAGACCTTTCAATGTGGAAAACATCATAATAAGGAAGAATAATACAATGTTGTAAGAGCACCTGAGTAATCAGAACAAAACAGAACAGAAAATCTAGAAAGGGTGTATGATGATAAAGGTGGTATCTCAAATCAATGCAGAAAGAATAATGAACATTTTTCATTTGAAAACAAATATCAAAATCACATACATGTGACTTTAAAACATCATTTCCACAGTCTAGAATATACACCATAGATACAGCTGCATTTGTAACAATGTTACGTGAATAAGTTACACATTGCAGGATTGTTGATAATAGCCAAATATTGGAAATAACACCAATACCCATTAATGATGAGCTTGTTAAACTATGGTGTATCCACACAGTGGAACAAGAATGCTTTCTATAAACTGTCATGAAAATATCTCCAAGACAAGTTCATGTGTGAAAAAACCAAGATGTTTTATATGCCTTTTGTATGAGAAAGAAAACAAAATAAAAATTTATAGCCATCTTTTTCCTTTATCTCCAAAAAGATACTCTAGAACTATACAAAATGAACTTTAAAAATCAATTCCCACTACAGGATTCAGGGGTAGCATTTACCAAGATGAAGGTAGGAGAGAAACTTTTCAATTTACAAATGATGTGCCTGTGATTTGCCTGTCTGTAAGAAATATTAAAATATGATGAATGGCAGATTAAGTGCTTGACAGAGGTATTTGTGCTGTTTTTTTAAAAAAATTATATGGCAGCCATGGAAGACTCCGTGATCACATTTGTAACTTAGTATGGTTAACTTTGGCAGTGTACGTAGAGCAGTTTGACAAGAAAAAGCCTAGGCAGGGAAATCCCTGCGTTGACTTCCCTTCTAATAACACCTGACACATGTTAAACAATTTTTTTTTATGTCAAGCATCCTCTCACTCAGTCCTCACACCAATACTGTGTGGTAGCTACTCCCATTACTTCCACTTTAGAGAAAAGAAACCGAGAGTAACACAGCATTTTGCATGGGGGGACGTGGAGGCAAAGGGGGCAGAGGAAGAAGGAAGGAAGGGAAGGCTGACATTTAAAGGGCGAAGGAGAGAGGACTCTGAGGAAGACAGAGAGTAGCCAGGATAACTAGGGAGTGACGTATCCAGGTGATTAAGGAAGTAGGAACATAAACATTGGTATACAAAAAGAGAAATGGATCATCTAAGCTACCCAAACATTTTAAATATTCTTTTTTGGGGAAAATAAATGCAATGGGTAGCATGCTTTGTAAAAAAGGACACTAAAAATTAGAACCCAGTGGTCTCTGTTACAGTACTCTAAATACCACAGTACTTGCTATAAGGCTTATATTTCCCCTCACTCTTTTCATATTTATCTTTCACATGAGTTCTCATATTTCAAAATACTTCAAAATAACATTTCTGTTTTCAAAACGCAGTTGTCCTGACCAAGAAGATACGTGAGAAAAGAGCTTATTTACTTTAGATTTCAATAAAATAATGATAGCCCTGTAACTTATTTTTCATATGTCACAATCATAAAACATCAAATTGAACATGACAGTTTTATCTGAAGTCTCTGCTTAGATACAACTCCTTTTTAAAAATCCTTCAATCATTCCTCTAGAAAAAATAGCAATACTGAAAGCTTTCTAAGGGGCTTATTTTTACTGGAAGTCATATCTCTGATACATTTTGGACATGTTGGACTATAATGTCAATGTATTTTTAAGACATAGTGTTATAAAAGTCTTATAAAAACAGAGAGAATGTCCTCTGAAAAAAAGATTTTATTGGGATTTTGACCAGGTAACTATTGATGATATCTTTGAAATATGTTTGCTAGACAAAGATCATAAATTATTCCTTGATCTAAAATCATAAAATTGGAAAAGGAGAAGTCTGCATGTTTGTGTAAAATTCACATGCTCTTCTAAACACAAAAAATAATCCAGCTCTTATCAATGTCTTTCTCATAATAAGTGCTCAACAATTAGTTGCGTGTATAGATTTCTAAATGCAATTCAATCAGTTAAATACATATACATACAGCACTTAATATATGCCACTGTGCTAAGCACTATGGAATATGATAATGAATGGACCCCACGTTGAAGGGACTTACAGTCTAGTGGGGCAGACCAGCATACAAAAGCTAATTTTAAATCACTGAAACAAGGGCCATCATACTGATTCTCAGGGTGTGCTGAGACAAGGAGGGGCACCTGGGACAGCCTGAGGAGAACAGCCAGAATAAAGGAACCCTGCCCAGAAGGAGAGAGGACATGAGCGAGATTGAGTTATCTAGGCAGTATCAGAGGCAGAATGCAGAAGTCCAACATTCAAAAATCTTTATATTAATAAAATCAAAGTGGAATATTCCTTATGAATAATTTTTTCTGTCTTACTTGAATAGGGTTTAAATCTTCTGTCTGTATATTAATGTGCATATTTTTTGTCTGCATGATAATTTTGATTTAAGATATATTGAATCAAGCTCCTGTTCATTCAATCACTAATCGCTACTTGATATTAGACAGCTTACTGAACAACTTGGACTTTTTCTGTCTTGTGAAATAAGGGAGTTGAATTAAATTGCTGTTAAAGGTCTCTTTGAAACAAAAAATATTGTGATATATTGTGGATATATCAATAAATGTGAATACAAAGGCTTCATTTTTATTGTTCAAATTTAAGAATAATTAGGTAGTAATTTTTACAAAAATGATGATGTTTATACTAAGTATAAAAATTTCAAACATTTAGAAGTGCAGAGAAGATGGAAATTGATCCACAACAATTCCACCCAGAGATAACCATAATAATTATAAAATAACCCATATTCTAATTATATTATCTACATGGATAAATGGATAGTCAGAATTTATTCTATAAAGATGAGATATGTTTAATAAAAAATATAGTTAATGAGAACAAAACATTCCATTTTATTTTTTCAGTTTTAACAATATATATTTAGTAGTTTCTATGTTTCTACACCATATTTTTACATATCAAGTTCTATGGCATTTGCCTTGCATTGTGCTCATAATTGACCAAATTATCTAAATATTACTGGATTCAGTGTTTATGAAATTCTTTTACCACAGGTCTCTATTTCTGAGGTAATTACACACGTACATGTTTCAGTGGAACTGATTTTACTGCCGAGTCATTTGCTCTAAGAAGGGCTTGTAGGTGCAGTCCCTGAGTTCTTTCTTACATCTTTGAATGTGACCACTTGTCTTCTTCATACTCACTGACTCTGTGGCTGGATTACATTAGATGCTTGATTCTATGAGACCTTGTAGACAGCGTGTCATTAATAACTATATAGACATTGAGTCTGGCACTAGTTTTTTCCCTACGTTATCTCCTTTCTTTTTTTGGCAGAATTTTGTACTTCATTATTATTTTTCAAGAGTCTTTTCTAGGTGTTACTAAGATCTTTCAGGTTCAGGAAGGTATGCCTATTTGGGTGAAAATTTGGCCAAGTATAATATTTTTTGACAACATTTCCTAGTACTCAGAACTTTGTAGATATTTATCTACCATTTTCTGGAATCCAAAGTTTCATAATAAAATTCGAGACTGTCTGAATCATCCTGCTCTAAGTCATTTTCTTTTCTGTCTTGAAATCTGAAAAATTCTAGATATTTATCTTTAAAATAGTTTGAGAAAAATAAAAAATATTATATTTAATAATATAACATATAATAATAATGAATATAAAAATTAGGAACATGATGAGAATGTCCATTGTCAGCAATATATATTTTCAATCATGTAATGGAAATTCCTAGCAAGTTCATTCACCCATAAAAAAGAAAAACATATATAAAGGCTAAAAAGGTTTAAGAGAAACTAAACGCGTCATTATTTATAAAAATTATACTGTCTACATTAAAAACCCAACTGGATCCATAGCAAATTATTAGATTTTTAGAGATTTCAGCAAGTCAGCCGACCATAGATGAATATACACAAATCAATCGCTTTCCTATTCACCAGCAACAAAGATGTAAAAAATGCAAGAGAAAAATGTAAGTTTTATGATGATACCAAAATATAAAACTTAGGAATAAATCTAAGAAAAGCTATCAAGACGATTATGGAGAAAATATCTAACTTTTTTGACAGGCATTAAAGTCTGCAGGACATGGAGTGATATTATATACAATATATAATGACTCGCATTGATTCTCCTCATGCTGATCTATAAATGCAATTTCAACCAAAACCCTTACAAGATATTTTGTGCAGCTTTACAAATCTAAAATCATGGCAGATGCTAAATAAGAATGAGGTAAAGGTTTTGCCCTTTCTGGTATGAAGCCTTATAATAAAAGTGTAACAATTAAAACGATGTTGTTTTGATGCAGCAGTAGAGGGACAAGTGGAAACTATAATGAACCTCATAAACCAGCACACACATGGGCTGTTGACACAGGACAGAGCTGGCATTTCATTGGTAGTACAATGGCATGAAGGACTACTCAGTAAACGGGACTAGGAACATTGGCTATTCATATGGAAAAAAATAAAGAACAAGCTTTATTCCAACCTCTCACCATATACAGAATCAGTTCTTATGGATAAATATTATAAATATAAAAAGTAAAGTTTTAAAACTTTTAGAAGAAGATATGGAATAGTAGACTTATTACATTGGGCTTGAAAAGGAATTCTTTTAGAAATTCTTTTCTTATAGAAAAGAAAGAAATTCTTTTCTTATAGAAAAGAAAGAAATTCTTTTCTTATAGAAAAAATATATATCTCAAATACGTATATTTATATAGAGAAGACATCTATATAGCAAATATATAATTCAACTTAAAGATTAAAAATTATATTTTTATCATCTAAACACATTGAAACAAATAAACAAAATGAGGTAATTTTTCATGCATAGATGAGAAAAACAATCATCTATTATGTCAAATCTATTTGAGGTCAAGCCTACTGTTAGAAGTAAGGAAAGATAAAGGAACCTCAGCTGAAGGAAATATATTAATAAGAAGCTCACCTCTTGAACACTGTCTCTAAAGTATAATAAAATATCACATTCCTTTTAGAGCTGTTTTAGTTCTATTTATAAAACACCAATCTACTGATTTACAACATACATGATTAACCTTTTGCACAATGGTATTTCTCAATGGTAAAGGGCAGGAATCAAGAAATAGAATTACTTCAATATCTTCACATTAAAATTTTAAAGTATTTTAGATAAGCTTTATAGAAATAGTGAAAAATTAGGAGTTTTCCAATTAAAAATAATTGTTGACATTATTAATATACTATGGAATTTGGGGTGATTTAACATTTACAAAAGAGCAAATGAAATAGCTGTCTTACTCTTGCTAAGTCTCTCCCAGGGCAGCATCCAGGACCCAGGGCAGGTGAGTGGGACAGTATCATGCTACTTTCAGATTCTGTTGCTGGTCATTACAAACTGGACTATGAAAAGTATCAGCACGTGAAGTTGTCAGCTTTTAAAACATTGCATTAGCCTTTTTATGTAATTACAATCTTGTAACTCGAATTTCTGTCAGAAATTCCTACCAAAATTCAACACCTATTCAGGATAAAACTTCAAGGAGAAATGTAAATAGAGGCAAACTTTTCAATCTGATAAGGTAGAAAGGAAAAATGGAGACCTAACTCTCATTTAATGGTGAAAGACTGAACACTTTCTCCCCAAGATTAGGTCCAAGATAAAAATGAATCCTCTCACCACATTTAAGACAGGTTCTATACTGGACAATGAGACAAAAAAGTAAGTCGAAGGCATAAGATTGGAAAGGAAGAAGAAAACTATCTTTACTTGCAGATGGAATAATTAAATATTCAAAAATGTTAAGGGATCTCTAAAACACAACTAGCGCTTATAAGTCAGCGGTATGGACTTCAAAGTTAATATACAAAATGACTGCATTTCTATATATTTGCACCTAACAATTAAACAATAAATTTTTTTAAAAAGTACCCTTTATAATACGATACAGCATAAAATACTTTGAAAAAATAAACCAGAATCCATGAAAGACGTCTACAATGAAAACCATAAAACATATCTGAGAAAGCATAAAGAAGATCTAAATAAATGGAGAGATACACCGTATTCCTGAATTAGAAAGAAAGTTCTTTCCAAATTAATCTATAGATTCAACACAATCATAATAAAAATTCCACTGGACTTTTAATAGTAGAAATTGACGAGATGATTATAAAATGTATATGTAAGAGCAAAGGACCTAGAAGAGTTACATAATCTTTAAAAAGAGGTGGAACTCTAATTTATAACTAGAGGTAATGTAAAATGATACAATCAACTCTGAAAACTTTTTGAAATTCCCTTTCATTTATCTTTTGTCCTTTTTTCAACTTTTATTGAAAAATAGAAATTGTACATATTTAAGCTATGAAACGTTATGTTTTGATATATGTGTGTACTGTGAAATAATTACCACTATCAATCTATTTAGCATAATAATTACTTCACAGTTACTATTATTTTGTTTTTTGTGTGTGGGGGGGCAGGGTAAGAACACTTGAAATCTATTCTCTCAGCAAACTTCAGGTATACGATGCAATGTTATAACCTACAGTCACCATACTACATATCAGATTTCAACAACTTATTCATTCTGCATAACAGAAACTTTGTACCTTTTGCTCTGTATCTCCCTATTTCCCCCTCCCCCCAGTCCCTGGTAACCACCATTCTGTGTTCTGCTTTTATGACTTTGTCTTTTTTAGATGCCACATATAAATGAGATCATGCAGCATTTTTCTTGCTGTGTCTGGCTTATTTCATTTAGCATAACGTGCTCCAGTTTCATCTATGTTGTAATAAATGTTAGAATTTCCTTCCTTTTTTAAGACTGAATAATATTGCAGTGTGTGTGTCTATCATATTGTCTTTATCCACTTATCTGTCGACGTATTCTTAGCTGTTTCCATACCTTGGCTGTTGTGCAGAATGCAGCAATGAACGTGAGCATGCACAGGACGTCCCTTTTAAAGTTGAGCACACTCCACGACCCGCAATTCTACTTACAGTAATAGACACAAACTCACGAGATCATTGCAGTGGACAGGCTGAGAGAGAACGCAGAACTCAAGCAGAGCCGGAGAAAACGGTCTCAGATTCCCAATTTATTGAAGAGCAAAGATGACGGGAAATGCTGACTTGTATGTGTTGCTGGGGAGGCCTGGGATTCCACTGCTATTTAATTTAAGCCTAATGATTAAGGCACACGCTGCAACAGGCCCGTCATGACTTGACTTCTTGGCTTTACAAATCTGCTACTCATAGTGGGTAATTTATTTTATATTACTTAAAATTATCTTCCTAAACACCTTAGCTATTCCAAGGGATTACAGCCTACTCCGAATACAGTGAGACATGATCATTCTGTGTGTTTCGGTATAGGAAAGTCCTGAAGAGTACAAATAAGAATTTGTCCTAAAAATTGCATTTCACCCTAACCCATTTTTTCCCACAAAAGACTAGGCAGACATACACTTAAGTAAACATATTTCACTGTGTTGTACTAAAATATATGAGCATTTATTGAAAACCAAATAAAAACACCGTATATTAAAAGACGTATACAAAAGTCTAGGTTCTCTGCAGAACAACTAAACTAACTACGCAATGATATAACTGCTGTACTTTAGGTATGCACTGAAAGATAGAAAACTACAAATAATCAGTTGCAGTTTGGTCAATTGTTTTTCTTTTCAATTATTTTATGTTAAGTGACTGAAGAATGAAGATTTTAAGTGAAATACCTCTCTATAGTAATATTTCACATTTCACATACCCACAAGTCATATTTACAGTCAATAGCTGACATCCTTTACTTTAGAGAACTTAAAACAATCGATCTAAACAAGGCTGACCTGTGGAGATGAGTGGTTGAGTGGTACGATTCAATTGTTTGCTGCTTGAACACACACACACACACACACACATATACAAATAAACATACAAAAGTAGGGTTTCCTGGTGGTTCCAACAACCCTCCAGATCCAGGTATCTGCTGGTAGTCAAACATTTCTATCAAAGAATAAAAAACAGTAATTCAGGAATTATTACAAAGATAATAATTCCTTAGGTTTTTAAACCAGGGGGGAAATATTAATAATTAGAAGAAGAAAATAAAGCAGTTTGCTTTACTAAAGATGTAAACTTCTAAAATTTAGAATTCATTATATAGTACCTTAATTTAAATATGTAATTTTTCTATTGGATACTGAAAATAATAATTTTGTCCATATATTATATGTTCTAATAGGAGTTTCCTATATTAGTTATTTAAATAAAACAATTACTAAAGTTCCTTTCCTGCAGTTGTCAGGTTAATAATTGTATTTGCATAATATGAATCATTTCATTTTTATACTTTCAGTGAGATAATGCCTAGTAGCTTATTTTTATTCAATTTGACTGAACATAAAAATCTGTTGGCATAACGTTAGACATGACTTATTCTGTATTATAGAAGACATGACAAGCCACACTAAAAATAATTTTTGGAGGATAATGAGAACACAATTGAAATGGCTGAAAAAGGAGAAAAGCTGTCAGAACTAATTTTGAGTTAATATTGGAGTTTATGTTTTTAATGAGCAATATTATACATAAATTCATCTTAAGCATATGTAATTTACAATTTAAAATAAATTTGAAGCAGTTTTCACATAATGAAGAAGAGTGAATATTTTGTTTCAGTAATCTTTTTTTTTCTGGAGGAGTATAAAATATTGGGCTACCATAACTAAATGTGATTTTTAAGAACATACTTTAGTGTTATTCTTCCTTATTTCTTTCAGACTATCACAAATTGTCACCTTTCAAAATGACTATCTCTGTTCCCAAAAGAACAGACATTGAAATTGATGGTCTCCCATAAAGCTATTCTCTGAGAAAACTGTATTTACTTTAATAAATATTTAATCTCCACTGAAATTTGATTTTAAAGCTATTTTATTTCCATAAATATCTTAATGCTATTGGCAGTAAATACTCACCAAAAGAAAAATATTATGTAAATTATGTAGAAAACTATTACCTAACTTATTCAGTTAGATTTTTAACTAGGAAAGTACATTATGGACAGAGAATTGGCAGTGAAAACTTGTATTTTCAGTTTTCCGTAAAATGAGAAAATAACCTTTCTTTGGTTTACAGATATTGTCCTATGCGGAATCATAAAAGTAGAGTGTCTTGCTGTGTAGACTGAAAATGATATTGATACTTCTTGATATATGCTCTTCTTTCCCAGAATATTTACTGCAAAACTTGAGAAAGGACTAAAGCTCTTTGTCCAAGCAGAAAAGAAGGCTTATCTTAGCTCAGGCCGCCATCACAGAATACCACAGACTGGGTGACCTAAGCACGAGACATTTATTTCTTATAGATCTGGAGGCTGGAAGTCCAAGATCAAAGTTCTGGCAGATTGACCCCTTGGTGAGGGCCTTCCTCCTGGTTTGCAAACAGACATCTCACTGTGTCCTCACAGGCTAGGGAGAAGCAGCTCTGGTGTCTCTGCCTCTTCTTATAAGGACACCAATTCCATCATGGAGGCTCCACCCTCTTGACTTCATCTAAAGTAATCATCTCCCAAAGACCCCACCCTCTAATTCCGTAATATTGGGAACTAGGGCTTCAACATATGGCCATTGAGGAACACAAACAAACATTTAGTTCATAACAGGGATCTTCAGCATTTTCAAATTTTAATAGAAATCTATAAGACACTTTTAAAAAGGAACATCTAAATGTTTCAACATAACGGGAGAATTAAAACACTACGGCCTCAGTAAAAAAGAGGGAAAAAGATACACACAGGTAATGCCCAGGGGCTTCAGATCTGAAATGGTGGAGTGATCTCATGAGAACAGCAGGATGAGTCTACAATCAGGTGGAAGGGGACAGATTGTGAACTCAAATACTCTGTATGTCCTGGACTTCACGTGGTGGATTTGGCTCTTAATGGCTGTTAATGTCCTTCATTTAAGAAATTCTCAAGTAGCAAAATTAACCAATGGACTTATCTATTTATTTGTAAAATATCTCTTGGTAGTAGATTTCCATTTATAACTTCTTAAGCAAAAATTAGACAGGAAAAGCTATAGTGTTTTTCAGAAATTTCATGGTATGGTTAAATGTTAATTTTCTGCTTAATCACAATTAAGATAAATATCTTATTAAGATGCTAACGTACATACATAGTTTTCATAAATTTAGAGCTATATATAAGAACTCATTAAAATGGTATAATATTTTTACTTCTTGTTATCTTTTATTGAAAACATTCTCAATTAATTCTCTCATTAAATTTGAATAGTTAGTGAGGTCTAATAGTTTAGGCTGAATCTCTCTGAAATTGCTGATGAGGAAGCTAAGCGAGCGAATCAGCTATGAGACACAATTTTCTAGGGTAGTGGTTCTATAAATGTGGCCCACAGACTAGCAATTTCAGCATCACATGGGAACATGTTAGTAAAAAAAACTGTAAGTCAGAATCTATAGGGGTAAGGTCCAGCAGCATGTTTTGACAAGCCCTCAAGGTGATTCTGATGCACACAGAGTGCGCTAATTTCAGGGTATGTTTGGACTAGTGTAGCTTCTGAACTAAAATGACATTAACATTTCTTTCTGCTTGACTAAACTTCAGACAGGCTTCTTACTGACTATAGCCCTTGGCCTCCTTTCCCTTAGATAATTTACTTTAGAAAACTTTCAATTGCAAATTCTTTCTCTGCCTCTTTGAGATGTAGATCTTCTCTCAGCCTCTTGATAGTTCTACAACAGGACAATGTCTTTCTCAAGGACCTGTGAGCTATCGCTTTGAAATGCAATCATTAATGATGGTGCCCCAGGCTTCTGGCTGGGGTAGGAGCCTATGGCCTCATCCTATCGATACCCTCACCCCAAATGTTCTCTAGGATCACCCCCTCAGCTTTCTGAAAAACTCTCTCTCATACTCTTTTTCCAAGGACTTGAGGTCAGCCTCTGCCTCCTGTTGCAAGAGACTTGAATGAAGTCTTCCTTGCCTGTTGAACTCAGTCCAGTGCAGTTCTCCAACACTGGGTGACCCACTTAAAAAAAATCCACTGTCCAGGCCCTGCTGACAGCCACACTTCACCTGTTCAAAGTTTAAGCTCAGCTTGATTCAGACATACTTAGACACTATTTTAGGTTGTACGATATTACACACACATAAAGCACACAGGGCATACAAAGTGATTTTGCCATTACGATGCAGCTAATGTCTGTCCAGTACTTGCAATACAAAGACAAACCTTCAGTCAATGGAAAAATAAAGATGCATAATAGTCAACATAATGTGATACTTAGAAGCAGTGGTCTCTGGAATCGGAGACCTGAATCTACTATTTATTAATGGTATAATCTTGTTCAGTTTATTGTACATTTTTGAGCTTCAATGTAGTACTCTGAAAAATATTAATAATATTAATAATAATAATAATTTTGAATGTCTTTTCTATGATCACATGCATAATCTTATTTATCCTCAAAATAACATTATGAGGAACCATAATGATTCTAATTTGACAGATGAGTCATGGTTAATAGACTTGCCCAAAGCTACTCAGCTAGAATGTACCAGAGACAAGACACAGACTAAAAACTCTCTGATTCCATATTTTGCATACTGAAGCTGTAAAAGTGAAATAATGTATGTAAAGTGCCCAACCTATCATTATTATACATTATAAAAAACTTTGAAGAATTGTGAAGTATGAAATATATAGATACCCAAACTAAATAATAAGTTTAAGAATAAGAGCGTTGTTCTAGTTTGAACTGTCACTGAAGATTCCATGGAGTAGGGGAACATTAAAACTAAACCTTAAAAGATGGATGTGTTGGATTTTAATAACCTAAGTAGGAAGATAGTTATTTTCTGTTTAAATCTTGAGCTAAGATTTAAAGAAAGAAAATATAAGAGGTATTCAGAGTAGAGAGTATATTTAATACATTATGGGATACTCATTATGCTATCTTGCAATTATTGTCTTACACAGCAGAAGCTGAGACTCAGAAAACATTTGTATTCCTTTCCAAGTGGATGATACAATTATTAAATGAATGGTAAATGAAGACTGCAGAGGCTACCAGCAGGGAACCCTCTTTGAAGAACCCAGTCTGGGTTTCATTGAGCAGAGACTCCAAGATTTGAGAAGAAGGTATAAAATAGTGCTGACTATGGGAATTTGAAAGAAGTAGTCAGTACAAAAAGCCATAATGCAATGAAGAGAATTATTGGTTAGTTAGATAGGAGAATGATGGAGAGAGAAATCTAAGAGGAGTTCCACTATAAATAAAAACTGGAATAAAATGCAGTTTTCAATAATGCCTGGCACACAACTATGATTCAGCTTAGACAGTAAATAATCTAAGTTACTATATGATTTACTTTCACTGTAGGTAGTAAGAAGGATACATGTGTCTGTGCACATCCACAAACATACACACACACAAACATCCACGTGAGCAAAGAGAGGAGTGGGGAAAAAATGCTCTAAACCAATAGCCATACTCATACTAAATACATATTATAAGCCAATAGACCACACTATTGCAAGATCTGACTACAAAAGAGCTGAAATTCTAGACATGCAGGTGACTTCCTTCAGGTGATTTATGCAGTTCCTGATCCCTCTTGAACTGATAAATCTGTATTATTTTGCCCCATGTACCTGGTTAGGACAAGAGAAATTCACTTTGTTGTCTCCTTGTTTGGAAAAAATTGAGATTGAGTAATAATATAAGTGCAGCGGTTGTTCTAAAGTGATGCTGTTTTAATAGTTTCCAACCAAAAAAGATGTTGAGTAATGTCATGATTGTGCTTAAGATTAATTAATGAGGCCCAGATAGAGCTACAGTATGAATAATCGATACTCAGTCTAGGGAGATGTAATTTTATTATACCTTACATTTAAACAGAAAGCCTAAATAGGTACATGCTGGAATGCAAGACTATTTAGAGTTCCTTGGCACTGTAAACACTGGCAAGATGAGAGCTTTCCTTGGGAGAAGGACTCTGCAGGAAGTCAGGCTATACTCCAGGGAATCTCCTGGATCAATGCCAAACACAGAAATCAAAGTTCTCCTTCAGCTAATTCACCCTGATTCAGGAGTGTAATATGCTATTAAAACCTACTGGGAAGTTAAGTACTTGCTTATTTCAAAGTTATCTCCCTCTTTTTACTAACTTTAGGTACTTTAGAAAATTTTAAATTCTGAAAGGAATAAGATTGGAGAATATTACTGTTATGTTTATGATAATAATTGTATCTAATAAAACATGGAAAGAACACTCTTTCTACAGTGGCCTGAATGATAGTCTGGCTCTATCATTAATGTGCTGTGATATTAATAATTTTCTTTATGCATCTCAGCTTTAGTTTCTGCATCTGTGAGATGAAGCACTTGTATAATACTGGAAAGTAACTTTTATGATGATGCTTATAACCAAGTTTAAAGTTCACCAATGGTGACTGTCATATAGCTATAGAAAACCATCAAAATTACTAGTTTTTTAGGTTAAATAAGTATGAAGTGAAATCAACAAAAGCTCAGCATTTGCCTTATAAAGTAGGCCCCCTTTTCTGTAGAAATCAGTAGTAGCTAAACGAATTTTAGTGAAAAGTATGTATAATCTATATAAGATGGAACGCAGAATATGACCAAATAATCCAATTGAATTATAAATATATGAAACAAATTCATAGGAGTGGGTGGAGGACTAGGTGCTGAATGCAGTAACTTTGGAAATGAGTGGATACTGTAAGACTAAAGGCAAAAGTCACTATGCACATGCACCGAATCTAACTGATAAAGTTGCTTTCCGCAAGAGTACGAGTTAACAATTCTGAACCACTATACATGCATCTGAAATTAAACAAGTAAGTATGGATGGGGGGTGGTGGGAGCCATTCTTCTCACTGTTGGAGTGGGAGGTTACAGGTAAGCAATGGAAGAGGCTGGAATGATCCAAGTGATGATGGATGAATGGAGACATCGGTAGAAACTCAGGTTTAGCTTAACATAGATACAGATGGCTACATATAGAAACATTTATGGATATGTGTGTATACACACATATAAGTAGCATACAAACATATATTTCCTTGCTCTCTCAGCAACCTATTGCACAAAATAGCTCTTCTCAAGTACACATGGAACAATCTCCAGAATACACCATGTCCTGGGCCACAAAACAAATCTCAGTATGTTTAAAAGAACTGGAATCATAAAAAGTATGTTCTAAGACCACAATGGAATGAAATTAGAAATCACTGAGAAAAAAAATTGGCAACTTTCTATATGATCCCACACTTCCACTCTTAGGGTCATATCCAAGAGAAATGAAAACATGTTCACACAAAAACTTGTATTATACATGAATGTTTATGATAGCATTAATCATACTACTGAAAAAGTGGAAACAATTCAAATGCCCATCACGTGGTAAATGGGTAATTAAGATGTGGGATATTCATACGATGAAATATTATTCAGCAATATAAAGGAATAGAGTACTGGTACATACTGTAATCCTGATTAACCTTGAAAACATTATGCCAAGTGAAAGAAGTCAGTTACAAAAGATGACATATTTTATGATTCTATTGATATGAAATGTCCAGAATAGGCAAATCGATAGAAACCACTAACTGTTGGTTGCCTAGGGTTGGGGACAACGGGGGAAACGGAGAATGAGCACTCACAAGATTTCTTTTTATGGTGATGAAAATCTTATAACATTGATTGTGGTGATGGATGCACAATTCTGTGAATACGCTAACAATGACTGAATTATATACATTAAATGGGCCAATCATATGGTATGTGAATTATATTTCAATAAAGCTGGAATATAAATTTAATAATCAATCTCTATAGAAAGTAGTATGGAGATACATCAAAGAACTAAAAGTATAACTACCATTTGATCCAGCAATCCTACTACTGGGCATTTACCCAAAGGAAAAAAAGTCATTCTATAAAAAAGACACCTGCACTCAAATGTTTATAGTAGCACAATTCACAATGGCAAAGATGTGGAAACAACCCAAGTGCCCATCAATATATGAGTGTATTAATAAAATGTGGTATATGTATACCATGGAGTACTACCCAGCCATAAGAAAGATGAACTAATACCTTTTGTATTAACCTGGATGGAGCTGGAGACTATTCTTCTAAGTGAAGTACCATAAGAATGGAAAAACAAATACCACATGTACTCACCACTAAATTGGAACTAATCTACCAACACTTATGTGCACATATGGAAATAACATTCATTGGAAATCAAGCAGGTGTGAAGGGGGAGAAAAGGATGGGTAAATTGGCATCTAAATGTTACAATGCAAACTATCCGGGTGATGGGCACACTTAAAACTTTGACTCAAATGGTACAAAATCAATTTATGTAACCAAAACATTTGTATCCCCATAATATTCTGAAATGAAAAAGTAAATAAAAAATAAAACACATTTAATAAGGAAAGTAGGAGCATGTGTAGATGTACTTTAAATGATATATTTCTATAAATACGGATTTAATAATGAATAAATTTTAAATTATATAGATCAGTGCTTCCCAAAATTTACTATGCATGTATTGTGGGCCATAAACATAGGCCACAGCCCAGATTCATGCATGACTCAAGAACCAAGAACAGTTTTACCATTTTTAAATGGTTGAAAACAAAATAAAAGTAGAATATTTCATGGCAGGTGAAAATTATATGAAATTCAAATTTTGGTGTCCATCAAAAAAATTTTATTGGAACAGCCGCACTCATTCTTTTATGAATGCCCATGGCTGCTTTTACACTACAGTGGCACAGTTGAGCAATTGTAAAAGAGACTTTGTGACCCACAAAGCATAAAATATTTACTCTCTGGCTTTTTACAGAAAAAGGAATTGCCAAATTTCCAACTGACAGTAGTTTAAAGCAGGGAAACAGATAGCCAAGTGTGGTAGTGTATGTCTGAACTAAGGCAAATGTACTGAAGACAAAAAGAGACGTTGGATTGAAGTCAAATGGGACACAAGGATAATATTATATTCATTGACATTTCTCTCTTCCTTCTCTTCACCACCACTGCCTGCATCATCGTTCTATAATAGGCACTCCCTTCAATTTCTTTAGTGATTACCCAAACCTTTAATATAAAATAAAAACCTCCAGAAATATGCAAAATCATCATGACACATTTCAAAAATATTTATGTATATTTTAAGATTAAAAATTTAAAATATAAAAAAATACAAGTTCAGTTGAAATAAAAGGATTCTAAATTTTTAGAATAGAATAATTTAACATTTGAGGATAATGATAACCAGCAAAAAATTGCATTTTATTGTGCCTAAGAAAGAAAAAAATCTAAATCACATTGGCCCTCAAAACCAGAAACAAAGCTTAGTTTGCAAAACCAAATAGTTTCCCATTTCTTATGTGGTTTTAAAGGTTTCAAAATTTAGTCATTCCTACCTATCCATCCAAAAAGAATGGTAAAATACAGAATTTGATTGACTCAATTTAGAAAATATTTCTATTTGCTAGTGTATGTACTAATATACTATGAAAATTAAGGTTTCTTTTTCCACTAAAAATCCTCATTTAATATCAATTTATTCAAAAAGCATTTCTCCTCTCTCCAGTGAATTTGCAAGCACAGCAATTAAAGTTGGCTGGTCTAATAATTGGAAAGAATACATGATTGGAAAGAAAAAAATCCCCATTTCTTTTCTATAAATAAACTAATCAAAATAATTGAATTAATTTCAATTTTCAAAAATGTGTTTAATCATTTCTGGCTACTGGATGATCAATTGCCTGATTACAAAATTTAAGTTGAAATCCTTTATAATCCACATAATTAAAACATTATATCTGGTGGCTTCAAAGTGAATGTTTTTTCATTACAGTTTCTTTTACAAATAAATATTTTAGTTATTTATAAAATAAAACAAAAACCTAACATCGCTGAATAGTCTGAATAGCTATGACATAGATTTAGTTAATATATTTGTGATTATTATAATTTTCTAAACTAAACTCTAATTAGAGCAACTAATTAGACAACTAGAAGACACTTCACACCATTTTCCATACATTCCTTTAGTTTGTTGAGCCACTATACATACCACTATGTTTAAGGATTGTGAGTATAATGAAAATGACACTCTAATTTCACAACAGACCCAGTAGAATTACTATTAACAGAACTTTCAATTGCACAAATTGTCATATGAAAGTTGAAGAATGTTTAATAAAACATACTTTAAGTATGCTATAAAACATTTGGAAAGTATTGTCTATTTTGTTTTTATGTTTGGGTTGCTTAATCTAATAGAATGTTCAAGTTCTGTTTTCTTAATTTTCAGTAATTTATTCACTCCATAACTTCAATTCCTATGCAAAATTGTCCAATTTGACTAAAACAGTGATGGAACCACAAAATTAATGTGTTTCTCAAACACAAAATGAACACAAGCATCACATCCACTCCAGAATACAAAAGTCACTGCATAAAGCACACAGGCTTGGATAAAAATCTCCTGTAATAGAATTAGACTTCTGCACCTGTACAGTTTCAGACGTATCTCTTCATTATCCAACTGCTGAAAATCTGAGATAGAAGTTGAAAAGCATTTGAGATTATAAACATATGGACTGGGAAAAGCTTTAGATCAATTTTCAAGTCAATATTTAGCTTTTAGATCATGTTCACCTAACGCATTTGCAGATTATGTTCATGCATCCTCTGTAGGTCAGAGAGTCGTAACCATTACTCTAAGTACAAGAGGTTTTGTGCGGTTATCAGCAGGACAAACATTACTGGTGCTGACAAAGCAGTATTTTCTTGGCTACTAGAGCTAGACCTAAACAGTTACAAAAACACATAAACAAAAAAAATAACACCAAAGAGACAAGGAAAAAAAAAAAAACTTCCTAGAGAAAAATGAATTGTTTTTCTTTGGTGGGAAATCAATATCTACAGTGTCTGAAAAAAACCACTGAAGTGAAAATATTTTTAACCATTGAATAAAACGTTTGTTTTGAAATTGAAATAGAAAAGATGGATAAATCCAATAGATCATTTCTGTGACATACCTTACACTGAATCAACTTGAGAGAGCTTAAATTTAGACTTGTTTCTTCAGGTGATAAGGCAATTATTACATTCTTTAACTAAGATATATATCTATTTTTTAATTTTCCAAAAAAAGGTTTAGGAACCACTTATGGGACATAAAAGTTAAAATATGTCAGTATAAAAATTCTATTCATCCTCTGCTTGTAGCTCTGACTCAGGTGGGGCAAAGGCAATTTATGTAACCAAAGCATTGGTGCCCCCGTAATATTCTGAAATTAAAAATATTCCAATAAAATATTTCAATGTACTATGAAATTATCTCATTTCATAAAATAGTTCTTTGAGGTAAAAAAGTAGGCCCTCTCCATGTGCAGCTTCCGTTGTTCACCCCAAGTTATCTGGGGAAAATGCAGCACTTTACTGAATTGGTATTCAGAAATATGCGTATTGCTGAGGACTCTGTGGGAAACAGATTTTACGTTGCGTACCACAAAATGAGCAACTTGGTAACAAATTTAAATGATACATTTCTGATAACCCCAAAGTCTCCCTTGTGAAGCCTTTAAATTCGGCTTTGCTCCAGCCCCACTTCCTTGATCTGCCTTTCAAGCTTCTGCCCATTCTCTTTCTCTGGCAGGAATTAACCGTGTTTTAATCCCTCTATTCTTACAGACCATGCTCATCACCTGGCTGAGAATAAAATACAAGTTTCAGTCACCAGAATCTACCCTCCTTTGAAAGCAGCAAGGGGAATGGAAAAAATAGATTTATTTTACTCTGTCATGTATTTAACTATGATTCAATATGTTTTGAATAGCTAGAAGAGAGTTCAGAAGTGTGGAATAGTATTCCGTATCTCACAAGAGAATATCACAAAAGCGAGATGAATAGTACCTATAAATTACACATGAGAACCACTACTTTTATGCAACCCTAGTCATTTACAGGCATAAAAATGCTAACATTATGACAAGCTATTTTAACAAATAAACCCAGAATGTAGAAAAATCATTTAAAATTGTAGTTTTCTAGGAAAGAATAACTGAGTTTTGTAAGTCTCTATTATTCTACCAAAAGATTTACTAACAACTTACACCTCAAATCTATACTCTCCATTTATTGAAAATTTTGAGCATCCATATTTTTTCTCATTGTCTTTTTAAAATAGGCTTAAAATACTATGCTTTACTTAAAACAAATAAACTACCCTTTCTTAAATGTTGCAAAGATGGAAAATGGGCTTAAAATACTATCATTTACTTAAAACAAATAAAATGCTGTTTTTTAAATGTTGCAAAGATAGAAATAAACTTTAATTCACAGATTTAAAAAATGACTGTAAAATTTAAGACATTGGATACAACATACTTTCTAAAAGGACTCGGAGCACTGCCAAAAGAATACTATGTGATTTTTTTGATTGTTTTTTTAAGATACAAGAACCTTGATGACAGAGATTTTAAATTATATATACTGCCTAACACACAGTGAGAGATAAATGTATATTCTTTGAAACATGTAACAGTAAAATAAGAAACTCGGATTCATGGTCTATAAGCTATTTATACAGATGCTAGATGTTCAAGTAGAAATCTATAATATGTATAAATGTTCAAGTAAAACTGAAAAATCTGGAATATCAGTTTGCAACTAAGTACAATGATATCTCATATACAGAGTAGATATTCTACCAGGACACTCTGTTAAATACTAAGCATTTATGCACTGATGTCTTTTTAAAGCAATCGGCATGTTTACTGTTACTACCCTCACATTTTCCATGCTTCACAATTACTTTTCCATCCTACTTATAAGAACATAAACAAGCGAATCAAGAGTCCTCCTATTTTTAATCATCATACCTCAAACAATTTTAGTACAGCCTAGCATATTTCATAGCTGTGAAGGGAACTGAGTTGAATTGAATTAAAAAAATTTTTCAAGCTGACCCCATCCTATTATCTAGTACAGGCTGGAACTAGTATCTGGAAGGCTTGGGTCAAGAAGTGCTTCAGATCTTGAATTTTGGGGGATTTTGGAATATTTGCACATACATAATAAAATATCTTGGGAATAGGAACCAAGTCTAAACACAAAATGCATTTATGTTTCATATATACCTTATACACATAGCCTGAAGGTAATTTAATACGATATTTTAAATAATTTTGTGCATGAAGCAAAGTTTGCTGTAAGTACTTATGTGTGGAATTTTCCACTTGTGGCATCATGTTGGCATTCAAAAGTTTTCAAATTTTGGAGCATTTCAGATTTCAGATTTTTGGATTAGGGTTGTACAACCTATATTCCAAGACAGAAGCAAAATCATGTGAAACTATCAGTGATACAAAGAAACAAAGAAACACCTGATCCAAATCCAATTGTGTAATATCCATTTTTTTAACCAGGTCAAATAAAGTGTGTTCAATAAATAATAAGGGGTATACTTTAAAATAAATATATTTTCTTTAAAAAGAATTGAGTCTTCATAGATATGATTGAGGGTAACTAAAATTGAAAGCAGTTATCAAATACATGAATAATCTTGAGTATTAAAAATATTAAGGTTTTTATAGTTAATTGAGATTAGAATTCAATGTACTAAAAGTTATTTAATCTGCATAGAAGAAAACAGAAAGTTTTATTTCTTTTATTATTACTTTATTATTATTTTAAATCAAGCTATTCAGGCTAGCAGTGTCCCAGATACATTTAAGCAATATTATTTTTTGTGATAAAATAATCACAAACCATAAAATTTTGTTGTAAAACTGGAAATTAAAAAATCAAATATACCAAATGTTAAGTGTATCTGGCTTTTCTATTTAAGGGTTCATTGACAATGCCAACATAACAGTTTATAATTATTAGTATTAATGCCATTATTTTTATTCATAGTCATGTTTTTATACCATATTTTACACAAGACTTGTCATTATATTATTTCAAACACTGAGGATAACCTTTTTACAACTCTAAAAGTAATATAACGTCCTTTTTGAAAATTTAGAAAAGTAAAACTTATAAAATGATGTATTTTAATCTCTACTTCAAAAGAAGCCTTTTAAAGTATTTTTAAATATATTTTTTCCAGATTGTCCATATTTACACATTTCTAATAACTGTGAAACTTTTAAAAAATTTGCCTTTTCCATCTAACATTTGAATCAACATGTTCCTAAGTCTCTAAATAGTCTTCATTTTTAATTGTTAATGATTCTGTACAAATCCAATGTATGATTCTGGCATATTCTCACATTTGTGGCATTTCGGTTATTTTCTTTCTGAAAATATTCTATGTGAATAATGAAAATAAAGCAGTGACCAACATTCTAGTAAGTTAGTTTTTTTCTTCTGTTATTAATACTTCTGATTATCTTAGTCTGACTAACTAGTAAGAGGCTATAATTTGGTTGCTGAAGGGTTTTTTGTTTTTGCTTCAATACAAATTATTCAATTACCTCCCCAAAGTCTGCACCAATATATATTCTTTTTCAAAACTTGTGATATGTTCAGTACAGTTTTATGTTATAAGTAATCATAAATATTTGCAAAATATGCATCTCCGGTGCTCAATACAAAATCTGTGAAGTTGAGCTTAAAAATAAGTAATATTCTCATTCTTATACTCATTATTCTTATTTTTAATATTAAAATATTTTCCCAAGAAAATTTCTGAAAGCCAACTACAATATGCTGTTGTTAAATTTCTGTATTTCTTTCTGTAATTGACATGGAACACAGACAGCAGAAGGAAGAATTTCCGTGTCAAATACCAGGTTGCTAATGCAAATGTGACCAGTAAAAGATCACTTTATGTATCTGATAATTTTATAACTATCATCGGCTTTATCAATAGTAAGATTTCCGATCACCAGATATTCCAGTGGAACTTCACCACCTAAAGAGATCATCTCATGTCAATGTCTTTCACTGGGTTCATTCTATCATATGTTCCTTTATACTTAGCATGATTTTAACTTTGGTAGTCACTTTTATTTTGCTTTTTTAAATTTTTTTTCTGCGTTTTTTCTGTTTAGCCAAAGAGATGGTACAATGCAAAGATTATCCATATATTACCTTGCCAAATATTTATGAATATCCCACAGTTACCTTTTCATTTAATTTTGATATAAAATTTTCAAATTCAGTTGTATAACTCAACTGTAATAACCTAAGGATGACTTCAGGCAAAATGAACAATGTTGCTCATTAAATAATACATTAAAATAATTAAATCACAGTGAAATATTTTATAAGTAACTGAGGTATTTCCCCAAAACTGACCATAAAAAAGAAGCTGTCAAAGAAGTGAGGTCAGAATAATAAGTAGAAAGGGAAGGAGACAAAGGAGGGGAAGGTCGGCTCACACTATGGGCACAGAACATTAAAAGAAGGGAAGAGGAGAAGAGAAGGAGGAAGAGGGAAGGAAGAGGAAGAAGTGGGGTGGCAGTGAGAAGTAGGAGAGAATTTCAGACAATTTTGGTGTTCAGGTCTTTATAATTTTACCAGCAGAATCCTTCAAAATTATAATATTGTGGAAACAAGCTCTCAATTTATCAGACCAGCAATGCTTTCCCCAAATTAAGGCATGTGAATTGGCATCCCTTCTTTCTAAATAAATCTTGGAATATCTACGACACACAATAATCATACTCTGAATTATAAAGAGACTCACTGGAATGCATAGATGGAAATTCAGCAGTCAGTGGTCAGCAGGCAGAGACACCAGGGAGAGCTAACAGTCACGCCCGGCCAGTGGATGTGCAATGATGTAATCTGGCCAGGAAAGGCAGGTCTAGTGCTGCTAACACTTAATATGTCAAAGCTGGAGTAGGGAAAATCTTGCCTTCAACATGAAGAACACCTGCTAAATTAGGACAGAGGACAGCCTAGGTCGACGTAATCAATACAATTCCATGGTTGATATCTGCACATCCATGTTATTTACTGCTCAGAGTATAGTACCTCTAAGAAAAGGGTCCAGGAAATAAAAAAAAAAGGCCCAAGCTGTATAGCACAACTCTCAAATACAGGTTGTACCCAATTCAGGGTCTTCTAAAATGAGATACCCTACGAATTAGGGACAAGGTCTTTAAATACTCAGTTGCCATTGAAATTAATGAATTTTTAAAAAATACATAAAAGCAAAACAACTCAACTTCTAGTTATAATCAATGTATGCATGCGTACACACATATGTACAAAACTATAACTCATCTGGAGACACAGCTTGCAAGAGAGACCCCCAAGGCTCTATAGAGTTCACTCAACTACTCAGAGAGAGGCCAGGAATGTCTCAAGTTGAATAACCACAGTTAAGAATTTTCCTCATCCGTCAGAAAAAAATGATGCAAATTGAAAAGCTAACAGTATGCATAGAATCTAGAAAATATATAAGCAAGACAATAGTTTTTTTCCTTAGGTAGAACTCAGGTGGTCTCACATGGTCATGTGGAGATCTAGTCTACTCAGGCCTTATATCTACACAGTGAATGAATGAGTTAAAATGCTATCTGAAGACCCATGCATGAGAATAGACTCAAAGCAAGCAGCAACAAGTGGTGTTATTAAACTTTAGTAGATCAATGCATTTATATTCACTGTGTAGACTGTGAGTGTCTGTGGAGGGAGCAGGGGGTGAACATAAAATAAATACCTGCTGTAAACAGCATCACTATGACTGTCAGTATCTGCCCAAACATCGCCAACTGCTATCACCAATCGAAGGTCTCTTTTCATTCCTCATTCACACCATACCAACCAGCTATTTCTCACGTCTCTCTAATATTCCAATATGAGTTACTATAGGCGACTTTAGTCTGCTGGATCCTTTATTTGGAATGAAAGTTAAATGAACCAGATTCTGGAATAGATTTAGTGAAAGACCTATAGTTTCAATGGTGATATTGAGGTAGTTATATTTTACACCTAACAGGCAAATTGTTTAATATTTTGCAGGATATATTACTAATTGTAATGTTAAATATTGGACAAAATTGGTCTATATTAACAATTAATGAGATCAATAAATGAAAAATCTTTAGTATATCAATAATGATACTATAGACCTAATCCTATAATAATTATTGCTACTATTTACTGTGCTATAAAATGACTATAATAAATTGAGAAAATGACAACATGCCTAAATGTACAACAGACTCCATCTCTTTTAATTAGTAGGTGCATATGAATGATAAAATAGAGAAAAGGTTTTGTAGATTTTGAAGATCTCTAACTTCTTGTTTTACCTGAGTAGTTCAAATATTTACCCTTAATTCTTAGGCAAGTAGTTATCAGATCTTAACTTCTAAATGAAGTTCAGGTTTAGAGAGACAGTTAAATAGAAACAATCACTTAATCACAATATTGTGGATATGTACCTTGTGCCACATTTAATACACTACATTCCAAACAAAGAAAAGGAATATCATAATGAACGAGAGCAACGTACCAAGACAAGATACACACACAGCAGATGATACGGGAGAAAGACGGTTCGAAGTCTTGAAGAGTTATATAACTGTAAACAGATACAGCTGCAAAATAAAGTGTGTAGGATATGAGGGAAGTAATTTTTAATGTAAAGAAAACAATAGCAACAGAGATGGAACCATCTGTTCTAATGTTCTCTCTTCAAAATTCATTTCTTCTGCCAGTCGTTTTTTTTACCCGCCTTAAGAGAAGAGATCTTCCTCTGTTGCCCAAGCTAGAGTGGCACGTCATGGCTCACTGTAACCTTGAACTCCTGAGCTCAAGGGATCCTCCTGTCTGGGGCTACAGGCACGCTTGGCTAATTTTTAAGAAAATTCCTTTTAGAGATAGATTATCACCGTATTGCTCAGGCTAGTCTCTAACTCTTCACATTTTTCTGAACGATTGACTAAACTGAATCTGATTTCCTTTCTTTTCAATACCAGTTCAGAATCATAACACTTTTTATACATTGTAGTAAAGATAATTTCACCCTTGCTCATGCTTTGTATTGTGGCCAACATACAGATACATAGATCACTTTGGATAGACTACAATGTGATGATACTCACTTTAATAATGGTCATTCAGAAAACCATAGAAAAATTTAAAAATAATTGGCTCTGTATTTGGTATTTAAATGCAATAAGCCACATAACAAAATTCCAATTCATTTCATTTAGACTTTTAAAAAATATTTGGCATGAGTGTTTTAAAAGCAATTAGTAAAAAAGTTAATAAAAACAGGCCATATTTACAAAAGCAAAATTAATGGCATGAACAGTGAGTGGTAAGGTATCCCGTTAAGTGATTAAAGATGTTTTCATTATTTAATGGTTGATATTAACTAACAGCAATATTGTACAATTCCAGTAGCACCAAAGAGAAATATACAAGTAATGAAGAATTAAACAGGCAATACCCAGCAGCTCCAATTCAGCATAATAAATTTATATTTTATTGCTTTCTGTGCTTAATAAGAATGCTAGGACTCATTTGTTTCAAAGAATTTCCAAATTTTAGCCAAAATGACTCTAAGATAATAACAAGTTCCTGAAACACAAATTAGAGCATTAATCTCCTAGGAAAGTAATCTCAGGGTAAGAATTACATCTAATCACCATTCTTCCATTAGACTTGTATGCTGCAACATTGATTCAATAAAACTGCCATCCAGACAGGGCAGTTTGATCGAGTCGAACGTTGTTGGCAAAAAAATTGCTGCTGCCACTGCTGTTTCTGCATTGAAGATTGGAAATAATGAAAGCATTTCACATCCATTTGCTCTTGCATAAATACACAGCACCCTGAGAATCTCAGCAATGGCACAATTACAATTTGGTTGTGTTCACCCAAGTATAAAAGTCTGTAGAGACTGCTTTATTTAAATACGAGCAGTCAAACGCAGAGCTTAAATATTAACTGAACAATTTATTTGGGAAAATGTTATGGGGAGGAAGGAGAAATAAGTCTCACTGCCACAGGAAGTACCAATTGGCTGAATTTTTACTTAATTTTGGGATTATTGATGTAACATTTTGCCAAGACTTTGGAAGATGGTTGAGTTTCATACATGAATGAGGTTGAAGAAAGGGATATACAAAGAAAAAAAAGAATAAAAGAACAAATCATTTTGGGAACCATGGTTTTGGGTAATTCTGAAGAGTAGAAGTAAGGATAGGTCTCTGCTGAAGGGAAGAACACTTGAGACTCAGCATAACCAGGTGGTCGGGTTATGCCCAACCACTTGTCAGGATTAAACTTGAGTAAATGGCAGAGATGTAATAGGATTGCTAAAATATGTAACATTAGCTCTACAAATTTGGAATCTACATCATGGTTCTAGTTATTACTCAATAATATAAATTACTTTTATTAAGACATACAGTTTTTTTTAAAGGGCAACAAAGACACCATGACTAGTTTAATCACAAAAGTGTTTCCTTTTTCTCCCTAACAGTCACAGAGAGCCCATGGCTTTCCACCAGGCTCTGTCTATAGCACTCTTCCTCACTTTTTTTCTTCCTATGTCTGAATCTTTTAATCTGCAGTTATGAGTTCCTGAGACAGGTTGCACAAGCGTCACACCATAGCCTTATGAAAGAAAAAATATCTCAGCCATAGCATGCAGTGATGCTGCAGGTGTGTAAAGTTGTATTTCTATGTTTATATAGAAGGATTATAAACTTCACCTGGAAGATTTTGGAAAGAGCTTTAGTGTTGTTGGTATTGTATTTGTATTGTTTGTGATTGTAATATAACAACACCATCATGACATTATGCTTTTATAGATATTATATGACAGCTAATATCTCCTGGGCACTTGCTGTGACAATTGGTCTGTTTTCATTTAGCACTCAACTCCTCCATAAGGTAGGTACTATGACTATTCTTATTTAAAAAGAAGAAAGCACAGGTAGTAAATAACAGAGCTGGGTTTGAAGAAAAAGAGTCTACAAAAGGAAAACATACCTGTTTTATTTCAAAATATTAAGGGGGCACAAATATTTTTAGTTACATGGATTGCTTTTGTAATGCTTGAGTCAGGGCTATAAGTGTGCCCATCACCCAGAGAGCATCCATTGTACCTGTTAGGTAGGTTTTTGCCTATCCCTTCCTCTCCCCACTTCCTCCCCCTGAAACATACCTTCTGAGCATTTTTCATACTGGCCTTAAAAAATCCAAAGCTATAATATCATAAAATAATTCGGTGAGGGGTGCATTAGAATTGAAACTTGCAGATGCAAAATGTGCAGTCTCTTCAGGGACAATATTGCTTTTGGCTGTTTAAGAAAGTGATGTCTCACTATTTTCCATTGTGTATGATATTCATAAGTTTAAAATAAATAATTCCATGACACCAACCATACTCTCATATAACAATATTGTGATTTTTATACTTCCTATTGTATATTTTCAATAAGGTCAATACAGTATATTCGCCTTTTTACATGCTGTATTTATCTCCAAATAAGATAATAATTGGAATTATAGATTCACAGCACTCATCTCTTCAGTTTTCTGTCTGCTGCTGGCATATGATTAGCTCTATAAAAAGATAGATTTGGGAATGAACACATTCTAACAAATACAGCCATGATCAAACTATCTGAGCTCTCAATTTGGAAATGCTCATATTTAATTTTTTTTTGTTTTCTGCACATTGATTGCCATTTACTTAGTGGTAATGTCTAGCCAGTTGGCAAAAAAGGGGATGATTTATATATTTAGATAGCATGGTTAAGAAAAAGAGGATGATTTTTATGTTTATAGACAGCATGTTCAGAAACGTTCCTGGGTAACCTATTCTAAACAAATTCAAAGTCAAAAGATACAACAACCAACCTCCAAAGCCACAGTTCTATGCAAAATAACAGCCTGTAAATGACCACTGCAATTTAGAAAACCCTCAGTCATGGCTGGAATTAATATTCAGCACAGATTCTTGGTTCTTCCTTAGGAAATGCACCATTAACAGGCTAAACATTTTGCCAATTTATGATCAGAATTATATCATACATAGGACTTATAATACAATAATGCGACCAATGAGACAACATTCCAGAATCTCAAATTTAGCCCTATGTAGTTTTACTGATTTTTGAGAATTACAAATATATGATAGATTAACTTTGCACTAAATTAGGTATCTAAGAAATGTTGAGAGTGATGTTTTGCTATTTGTTCAAAAAGTATATAGAAAATAAATGATTTTTTCAACCTTGTTGATTTTTATTTTCTTTAGTATAATTTATTGCCATCTTTCTCAATTATTTTTCACTATAAATATACATTTCATTTATGGTCAGAAAAAATTGGAGCGCTCAAAGCGTATTCATGGAATCCCTGAGCTGGAGGTGATCCATTAAACTCCAGGGGTTTTCAATGTTTTTTACGATAACTTTTTTTCCAAATAAAATCTTTTTTGGAAGCCAAAACGAATAAAAATAACGAACACACACCGCTGGTATACAAATTGCTGTGGTCTGTGAGGACCACTTAGTTCCTTGTAGAAGCCCTGAAGCATCCCGAGCTCTGACAAATCGTTACTGAGCTTGCTCTGCTGTCCTTGCTCTGCTGACCTTGCTCTGCCGTCCTTGCTCTGCCGTCCTTGCTCTGCCGACCTTGCTCTGCCGACCTTGCTCTGCTGTCCTTGCTCTGCCCTTGCTCTGCTGTCCTTGCTCTGCTGACCTTGCTCTGCCGACCTTGCTCTGCTGTCCTTGCTCTGCCCTTGCTCTGCTGTCCTTGCTCTGCCCTTGCTCTGCTGTCCTTGCTCTGCCGTCCTTGCTCTGCCGACCTTGCTCTGCCGACCTTGCTCTGCTGTCCTTGCTCTGCCCTTGCTCTGCTGTCCTTGCTCTGCCGACCTTGCTCTGCTGTCCTTGCTCTGCCCTTGCTCTGCTGACCTTGCTCTGCTGACCTTGCTCTGCTGTCCTTGCTCTGCTGACCTTGCTCTGCTGTCCTTGCTCTGCTGTCCTTGCTCTGCTGACCTTGCTCTGCTGTCCTTGCTCTGTGGATACGCATTCCGGACCTCTGACTGCCGTCAGGCTACTCTCCTTCTACTCAAAACAAGAAGGCATCGCATTCTAAATTCAAACAAACAAACAAGAAAAGATTTTATATGGTTCATTTTGCCTTCCTCAAATAAAATGTGATGGGTTTAAAGCCGAGGTACGAGGAAGAAGCCGGCACCAGGCCGTGTGCGGAGCGCACTGAAGGCCTCGCTTTCTGCACCGCCCTCCCTCCCGGCCTGCGGCGGAGGCTGGAGGCCACGCTGCTTTCTGGGGCTACTGAGACACCAGCCACGCTTGCAGAATTTATAACAGAAATAAGCACATGTACATATTACCCGCATGTGAAATCCAACCCACAGGGGAACCAGCAGATCCAATTTGCTTAAAATTGAATACAAATTAACCTAATGTAAGGCTTTAAATAATCCAAAATATTTCACAATTTTATTATGTTTATCTCAAAATAATATTTTTAAATTTTATATTTGAAAAAATCAAATTAAATAGAGCCAATTGTCTTTTCTATTTTTTTACTTGTTCATTTATGCTACTTTATTCTTAATTAAAATATGTTTTTATAAAATCTAATCTTTAAAGCCATCAATAAAGGAACGAGAAAATGTCTTATACTTTGCAAAAGAAGACTAACTTATTATTGGAACTCAATCTGTTTACTTTAAAAGATCCCATTTTCTCTGCTTCGCCTTTGTTTTTCATCCAAGAAGTGGCATTTATACCAACAGAGGATGAGTAAATAATATTTATAAGAAGACCAGACATATTTCAATAAAAATAACAAGTTAATAAGAAAAATTTAAATAGCTTTAGGTGATACTGGAGTACAAATGTGAGCCTTAAAATGCCTGAAGTCTTCAGTAAGACAGAAGACTATATGCAAAATGGTTTGACTGAATTTTCTTCTTACTGGAGTAGGCAAGATATGTCTGTGCTAAAATTTTCTAGAAAACCTGTTCTCACACTTCCCTACCAATTTGTATTGCATCCTAGGGCCCATTAGACATAAGTATCATCTCTTCTCAAACTGAGATGAATATTTGGATGTTTTACCGCTTCTTTTCTAATCTTAATTTAAAGTTTATCACTGGAATTTCTACATTTTTAATGGCAAGCACACATTTCTTTAAGGACACGTTAATTGAAAAATGTATATGGCAGTTACTTAGTAAAGTTTCATTAAATAGCATTATTGGTTAATTGTGGGTTTTTTTTGCTGACAAAATAATTATTTGACATATCAATTTAAAGAATTTCAATCTCTAAAATATTTATTTATTTTTTTGGATTAACAATTATGCAGGTTTTATCTTACAATGTCAGCTTCAATAATCTCTCCCATCCCACGTTCTTCTGCAATGTGACCTTGCCACACTCTCATTAATTCTGCTTCTCTATCTTCTTGAGTCTGGGTGGCCCCTCTGAATTGTTTTGACCAATAACGTGCAACTGAGTGAAGGGACCTCAGTCCCAGGTGCAGCGATTAACTGGGTGAAGAGTTTCTGCTTCCTGTTTCTGCGGAGCCAACTGTGAAAAGAAAACCAAGCTGTGAGGGGGCCTCAGCCCCAGGGAGAAGCCCTGGAGACTGAGTCTTTTCCTTGAGGAGAGGGACAGGGAACCGGGGGCAATGAGGAGACAGTCACTTCTGCTAATACCCCACATATCCTGGACAAGACACTCAGCAGAGAGCTTTCCGGTCTTGACAAAATTTGAATAAGATAAAAGAATGGTTTCCAGTCACTGAGTTTTGGGGGTTATATATCAAAGCAATAGATTAAAAAAAAAAAAGCATTAAAGTGTCTGTCTTTATGTCTAATGATTTTGTATTGTTTGAGGCTAACTTAATTTTCAGAGGCTTGGTTTATCCAGGCAGGAAACTCTTGTAAACAAATCCTTAAGGGCTAATTTTACAAGGCACATAGCCCAGCTGCTATATATGCCTCTTTCCTAGTGGCCAAAAAAGATCATCAGTCAGCTTAAAGAAGTTTGTTAAGATAAGTGAAGGCATTGGCCAACTGCTTATTAGCCAATACACAGAAGAAAAACAAAAAATGTTTAAAAACCAGAATCTTTAGGTGGTTACCCAAATTATTAATTCTACCTCCTTATACACAATTATAAAAAGAGATTTTGAGTTTACTTCTAAACATTTTTGTAGTTGAATATATTAAATTCATACTTGAGAAAAATAAGAGAATTCTAATAAATACAGAATATAAAACTATTTTCCTCAAAGGCCAGAGGCAGTATTATTTATTTCTCAATTGATTTTCTTCCATATTTAGAATTTTTATCCAGCATATTTTAAATTTTAAATAATTGAAATAAACGTGTTTCACAGGGGACATAAATGTCAAAAGTTCAAAGAACACTACAGTAATTGCTGTCAACGATTTAGACTTCACTGTCAAATATTTATATAACATGGTTTAAATGAAAGTAAAAGCCATGAATTTAGTATGAATGAAGTGATATTTTTCAAAGGATAATTCATTTTAAGAGCTTGTTCAAAATCTATTATAAATGCTTTATAAGATTTCATTATTTCAACTCTTGATCCATGTTTCTATAAGGCATTTCTACTTTCTGATATTTTCCTGCTTAAGAGTTTCTAATTTTATGATTTATTTACTTACTCTGATATTTTATACATATAGTCATATAACGACATATTGGTCAATGATGAACAACATATACAACAGCGGACCCATAATATGACTGTGGCTTTTCTATGTTTAGATATATTTAGATACACAAATACTTACCATTGTGTTACAATCGTCTACAGTATTCAGTACATTAACATGTCGCACAGGTTTGTAGCCCAGGAGCAATAGACTATTGTACAGCTAGGCTATACCATTTAGGTTTGTGTAAGTATACTTTACAATGTTCGTGCAATGATGCATTTCTTAGATGGTATCACCATTGTTAAGCAATGCATGAGTGTATATATATAATTTTATAATATCTATATTTACTATATTACTGTGAAATTATTAAATTATAAACTTATGCTTTCAGTGATTAAGACTTTGATTTGTTATCATTGATTACTTCGTGAAAACCTCCCTTATTTAAAGACCAGAATTATATGATAAAATACTCCAAGGTCAAGTAAACAATAAGGAACTGGGTACAGTGGCTCACGCCTGTAATCCTAGCACTTTGGGAGGCCGAGGGGGAAGGATCACTTGAGGCCAGGAGTTCAAGACCAGCCAGAGCAACAAAGCTAGACTCCATCGCTACCAAAAATAGAAGTTAGCTGTGCATGGCATAGTCCCAGCTACTAGGGAGACTGAGACGGGAGGATAATTTGATCCCAGGAATGTGGAGTTGCTGTGAGCTAGGATGACACCACTGCATTCTACCCCAGACAACAGAGTGAGACTCTGTCTCAAGAAAAAAAAGTTAAAAAATGTAAACAATTAAGATTTTTTTATTATGATGATGTATATATATAGCCATTTTAAATTTATTTTTTATTGTATATATTTAAGGTGTACAACATGATGTTTTGATATACATACACATAGTAAAATAATTACTACAGTCAAGCAAATTAACCAATCTCTTCATCACCTCATGTGATTACTTTTATGTGTGTGTGGTAAAAGCACCTAACAGCTACTCTCAGCAAATTTTCAGTGTACAATAAGAGATTTTTAACTATAGCAGTTCTCATGCTGTTCACTAGATTTCTAGTCTTATTCATCTTACATAACGATGAGATATTTATCATAAGTAGATTCAATTGCTAACAAGAGCCTTTCAAATACATATGTTTTTACATTCTGTTGAAATTTCAAAGAGACTGGTTGTCAAGAACATCACATTTCATCTTTTTATACTATGGATCTTAAAAAGTCAATTCAGTGACGAATATAAAGTATTTTTTTGTAAAATCATTCTTCAGTAGCAGAAACCTTTTTTTTTTTTTTTTTTTGTTTAGTGACAAAACTTTCCTCACAATTGCAATGAATGAAGCAGATGAGAACATCAGTTTCCCAGGGAACTAGGGGTGGGGATTGGCCACGTTCACGCCTGCACGATCTCGCTCTTTCCTGCTGAAAGAGTTCCTAGAGCACCTCTGCAGATGTTTGGGGTTTCAAGCACACCGTTCAGAAACCACAGTACTAGGTGAGTAGGGTCACTGTCATACATCTATGTATTTTGTGCAGGGAACAATGGATTTAAACAAAAAGTCATCCCTCACCCCCCAAGTAAGTCATCTATACTCGCCCATAATGCCTGAAAGCAAGTCACTGGGGCACACGCTGACCTAGATATTAGCGGTAAAACACTTTCAGGCTCTAAACCGTCCCCCGTCCCCAGCACCTCTCGCTGGTTGCGGTGGCGGCAGCGCACCACGCATTCCCTCTGCTCTGCGCATGTCCCGGCCCCTTGCGCGTAGGAAGAGTCACAGCCTTAACAGCAACTTACTGTCCCCTTCAGCCCAGTTAATAAAAGGCCCATGTAAGATCCTACAGTCTCTGAGTCTTTAGTAATGTCAAACAAGGAGGCCACCTGTTTCAAACCATTTGTTCTCAACATGGTGGGACTCTCATCAGCTTGGTCCCAGCTGAATATAGGAGGAGGTCCCCTAAGCCCCGCAAGACGTTCGTGTTACATACTTGCTTCAACTCTTCAAACACATGGAGGCATGGTCTTCTCTCCTAATAGCATTCTCCTATTCTTCAACCACTTTTTGACAATGTGACACACAGATTGATAATCAGCCCCATCTATCTGGTAGAACTTTTCAAGCATATGACTGAACTAATAATTTATTCAAGTCATTGATCTCCAATCGCTGCACAAATGCTCTATCATTCGGATACACAGATAGATACAGATAAAGTGACTATAGTCTTTGATAGAAAATGAATAATCTATGAGTAATTTTTAAACATTTTATAAAGCAGCTTTGAAGAATTGATTAGCAAAATCATTGTATAAATCTGTTTTGAGCAATTTCTGAAATGTGAAAGGTGGTCATTAAATGTTTATTGTACATTAACGAGTACTAGTGCTTGTGAGATGACCTTGGGCTTGTGAAACAAAAATATGTATAGTTATGTAATATATAATCTATATATAATATATAATAGAAAACAATTTTCATTTTTGTCATTTCATTCTAGAGGTAAGGAAAAAAAAAACAAGTCTGAGACTGTTCATAGAAATATTTCCAAAAAATTACATTACTAGAATTATTTTTCTTTATAGTGGGAGAGTAGGTGAAGGAAGAGAAAAACATACTGGATCTTATTCTGACTATGTTTAGGGAAAGATATATAGTATATCTCACTTTAAAATTTTCAGTAAAATCAGAGAACATTTTGTCTGGTGACTTGAACCCGAGCAGATAAATATTTTCACTACCAGAGCATTCCCAATTCTGTCTTCCTCAAAAGAATAAAGCAGATGAGCCAGTCGTCAACCAGGCCTCGCTTCACTCCTCCGAACGGTCTTAGGGAAAATGGTGCAAAAAAGGCTAAAGTCTCCACTCCTCGGTCACAGACTTACAGCGAGGGCGTCCCAGGGCCGGTGGACAGGGAGGGGTTAGGCCACAGGGTGGCTGATGTCCCTCTGGCTTCACATCCTCTCTTGGGGCCACAGGTGAGAGGCCGCCTGAAGGAAGCGGTGCCTCTCCAGCTGTCTGGGGTAAAGAATCATTTTTTTTTCTTTTTTATCTCCTATCTGTTAAGAGAGTCTATAAAGTACATTAAACATAGACCTCTAAGCAAAACCCATAGACACAACATGGAAACCCATTTAAAACATATAATTTAAAAAAATCACTAAAATCACTGCATCGACTTCCCAGCCAGGCCCTCGCCCGTGTCCCCCTCCCTGCCCCGCCTGCGTGGCCCGGGGACCGCGGCGCCCCCGCAGCACCAAGGGGCGGAAAGGATGCGCTGAGACACGGCCTAGCCCATTGCTAGCGGATTCCGTATTTGCAAATTCTCCTCCTTTTTAAGATTTGTTTGTAGTAAGATTTGTTTGTAGTCCCCAAATCAG
The DNA here is from genome assembly GCF_020740605.2 of Lemur catta. Classification (NCBI taxonomy): domain Eukaryota; kingdom Metazoa; phylum Chordata; class Mammalia; order Primates; family Lemuridae; genus Lemur; species Lemur catta. The sequence continues at coordinate 49,506,807 of NC_059143.1, read as the reverse complement.
CCTGCACTGTACTCTCATTGTCACTTGTGGAAACGGCAGAACAGGGAGAAATCTGCGTCGCCCGGCAGGTGATAACCACTTTCCCGCTTGCGCTCTCTTGCTATAAACAAGTATCCCTTTCCAAGGCCCATTTATTAGCCACGGTTTCCACATTTTTGTGCTTTTTGTCGGTGATTTCGCTGTTTAAAGTGACTGCGAGCGCTGCCCGGAGTTCCTAAGCACGAGAAGGCCGTGCCTTAGGCAGAAAACACTATCACATAAGCCTCACTCAGGCGGGAGTTACAGTGCTGTCGCCACAAGTTCAGGGTTAATGAATCAAGAATATGCATTAAATGAGGTGTCTCTGAAGGGAAGCACACTTAAAACAAGTTTAGGTATCGATCAGTTGATGAAAATGTTGTGACCAGAGGCTCCTGGAACCCAACCCTGCACTTCCCTCAGCACCACTTGATGACAGACAGAGCTTCAAACCCTTCTAGATTTTGCCATATTAATTTTTAATTCATGGAACAAATACAAAAAGTGAAAATGCCTGAAAGTATTTTAGGAGAGTGTTAGAAAAGAAAGATTGCTTCTAAATTTAGGCTTTGTTCCCAACACCAAAAATAAATCAACTGAATATCTCTTTGCATACTTAACACAGCCCAGACATTTATTTGGATTTCTTCTATAAAATACTTCAGTTACTGAAAGTATAGGGAGTGCTGAATCTTTTAAATACATATACATATTACACAGAAATAAGTTGATCAAAGGGCTTTACAAGAATAATATTTCAGCCAGTCTTGGATTTTAGAGACCTAGTGAATATTTAATTCACGTTTTATGGTAAGGCTTAGGACTTAAGATTTGTAAATTAAGCCAACAACAATTCAATATGTATTAGGGTCACAAGGATGTTAGCCAAGAGCAGGTTCCCTCAACCTGTTGGTTTCTGATACAGCAGATAACTAAAACATTAGCATTGATTGTTAAGTACTTAAAATTCTTGTTAATTTGAAAAATAAAAATATATAGATGTTTAAGTCCATCAAGTGAACATACTCAATTTGCCATGCAGATTAATGGACAGAAAAATTATTTTAATCACTAAAGGAAAGCAATCAACAAAGGAGGCGTTACAGCAAGTGTGAATAAAACACAAAGACTGGTGTACTTCTAATGCCTTTCGTTCATAAATTTCGCAAAGGCAAACATAAGTAAAGCCCACAACAGTGCCAAGGCGCTGTTCTAATTAAACAGGTCTGCCCTGCACTACTTACTGTCGTACTCTGGAGGGAAGTCTCTTGGGCTTTGAATGGCACCTGCAGTTACCGAGGAGAAAGGAGTTCCAGACTCCAGTGTTACAAAGGTTCAGAAGAAAAGAGCAGTAACGATCAGAAGGAGAAATCAGCAGGAAAATGACTATTTTATAGTCTGTTCAAACACTAGGAAAAGATAGACGACCATTACTTTTAAACAGCCTAAAGTAACTTCCAAGAGAGTGGCTTTCTAAGATTTTATTTTGTAAAGAATGTGAGTCTTCTAAGATAGAGGGGACCTCAGGACCCTCTATCATTAAAGAACAGCAATTAATAACTAGATACTGCATTTAGAGGTTATTTTAAATCACAGTATTCATATTTCTTATATAATTCTTTCATATAATGCTTTTTGATAGAGTTTCTTATCTTCCAGAACAATTTTAAAACAGAAAGATCCTGGCTACCAGAGATATGAATATGCTAAATAAATTAAAACTCCTAAAATGGGTCATTTTTATGTTGCTATGAGATATTAATTTGTACTGTCATTTTCAACTTTCCTATATATTCCCATTTTGACAATGGAGAGCTTCAGCCCAAGAATGGAATCATTTTGCCATCACATATGTAATGAGTGGATTTAATGTTCTAAATTCCATGGTATACAAACATAAATGTATTTAATTTTTCTTCACTTCTTTCCCTCAAATGTGGTGTATTAAAACTATCATGTCCCACTGCGTTTATAAGACTTAGGGGAACCCCAAGTTTTCTGATAATTTTCAGTTGTAAAGGACTGAGCCAAGCACGATTTAAAATCCCCACCTCCTATGTGATTGACATCTCCCCTGCTCTCCACTCTCAAGTATGAGCCTCTGGGATGTGAATGAGAAAAGACCGTTTCCTTCCTTCTCTTTCAAGTGCCTGGTGGGCAAAGCTGTGTGCTGGATTGGGCTGGGTCTCCAAACTCTCTCCCAAAGCCTCACTGCTCTGGTGCTGAATTTGAGGAGGGGATGCAGGGGAAGAAGGGCAAATATCTCTTTCCTTCACTTCCCGCTTTGTAAGGAGAGGACTTGTGCTTCTCTGGTCATCCACCCACCTCAGGACCACGTGTGAGCTCTTCACCGGGTCCTCCAGGGCCTTCCCCAGGCACACTTCCCTGACAGGGGGCATCCTCTTCCCATCTGCACTGCCTGAAAAGGAGAAACCTGCCCTACCCAATATCATATCTGGATTGTTGCTGTCCTTCGGTCTATAAGCCTGTGCCTACTTTAAAGTTATATCTTAACTCAAATAGATTAAATAAGTTTTTAGCTTTAAATAGATTGATATCATTCAGAGGATATTAATTATAGAAGAGAATACACAAAATTTTACATGATTTTAAAATACTTTAGATGTATTTTAGTAATGTTAGATAAATCACTTCCAAAGAATGACTTAATCAGGGATATATAACTAGCACATGAAAAATCTGCTGAGTTCTTGTCACTATGACAGTCAATTAACGTTCTTATCTTTGACATTCATTTTATCATCTCAACTGTTAGATGAAATTTGGGAAATAAAAAGAAACAGTTTCCTACATGTATCAGTTATTGGTTTTAACTTTATAAATTGTACATCAATAAGCATATATAAAATGATATAGAATCTATAAGCTATTATTTAAAAACTAAAAGTTACTTATTTTGAAGTTAGGTAAGTTATTACTATATTAAATTATATTTTACCATTTAAAGTAGTGCATATTTAATAAAAAAGACATTCAGTTATATTAATATGTCAACAAATAGACTAACATCTCATTAGTTTAGATGCTGAAGAATTAAATGAGTTTTGAGTGTGCCAATTTATTAATAACTTTTGAAATTGACCTGCTCCCTCTTGATTTATGTCTAAATTTATTAATGCTTCTGATAATTAAATTAAAATCAGGTCACTACCACATATTCACAAGAGACTGAACAGATGCAAAAGAAATGTTTAATCATGTTAGTGTCATCCTTCATTTAAAGTACTTTATGGAATATTAAGCAATTCACTAAAGTATTTTTATATCTCTACTTAAGAATGTTAAATACTTTTTTCTACTCATGGGAAGAAATTATAATTCCATTCTGACTGAGACCGTAGGTGACAAAGGGTATTTCCTTTTTTTGTGAAAATGTGCCAAAGTTAATGAATAAATTTCCTAGAGAAGAATGTCTTAAGTTATATAATATTAACTTTTTTAAATTAACTTTTATTAATAGATCATTTTCTTTCCACTCAGAATCCGGCCTAAAATGTAATGTTAGGTACGTCCACCTGTTTTTGATATATCTCTTTAATCTCAAGTGAACAAATATTTTACGTAGTTTTCTGACATTAATTTCTGGCTTTTTCCTAAATAAGAATTGGAGGAACCATTTCCTATGCGAAGTTATGTCTCAGTTTTCTTATATGTATAATGGGGATATTTATGTTTCCTAACTAATAGGACTGTTGGGGGAAATTATACGAGATAATACGTGAAAAGCACTGATCATAGTCCCCGCTGAATACATAAGTGTAAACTAGTACAATAATAATAATTGTTATTAATATTATTCCATAATCAACACTATAAAATACTGTGATAAAATGGAATCAACCAGAGGATTAGAAACCAGATTCCCTGAAACTTGCAATGGAAATTAGGGTAAAACAGAATTCATCAGTAAGGGCACAGGCAACTTTCATCAGGTGATTTGAAAGTTTCTCTGTATTTCCTGCCTAACCAAGAACCATTTGAATTGAGCAAAAGGCAATTTTTTGTGAAGTAAAAGACAGTTCATTCACCCACTCATTCAACATTTATTGATGAGAACTTTCTGTCAGCTATAGTATCCCAACAGCAACTTCAATGATCTCGATTTCTTTCTCTCTTCTGCCCGCAATCCCCACCCACCTGCAACACAGCAGCCAGAGCGATCTTTAAAAAAAAAACCCATCAATCAGATAAGGACAAATCCCTGCTTAAAGCTGTCCAGTGTCTTCTCAGAGAACTTCAGATAAAATCCAAATAGCGTGCCCTGGCTTACGAAGTCCCGCTTGGTTAATCTCCCACGCTGACCTTTCCTAACACGTTACTCAGCTCTACCTGTCACCCACCACACTGGCCTCGTTCTTGCTCCTCAAATACGCCACGTGCTTCCCCCAAGCTCAGAACGAGCTCGCCCGACCCACCGGCGGCTCCTCACCTTGAGCCTACAGCCAGCCTCCTCCGAGGGGCACTGTTGACTACCCCTCCACCAGAGACAGCTTTCCTTCCCATTGCACCACACTTAAAAAAACCCTTCTGTTGCATTTCTCTACATCTGTTTTTTAATTTATGTGTTAAGTGTCTAATCTCCATCCTCCTCCTCCTCTAACACGAAAGCTGTGCTGCGGAACCGGCCCGCTCTATCCCCAGCACCTAAGTCGAAGTCGACAGCTACTAGCTGAATGAATAAAAAATCTCTTATGCTTTGTTTTTTAATCCGTTACTGGCATCTTTTCCAATGCAACTTTCTGGAGTAGTTTATAGATAATATATGTTTTCATGTAAAAACAAAAACAACAAAAAAGAGATTACCATCTCTATGAAATTTTTAATTGCCTTCCCTAATCTACAAAGCAAACACAAAATTAAAATCATTTCAATTTAAAATAATTTACTATTTAAACTAAGGATACGGATAAAAACTTTCTTATTTAAACTTGTATAAATCTAACAATCAAATAAACTAATAAGAAATGAAATGAAGTAAAACCTACTTTATGAACTTATCAGTACTCAGCACACACCAGACATCAGTAAACCTATATTTCTAGCTCTGACTCATTGGGCTCTTGCCCCCCCATCACTTTTCCTTTTGCTGTTACTCTGAAGTCCGTATAAACAATACCAAGCTCATTAACCTCGCACGCAAACTCATGCTCCCTTTCGTAGCATCACTGGCATCCTCTGACCTCCCAGATGTACAAGATGTCATCTTTAAAAATCATTCCTCACACACCTCCTTTGTCCTAAACATCCAAGTAGTTATAAAATCCTGATACAGCTTGCTCTGAAGTGTGCCATAGGTTCTTTGCTTTTGTTTCCCAAAATTCCCCATTTTTATCCAGAGTGGTGTTACTCTAGTAGTATTCAAGCTAGTCTCTATGTACTATGAATTCTGTCTGCTCTAGTCCATCTTGGATGCAGCAGCAATTAAATTATTCAAATCTATGACTATTATCACACTAGTCTCTAAATCTGAAACTTAAGATGACCCTAGATCTTATTATATATCACATTAAATATACAATATTTAAGGTCTTTCAGCTTCTATTTCTCTCTCTCTCTCTCTGTTTTTAGACAGGGTCTTGCTCTGTCAGCACGGGCTGGAGTGTAGTGGCATCATCATAGCTCACTACAAGCTCAAACTCCTGGGCTCAAGGGATCCTCCTGCCTCAGCCTCCCAAGTAGCTGGTACTACAGGTGTGTGCCACCATGCCCGGCTAAGTTTTATATTTTTTGCAGAGATGGGGTCTTGCTATGTTGCTCAAAGTGATCCTCCCTCCTAGGCTTCCCAAAGTGCTAGGGTCACAGGTGTGAGCCACCATGTCCAGCAGCTTCTATTTCAATATCCAGCCATGTCCTTGCTTCTCAGATCTCAGGAAATGGAGCACAGATAAACTGATAGAATATGTGGAAACCCATATGTCAAGCCATACACTTCTCAAGGGTATAGACACTGTTTATTATCTCACATAGGGCCTGGTGCACAGTAAGCAGTTAAATTTATTGTGTGTGTTATTAATGTATTGAGTTTAACCGAGTTTTAAATTCTAAGTGTTTCAAATTCTAAGTGGAGCAGAATTTAATGGGAGAGTCTGCTCAGTGACATGTTTCTATTTGTTAAATATGTATTCATAATTTGCTTCCTGAAATACAGAAACCTCCTTTGTGGTCTACAAGGAAAGTAATTCCACTGTAATGAGAAATATCAAATTGCCACCATTATATAATGGCAACTGTCTATATAATACAAGCCGCAAATGATATATGCATCATCATAATCACCTAAGGAGGATAAACGATGAATTAATAGTGAGGCACACAGTAAGAAACAGGGATTTCCATTTCACTGGAAAATGTAATAAAATAATTTCAAAGTTAAATCATTGCCTATTGCAGGCATAGTGCTTTTCAAAACTGCACACCGTTTCTCCATACTCAGAAGCTACCATATTCCCTTAAAGGCCTTCTGGTAACTATGTTGCCTGTCACTTCCAATGCAGACATCTCAGCAATAACGGTGAGTATAAATACCAAGACTAATACTTAGTGTGTACCTCACAATAATAATTAATGCAAATGATACAGGAAATTGCATATTTACATAAACTTTTTGAGTAATCCTACTATAGGGTTGGTTCTATAGGTCGGAAGAAAATGTTTTCTTAAAAAGCACCAATTTTTTATTATACAAGAGATATGAAATAAACTGATTTGCTAACATCTAGATTATTTTATAGAAAAATGCACTAAATTATTATTTTATGCAACATTATGAACCAAATATTAATTAGGTGAATATAGACTAGGAAAGAAAACTCTGCATTTCCTTGGAAAACTATAAAATGGTGTTTGAAATCACTTGTTTCAATGAATTCTATTTCTTACAGAACACAGCCATCTCACACTTCTGATTTGAAATAAATTCTTATTTAGTTCATTATCAATTTTTTTAATTCCTGTTAGACTAAGCACTTGGTTTTTATTCCATTCACCTTCTATCATTTAAACGAGGTCCTATGATTTTACATATGAATTGTCAATAACTTTAGGACTGTGTTTGTCACATGACCTCTTTCTTCTCTGTTGGCAGTATGATAGAATATTGTATGTTTTCATTATTCATTATTTTCTTAATCTTAGCCTCCTCTTTATTTTATAATATTATTAAATAAGATAATGGCCACCATTTTGCTTATATTATAAGTATGCAGACAGAATGGATACTTACTAAAAAAATTTAGTAAGGTTAAAATTACTCACTATGACCTCTTTGATGTTTCTACCTATTTATTACTATTTATTTATTTATTACTCTCACTGAGTGCCTTCATGGTCTTTCCTGCTTTGCTATTTAAGAAAAAAAGAAAAGTGAAAAAATGAAAGAAAAGAAAAGGAAGTTACAGTTTCCCCCAGTATTGGTATGATAATAACTTGGATTATTCACCTTTTAAGAGCATTTCATACGGACAGACGAGTAAGGGTCTCCTTCCTCCCTCCGTCTCTCCCTCCCTTCCTCAGGATCTCTGAGATATCACATATGTGGTTAACTAATCGTTGAATAAGTTTGGGCTTCTCCCTTCATTCAGCTTTCTCTTTCTATTTGTCTGTTTTTGAAAACCTTTTCTAAATGCAGAAAGTGTGTGTAAAAACATACAACAGCCATTAAAGAGTATGGAGGTTTTTCAAAAAATTAAAACTATAACTACCATATGATCCAGCCATCTCATTTCTGGACATACATATTCAAAGGAAATAAAATCACTATCTAAAATAGATATCTGCACTCCCATATTCATTGTAGCATTATTCATAATAACCAAGATATGGAATTAATGAAAAAAAAAACATGGTACAGATACACGGTGAGATACTACTGAGCCTTAAACAAGAAGGAAATCCTGTCATCTGTGACAAAATGGATGAACCTGGAGAACATTATGCTGAGTGAAATAAGCCAGGTCCTGAAGAACAAAAAAAGACTGCATGATCCCACCTTTGAGCTATCTAAAATAGGCAAATTCATAGAAGCAGAAAATAGAACAGTGGTTTCCAGGAGCCAGGGGTGGGGGTGGGGGATGGGATGATGTTGGTAAAAGGCTGCAAAGTTCCTGTTAGGATGAATCAGTTTGGGAGATCTATTCTACAGCATGGTGACTGCAGCTAAAAATAACGTATTGCACACTTGAAAAATGCTAAGAGAGTAGATCTCAAACATTCTCACAACAAAAAAAAAATGATAAACATGTGAGTTGATGGATAGGTTAATTAGCTTGATTTAACCATTTCACAGTGTATACATATATCAAAACATCATGTTGTACACCATAAATATATACAATTTTTAACTGTGCCTTAATAAAAATTAAATTAGAAAAGAGATAATAGGATATTTTCATTGGAAATTTTGCTTAATTTTACAGTTATATCACAAAAGTACAAAAAAATGAATCCAACTTTTTCTGACTTAAATGAGGTTACAAATTCATCAATATCTGCTTTCCATTATTGTATATTATAATAAAACTAAAGCTTCTCCAATCCAGAATAGAAATCAAACATACCATACAAGAAAATCAACAAATTCATTTTCAATTGTGTCCCCCCCATAATTGGGTTCAACAAATTTTAGACTTCAAGAACATGGAACTGAATGAATGAACTAAGGTTTAACTTCGTTTATCAATTAGTATGTAATAACCAATTATGTCATGTAAAGATTCCGTAAGGAAACAATCTGAAATAAAAGTTAATTTGAGTACATTTGAAGAGCATTTCCTTCAAAAAGTGTGATTTGAAATTTAAAAATAAAGGTTTTGCTTTTATTGTTCCTTTTGGAAGCACATCTTCCAAGTACTTCAACTGCCAATACTTTTCTAGACTAATCTGAAGTGCTCTCATTAATTTTATGTTATTAAATATATCTTTAAATGCATTCTGTAGTTTACATTGTTCTGTAATTAAAATTGGCTTCACTCACAATTAGGAAAAATGCAAAATTTCATTGGTAAATACAGGATATCCACCAGTGTGTTAGTTACAGAATTTTATAGATGATGTCCCTATAATATTTTATAAATCATCTTCCCTCATTAATTTGTCACGGCAAAAATCTTCACTGAAGATCTCCGCCCTAGACTGGAGATGATGAAATAAAAGCGCAATTGTATATTAGCTTCTTGTTCTCATAACCTAAAGTCCCACTTTAAAAAATATCAAGCTGCTGTCACCAAACTGTCAGCATATCTGAAGATGAAGATGTAGACGACACTGGGAATAGATCTTTCCTCCAAGAATAGAAAAGTGGACTATAATAGCTGAAATTTAAACAGCAAAATAAACATGCCCTCTGCATTGTGATGCATATCTTGTTTGCAATCTCTTGACGCAAGCTTTTGCCTAGAAAGGTTTTTAGAAAATCCCACATCGGGATGTCAATCCCACATCAGGGTATGTGACAAATAACTGGAATCCGCATTGATTAGATGATTTCTTTTCAGAAGTGAGTCTATCATTACGCAGACATGTTTATGAAAACAACGCTCATGCTGTTAGGTTATTATACTCATTAAGTGTGCTACAATTTACAATTATGTTAGAAGCCCAGGACAAACTGTGCACTTTCAAAATTACCAAATCTTTAGATGGCCTCCTAGATCTTTCTGCCTTTGAGTCCAGAGTTCAGAATGCTAGAAACACAGGAGGAATCAATTTAAGTAACAAAATATTGACAAAACTCTATAGTAAATATTATTTTCAAACAAAAGCAGCAGTAATTACAATGATTACAGTTTAAGCTTTATTTGGTGTCAACGGGATGCTAAGCACTATCTTGACAAGACAGACATAGAGGCATAAAACCTAAATAAGAAAGAGGACAAAACTGAGATTCTCATATACACACGTGTGCATGCATACACTTGCACACACGTGTCCACACACATACACATACATACTCACAAATGCACACACAGACACACATGCACACTGAGACACACACATGCACACATACATATACACACATATGCACAGCCATACAGACACATATTGACATAGGCACACACATAAACACATACACAGACATACGTGCCTTATGTATGCACTGACACATACACAATACAAAAGATAATGAAAGAATCTTACTTACAGCAGATAGAACTGGAAAGTGCTGGTGGACTTGTTTCTCAAGTGAATAGGCTTCAGGGATAAGTTAATGTTTCAGTTAGTTTAATGACAAAACTTTGTGTTTCATCTGACAGAAGGCATTCCTAAAGCGAGAGGGGGTGGGAGAGGCCAACGACAAACGGCAATACAAGGAACGCTGCTGTTCATCTCTAAGCACCAAGCGTGGATGAAGAGCTCTCACAAGGACAGAGAGTGACTGCTACGGTCTGATTGTTGTGTCCCCCAAGATTGGTGTGTGGACGTTCCAATTCCCAGGGTGATGCTGTTGGGAAGTGAGGCCTGTGGGAAGTGATTGGGTCAAGGCAGCAGAGTCCTCCTGATTGGGACTAGTGTCCCTGCAGGGGAAGCCTGAGAGACCCCTCTCATCCCTTCCACAGTGTGGGGACCCCTCTCATCCCTTCCACAGTGTGGGGACAGGGCAGGAAGGCGGCATCTCGAAACAGGAAGCAGGACCTATCCAGACACCAAATCCGCCAGTGCCCCGATGTTGGACCTCCCAGCCTCCAGAACCGAGAGAAACAAATTTCTGTTGTATATCATCCACCCAACTTAAGCTATTCCATTATAGCAGTTTAAATGCCCTAAGACAGTGGCTAACTGCATTTCAAAGTGCTTAGCCATAGATTGGATTCCAAGTAACACGCTGGAAAGAACGCACCGATGGAGGTAGTGAAAAACAGGCAAACCTACCAGTCATCTCTTATGGCTCAAAGAATTTAAAAGGCAGGACATTTCTTAATGGCTCAAGTTACTTGGGCATAGAGTTAAAATAATTGCTCAAGCTCCCAAGAGAAACCACCTTTCCAATGGTTAAATGCTATTAATCTGGATTTGTTGAATTCTGCACAGATTTGAGAGTTTCATAATCTTCTAGCAGAAGGATTAATCAGTTAATACCCTCCGTGAATGCTCTATAAAAACATTTTTAAAGCCAAAGCAATTCACTGAAGCTTTTCATAAAAATAAAGACTAAAAAAATCTAGCACAAATAGGACAGGGGCTTTCTATCATTTACAAGAATGTGTTGAATAAATATACCTTTAAATACCCATGACATTTAGAATTTTTAATACCAAAATGGAATGAAGCAATAATGTAATCAAAATATGCATGGAAAGCTGATGTCTGAGGATACGTTTTGTAAATATTCTTAACCTTCATAGCCCGAAGAGTAGTTTGAGGACACACACAGAGGGAAATATACAAAATATAGTCTATGCAAGAAGCCTAATAACTATCATTTCATTTAATCAGTGGTTAGTGGATGACTGCCATCTGACAGGACTTCCGCTAGATTTTGAAAGCATATGGTTAAAAAAAAACACACAGGATGCATGACTTCATAAATCGTATGGTAGTGGGGAATACAGACAAATAAATAGACAATTATAATCAGTGGTGTGTGAGCACACAGGGGATTTGTAACACGCTGTGGAATGTCAAGGAAGATGCCCTAAAAGAGATGCCCTATCTACTGGAAAAATGATTAGCAACTAACCAAACAAGAGAAGGAGAGAGTACAGGAGAAGTATTAAATATTCTAGGCAGAAGGAAGAACAGGTGTAGGGATCTAGAGATGAACAAGAGCGAGAAAGAAGCTATCTGAGAGCCAAAGTTAGTTCACTGTGGCTTGAACAGAGAGGTGTGGGAGGCGCATCAGAGAGAATCTTACAGGACACAGCAAGGATTAAGGCTTCTGAGCTATTCCTGAGGGTTGAAGAGAGAAGACAGATGGGAATTCTACAGGATGACTTATTCTTCAAGATGGTCAGAGAGGACTAAAGGAGACAGGGATGAACTGGATAGCCATTTCTACTTCAGATTCTTAGGATACCCATAGACATACACAGGCAAGTGTGAAATACTTTCAAAAATTTGCTTATCAAGAAAAGATAGGGCTACAACTGGAAGGGGCTATGAGATCAAAAATGTTTTAAATTTTATCTTTATAGAGCTTTTTGAAAAGATGTTTATGCCACTGGGAATGAAAATGAGGTGAGAGGGATAATTTAAACATTGGGGAATATACTTTATATAACAATAAATTAAATAGGGCCTCCAAGAGGGGATGTGATTCAGAGAAAAGCTGGAAGGAATTTAGACCAAGTAGGGGTATGTGCTCCACTATAATCACACAGGATGAAGAAATAGGTATTTAGATACCAGTAAGATTGTCGGGTGTTTATTAGAAAGCTGAGCAACTCCTGTTGTAGGTACTTATGGCAGAGGAGGAGGTGAGGTTATTTGCTCTGAGTGATGAGGAGTATGACACTTCATAAGCTAAAGAAAATAGAAGAGGCTTGGAAAAAAGAGAAAACAAACTAGTAAAATAAAAAAGTGCTTCTGGGAAGCATTTCTGATTAAAAACATTTCCAATAAAATATTTGTAAGTGTATGTGTGCGTGTGTGTATGTGAGAGAGAGAGAGAGAGAAAATATGTGTCTGAAGTATATATATTCATCAGAACCAAAAAAGAAAGTGCTTGCTTCCCAATATCACTACTACCTTTACTACCAATAACGATGATGACAACGCCATTCCAGAAATACTCTGTACTTCCTATGAGCAACTCCACGAGGAAGGGACTTTGGGAAATGTAAGTTAGTTTAAGGCTTTTCTGTGCTTTCCTCAAACAGAATACTATTTTATTTTGCACACGCGTGTTCATGTGCACACACACACGGAGAAATAAGACAGGTTATAAATATCAAATGTGAAGCAGAAAGTGTTGCTACTTTGGAAATTCAAAAGTAGGAACGGGGTGGCTTGAGATGAGACTTCAGGGAAGACACAGGTGAGCTTTTAAAACAATGCTTATATGTTACGTATATTGCCCTTGCCTCCTCTGCCACCCATGATATGCTGAAATAAAAAAATTATATATTAAAAAAAAATAAAAATAAAAAAAACAATGCTTATGAAATATGGAAAAAGAGCCATACATTTTTGTAGGATAGAAGCTGCTATTTTACCAGTTCTCTATGAGTTAAAAAGTAATAGATTCAGTGGCTTAGTTGGGAAATAGTACAAGCAGAAAAAGTCACCATATAAATTTCTTATACCAATGAATTTTTGAGATAAGTTCACTATAATTTCTTTGCTGTTCATGAAAATATATGCATGACAATATTTAATTACTGTTTTGGGATATGTAATATGTACATGTAAACATTAAGATATATTCATGTACAAATACATTGATCAAGCCCAATCAGTAATTTTACATAAAGCTTAAATGAATTGATATATATATATTTACTTATACTTGGATAAAAACTTATTGGTATCTCTATATATCAATATATTATATCAATATATGTATTATATTTTTATTGATATATGATTGAGATATTGACATATATTATCTCCTTATTATTGTGTCATTTCAGGGTACAATAATATCATTTGACCCATTATTGGTGATAGACTTCAAATAAAAAAAAGTACAAACCATTCAGAAAAACTGATGAGTCTTACAAAGTATAAAGGCTACTTTTAGGTGTTACAAAAGTTTAATTTATTGAGTTTGGAAAATTATAAGTTAAATGGCACCTAGCAAAAGAATTTATTTTTGAAATGCCTTCCTGGAATAAAAACAATGTTTTGACATCATGAAAAAAAAGAGCACATTTTGATGTAGTAGATATGGTTTTTGACTACAATGGCTAAATGATAAATGTTTATTTTTATATGGTGGAAACTAATTTGAAGTCTTGTATCTCCTACATTTCAAACAAATTTTCAGTCCTTAATGCCTCCTTTAAATTCTGATTTTTAATCTGGATACACTATAGTCAGTGTAGTCAATGTAAGTCTTTTTAGAAAATTGACATTTCAAATTAGTTCATTCTTTTTTGTAGAAAAAAAAGATTAATGTTGTCATTATTTGCATGGATTTAAAAAAGATAAATGAGTTCAAATTGCCCATAATTTAGCTTTTTGAATCTAAATGACAAGTTATTTGCCAATACAGCTGCAGGTAATTTTACTGAAAGAGAAGGATTGCCAATATTTCACATTGTATGCTGTGGTTGTTACCCCCTCAAATGTTCTATGCTTCTCATCTGCCATCAGTTAAAATCCCAAAGAGTCTCTATGATCTTACTTCACATCCCTATGTAAAAACAAACTGCCGCATTGATCAAATACATCTCAACATACAATTGTGACTCCACACAATTCTAATGCATATGCCACATATAATGTCAGGGAGAGAGTTACTCAGGAAAAGAATTCACTATTTTGGAATGGAATATTCATATGTATTCTGATTAAAAATAGTCCATGTTCGCTTTATATATTAAACATGCACACACATTTAAATATACAAAAGTTTTTTGCTGACTGAAGAAATAAAGTAGGTCAAGTAGCTTTTGACCTTCAAGAATGGCTTTCAGTATGTGCTGCAATCCTGGGAGACATTACAATTATTGTTAGAAGTATACCTACGAGTTACTAATCTTTCTTCCACGGTATTCTGTGCCTTTATACATTAATGAGTTTTAGCTAAATTTTTGTTTTGTGTGTTATAAGGGGAAAATACAAGTGCCTTCAAGACAATCAGCAATGGCTACCAAGTAGCAAATAGAAATTAAATTTCTATTGTTGAAAGATTATTTGCAAAGCACAGTAAAAATCCTTAAAGATCTTTAAAAATAAAAAGAAATAAAATATAATTTCAAATAATGTTTTTAATATTCATAAAATGAGCAAACTGACCGTATTTTAGAGAGAGAGAGAGAATAAACCAAATCCAAAACATTAAAGGTGATTTAAAAAAACACAAAGTAAAATAAAGACTACTTAACTGTGCAGGATTTGTATACAATTTAGGATTATCCAAATCCTCTGACTTCTTTATTTTCTTCTCTTACTCCATCTCTGCATGTTCCAGGGTAACCATATTTTAATCCCCAGCTTAGATGTTATCTCTTTGCTGAAGTATTTCTCTGAACTCTGCCTTCCTTTCAGCCTGAACATTTTTTTCTTTTCTCTCACTATCCAAAATACCCGATTGTCTCTTCCTTAAGGCACTCATCACACTCTGTGTTTCATCATGCATATCGGTGTTTTACCTCCGCGGCTGAGTGGTCTCTTTGTATAACAGCACACCTGTAGTGCCCTTCAGAATTCTGTACATCTCCTAGTTGTTGCTATGTCTATTATAAAAAGAATACATTTTCATCTACATTTATCGCTACATTGTCCAATGCATGTTCTGGTGGGCCCAAAGAATATAATTATCTAATTCAGAAATACCTTGTAAATTTAAGTTACCTATGCTGCTACCCATGTTTGAATGAATCACTGGGGGTAGATTCAGTATAGCTTTAAAAATTTTTATTTGTAAGAAACATAGTTCAAAATAGCTAATTCATAATACTTTGAAAAACAAATGTTATGTACAAAGATGTTCTATTGAATTTATATTCTCTAGTCTTCCAACGTCTTCAATTGCAAAAATCTTTCAGAAAGTATGAAAGAATTGAGATGCTCAAAGTAAAATGGCTGTCAAAAAAGACATGCATTCTTTGTGAACAAGATAGGAAAGGCAAGGCCTAACTGCTGAATTTCAAAAACTAAGCATTGTTGTAATATTTGTCATACTTATATACCATTTTTGACAATAACACAGTATGATGATAGTAACAGTAATAAAATGTTACTTTAACTTCATCTGGTATTGATAAAAGAGTATTTTTTGTTGGCTATGAGGACAGATTGAATCCACACACACACACACACACACACACACACACACACACACACACACACTTTACCAGAGATGAGATAGTATGGATAATTAATTTGAAAAGTCTAATTTTAATATCTTTCTTTCTTCTATTATAATTTTACAAGTTTAAAATAGTCAACTAGTTTTTTAATTAGCCTATTGAAAAATTAAATAGTGGGATCTGAAATACTTCAGGAGGCTGCTGAAATTCACTACCCACTCACTCAGTACATGTATCAAAGCTTCAATCAGACAATGTACAGTTTTTCTTTTCAAAGGTCATAATTCTACATCAAGTCCATCTTTTTTGTTTCATGTTCAATGCTTCTCATAGAAAACACAGGTATATACATTTTTAAAAGAACAGACTCCCAGAAGCAAAGCATTTGTGTAAAAATGTGAGACAACTGAGAAACCAAAATTCTCCACAGAAACAGTAAATGCTAGAAGACAGTGGACCAGTGTCTACAGGGGTCTCAGTGAAAAAGACTGTAACCGAAGAAATATATCTGGGTTACCCTGCAAGAGACATTCCCAAGCATATGGTAAGGCAGAGAACAGACTCGTGGAGACTCTAAATACCTTTCTGAAAACAGTCACAGGAACACCTCATTTTATTGCCCTTCACTTCATTGCATTTCTCAGATGTTACTTTTTCTTTCTTTTTTACAAATTAAAGGTTTGCGGCAATTCTGCATTGAACAAGTCTATCAGCAGCATTTTTCCAAAAGCATGTGCTCACTTCACGTCTTGTGCTGCATTTTGATAATTCTCACAATGTTTCAAACTTTTTCATTATTATTTTATCTGCTGTGGTGATCTGTGATCAGTGATCTTTGATGCTATTATTGTAATTGTTTTGGGGTGTCACAAACCCTGCTCATATAAGATGGTGAACTTAATCGATAAACATTGGTGTGGGTTCTGACTGCCTCACTGACCACCTGTTCCCCATCTCTCTCCCGCTCCTAAAGACCCTTGTTCCCTGAGACACAGCAGTACTGAAATGAGCCCAATTAATACGCCTACTGTAGCCTCTGTGTGTTCAAGCGAAAGGAAGAGTCGCACATCTCTCACTTCAAATCAAAAGCGAGAAGTGATTAAGCTTAGTGAGGAAGGTATGTCAAAAGCTGAGATAAACCAAAAACTAGGCCGCTTGCACCAAACAGTCAGCCAGGTTGTGAATGAAAAGGAAATGTTTCTGAAGAAGATGAAAATGCTACTCCAGTGAACACATAAATAAGAAAGTGAAACAGCCTCATTGCTGATATGGAGAAAGTTTTAGTGGTCTGGATAAAAGATCAAACCAGCCACAACATTCCCTTAAGCCAAAGCCTAATCCAGAGAAAATTAACTCTGCTCAATCTATGAAGGCTGAGAGAGGTGGGAAAGCTGCAGAAGAAAAAAATGGAAGTTAGCAGAGGTTGGTTCCCAAGGTTTAAGGAAAGAAACCATCTCTATAATATAAAAGTGGCAAGGCGAAGTTGCAAGTGCTGGTACAGCAGCTGCAGCAAATTATCCAGAAAATCTAGCTAAGATCACTGATAGAGGTGGCTACACTAAACAACAGATTTCCAATGTAGAAAAAACAGTCTTAGATGGAAAAATATGCCATCTAGGACTTTCATAGCTAGAGAGAAATCAGTGCCTGACTTCAAGGCTTCAAAGGACAGGCTGGCTGTCTTGTTAGGGACTAATGTAGTTGGTGACTTTAAGGGGAACCCAATGCTCATTTATCATTCCAAAAATCCTAGGGCTCTTACGGGAAATGCTGAACTTGGACTTTCAGTGCTCTATAAATGGAACGACAGAGCCTGGAAGATAGCTTATCTGTTTACAGCATGGTTTACTGAAATTTTAAGTGCACTGTTGAGACCTACTGCTCAGAAAATGATTCCTTTCAAAATATTACTGCTCATTGAGAATGTACCTGATCACCCAAGAGCTCTGATGGAGATGTACAAGGAGATTAATGTTGTTTTGATGCCTGGTAAAACAACATCCATTCTGCAACCCAAAGGAAATACAAATTGTGTCGTATTTATACAAAGCAATGGTATGTAGAAGTAAAAATGAGTAAGAACTTCAACTCTATATATCACAACTATTAAATCTCAAAAACATAATGTTAAGCAAAAACAGGAAGTCACATACTGTATTCAAATTACATAAACTCAAATTACATAAATTTGAAACTATGTAAAGCAACAGCATATAATAGTTAAAGACACACAAAAATGTTATAAATGTAGAAAAGCTGTGCATAGAATTATAAACATGAATTTACTTATAAAGTAACCATATTAGGAGACATAGCAGGCTTCAATTTTATCCATTTTGTTTCTTTAAAAAATATGAAACACATAGCAAATTATTTTTTAAGAAAACTATGTTTGAAATATTTCATAATTTAAAGAAATCTGGCAATTGCAATTGTTGCTGAGGAAAAAAGATGTTCTTCTCTTATTTCACTGGTTCTGGGCTTATAAATTAGAACAATTACTAATGAGCAACCGGAAAACATCTAGTAGGGTGAACATGTACATCTTTTAAAAACTAGCAGCTCTGCTTCTACGCACGTACCCTGGGGAAACGTGCATATATGTAATTAGTGAGAATCATATGTGTGTTTGTTGAGGCGTGGTGTATAATAACATAAACACACAACCTCACAAGGTCCATTAATACAGGAAGAGTGACACATTTGTGCAACAGACTGGGACAATACAATGATTGAAATGAACACACTAGATCTATGTAGTAACAAAGGTAAATACCAGATACAACTTTTGAGTGTGAAAATAGCAAGAAGTTCAAACAGGTCTTCAACTCTCAACATTTTTCTACCTTAAATTTAAACAAAAAAATTGTACTTGGTAATATTGGTTCAATACAGTAGTCCACACATGGACGTTTGTAATATGATTCTGTATAATTTCTGGTATGTTTGAAATAATACATTAAAAAAACTAATAGAACAATGGTAGGTTTTGTGACTAGCTTTGAATTACAAGTTTGAGTTTAATTATTACTGCAGGTAATGACAAACCATGGGAAATTTTAAGAGGAAGCATTATATGTTTCAGATTGTAATTTAGAATAATTAATCTAGCAGGAATACAAGGATAATTGAGCAGGCAGTTAAAAGAACTATTAGACAATTACACCAACACTTGTGCCTTAAGTTAGAGAAACAGAATATTCAACCGGAAAGAGACCACATTAGGCAGAGACATTCTGAGGCAGCACCAATAAGACGTGGCATTTGATTGGAAGTGAGCAGTGAGAGAAAGAAGAGTCAGCTTTGTCTCTGAGGTTTAATATGGAATAATTTTAGGAAGAGTGGCAGTGTTATTAGAAATATCTACTGATATATGTTTATATGTGAACAGTGTAGCTAATTCAGGAGGAAAAATAATACGTTCTATTTAGATAATATAATAAGCATATCAAGCAGGAAGTATTTTATAAATCTGACTTGTAAATCTGGAGATTACTTTGTATTCTGGGAAGTTTTAATGCCCTTTAAAAACAGGTTGTGACTAGATATCATTATGAGTATCAAGATAGCTAATCGCATTTTGGGGATGGGAATGTAGCTCAGTGATCTGTCTTTTACTGGAGGTACAAAGGAGAATTTCATTGGAATGGAACTGAATTTTATCTTTTTGTAAGTAATGGTGTTCTCTAAAATTTTAGCCAAGATGGCTCTAGGACTCAACATCAAAGGCAGAGAAGTTTTGCACTACTGCTTGTTTCTGGAATCAATGGAGTGTTCAAACCACTTGGCTCCTTGTAATTAAGGTATTCTATGGGCAAATGTAGCTTATATAAACCTCATTTCACAGAGAACACTAAATTGCAACTGCAAAATGATTAACATTTACATTTTCCCCAATTCAAAGAGAAAACAAGCCATGGAAAAGTTCCAGCTAAGAATTGACATACATGTACTTAGGCAAAAGAAAGCTTCACTTCACTATTATTTCTTAATTTACTGTGACTTCCATAGTAAGTTTAGGAAACAGCCATTTATTGACTCACATTAAAAAATTATTCCCCTTATATTTATCTTAAAGCTCTTTAATATTTAAATACAAGTTCTACTTTACATATTTCTGAGAACTCAGTGAGAAAGTTGTCATAATATATCAGGCTTAGGTAAAAATATGAAATTTATCAGATATTATGGAACATCTATTTACCACTAACATAAAATGAAGTGAAATAGTCCCAAAAGTCCATAAACAAATAGCAAAACTTATCTAGATCCATATGCAGAAGAATGAAACTAGATCCCTATCTCTCACCATATACAGAAAATAGAATCAAAATGGATTAAAGACTTAAATATAAGACATGGAACTATGAAACTACTGGGATAAAACATTGTGGAATCACTTCAGGACACTAGTCTGGGCAAAGATTTATTGAGTACAACATCAAAAGCACAGGCAAGCAAAGCAAAAATGGACAAATGGGATCATATAAAACTAAAAAGCTTCTGCACAGCAAAGAAAACAATCAGCAAGTGAAGAGACATTCTTACAGAATGGGAGAAAATATTTTTGAATTTTTCTACTGACAAGGGATTAATAACCAGAATATATAAAGAACTCAATTCAATAGCAACATAAACAAACAATGTGATTAAAAATGGACAAAAGATCTGTCTGCCTATTTCTCAAAAGATGACATACATTTGGCCAAGAGGTATATGACAAAATGTTCATCATTAACCAACAGGGAAATGCAAATCGAAACTACAATAAGATATCATCTTACGCCAGTTAGAATGGCTATCATCAAAAAGACAAAAATAAGAGATGCTGGGAAGACTGTGGGGGAAGGGGAATGCTCATATGCTGCTGCTGGGAATATAAATTAGTACAGCCACTATGGAATACAGTACGGAGGTTCCTCAAGGAACTGCAAATAGAACTACCATATGATCTAGGCATCCCATTTTGGGGTATATATCCAAAAGAAGGAAAATCAGCATACTGAAAAGATATCCGTACTCCCATGTTTACTGCAGCACTATTCACAATAGCCAACATATGGAAGCAACCTAGGTATCCGTCATTGGATGAATGGATAAAAAATATGGTACATATACACAATGGAATGTTATTCCTCCACAAAAAGAACAAAATGCTGTCATTTGCAATAACACTGATAAAACTGGAGGGCATTATGTTAAGTGAAATAAGCCAGGCACAGACAGACAAATAGTGTATGTTCTCACTCATATGTGGAAGCTGAAAAAATTGATTTCATGGAAGTAATAAATAGAGTGGTGGTTACCAGAGGTTGGAAAGGTTAGTGGGGAGGAAAAATAAAGAGGGGTTTGTTAACAGGTACAAAAATGAAGTTAGATAGAAGGAATAAGATCTCATGTTTGGTAGCAGAATAGGATGACTACAGTTAATAATAATTTATTGTATATTTAAAAATAACTAGAAGAGTAGATTTGGAATATTCCCAACACAAACAAATGATAAATGTTTGAGGTGACAGGTATTGCAATTACCAAGATTTAATCATTACACACTGTATCCTTGTATCTATATTTCACATGTACCCTATAAACATGTACACTATGTATCCATAAAAAATTAAAGTAAAACATAGCATATTTGCCCTAACCCTCCAACAACCTAAAATGGTTTAGGAGAACAAAGACAAACATATGGAAGTTTGAAAACAACAGGTTTAAACAGGGCCAAAGTTATATATACAACTTCAAGGGAGCAATCACATCATACTCCACGTGAATGAAGTCACTTGGATTTGTGCTGGGCACAACCCTCACAGCCCTACATGGTGGCCCTAGGTTACACATAAGTACTCCATGAGCTCAGGAAGAGCAGAAAAATTCTAGGTTGGGGAAGATAGGTGAGAGAGTCTGGAGACAGTAAGATTTGAGTATGTTCTTAAATAGGTGAAATTTTGAAACAGGGCATACATACTGAGGTCCCTAAGTTGTTAAGAAGAGAAAGCAGCTGTTTCTCCATTTTTCTGCTATATTTCTTGGAAAAACTCAACAATAGTAGATGAAAAGTCTTCACTTTGAGGGAAACAATTCTCACTGTCTCCAAAAAAGCTATTTTTCTGTCCAATTTTCACATGTGGCAATGCAAATAGTTATACTATTACATCATGCTTGCATATTCATATGTTTATTCAGATAGTTAAATTTCACGCAAAATTCACATTTATGTTTTCTATGTTCATTATGGCTTGAGTTTCAGAATAATTATTGTATCAATAAAACTGTTCAAAAAGATATTCTATAAAAAAGACATCTGCACTCAAATGTTTATAACAGCACAATTCACAATTGCAAAGGTGTGGAAACAACCCAAGTGCCCATCAATACATGAGCGGATTAATAAAATGTGGTATATGTATACCATGGAGCACTTTTTAGCTACAAGAAACAATGGTGATCTAGCACCTCTTGCATTTTCCTGGATAGAGCTGGAGCCCATTCTACTAAGTGAAGTATCCCAAGAATGGAAAAATAAACACCACATGTACTCACCATCAAATTACTTTTAACTGATCAACACTTAAGTGCACATACAGTAATAACATTCATCGGGCCTCAGGCAGATGGGAGGAGGGGAGGGGATGGGTATACACATACATGAGTGCGATGCAGAATGTCTGGGGGATGGACACACTTGAAGCTCTGACGGGGGAGGGGTGGCAAGGGCAATATACGTAACCTAAACATTTGTACCCCCATAATATGCTGAAATAAAAAAAATAAAACTGTTCAGTAAAAACTGTTCATTCATTATAAGGACATAGCTGTCTCCTTTCTTCCTTCCTCCCTCTCTCCCTCACTCGTTATTTCTTTCTTCCTTCCTTCCTTCCTTTCTCTCTCTCTCTCTCTCCTTCTTCTTTCACTTTTTCTTGAGAAAAACTTTTCGAGAGATCTGGAAGGGAGGGGAAATAGAGTACCTTCAGGAAAGGGCACTCTGAAAAGTGATTAGTTAATTAAATGTGATTAGGTGTTAATTACACTAACCACATGATAGGCTCAGTAAATGATGAGTGTATTCATTGGAAATGTTTACATGAATATTAATTTAATCTAAAATCTCTAAAAATTCTGTAATCCCCAGAGTAATCTTTTACATGTTTAATAACCTTGGATCTAATATCTTAATTTTATAGTTAAGGTAAATATTTTTGACCTGCTTTGTATGACCCTCAAAATATTGCTTTCCTCTTTTAAATTTTTTTTCAAAAACCAGATTTTGTCTTCTAAATACTCTTTCTGGTGCTGAAAATGAAATTATGCATGCTTGCACAGATGTTTTTAAAAAGCAACCTAAAATATTACATAGTATCAATACGGCTATCTATATGAACTCACTGTATCAGGCTTTGAGTTTAGCTACTAACTTAAAATTGTGGTAAAATAAATACTTGGTGCCTATCTTTATGATAGTAATAACCATTTAAAAGCCATACTGGAAGCAAGGGGGCCTCGTTCTATTTATTCAAACCATTACAGAATGGCACCATTTCTCTTTATCTATGTTCTTGATGTGTGGAAGTTAATAGTACATTGATCAAAATCCAGCTTTTCTCAACCTGAGTTTCATGAAAGAATTAACAATTACAAAAAAGTGATTTGTATAATTATTTTCCTCAGTTCACAAGAATTGCACAGTTACTACCATTTTCCATATAGGGAAGAAATTAACTCATTACATACATCGGAAGCCCTGGGCATTAGGCTTTCTGCCCTCAGGAAACCCCAGTGCAGAAGGGCTGCCAAGATGTGTGTTCCTTTTAGAAAGTGCTGTTCCTGGAGGTTGCAGTATCCGTCAAGGAATTCTACCTCCCAAGGGTTTTGAGCATCATAGACTAAGCACTGTTTTTAGATCTTGTAAAAACTATTTTACTCAATGTTAACAAAACATAGTGAGGTTGGTATTCTTATCTCCATTTTACAATTATGAAAAGTGAAGCTTGGAGGTATTTGAAACTCACTATAGATTACATAGTTATTGACAGAGTTATGAATTAAATCCCAGCCAACTGATTCTAAAAGAGTATCTTCTTTCAATTTTCTACACTACTCTCACTGTAACTGTGCCCTGACAGATTGCTTACCATGTTCGTAAGATGGGGCTACATCTTGGTGCCCCTATTTTTATATCTTTTTTATTTTGAGATAATTGTAGTTATACATGTAGTTGTGAGTAATAATACAGAGTGACACTGTACACCCTTTACCTAATTTTCCTGTATGATAACCTCTTATAAGACTATAGTCCATGTGGTAATCAAGATATTGAGATTAATACATTCAATATAAAAAACATTTTCATCACCAAAAGACTCCTTCATGTTGCACTTTTATAAATACTCCACCTCACACACAAACACCACTCCTTCTCTCCTGTCCATAACCCTTGGCTACTACTAATCTTCATTTCTACAATTTTGTTATTTCAAGAATGTTATATGAATGAAATCACACAGTATGTAACCTTTGAGGATTGTTGTTTTTTCACTCACTCTACATAATTCTTTTGAAATTCATCATTATTGTGTGTATCGATAGTTTGGTCTTTTTTATTGCTGGGTAATATTGCATGATATGGTAGACTACAGGCTGTTTAACCATTCACCCAAGGATAGACATCTGGTTTATTTTCAGTCTAGGGCTATTACAAAGAAAGCAGCTATAAACATCTATGTATAGGTTCTGTGTGAACGTAGTTTTCATTTCTCTAGGATAAATGTCCAGGAGTTCAATTGGTATGTCTTATGGTAGTTGCACATTTAGGTGTTAAGAAACTGCCAAATTGTTTTCCAAAGTGTCCAAACCATTTTACATTTCCAATAGTAATGTATGAGTGACTTAGTTCTTAGCTTCAATGCATTCTCACCAGCAGTTGGTGTTGCTACTGTTTTTTTTCCCTACCCTTTTCCAGTAGTGATATCTCATGGTGGTTTTAATTTGCATCTTCCTTATGGCTAATGATGTCAAACATCTGTTCATGTACTTATTTGCTATCCATATATCAACTTTGGTGAAATATCTGTTCATGTATTTTGCCCATTTTCTAATTGAATTGTTTTTTATTATTTTATTATACAGTTTCAAGAGTTTTTTTTTTAAATATTAGTCCTTTGTCACAGACATGTAGCTTGTAAATATTTTCTCCCAGTTGACAGCTTGTCTTTTCATTCTCCTAACAGGTTCTTTCCCAGAGCAAAAGTTTTTAATTTTGATTAGATGAATTTGTCAATTTTTCCTTTTATGGATCATGCTTTAGGTGTCAAATCTAAGAACTCCTTGTCTAGTCCTAGATTTTCTTCTAATGTTTTTTCTTAAAGTTTTATAGTTTTATGTTCTACATTTAAGTCTGTGATCTATTTTGAGTTATAAGATGTGAGGTTTATGTGGAGTTTCACTTAGTTTGCCTATGGATATCCATTTGCTCCCGTAACATTTGTTGAAAAGTTATCCCTCTTTATTGAGTTATCCTTGCACCTTTGTCAAAAATCGGTTGTGTATATTTGTGTGGGTCCCTATTTAACACAAACTTTTTCTTAATTCTATGATCTGAATGTATCCTTACATCTAAGCGCCTACAAATCTCCATGAGTGAAAGGAAGAATTCACTAATGATGCTGTAATATCAAAGCTAGGAATGACTATCAGGGACGATGAATTCTACTGCCTACATATTGCTAAGGACAGCTGTCTAATATTCACTACTCTAAAACATTAATTACTTTAAGATATGCTAAAATTTAAATAGGTTGCTTCCAATAATGCCATTTTATCAGTCATATGCATTAACTGCAAGCAACAGAAGCAGATTTAGACAGAAATAAATTTATTAAATCTTTCATTATTTCAAATCAGGACTAGACAACTGGAGAATCAGGTTCAAGACTAAGCAACCACAAATGATCTCTAAAATCATTAAAGTGGGCTGACGAGAATATTGCCTTTAGACAGTAGCTTTAATAATTTGCATTGTTTCTACTTCTGCATCAATAAATTGACCCAGTAGAAACGATTAGTTTGTCTTCCCTGTGAAGATCCCTCCATTGAGTTGCCTCTTTTGTCACTAACTCAAAGTCTGCCCTAGGTTCATGAGCTAGGCTCATGAGCTAGCTAAAACCTAGCTTATGTTCTCATGCCCTAGATGAATGGGAGACAAATATTTTTGACATTTCATCTTCCATAACGCAAGGCATTATTTGCCACCTCCAGCATCTGTAATGTGAGGGTATTCTCCAAGTGTGAAAAACAAACTCAAATACTGGTTAATAAAATAGATGGCAAATGGCTAATATAGCCATTCACACTATTGATTTGTTTTGTTACTTATGGAGACACAGTTTAATCTACTTATCCTATTATAGCTCACTAGAGTTCCATGGTAATATATGGTGATAAACAATGGCTTTGAAAATTATTCTGGTGAAAAGTACTTCATTTATTCTAGAATCACTTGGGGAGACTAAAACCAAACCAAACACAAATAATTATCTTGCCCAGAGATCAATTAAATTAGAATTTCTGGGAGTGGGTCTTGTATTACTATTTACTAAAACAAAAAAACAGGGAAGGAAAAAAACCCTCAAAAAATCTTCTCTTGTGGTTGTAATATACATCCAGGGTTAAGAACCACTGTGTTAAGGAGTAAGACTATTTGGCTCTATTCATTGTCAAATGCCTAGGCAGGCTTATACCTGCTTTTTGTCTCACCTCCCCCCTACCCATTTTTATACAGAAGCAGGTTAGACACCCACATACTACATAAAATGGTTGTGATTAGTCTTAATCACTCAAATATCTTCATTGTCTTCACCTTAATTGTCACAAACCCTAGTTCTACTATGGAGCTAGATAATTTGTTTTGAAAATATTCTAAAACAAAGTTACCACAATGTGAGGCTCTCGCAATGAGAGGAGCACTATAACTAACTCTCTTGACTTTCTGTGGACTTCTGGTGGATCACACGACTTCTAGCTCCACACAAGGAAATCATAATATTCAACCAGCTGAGAAAGTTCCATTTCTGTTAATGATGCACTAAGTAATTCAGGACAGCACACAGGCTGATGATCAGACATGCTGAACATATATAAAAATCATCTATTTGGAGGCATTAAAGATAACCAAAGACAAAATTTAAAATTTATTCTTACAAGAAATTTCCAAAAGGACCAAATGACAATTCTAGACCTGACAATAAAATAATAAAAATTGATAACAATGAATAGTTTTAACAGTGGATTATTCACAGCTGGATAGAAAATGAGTGAACTGAAACAAATGTCAGAAAAATGCACCTATCCTGAAGATTTGAGAGACAAAAAGATGAAAGAGAAAAGTGGAGAGAAATTACCGACCATATCTCTTCTTCCTTACAGGAAGGAAGGAAGAGAAATAATGGGCAGAATTTGATATTTGAAGAGGTAATTGTAGATAACACCTCAAAACTGAAGAATGACATCAAGCCACAGAATCAAGAAGCTCTATAAACCCCATGAAAGATGAATAGAATGAAAACTGCATTTCCACAGATCAGAGCAAAACTCCTGAAAACCAAAGATAATGAAGATGTTAAAATAAGTCAGAGGAAAAAAGACTAATCATTTTCAAGAGGCAAAAATAAGACTGCCAGATGATTTCTCAATACAAATAATAGTAAGTAAAAGACTTATTTCTTCCTAGAGCTAGAAAAACAAAACACTTGTATGGCAATGATTCTCAATCGCAGCTAGCCCTTATCCAGTGCTTTTCATTATTTCAGATTTCAAGGTACTAAAACTCACTTCTAGTTGGTCACCTTGCCAACAGTCCTATTCAGTACAATCTGTTCTACTCCCTAGTCTCAGGGACCTTGGAAATCTGAGAATGAATATTTAACCTCTCTTACAAAACATATCAGTAACTTCCTAGGTTCTTAGAACACTACAAGCACCCTTATTTTGTGTCTTTATCTCATTACTCTGCACCCACTCAGATACATATTCTCATTTGGATATGCTATTTCTTGTGCATGGAACTTTTAACAAATCCCCCTTCATTCACGATTTCTCAGCTTAGTAGTGACTTTCTTTGTAAACCACAACAGCACATACTATCTGCACGAACTTAGGAGGTATGTACTATATATTGTCTCAATTTTCTCTCCCTCTACCCATCCTTCCATGCCCTATTTCCTCAAGTAGGGAACAAAGAACCAAAGAAAGAAAATAAGAAACCTCTTAGATATCAGGAGCAAGGTGTTGCACTGTAGCAACTGTCTTTCCCAGCCATGAACCCACACCTATGAAGAATATAAAATTAGCTCTGAGTTGCTAATATTTTTCAGTAGTCTGAAACACTGCAATGAAACAGAGAAACAAACAAAAAACCCAGCCTCTCCGATAGAGATCACAGTGTAGTTTGGTACTGCCCAATGCCCAGGCATTTGGGTAACACTGTCACACTATGTGCTGCATGACTGTGTCACCATATACCAACTTTTGATTTGCCAGATCCCAGTAAATCTGTACAGTTGTTTTTTTTTTTTGCTTTTATTTTTCTTTAAACAAATTCACTTTTCATTGAGTTAATTTACACTAAATCTTTTATATAACCACCTTAAATAAAAGATCATTTCCATAAATAAAAGTAATAATAAATAAATTTCAGTATGTTAAAAAATGTTTTAAATTCTACCTCGACACTCTCAGCTGAATTTGGGAAGCTGGTTTCTTTTTTTTAGCTGAGTTTGGGACTGGTATCAATGAAAATGAAATTGTGTCCATTCAGAGTGGCCTGGACAAATACCTGTAAAGAACCGCTCTATTGTGACATAAATTATTTCATTAAATGGCACTTTAATCTGCAATCTAAATAACTTAACATTGAGTAAATGACCATATCAGCTTTACACCAAGTTACCAATAAAAGAAAACACATTTACTTTGCAGAGTACACATAACTGTGTTGCTACTTGTCTACATATATTGCAAAGTGGTAGCTGCTGCATAGCAGATATTATAGAACTTGAAATTATAAACCAAGGTTTGAGGATATACAAACACACAAACCCAACCTAAGTCTCTGTAACTCTGGTTGATTCATTTTACTTCTTTTGGATTCTAGCTTGTGAAAAATTGGGGTAAAAAATAAGTACACTTTCAAAAACCTTCTGGGAGAATTATATACAATAATATATGTGAAAATTGTTTATAAGTTGTAAAATGCATAGTACACATAAAATGCAGCATAATTATGTTTCTATTATGAAGTCTCAAACTAAGCATCAATGTGTTTGTGTTCCCAGCAATTTTACTGTTAAGCCAAAAATATTAACCAAGACTTTTTTTGCAATTAATTCAGCAAAATGGCAGACAAAATATCTTGCACATTTTCAAAGATTACAACCATCACTAATAATATCAAAACCATGAAAATATAGTTTTCTTTATTAAATGAATTTGTTCTCTGCCTATAGCAAAATATCACTTCATAGTTCATCCAATGTGACTGACAGGTGCAATATTCTCATTGAGCAATAGTGTTACAATATAAAAATGAATTACTCAGAGGATAATCCTGCTCTGTATCTTAAAATAAAACTAATGAGGATTTACATAGAAAGTTAATGAAAACATTCTCTATCTAGAATTTGTGGGCTCTGTGGACAAAGTTATGAGATCTTGAAGAAAAAAGAAAATACTGAGAGTACAGTGAGGCAAAAGTAATAAAGTTGAGGTTAAAGAAACTATAGTATGCTCCCTTTTAATTCTTTTATCTCATTTGACAGAAATTACATTTTCCTTAAAACTAGCACTTCAAAATGTGTGAAATCTAGAGATTATCTGTAAATGGTGGAAATACAGGTAATTTTTATTTTGTTGGTATTGGTTGCTTTTTATCTCCTACAGTTTACAAAATGAAGTTGATGTAAATAGAAACAGTCTAAAGATACAAATACTTAACAGTCCTACTCAACAGTATTTATGTGGCTTATGATGCAAATAGGATAATGGTTACTAATAAAAAAAATTTACAAAGATGACATCTATGGCAAATACATAGGCTTCAGATTAAACTAATTCCCTTATGCTATTTTACACTGATCCAAAATAGCAGCCATGATTGTGCACTTTTGAAAACATTTAAGAAAATTGAGAATGTAGGTTTTTCAAAGCTATGTGACTGCTATATAATTACCCTGCTCACAATTTATTAATTTCTGTCATTTGAAAGATTTCTCTAAGTATTGAGTATAACCTTTGTTATTTGAGAAAAGGAATCTTTAAAGTTCACCTTGCCAGCAGTCATCTGGAAATCCATCAAGATAAAAACTGAGATGTGAATCTTTATATCTCACCCCTGACTTACCAGCTTCTCCCAGCTATGACATAGGCACAATCATTTAAAACCAAAATCCAGCCATATGTCTGGGTTTGGTTTTACTCTTGGAATTACTTTTCTTTTCTTTTTTTCTTTTGGCTTTAAGTTTTTAAAATGCAATGAACATCAGGCATATTCATATGAACAGGGACTTAAAAAAGAAAAGAAAAAATTCACCAATGCATACAGTAGAGTTTCTAAGCATAGCTGACATGTCATACACAAACACATACAGTTGCAAATAATGTAATTTATAGGGACTGCATACTAGATATAAAGGATCTTTTTCTACTCTAAAATTCTAAGAACCAGTAATATTTGCAGGCATATATACAGATACAGAAATAAATGGCAAAGGTACAGAGTACTAAGAATATATACTAAAAGTTACTATGAATAAAAGTCTAGAATAAAATAAAGAGGTCAAATAATTGAAATTTTCATACTCATCTCTCATGAACAACTACTCTCTTCCATCTGTTTTCAATCAGAGGAAAGCTGTTTGTAAAAGGAAAGAAAAACTCAAAGTGTTTACAGAAAGGAGATCAATAATCATTAAGCCAGGAATAGAGGTGTCATAAGGTTTTAATCAAGGAGGAAGAAAGGGCAAGAGGTAGATGAATCCATAATAAGTTATTAAGACAAATGGAAAATATGCAAAAAATAAAATTCTGAATAGACGTTAAGCTCATAAACCTAGTGCTCATCAAAAAGTCCAACTCCAAGTGTGTTCCTCCACATTTCCCTGCCTTCCCCTACAACCAAGTTGGAAAAAGTGATGATTACTGGCCCAATATACTATAATTAGTAACCATGTAGGGCTTAATACAACATGACTCTGTAATACACATGTACACACACACCAGTGTACAACACCTGATAAACAGTAGGCACTCCAGGATAATTCAATCTGTTGAATGTGTAAATCAATACACACACACCCCCTACCTTATCATGAGACACTTCTTGAGCACATATTATACCAATACCATATACCAATACCAATCTCTCACCTAATTTTGAGTAAGATATAGAAAAAAGTCTGTGTAAAATATGATTCTGCCTGTGTAGAGTGTATCCGTGGATATTCACACTGATGTATTTATATAGAATTCCTTGATAACAATGATGTGAGGCCTGAGTCTATAATTAGTCAAATTTAGCAGTCTGGAATTTTTACAGTGATGTTGGTGATGATTGTGAAGATGATGCTGCTGCTGCTGCTGATATCACTCCATAATGCTGCATTTGTTTTTGATAAACTTATAATGTCAATAAGCAAAGTATTAGGTTATAAATGCTTTCAATGACTGAGTTCTTAGTTTGGCCGCACACCAAGAACAGATTGGGTATTTTGCAATCTATTCCTTGCTTACTAAATTTAACCAATCAGAGGTCAGAAGAAAATAGAAATCAAGCCTAAGAGATAAACAATGTTGACCAATATACTTGCTTTTGTTTTATTTTTATTAGTGTTTTTAGGTACCATTTTCTTTTCTTTTTTTTTTTTTTTTTTTTTTTTGAGACAGAGTCTCGCTCTGTTGCCAGGGCTAGAGTGAGTGCCGTGGCATCAGCCTAGCTCACAGCAACCTCAGACTCCTGGGCTCAAGCGATCCTTCTGCCTCAGTCTCCCGAGTAGCTGGGACCACAGGCATGCGCCACCATGCCCCGCTAATTTTTTCTATATAGATTTTAGTTGGCCAGATAATTTCTTTCTATTTTTAGTAGAGACGGGGTCTCGCTCTTGCTCATGCTGGTCTCGAACTCCTGACCTCGAGCGATCCACCCGCCTCGGCCTCCCAGAGTGCTAGGATTACAGGCGTGAGCCACCGCGCCCGGCCAGGTACCATTTTCTTAAAAAAAAAAAAACAAAAGTAACTACAATGGTACCCTGTGAGTTATAGTACCAATCATGTGACAGATAAAATGGGTAGAAAAACTAGACAATTCTAAATCTTGCAAAAAGAAAACAATATAGTCATAGAAACTGGTACATTAGGACAAAAATCTACTACAGAATTTAAAGAAATGACTCTTTATAAGTCACGTCATTATACTTTTAACAACTTAATACCTATAAAAATTTAATGATTTAACAAACATTTTAAAAATAGTAAAATTCAGAAAAATGATTTTATTTTCAAAATTATTTTCCTAAATGGAAGAAAAAGCTGATTAATGAATCAAGTCAAATTTTAAAGCCGACACTCAAAATTTCTTTAACACTTTACTGCTTTGCCCTGACAGTGGGCTAAGGGACAGTATTCAACAGGTTGACTAGATTCTCTAATGAGACACAGGGCAAGGGACCTTTCCACCACCTAAACCTGGAAGCACCTCCGTAAGGGTTGGCCCACTGCCTAGAGGGCGAGAAATGCCTTACTGTCCTTGCTCAGAATGTCACCAAACATTAATTTGTGAGGACTAAAGAGCACATAAGAACATTTCATCATAAAATGTTTCATGTCACAATTATCTCTAATGCAATTAGCCTCATACCTAGGATGTTTTCCCATTGGAATATTACAGAATTTGATTTTTGAAAGTATGAGGTTTGTCCATAATAAATGAAATATCTATACATATTCAGTAAGCATTATTTGTACTTTGAAATTTAGTTTTGGACATAAATCATACAAGAATCATCTTGTCTCTGTAGAGTTAAAAATACTTTATTTGGAAAAGTTCATAGGTTTTAGTCTATAAAATTAGGAATATGTATTACGAAATATACACAGGGAATATTAATGTTTGGATAATTCCCATTTTTAACGTTTGGACTATGACTTTTTTAAGGCACACAATATTTGCTTAGTATTACTATTTTGCGGGACTCAACTTATTAAGCTTTGAGGAACCATCTGCATGAAGTTTTGTCGTTTGAATTCACTCTTCTGAGTATTAGAATATTCTGAGGAGAAAAGTCTCTAAATTTTTAAAAAATTAATGATGTTTTCCAAACACTCAAGCCAAATTTAATATTTTGATTTAATACTAAAATAAAAGTTTCAATAGCAACTTTGAATTTCATATTTCTCGGGTAAAATGGAAAACAAAAGCAACTAATTTATATATAAACACTTTTATTGTTTTCTATGAAGGCTGCACTTTACAAAGGCAAAGCTCTAAACAGTGAGTATAGAAAAAGATGCTTTGGAGGTAGAAATATACATTAGCACACATCGTTACGAGGTAATGTGTTCTAAAATGACATTTCAAAGGCTATTAATACCATAGTTACCCAAGAAGCATTCAATGCACTTTCCTTGGATCCCATATTATAATTAGATTACATATTTGGTTTTTATTGTGTGGAATCCTGGAAAGCTTGGATGGGAAAGGAATCCCACAGACTCCAAGGCCAAGTGCACCAGCAGGAAGGGGATTCTCAGGGCTGTAGTCCTCAGTTTCATTTTCTTGTGCACGGTGACTCTGTGAAAGCAGACACACATCTCGCCTGGGGACTTCATTCATCCATTAGTTTATACAGTCTGAGGTGTCAGACATAACTGCGATTTCAAGAAGACGGAAGGGCAAGAAGGATGAGCAAGCATCTGGTGGGAGCGCAAAGGGCTTCAAAGGTCAAGTTAGGGAGATGACTCTCCCCTCCAGCTCTTGCTCCCCACCTTCCTTGGCTGACAGCTGTGCGGGTGACAGATCTGAGCTCTGCGTCCTACTGCTAGAAACAACTGGCCTCCTGGGCACCCGCAGCTTTTCCCGTGGGTACATCCTCACCTCCCTGGAAGAGAACGAGGCGCTTTCTCCTACCCAAGAAAAGCCCTGGCATCCTGGCTGAGGGTCTGAACCCAGCGCCTCTCTCCGGCCCTGGTGGGTGCACAGCAGCTCCGGGCTGGGGCAGGGGGCGTTGTTGTCACCCAGCTTTGTACGCGCTTCCTCTTGCGGCCTCCCGGCCTCCCACAGGGCAGCTGAAGTTTGAGACCGGCCTTGCGCCCCGGGGTGCAGCCCAGCCGCGGCAGCACGGAGGCCAGCCTGCCTGTCCCCTCCCGGATCCCCACCTGCCCTTCCCGGCGAAGCGCCTCTGCGTGCGTGGTGACCGTCCCTCTGTTCTGGACTCTACTGTACCTTTGTCCAACTCTCTAACACTCCATTCCTTTTGTTTTCTGTTTTTTTTTTTTTTTTAATGTGAAAATTAGCGGGCTTCTCCCCTCCTTCTCTCCCCTTCAAGTTGAAGCATTCATCCCTTCAGCAGGGAACACGGGGAATGTTCTAGCGCAAGGCCTCCCTGCCTCAGGATTCCAGAGCTTCGCAGAACTGGAACTTTGAGGACAGGGAGGTAGGAGACAACCGGAGGATCAGAGCACGGTCTCCCTCCCTCCCTCCCTGCTCTGGACCGGCCTGGTCTCGGCTGTCGCCTGACGTCTCCGTCGCGCGCTCCTGGGGCCGGGGGGTGTCCGTCCGCCTGCGGTCCCCGCCCCCGCGTCCTGAGCCTGGACAGCTTCTGCCCAGGTGCGGGTCGTCCTCTCCCGCCCCTCCTGTCCACACCCAAGTCCCCTACGCAGCGCGTCCCTCTTCCCACCTCAACTGTTCACCAACGAAGTTTTGAACCCCTGGGGTCTACACGGTTTCTTCCCCAACTCGGGCAGAGCGTCTCTCCAAAGAAAGCGGGAAAAGGGCTCCGTGAACTTTGCTGCCGCGGGCTCCCTGGTGGCAGCGGGCGGGCGCACACCGGCCTCCCGCACGCGGGCGAGGGGCCTGCCCGCCGGCGAGCGCTAAAGGCGCGTTAAAGTCGCCTGCCGTACTCGGCAGGGACGCGCGGCGCCGGTAGGACAGAAAAAGAATTTCGAAACGAGCCTGGGAAGCTGCGGCCGGAAAATGGTGATTCCAGACGGACACACGGACGCACCCGCTCCCGCCCGCGGAGCCGGTCTGCCGAAAGGCGCTCACTCCTGAGAACAGCCCGCTGTGGACGGCACCGTACATACATCTCCGCCCAGACCCATTTTTCCCTGGAACTGACAATCCTTTCCGTCCACTGACTTCTCGGTACGGTCGAAGCCAGCCCCGCGCACTTGGGGACGGGGACCGCGGCGCTGCCGGAGCCCTCGGCCCTGTCTGCAGAGCCCCGGCAGGTGCGGCCCCCAGGCCGGCTGAGCAACAAGCGGGCTGCCTGCAGGAGGGCCGGGCTCCCCTGTGCCCTGTCCCCGCGCGGGTCACTTCTCCCTGCCACCTGCCCCCGCCCCCCACCCAGCCGCCGGCGGGGCCCTACGAGCGCAGGGGAAGGAGAAAGCCGAGCGGGCAACTCACCCCCAGCTTCCTGCTGCGGATCTTCACGTAGCCCTGCTTGACTATGTCGTTAAAGTTGGAGGCCATGGCCGGCGCGCCCGGGCTCGTCCGCTCCGCGATTCGCTTTCCGGAGTCGGGAGCCGCCGTCCGCCGCCGGGTCCGGGCAGGTCTCGCATCCAGCCAGCCGCCGCCAGCAGCAGCGCCGCCGCCCGGTCCTCCCCGAGCTCCCGCCGGCGGGGACCCGGGCTCGGTGGCGGGGCCGCCGAGGACGGGGATCGGGGCCGGGCGCCGCGAGCAGCGCCAGCCT
The DNA here is from genome assembly GCF_020740605.2 of Lemur catta. Lineage (NCBI taxonomy): Eukaryota > Metazoa > Chordata > Mammalia > Primates > Lemuridae > Lemur > Lemur catta. The sequence goes on along the minus strand of NC_059143.1, from coordinate 49,470,899 downwards.
CCGCGCTCCGGTCCTCACCCGCGGCCCGCGCCGCCAGCTGCGGGCGCCCCCTCCACGCCGCCGCCCCCGGCAGCGCCCACGGGCTGGCGCCTCACCCGGCGGCGCACAGCTGGCCGGAGCGCACCCTCGCGGCTCCCCGGCGCGGGGGGAGGCGGAGGGACGGGGGGCGGGCCGATTCGCCTGCCCGGCTCCCTCCCCCCGGGCCGCGGGGTGGCTGGGCTCGAAGACGCTCGGAAGACGCGCTCCATCACTCCGACGCGGGCGGGGCGCCGCGCCCGCCTCCCCGCTCCCCGCCCGCCCCCGGCCCGCCCCGCTCCCCCGGGTGCGGAATCCCTAGGGACACGGCTCCCCAGTCGGGGCTCTCAATCTGCCTCCCAACCCGGACGCCGGGGAAGGGGCGGCGGGAGACTCCCACGCAGGAGGCCCGCGGGAGCGAGACTGTTGTGTGTTTCGGTGCCGTGTTTACAGTGCGGTTTATTCCTAGCACGGGCTGCCCTTCCAGGTCTTTGCCCCGTTCGGAACTGTAAATCTACGCCAACCCCTCCTGCTGTACACAAAGAGACCAATCGTGCGCATGTGTCTAATCCTCCCGCTGCCGAGGAGACGGGCAACCGGGGGAGGCAGCCGGTCGCCGGCGTCCTCTGCTGAAGAAGCAGAGAAGACCGACCACTCGTGGCTGATTCGTGCATGGCTTTAGTTAACTAGGACTGAAAGGGGCTCGTGGCTGTTCTGGGGCGACGGAAACCACAGCTGTTATCAGTGGATGCAAATGATGTATTGAAACGTTCCACCTGGAAAAACAAAAGAATGAAGACTTTTCTCCCCTTAACGTAGGAACACATGGTATTTAAAAGGTTTTTCCCCATTGTAAAGGCATTTTAATTTTTAAAAAATATTTTATAAGATTCAAGGAAAAAGGGAGTGCTGAATTTTGGCTGGAGACAATATAAGACCATTTAGTACTTAGTAGCTAAGGATCTTTTTAATTGAGAAAAAATATATAAGGACTGAAAATTTTATGGGGACTCCATTTATAAAGAGTTTGTATTTGATAAAAGTTCAAAAGATAATGCTTATTTCTGTTATTACACAAGTAGTATTTTTCCAGGTTCTCATTTAAAATTTCTTAGCACTACTTGAAACATAATATTGAGAGAGTAAGGAAACTGAATTCGATTTTTTTTGGGGCGGGGGAGAAAATACATAAAATCTTGAAGAACAAGGTAGTATGTCCTTCACCGCAATCAAAGGAGCGTCCCAAGGGCAATTTTTTGCCTCACCCTTAGCAAGAGTCTCCATGTGGGGCCCATGTAACCCAATGGAAATGGAAATCCCAACTTGCCTTAACAGCACATTATTCTTATTCATTCATTTATGTAGCAAGCCTTTTTTTTTTTTCTTTTTGACTACCCACCATGCAAAGTACCAGATGCTGGAGCAAATACTTAGAATAACAGGGCAAGGTTCCTTATGCTCTTATTCTGGAGTGGGCTCCAGCTCTGACCTTCCCAGAAAATTTGCGTTAACTCCTAATTAACTCTGTTAATTCCCTCTTTTAAATGAATGGGGCATGTCTATTGCTCACATTTGGTACTACTGCATGACTAAATTTTTTAAAATATGGATACTTTGTGTTTGCAAGTGTTTTAAATACATTACCTTATCCAGTTCTCTTTGAAACTATATATGTTAAATGAAGGATACTTGCCATTTACTAGATGAGGAAACTGAGGCTCAGAGATGTTCAGTGGCAGAGCCACAATTTCAACATCGGTTTTGGGTCTACCGTAATTACTATGGCCACTGACTTTCCCCCTCATTTATATAATCTGTTTTCACGAGTCAATTGTAAGATCTGTGAAGTCAAGGATTAGTTTTGTCTCCCCAGCAATTTTAGTGCTTACATAAGGCTCAGGTAATAGTGTGGCTTTTAATGATTATGTAATGATTGTGCCTACACCACTATGTTTATTAAGGTTTTTGTAACACTGTAACATGATTTAAATATTCTGTATTTACTTTTTATTTTTAAATTTCTGATATAACAATTAGTGTTTACTTTTTATTTTTAAATTTCTGATATAACAATTAGTGTGTATGGGTCTCCCTCTTTTTTGTGCTGTTTGGTTATGTCTTGAAAACACTAAGTTATGGCCAGGCTCGGTGGCTCACGCCTGTAATCCTAGCACTCTGGGAGGCCAAGGTGGGAGGATTGCTCGAGGTCAGGAGTTCAAGACCAGTCTGAGCAAGAGCGAGACCCTGTCTCTACTAACGAAATTAGCTGGACAACTAAAAATACATAGAAAAAAATTAGCCGGGCATGGTGGCACATGCCTGTAGTCCCAGCTACTTAGGAGGCTGAGGCAGGAGGATTGCTTGAGCCCAGGAGTTTGAGGTTGCTATGAGCTAGGCTAATGCCACAGCACTGTAGCCCAGGTAATAGAGCGAGACTGTGTCTCCAAAAAAAAAAAAAACCACTAAGTTATTTTTCTTGAAAATTTCCCCTATTCTGGATTTGACTGATTGTACCCTCATGCCATCATTTAAATATATTCCCCCTGAGCCCCACATTTCCTGTTAGCTATTAATATGACTTACAAATTTACATATTTCTTTTTGTTTTTTGAAAGAATAATTCTTAAGAGATGTGTATATTCCACTGAATCACGTCAAAAGGAATAAAATGTTGGGCCATCCAATTAGAGGACTAAAGTGTTCCCAGCCTGACCCATACATTATAAAATTATAAAATATTTATAAAATATAAATCATATAAAATATAAAATTATAAAATTTTCCACCAATATTCCACCTAATAGTTTTTCCAGCCACTGATGATCATTGCTTAGATGCATTATTTCCTTAGGAATTGCAAAGTTGTGATTTTCTAATTTGATTTTGTTATTGAATTTCTGAACTGTTATTCTCTTACTAAAAACAAAACAAACAAAACTTTCCCTTGCAAACTAGAGGATTGCCCTGAAATTGATACTATATAAGCAAGGTAGGGTATACCCTTAATTCTTTATCAGCCATTTTTCAGAAGTATTGAGTGGATTCTAGCAAACTCAGAATGAGCCCCTACTTCCTTGGGAATATCATCTTCAAAATTGTAGCTTTTCATATTTGTTGTATTTCAGTGCATCACAGTCATTATTCTTTTTGTTGTGTGAATAATCCGATCTTGGACCAGAGGAGCTGCTTCGATTGACATTTTTGTGTTTGTAACCGGTACCTGTGAACCTTACCAGCCTTTTGATCAATCACACAGTATCACACGCTCATCTTGGGCATTTCCATCTCCAGCTCTGGAATTCATTTTTTCTCTTGAAATCTTTGTTTGTTTTAATGGGAAATGAAATTCAGTTCCCACAATCTGGTTGCTAGGGGTGTTCTAAGCTTTTCAGTACAAAGCAAGGAAATGTTTTTATTTTAGAAATATATTTTTAAAGAAAAAAAATTCTCAGCTTTTAAGGATATTTCCAATTCAAATTAATGTGAACAGATTCCATATTTAAGGATTGCTTTTTTTCCTTTGAGATTTTCATCATGTGAAATATTTACAAGTTTCCAAAGTCGAACCTATCAAACAAGGCACGTTGAGTGATACAGCTCAAGTTTCTGTCCCTTCCTCTCTGTTTTCTGCCTTTCTTTGTTATTTAAATTTCTTTATTAAATTTCTCTAACATTTCCCCCACCAAAATATGCCATGTTTTCTTAAGCTCCAAGAAAATGATAATGTCAGAACAGTTTTATTTCCACCTTTTCTTATCCTTTTTGCTACTCCCATTAGAGATTTAGAATGTTTTTCTTTCCCTTACCTCTTTCTCTCTTCCAATTATAATTTTTTGAGATTAATATTTATTATTTTTCATAATTTGTTCCTTAATTAACACTATATGACACATTCCCAGACACATTTCCATACATACACACATGCAAAAACAGACACTTTTATACATGTATATCTCTCTCAAAGTGTTCAATATTCTTTTCTACCATTTTATCTTCCCCCCATCCCTGGGTATTTAAGTGTTTCTTGTGGTCCTCTGCCCCTATTTTTGGATAAAGTCTGTTCTTAAACATTTTCCTGAATAGGTATGTGGGGCATATACCTGTGAATTCTCACGTCTCTTTAAACATGTTTCTGCATCCCCAGCAAGCGAATGATAGCTGGTTGATTATCATACGGACTCTTGGCTTTCAGTCCTGTGTCTCTATGGTCTGTGTGTCTTACTCCGTAGTCCTCAATTTACAGTGTGCAGATAGGAAATGCAGTGTCAACTTGACCTTTTCTTTGTAAGTTTTTTTCTTTCTGCCTTGAATATTGTAAAATTTTCTCTTCATCCTTAAATTTCAGAAACATAACAGAGCCCTGTGTGCTTTCTAACTAAGATGGCCTAGAATGTGTTAATGGTTTTGTTTTATCATTAATATGACTCAAATATTTTCTATGAATTGTATTATTGGTTCCATTTCTTGCTACTCAGATACTACCCTATTTCTCTTTCTGGAATTTTTATTATATCCTGAACCTAGAATCTGGTTCTTTTTTTGTTTTCCCTAATTCTTTTCCATCTCCTCATTTCTTTGGGTCTCTTCTCTGAGACATTCCTAGCACTTGATATTTCAGACCTTAAACTCATGTTATCAACAGCAATTTCGTTCTCTTTAACTCATCTTTTAAATATTGAATTGGAGAATCATGTTAATATTTCTTGGAAATCTTTTGTCCTTTCAATATTCTCATGTGCTCTTTGTATTATTTTATTCATATCCATCTGTCCCTGCCATCAGCTGTGTTTCATGTGCTTTGTTCTGTTTCCTTTGCCTGATCCTGTTGACTTCTGGACACTTCCACTTGTTATGAATGGCTTCTGTCTAGATGGTGAGAATCTTGCTGCGATGGAAAATACAGTGTTCTCTACCTTGGGGGCTGGATATGTAGAGGCAGGCAGGCTTTTGGTACCCTAAAAACGCACGTGAAAAAAGTTGACTTGTTTTTGGTCTCTCTGTGGTCTTCCAGTGTCAAGGACAGGGAAGTCTCAGCTCACAGATTTGGCTGTTTATTAGTCCTTTTGCAGTCAGGGAGGCCTGCTGCATTTACATGAGGACTATACTGCCTTTCCCTTTGGAAGTCTGAGGATCTCTGGACCAAGATCTCTCTTGAATCAGTGGCTTTCCAGTCTTACCCTTTTGCTGCTTTTCAGACCTCAGAGAAGAGCATGACAACTAGTTAATTTTTATAGACTACAATAGGGTACAATTTCTCCACTTGCACCCAGCTCTTAAAAACTCATATTAGTTACTTGGCTCAGAAATTATTAATAAGAGCTTGGGGCAGTAAGTAGCAAAAGAGAGAGCCAAAATCTTCTGTTTTTTATTTTATTTTACTTTATTTTCATTTTTCTCATCAGGTACTTTGTGAATACATTGAATTTAAAGACCAGAATCTTTCTATACAACTCTGAGAATCTTATTCTGTTATTTTAATATATTTTTAATTCCTAATTTTCAAATATTAGACTTACTAATTCAATTTTGTGTACATTTTTTTAATCTATTGCTTTTTGCTTTATTAGTTAGGATATGTCCTAGACTTTGTCTTTAATCCATTCCATTATTGAATAATTTTACTTTTATTTGGGCATGATACTTCTCATTAACCAGAGGTTTTGTTGTTCTGATTTTTCCTTTTTATAGCAGTCTAGCCTTTTAGATGCAAACTTTTCTGACTCTTGGGGATGTTTATTCTATTTTTAAAGTTTTCTTCTGCTCTTCAAATTATCTGTTTCATCTGATTCTACTTTTGTCTTTTTGTTTAATCTTGGTCTTCCTAGTTCATGCTTCAGATAGTTTTCAGCCAATTAGTGACACCTGATGGGCACATATATTTTTTTAAAATTTAAGGAATAAGAAGGCAAGATGGCAGACCTACCTGTGTGAGCAGCCCTTACCTTTAAGGTGAGAGCATGGAGAGCCATCCTTTATGTTGGCAACATCCCTAATGACAGGATGAGACTTTACTCAGTCCCGAACACTCATACTGGTTCTCTTTGTTCTTCCCTGTCAATTAATTCAATTTCTTTAGGGATGATCCCTCTGAATTTTTGCTCTGGGTAAAATGCCAGATTTCCAGAGAGTTCAGTGAAATAGATTAGTAGGTGGGTGAGAAGATTACTGCCCCATGTTGTCTTTTGATTATTTTCTGTTCTGTTTCCTTTTCCCACTGTAGATTCTGCTCCATCCACTAACTCTGCAGCCTCTGAGGAGTGGTGCCCAGCAGGCTGACTCTCCACTCTAATGCAATCACTTTCTTGTTTATTTTTTACTGCAACTGTCTCTGCACTCTGTCACTGCTCAGCTCCTTTCCATCCACATTCTTTATTCTAGAGGTGCTCAAATAGCATCTCTTGAGGGCTCCCTTCCAGGTCTCTTAACTATTGTGGATATATATTTTAAAAGTATTTTTCTTTACCCTCATTTTAGAAGTAAAAGGATGAAGATGACATATTAGTTAAGTTCATCATTTTAAAAGGAAGTACTTTTTCCTATTTCTCTTTGCTAAATTTATTATTTTTCCTTTCTTGCCTTTTAAATTAGATGCTTAAGTAACATACTTTCGTTTGTTTTTAAATGGTGAAACCATTGAAAGCTATGCACTTTCCTCAATTTTGAGTATATTCACTATGGCATTATGTGATGTTTTCATTAGGATTAGAGTAATTGCTACACCATCAGATATGAAGATTTTGATTTATTTTTTTGGTTCAATAGCTATTTAGTAAACCTAAAAACAAATGTAAGCCCTACATACACTTTTATGTTAACTTCAAATTTTATTGCATTATTATCAGAGAACGAATACTATATAATTATAATCCTATAAAACTGAACACTGATATTTTCTCTTAGGAGAATATGACTAATTTTTCAAAATCTTCCCAAGGGTTTAGAAAATAAATTCTCTCAAAATGTGCGCATGTTGTAAATTTATCTTAATTATATTATTTAATTCTCCATACCTTTGTAAATTCTTTGTTTACTTTGACCAAAAAAAGTTGAATGTGTTAACCTCAACTATTGTTCTTGACACTTTTCTTTGTGCTATTGCCACACAAATTTATCCCTATAAGATTTTTCACGGGGAAGAGAACATGACATTGGAGTTAGAGATTGATGTAACTTTGCTGAGCCTCACATATTTTTATTTGTTACAAGGAATATAACTCACAGAGTTGTCTATGAGTGCTATATGATAGAACAATCCTATTTTCAAGCCTATCACATAGTGTGCACTCAATAATTGCCCTGTGTATTTTTTCTGTCTTATTAACTTTTATTTTGCCACGTACATTTTGATTCAATATTTAACACATAAGTTTTTTTCTATTTTGCCCTTACTTTAAATATACACTTGTTAACAAAATTACTTAATATTAACACATTTTGCCTTGAGTCCTCTTTTGCTTGATATTTTCATTAAGACGTCTGTCTTGTACTAGTAAAGATGTCTAAATTAATCTATTCTGTTTTTCTTGTATGTATGTGGGTTACATTTTTTGTTGCATTTTAAAAATACATTTTTGGTACATTTTTGGCTTTTTCTTGTTAATCTAATCCTAAAATCTTTCCTTTTGTGACTGATGTAGTTATTATGACTCCTATTTTCTGCATCAGTATTTTTCGTTCTGTGTTTTCTGCCTTTATAATATTTTCTTTGCTTTTTTTTTGTTTGTTTGTTTTTTCTTGAGACAAGGTCTCACTCTATTCCTGGAGCATCATCATAGCTCACTGCAACCTCAAACTCCTGGGTCCAAGTGATCCCTCCTGCCTCAGCCTCACAAGAAGCTGGGGCGACAGGCACGTGCCACCAAGTCCAGCTAATTTTTCTACTTTTTGTAGAGATGAGGGTCTCACTCTTGGTCAGCCTGGTTCAAACTCATGGCCTCAAGGGATACTCCTGCCTTGGCCTCCCAAAGTGCTGGGATTACAAGTGTGAGCCACTGTGCCCAGCTCTGATTTTTTTTTTTTTTTTTAAATGTGGTGTTAGGTGGATTAGTTTTTCCTCCTTTTTATCCTCATCAGTATTTTGGAAAAGATATAATCTCTTTTAATACTACAACTTAGTATTTAAAATATTTCAAAAGCATTTTTGTATTAATAATTAGAGGAGAGAAACTGAAACACTGTCTTTGTTTTTCTCTTACTACAATAGAATTTAACTTTTACCAATTTCTTACCTCTCCATCTAAACAAGATTTAAAATATAATCTGGGATGGATTGGTTATTTCCAATATATTTTTTATCTTTTAAAATATATTTGATAGTTCATTTAAATTTATGAGATGATTTATTATTAAAATTTGAATACAGTAATTAATTCTTTTCTAATCACAGAAGAAAATATTTGTAAATTTTGTTTCTAGTTCCCATTAAAACAAACAAGTAGGTTCAAGGTATTAGTAATGTTTAATTGTAAAACTCAATGTGGAATTTAAAAAATCTGTGTCAATTAATTGGCATACTCATTCATATATAATCCTGATTGACATACAAGACATGTAATTCAAGAAAAAATTATTTAGTCAAATGGAGTTGCAGAGATTTCTCTTTTTTTTTAACCAAGAGATGTCTAATTTTATAAAGCTTGCTGTTTGTTTTCAACTCTCTGGGAGCTTTTATTTTAATCTAGAGATTTTTCTATAGTGGAATGACATTTTAAAGTATAGCAGATATACTGGAACTAAAATAAGGAAAAGTTCTTTTTCAATGAGGCAGAAGGACGCACACGAGCCCTTCGAACAGAAAACACGGACAGAGAATGATAGATGAAGGAGGCTACTATCTTGGATCCCACAGCCTTTGAGGGCTAACTTCCCATTAGGACTCAGTAGATAGACACTGTATTTGCAGATCTGTCTTGTCCATGATAAGCTTTTTAACATTTGTGTTCTGTCTCTAATCACTTCTTTAAAAAATCTTTGGTGCTAACATTTACCTATGATGTTCAGCTTCTTTGTTTTTCAAAAATATAATTAATCTCTGTCACTCACAATTCATCTCTGAAAACGTCTTTGTTGTGGAAATAGCATGAACAGAACATGACAAAATATAACTTCGATGAGCCTCAGTTTTCCCAACTAATGGAGGTGAATATCAATAAATTCAGATGTCGATTGATATTAGGTGATAAGACATCTCTACACTTTGCCCATGATATAGATATTAATATAAAACAAGTAGTAGTGGTCTTTTTCTATCTTAAAGAATTTTTTTGTATAAAGAGTTTTTCCTCTCCAAAGTTTTTGGAACATTATATTTTAAATCACAGACAAAAGGTGTCATATACATATACCACAACTATCCTCATTATTTTTCGCTTCAGAGAACAGGTAAACTGCTACAACAGTAACTTAGTTATTTTAATTTAATTACCAATCTCTCTCTCTCTCTCCCTCTCTCTCTCTCTCAAATACACAAAGTTTATAACTTACTAATTGTTGTCAACATTGTTATTGTAGTTGATTCCCAGGTATTTTATTCTCAGGTCTTTAATATTAAATATACAAAATTCACCAACATTGGTACAATAAATGTAGCTTTTACTATCATTGTTCATTATGGAGCTATGCTATGTGAGGCAGAACCAGACTGAAATTATAAAACACTCTAGGATTTGAAGTCACAGTCTCTCATTTAGAGTCTTATTTCTGTAACCTATAAACTCTGTGAACCGGGAAAGTTTGGAAAGTCCTTTATCTTTTCTGATCTTAAGTTCCTTTGGTAAAATTAAATAAAATACAAATAAAATGCTCTATATGGCTAGTATAATAATCAAGTGACAGTTGAATGAAAGCAATAGAACCTTAAAGCACATTACAAATATAAATTGCATTACCTATAACTTCAATTATTACAATCTATTTTAAAAACATTTAGAAGATAAAGGAAAAAGAACATTCACTTCACCAAAGTCTGCATTTGACTTTCTAATAGTAGACTCAGATAAATATCATAGATATTTTCTTGTTCATATGAGGGAAAAATTTTAACATATCCAGTATGGGCCCTGAACATTTGTATTTATATAAATAAATAAAAATAGTAATTGAATGTAAATATGCAAAAGCAACTTATAGAGAGTATTTATAACATGTTTTTAAAATAAAAGGAATATTGACTTTAAAGAAGAGAAGAGCTATTGGAAATTTATACTTGAGTATAGGAAAGATGATGGTAGAATTTTTTTCTCCTTTGAGGATATCCCAAAATACACTGATGCTGAATGACATGTTACCTGGCTTAATGCATCACAGGAGATTTTATAGACAATGCCATGGCGGCCAGACAAGGCCCTGAGTCCGTCATGACTCGGAGAGGCAATTTCTCACCGAGTTACACAAACCCCAGTGATTCATCAGTGTCTTCCCTCTTCAATCCTCTCAACAATTCAAACAACTAAAAGAGAGCCAGAAAGGTTGTCAGAGCCTATCTTGCTCATGTTTTCTGAATTTTAAGTATCAGTTGGAACAGGTTTCTATCAGAAACAGATATATTATAAAGCAAGTAATTTAAGTAAGGCAAGGAAAATAGATTAATTGAAAAACATTTGAGGAAGCATCTGGCTACTTATGAATATTCTTCATTTATAGCATAATATAAGGGCTGTCTGGAAAGTATCCAGCCATGTAATATGCTCTCGTTATATTAACAATGGCTGGATAGTTTCTGGACAGTCCTCATATATCAGATGTAAAGCAGATAATTAGGGAAAGGACATTTTGCTTATAACTATAGCATAATGAAATACTCTATATTGTGATGGCTGAAGAATCATTACTGAAGATATAGAAAATGGTTGTATGTCAACATGATATGTCCAATCCAAAGATACGCATTCTACCTAGATGACAGGTCTATAATATTATAAAAAATCTAACTACTATTCCTTCCTAGGATCTCGACTAAAACAACATATATTCTTGAGGCTGTTTTTGACATTTTTATGTCTTTAGGCAAAAATCAATAATTTCTTTATCTGTATAATAATCAGTCTTATTGCATGGATTTAATATTTTCTAATGTAATCATTACCTTACATATCCTATGTAATATACTGAGCAGTCCATTCGAATAATGACAATGCCTAATTTGCCTTTTAATATATGCAACTTAGCATAGTGACTTGAATAAGATAAATCCTCAATAAAATTTATAGAATAAATCAATGTGGTAATAAATTTTATAGTCAGAGAATAAGTGATAAAAAGGAAGTATCAAACATGTCTATGAAATCCTGATAAAGCCAGGAAAGTTTTAAGGACAAATGATGAACTTTAGTTATTTTCATGTGAAGTTGAGATCTGACAAAGTTTACATATAAGGTGAACAATATAGGATTTGGATTTCTGGTATATAGTCCAGTGTCGAATACATGGATTCTTCTCTAGGGCCATATGACTGTTTTAAAGATTTTAAAAATATATCTGTTTTCCTTGAGTTTTATTGATTTCATGACAAGGAATGTACACCTAAAAGGAGGGGGAGAAAAAAGGGTCTGATATATCTGTAATATTGGTAGAATGAAGGAAATCTTTTCTGTCAACAGATAAAGAAAATCAATATAAGGGAGTTTCAGCAGTTTCTGGGGGAAAGTATTGTAAAGTGTGTCAGAAATCATGTCCATGACTTTGGATGGCACAACATCAGAGACGTGAACTTGAGATTCACGTAGAAAAACACAATATAAGTAGAAAAACACAATCATAGATATCACTAAGTCCTGATATCTAAAATATGGGCATATAGAAAATTGCACGTTTCAAAAGGAACATGTCTGAGAGAAGCTATGGTGGTTATTGATTGCCCTGTGTAGGAAAGGCACAGAACTACGCACACATTCACCTACCTAAGGATACAGGCATGGCAGGAACACGAAATAAAGACGAGAGAAATTAAGAAACAAATGAAGAAAGGAGGAGTGAGAAAGAGATATAGACACAGGGAGAGAGAGATTGCAGGGGAGAGAGAAAAGGAAGGAAGGAGAAACATATGAAGAGAAAGAGAGAGAAACAGGAAAAAAAGAAAAAGGAAAAGAGGAAGAGAAAACAGATGATGTCTCTGATAACAGATTGTTTTAAAATACAGATGGTAGGCTATATTTTAAAAGGTATGTTTGGATGAATTTCTTTACTAAAGTAAGCATTATAATTACCCTCAAGTATTTGGAGTGAATGTTTGAAAAATACATTAGAATTTTCGTGGTCTTAGAGGATTAAATTGAGTTAAATGGAAGCATAGTATATACAAGGATTTTTTTTCTCAATTTACTACGAAACAGACTATAACATCTCATGAGATGGTGTTTCCCTATCACTAGAAGTTTCAAGAAGAAACTGCCCACTTTTCACAGATACTTCACATACGCCTTTTTATTCCGTTATTCCTGAATCTTACAAGTATTTTTATTCCAGACTAATTAAGAAAGCTGAATTTGAGTGAAAGAACTTGGCCAAGATCTCAACGTGTCTATCTTACTCTGCACTATATGATTTCCTTGGTACCAAACCGCCTTTCCAAGCACACTAACTGCGGGGCAAAGGAGGTGCATCGGAGCTTCTATGGTCACATTATAGAGTCCAGAGCTGTTCAAAGGGTGGTGTAGGGACACTGCAAGGTGGGTGTCATCCTTCACTTTCTTTTGCTCTCCGGTTTGTGGATGACCCATAAGATATTCAGATCCACTAGACTCCTGGTGCATATGCAAATAGTTCTTCTGTACCCCTCCCCGGTGGTGAGGGACATCTTTAACTTCATTGTAGTGCCTCCCTATAGCCTTTATTTTTTTCTGGTGATGAACTTATGAAGTCCATCACCTTCTTCATAATTCTCGCTGGATATGACCTCCTGGTCGCACTTAATTGTTTCAAATAAGTTTGATTTTTAATTATAAAAGCAACATAAATGTAGCATGACTATTAGGAACCAGGAAAGGGAAATAAAATGCATTGATATTTATGTATTTGGGAAAACTTCAGAGAAGCAACAGTGACATTAATTGTGACACAGGCATCAACTCATGGGGTCAAAGTTGTGTGATTAGAGCAGAGAGCGGAAAACTGTTATGTCCCGATTGTCAGATATGAAGATTGGAGAACCCAAGGTTTAGAAGTAGAAGAGTAATGAACTAGGATAACAAGAAGTGGAAAGTTTGGTTGTGGTGATGGTGAAGGACATACTTCACAGCTATTATACTTTTTGTCTTTTTAGTATTTTAATATTTGCAAATGAATTATGTGCCTTTTAATTAGCACCTAGAGTACTCCATCACATAATAGAGATTCCATAAACATTTATTTAATTGAAACTTTATTCAGTGACTAATGTAGAGGTACTCAACATTTAAGCATTTGTATGTGGATAATCCTTATATTAGGGGCATTAAATTATAGTGGAAAAACAGAGTGCTTTAATGTTGCTAAATATTTAAGTATTCTCTGAAGGTTGTTTCCAAAAGCCCATTACTGCTTTCTTTAAGAGAGCAGTAAATTGTGGATGCATTTAGCCTTATTGTTCTCCCAAATGAAAATATGATAAAAAGGAGTAAGACATTCCAGCTTTTGGTTTTATGATGAAAATCAGAATTTGTCCTTTGACTAGAGTCAATATGGAAAATAAATTCTAAATGCCACCTTGATTAAAATTTTTTCCACCATATACTTTCTCATGCAACTTGGGCTCCATAAGAAATAGACAAGTCATATTAAGATAAATAACCCTGGACCAAGTGTGCAGGGACAGGGTTGTGGAGATGGTGGGGTTATTGAGATGAGGATTGTGTTTTCCAAAGAATAAAGGAGAAAATTTTATAACAAACTGACGAAAATCTGAAGGAATTATAATGGGAAGTACAAGCAAAGAAACTAGGATTGTAAAGTGATTAGAAAAGTAATTAATGACAAGAGAGGGAAGGGCATTATGGCATCACTCTAGTAGAAAACGTTTGTAGAGTTATGTAAAGTTCAAGGTATTAGGACTAGAAAATGGAAGCCAGTGAACGTAAGATTTGCCGTGTCTTGGAGGAAGAGATTAGCTGTTACAGCTACCCTGGACTTTGAACTGAGCACAGAAATAGAGCATCCAAAGAGCTACAGGTTGAAAAATGCATTGGCTGCCCTTGCAGTTTTAGGAAATTTATAATCATAATTTTTAAAGTATTTTGGATGAAATTTTATGTGTTTAGTACTTGAAAAGTTAAAAGCTCATTTAAGAATAATTCACCTGTATTTCTACATATAAATATGTAGAAAATCTGAATTAATTTTAACATTATATTAGCACTTACAAAACGTAAAATTTATTTCAAATGTAAAATTATTTTCCATTGTTAAGGGAGAATGGCACTCTGCTGCTGTAATACAAGTATGATTGTGATAAATACAGCATCATTTCTGCATCAAGAGCCCCGTTATTTAAGAACTAAGGCCTCTCTTTCCAGCTTATTCCAATAATCTCTTAACCCTACCAGGACCTACATTTTCTACATCTATCACGGTTTCAATGTCCCTCATTCCACTAACACCACCCATATTCTTCATCTAACCTTTGCACACACCACCTCCTGTCTAGCACGATCCATTCTCCATCCTTTCCCACCCTCTGTGCCCGGGAGGCTAATCTCTACAGGTTACGCCACTCCCTGGCTTCTGGTTGGGTGTAGCCAATGGTAACCCCAACAGAACATAAGCAGAAGGGAGCAAAGTGAAGTCAGGGATTTATCTCTCAGTTTGCTCCCTGGGATGTCATGCTCAAGCGGTTATACCCCTGGGGCAAAGGCCCCTGCTTCTCTCAGGGGTGCCAACTCTATTGCAACATAGATGCTGGTGTGTTTCTCCCCTTCATCCTCCTAGGTTACAGGCAAAATTATTCCACTGCCACATATTTTGAGATTTCTGTATACCTACATATTGTTAAGTAGCCCCTTCAATAACATTCTTCTAAAAAAGTTTGAACATATAATCTACTTTCTGTCAGGACTCATTCTGCTTGTCACACACCCACCCAGTAATAATCTCAGTGTAAGTCATCTTAAATATTCCCTTGCATACACCCTCCACCTCCTTTTCCCTATCCTTGTTTAAGTCCAAATGTCTACCTCCTCTAAGGCTCTACCTGTGCAGATGAATGCATCTTGAGAACAACGCACAATTATCCTGACAGGATGCAGTAGACAGAATAATGGACCCTCAAGCATGTTCATGTCCTAGTCCTAGGAATCTGTGAATGTGTGCCATAGCAGAAGTACTTTGCAGGTAGGATTAAAGCTGTGGACCTTGAGATGGGGAGATTAGTGTGGATTGATCTAATCATACGAGTTTCTAAATCAGAGAACTCTTTCCAGCTGTGGCCAGGGAGATGCAAGGATGTAAAATGGATTTGACCATTTCCTGGCTTTGAAGATGGAGGAAGTTGCTCGATTTGTAGAAACGGGGATTATTTACAGCCAGCAAGAAAACACAGACCTCAGTCCTACAACTGGAAAGAACTGAATTCTTCCAACAACTCAACTAATTAGGAAACATACTCCCCGAGAGCCTCCAGAAAGGTTCACAGTCCTGCTGGCACCTAGATTTTGGTCATATTTTAGTCTTCTGACCTATAGAGTTGGAAAATAAATTTGCATTGTATTAAGTCACTAAAATTGCAGTAATTTGTTACAGCAGCAATAGAAAACTGGATTAACCATAAATCTGTAACTGGTAATTGAGTTTTAAGTGTTGCCCAAGAAATCATGCTGTATAATTCCAGTCTAATTACTTTAACACTCACCAGATGACAATTTACTAGCTTCTCTCTTCTCAAAAGTCCACACCTCTTCTCTCTCTTCTTCACACCTGTCTCATAATCTCATTTTCTATTACACCGAGAAAAGAGAAACAATCAGAAGTGAACTGGCAAAAGCTCCCACTGTGGCACCTGCCACCCTTCCCGAAATCAAGCTCATGTGTTCCACTTCCTTTCTCGTACTGTCAAGGAGCAGTCCTACTTGCCTGAGCAATGGGTCTCATTCTGTTTCACTTACTCAGGAATGTGACTCCTAACAGTGTAACCCTCTCTCTGGCACTGTTACTTCCCCCCTCCCTACTGCATAATCTAGTCAACACAGAACCTGACAGTAACATACTCCATCTTTATTTTATTTATTTTTATTTTTTTGGAGACAGAGTCTTGCTCTGTTGCCCAGGCTAGAGTGCTGTGGTGTCAGCTTAGTTCACAGCAACCTCAAACTCCTGGGCTCAAGCAATCCTACTGGCACAACCTCCCGAATAGCTGGGACTACAGGCACGCGCCACCATGCCCGGCTAATATTTTTCTATATATTTTTAGTTGTCCAGCTAATTTCTTTCTATTTTATTAGTAGAGATGGGGTCTCGCTCTTGCTCAGGCTGGTCTTGAACTACTGACCTCGAGCAATCCTCCCGCTTTGGCCTCCCAGAGTGCTAGTATTACAGGCGTGAACCATTGCTCCTGGCCACACTTTGGCCATTTCATGCTTATGTTTTGCACAGGACATGTTTTCCCAGGCATTTATTTTCATTCTATCTGCCTTATTTCATTTAAAGTGTTTTTCTTGTAGGCAGCATATATTAGGCTCTTGACTTTTATTCTTTCTATCAATTCTGTAAGTACCAATATGATTAGATTTAGTTCTGCTATTTCATTAATCATTTTATGTTTTTAAAAAAATCTCTATTTTACCTTTTCTTCCTTCTTTTATATTTGAATATTTTTAGTATTTCATTCTAATTTATTGTTTGGCTTTGTTTTCTAAGAAATTTTTGCATTGTATTTGCTTGCTCTAAAGATTGCAACACACACACTAACTTTTCACAGTTAAATTTAGTATTCATAATTAATCAGTTTACTAAAAATGTAGAAAATTGCAACCATACACTCTCTCATAGCTCATCACATTGACCTCTAGATGTAATTGTCATTTGTGTCACATCTAGAATATATTGAAAGCTCCATCAGACAATGCTATAATTTTTGTTATCAGAACTCATACACATTTTCAAGGACTTAAGGGAAAAAAGGAGTCTCTTTACTGAAGCAGATATTTATTGATGCTGTTCTTTTCCCTCCATTCCTAAAGAACCCTTTTTACCTCTAGGCTAACCCCCCTTCAGCCTAAAGGTCTTCTTTAGAATTTCTTGTGAGAGGGTCAGCGTGTGTCAAACTCTCTTACTTTTCCTTCATCTGAAAATGTCTTTATTTTGACTTAATTCCTGGAGGATATTTTTGTTGGATATAGACATCTGGGTTGAAAGTTCTTTTTTATTCTTCCCTCAAGGCTCTTCCACTGTCTGCCTCCATGCTTTTTATGAGAAATTTGTGTACATTCAAATAGTAGTTGCCAAGCATACAAAGTACCATTTTTCTCTGGCTGCTTTGAAGATGTTTTTGTTTATTTTCCATTTTTGGAAGTATAATTATAGTGTATGCAGGTAGTTTTTTTTTTTAATTTAATTTTTTTTGAGATTCACTGAGCTACATGGACCAGTAATTGTATGTGTTTTATTCCACTTGTGAAATTTTGGTCTTCTTTTTTTTTGAGATGGAATCTTACTTTGTTGTCCTGAGTAGAGTGCTGTGGTGTCAGCCTAGCTCACAGCAACCTCAACAAACTCCCCCGGGCTCAAGCACTCATCCCGCCCCAGCCTCCTGGAGTGCTAGGATTACAAATGTGAGCCACTGTGCCCGGCCTCATTGTTTTTTTAAATCAGATTTTTTGCACCAATCTTTTTCTTTTTTCCTTCTGAGTCAACAGTGGCACAAATGTTATATCTTTTGATATTGTCCAAACATCTCCCCAAGTCTCTTTTCATATGCTCTGTTATGCAGTTTGGATAATTTCTATTGTGCTATCTTAAATTCATTGATTCTTTTTTCTCTGTCAGCTCTGTGTAACTAAGATCTCCTCAAGTATTCTTTTATTTTAGACATTGTATTTTTTAGTTTTTAAATTATTTTGAATTTTCTACCATTTCTGTTTCTCTGCTAAAATTCTTATTTTGGCATGCATTTCAAATATATTTTTGCTCACCTCATGGAGCATGGTTTAATAAGCATCTTTAATCTTGGTCTTACCATGTCAATAATTTTATCTACTCACAGTTGGAATCTGTTGATTGTCTTTTCCCTTGAGATTTGGTTACATTTTTTGGCTTTTTGCATGTTGAGTAATTTTGGATTATATCTCACACATTTGAATGTTACAATGTTAAGATCCTGTTAGAATCCTCTGGAGAATGTTGATATTTTTGTTTTAGCAGGAAATCAACACAGTCAGATTAAGAACCCCAATTTCTAACTTGCATTTTGTGGGTAGTGGTTCAATTCTCTGGTCAGTTCTCAATATCTTTGCTGTGTTCATTTAAGTTTGTTTAATGCATTAATAAAAATTCTGAGACTTTGCCAGTGGTTCAAATCTCAGTTCTATACAGCTTTGCTATTTTGGCTTGATCTGTTTTATACATGCATAATCCAGGGGTCAATTTGATAGGTCTGACTTTCAAATAACCATCAGTTCTCAAAGCTTTTGCTGTGTTGATTTGTGTCTGTCTGGTAAATGTGTAGCTAGCTCAACGTGAGATTGAGACTTGAACATATTCATATTCAAAATTAGAGTTTCCCTTCTGTGCTTCTCAATGCTCTGGGCTTCTTCTGCACCCTCTGGAATGCAAGGTCATTGTTTTCTGGTTTCTCTGGCCAGAATGTGGAACTTCTCAAGAAGTTCTAGCCATCACTACTATCCTGCCACTCTGTTCATGGGACACACTCTCAGGATAAAACTGTGAAAACACAAAAAACTAACAGGAAAATCTGCATGCTTGCAATTGGTTCTCCAAGCTCTGATTCCTCCTCACAATCTGTCTTTGCTTACTTTTCAGAGTCTATAGGCAGTTAGGGTTTTTCATATTTTGTTATTGTGCTTAGTTCTCATCAGTAAGAGGGATAAATTATAATAGGTTTACACCAATGTGTCATAGCCGACCATGGCAACCCTTACACAGTGATGGAACAGGAATAAGCCAGCATCTACTTATAAACGGGAAGAATAAGGAAAAAGTCCATAATCCATGGCAGTTTTTAAATACTTTCTCCCTTTCTAATCCCCCCTCTTCGCCTTCCTTTGCTATGTGTAAATAACTTACTTGTCCGTTGTCTTGCATAGACTCTGAGAGTGTCTTCCTTATCCGTGATCCTTGGTGGTCTAATCTGAAGCTCACAGTAGAGAGATGCCACATGGGGCTGACACAGGCATAGGGCAGAAGATAACTTCAAAAATTAAACTATCACAGTTTTTAAAAATGTTTAAAATTTCTGTGGCAATGCAACTTCCTCAAGCTTTGGCAGGCTAATGCCTATTTTCTTTCAATAAACTCTACATGAAGTCAATCATACATGATTAACTTGATGAATTTCCTCTCTTAGGGTTTGTGTTTGGACATCTTCCCCCCCCCCCAATTTAATGGCATTTACCTTGAGGTCATGTGAAATAATAGACTTGGGCAAGGAGACACCCTTAATCAGATTGTTACGATTGGGCACATTGTATCTCCTGTTCCTTGGGTTACACTTACAGTTGGGTTTTCCAATTCTGTGAAGCAACAAATTATTGGAATCAGTCATTTTAAGTGCTTCTTTAGAAAAGAAGGAACCTCGTTTAGTAAAACTCTGTTCCCTTTCATTTTCCTCAGTAACTGACTAAGTCTTACCTCAGCTTATCTCATGGTATCCTGTTAAAATCATCTAGAAGCAGCCAATACACATGGATATTACGAACTTTTCCAATCTGTTAGCTACAGACTTATTAGGCAAGGTTTCTCCTCCAAAATTTTCTATTTTAATTTTAACTCTACTTATCAGAAATTCACTGGAACCCTTCCCTCATGTTTATATTCAATCACATGCATGTCCAACATATTTTAATTTCTAATTACTTCCCAAATGCAACAATAAATAATTTCCTATCTTCCTATAACCATTTGGACAAGCTGTTTAGAGGAATACTGACTGGAGGCAGAAGTCATTTAGAAAATAAATTGTTTTTTGATGGACAAACTATATTCAAATTATAATAAAAAATGACTACCATCAACATGTTGCCTGTTTAAGACAGATCTGCATTAGCAATTTTCCCAGACTCATATACAAGCATATGAAATAAAAGAATGATGCATTTATTTGCATAAAATAGATTTCTAAATCAATGGATTCTGTAATTTCTTTCATTTAGATCTG
This sequence comes from Lemur catta, assembly GCF_020740605.2. Classification (NCBI taxonomy): domain Eukaryota; kingdom Metazoa; phylum Chordata; class Mammalia; order Primates; family Lemuridae; genus Lemur; species Lemur catta. Next base: position 49,450,588 of record NC_059143.1, on the reverse strand, counting down.
AAAAATGTCTACCAATGTCTTTCTCTTAGAGTTATGGAAATAAAGACAAATAGATTTTGCTCTTTGGTCTTTTAGCTATAAATATCGACTTATTAATTTAACAAATGCTTACTTGTGTGTATTGTGTGCCACACACTCACAATATGCTACATCCTGGGTAGATGCTGGGAACAGACAGCCTTGGAGGTTAGGTCTGATAGGAAGATGGATAAAAACACAAATGAATACATAACTATACAGTCAGAGAAGCTCCACAATAAAAAATAAAAACAGGATGCTTGATATGAAAGAACATAACAGAGACAGAGATCTATTTCAGATGGGGTTATCAGGGCAGATTTCTCCATGAAAGCTCTGTTACATGCACTTCGTTCTATTGGTTTTCTTATTTCAACTTAACATTCTTGTATTTTATAGACATTTATTTTGGAATCCACTTACTAAAAACAAGAATATGGTATATATTTTGTACAGATTAAATCAGACATTTTAGGGTAACAACTGCTTTAAATAAAAATTTCAGAGGACCCCTGTAACATTATAAACTCATTCCAAAATATTTTCATGATTCAAATAATTGAAAAAAAACTTTATATTATTTTTATTACACTCTGCTTTCTGCTGCTACCTTGCATTTTCAAAACATTCTCCATAACCAAACCACAGTGCTTTTGTAATATTTCTAAATCATGTCATTCCCCTGCTTAAAGACTTTTAGTGCGTCACATTGAACTTATAATAAGCCCAAACTCCCTTTTTTGGCCTACAAAATCTCTTGCATGATTTGAGCCTACTTCCCTGTAATCACACCACCCCGCTTCCCCTCATATGCTGCTAGAGGAAATGTGATCAACTCTAACACTCAGAGAAAACAATCTGCCCGCAAATGCTAACATTGAACACACACAATCACTTTGACCCATCATTTTATTTATGGAAATGTAGAAATAACAGAACTGGTAATAAAGGCTATGTACAAGGATATTTAATGCAAAAGTTCTTTGTTATAGTAAAAATCAGTTAAGGAAACAAAAGAAACTCTGAAAACAATCAAAATGTTCATTAGTTTGTGAAAGATTCTGCAGAGTTATTCTAAGACCATGGTTACCAATTATTATTTTTTTCCCTAGATAAGTTTTTGTTTTTTTTTTAGAGTTTTATAGGGGTACACAGGTTTTGGTTACATAATTTGCTTTTGTACAGTTTAAGTCAAAGTTATAAGTGTGCCCTTTGCCCAGTTATGTGCATTGTATCCGTTAGGTGTGAATTTACCCATCCCTCTCCCCCCTGCTACCTGCTTGATTTCCGATGGGTGTTATTTCCATATGTGCACATTTTTTAAGTGTTGATTGCTTAGTTCCAATTTAGTAGTGAGTTCTTAGAAACAACCCAAGTGTTACCAATTATTAAAATGTATTTCATATTGACTTTAGAATGCACTTATCTAGGTATCTGAGAATGAATTTGTCCAGGCAATGATCTGATGCTGAATGGTAGACTAGAGTTGTCACACTAGAGGTGAGAGAATATCTTTCAGGCTGATCCAGTCCAACTAGAAACATGGTTTTCCTACCCTATTTCCCAAGGACTTCCCTGCTAGCCTACCTGACTTTGAGCTAGTGGAGAGATAGTCTTGATTCAAGGGTCAGCATCAATAAAGTAGTGCTAGTTGCTCCCAAGGTCCTAAGACAAGAAGGGAAAAGGAAGCAAAGAAGAAGAAAAGATGCAGAGAGGAAGAAGAGGAAAGGAAGAGTGAAATCATAAGAAATAACTTGAGTCAGAGAAGGAACAATCATTGAGTAAAAAAAAAGACATGCTTATGCAGGTACAAAGTAGTTTGAAAATATATTGCTTATTAAGAAATTCAAAAAAGAGGAATGTCAAATATGGTTTTTACAATTTTTTTATATAGTAAATTATGAATAACCAAATGAAGCCAGGTTCATAGTTAAGAGGAAGTATGGATGAGGGTAGATTATGCACAAGTATGCAGTTAGCCCAAATATTAGCTATGTTGCCAGTATACTTGCTCTTTTCTTCATAGATTTGAATATCTGTTATGAAGTTTCATTTTGGGCATTCAGCCAGTGATTCTGGCTAAGGGCTATGCAGCCTTAAATTTGATAGTCTGTATAACGACAAGCTGCTTACTAGGATTAAAATTAGAGTTTGGAAGATCACCATAGCAGCTCTGAAGACAATTAAAGGTAAGGGGTATTGGCAAAGCCTTACTTTTTGTGGGTGAAACATATTGTTTAGAAAATCACTTCAGAATTGTGGCTCAGAGAGACTGATTTCTGCAATAGAGTTCTCTGTCAGCTCTGTTTGGAGTCTACTAGAAACCTCTGGCGATATTTGTTCTGACAATTTTCTAAGGCTTCAGCTGATTTTTAAACTGGAAAAGTTCAACTCTCTCTAGACTTTTCAAAAGTCATCCTCATCTATGCTTACGGATCTACCTCTATATTCCACATGCAGGTCTGATGTGATCGTTAAGAGATAACCACTCTATTCATGGCAGTTTTTCAGAACTTCAAGATGAGAGATGAAAGGTTTCCTTTTAATTAGAAATGTTGTTGTATACACTAATATAGGGTTTTAACAGTAAATTCTAGCCACATAACAAAATAGCCCAAACATAATTGTGTAGCCAATTATAGTAAGCACTAACTTCTATTCTGAAACTAGCTTTTTTGACTCAATAATTTCATTTAGGACTTACACTTCTTAAAATGGAAATGCTTAGAAGACAACTGCATTAATATGATTCAAACAAAGCAAGAGGATAACACATTTGACAGAATTCTAATCAGGTGAGACTCTTTGGCAATAAATGGGAAAGGCAAAGTGTGTCTGGGAACATCATTGGTATAAAGGTGTAGTCACTTCAGGAGGGGGCTGTTATGCCATTTCATAGCTGCTGGGTGATCTTGGGAGAAACTTTGCCACTGGCTTTATCTATGTCCATATCCAAGTCTGGTTAACGGCAGGGCTGCATTTTTCTTTTTCATAGATGACAGAAACAAATGGAAAAACATCCAATGCTTGTGGATTGGTAGAATCAACATTGTTAAAATGTCCATACTGCCTAGAGTGATTCACAGATTCAACAAGTCCCATCAAATACTAATGTCATTTTTCACAGATCTGGAAAAAATAATCCTAAACTTCATATGGAACCAAAAAAGAGCCTGAATAACCAAAGTAATCTTAAGCAAAAAGAACAAATCTGGAGGCTTCACATTACCTGACTACAAATTATACTACAAGGCTAATTGTAACTAAAGCAGCAGGGTACTGGTGTAAAGGTAGAGCACAGAACAACGAAAAAGAATAGAGACTCCAGAGATAAAACCATATTCCTATGACCAATGGATTTTTGACTAAGTAGACAAAACATACACTGGGGAAAGGATGTCACATTCAATAAATGGTGCTGGGAAAACTGGATAGCCACATGCAGAAGAATGAAGTAGGATCTCTATCTCTTGCCATATATAAAAATTAACTCAAGATGGACTGAAGATCTAAATGTAAGATCTGAAACCATAAAAATTCTGGAAGAAACCATAGGAAAAATTCCCCTGAGATTGGCCTAGGCAAAGAATTTATGACTAAGACCCCAAAGGCAAATATAACAACAACAGAAATAAACAAATGGGACTTAATTCAATCAAAAAGTTTCTGCACAGTAAAAGAAATAATCAACCGAGTAAACAGACAATCTACAGAATGGGAGAAAATATTCATAAACTACACTGCCAACAGAGGGCTAATATCCAAAATCTACAAAACACTTAAATAAGTCAGCAAGAAAAAAACCCCAAATAACCCCATTTAAAAGTGGAAAAAAGACATGAACAGAATTCTTTCAAAAGAAGATATTCAAATGGTCAATAGACATACGAAAAAATGCTCAACATCACTAATCATTAGGAAAATAAAAATTAAAACCACAATAATGTATCACCTTGCCTCCATCATAACGGCCATTATTAATAAATCAAAAAACAATAGATGTTGGCATGGATGTGGTGAAAAAGGAATGCATATATTAATACACTGTTGGTGGGACTATAAACTAGTACAACCTCTATCCTCTATGGAAAACAGTGTGGAGATTCTTCAAAGAGCTGAAAGTAGACCCACTATTAGATCCAGAAATCCTACTACTGGGTATCTATCCAAAGGAAAAGAAGTTATTTTGTCAAAAAGACACCTGCATTCAAATATTTATCACAGCACAATTCACAACTGCAAAGATGTGGAATCAACCTAAGTACCCATCAATTTATGAGTGGATAAAGAACACATGGTGTACATATACCATGGAATACTACTCAGCCATAAAAAGGAATGAAATAATGTCATTTGCAGCAACTTGGATGGAACTGGAGAACATCCTAAGTGAAGTATCTCAGGAATGGAAAAACAAACAAACAAAAAAATACCACATATTCTAATAAGTGGGCTAAATGAGGGGCACACATGGTCATAAAGTGGTGTAAAGGACATTGGAAAGGAAGAAGGGGAGAGAGGAGTGGGAGGAGGGCGGGGGATGAAAATTTACCTATTGGGTACAATGTACACTATTCTGCCCACTGGCACACTAAAAGCCCTGACTTCAGCATTATACAATTAATCCATGTAACAAAAACATTTGTATCCGCTAATATGTTGAAACAAACATTATTAAAAAAATAAGTTTAAATTCTTGTGGATCCAGTTGACCCTTCCTGAAAAGAATAAGGCAATAGCAGAGGGAATCAAACATGAAAAGCACATTTCACAACTGTAGAGAAAAAAAATAGCAACATAAAGTAATGCTTTTCAATACTTGAAATGTTGAAAAGGTGGATAAAAGACCATATCTTAAAGAAAATATGCAATAGTATCTGTTTTTATTAGGTTTCTTTTGGCACAGGTTTTAAAAGCATCAAATAGCATTTCCAGATTAGGAATCTAAAGGTGTTTTTCCAACTGAAACAAGTAAAAGGATGAAGGGGAACCAATTACTAGGAGGCCAGTTCCACAGGCTTTAATTTATCCCATCATAAGAGGTAGTGGAAGCAGCCACTATGGCCCAGGAATGAGAAAGCCTGCTCAGAAAAATCATGGGTTCTGTTTCAGATAGATACTAATCTCTGTGTAACATTCAGTCAGAAATATGGGAGTCAGGTGATAAAAAGCAATTACTACTTTTGATAGTAAAAGAAAGACACTTCAAATATTACCTGCTGACTGGTGCCCTTTTCATTGGAATTTTCTAGACTTCCAACAAACTATATGCATTTCAATGCCAGTGTATGACAATGGATATAGAGGCATAAAGTGAGCCTTTCCTTCAGAATTTACAAATGCATAGTGCCAAAAATAATGCTTTTCAGGATTACTGCTTTCAAATAAATGCAAATTTATAGGGCATGGATTCTGAATAGCAGGAATGGAATGACTGTCATTCTGGCCAGGGTAACTCCACAGAGATTATTTTTGCAGAACCCCTTTTATTTGATTTCTCCTATGGACTTTGGCAAAATTAAGTACCGGGTTCTGGGAATACAACTTTGCCTGGGATAACTATTAAGAGATCAAATGATTATCTTGTTTTCCAAATTCTATGGGGATGGGACAGCAAATTAATAATATTCTGTATTTTGTGAACACTTTTGAATCAATGAAAATGAAACTCTTGAGAGATTTGTTGCATCTCTAATCTCTCAGGCCCTGAAGGAATAATGCCCATTAGAAGGAGAGATACTAAATCTGTCACTGGCTGCTGAAAGGAACATACCTCCAGGCAGTCATCAAGAATGCCTCTTAGTGAGATAAAGTCGAGTAACAAATTTAGGAGACCAATTTTTTTGACTTAAATTTAACATAAGAATTTTGGATTTTAGATTTTTAACTTCTAAGAACAAGATAATTGATTTTAATGGTTTTGGATATTTTATCTTTGGATCTTAACATGGAAAAGGCTTAAATGTTTGAACTTTGATTTACTCAGGAATTTATAATTGCATAGGATTAAAACTGGGGAAATATCTCAGTTGAAATTTTTAGTTGGAGTCTATGCATCGTGTTTATGCATTTTGTCTTACTGTTGACTTCTAAGCTCTCAGTACTTTGTGGCTGGACATGATTTTAAATACTAAAAGGAATAGAATGGAAATGGGATGAACAAGGAGTTGATTTAAGAAATGTATTTTTCTGATCCATGTTAAAGACCTGACAGGGGCCAAATCTAACCCGACCAGCAGGGGTCCCAGGAAGGTACCCAAAACACCTGCATCATGAAGGTAGAAGCCGGGGCTCACCTTCAACATCTGGGAGAGCCACATCCTTTTTTACAACATGAGTAAGGACTAGGCATAAAGAATTTTCAGAATAAAAACTGTCTCCGATAGTTGTGAACCTCAGTGTAACAGGGGACACAACTTTTCCTGCTTTCTCTTGTCATGAAGAGAGATTTTCACTGAACAGCTTAGAGATTCTGCACATACTCTTCTCTCCACTGTCAATTGGTAAATTTGGGAAGAATAACTAGATGTGCAACGTGCAGCTCTGCCTTTTTTTATCTTTTGAGCATCAGCTGCCCACAGTGAGAACATATTTTCTTTTGCTGGTAAATGAATAGTAACTATATACAATTCTGAGGTTTAGTTAACATCTATCTTGTACCAAGATACACACTTCAATTTACCTTCAGTAAATGTATGATGCTTTGACATACATAGTTGTGATTTATTCTTAAACTGTTTAGAATCTGGTAAAGAGGTGTGATTTTTACTCTATGGTCTTTTCTGGGAGATTTTGAGTAGTAAATACCACTATCCACATTTTAAAGAAGAAGAAGAAACAGACACACGGAGTTTAAATTATGATGTGTAGATCACACAGATGGTAAGTAGATAAACTGTGACTCAAATCCATGTAATTCCAGTCGAGAGGCTGAATCCTTAACAACTATGTTATGTCACCCTTGTGGAAAGTTTACTTGGTGATAATACAGCCCCCCAAAAGTAATAACAATGGAACAAAAGCCCAGGGTGCTCAAGAAGGGCATTATGGGTCTATGCTGACCTGCCTGAGACTTTCCTCCCTTTCATTCTCAACTTCAATCTCTCGAGTCTTCTGGGCTAAACCCTGGCCAAGGCTTAGGGGTTGCTGGATGTAAGTGAAGCTTTGAGCTTTGTATGCATTACTGGGAAAAAGCTGGTGTTGTTTTTTTGTTTGTCCCTCTGCAGGACATGTGGTATCTGGAGACTTGGGCTGGGAGATAATGGGAAGGGAATACAAAGTTGTAGATCTTGGGGAAAGTTTGATTCACAGAGATCTGTGCCTGCAAAAGGGGCAGTTCAAAGTCAATCTATTGTGTGTGTGTCTGATCTTTTTGGTCCCCCAGACACTGAGGGAGCTGAGCCTGAGAAAATACAAAGAGCCTGAGAACAGGGAGGTGTTTCAGAAATAGGAAAGGGAGTTGATAACCCTTAGTCATAGGCCTTACCCCAAATCTCATATGGATCCTGCCACTGAGGAACCATTGCCACTGAGGGTTCTCTTCAGCTTCAGTGGATCCACAGAGAAACACAGATTCTCTGAGACAGCCAGAGTGCAGAACACAAGGAAACCGTAGATAGCAAATTAAAGCTGTCAGAAGAAGTATGCAACTTGAGAAAAATAATAAGAACACCTCAAGAACTTTAAATGGAGCCATATACCCACAAAAATAATTTCTAGAGAGTAAAAAAGAAATACTTTTCAACTAAATAATTTGGTTGATGAATTCAAGTATGGTCACTGTTTTCTCCTGTAGTGGCTGCTTGGTAGATTAGATGCAAATGTTATTTAAAGCACAGAGCAAAAATATTGAACAGATTGATATACACACAAATACGTATGTATACTATACTCATGTCTACACACATATGTGCACACATATATACATATACACATACAGATACATAAACACACACACGTAAAATCAGAAGAACAAAGGAACACACAGGAAAAAGTGATATAATCCAGAACATACTTTTCGACAAAAAATAAAAAGTTTATCTCCACACAATTTTTCCTAGCTTTGAGGTTTTTCTTACCTCAGGCAATCCAGAAGTGGACCTGAATCAAAGACTGTGGACAGGCTGTTTACTCGGAGGCGGGGGGTGATCCCAGAAAGCACAGGTGTGGGAGGACAGAACGTGGGAAGAGGGTGGGCCGGGGTCTGAGGAACCACTGAGGCTGTGTCAATGAGACAGTTACTCTGAGGGCAAGTTGAAAGCCATCCTGGGAATCTTTCTGATGAACCACGTAGAAAATTCAGAGTTTTTCCTTCCAGGGCCAGAGAATCCGAAGCGGATCTGTTTTTGTCTCGCTAGTTAAGGTTGCTCCTGAGGGGACGGCAAATCCCTTGCAGTCTGGAACTCCCAGAGCTTGAGCTGACACAGCTCTCCTGGAACCAAAGAACAGAAAGATGCGGGTGACTTAGGGGGGAGCTTGTGAGTTCACCGTCGCTGTGGGCAAAATTTGTGGGAAGTCTGCTTGGTATATGGCAGGAAATCACAGTGTCTGGGACAATATTGATGGGAATATGGAAAGTGCTAAAAACAAACTCAGATTTGAGATGAACGTTATCTTTTTACATGGAATGGAAATAAATCAGAAAAAAGAAGCCTGAGATTTGGGCACAAAATGATGATAATGATGATGACTATGGTTGTGAAATACTTATAGACACTTTTGTGGTGCCAGGTGCTCTTCTAAGCACTTTGCATGTACACACATGTGACCCTTGCAGCAAGCCGGCGAGATGATACTTGTATTATCCTCGTTTTACAGATGAGCAAACTAGGGTAGAAAGAAGGAGAGTAAGTATGTTCAACTTGCCCCAGGTGACACCATGAGAAGCAGGGCACTGTGATCATGGCCCCAGGGAGCCACCCTCCGGAGTCCACACTGAGACGACACTACTCAATGTGGTTGAGTCTTATTAGTGTGAAAGAAAAATTATTCAATGCTGCTTGTTAATGCATGATAAGGAAGACTTTATCCAGCACCATCGTGACAGGTACAGATGGGGGAAAATGACTGGGCTCAATTCCGAATACAGCAGGAGCAAGGGGGAATTTATAGCCACGGAGAAGTGTGGGGGTCAGCGGATGAAAAATTACTAAGAAGAAACTCCAGGGACAGGGTGTGGGGGGGGATTCTGGCTAAAGACAGGACGCGGTGATCAGACATTGCCAGGGGGATAGTGGAAGATGAGGAACCTGATTAGATATCGAAGATAATCACAGGCCAGAAGGTCGGGGGCGGGGGGGGGGGGGGGTTCTTGCTAAACTGACTTACCAAGGCTCTTTGCTAAAGCTAGATTTTATAAGAAAATGCACAGATGAGCCTGGGAGGAGGTTCAGAAACCTGACTAAAGTTTGGCCAAGCAAAAAATCTTTGTCATTAGCACTTGCTTCAACCTGATGAATCAGCTACACAACAATCTTTGTTTGCATTCAGATTGCTTATTTACTCAAATGCAGTCCTGGCAACTTTGTTGAAATTAACTGCACAGATTCCTTCCAACCCTGTAATTCCACTATTAGGGTTCTATCCCTTAGGAACAATTCCACTCATACAGGAATTATTCAATTATTCCAGCATAATTGCTCCATGCTGGAATCCTCTAACATATTTGGATGAAATACAAGCTGATAGGAACGTGTATGTATAATACATGAATCCAGTTGATTGTATCAGATTTGTTCATGCCGATCCATAGCAAGAAACCAAGTAAATACCCATTAATCCTGGAATGTTTGAACTAATTACAATATGCTCAAGAGTATATGAAGGCATTAAAAATAATTAAAGCTAAACCAGTCAATAAGAGGGATTTCCATCAGGTTGTATTGAGCAAGAAAAGTGAAATACAAAGAGGCTTTATTACTACCATTTTGAGGGAAAAATAAAAACGGTAAAAACTATTCATGAATTTGTGTTAAAAATACACAGAGCTGTATGTTTCTGATTCTATAACTTGGATAAAAACATTAAAATATACAAAAATACATCACCAAGGACATACAGCTGGATATGGTGATATGGTGACTTGTTTTCTGTGTACACAGTGGTAAAAATTTAAAATCAAGGAGTGAAAGAAGCTTAAAAAAAAGAAAATAAAAATATTATTCACCACCCCTCCAGTGGTATATGTGGCATTATTTTAATACTATTGAATTTATGTAAAATAATATATGTGAACTTCTGAAAAGAATTATATTTCTATAGCACAAAAGTACTTTTAATATAAAATTAATTTTAAAACATTTTAAAGTCCCTTGCTAAGTACTTGGCCCATAACAAGTACTTAAGAAATGTTAATATTGTATCCATTTTAATTATAATAAACTGCTACAAAATCACTATTATGAAAAATAGAGAAAAATACAACTCAAGTTTAAAAATGTGGGAGAGGATGAGAGGAGGAGGAGGTAACAGCAAGGAGGAGGGTCCTGGGTCAAGTTGCTATCCCTCTCCGGAGTCCAGCTGCTGAGGTGGCTCCCTCTTTAAACATGACTTCTCAGCTCCCCAGCAGCTGAGGGCCGGGCTCTTCACAGCCCCCAACAAGCCTAGACAGGGATCTGGGGCAGGTCCAGTGACCAGGTCACCCCAAACTGGACCCAGAGAGGCTTTGACTTCCCATTGACTGGAGGGGGGAAGATGACAGGCTTGGGGTGCAAATGCTCTCCTTTCCCCTCTCTAGCTTCTATGGTTGAGGGTTTTCATAAAACTTTAGAGAGATGCCCAAAATGATTGAGCAACCAGCTTGTGTCTTGTGAGGTAGCTGGTTCTATAATGTACATACACACATTTATTTTCTCTTTTGTCCTGCTTCACTTCTCTTTTCTCTTCAATATGTTTGCACAGGGATTTTAGCTTGTCATATAACTTACTATTCCACTTCAAACCATGCTATAAGGTCACATTCTGAGATACTGAAGAAGATACTGGGGAAGAGCAGGGTGGGCCCCTAATCCTGTATGAGTGGTGTCCTTATAAAAGGAGAAGAGAGACAAACAGGGGGGAATGTATTGTGACAATGGAGGCATCATTTGAAGTGATGCATCTACAAGCCAAGGAACACCAAGGATTGTCAGCAAACACCAGAAACTAGAAGAAGCAAAGAAGGATTTTTGTCCTGCAGGTTTCAGGGGGTGCATGACCCTGCTGGGAGCTTGAGTTTGGATTTATAGCCTCCAGAACTATGAAATAATAAATCTCTGTTGTTTCAAGCCACCCAGGCTGTGGTTCTTTGTGATGGCAGCCCTAGCAATCTAATTCAAATGGGGTTTACTCCATCCAGCCTGGTTCCCATGAAGATATTTAATACATTGGAACAGATTCTTCACATGACTGTTGCTGAGCAGGCAGAGCAAGTGAGAAACAAAACATTATGGTTTCAAGCCATTGAGATATTGAAATTAATTTTTTTTTTTTACCACACACAATAGCCTATCCTGACTGACACAGAACGTGATAACCTGAAGTGATGTACCACTGCTTAAACATTAATCTAAACTCTATGACTTTACTGAAGGGAGGAAGTGGCAGCAGATTAGTGGCAAAACTGTTTAGCAGAGGCAAGGACGCTAACAGTGGTCAAGTCTCAGGCACCATTTATAACAGAAAATGCCACAGGTCTCCCTAAATTCTGTTGTCTGTTTTTTCTAGGGTGAGGAGTGTCTCTAAAACATTTTAGCTAATCATAGAATTTGATCACCTTTAACTTTTATCAGTGAGAGGCTGTTTATAACATTCATTATGCTAATAAACAAACCAGTACTTTGTCCAATGAAAACACATTTCTAACATTCACATCATGTCTAGCCATTGGCTAAGGAGAATTTTTCTTTTTTTTCCTGATGCAGAGGATTCTGCTTCTTGAATGCCATTGTGTCTGCCTTGAGTAAACCATTCTTAAAACTTTCAATTCAGTACATTCAATTAAATGGATTAGGTGATTGATTATGGAGTTCCACGAAGCTGTTTGAGCTGAAAATATGCAGGAACCAAATTTGTTAAATCAGACTCAGAAAATTTGTATAGGTTACTTAATATCAAACTTTGCTACCAATAAAAGGGTCATAGCTAATCACCATAAACAAATTAAGCATTTACTTGGAGAAGTCTGAAACCATCTGACATCACTTCTGGTAAAATAATTTCCTAAATTTTCCTTATTAGTATGCAATTTAGTTCCAAGTTAGTAGACAAAGTGAGCAATGGATGTAAAGTTATTTTTCATAGGGAAAGCCAATTTCATTATGGAACATTCTCATCTTAAACATATCATCTCAAACCTGTTAGTTATATAGTTTACTTGACATTCCTCATCTGAGAATTCTCCTACGAATCCATAACGTCCAATTTTCTTATACAATAAATTTAAGACCAGCTATATCCTGCTAAAAACTTATTATAGATAAAAATTTACCATTACTACTTCTCTAGTAAATAGTATTACTACCCTTACTTACCAAGAGGTCTTTTATAGTAGGTTTGAAAAAATATTTGATTGAGGTCTTATATTGTTTCCCAGATTTCCAGAATTCTTTCATTCCCATAGAGTATTTAGTATGTATTTCATTTGTATCTGAAATTTAAGGTGATGTGTTACATAAGATTATCTAACAAGAAAGAACAGATAAAGAAGAGAAGTGGTAGAAAGATTGGTCTCTAAGGTGCCCCAGCATTTAGAGGTTTGCAAGATAAGGAGGCATCAAAGGAGACTAAAAAGTAAAAGCCTGTGTGGTTGGAGGATAATCAAGAGATAGTGTTTCCTGAAGGCCAAGTGAAGCGAATGTTTTAATAAAGAAAGTGTGTCCCCCTGTGTTCTTCAGTGCTGATAGGCGGGGTGAGATAAAGACTGATTTGGAGTTGGCCATGTGGAAGTGATGATGTGAGACCTTTAACAAGAGCAGTTTTAGTCAAGTGTTAGGGATATAAGCCTGATTAGAGTGCATGCAAGAGAAAAGGGGAGGCAGAAAGTGGATTTCACAGTAAAGAAGAATTGAGATTTGGAGTGGTAACCAAGGGGAGAGGAGAGGTCAGTAGAGATTATTTTTAAAAGATGGGAGCAGTTTTAGTATGTTTAAGAGATAATGGGAGTAGTTTAATAAAATAAAAACAATGGTTATGCAAGAGAGGGGTGATTGCAGATTAGGCAAGATTGGAAAGGACCCAGTTGACAAGTGAAAGAGTTAGAAAAGAAGCATGGATATTAATAATTCACCCAACTACCAGTCAACCCCACACATATGGGATTTCCATAAAGGATGGCCACATTCATAAAATAGAGGCAGGTCCTTGGCTGATACAGCAAGTTCAATTGGTCCCATTCCAGTACTGGGATTGTCAAAGAAACTTCTAAGGATTAGATTAATATACTCGGACAGTCCAATGGAGAGCCTGCTCATTCTGCTGCTTTAGCCATCTGGTAATGAAAATGCAAGTAATTTTGACTCAGAGCTGCTGACAAGACATGGTAAGTGAAATTTTATAAGCCTGACCAAACTGTGGTCCAAGAAGTAGAGACAGTAGATATGTAATGAAGGAGGTCAATGGACCTAAACTTTGAAGCACTGGCATGTGTCCTCAGAAGGAACAGTGCCTCAGTTAACTGTGGGCATGCACTTTCAAGAATGCATGTGTTTATGTCGTTTGATTGTTCATTTTTTGTGTCAACTTGGCTAAGCTAATTGGCACCCAGTTGTTTGGTCTAGTAGTCTAGTCTAGTGCCATGAAGGTAATTTGTAGATGTGATTAACATTTATAATGGTGACTATAGTTAATAAAAATGTATTATATTCTTGAAAATTGCAAGTAGATTTTAAGGGTTCTCACAACAAAAAATATGATAAGTATGAGAAGTAATGCATATGTTAATTAGCTCGATTTAGCCATTTCATAAGGTATATGTATTCCAACATGTTGTACATTACACATATATATACTATTTGATTTGCTGATTAAAGTAAGTAAATTATGTTTAAGAGACATTCACAATCGGTTGATTTTAAGTAAATATTATCCTTGCTAGTGTGGTGGGCCTCGTTCAATCAGTTGATAGCTTAAGCGTAATAACTGAAGTTGCTAAGGAAGAAGCAACTCTGCCTCAAAACTGCAACACAAAAGTCCTCATAGAAATGGAGACACGTTGATCCTTTAAAGTATTTTAACCATTTATTAGAAGGCTATATTAAGGGTTTTTACTTTATGTATTGAGATTAGAAAATTAGATATGCAATTTCACTAAGTATTGGAAGCAAAGATATCTACAAAGGAGTCATGGATCAGATGTGGCTTGAAACGGGATACAGAAGCCAAATGTTTTGGCTAAGTCTCTGACTTTTACACATAGCATGGCCACCCAGCTTCTCCCGACTCAGAAAATAATAAAAGAAGAGGAGGCAATGATTTTTTTTCCTGTCAATGAGAGAGAAAAACAACATAACAGGACTTTCTCCCAAATCACCTGTAGTACTCTAGATGATAATCTTATCTACCAGAGATCGTCCCTATTGAGGCTCTATAGGGAGGCTTATGGGAAGGATACTGGTGCCCTGTACATACTCCCACAAAACGGGAAGTTTGCTTAAGGAAGAACTGGTGAATAGAGCAGGTAACCCAATCTATAACTGCTGAAGAGGGCACACACATAGGTAAAAGACGTACAATTTATTCTGTATATTCTCTCGAACTTTCTTCAATCTTCCAGAGTTTAAACACCACCTTAGTGAAGATCATCCCATGATAAAGGAGCCCAGGCTCGAGCTGCCCTTAGCACTTGCAAGGGTCTCCCTCAGGGGGGCAGGCACTAGCAGACCCCTTTCACCAAAATACTTAGAAATGGCAAGGGGGAGGGAAAATTCAACTATCCATAAACAAGAAGAGAGATTCTAGGTAAATCGGGAATTTTTACAAATTGCTGGAAATCAGAAGATTACTTTGGATTGGGAAACTACAATCCTATATTTCCTATTGCTGTGTAACAAATTGTCAAAACCTTACCAGCTTAAAACAAGACAAATTTATTATCCTAGAGCTTCTTTGAGTAGGAAGTCAACACAGGTTGGTGGGTCCTTCACTCAGGGTCTCTAGAGTCTGAAATCCCGAAGTCACCTGGGACTGTGATCTCATCTGAAGCTTGAGTTCTCTCCTAACCTCATTCAGATACTTGGCAGAGTTCAGTTCCTTGCAGTTGCAGGACGAAGGTTCTCAGAGACTAGAGATGGCTCAACATTTCCCGCCACGAGGCCCTCTCGGTACCATGGCAGTTTACTTCTTCAAGGCCATCGTGAGGGCATTTCTCTTGCTCTTCTTTGACGAAGGCTTCAGTCTCTCTTTTATGGACTGATTATTTAAAACTCACCCAGGAAAACCTCCCTTTTGATTAAAGTCAACTAGTTGGTAATCTAACCACTATAGTAACATCCAAAAGTGTTCTTGATTCCCTCCCACACACTCAAGGGGTGTTTCTGAGTGGATGATGTCTATTCCTTCTTTAACCTAGTTCTGTTAGATCAAGTGTAGCCTCCTCTTTCTATCCCTGTGTAACAGTAGATACGACTTAGATTCTAAGTGGGTGAACAATGAAAGGCTTTTCCTCTTACTAAACAGATATTATTTCTCTTCATATCCTGTCTTTAATAATTTCATTGACATGGGAGATATTTAAATGTATTCTTTGATCTGCTACACTTGTATCTAACAGAACTAGGTTAACGAAGGAATAGACATCATCCACTCAGAAAGCCTAAAATTTGAGGGCAATAGCCATCATAATGCCTCTAGTGGCAGTAGCTGGACATAATCTTGGATTTTATTCAATTAGCAATAGGATGAGTGCATTTTTATTTTAAAGTAATCACTTATGTAAGTTTTGCCCATTATAATTTTTCCTGCTTTGCATTGGAATTAAATCTATATTTCCAGTTGCTTATTGATTATTTCCATCCACAGTTTAATTACCTCCTCCAAGAAGTATTGTTCCCTTTAATCCTATTTCACACTATATTTTACACTTTTTCTTTTCTAATAGCTTATAGAAGGTGGTTCTTTAAGAATAAAAACCTTGCTTAAGTAATCTCTTGCTTAATCAGTGACTTTAACATATACATATATCCTTAAATTTATTTATATTAACTTACCTATTTATTTTATAATGAAAATATTTTCAAAATTTACATTATTTATTTTACAGCAATTTTTTTTTTACAAAAGCCATCTCACATGAAATCTGAGTATATAAAAGAAATAATAAAATAGAACCGCATTTGTTGAAGAAACCAGAGGGTCTATTTCTGTTCTCACCCTCAACACATTCTCCATGGCAGTTGGTATCAGAACTCTAGAAAACAAAGTTGGAAAATTGTAAGAGAGTAAATTTGTCCTAGCTATTTAACCAGCTTGTAAAATCTTGGTAGCATGCATTGTTTATGTCTTCTTTTTATAGAATATTCCCAGTTAAGTTATGAAATTTAATTATGTAATATTGACTTGAAACACACACACATACATGTACATACATGTCATATGATCTAGGTTGTGTTCATTTTACCATGGTAATTTGAATCAAGCTTAACACTTGGTCATTTTTTTAGCAAAACTAACCTATTTGTTAGACTAATATCACTTAGCCATTTAATATATGTGCTTTGCATTAAATGTGGTTACCTCTGAAAAACTAGCTTTACCATTTTGGGGTGAGGGGAAGTTTCTGAACCCAGACTATATTTTTGTAAAAATGCAACCCCACATTGTTGATGTTTATTTTTAGTCTGAATTATTATGATAAATTATGATTGCTTCAACATTCAGACTTAAGTAGATGATTAATGTAAAATCTATTTGAAATGGATCAGGGTGTTCTATAATGATAGTCTTTTATCAACATGGTTTATCTCATCTTTCCATTAATATAGTCAATGTTCTAAAAATATATAACTTTTGGACAAAAGTATATATTTTTATCATTTTCAAAAGAGGAAAGCATTATTTTAAAATAAAGTATACTTTTTTTTATTTCTCATTTTAGGCTATGAAATAAATGACAGTGTTATGCCTTGAATAGAATATCTTTTTTTAATTAATGGTAGTTTTTACTTCATACAGGTACAGGACTCTGTTAAATGTGTTTCTGAGTATATCATAATTTATATTCTTACTATGATGAAATATATTTTTCTCTTTTCTATTTTAGATCCAGTCATTTTACCAAAATATTTAAATGCAAGAAATTTTACATTTCTTGAATTTTAAGTATGCAATCATAATGTTAGAAAAACTCATTTATCTTCTATATTTGTTATTTTATTCTCTTATCTTAATATTTTTGTTAAAATTTCCCGGATAAATTTTGATTACCAGGTAACCAGGCCATGCCTATCTGTTTCTAGGTGCGTTTACTTCTTCTTCTATTTTATCTTTACATTTTTTCCTATGATTGAGGCATTTTTCCTATGATTGAGGCACGAGTCAGACAGACCCATGCACGGATGAGGATGTGGTCTTCTCTGTGAGCTTCCCTTAGCAGCTGGCAGGTTGGAACAACATGAGGATGTTTCTCTGCCTCTCAGGAACACTTGAGAGACAGGTCTTGACTCCCACCAGCAGACAGAGGCCAAAAAGACTAGACAATGTCACACTCCTACCCAGGGTGGTGGTCATGGCTTTATGGATTCCTGGGGACCTATCTCATCAGGATTCACAGTTCATTTCTTTCCACAAATGCTGCTTCCTAGATCCTCATCTGATCTAAAGATCTGCAACTGCCCTCTTAAAGGTAGCTGGAGTTTTATTCATCCAGCCCTGTTGGCTTAATAGCTCTGTTAGGTAGATAGCAAGGGATTCCGGGTCTCCTAGGGACAAAAGTGGGTGCTGTTGTCCACATCTTGGTCCTGCGCCACCCTAATCCTGTCTCTCAAGCAACTGCCATACCTGGGGGGAGGAGGGAACACCCTTTGAATCTGCCAGTCACAACTTGGCACGCCAGATGCAAAAGAATGCAGAGGGTTCTCTAGCCCATGGACCAAGTGGCATAGGTACCACAGAATCTGGAAATTGACCTAGAACAGCCTACATGCGTGGTTCAGACTCAGATTATGTGACTCCCAACTGTCCAATCAAAATGGTTCCATGGTGACCTCTGGACTACAAGGGAGGTCCCAATGTGGACACTATAAAACAAGACCCAGACCATAACCAGCTCCCCTTTTTGCCCTTCCTTTTGCTTGCCCTGCTGTGACAAAGGGTCCAGTCATCATCTGTGGTATATGTACCATGCTCGGTAAACCTATATCTTGCTCTTGCCCTATAATCCTATCTTTCCTCAATACACCTCATTTTCCTGCTGGCCTTACTTTGGTGTGTCTGGTCATTTTTCGGCCATGAGTATGTCAAGAACCGACATTTTCAGACTAAAACCTGACAGCTCCACCAATATCCTTACTTGAGAACAGTACACAGATCCTACATTCTCTTGAAAGACAGCCTTTTCTCTATTATTATTTTAAGATATATAAGATTGTATAAAAATTTTAAGCTTGTTTAAAAGAAGACAGATTTAAGTTTATTGACAATTATATTATTTGACAGAAATATTAATACTATTCCAAATGCCCTTATTTATACCTTTATGTATAATTTCCTTTTATCTCAATAGTGATTTAATAAATGTTAAATGTAGTACTTACAGTAGTACTTGATATTAAGAGAACCAACTAAATTACCATTTTAATACATGAAGAACTAATTTATAGTTTTTTAGATGAAAAAACTATATTTTTATTCCTAAATTATTGAATTATCAGAATACTGAAAAAAACTTCAAAAATCAGCCAATCCCCAGTAAGTTTTAAGATGTAGCTATAACCAGGCTACCAGATGGCACAATGACAAGAAGTAATCAAAATTTTATGAGCATGTAGTTGGAACTTTAGGAGTTCTTGTATTGCTATAATGGTTCTAGAGATTTTAGTGAGCTATTAATTATAGTTTTGACAATAAATTAATTTTAGAGAATCATGGCATTTATCCCTGAGGGTTAGAGCCTAATCTCATAGTAGAGTTCAACTTTAAAATATCATTCTGTATGATATCAATAATGTCTTTATTTAACAAAAAGGAGTAATATAAAGAATTTAATGTCTCAATAAGAGCTAAGAAATCGTATCTCTTTAAAATGGTGCTCTGCTCCCTAGATGCTTGTTGTATCATGATATATGATGGTCTCACTGTTAATTAGTAAGGCATTTAAAGGATGTGGGACTGTAGAAATGAGTCATGTCTTATGTGAGGACTCGTTGTCCCCAGGCTGTCCTTGCCTCTGGAGCCCTGTTATTCTACCCAGTTATGTGCATGGCCTCAGGCATTTCAGCAGGGTGCTGAGCTTATAGACAAGGTTAACATCTTGTACCCTGCAACTGTGTCAGATGACATGATCAAACAATTAATTTTATACTTGTTTAGTACCTCATTTTGGAATAAAATCCTCATATATGATCTAATTATAGCAAAAAACCTTTTTGTCTTTAACAATTTAGCAAATCAGAATAAAGGCCTCACATCAACATAATAGCTCTTCGGACTAGTACATTTTTTGTATGAGTATATTCACTGTATATACCTATTTCATAACTTCTATAACTACCCTACTGCAAAATACCTACAATAAGGTTAACTGAGAAAATTGTTGGAAATCAAATTCTAAAGACCATTCTTTAAGTATGATAGATATTAACAACTCAATTTAAATAATATTTCAAACTTTGTATTAAAACACTTTTCCTTAAAAACTATAAAAACAATAAAAGAAAAAAGAAAGAAAAAAAAATACATTAAACCACAAAGCTTCCATACAGCAAAGGAAACAATCAACAGAGTGAAGAGACAAGCAACAGAATGGGAGAAAATATTTGCAAACTAATATCTGATGAGGAATTAACAACCAGAATATATAAGGAACTCAAATAACTCAATAGCCACAAAACAAATAATCTGATTAAAAATGGCCAAAAGACTTTAACTGACATTTCTTGGCAGAAAACATACAGATGGCCAACAGGTATATAAAAATATGCTCAACATCACTAATCATCAGGGAAATGCAAATCAAAACTACAATGAGATATCACCTCACTCTAGCTACAATATCTATTATCAAAAGGACAAAAGATAACATGTATTGGTGAGGAGGTGGCCATATGAGAACTTTACACACTATTGGTGGGAATCTAAATTAGTATAGCCGTTATGGAAAACAGTATGGAGTTTCCTTTAAAAAATAATAATGGAACTTAATAATAGAACTACCATATGGTCTAGCAATCCCATTCCTGGGTATATATCTAAAGAAGACGAAATCAGTATGTCAAAAATATATTTACACTTCCATGTTTATCACAGCACTATTCACAATAGCCAAGATATGGAACCAACCTAAGTGTCCATCAATGAATGGATAAAAACATGTGGTCTATATACACCATGGAATACTATTCAGCCATAAAAATGAATGGAATCCTGTCATTTGTGACAATGTGGATGACCTGGAGGACTTTATGTTCAGTAAAATAAGTAAGACTTAGAAAGACAAATACCAAATGATCTCACAGCATAATTGTACAGAGTTCCCATACACATGCTGACCCTACAAAATTACAGCCTCCCCCACTATTAACATCCCCTACTACAGTGGCGCATTTATAACAATCAATAAACCTGCATTGACACATCATTATCACCCAAAGTCCATAGTTTACACTAGGATTTGCACTTGGTGGTGTATATTCAGTGGGTTTTGACAAATGTATAATGTCCTATTTCCACTGTTACAGTATCATACAAAATAGTTTTTCTGCCCTAAAAATCCTCTGTGCTCTGCCAATTCACCTGTCCCTGCCTACTAACCTGTAGCAACAACTGATCTTTTTACTATTTTCATAGTTTAGCTTTTTCTACAGTGTTATATACTTAGAATCATAAATGTGTATGCCTTTCCAATTGTATTCTTTCACTTAGTAATATGCATTTAAGTTTCCTCCATTTTTTTATGGCTTGATAGTCATTTCTTTTCAGCTCTGAATGACAGACAATTGTCTGAATGTACTTCAATTTATCTGTTCACATACGGAAGGATTATCTTGGTTGCTTCTGAGTTTGGGCAATTATAAATACAGCTGCTACAAACATTCACTTGCAGGTTTTTGTGTGGATGTAAGTTTTCATCTCATTTGGGTAACTACCAAGGAGCACAATCACTAGAGCGCAGGGTAGGAGTATGTTTAATCTTGTAAAAAGCTGCAAATGTGTCTTCCAAAATGGCTGTACCACTTTGCATTTCCACCAGCTGTGAATAAGAATTTCTGTTGCTCCACATCCTCTCTACAATTTGGTATTGTCAGTGTTCTGGATTTTTTGGCCGTTCTAATAGATAGTGCATCTCATAGTTTTTATTTGCATTTCTCTGATGTGATATGATGTTGAGCATCTTTTCATATGCTTATTTGCCATCCGTATATCTTCTTTGGTGAGGCTCCTGTCGAGATCTTTTGTCATTTTTTAATTGGGTGGTTCATTTTCTTATTGTTGAATTTTAAAAGTTCTTTGTATATTTTGGATAACAGTCCTTTATTCTTTATTTTACTTAAGTGTTTCATTCTTGGCTGTACTGATGTAAATGGTATTCTGCTTTTAATTTCAAGTTCTAATTGTTCCTTACTTGTATATAGGGAAGTGTTTGACTTTTGTATATTAACCTTGTATCCTGCAACATTGCTGTAATCATTTACTATTTCCAGGGGTTATTTTGTTGATTCTTTCAGACTTACTGCATTGATAATTATGTCATCTGCAAAGACAGTTTTTTTCCTTTCCTTCTAATCTGTGCACCTTTTATATCACTTTCCTTTCTTATTGCATTAGCTAGGACTTCCAGTGCAATGTTGAAAAGCAGTAGTGAGAGGGGCATCCTTGCCTTTTTCCTGATCCTAGTGGGGAAGCTTTGAATTTTTTTTTCCACCCCACCCCCTAACTTTGAATTTTTTTAACTTATGTACCATTGAATTACTTTTTCAATGATTATCCTAAAGATGGGAATAAGCATTGCAATAGTTTGGTTCATCCTGACCAAAACTCATGTTGAAATTTAACCCCAGTGTGGCAATACTGAAAGGTGTAGCAATACCTAGTGGGAGGTGTTTGGGTCATGGGGGCATTTCCTCATGAATAGATTCATACCCTTCCATGGGATGAGTGAATTTCGCCTTTTGCAGGAATGGATTAGTTCTTGCAAGAGTGGGTTGTTAAAAAGAGGGTGGCTTCCTTGGTTTCTCTCTCTCTTGTTCCTTCTCTTGCTAGGTGACGTCTTTGCACATGCTGGCTACCCTTCTGCTTTCTATTGTAAGTAGAAGCAGTGTAAGGTCCTCACCAGATGCAACTGCCCAATCTTGGATTTTTTGGCCACCAGAATTGTAAACTAGAATAAATAAACTTCTTTTCTTTATAAATTACTCAGCCTCAGGTATTCTGCTATAGAAACACAAAATGGATTTAGACAAGCACATTTTATATTAATTATAGCTATATTTCAACTAATCCCCTTTTAGCCATTGTTATAAAATAATTTACTCTGTGTTAGATATCACTAGACATTCATTATTTTTATTATTACTTTTATTTTAAATAGGCAGTGTTCTTGCAGATTTATTCTCATTTTTAATACACTCAATCTTCTGGTGATCTTCAATTCTTTCTTCAACTTTGTTCTTAAAACTAGTATCATTTCCCTGCAGGTTAAATATCTTACTGTTAGTGTTATCTATTTATTTTTCATTGTAGGTTTACAGATGAAGAATTCTCACAGTTTTTATTTGGCTTTAAATCCCTTTTATTTTTCTTTCCGTTTTCAATGATATGTTTAACACATTTCAAAATAGAGGATGTTTTTTTCTTTATGAATTTTAAAGAAGTCATTTTATTTACTTTGACTTTCTATGATTTCTGTTCAAGAGTAAGCTATCACACTGATTTCTACGCATCTTTTTGTTTCCCCAATGGAAACCATGTGCAAAATCAGTTTTCCCCGCTCTAGTCATTGCCTTTCATTCTTCTTCATTCTTTCTTCTTATCCATAATGGTTATATGATAAACCCTTATCATACTTCCAAATAAAAAGCTGATATATGTTACATGAAATTATTGATGAGAAAGTATTTTTTACACATAAAGAAGTCCTCTGGGGAAAGGTAAAAAAAAATCATTGGTTATTTAATTATTTAAACACTGAGAAATCTGAAATGTGGAAAACAAAACTTATTCAAAGAGCTTGAATAAAAGAAACCCACAGCACTTTTTCAAAAATACTCCCCACTACTCAATTTGTACAGACGTTAATTCAGTGCAGGTGGCCTACATTATTCATGATTGAAATGAAGGGTCATAGAACAAGAATCACAGAAATTGCCAAACATAAGTGAAGAGACTGTGCATAAATATTTTCATTCAAGTAAGAAAAGTGACATATGTGACTGTAATTTTTATATGAAAATAAATGGATATATTATAAATTGCTATTTTTCTTGATTTATTAAATGTCTAGTAAAATGGGAAACATAGAATTTCTTACAAATTAGTTTAAATATTTTATCTTTTTGAAGTTAATTTCACCTTGCCGTATTCTAGAGAATAAAGTATTCTCTATAGGGTAGAATAAATGAAATATTAGATGTTCTTATATTTTAAAAAATAGTAAAAATAAAGACACACTTTTTCTTTGATAACATATATAAATATTAAAATACTGACATATCTCTACAGAATATAGTTTTTCTATTTTACCAGTTTATACAATATTTTATATTAAATAAATATAAATAGAAAATTAGGTAAAATCTGTTTTATCAAGTATTTCTTAGCTCTAGACAAACATTTTAAAATGATTTTGTATACATTCTGATCTGTGTACTTTAAAAGGAAAACTATACAAATGAAAAAATGTTACTGCTTTTTCTGAGTGAGAAAATAACCAAAATTTTAGTCAGATCAATTAAGTATATTGTACAAAATTTCTTCTTTCTAAGATCTAGAATTACAGTAATCTTTAAAACACTAAATAATACTATTTAAACATCTAGCATATTTATTCTAACTAAAAATATGACTGAAACCTATATTTCATATAAGATTCTGCCAAAATACAAACAGCTATTTAATTTTATATTCTTGCAAAGAATTAAGTAGCTTTTCTTTGTTCTATAATTTTGTGTCCTACAGGTTCCTAAGAACTTTAATTTAGAGATAACATACACATTTTCTATAGTAATTTATCTGGAATCACTTTTGCCAAAATTTTCTTTCCTTATTTCTTATAGCATTAGCAGTGATATATGACTTTCAAGAATATGACAGACAGATGGAACTGTATTTCTTATATCATGGTTTAACTAAAAGAAACTAGAGTTTCACTAATCAGGAAAGAATCATACAGACACACAAAATGAATATTGCTGCTGGTTCTTGGTTTAGATGAATTCCTTCTGAATATATAAATGCAATAAAATCCTATTTTTCTTTTCTCTTCAGCCTCTATGTGCCAAAGTAAATATTCACAATATTCATGGCCTCATGTGTTACACGAATGTGCTGTTCGTGTTTGTGTTCCATTGATTTTGGCTCTAATTCAGGCTTCAAACTTTCTCTTTATTAAATTTGGTACAAATGTTTTTTAATTCATTTCATTTCATCAGTGTTTCAGCTCAGAGCTTACAATTTACTACATTTCAAATTTTAAAAGGTTAAGATAATTGATTATAAAGACCGATATTAAATTTTCTTCTCATTCTATGTCCTCTCAAATAATGCCTATGATTTTGAATGCATTTCTGTGATAAGATGTTTAAATATCTTAACTTTAGCTCTTGCTGGAAACTCAGTTCTATAAACATAACAAAAGGTGTTGCAGTTATATTAGCTCACCAAGCAGCTTGGGGGAAAGGAAAGGATAAAGAAATTGTTTCAGAGTGTACAGCTTTCCTTCTCTAGCCTCATGGATATTCAAGGTTATTTTATTTCAGGGGTAGCTGACAGAGAAGAAATTCAAGTCATTTCTCAGGATTAAGGCCATGTTGATAATTTGATGAGGGAAATGAGAACATGACATAATGCATGAAATATGCATTTATTAGTAGACATCTCCACTCTATCACTCAAGGGGATCATCATAAAACATAAATTTGGTGGAAACCAACTCCCTCAAATGCTGCTAAATATCCTCATATTCTAGTATTCTATACTCCAAACATACTGGATTTCTGATACCACCACCAAAACAGCTGCCCATACGGCAGACATTCATGGCCACTATGACACGTACAATTAATATTTTGAGAACTTATTATTGCCAGACATTGCACTAATTTTCTCTATTTTTTCTTTATCAATTATCATTTCAATGATAAATTATCAGTATTTATCAATTCATATCTCCCCTTTACAAATAATAAAAGCTAAGTTTCAGAAAGTCTAAATAACTAGACTCAAGTAACACTTAATGTCTTTGCAAAGTCACACCATGCTCCCTTTTCTTTATCCCACCAGATCATGACATTCTGTCAAACCTTCCCTCTTTTGTGCATGATTTTCATATCAGTTGACATCTTTTCTTTTCTTTTTTTTTTACCTTCTGAATTCATATAATTTCTTTAAGATTCATTACAAACATGCCACTCACGTCAAGTATTAATATTTTCTACTTAGTAAAGTCCTACTCAGTTAAATGCTTTACCCTCTCCTCTTATCTATTAGGACACATGTTATGTCATAGTAGTTTCAACATAACTGAATTTCATGTAAAAATATTATAAAATCCTTCAGAGCCAGTGTTTTGTGTTGTTTGTCTTGATTTCCATAACGTCTATCATGGGCTTGGCACATATATACTAGTTGCACAATATGAACTTTTTAACTGCCAGTAATTGTAATGATAATCTATCATGTCTAGGTATTTTCTTCAGGTGAAAATCAGCATACAAATTATACATGTTCAGTAAAAATAGGTTCAATGTTATGTGAGTGGGATGGTGCACCCAAACAAAAGTTAAGCCATAGTAAATGATTATTGCAGCCAAAGCATAAGCTGTGTGGAGTATACCTTCAGTGCCTTAAAAATTAAAAGGGGAATATGAGTTCTCACCTCTTATTGGGGTGACAAAAAGCATCAAGTTATATACCCTCATCCCAGGTGCCTCTTATTAAATAAATAAATATCAGAAATAAATATTAGGCTGTCACAACACATGAATGTCAACTTTACAAGAGCCAAGCCTATGAATTACTGATGTAATTTGCAGCCCCTGGTATAACAGGAGCAGAGCCCTGCTCTTCACTGGGAGCCCTTAGAGGAAGAATTACATGTTGTGACATCTTCCATCTCACCCTGAGATAAAAGTGACTGAGGTCTGTGCCCTCAGCAAGAACAGTACTCACTACGGTAGTTTGGAGCTGCTTGGAATGAAGGAGAAATGCTAACATCAAGGCAGCAACCCTCTGAGAGTCTGGCTGGCCCTGTGGGGATGAGGAACCTGCTGGGGGGTGGCTCTGTGACTCCTGATGTGCCCAAGCCCTGCTGATCTGAGAGCACAGAGAAAGTGTCCATAATATACTCTCATTCTTCAATTGTCATATCTGACTCAAACAAGAGTTTTATTAACTTAAAATTATTTTTTCTAGGTGAGTTTTGGAGCTGAATTTCATTACTCTGCAGTAATCTCTGATAAGTATGAAAACTCATGCACATAAAAACCCTATGGAGTAAGGCAAATATTTTATTTCATATCTCTTCAAAATAATGAGGATTTCATGAGACCAAATGATTTACATTTCCCTTAATATCACTGCCACATTTTGAATTAGGGTATTATAGAAGCTTTTCAGCTTCCCCCCAACACACACACTATGATTGGTTCTTGAACAAAGAATGCACTTTATAATGGATTCTTTAAAAATGTTTTAAATGACAGGAAATCCTAAATGCTTAGGTACTAATGTGAATGTAATTTTTTCAAAATGATTAATCTTTTTATTCTATTTTGAAAATGCATTTACTGAGCATTTTATCATATTTTGTGCTATATACAAACATGTGTGTCATAATAATTTCTTCTCCATAGAGCTCAAAATCTGTGAATTTTTATCTATAAACAAAGCAATTGCCATTATGTTCTCTAAAGAGATATGAATAAAGCACTCATG
The DNA here is from genome assembly GCF_020740605.2 of Lemur catta. Lineage (NCBI taxonomy): Eukaryota > Metazoa > Chordata > Mammalia > Primates > Lemuridae > Lemur > Lemur catta. The sequence continues at coordinate 49,423,291 of NC_059143.1, read as the reverse complement.
TTTTTAACATCATTGATGACATTTTAATGAGGAAAAAATTTATTAAAAATGGTTTTCTCCTGCTATTTAAAATTGACAGATTACCAACTCTTTGAGATATCTTTAGTCACAGAATGAGTACAATGAGTACAATGCTTTGTCCATATGTATTGAGTATGTAAAGTCAATATTGTCATAGATTCTTCATGATTTTGAAGAACGCTGTAGTTTTCAATGAGGAAAAATAATTATTCTCAATGAATAAAGAGAAGAAAATAAACTTTAATTGACAAACTTAAGAAAAGAAAGAGTCATGCTTTAGGGCGTACTTGAATTTTTCAGCCCTCTAATATTTCCATGTAGTTGAAATACATTGATCATTTAATTGAAGTTTGGAGTTGGGAAGAGAACATTATAGATAATAAATTTTAAATTATTTTATCATTCACATAACACATTTATGAGCAATTTCACATGCCAGCTATTAGGGAATTTATGGTGTCCAAATATAGAAAATCAAGTAAATAAAGATTTTATAATAACTTTATAAATGCTGCAGTGATAGTAGTCAGAGGATGCTAAGACAGGAAAGAAAGAGCATGCACAGTACTAAGGGTCAGGTACAGAAAGGTGATAGCTTAGGTAAATTTAGAATGATTTGTGGAGGTCAGACAAGGGCAAGAGGGAAGTGGTAGGACAGGCAAGGATAGAGAACAACATGTAGAAAAGGTTGCCACATCTTGGAATCAGCAAATTGTTCTGCGTGTCTAGAACGGTAGGAAGGGTGAGTGCTGTATCTAGAAGGGCCTTCATGTCATGCTGAAAAGCTTCAGGTTAGTCACTAAAGCAAGCAAATAGTGAGAAAGACTTTTATAAAAACAGTCTGACACTGAGTGCCAGGAGATTAAAAGAAGGGAGATATAGACAGCTGTGTAATAATTTAGTCAAAGAATAAAAGTCTTAATTAAAAGCAGTTGGACATGGAGAAAAGGAAGACACTGGCTGTACATTTGTATTTATGTGTACATTTGCAAATGCATGTACACACACAAACATCAGCCCGGTAGAATCCTGCTAGATAAAACTTAAAGTAAGGTATTGCTCTTACTCAATTAAAACTCACATTCATCTGAAAGTAATAACCCCCCACAGCATAAAATTACTATATGTTTTTTTATAAAATCATATGCTGTCATCTCTATATTTGCTACAGAATTAAGTTCATAAAATATTTTTGATTATTTTAATACTGATCTATATTCATTAGTCTTTCTAGAGAACATAGACATATTGATCTTTTTTTTTAAGTAAAATCTTGCATAATCCTATATAGTTTTCCAGCCTGATTCAGACTTACCTGGATATAAAACATGTATAATAAACCTATGGGGCTGAGGAGCCTTTAGCAAAATAGCAGAAACCAGAGTCACTTTGGGGCCGTAGCCAGGGACCTGAACTGATGCTACAGTGTCAATGAGCAGGGTCCAAATAGCAGAGGTAGAGTTAGATGCCTGACAGGTGACTGGCAGCTGGCCATGTGAGACATGCCTTCTGGGCCAATGGATGAAAAGTGTGAGATTTGGTGATTCAGCGACAGCATCCACCAGCAGTGAATGGGTTTGTGACTATCCACACAGGGGTCCCACAAATATGGTGAATGAGTACATGTGCCAGAAGGGGTAAGAGGATGGGGACTGGTGGAGGGGGTGCAAAATCACAGGGGCTGTAGCTTTGAGTAAATGAGAATTTCTGCACCAGAAATTGGTTAGCTTGGAGAGATTAGTGTTATTTCTATACTGAGAAAAAAAGTCATTCTCTCTGTTCCTTTAATTTTTATCTTTAAAATAGTTTTCAAAGATCATATTGTGTCTATTCTTTGCTTTGCAAATCATGCAGGGCCTTTGTCCAAAACCAATAAACTTCTTACTTGCCTATGACTTGTTAAAGACAGGAACAGGTCATTGAGAAACAATGAGCAATCTCTTTGAAGGGGACCTTTTAATATTCTCTGGGTCTTTTGGAAAAGTAAGTGGGGCTAGGGACATTCCTAATTAGAAGTAAGGGAATGAATTAAATGTCCTCTTTGATTTGCTCTTTAACTTATTTAATATAAAATTTTATAATGCTGAACCAGCCTTAAATTTCATGGAAGTGAATAATTCTTTTTAATTGGTCTTCTCAACTATTTGATTTTGGCTTTGACTTAGGCTGTTGAGAATGTCAAGATTTTGGCCCATGGACACACATTGTTGTATTGCCAGTGGTTTTTCCATTCATCTCATTGCCATTGCTCTGTCTGATCATTTGCAGAGACTGCAGGTAGCAAGTACACATGTGCTATTTCATCAAACTGGTGCTAGATTTTTACAACGTGGGTTTTGTCAGACCTCAATTTGCTTGTGGTTTCATAGTCTTAAAAATTCCATTTATTTGAAGAAAGGTATGACTCAGAAAAATTTATTCAACATTACACTGAGGAGTACAGAAATCAAGACGGTTTCATATACTTGGAGGTCACATAACGCCAGTGTCTTAGTATGTTTTTCATTGCCATAACTGAATACCATGAACTGGGTAATTTATAGGTCTCTCTTCCTTTTCTTATAAAGCTGCTAATGCCATCATAGGGGGCCCAACCACATGACCTCATCAAATCCTAATTATCTCTCAAAGGCCTCACCTCCAAAAACCATTAGCATATGATTATGGGGATAAAGTTTCCAATATATGAACTTTTGGGAAACACATTCAAACCATAGCAGCCAGAATGCTGATTCTGTGAATTTGAAGGTGAACACTAAACCTGTTAAACTGTTAGCAAGAAACATCCATCACACAAAAGGCCTACTTAGAGAATTTCTTTGTAGTGTTAAGTTGGAGAAAAGACCTGAAGTCAACAAACAGATGGAGACTAGCTAAAATAATTAAATATTGAGAACTTAATCCCTCTTTATACAACTGCACAGAATATTAGATAATACATTTGACCAATGAGATCAGGCAAAGAGATATATGCATTTCTGTTCACAATAATCTTTATATTTAATATATTCAAACTGCTCCTGAACAAAGATGTGGACTCAAGATATCACTGTGGTAAGAGTAATTTTATTTTATATCATTTGTATTCTGCAAAATATGCCTGCAGAGAATTTGGAGCCCTAAAAGTAATTATTCTATTATTACTTGTTCAGTATTTTGTATTTTAGTTCAAATATGAAGAACACTTCTCTAGTTAAATCAATTTAGTCAATTTAGCTGTCAAATTATAAAGGATATAGAAAGAAATATAGTTGTTATTATTCAAAAAGGTAGCCCTAAATAAATATTCTATCTATGTCATTGGTAGGGAATGTGCATTTTTCTATGACTCTAAAATAGTAATGACTAAGGATGGACTAACACATCCAGACTATCTAATTTGATTTACATAATTAAAATAATTTTAGAAGTATTAAGAATGGCTAAGTGGCAAGTTTAGCAGCAGTTCTTAAGTTACTGACAAGTCTAGCTAATAAAAAGGAAAACATAGCGACTGTTGTGCTACTTCCTCGCTATCAAGAATATTCATTACCCTTTTATTTGTGTATACCAAGCTCAACACTTATCATAGAGCATTTGTTCACTGGCCATTAAGTATATCATGGCACTCACATAAAAATTTTGCAAACCAGAGAAAAATAGAATATAGAAAATAAAAAGCACATGAACAAGATTAGGCTGAGATGGTGAACGGGATGCAGCCCACACATGCTGCTCTCAAGGAGAAGATCAAAAGTTGCAAGTATATGCCCACCTACAGATGGACCCTCTTGGGGGAGAGCATAGTGAATCATCAGAGAGGTGATGGGAGACACTCAGAGTGAAGGAGAGCATGATCCACTTGCCAGGAAATTATTCCATAACATTGAGAAGGAGGGAATCCTCCCTAACTCGTTCTATGAAGCCAGTATCACCTTGATACCAAAGCCAGGAAAGAGCATGACAAAAAACAAAAACTACAGACCAATATTCCTTATGAACATTAATGCAAAAATCTTCAACAAGACACTAGCAAACTGAATTCAGCAGCACATCAAAATGATGATAATCTATCATGATAAAATGGGTTTCATCCCAGGGATGCAAAGATTGTTCAACATAGGCAAATCAATAAATGTGATTCACCACATAAACAGAAGCAAAAATAAAGACCCTATGATCATCTCAATAGATGCAGGAAAGCATTCCATAAAATCCAGCATCCTTTCATGTCGAAAACCTTCAACAAACTATGCTTAAAAGGAACATATCTAAAAATTATAACAGCCATATATGACAAACCCACAGCCAACACCATATTGAATGAGAAAAGTTGAAAGCATTCCCCCTAAGAACTGGAACAAGACAGCGGTGTCCACTGTCACCTTTTCTATTCAACATAGTACTGGAAGTCCTAGCCATAACAATCAGGCAAGAGAAAGAAATATAAAGGGCATCTAAATTGAGAAGGAGGAGGGCAAACTATCCCTGTTTGCTGATTATATGATCTTACATCCAGTAAACCCTAAATACTACTCCAAAAGACTCCTAGAATTGATAAATAAGTTCAGCAAAGTCTCAGGTTGCAAAATCAATGTATACAAATCAGTAGCATTTCTATGCACTAATAACAATCTGAGAGTCAAATGAATTACTGAATACAATTCATAGTAGCTATGAGCAATAAATTCTTTAGAATATATTTAACCAGGGAGGTAAAAAATTTCTATAAGGAGAAGCACAAAACACTTATGAAAGAAATCGTAGATGACACAACCAAATGGAAAAATATCCCATGCTCATGGATTGGTAGAATCAACATCATTAAAGTGTCCATTCTGCCCAAAGTGATTTATAGATCAATGCAATTCCCATCAAAATACCAATGTCTTACTTCACAGATCTAGAAAAAGTAATCCTAAGTTTCATTTGGAGACATAAAAAGAGCCTGAATAACCAAAGCAATCTTAAGCAAAAAGAACAAATCTGGAGGCATCACATTACCTGACTTCAAATCATACTACAAGGCTATAGTAACCAAAACTGCATGGTACCACTATAAAAGTAGAGATATAGACTAATGGAACAGAATAGAGAGCCCAGAAATGAAACCATATAGCTATGACCAATTGATCTTCAACAAAGCAGACAACAAAATACACTGGGGAAAGGACACTGTATTCAATAAATGGTCCTGTGAAAATTGGATAGCCACATGCAGAAGAATGAAAGAGGACCTCTACTTATTGCCATATACAAAAAAATTAACTGAAGATGGATTAAAGACTTAAATGTAAGGCATGGAACCATAAAAATTCTAGGCAAACACATGGGAAAATGTCTTTTAGACATAGGTCTAGGCAAAGAATTTATGACTAGGACCACAAAGGCAAATACAGCAGCAACAAAAATAAGTAAATAGGACTTAAATTAAAAGCTTCTGAAGCTTTTATCCCAAGAATGGAAAAATAAGCACCATATGTACTCACCATCAAATTGGTTTCACTGATCATCACCTAGGAGCACATTTAGGAACAACATTAATCAGGTGTTGGGCAGATGTGGGGGGGGAGGGGATGGGTGCGGTGTGCACCATCTGGGGGATGGACACACTTGAAGCTCTGACTCAGGGTGGGGGGCAAGGGCAATATACGTAGCCTAAATTTTTGTACCCCCATAATATGTTGACATAACAAAAAGGAAAAAAAAAATCTGTACAGCAAAGGAAATAACTAAAAGAATAAACAGGCAACTGACAGAATGGGAGAAAATATTCTCAAACTATACATCTGATAAAGGACTAATATCCAGAAGCTACAAAACAGCAAGAAACAAACAAACAATCTCATGAAAAAGTTGGCAGAAGACATGAACAGAATTTTCTGAAAAGAAGATAGACAAATGGCCAACAGACATATGAAAAATGTTCAGTATCACTAATCATCAGGGGAATGCAAATTAAAACCACAATGAGATACCACTGTAACCCTGTCAGAATGACATTATTAAAAAGTTAAAAAAAACAATAAATGCTGACATGGATAGAGAGAAAAGGTACATTTATACACTCTTAGTGGGACTGTAAATTAGTACAACTTCTGTATAAACCAGTATGGAGAGTCCTCAAAGCACTGAAAGTACACCCACCATTTAATCCAGCAATCCTACTACTGGGTATCTACCCAAATGAAAATAAATCATTTTATTAAAATGACACCTGCACTTAAATATTTATCACAGCACAATTCACAATGGCAAACATACGGAATCAAGCTAAGTGCCCATCAATACATGAGTGGATAAAGAAAATGTGGTATATATATATACTACAGAGTATTTTTCAGCCATAAAGGTAATGAAATAATGCCATTTGAAACAACTTGGATGGAGCTGGAGACCATTATCTTAAGTGAAGCATCTCAGGAATGGAAAATAAATACCACATATTCTCACTAATAAGTGGGAGCTAAACAATGGGTATACGTGGATGCAAAAAGACTTTAAGGACCTTAGAAAGGAAGAGAGGTGGAGGGTGGGAGGGTAAGGGATAAAAACTTACCTGTTGGGTACAATGAACACTGTCCTTGTGCTGGGCACACTGGAAGCCCTGACTTCAGCATTATAGAGTATATCCATATAACAAAAACTTTTGTACTCCTTTAGTCTTTTGAAATTGAAAAATAAATAATTTTATATAGCACCTCGCTCTAATGGATGCAGTCTTTGTATCACTCTTTACTAATAATTTGGTTAAAATATTTTCAATAGCATTATCTTCCTGTAATAGAAAGTATTTGAATGATTGAAGAAACAATATAAATAAAACATAATTAGGTAAAGATTTTATGGAGAAGACCCCCAAAGCAATCACAGCAGCAACAAAAATAAACAAATGGATCCTGATCAACTTAAAAAGCTTCTGCACAGCCAAGGAAACTGTCCTTAGAGCCAATAGACAGCATACAGAATGGGAGAAAATATTTGCTTTCTACATATCTGATAAAGGGCTGATAACAAGAATCTATACAGAACTTAAGAAAATCAACAAGAAAAAAAATCAAACAACCCCATCAATAAACAGGCAAAGGACATGAACAGAAACTTTTCAAAAGAAGACATACTAATGGCCAGAAAACATATAAAAAAGTGCTCAATATCTCTAAACATTAGGGAAATGCAAATCAAAACTACATAAGATATCACCTAACTCCAGTGAGAATGGCCTCTACCAAAAAGTTCCAAAATAACAAATGCTGGCATGGATGTGGAAAGATTGGAACACTCTTACACTGTTGGTGGGACTGCAAATTAGTACAACCCCTGTGGAAAGTAATTTGGAGATACCTCAAAGAGCTAAAAATAGAAATACCATTTGATCCAGCAATCCCACTACTAAGCATCTATCCAAAGGAAAAAAAGACATTGTATAATAAAGACATCTGCACTCAGATGTTTATAGCAGCACAATTTACAATTGCAAAGATGTGGAAACAACCCAAATGCCCATCAATACATGAATGGATTAATAAAATGTGTATATGTATACCATGGAATGCTACTCAACTACAAAAAACAATGGTGATCTAGCACCTCTTATATTATCCTTCATAGAGACTGAGCCCATCCTTTGAAGCGAAGTATCACAAGGATGGAAAAACATGCACCACATGTATTCGCCATCAAACTGGTACTAACTGATCAACACTAAGGTGCTCACATGGTAGTAATACTCACTGGGTGCCGGTCAGGTGGGGGGTGGGGGGGATCAGGGGTAGAGGGAGTGGGGTGGGTAAACCCACAGCTAATGGAGACGGGGTGCAATGCAAGGGGGAAGGACACACTTGTGGTCCTGGCTTGAGTGAGGCAAATGTATCATGTAACCAAAATGTTTGTACCCCCATAATATCCTGAATTTAAAAAAATAATAATAATTAATTAAGTAAATAACATTATTATACTATAACCCAATGTATAAAATACATATCCATGAGTTCTTAATAATATAAATAAATAGTTGAATAAATAAATAAATGGAGAAGGGATTTGTAAATTTCCCACTCAGAAGAATTACTAATAATTTATGTAGATACCCTAGCCCTTAAGAAAAAGCAGCCTAACTTCCCATTTCTTAAGTGTGGGCTGGGCATAGTGACTTCCTTCTAAAATGTACGGTATGGCAGGGCAGGAGGAAGAGTAACTTTATGGTGGAGAAATCTGACAAATATCACCTCATCCAGGTGATAAAGATAAACCTCGATAGTGGCAAATCATGCTGATAATATATACCCTTGATGTGATGTGATGAAGATGGTACTTTCCTTTTGCAGGCTTCCTTCCAAAACAGATAACCCTAGTCCAATCATGAGCAACAACTCAAATGAATTCTAACAAAAGGACATCTTACAAAACCCCTGACCAGTACTGCTCATAACCACCAAAACCAAAAACAAGAGAAATCTGAGAAATGGTCACAGCCAAGAGGAGCCTAAGGAGACATGATGACTAAATGTAATAGGGTACTCTGGATGACCTACTGGAACAGAAAAAGGACATTAGGTAAAAACTAGAGAAATCTGAATAAAGCATGTACTTTAGCTAATAATAATGTATCAGTATTGCTTGATTAATTTTAACAAAAGTACCATACTAATGCAAGATGTTAATAATGGGAAAACTGAGTGGAGTGGAAGTGTACTATCTACTCAATTTTTCTATAAATTTAAAACTGTTGTGAAAATGAAGACCATTTAAAATAAAATTTAAAAAAAAACATTACACACACATTAAATTTAAAAAATTCATTCGAACATATGACCTGGTGTGACTTAAGATCTTACCAATGGAGTAAGTAAACATTTTCAAAACTGTGATATAGAAATTGATGAGTGCATGAAACTGCTAATTAATATCAAGTAAAATAAAAATTAGTTATGTGAGATTGAATATCTGATGAAGATGTTTTAATGACTTTAATTTGAAGCATTGTTGGTTCTTTACTTAAATGTTTTATTTTCCAGATTTAAGGACATTTTTTCCCTCTTAAGCTATCTACAGTTTACAGAAATTTGGTAAGATACACTCTCATGAACAAAAATAAAAATATTTACTTTACTCAATTACTCCAAAATTTGGAAAGCTACTTTTGGATATTCATATTTTATGACAATATAGTTGAACAATAATACTTCAATACTTACTTAACATAGTGCTCCTTGGATCATGAATTTTAGGCCAGGAAGTATGTATTATTTATAATTATAAGTTAGCAATGGCATATTTAGCCCCAAATTTTTACTGAACAAGTGAATAATGTTCTTTATGGTACATAAAACAATTATCCTGGACTTTAAGACAGAAGACATTTAAGCCTTGGAAAAAACTTTAAGCTTCTCTGATTTTTAGTTTCCTAAATTATATACATAAAAATTGTGCTCTTGGTGGTCATGAATTTGAATGTTACAGTGCAATTAAATATTAAACTGAAAGCATTATGTAGATAGAAAACTTTATGATAATTCAACTTTATGTGGCAGCTAGCAGTCCATTTGTCACAATCACTTGCCAAACTATTCTGATAAATACTAACAGTATAGACCTGTTCTGATTCACTCATTTTCATCTCTTCTGCAGTATATTTCTTACAAATATTTACTTCTTTATTGTTCAAAAATAGCAACCTTGAAATTAGTTTAATTAAATATAGTAAGGATGAGTTTAGACAAAGAAGATGTAATGAATTAAGGAGAGAACAAAAGTTTCATTGTTATCCTAAATGTCACTTTTTAAATTCTCATTTATGAGATTGCTGTAAGACTGTTGTTTCTTTTTTGTCCTTAGTGTCTTTTATACCATTCATAGCACCTTCTAAAAGATGAATAAATGTTGGATGATGACAATGATGATGATAGTATTACATGATTTATCTAACTCCCACAATGTAGAAAGTATGTTTGTGCTTGAATGATCCATATCTACAACTGCCATTGATAAGCTCTATGGTTTAATGGCCCATTTCCATATCATGCTATTAGCCATCCTTCACTCAGAGTTATAGCAACAGAAGGCAAAATTCCAATACGACTATGAAAATTATTCAATATAGGTACCTCAGAGTCTCTTTCTGAATTCCTTTTTTTTTTTTTTTTTAACCATGAAAACTCCATTTTCCATCAAGGCATTCAGAATCCTCATAATTTCCTCCTGTGCTGAAATCTGAACCAAAGAAAGAATGAACTATCACTGCAGGATTACCTGCAGTTTAAGATTTTCAATTAACTCTGGTTAATTCTCTGGAGAGGATTTGGCCATGTTGGGAAGAATTTCAGCCATCATTGAGCAAGTCAGGAAAGCATATTTTGGAAGCAGGGATCTAATTGCCTAAAATCTCACCTAGGCAACAGCATATTCTGTGCCCTTCTGAGTCTGACTCTGTTGTTCTGTTACTCAGCACATCATTTTCAGGACTTGAAATGTCCTTGACTCTGGGAAAATAAGCAAAGTCCCAAAGTATCATATCTTCCCCAAAATGAGATTTATAATGAAATTCCTTCTTATAGTACTTCTTATAGTATGAGTGTTATTGTAAGATTTAATCAGTATATTTTTAAAGCATGTTAAGATCTTTTAAAAATGCTAGTAAACCAATAAAAAACATATTTTGTTACTTGCCTTCTTCTATCAATATTACAATCTAGAAAAAAATACCTTTTGCTATTGGAAGGAAAGAAGTATATGGGGGGCTGCTAAATGCTTTATGACAGAATAATGCAAATATATGAAATTAATTCTTGAAAGCAAGTAGTTTTACAATGCAAGTCATAAAAACCATACATGATGAACAGTACTTGTTCAGAATTAATGTTCACATTTTCACAAAGTTGTGTCTGTCATTTAGATTGAGGTGATTTCACTTTAGATTTGCCAGTTCACTTAACCTCATGATTCTCTTTTATAATGTTTTGTCATTTTTCAAATTTTCAATTTCTATACTGCTCTTTGGCAGCAATGATTCACTGCCTAGGAAAGTGCTGGAATATGTGATATTATATCATAAGCAAAATCCTCACATTACTTGATATTTTCCTTTATAATGGTCTATTGCCTAAAACCTTCATACAAACTTCACTCTTTTGGGTCATTTCTAAATTTAACTGTTAAATTAGAAATTATTCTATTTATTTAATACTATTCATTTCATCTTCCAATATATAAAAAAAATCAATGGACTATTTGAAATAAGCTTGGGATAACTGATCTTAAAAACCAAAATAATTATTGGTAGTATTGAGACTAGAAAGGGAGAAGGAAACAGAGTTGTTTATAATTTAGTTATATCCAAATGTTTTACTAATGATAGTTGGCTAGTGTGAGTCATAATGAAAAAACAAACCATTGTCATTTTAGGACACATAGACAAATAGAAAATCTTATAATGTTTGACTTATTAGCTACCATATTTTCTTGTTGATTTTTGATGGGTCAAATTTTGCCTGATTAGTTACCTTTGCAGGTTCTACTAAACAGTGAGTAGTCCCTCTCTTTCAATTCCTTAGTTTCAGGGTACTCAAGCTCAACAAACACATAACCAGAAGAAAAATACTCCTTAAGATATACCTTAAATAAATACACTTTTTATCAAAAGAGCATTTTAGAATGAAGCTACTTTAGTCTTCAGTTTCAGATAAAACCCACAAGTATAGATTCTGCATTTCAAAATGGGAATCAACCTATTGTATATCTTTGTAAGACTTGTAACGGTTGTTCTGCAAATATTATTATCTTATGAAAGAGGATGGAAAGGCTAAGAGTTGGAGATTAGGAAAAAAAATTTTTTTTTAAACACATTCAGAGGTAATAGATGTTTTGACAGGATGGCAGGGTTATCTCATTGTGGTATTGATTTGCATTTATCTGATAATTATTGATCTCGAAGCTAAAAAGCTTCTGTGCAGCCCAGGAGACAATCAACAGAGTATAGAGACAACCTGCAGAATAGGAGAACATATTTGCAGACATCTGAAAAGATGTCAATATACAAAATACTTAAGGAACTCAAACAATTCAATAGCAAGAATACAAATAACCCAAATAAAAATGGACAAATGATCTGAATAGACATTTCATGAAAGAAGACATACAAATGGTCAACAGGTGTATGAAAAATGGTCAACATAACCAATCAGAGAAATGCCAATCACTTCAATAATGAGATATCACACTTCCGTTAAAATAGCTATTTAAAAAAAGACAAAAAATAACAGATGCTGGTGAGGATGAAGGGAAAAGGGGAACACTAGTACACTATTGGTAGGAATGCAAATTAGTACAGCCACTATGGAAGAAAGTATGGAAATACCTCTAAAACTTGAAAATAGAGCTACCATATTGTTTAGTCATAAAAAGGAATAAGATTTTGTCATTTGTAGCAACATAGATGGAACTGGAGGTCATTATGTTAAATGAAATAAGCCAGTCATGGAAAGACAAATATTGCGTATTCTCATTTCTATGTGGGAGCTAAAAAAGTTGATCTCACGGAAGTATTAAGTAGAATGATGGTTACCAGAGGCTGAGGAGGGTAGGGGACAGAGGGGGATGAAAAGAAGTCAGTTAATGGGTACAAAAACACAGTTAGATATAAGGAATAAGTTCCAGTGTGCATCTATGAAAAAATATATTCATTATAATATTTGTAATATTATAATATTTATTATATATTTCAAAATATGAAAGAGAAGATTTAGAATGTTCCTAACACAAAGAAATGATAAATTTTGAGGTGATGATTATCCTAATTGTTCTGATTTGATCAGTATACATTGTACACATGTATCAAAATATCACATGTACCCCCTAAATATGTAGTTATTATGTATCAATAAAAAATTTAAAAATATAACATTTTTACAGTATCTACATAAAGTATATATTTGAGTCTTCTATTTTTAATAATCACAGCATACACATTAGACAGAATTATTTTAATGATTATTTCAACAATAGCAATCATAATAATTTTGGTAAACATCAAGATATGTATGTTTACTTCAGTTTCCATATGCATTTCCACCATGCACTACAGAACTGTTAGTACTTTTAAATTGTGGGATATTAATATTTATGCTTTGAATTTGAGAATTATAAAGCAAGAAAGTGTGTGCTGTGTATAAGAACATGAAAAATAAAATAAGCAAGGAATTTTGATAAAGGCCAACCACAGAAACTTTAGGCTGCTTGGAAGTGAAGCTTAACCAGCCTCATGGCAGTCTTTGAAGATAGTACTGTCAGGATAAATAAGGACAATTCAAGTGATGGAGCTGTACTTCAATTTTCTAAAATGAATTTAACCATGTTCCACATCAGAGAGTCTAATTGCTAAGGTGAAATGCCACAGGATAGGTATGGACATGAAATAGGTAGAAAAATGTGATTTTAACCTAGTGACAAGAAGTTTAAAAGTGGTATGACGAGTTCTTTACTCTCAGAAATGATTTGAAAATTTTTAGTGGGAAAGAGTACCTCTAGATATTTTTTGTATTATTATTTTTATAGTCTTGTTGGAAAGGTTATCCAAGTATAAGTTTAGAGAATGCTTTAGTGGTGAAGATGTGTTTCAGTTTCAACATGAGTCGGAAGTATTCTGTCATATAGAATAGTTCACTGCAGGTATGTTCAAGTTGACAGCCTTCCATTAATTTTAATGTCCAGAAAAAATATTAAAGAAAGAGATCATAATTTTATTTTATGTGAAATTTTACCTAACTTTTGGAAAATGTAAGCTATCAGATTATATATAGTAAATTGAAGAGGCATGTATCACATGCAATCATAGAGAACTCTCTGGTAATCTCAGTACAGTGTAAACATTATGAGAGTGGTAATTGTCCCCTTTTTCTGTACCTACAATATCATCAGGCCCATAGTAGGAATGCACACAAAAAAATCTTGTTGAAAATATGTACATAAGTTATACAAACTATGTCCAAAAGTAATTTCTTTTTATGTCCCACATGTTCCTTTATATCTCTACATTCCCCAAAAGAATAAGCCATGGATAGTGTTAGCAACTCAAAGTTGAATATGGAAAACAAATCATGTACTTTGAAAACCCAGAAGAGAAAAAAACACTACATAAATTTAAAAAGGAAATGTTTGCTCCACTTACAGTGCAATAGAGAAAGAAGGCTTATTTAGTCAACCAAACATTGTAGCCTCCATCCACAGGAAGGAAAGGAGGCACCTGCGGGCTAGGAGGCCAGAGCAGGAGAAAAGCAGTAATGCACAGGACAGCCATTACGTTGTTCCTACGGCTACTCAGCTCTGGCAGAATCAGTGTTTTGCGATCAGTATGACTCCACTGAGATACATCCGGGCCATCCCATTTCCTCCGCCGGCAGTCTTTCAGTTACTCACCTCTAATTTATGTTATGATACATGACTCATCTCTTTTCTTTGGGGAACTTGAGAATGAGAATCAGGATTTGCTTAATTTCAGGGTTACACATTATGCTTTTGAAATGTATTTCTTTGGGAATTAAATACTGCATTAATGTCCTTTTAAAATGATGGGGTTTGTTTGGTTGGTTAGTTCTGTATTCTGTGTACTTACAAAAAGAAAATCTTAAATGGGGCAAGGTTGATCAGATTATGACTACTTATATTTACACCGAACTAATCTGAAGGTAAGGCTGTCTTTCTATGTAGGTAACAAATTCTGTTATTAAACCTGGGAATGGGCAAGGTATAGTATGGTTCAAGAATTGTATGGTTTAGATAGGAAAGAAAATGTTATTGTATTTTAAAATGTTAGTGCCACAAGGCAGTTTAGAAGGCACCAAATGAGTGTCCAAATCCTTCTTGTTTAAGTTATTACATTTAATTCTGTAGTTCATTTGGAATTCATTTTGGTCTATCAGGAAGGTAAAACTAATTGATTATGTTTTTCCAGAACAATAAGCAATTTTATCTTGAACATTTTTGACTACTCTATCTCTTTCCCATTGGTTTCTATGCTTCATTTTAATATGTTATGGCACGTTTAACTTGAGAAAAAGAAATATACCTTTAATTGTATGGAGGAAGTCTTCAAGATATTAGTTACTTCTCTCATCATCTCTCAATTCCACTGCAACTCATCACTGTAAAAATCCAATTTCTCCAGAGTAGTGGCAGCCATTCCAGTAGATGCATTTATGTGTGTGTGTGGGGGGGGGAGGGAGTGATTCTTTTATTTTTTTTTGTAATATCTTTGAAAATTCATGTTTTTAGAAATCTGTCTCCGGGTGATTCTAAGAGAAGAAAAAAAATCAGACTAACCAAAAAATCCTCTGACACCGAGGTTAACTTATTGAGTAATCTCTTTCTTAAGTTCACCTCAGTAAACACTGTGATTAAAGGCATGCAAATATGGTAATTTCTCTAAGTCCTTGTTCAGTTTCCCAGCTTGGCCTTTGAAGGATATCTGTTATACATATGACCCAAAACCTAGCCAAGAGAAACTCTACTTACAGATGCTGCTCTGCATGTGATGCTGTTATTGGAACATATCTCCCCTTGTACTAGGTACAGGGCTGGGGATATAGTGAAGCCATTTCTTATCTGTTGTTTTTTTTCACTTAAATGAACAAAACTATTTCATTTTTACCCAAAAATAGCAATAATACACTTTAGGATTCTGGCCTAAGCTTATGTAAAGTTCCTTAGTTTTGTACTTCAAAGTTGTCCACTGACAACTTGATGGATTTACTCTCTCCTAGGATGTTGTCCTTGTCTGTTAAATTTATAATGTCAAGTAGAGACTGACAAGTCCTTTACGCATGGAAGAGAATGGAAACTAAACCATATGAAGACCCATTACATTTCTAAAGTTTCTGTGCATCCAGTGATCTAGGGTCCACAGGGATATATCCTCATTAATGTGAAGAACCAGGTGCTGTGGCTTGAACATCATTCCACTCAGAAGGTGGTAGAAAGATCAGTGTGATTTTTGGATTTTAAAGACTTATAAATTCCGAATGGGTGACCTTATCCAACTCATTAATCATATAACCAGAAAAGCTGCTTACTCCAGTAAAGGGAAATCTTTACAGGTTCAGCAGCGCTTGAAGTATCAGAAGCAGATGGAATGCAATTTGGAGCCTGTGACAAAATTAATAGGAGAATTGCAAGAAAGGTCTTTTGGGATTTGGAGAAAACCATATTATATTTAGTGTATAAATAATTCTGATTTTGAAAAATAGAATTTGGCTTGCTGTAGGATTCTAGTAGAGTCTAAATTCTCGACCACAGGTTACCAAGTAATTTTGCAACCCAAGCCACACATTAAACTGGTAGATAAATTACATGTTTTGCAACAAAGTTGATTTGCCCCCAGAAAGTAATATATGCCCTCCAAAAGCTCTTCTTATAAAATAAAAACAGTGTAACAACACTGGATGCCCAGTGTCACTGAAAACACATGTTCCTTAAATTGGCATATAATTATTTATGTGGTTCCTTAAACACCATGTTATATACCTATGGTTCTAAATATCTGAGTCCATCAAATAGACACATTCTGTGGTTTCAAAGAAAGTTTCCTATGATTATCTGACATAAAATAACAAGACTTTACTCTTGTTCATAAACTTTACAAGGAAAGATTTTAGTATACTGGACATTCACAGAGGTGACCTCAGGAATGATATCCTGGACATACATTCAAGCAGAATGTTGATCGTCCATTCTGCTTAGAAGGTAAGTGAGTGTACAATCAAAAATTATACTAACCAATGGGGGGATCTTAAAAGGTGATTGGAAAGAGAAAGAGTAGGAAGAGTCACAGGGCTTGGCATACAGGAGATGCCTGCCTCCAAGGCACTGGGTTTCTTGGTTATCGATGAGTTAATGTGTAACCCAGTCCTGAGATATTTACAAACAATCAGTTGACAATGAAACACATTTTTTTCTAAATGACTGGGAAAAAGATAACTTCCCAATGATGATGCATTGTCATTCCAGCCAGAACTTTTTGGTTGGCCTATGAATTTTACAGGTCATAAGATGGTGTGCTATCCTATGATTTCATACTTTTTAGAATATGCTTATAATAAATACACATCAGCTAAGATAAAATGAGTATGTCATTTTTCTTTCAGCACAAAATAATCTTACTTGTACAGAAGCAGTAGAAAAAAGACTTAGATATTACCATATATGGTACTTTTTTAGACCCTGCAAACACAGCTATTACATCTGCAAACACAGCTATTACATCTGCAAACAAAGGGGGCTGTTATTTTCCCTGGGAGAATTATCAGGCTTATCAACACTTACAGTAACACATTCTTAAGGTTTTTTTTTTTGTTGTTGTTCTTTTTTCTATTTCTAGAGTTTGGAAAGTAGAGGGAAGGGAATTTTATGTTGGCATAGGGGACGTTTGTGTTAAGTTTCACCTTGTGCCCAACCCTTTGAGCTGAGCCTTCAATGAAGAGATATGGTTATATAAACCTTGAAGGGCTGAGGAATCTAACAGTGGCATAAGTAGTGCTGTGTGCTCCACACCATATATAGACAAAGGGAGATAGGTCTCAGAGAGAAATTCCTACTCCGTCATGATGAAGCAGCATAGAGTAGAAATGTCAGTGTGCTGTCTGATGTCTTCAACTCATTATTCCAGATGGAGGGAAGTCTCTGATGGCTGTAGAATCAGTAGATATGTTAGGGACTATAGAAGGCCCCAGGGTGTTGGCCCTCCCTAACTGAGAGCTCCGGAGCATAGGGCCCTGTGGAGAGGCCAGAGCATTCACATCAATGCCAAAGTAGACTATGCAATGCAGTATTTAACAAAAAAGCATGCCAAGGAGTAAGAGTTAGATATAGATTCTGGGAGGAATGATGCTTCCCAACAGACCTGAAATATGTAAACTCTCCTTACAGTTCCTATTAAAGAGTCCCCACCATTTTGAACTTAGACTTAATTGTGATAATCTTAAAACTAAATGAAAAGAACCAAAAGTTAGTAATTATGTGTTAGCCATTTGAACCAGGTTTCATATTTTGGTTGGATCTCTAAACTGTACAAGCTAAAATTATTCACAGTTATTTCTTTCTCTGAGCAATTGTTT
This sequence comes from Lemur catta, assembly GCF_020740605.2. Taxonomy (NCBI): domain Eukaryota; kingdom Metazoa; phylum Chordata; class Mammalia; order Primates; family Lemuridae; genus Lemur; species Lemur catta. The sequence continues at coordinate 49,405,187 of NC_059143.1, read as the reverse complement.
CATTCTCCCTATTTAATAGCATAATCAATAATAAAAATGCAACTTTTCTAAGTTATATTAAAAACTAAAGGAATGGTTAGATCACTGCACTCAGGAGGGCCAGGCCTAAGAGAAGTAGGGAAGGTGAGGCAGACATTGGGGAAATATAAGAAAAACTAGACGTTTCTTGCAGTCATGATGCATTGTTTGTTAAACCAACCCTCAATAGGGTTTTATTCACTGGGAATTAGAAATCACACAATTAGAGCCTCTTCCTTGTGATGCCATATCCTACAATGTCAACAGTGGAAAAGGCTGTGAAGTAGGGTATGTGTACTTTTGCAATTCTAACATTGTATATCTTACACCTGCCCCACGGTGGTCCCTTTTCATATTAGTTTTCCAATGTTAATTTTTTACTGAAAAGTGTTAGTGTAGGCCTGACAAATCTCAGCAATGTGTCATTCCATAATATTTCCCCTTGCCAGTGACTTATCCTCAGGAATCTATCAGGAGGAAGTTAACAATAAATTCTAACTAATGTATAAATTTCAGCATACACTTACTAAAAGGCAGAAACTTAATATTAGTGGATAACATATTAAGGAGACATCGGGTAGGAAAACATTTCGGTTTTGCAGATATTTTTGGATTTTCATACATGAATGTATTTATCCATCAAACATATAATGAGTGGTTACTATCAATCAGTATTATTCTAAGCACTGGATATATAATGCTGAATAAGATAATTTGGCAGCTTCTAGACTAGTTGCAAGAAGATGACAACAGTCAACAATAAACAAAGAAAAAAAATAATTTTGGATTACCTTAGTGCTATGAAAGAAGTAAACAAGATCTTGTAATCTGTTAATGATTGTAAAGGGCTGCTTTTGATAAAGTGGTCAGGTAAGGCTCCTTTCAGGGTAGATGTTTGTAATAACTGAAGAATTAAAAGGCTCCAACCATGTAAAGACCCATAAAAGAGTAGTCTAGGTAGTGGGAATAGGAATCACAGTACAGTGTCCAATAACCCTGAGAAATATCATTCTTCAGGTTGTATAAAGAACAGATATATAGAATTTAAGAGTGGAAAGATAGATCAGTTAGGAAGCTAACCCAGTCATTTTGGACAGAGATACTAGAGTTTGGAATTAAGATTGTGGTACTTAAGATATATTTTGAAAGTAGAATTTAGAAGATTTAGTTGTGGATTGATATGGAGGACGGGAGGGGAGCATGAATTAAGGAGAGAGATACAACAATGAGAAGTGCTTTCAGCTGCAAGTAACACAATGCCTGACCTTAGTGGTTTAACAAATGGTGGTTATCTTGCTCTCTTAGTCTGGCACTAAGCATTTGATGGTCATGGTTGTGTTGTTTACTATTGCCATCAAAGATCCAAGCTATTTTTCTGCTCTTGAATCCTTCACTGGAGGAAATTTTACTCATCTACTTCTTGCCCCTTTGTCACATGATAGCCAATCACAGCTCTAGGCATCATGTTCACCTGTTGAAAGAAGGAAAATGTGAAGGGACTGAATGGCATGAGCTATATTTATCCTTCTGATCAGGACCACAAAAGTCACCCTGGAAGCTCTAAACAAACAAACAAACAAACAAAACTCTATTTCTGTTTTTCAGTGTCCAGAACATGGTTACACGGCAACTTCTGGCTGCACAGAGCAAGGGGAATGTAGGTATCTTGGTTTCAAGACTGTGGAGTAAAGAATAAGCAAAGAAAAGGAAATTGGGCAAAGGCTACAGTTGCCAATTAACAGGGTCATCCATTGGAGGGCTGGTGGTAACGTCTAGTTTTCTGGCTTGAACAATCACATGGATGCCATTCAGAAAAGAATGAGGAGGCAATAGGTGGGAAAGGTGATGAAATAAAATTTGGTTTTAAACATGACATGAGAATTCAAATTTGAGACATCTCTTAAATATCCAGAGGGAAATAAGACATGATTCTGAAAATCAAAGGATAGGTGAGAACTAGAGACTTCTCAGCTTTAGCACAATATGTGTTACATGCATGGGTTTCAAAAGTCTACTTTCCCATTTAGACCAGGTCTTTGTTTTTTCCCCTAATGCCAGGAAGGAAGGAAGGAAGGAAGGAAGGAAGGAAGGAAGGAAGGAAGGAAGGAAGGAAGTGGTTATTAAGGAAAGAATTAAAAATTGGAAAGAAGTAATCAGAAGAATATCTCTGAGCAAACACTCAGATGGCAGTTTTTGTAGAAAAATTAATTTGAAATTTTCATTTTTCTTTTGAATAATGAAAAGCCTAGAAAAGTTTTAATTATGGCTGGATAGAAGTTAGATATTTGTAATTTATAAACATGTGTTTTGTAAATGATTAGTAATGGAATATATATTTTCTATATTACATATGTTTATATATATTTCTTTTGTAAATTATTTATTTTAAATTATTTTGGATACATAAGAATTATACATATTTGTGAGTTACATGTGCTATTTTGATACAAGTGTACAGTGTGTAATTGATCAAATAAGGGTAATTGGGATATCCATCACCTCGAGCTTATATATCGTTTCTTTGCATTAGTAACATTTCAATTCTACTTTTTTAGTTGTTTTGAAATATACAATAAATTATTAACTATAGTTACCCTATTGTGCTATGAAACACTAGATCTTGTTTCTTCTAACTGTATTTTTGTACCCATTAACCTTTTTATATGAAGTATATTCTAATAGCAGATTAAATAAATAACATTTTAATACAGTTAAAGGCAAATGAAATTTAAAAGGGGCTCTTATGTGAATTACACATATTTGTTCAACTAGTATACAAACTAGTAGTATTTCTGGTGAATAACAACTTTTTAATTAGCTTAGGGAATATTATATTGAGCCATAGAAATGGGAAAGTTATATTTGTTCTACTTTCCCTATATCTAACTGAAAAACAATATAAAAACGTCACAAAACTCTCACCTAGTAGCATTTTCTCTTACAAAGCATTTTAATTTTAAGTATTATTGTTTTTCATTTTTATGGAATATGCGCATTTTGAAACTCCATTCTTTTATGTTTTTTTCATTGAAAATATGTCCTACAATAAATCATTTTGACATTGAATTTTTCCATTTTCTCATTTCTTCTCATCCCAGTTCACAGCTATTTGAAAAGAATAGGTGAAACGGCAGTGAAAGCAAAATAATTACTAAATTCATGTTTGAAACTTATTTTGTATTTAAGCTTAGAGTAAATGCTATGCATATTCAATTAAAGTTATAAGACAACGCTTATCAAACATTAGAGCACTTCAGATTATCTTTAGTATATTTGCAGATTCTATATGGAATGTGTAAAAATCACCCCTCTATATGTGAGCTATTTGATAGATTCCCTGAAGTTTCTTCCCAGTGGTCTCATTGCATGCTGCTTCATGGCTGCCCTCTTTTAGGGTTATGAATGTTTTAATTTACTAAAACATCAATGGTGAATATAACACTACATTTGGTCATTATATATCTTTATTTATTTATTTATTCATGTATCAACAGTAATTAAGCATATAAAAGATTCAAGGCATAAGTGCTAGGGTACTGGAGTCTAGGCCTCTAGCTAACAATAAGAAACTTCAAGAATAGTAGACTGGGCAACTATAATAGACTATATTAAATTAAAATAAATTAAAAGCAACAGAGGCACCAAAAGTCCTAAAGGAGTCCAGAAAAAAAATTAGTTCTGATATGGAATATGGAAATTATAGAAGGGCTAATTTCATTTGAATGCTGTAAGCTTTGGATAATTGAAGATAAAGCAATATGTATTCCAGACATTTAAATGTGAAGAAATAATTTAAGCCAAGTTATTAAAAAAGGAAACGTATATGGTGCATTCAGAATGCAGTGTAATTGGGCAAGACTAGAATATAAAGTATATTTATAGGATGAAGAATGGTATGGAAGCTCTGCAGACATGATTTGGGAACTTTGTAAAGAATTGGGATTTTATTGTATTTGTACAATAGTGAATAAATATTTTTTAGCAATGGACCAACACTATCCCTGTTGGCAGCATGCTCAGAGAAAAGAGCATCACTATAGTGCCCCACATTTGAAGAATGTGGTCCAGATGCCATTTTATGAATTATGATATTGCCTAAACACTTCTCTGATAACTTCATGGAACATAGTAGCCTTTTTATACTGCAGGCATGAGGTCCAATGGGCCCTAAGTATAAGAACATGTAATACAAGGATCCACAATTTTCCAAAGATAAAACTCAGTAGCTTTGAAGATGCCTTGGAGACGAGATAAGAATTGTGGAAATGGTTAGCACAGTGCTTCTCAATATACTCTATACTGTGAATTGTTAAATATGTGCATTTTCTGTAGTGAGATGTTGGAAATGTTTATGTATGCAATAAATATGTGTGTAAGTAAAAGAAGCTAGTCTCACAGTGGGCCCTATATAGGCCAGCTAGAAAGAATGTTTATGATGGCAGTGAAAAAAATTCTGTAGTCAGTGTGTGTCTAAAACTTTAATTTAAGAGGGAATAGTTTGTGGGCAAAGAGGGATTCATGCAATTCCACACACTCCATACCCCTCCATTCAGCTTTGACATACTCATGTTTCTCAGGATTATCATTTTTAGGAAAGAACAAAAGAGATTGTATCACAGAGATATCTTCAATTCCAATCTGAACCTGTCATAACCACAACCCTTTTTCACTATAAAATCTAAATGAGCCATACTCTGTGGGAAACTACAGAATGAATTAATATGTCCAAGTGTGTGAGTACTGCTTCCAATCTTTCTCCTCACAATCTTTCATCAGTAACAACACAATTAAACTTAACTACATTAACTCAAATATTTTTTAAGTGTGGTTTTATTTTTAGTTTTCATTTTATTTTTTGCAACTCTACCATGGGAGGATATTTTTTAAGGCAACCACTAAGACATAGAGTATTATACTTCCTTTTCTGTGATTTTATTCACAAAGCAAATAAACAAAATGAGTGTGGTTAGAACATACAATATTCCAGATAAAACTGAAACATTTAATAAGAAGAAATTAGCACCCTCTCTTAGTTTCTAGGGCAGCCATTTGTGCTCAAATGAACCACAGTTCCTGTTATTCATGTTCTTGTATAATCTCTTCCCTTTGAATCCTGACCTGCAATGTGTAATCAACGAAATATGGCAGAAGTGGTGCTGTTTAATATCTATGGCTAGGATGGGTTTCTGGAACACTCTCCCTCTGGGAAGCCAGGTGTTCAGCAAGAAATCTGAGAATTTTGAGGAAGCCTGAGCTAGTCACGAGGAAAGGCATTGTGGAAAGGGAGCAATATTGGCTGCTGCAGACATCCAGCCAAAGGTACACTCTATGCATAAAGTTGGTGCCCCAGCTGACACTGGTGGAGAAGAATCAAGTGTCAGGTATATTACTCCTGTGCAGTCAGTCTAGCCTCTCCAGCTTTGTATGCGACCCCAAACCAGACATCATGCAGCAGAAATAAGTGGTTCCTGTTGTTCCGTGTCCAAACCCCTACACATAGAACCATGAGTATAATAAAAAGGTTGCTTTTTATGCCACCAAGTTTTAGAGTCATTGATTACACAGCAATGACTGACTGGAGGAGTTCCTAAAGCAATTATGTAGATTCACTTTGGAAGTATTTGGAGAAGAGTATAATGGGAATTTTAATTAGCAAAGGGAATTGAGAAAATAGATATTCTAATGTTAACTTTCCTGAATAAGTTCAGGTCATGATTTGCTAGAATAAAGAAAGTTTTCTTAAAATTTTGAATTGTGCAGAGTAAATTTTTGGAAAAGAAAAGTTTAAGAAAGTAAAAGGATGTATGCATTTATTTTTGATTAAAAGCAATATTTTAAAAACTATCATTAAAATACGTGAGTTTAGGTTAGATACAACAGGACTATTCATTGTGTATATAACTATTGTTTTACTAATGTTAAACAAAAACTAATTATGAATTTATAAATAACATACATCTTTGAAAGGGTCTATTATTCCAAATAAGATAGACAAGATAAAACAACCTTCTAAATTTAAATATTTTATAGGTGGTTGAGATTACAGTATTTCAAAATGTAAGCAGATAAGCCTTTTCCCCACTACCTTGTAGGGCTGCAGGGACCACACTGTCACCATATTTCACTTTGCATTTAATCACATGTTGTAGAGGCAATGGGCCATCTCTGAACTCGATTCCAAGGGCCATGCCCCTATTATGAGTCTTGTTGGATTTAGCTACTGTGCAATGAGTAAGAACTTCTATTCTGAGTCTCTTCCACCATGTAAAGATTGCTAGGGTCAGGAAGGATGGGGAGACACAGACAGAAAAGATTGAGAAGCTGTCTGCCACTGCGGTTCTTATGCCCTTTGCAGGGTAAGTCCTGAGAAAATGAGGGAAAGAAGTTAAAAGGCCCCACAAAACTTTAGGGCCTTTTAGGGATTAAAGACAATTGATCTCTTTCCAGGAGCTCACAGACATCTTGATTTTCCCAGTGGCCTGCAATGGCAAGGAACGTATCCTATAAATTGTACACAGGCCCCATGAAAAGTGTAGAAACCAGTTGGTAAGTTGAGTTGATAGCCCACGTAGCTACCTTGTGGTGCTCCTGCCATGCTTGGGAGATCAGTGACTGTTGGATCACACCCGCCATATTGTTGAATTAGAGTCACATGTACCACTAGCCTCTCACCCAGAAACAACCAACTGTGGAGATAGAAGTAGCAAGGGGAAGAATAAGAGGAAAAGAACATTTAGAAAGTGTACATCAAATCTGGGGTCCACACCCACACTTCCCAAAGAGCTGTATAAATTTCCTCTGGAAATACAGAACCAATGTGTGGGATTTGGGCAGTGGGACCAGTGGCATGGAGACAGAAGTGCAGAATTTATCAGATCCATCAGCTTGAACTTGTTCAAAAAATAACCATGAACTGGACTAAATTTACCAAAAAGTACCTACATTCAGTTAATTGCAAAAAGATAGGCAGAGATATCAGACACAAAAATAACATTCAGTTAAAGGATTAAATACGCTGCATTTTTTAAACCGATTTTTTGACTGTTAAAAACCTACAATTATTGTATTGCTGTCTCATTACATTTAAATTTTTGTTGTCGATACTACATGACATCTTCCTATAAACTGCTGGCTGGGGGAGGCAGAATGGCCCACAAGAGATGTCCACACTCTAATCGCCAAAGCCTGCGAATACGTTGCCTAACAAAAAGGACTTTGCAGATCTAGTTAAATAAGAGACCTTAAAATGGGGAGATTAGACTGGATTTTCAGGGTAGGCCCCATCTAATCACCTGAGCCCTTAAAAGAGGAGAACTTTCTCAGGCTGGAGTCACAAAAGGAAAGCAAAGAGATGCTGCAAAGGGGGATGTTGCTGGGTTTAAGGGTAGAGAAGCCACGGCCAGAAGGTTAGGCAGCCCCTAGAGGCTGAAAATCGTCCTGGCTGATAGCCAGCAAGGAAATGCTGACCTCGGTCCCTCAGCTGCCTGGGATTGAATTCTGCCAACAACCTGAATGAGGCTGGAAACAGATTTTCCTTAGCATCTCCAGATATGAGTCCAGGCTCTCTGACACCTTGATTCTGGCCTTACAAGGCCTGGAGTAGAGAAACCAGCTGAGTCTTTCAGATGCATGACCTACAGACGTGTGAGATAGATTTTGTTGTTTCAAGTTTCTGAAAGTGGAGAAATTCGTTATGACAGGAATAGAAAACTAATATCCTAACAATATACGATTTTTGATAAAATAAATCTTGAATTTAATACATGAAATATACATAGCCCAGACCTTGGATGTAGGCAGCAAAAATAAATGTGCCCATCAATTAGTGGCTGCTTAGGACTGAGGTTGGGAGAAGGGTTAGGGCGGAGCTGGGGAGTGACTGCTAACGGGTACTGCCGGACAGCTCTCTGGGCAGCCTGAGACAGAGCCAGTTCTCTTCTCTTTTCTGCTTGTAGCGCTCAAGAATAACTACAGAATGTGGTGGGAATGCAACATTCTGAGATAAGAAGGAACTACTTGGAACAGCCCAGGCGCTGTTCTGGTCCCTCCTAGAAATGGGATTTCTTTTACATCTTTAGCCCAGCATATCTTGTGACTCTCAAGGTGTGAAATTCAGGGTGGGCTGCTTTCTGGGGTCCCTCAGCTGCAGTGCATGTGCGGCATGCGCAGACGGCACTCCCCCCTCCCCTGGCTGCTTTCCTGAGCCTTGGAGGATCTACTCATTCTGAATCCTAGACATCCGCTGTCTCTTGCTGCATATCTGTAAGCAATACATCTGCCTTATGTAACTTGTTGTGTGGGGGGTGTTCTGCCTCACCAGATGCAGACAAGTTCGTAAGCAGTGCACTTGCAAACCTGTTGCTTGGTTTCTTCCCAGTTTCTTTCAGGGATGAGAAAATTATTCTAAAATTAGACTATGATGATAGTTTCAAAGCTCTGTGAATATACTAAACACCAAGGAATTGTACATTTTAAAAGGGTGAATTTCATGGTATGTAAATTAAATTTTAATAGAATTATATAAAAGACAAACAGAAACCTTAATGATACCCCCATACTTTTCAGTTTTGTAAAGACCAGCATACAAAACCAGTGGTTTTACACACACATACAACCACACACCCCATACATACACACATACCCAGTTGGCTTTCAACCTCCAAATAAATAAAGCTCTTTGAATTGCAGAATAGACTAAATTATTCAATTACTAGAAATTACTAAATGAGTGAAAAACACTTATCATTGAGTCCAAATGTATTTTCAATTACCATTTTCACCAAAGGAAACACATTCTTTTATTCCTTTTCCTTAGGGAACAATTAAGTGAAAGAAATTACAATTTATTCTTTTTAAGTGCTATCATGGACCAAATTCTAAATAAAGAGCCCCATAAAATAATAATTTCATCAGGGAGTATGAACATAACAAACTTTGTATTTTTTATCATTTTTTAAAATTTCTGACATGGAAAGGAAAATTAAGTAGTATAATTCTCTTCATGTTACAGATAACTTCACATTAATTAAAACCATTTGACATGTTTTGAAAGATCGTATACACTAGGCTAAGAAAACCTGTAAAGTTTTCCTTTAAAAACAGTCAGTGTATATGAACACAATGAATTGGACCACAGGACTTGTACTATTCAATGTTAAAGATGGGAATTTTTCTTTGAAACTCTTTGTCTTAATGTGAAAAAAGAGGGAACACAATAATGCCTATTTTCTGATAGCTTTCTACAGTTATCATAATATATACTGAAACATCATTTTAAAAAAATTGTGTAAACACCTAAAAATGGTAGTGTTAGACATTTGAGGGTTTGGTGCTAAATGAATGATTTAAATCTTTATTTAATCTTTTCTCTTCTATGCTGGAAAGGAATTAAAAAGGTTCGAGGATAAGGCAGTGTAATCTAATTTTAACTCAGTATTTTGATAGTTGTTTCTCTTTCAAAAGCAGTATTTCCAAGTTACATTCCTTCTAAAAAGAAATGCAGAGGTTATATATACTTTATTTCTCCCTGGCATTTAAAATCCCTTATGCTTTTATTTGTGTTGGCTTATTCTGCTTTTTTTCCTCTCCATATCATCTGTAATGTGAAACCTGTCACAGTGGCATGTAACGCATCCCTTGGAACATAAACCATTTGAGAAATATCTTTGTAACCAAAGATAAAATAAAGCATAAAAAGCATGTAAATTGATTTAACACTTCCCCCCAAATAAGAACATTTTAGAATCCTGAATCTACTCTGGGGCATTCTTTAGGTTTGGATGTTTCAAGGAGTAAAAGAGAAAATTCTGTTGCTCAAATTTATTCTTTACCTTTTGAATAATTTTTTGAAAAATGTGATGGTTCCTATTGTGAATAAGAAAACTGAAATAGGAAGATATTTTTAGAATTAATAATATTTTGGACAAATGCTATCATTATTTTAAGGACAAAGAAATGAAAAAGAAAAACAATGTAGAATAGAATGTACAACACCACAAAGAGTAAATGAACCCTAATGAAAAGTATAAACTTTGGTTGATAATGATGTTTCAATATTGACTGATTGACTGTTAACAAATGTACCAACTGATGAGAGATGTTGATGGTGGGGAGGCTGTGTGTGTGTGTGTTTGTGTGTGTGGCGGGGGAGATGGTGGTATTTGGGAACTCTATGTATTTTCTGCTTAATTGTACTGTGAGCCTAAAGCTTCTTTTTTAAAAAAAAGTTTTAATAAAAAAATGTTGGTGACCTTAGCAGGGTTGATTTTTAAATAATAGATGTGTTTTATTTGGCACTTTGGTAAATGACTTAGTAAAACATAACAATGTCAAAGACAGAAAATGAATAGTTTCAGAGATTGCAAAATATCAGTCCAACATTCATTCACTATGTTTTCTTTGCTGGTAATAACACAATGTTGTTGGAAATGGTAATGGATCCAGCTAAAAAACTACTTTTCCCATGGCCTTTGCAGCTTTGGCTGGCCCCAAGGCTTTGTTAAGTGGGATTTGTTGCACAGGGAAATTCCTCACAGGAAAGTTCCTCAAAAGCCAGCACCTCGAGGGGCATGCTTTTTTGTTTTTTCTGGTCTGTGGCCTTTTTTTTTGGCTTCAATTGTCTTTTTATGATTAATATGAGTATGTGATGCTGGAGGAAAAGTAGTAATCTTATGATCCCAAGACAACTATGAGGAAAAGATGAGGACAGTCAAGATGCCTTGGCTCTGAGATCCTTCAGCAATGAAACTAGTTCCAGAATCCACCTCAATCCACATTAAACACATTTACATAAAGTGCTCTTTTGCAGGTTTCTCTTTTGGCCCAAGGCAATTTCCAGTTGATGCACACACTGACATGAGACATTGCTCTTCATGGTCATAGCATCTCCCCGGTAGAACACCCACCCCCTACATCATTACCTTCTTATCAACAGAAGATCTGCACTTCACTTAAGGGTTGTTCACAATGTGTATTTTTTATCTATCTGCATTTATATTTATCATCTATATCGTTCTGTCTCTGTCTCTCTCTCTCTGTGTTCACACCCTGGTCTCAAGATTGCTGTGAAGCTCTTTAGAGCTGACCCTGGTGTTTTTGAGTCTCTTTGTAGACGTATAGATGTGCTCTTCAATGGTTTTAATTTCACTTGCAAATGTTATCACTCAATTTATGTCTACCAAACATCTAGCAATCACGTTCATCTTTGATCCCATTCACAAACTTAACTAATTAAGTATCTTTTCATCTCTTAATCTAGGTTTTAAAAATTCCATCTCCTTTTAAAGTACTTCAATTCTCTGATTTTTTTAAACAAATCTTTCCTAGATACTAAATAATTTTTAGGACTTAATAAATTATTCATATGAACACAGTGAACCTAAATTCTCTTAGAGGTTGCACTACTGTTGAAAAATTTCACCATAAATTCTTAAGTCTAAGTCAATTTCTCAATTCAACCTTTATATATGAATAATGATGCTGTTAACTTAAAAGGCCAAATTCTTTTTACTTCATATACTATAGGCATTTAAACACATAGATTTATATAGATTAAAGTCCTTCATGTGCTTTTCCTGCTCCCTCAAAGAATTGTGTTATTATAATGAGTTTCTAAAGCATGTGAAGGGAAAGACCCAACAACTATAATTCTATTTTATTTAGGATATTTATATTACCTTTTCTTTTTGTGAGGTATCCTTGTGAACTCATGTCTTTATAGATTATACATTTTTCAATTATCTAAAGTATTTATTCATCTTTGGATGCTCAAATTGTCAACACTTCATTCAATTGGAGTCTTTTTCTGTGTACCTTTGATATGATTCCATCAACCTTGGAAACATATTTTCTTTCTGGCACCTGAATATGTTCCAGATGCACCTTGGACAGATGGATTTATCATAAGCTTGTTTTTATATTATGATATAAAATAGCTCTTTACTATATAATACCATTTATACTACAGTATTTATATTGTTCCAATGCTTACTATGTCTCTCAGATGGTATTCTCTGGACCCAATAGCAGTCAAAATCTTTAGATTTCCTGTAGGGAAATTCAGAAGATGATGCCTCTCTTAGAATTTCACATGACTAGTAGGAAACAGTATACATAGATACATGCTGTAAGGTTTGATCAAAAATCTCCTTTTGAATAATGTGGTAAAATCTAATTTTACCTCACATGCCTTTGTTTTTATTCCTGCTTTAACAATAAGAATCCTTAGTGTGAAAAGTAAATTTTGACTTCCAAAAATTAATTAACAATGCTAGGAAAGATTAACAAAGTGTATATAAATATTAAGTAAAATAAAATGCCATTTTATAGATTCTGTCTATGGATTCCAATTTTTAGAGTATTGTCGGTTTGTGAAATTCTAAATCATTTAAACCTTAAAACATTTCAATGACAATACTAAATTCCTGTTACATTTGCATAAGACTTTATCTATTTTGTTTCAGTGAAGAAAAGCAAATATTTGCAGGGAACTAGATTATGCTATGTCCCAAATTCTTAATTTTGTATTGCTAGTAACTGCTTATTTCCATGAAGAAAAACAAAATTTCCTATAAAAAAATTAAGGTAAAACAATAAACTTTTCGGTTTTATTATATAATGTATAGTGTTCAATCACATTTTAAAATTCAAATGGAATTGAAAAGTTACCTTTAAAAGTAGAAAACATGTTTTAGGAAAATATTTTTTAGAAACACAAAAAGATTCATAAACAATTATTTAACAAATGGATGGGGGATGGAGAGATATCGATCCCTCCCACCTTTCTAAAATCTAAACTTTTGCTATTAGAAGATTTAAAACTGACTCTTGAAAAAATAAAGACCTTTTAGCCTTGGATTACTTAATCCTTTTATCACTTTCTTGGCTTGCAGCCTGCCCTTATCACCCCATTAGTTAAATTTCTTTCTAAATATAAAAGGGTGCTTTTAAAAAGAGAGAGAGTTTTTAGATTAACAAGTTAAATTCTCAAAATTTTTAACTTCATAAAAATGATTCACAGCCATTCTGGTTTTTTAGCTAGAAACACATACATTTAGGCAAAGAACATAAACAGAAGTCTTCATATTTTCACCAACAGAATGTCTTGTTTTCCATTTTCTCAAAACTGTGCTTTGGGAAGCAGCTGTGCTGGGTATCCCCAGCTTGGCCTCCCACATCCATCTGTCCTTCCTCACCTTGTCTCACTCCAGGACACTGACTTACTGCCACATCAACAGGGATTTTCCTCTCCCTCCGATTGGCCAATGGAAATCCCAGCAGATGGTCAGAGAAGGGAGGGTAGTGAGATGAGGGCACCAATCCCTGCGAAGTCTCTTCAGGTAAGAGGTGTCCCTCCAGACCTTTTCTTCATGCCCTTCTCCCTCCTTGTCCTGCTAACTGAAGTGGTGACTTTCTAGTGGAAAGTCACAATGTTAACCTTCCACTTGGAAAGCAACAAGCTCCAAATCCTCTTTAAAGGAAAATAAGCTCTTGCAGACTAAAAGATTGAATAAAATTATTTTTACTATGTTACATAAGTACACAGAAATATAAAAACATGAATCTAGATATAAATTCTTCATGGACGTGACTTATATAAAACAAAAAAATACAAATTTAGTTACCAACTAAATAGAAATAAAATTATAAATCAATTAAGATGAAATTCAAGGTATTACTTAAACTTGATGAATAATATTGTGCTGAAATTGCATCACCCCTCTCGGATTTGTATTTTACTGCTGTTCCCTGTTTCTCTAGGATTCACTGCACTTGTTTTGCCATGTGGGAGGGCAGTCACAGGATTCTTCCAATTATTTTGTGTAGATTTTCTTTGAAACTTTCACTTGTACCTTCCCATATGACCTTCACTTACTGCAAATATATTATTTTGCCTGTTTTTGTGCCTCTTTTGTTTTCTCTATAGTTTGTGGCAATTAAAGTAGTACCACTTGGAGAGTTTTGTCATTTAAATCACAGTCCGAATTGCAGCTGCTGAAATTACGTGTCAGTGGTTGGGTATACAGTGGTCATCAATGATCTCAAATATATAATCAAAACTAAAGCCACAAATTACATATTTGAAACTCTCAAAGATCCGTGATAATATATATCCTCAGATCTTGTCTTGATAAATGGTTGCATAGATTATTATAACCACCTCCTACTTATCAACATCCACCTGGCTCCTCTGAAATCCATATTCCGTGCTGAAGCTTACCCACCTCACCAAATTTCATACCACTCACAACTTTGACTTTCATGTTTTAAGTAAATGTTGATTTACTTAAAATACTTCATTCACAGTAGATTTTGTGATATCTCCAGGTCTGTATTCCTGATGCACCATCTGTTTGGAACACTTTCCTTACATTTATGAACCTAATAATTCTTACTTTGCCTTCCAGTATCAAATTGGGTATTATTTTTTCCAACTTTCCTTGACTAAGCAAAATTGTTTTTACTTTCTCTTTTCAATCTCTCTCTCTCTCTCTCTCTCTCTCTCTCCCCCCCCCCCTCCTTTCCTAATGTAGTGAACATAAGAGAAAATGTACTAAATGTACTTCTTGGGGTAAAGCCAGTTAGCAAACACAGATGGCCCATGATCTCTTAATCTTTTAAAAACTTTCCAGTTTGAGCTCAGTCTGACTCTGGTTTCTATCCCCTATTGCAGCTACTTTGAATAAAGTCTTCCTTGCCTATTTAGCTTCATCTGGTGCAATTTTTGCTTTGACACCGTGCAGAAGAATCTCAATACATGTAGAAATGATGTATGGCTTAACAGAAATAGTGGCATAAGTACACAGAGAAGGAAATATGTTTCAGGGAATTTGAAAATTGAATTAACATGACTTAGGAAATGACCAAATGATATTGATAAAGAAGATAAAGTAGATTAGGGTGATTCTAGTTTTCTGTTCTGGTGAACCGAGTGAGTGGTGCTGCCTTTCAGTGAGCAAAGGTTTCTGAGGAAAAAGTAAATTTGTATATAAAGGAGCCCTTGGGATGACATAAATTTGAGGCACCTGTGAAACAACAGATTATTAAAGTTGAGAAGTGAAGCTGGAGATGCAGAAGTTGTCAGTATGCTCCAGTAAAAATTAAAGATTTCAGTTTGAATATGATTATCTAGGAAAAAATGGGGAATAAGACCTCTTGAGTATCAACATTCATGTGGCACTTACAAGAGGAAGAATTTAAGAACACAAGGAGAAAAATGTATAGAAGATTGCAGGAGAGAAGAGGCTGGTGTCAAAGAAGTTAAGGAAAAGACCGAGTCACAAAAAAAGGTATAATTACAATGTCAAATACAAGAGCAGGGTGTGAGGGTCCCTCAGCGTTAGGGGCTGGTAGTTCATCTTGAGGTTGGTGGTGTCAGGAGAGTGATGGAGGGGAACAATGAAGAAGGGAGACCCCGACCCAGAGACTGAGGCAGGGTAAGGAATTGGAGACCAAGTAAAACACACTCCCTGTTCTGAGTCCACAGCAGGACGGCATCTCCTCAGAGCACCCTCTGAAAGCCCTGGATTCATCTAGGGCTTGGATGCCCTCTCACTTGGAAGTAAAGAGCAATCTATCTTCTTTCAAAACTGTACTCTGAGTCATTATGACTCTTTTCTTAACATTTCTCTTGTATTATAGCTACTGAAATAGTTACTCAGGTTGGTTCTTTCTCTTCAAACCTGTATTTTTCCCTTTTCATGATTTGGTAAAAGATTGTGCTCATTGTGTGCATCCACACGCTGTACCATATGAGTGTCTGGTTATACTGAATTAAATTGAAAACAATCTCAAATATGAAATTTCCAATAAAGCCCTGGTTGCATATACGATTTTGCCAATTACATCTTGATAGCAAAGGAGGACATATTCCTGTTAAGCTTATGCAAATGATTATATTGCCATGAAATTAAGAATACTCAGTAAGATTTTCTCACTTCTGAAGAGGGTAAGCAGAGAGATTATAATACTGTTTAAAAACGTTTTATTTCAATTTATAGAAAATATAATAATAAGTCTGTTGTGCTACTGGTAAAGAATTTTTCTGTGATAAAAGTAGGCCCATGAGAAAAAATTGCCTTCTTACTTGCCTTGGGATAAACTCTGTGAGATTGTGGTGGCTGATTTATTTTTAATTCCTCTGAGAGCAAGTTTCAGGATGAAAGTCAAGATCCTGGAGTTTGAAGAAAGATGGAAAGCCCCCAGGTAATAGATGAACTTGTAGAGCCTCCTGTAACTGATTTGCCAGTCGATGTTTAAGTGAGAAAATAAATGTTGTTTAAGCCAGTCTTAATCAAGCATTTTGTTACTGTGGCCAAAAGCAATCTAACTTAAACAACATGGTGCCTGTGATACTACCTAGTGGATAAAATGTATAATTCCAAATGCAAAACCTATAAGACTGGGTAACTTCCAAGCGGTAACATGCTCCCCCATGAATACAGAACTTGCAGAAGGGTGAAGCTGTGGAGCTATCCTCTAGATTCTAGGCTGGGACATGCTATGAGTTGGCCGTCATGTTCCAGGCAGTTATGCAGAGCAATCCTCCAGCTGTCACTCGGAAGCTTTATGTTTTGACTAATACAAATCTTAGAGACTTGTTTTCACCTTACACTCATAATTTAGAAGAGACTTTGTCTAAGCCAACTGCTGAAAAGACTTTGTTTCCTATTTCGTTCCTAAAATTGAATAGAACTTTTGAAAGTTTGAAATAATATATAAGAAATTTTATTTAGGTCTCATGCAAAGGGAAGTTTTAAACAAACAAACACATAAATAAATAAATTTTAAAAAAAGAAAGAAAAGAAAAGACAAAACCAGAAAGCAACAACAAAACAACAAAAAGATCCACAGTTTGGGGCCATCTCTCAACTCATTATCTTGACAATGACTCTCTCTCCCACCTGCTAAGGCAAAACAAAGTATATGATTTAAGATTATAGGTTAATATTTATTACTAGCCTATGTTGGTCTTTAATAATTTCCCATGTCTGCTCTCTGTTTAATCTGTAAGTTACCCTTAGCGCTACTTGATTACAGTTGTCTAGTGTGAACATGCCTTGGTTTGTCCCAGACAGTGCTGGTTTTTACCTGTTGAAATTGGATAATTAAAAATATAAATTGCGTTGTCAACAGTGTCCCAGTTTAGGAAACTCACATATAATCATTATGAAGGAAAATATTTACAGTAGGACTTTAACCTCTTTCCTGTCTCCTTGGATGCAAAAAAAAAATGATCTGGTCAAATTCTCTTGTGTTCTAATGGTGTTCACTATCAGAAAAAGCAGAGTCTTTATCTATGAAATGTATTTAGTCACATAATCTGGTGTATCTAGGAGGCTTATTGTAAACAAAACTGGAATTTATTGATTTATCAGGGCATGGCTTCCTGGAAAATGTCATCTTGGCCTTTTAATTGATGAGGTATAAATTGGAGATATTTTATAACCAAAATAGCTCCTTTTAAGAAAACAATATCCTGTATGCATAGCTTAGAACTTTGAATATGAAATCTGAACCAGCGTAGTGCACCCTAACGTAATAAGTATGGACCCCATGAGCTGTGGCAGTGGTCTCAAACTTCTGCATACATTGCTTATGTCTTGTAATTGCCTGTATACTTTGAATTATCAGTAATTACTTTGAATGTGATTTGATAATCAGACATTTGGTATTATCTTAACCACCATCTGATATCTTAATATTGCCCCCCAACCTTCTGTAGAACGTACTATTGTATTCTCTAAAAAATAAAAAAGGCATTCATTATAAAAATGACCTTCCAACGTAAAGGAAACTTCAAGTAGGGTCAGAGATTAGTCTATAAATATATTTTAATCTTAAGCAAAATTAAATATGACCCATAAATACAGTCATATTCTTGATTATTTTATTTATATCAACACAATTCAGTATAAATAACAGTCTGTCTTGATTTGCTATCATATTTTCCTTTGGTTAATAAGAAAATCAAAAGAAGTCAAGTATTAAAGAACCCATGAAATTTATTTTATAGTTAATATTTTACATTATATGATCTCTAGGAATATATAGTGAAAGGAGATGTCTTCTGGCAAAATATCTGTGAATGCTGCTGGCAAAAAGCCTTTTTTTTTTTTTACTAGCTATAGGTACCTAAAATAACAGCCTGCTCATGGGCAGGCGGGAGAGTCAGGGCTTTGAGTCACCGTGATAGAGAATGCCGAGAATCTGATTTGAAAACGTGCTACTCGGCAGTGGTTCAGCTGCCCTAGGTGTTGAACAGCCCCAAGTAGAATTTTTGGTTCCAGTACCGGGTTAGGTGTTGTGAGGTGTTGCCCTAAGAAGTATGGAGG
This sequence comes from Lemur catta, assembly GCF_020740605.2. NCBI lineage: Eukaryota > Metazoa > Chordata > Mammalia > Primates > Lemuridae > Lemur > Lemur catta. The sequence goes on along the minus strand of NC_059143.1, from coordinate 49,386,837 downwards.
AAAAGGTTAGTGGTAACATCAGCAGTGGTGCTGCCGTGTTCTTGCAGACACCGTGAGGAAACCTTGTCATCTGAAATAAGAGGCGTGGGTGGTGCACAAACACTTGATGTATCATTTTCCCCAAATGATATATTTTACTTCAGTTGAGATCCTTCTCTCTCTAAATGACATATATTTAATTATTTTTAAAAGTAAAATTACTGTCATTGTAGTTCTGGTGTCAGTAAACTCTTTTGTAAGGAACAGATAGTAAATATTTTTGGCTTTGAGGTCATATAATCTCTTGCAACTACTTAGCTCTGCCATAGTAGTGCAAATGAAGCCTTAAATGATCCAAAACCAAATGTCCATGGCTGTTTTAATACAACTTTATTCATAAAACGAGCTATTATTTGCCAAACTCATTGTTTGCCAAACTCTATGCACGTCAGCATACTATATTCCATAATAAGAATTCATTATATATTTATACTTAATTTTTTTTTCTAGTCTGCTTTCAGAACAAATATAAAAAGCCATATGTTGACCGATAAATGAGATAATTGTTTGACTTCTTTTACTTAACTGATTATCAGTTAGAACAACAGAAAAAACTTTGTTTTCAGAGCCAGTTTAACTCTCCAAAACTCAAAGCTTAGCCCAGAAGGAGTGAGTAGATAAGGCACACTATGTCAATTGAAAGACCACCTGTCATTTCCTGAAATTTCGCTTTTGGTAATTGATCACCTGGTATCTTGAAGGCTTTCCTTTTTTCAAGCTCTCCTTACAAATGCTTAGCTTTGAAGGAAGCAATAATTTAAAGCAGTTAGAGAAAGATCACCAACAGGTCTGTGAGTCTAAGATAGGGTCCATGAAAGTAGAGGTAAAAATTAATAGGTAACTGAGAATAAATGTGATCTTTCTTACCAAATTCAAATTTTACTTCAGTTTTTATCATTTTGTTTGAAAAGGGAACGTTTAACTGAATTGCAGAATTATATGATCATGGCATTTTAATTCTGGAAGGGAACTTAAATGTAAGCTAGTCTAACCTCTTCATTTTAAAAATGAGGAAGCAGATCTATTAATATAAATTAAAATGCATTGCAATCCAATCCACAGGAAAGAATCTTTATGTGTTTGTTACTGCTCATGCATAGCCAAAAATGCTCCTTAGAAAGTATATTTATGATCTAAATAGTGACTGAAATTGCTTTTTACAGAGAGGCAACTGGGAACCAGGATAAAATGGAAAATCTGTCTTTCCAGTAAAATGGTATTTCAATGATTGAGATAGGATTTTTCTGAGATTGGCTTTGGTTGGTTCACAGGACTGAAATGTTAGCTATATAACTAATGCTTTAGGATTTAATTATGACATCAATTTCTTCAAAAGGAATAATGCAACACTTTCACTTTGGGAATTGAGCTTTAGATAAAAGAAAGAAAAGAACTTTAGTTCTTGTAAGTTAGTGGCATTTTATGCTTTTTACTATTTTATGTTTAAGTTTCTGGATTTCTGGATATTGGCAGACATAAGGCAGCATTGTAAGAACTACAAAGGGCCTTCAGAGGGCTTATTCTTGTCTGTGGGGCAGTGAGGATGACAGCAGAGAAGTAGAGCAATGGACTCAACTTCAGTTCATGCATAGAATCTTTCAAGAGAAGCTTGGAGTTTCCCAGCAAGGGCGACCTGCTAATCCATTAGAAACTCTGGGCAACTTCATGATATTTCCCAATCGGTTTATGAATATAAAAATTAACTTAGTAAGTAGATGATTTCAAGCACGAACCCCCCTTCATAAAATACAACAACCTTGTAAAGTTTCAAAGTTAGGGGTAAACCAACAACTGTGAATGATGAAGTGAAATCCACTGGATCTGGTTTGTGGTAACTTCCCTAATCTGTTGTGTCCATTTGCCCATAGTCACTTCCACCTGTGCTGTCCTGGTACTCGCAAGATGAATTCTCCAGCCCTGGCCACCAGGGGCACTCCTAATTCAAAGGCTATAACCAATGACTTGTGGTGTCTGCAAAAGGGATAACTTAGGCCAATGTAGTTACTATTTGGGGAATTAGAAATAGAAAAATTGAGAAGTTGGCTATTTAGCGTTGGCCAAGTATGCTCATAGCCATATGCAAACTTAGGTAAAGAGGAAGTGACTGGTATAGAAATGTAACAGAGTAGATGTGCAGAAAGAAGCAGAACCACCATGAAGAAGAGAGGGTTTTCCGCCTCCAGAAGCACAGAGTTCCCGCCAGATTTCCAATGCACAGATTCAGATAGGTGAGATGTGCGGTCCCTGTTTGAATTTCCTTCCATCTCACTTCTTCACCTAAACCCTTGCCAAAACTCCCTTTTCCTCCTGATCCTAAGGTAACTGAATGAAGCCCTATGCCTTAAAACTAAAAAAAAAAAAAAAAAAAAAAAAGGTCCATACAGTTCAAATACAAAGGGAAACCACATCGTAAAAGGAGGGAGACCAATCACCTAACTTCATGCTATTGTCAGTTAGTAATGATGCCTTTCATTTTTATTAGGGGATTTTATTCTCCAATACTCTCATTCTATTATTCACTTATTTTCACAAACCTTTTCAATTTTTTCTTTGTATTAGACAACTTACTTAGACTCTCTTCTAATCATCGATTAGAAGGTGGGCAACATCTTCATTCTTCAAATTTCTACCCTCCTTTCTCTCTTCCACATATAACTACATTTACCTAAGCTTAATATGTACATAATATAATTTCACTGTACAAATAACATGGATAGCACTATTCTAAAATCAGGGAGGAAAAATAAAGAAATGTAAGATACAGTCTGCTCTTCGGAGAGAAAATATGTGCAAACATGAAATAAGTAAGCAAGATTACAAAAGCATTTATCGTTAATTTATGCAAAAACAAAAAATATATAGAAGATAGATTTGACATAGCTTCAGAAATGGATGTTGCCAGGTGTCAAAGAAAACCTGTGTGGGCCCTTTGCTCTGAAGAGGCCACAAAAAACATGGCGACCCTTCTTGGTCATTTATGGCCATAACTTGTCACTACTTGGTTATTAAATTCTATTCTCTGCTAATATCTAGGCCAACATGCTTGGGCACATTTGGAATTCTGATCAATTTTCTTTGGCACACGGACTAGCTGCTTTTACCATGTTCTGCTCCTTCCAGCCTGTGAGAGTCACATCCAATCTCGGGAATTGATACTGTTTAAGCCCCTACTCGCTACTTCATCTGTTCTCTCCATCTCAAGTTCTCAAGTTAACGTCTCACTAGGTAGAAAACTGTCAGGATCTTGAGTGACAGGATGGCATATTTTGGTAAGAGAGTCTGGAGACAAACTCCCTGGGTTTGAATCAATCCCCTAGCACATGCTAGATATGCAACTTAACTTTATTGCCAACTTACTTAGACTCTCTATCCCTTAGTTACCTTAGCTATAAAATGAGCACAATAATAACATCTACCTTATGGAGTAATGTGAGATTTACTGAGGTAATCTTTGTAAAGGACTGTTAAATAAATATCTTGGTACTGACTTTTAAATGTTGACTCTGATTGATGTTATTCTCTATGCAACTAAAATATTGAACCCTGCTGAAAATGATAACTGCCTGCTAATGGTAGGTGAAACTCACAGAGGCAATTTGTGTACTGAAATAACTCGGTTTATTATTTGATATGCCATTTATTCATTTCACTAAGCATTCTTTTCTAAAAGTCATGCTTATCTATTTATTGATTATTTTCCTTTCATCCTTGTTGTTGTCATTAACAAGACACAGTTACTTTCTTCAACTGACACAATCTTCTTCATTGTGAAGAACACATATCAGGCATCCTCTCTTTCAAAAAGCTCTTTCTAAAAATTCACTGTGGCTGGGTGAACTATTCTATTCTCTGCCTACCTTTCCTGGATAAACTTTGTCATGACATTTTCCATATTATACAGAAATGATCAGTTCAGGAAATTGTAAATAGACTGAGAGACTCTCCAGGAAAAGGTGATCTCGTTTGCTGATTTGTATCCTCAACACATTTTGTAGTGCAGGGCATGTAAAGGACTATTAATTAATGCTTGCCAAACTGAACTTGACCTTTGCTATAATCACAGAAATTACAGAGAGCATTAAGAGAGCTTGCAAGATCAATGGTTGCACATACAAAGCCATGCTTGTTATCACGGAGAATGCTCTTTACAGAAATCAATGAACAGATCCTGCAAGGGAATGGAGCCAGGAACAAAATAACATTGTATATATTTCTTACTGTAAAATTACATTCCCCCTAAAATGAGTGGGTGAAGTGTACAGATTTTCTCTGGAACTGCTTATGGACTATTCAGCCCTCCTTTACACATTATCCTCCAAAGAGCTTTTATTTTTTCAGGAATCCTGGTTTCTGGACTTTTTTCAGTGCTAATTATGATGTAAAATAATTCTTTCTTACCATCACACCATAAAATGCTCAGTTTTCTTGTTCAAGTAATTATTTATGCTAATCATAGTCATTGGATTGAAATTGATGAGAAAAAATATACAAAAGATAACATCTGAGCATTTTAATAGTATGTGTTAAACATTAGATAAAAGTAAGAAGAACATAAAAAGATGTGTTTAACAATGTAATTAGATGACAAAGATATTTTTCAATTTTCTTAAAGAAAGTACAGACCTTTTTTTTGAAAATAGCTTGTAGCACATGACAAAAGGCAGAAAAGAGTAATGATTTAGAAGAGGCACACTTTAAATAATCAATTAAAAGACCATCACCAAGCCACAAAGGTTTAGGTCAGACATGAAAGCAGGGATGAGATTTCCTACATAAATACTTCACAAAAGTGAATAATTCAGAATCAAAAAATCATGAATGGTCACTCAGAAATGCGTTTGTCTAGATGATAAATTACAAATCTGACATGAAGTCTTATATAGACTTTTATGATTTCTCAAAGATCTTATTTTTCAAATCAATTAAATGTTTTACCCCATATATCATAAGAATTCCTTAAAATCTATGAAATTATTAAATTTTATAATCATGTTTAATAAGGTAAATATATTTTAAAAATGAATATGGTTATAATTGTATTTAATTTATTAAAATTTTTGTTGGCTTTGACTTTATTAAAGTTGATATATTTCTGCTCAATTTTCATAAAACTTTCAATAACTGTAATATGCCAGTGTTCATAAAGTGAAAGTAATCAAAGGGGAAGTACAAAATAAGTACATTTTACATTTTTGTTACTTCTTATTATACATTTTCTTTTGAAATCAGACTAAAGTGCCCTTCATAAAATTTTGGGGGTCTGGCTATAGTCTTACATGGGAATTAGATTTATTAGATTTGTAATTTGTTTCATTTTATCTACTATTAGTCTATTAAATTACCCCAAATAAGTTGCATCAGACCAAGCTGAATGAATGAATCATAACTTCTAAGTGGTGTCTGGTTTGGTTTTCTGACTCTTCCAAGGGGCTCAGAGATTCCTGGGGAGTTTTCAACCACAGGTCTAAGGAGGTCTGGACTGATACTGGAACCCATATTCCAGAGATGTGTTCAATTCTGGGGATCTAGTGTCAGTGGCTAAAGGGAGTTCTCATTTATCCAGAGTTCCAGAGTACTTTGAATAATAAACCCACACAAAAGCCATCTCCTGGGTGTTACTCCTAGGAGCACACAGTCCCCAGGTGAGGATGACTTCCTCAGGAACCACTGTTATCCTCTGTTGTTGAAATAAACGCCAGTGATTCAGGGGGAAACAGGCTGGGATTCAAAAGCTGAAAGCCAGAAATGACTCAGTTTACCTCATTCAGCTCCACCATCTTGGGTGTATCCTGATTCCTCTGCCCGGCTGAGAGAGAGTGTTCCACGTGTTGCGTTGAGGCAACGACAACTGTGTGAGGAGTCTTTTTTCTCCTTTCTGCCACCTAGTTTCTCATCTGTCATGCAGCCATTTGGGAGGTTGGGGACTAATATAACATTGATTACAGTCAGCAAAATAGAAGGCGGAAGAAGGTTTTTGTCTTTCTGGCCAAAGAACTGTCTTTTAGAGAGCAGCCTGCCTTTTTCTGTCCTCTTCGGTCAGATTTAAGGCTAGTTGTCACACTAAGTGTTTTATAACTTGCTGACTCTGTAAGTTCTAGAAAACCTAAATACCTGTACAACTTTCAAAATATTTTTCACATGTAAAGGTCTGACTTTTTTGGAGCGTAGCCATGTTGAAGGTTCAACCATAGAATCATTGAAAGAGAAGTGTTGGTTTTACTCTCTGGCACGTGGACATGGCCAGGTGGGAGGCTCCGTGGGAGGTGCATTGAAGAAGGTCGAGGAGTTGCCCTTGCCCACACAGCTGTCTCCAAGTGGCTCTCTCATTTTCCAGCAGTTATTGGGAGTAAACAAACCAGCTTCCAAGAATCAAAGGACAGGTAGCCCCAGGCTGTGAGTAGTTCCGAAAAGCCTCCTAAAATTTTGCATATGACATAGGTACATTCATCCTTCTGAAGGGAACTGAATATGGGTGGTACAGGGGCAAGTGGTGAGGGGATGACAGAAATATCTTTTGTCCATTTTTCCTCCTGGCCTGGTACCCTGAAATTGGGTGTTCAATCAGCTCTTGATTAAAACACATCCAAAATAAGATGCTAATTGTGTGGCCTAATCTCAGATTAAAAGACTGGATATGCCTGTGTGAAAATATCAATGGAGAATCTTAAATATTTTATTAAGTAAGATTGAATTAATAAAACTAGTTCTGTGGATTCCTGGAAGTGAGACTTGCAATAACATGGCAGCAGGCACAGATTATAAAGGAGAATTTTTTTTTTTTTTTTTTTTAAAGAGGGAATGGGAGAAAAGAGTAAAATGAGAGCTCTAAAGAAATTATCCAAGGTGAAGAAAGGGAGAGGGGAGACTTATGGTTCAAAATCACTGTTAGCTGAAGAACATAAGACAAAAGGGGAGCTAAAATTGGCCAAGGAACAGACAAAGCCAAAACAAGTTAGCTATTTATATCATAGGCCAGAAAGAACATGTATTATTAAAGCAAGAAAATTAAATTATATCAATCCAAGTACTAGAATGAGGTTTAACAATAGTTCAATGCAGAGACAACCCAAGCAAGTATGGTGGATGGCTTAGAAGGATCCCAAACTTAGCCGTTCTCTAACTGCTGTGCAAGAGGCTGGTTCAGTCTTGCAAATTACCTGCTACTGTGGCACACAGCAGAATGTGAGTGCAGTGATTAATCTGAATTGAAAAACCCTGAGCTGCTGCAAATATGGGGGCAGGCGGTATGTTAAAGTGGTGATATAGGAAGTTTTGAGCTTGTCACGTTTCCGTGTAATGAGGGAATCTGTTTTTAGATTGTACTGTAAATAAGAAGCTACCCTTCCCCCAGTGTAATTCCACCCCAGTCTGCAGAAGGAGCAGAATTTAAATCTCCCTGCATCTGCAGCCAAGAAGAGTGCCAGATAAGTACGTATAAATACAAATCTACAGGTCCAATGCATAGAGTAGAGCTGTTTCTCAGTAATAAATATAAAAAGAAGCCAGTAATTAGTATAGCTTACATACAGGTACGCAACCTTAGCTGTAGTGTGATCAAATTTATACTGTGGAGCAAGTATAAAAGCAGAACTCAGGAATAAGAACACCAAAAGAATCAGGTGTTAGCCTGTCCAGAGGCCAGAAAGCAGAAAACCAGCCAAACACAGAAGAAAGTAAATCTTGACGCAATGAGAAGAGAGACTAGCTAAGGGCTTCAACATGTTCCTCAGTGAGGAAGAGCTAACTAGACTTTAATGTTAGACCTCCCCTCTGTAGCCTACATATTGGAGAGGCAGCCTATACCAACCAGGATAGCTATGCTGGTTGTTACAATATGTACTGGTTGGGAAAAAGCTACTATCCTGAGCCAACCACTGCTAAAAGTTTCCCTTGCTGTGCCAGTCCCTTTCCAGATACCAGCTCCTTGCCGGCTACTGTTCTGATTGGTCATTGTCTCTGTAAATCACACCTGTAAAAATCTCCCTTCCCGGGTACTTCTCTTGAATCTCCATGGTGACTTTGGAGGGAAACCTGCCTGTTCTCTACCTTCCTCCCCATTCAGCCCTGGTGGTCCCTAGTGGGCACTGACAGAGGCTACCATAAAACTCACCAAAATACTGTCAGGGCTCCTGTGGAACTGTGTCCATCACTGCCCACCCACTAGACCCCTTGTAGTCCTGGAAGGACTTCATTGGCAGAGACAAGGCCCTTGGCAGGAGTGGGGGAAGCTTGCTGAGCAAAAGGTCATTGTCAAGTGTTGTTAAATATTTTCAACACCATTCCTGTTATGTCTGCTGTAATAGTAAGTTACATGTCATCTCCATCCGATTGTGGAGAAGCATTTGCATGTTGTGATGAAGAATGCAAGCTTCAGAGTTCCTGTTTTAAAGTTAGCTTTATTAATTGTGTACATCCTCAGCATGGTTACTCAGCCTCTTTAATTTTCACTTTCTTCACTCATAGCATGGGAATAATGTCATTTATTAAGTCAAGATTGTTGGGAGGAGTGACTGTGATAATAACAGAGTGATGAGAAGAGTGACTGGAGGGCACAGTGTGGGTTAAGTTATTGCTGTTGTTGACTGGGCAGCATCACTCCTGCTTCTATTACTGAGGACCTCATATACCACCTGCAGGGGTCGGGTGCTGTCCTGCCAGTGGCCAGGATTTTGGCCTGGGTGTGATATGAAGGCAAGGCCAGGAGTCTATATCAACGTTCAGTACTATCAAAATTCCTTTCTGCATGCACAAAAGTTCTATTTCTGGGATTTCTCACATGTTATTTCTTAAGCCGTGTCTTCAGCCCTTTTAACCTATCCAGGTCGTTGTTGCTTTCCACTGCAACAATGCTGCCTGATATTTGTAAGATTTCTTGGAAACTAACCTTTTCATTATGTCAATAATCAGTTCTTCCACTAAAGTCTTTTGGGAAAATTCCCTTTTAGAAAATGCTTGTTGTTACAAGAATCTCTTGGTTCTGTCCTGTCTTGTTGATATACCATAGATTATCCCTGGTTTTGCATGCCGTTTTCAGGGGTGGACATTTTATGTCAAAGATAAACAAGTCCTCTCTCTTCTAACTTCTGCCCTGCCCACCATCACCACCCACAGAGACAGGCCAACATATGGCTGACCACAGATCCTTGTGTCATGCCAGATTCTATAGTTTTATTTACATGGCACAGAAGGCCACATCTTTGTGGCATTGTTTGCTAAGGATATTCTTACACAGGCATGTCTTGAAGGACCTGCTCTCAACTCTACTCATTCAAACCAACATAAAATTACAGGATATTTTTGAGATAGAAGAGTAAATTACAGATAATAAAATACAGTTATTTTATACCCATTGAAGTATTCCCTTTCTTAATATCTGCGACTATTAGTCATTAGGCCTTTCCTTAAAAATGTCTAAAATATCTCACTCATAGTGAATATATTCACCTTAATATCAGTATGTTTTTCTTACATTGAATTGAAGTATTACTATATCTTTCAGTAATTTAAACTCAAGCAATAGAGTTTTTAGTCTAGCCTCTGCCCTAAATCGTCTCTATAACATAGATAGATAACCAGGCTTCACCATTCTAGTATATAACCTTGCTTTCAAAAAAAATGTTTTCTTTTTAACTCTAGAAGATGCTGAAAACAGGCTGGAGCATCAAAAATACCCAAGGCAGAGCTTCTGCCCTCAAGGGGTTAACAGTCCACTAGGAAAGGCAGACAGACACATTACCAAGCTGCCTCAATTACAGCATGGGAAAGAGAGTGCAAAATGAATGCAAGGTACAAGTACAATGACTCCATAGAATGGGAATGCTACTTGACCCTGAGTAATGGAGGAAGGCTTAATGACGGAGTGAAAGTTCTAGGGCATGGTGTACAAGGTAGTTCATGAGTTCTTAACCAAGCCCCTTCTGCATTTTGGGCTTTGTCCCTGACATTCTAGGCTTTGCATTACACTTTTGTGTTCCTAAACTGCTTGTAGTACTCAACACACTCTCTGCTCCTTCCCACCTCATGCCTGATACCCCAAGTGTGGTGTGATGGCCTTTACTCATGTCACAGCTTAACCCTTACTCATTCAATAAGACTTGGTTGGGGACATGTATGGAATTTGTTTTTCTCCAAATCTCTTACAATCTGCTGCCTCTAAATTGCATGGTGCATCTACTATTGTCTCTCTCTCCAACTGTGTTGTGGAGATAACTGTTGCAGTTATTCGTCAAATGATTACAGGCTTCATTTTACCAAAGAGTTTTTTTTTCTAATTTAGTCGTAGGCCTCCTTTTAAATAAATAGTAACACTTTTAAGTCTTTGTCTATATTTTGACTATGTCTAAGAAGCTTCTCTCATATAAACCCAGAAAATAAACATCACTTGGCTTTCATATTATTCCTTTTAGGCACAATTGGGCCTTTTCATTTTCTAGCAATTCTATCATTTTGCAGATTAGACCTTTACATTATTGGCTTAAAATTATATATTTACATGCTCATCTTTCCTTCTAGAATGTGAGGTTATTCAAAGACAGAGGCCCTTTTGTTTAATTTTATCCCTCCAACTCCTAGTGCAATGTCTATGGATGAAAGAATGTTAGTCAAAATTAAAAGTATCACAATAATAATGAAACAGGGATAACACTTTGTGTGTATAGCCACATATCTAATGAGTACCTCAGTGAGAAAGGCAAGCTTAAACCAAACTCCTTAGGTCAATGTAACAAATTCCATGCATGACCATACCTCCTTCGAATTAAGACGAAATATGAATGCTTATATTTTCTCCTGGAAACCACTTTACCTGAAAATCTAACCTAAAATCTATGTGTGTAAAGCCAAGCTTTCCAAAAATTTCACTACTGTGATAAGTATTCTGTTGTCTTTAAGTTATGTTTAAAAATCTGGATAAAAGTGTGCTGACTATTGACTAAAAATACATCATTAAAGTTCTGTTCAGCAAATAGAAAATTTAATTTAAGAAAACCACTATCATTTTTCTCCAGAAATCATTCCCTTGGTTTAACAAGTAATTCTCTTCAGTTCTCACTACAGTAAATGTATTATTTAGCTACCTTACATGATTTAACACAAAATAAACAATGGCTGCATGCAGAGCAAAGAGCACAGTGTAATTTTTCTTGAAGGTAACTTGTTCCTAGATGCTACTGGTCAAAAACAGTGAGATGCCCCTATGTGTTTTGGGAGTGTTAGTGACTCCTCTGGCTCAGCCTTCTACTCTACCTGCTTGGCACCTCTTCTGCTTGCCCACCTGCCCTCCCATCCCCATAGCTGCTGCTTTAATGAAGTCCAGTTGCAGTGGGGAATGCAACTGCCCATTGCCATATACAGGCGATATTTAATGTGGGCATGGGGCCAGGGGCAGAAAGGATTTAAGTTTTTTTCCCCCTTTCCCCATATTATGCATATGTAAAAACTTCTTCCTCCAAGGAAAAGGAGAGGCTGTGGTACTACTCACTCACCTCTTTTTAAAAAGGGTGCAAAACCTAAACTGTCACTAGGTAACTGAAACACCCAGCTCTCTCCACAAAATGCAGCATTCCATTTCTCTTAAAGTACATTCCAACCTTACTCTCTCACCTCAACCTCCCCCTGATTAGAAATTAGAACATTAACCCCATCTGATAAACTTGAGTTCTCCTGGAAACTGCTTGTCTTATTCTATCACCTCTACTGTTACTCATCTTATTTCTCCAAGGTTCATTTGCCGATGGTGGTAATAGATAATTGGATAAACTCATCTCGGCTAATTTGATAGAAAATTCACTACCCTTTTAAACTTAAATAATGTCTTAAGTGAGCTAAAGAGACTTAAGGGCACTAAAAGGGCTAATGAGTTTGGAATTTCTGAAGACAAAGCAGGACTTTGATAGTTATTTTTGGTCAAGAGGACCTCCTGGCTCCCTTGGACTTGTACCATGGTGACAGCAGCTGTCTTTTCCTATTCAAAGCAAGGCCCGGGGAAAAGAGGCCAGGAAGTGCCCCTTTCAATAATCTCAGGATAGTGTCTGCTCGTTGGCCCTGCCTTGGTGCTCTCCAAGGCCCGCACCGCAGGGATAACCCAGAGGTTAAATGGTTTTGGACAGAGCACTCCCAAGGCTTATGCCTTTAATAGAGTGGATTTTCCTTCTTCTCATAAATCAGAGGGGCTCCCACAAAGATTTTATAACAGTCCATTTCACCCCCGTGTGAGAGAGAAATGTTAGGTTCATTAATCTTTTCCTGCCTAAGAGATTTAAAAGATAAGTGCAAGGGTCCCACATAGGCACTTTGCAGGTAAATGCATGGAGTGGGATTTGGAATTATATACTTAGTTTTAATGTAAAATTCAGGAGCCATTAAAACACTCTAAGTATAGGTTGATATCACTACTTTATTTCATTTCAAAGAGGAGAGACAGGAAATAAATATCTGCACCTGAAATACATTGCCAGGAGCTACGTACAGGGAAACAACAAAGCAGTACCTCCCTGCTCTCCTGGACTCTACATTCTGCTGAATGTAGAATTCTAAAAACTTTCATTAGGTGTTATGCTATTAGGGAACTGTGTGTTTGAAAGGAAGATGAGATTATGAAAATAATAGAGCAGTGGATACATATTTAAAGTTATTAAGGCATGAGAAGGAAGAAAAGTAAGGCTTAGGGTACTAGAAAACTTTATTCAAAAATCTCAAAAAAAAAAGTAAAAAAGAATGTAGTTGCACCACCTACATGGACTCGAAATATTACCAACACTATAAAATCACAAAAGTGAAATTATGACTTAAAATAATTCAAATGCAAATGTCAACATATTAGAAGCTGAAAATAAGTGGGCCCCCTGGGTTTCCCTGTGGGGAATAAGAAAAATATATAAGAAAAATCTACTTTCAATTTTCAGTATATTTTGTCTTTGATTGATATTTGCATTTCTAAACTCTCCTATTTAGCAGAATATGTTATGATTTTAAATTTTACTGAAAAAAGTTTGGTGACTAGTAACTTTGGTTTTCTGTTTGACTTCTTGAATTTAATGACTTTAAGCCTTCTTCAGTTTAAGCCTGTCAACACTGATGGACAAGGTCTTACACTATTTCTAAATATGAACTGTCCCCATCTTTTTGTGACCCACAGCTTTTTTTCCTTTATTTTTACTTCTTTCCTGCTTGTTCGCAGTGCATGGGGTGGCCGAGGAAAACTTCCATTTATGTGCAAACGTCAGCATAGTAGATGAGCTTTGCCGTCTCCTTCGCTGACAAAGGTTTTTGGCTGGGCATATTGGAAGGGCACCTCTTGCTTTCATGACAGCAGCTAACACTACAAAAGAAAGGACAACTGTGTACACCTGTCTGATCTCCACATCCCTGACAGGATGCAATCAAAACCAGGTCTGCCATTCAAACCTGTACAGTGTTTGCTGTTAAGAAGAGGTAGCAAGTAAAGGTCCATTCCCTCACTTAGGTTCATGTTGCTTACGACACAAAAGCAGCAAAATTAGAATTTGAAACAAAAACTCATCTTCTCTGATCCTAAGATTTTCTCTCTAAGCCTCTCAGTGATAACCAAATCATGAGAATCTAAAGTTATTTGTAAGAAGAAAATAGATATTATTTGCCTCTTACAAATCATACTATATTCAAAATATGATGCATATTTTGAGTTCCATTTTTGTTACAGAACACATTGTTCCTACCATACTAGTGGTATCATCATTCTAACTTAACCTTTAGACAAAAGATAAGTAGAGAATAATAATAACCAATGTTCTCATAGTTTATAATATTTATATAGTTTACAAGATCTTATAGCTGTACAGTTTAACTGTTATTGTTTTCTAGTTTAATTTATTTGAGTTTTTGTTTTGGTTTAAGATATTTTCAAGATCAATGCTGCTTCAATTAAAATTCAGGTAAGAATAAAACATTTTCTGGAAAATGATTCTGAAACCTCACTGAATTAGTTTGATTTTCCTATCTAAGCCCATTTCCCACCTAGAATGTTTTTGTATATTTTTATATAAATTATTTTACATACATATATAATGCTATATATGTAATTATAAAAGATATATACGTATTTTACATATATATGTAAAATATGTTAGTAATATGTCTCAATTTAACAGATAATTATTTCATAGAATGAATCTCTTTTACAAATTGATATGAGATATAAGGCCAAAAGTTTCCTTGAACATTTCTCTGAAGCGTAACCTGGGTGCTTAGTTCCTAAGAGACAGCCTCAGGTACATTGCATTCTCAGGAAATGTGGAAAAGCTAAACTATCCCCTTGTATATGTAATAACCCTGAGATCTAGGTAGGGGGTTATACATTTAAGTATAATTAGAACAATAAAGCTTACCACTCTAATTTAGATAAAGTAATTAAATAATAGAATTTTACTGCTTAAAAGATTGTATTAGAAAACAAAATAAAAGACAATATTAGATATGGCTCCTCAGTTCAAGGACATACAGTGAAGTATTAATAGATAAGATCTAGTTCAGACAATAACAAATAAAGCAAGACCAATTCCCAAGTGAGTGCTATAGACAAAAAGCTGGATTCAGAAAAGTGAAAGATTATTGGAGGTGAAACGAATGGTGCAAAAAATGCTTTATAAATGAGAAATATTTTGAATTAGGTAAAACAGATGTACAATGTTTTGGAATAAAGAAGATGAGAGAGCATTGCAGGGCTAAAAATAAAACTGTACTGCGAGGAAAGTACAAATAATACGGTAAGAATGGTGAGTAGCCCAGTTGGGCCATAGCTGAGGATGGGAAGGTTGAACAACTGGAGAGATGGATGCTTAAGAAGCTGTTTAAGCCCATTATTAAGGCTTATTTCTCTTCATTGGCCAACCATAGAACAGTGCTGTTGGTAATTTAGAGCAATTTTTTTTTTTTGGTGTCAAATATCCAGGCACTAAAGTAAAACAACATCAGAGTGAGTACTTTAGAAAAAAATATTCTAAAAAGACAGAGTGAACATTTTTCTCTAAATTCTGAAAATGTAAAGACTTCCCCCATAAATTAAAGCAAGCAATTTCAGATTTTAAAAAATATGTACAATAGCTCCAACCAAAAAGAGTGTCCTATGGTACAAAGGCAATTTATATAATCAAAGCATTTGTACCCCCATAATACTCTGAGATAAGAAAAAAAAGAGTACCCTATTCAAGGCTCTGTAATTGATTCACGTAAAATGAGCAATCCTCAAATCATGAATATATCGTTTTGTTTTTTATAAAGTCAACATGTTAATGTCCCTTTAAAACACATTTCATTTATTTTGTAAATTCTGTTCATGGTCCTTTTCTCTAGCATAAATGCATTATGCATAACTGTAGGGTATAAAAGCATTTTTCTTCCTATGATGTGACTGTATTAAGGATTCAGGGTTGTTTTAAAATATAATTTTGTGAGAAAATGAAAATGTTTTCAAATATTTCAGAGAATAAAACAAAGAAAACCATTCATTTTGCTATTAATCAACATCTTTCCCCCCATAACAAAAAGTAGTTTTTAACAAAACTCATAGAAGCATAGTATATGGACAGAAAATGTTGAATTTTGCAAATTTTAATAAGTGGGGCATAATATCATACTGAAAGAAATGTAACTATGAAGAAAGAATTGGGTGACAGTGGTAATTTATCAAACAAGGGGATCTCCATTCATCCAAAATTTAAGAATGCTTTATAAGTACTGTGAAGAAATTATGCATTACTAGGATAAAAATTCTATTGCATACATTCACTTATTGTCAAATGAGTTTTTGTTGTTGAATGAATATTATATTTTTACATTATAAAGACATGTGTTAGGCTGTGAAACTTCCTCTCTTTCCTCATTTTGTATATATAAATAGTCCACCATCATAATATTATTTTTTTGATCACTCACATAATATCCACGCTAATTTATTAGGCAGAAAAATATATTAGGTGAAGTAAATGATGTTTTATTAAAAAGTAATACTGGGAAACAAAGAAGTTAAGTATGAGGATAGGAGAAATGGAACATGCAAATTCAATAACACAGAGCTTAAGGAAGATGAATATTTTAAAATAATTTTTGGCAAGCATTGCAATATTTAGCTGAATGTTTTTATATGTAATTAGATTATGAAATAAAGCCAGCTGTCTTTGTAAAGTTTTAAATACCGTGTGAACACAGAGGCATATGGTCTTTTGGTGGTGTCAGTTGATTTCACTTTAGGTGGTGTACTTACATGTTCCCAATAGTTACGGGGTGTTGAAAGACTTTCCATTGGTTATAAATAATTATTAATATAAGTTAATATTTATCTGAACCATGCCAATTATTTAACCATTTCTATACATTTTGCAAATATGACAAAATGCCCCCCCATAGGTTTGTCAATCATCTAATAAGTTACTAGATAACATTTGTTTAAGGATTTTTGAATGTTTAAGCATAATGAAATGTAATTCAGAAACTGGAGCTTGCCTAGAAAGTATCTTTAGTTTTGGAAGATATGTTAAAACAAAAATGATCTAGCTGCGGATTTAATAAAGGTTGATGTTGCTGAAACCTATCATATATTATCGATCTCCCTTCTCAACCTTTACAAATTATTAAGTTTTCATAAACATGCATTTTCTCATCCCTCTCAAAGCTTTCTCACTCAAAATTAATAAACAGGTAAATTAATTAAAATAAAATGGAAAATAAAATATTATTTAATAACGGTGGTTTTATTTCTACCTTAGCCTGCACATATTATCTTAGGTTGAGGAATGTTAATGTGTTACAATTAATTTAAAAGTATGTTTAATCTTTAAACTACTGACCACTTTTCCATTTTCCCTATATCTTAATTAGAATAAGGTAATTATAGAATGTACAAATTCATTCAGAGCTATACAAACTTTTTTGCATATTAGCTTTGTATTTGAAAAGACAAATGTCTGAAGTTTGCCATTCACTTTCAAATAAGTGACACTGAGTTTACAATACTCTACATTCAAAGACTATGGCTGATACCATAAATTTCCTTTATTGCTTCTGTTACCTTCAATGTAAAATATGTAGACATATTTTCAGAAGAGAACTATTTGGAAATTATGTAACCACTTAGCTTTCAAATCTCCTTCTCCACAACAGGCCTCGTCTGTCCTGATCTTTTCCCCATTTCAACACATTTTATACTATACTGCTAGAAGATTCTCTCTTGACAAATTTTTCAACTATTCTCAATTTTGCATTGTTTTAAAAAATAAAGTAAAAAAATTTAACCTGGCAGTTAGTTTAATGTTCCATGCTTTGTCTTCAATGTTCAACTTCTCAATTTCTTTATGTTTCATGATACCTCTTTACAAATCATCTATTTCAGCTTGTACTGTTCACTGTTCTGCCACTCCCTTGTCCTCACCTCTCAGGGCCTCATCTCTCACCTTTCCACAGGCCTCTCCCAGGTTTGCATACCTAATCATTTCATCACTCAAGGCTATTTTACGCTCTCAGCCCTATGTGGGCTTTCTCTGATCTCCAGCACATACGATGTCCCACACTACCCTGTCATGGCACTTCACATCCATTACTTAACCTATTCATTTATAGCTATAAATGTGTCCAGTTGTATCTGTAGATTGGCTTGTTGCATTAGAAGTTTCCTGAAAACACTCCTGGTGCTTTCTAATCTATTTTGAAATATCTATCACTCAATATTATTTGATAAATGATTTTTGTCCCCTTGTCATGTTAGGTGGTTCACTCACATGTTTTCTTAGTATTTGATAATCATAAATAACTACTCCATTGCTATTGATGTCTATAAATAAGAGAATTATGCATTTGTTTTCTAATTTTTGGAAAGATTATGGTTTAAGATATAAAACTAAGCATCTTTTCTCAATTTTCATCTGGTAAAACACATTTGGTGCTAAACTTTCTAAAGAATGACCTATGACCTTCCTAACTCTTTTTGCATTTGTGATTCTGAACATCTTTAATTTTTCATTTCTGCTATGTATTGGATATTTGCTTTTTCATCAACATGTTTGCATATAAGGGTTTCTCACTTTTACATAGCTATGTTTTCTCTTAGCAAAAGTTATCTATTCTCTTATCAGCGGATATTAATATGAGTTGAAGGTGCAAAATAAACATTATAGCTTCTCTAATACGTTATTGAATATAGAAGTGCCCCAAATTGCTGTTTGTACAAAATTGACAAAAACCCATGAAATTGCCATATAGCAATTGCCTTAAGTTGTTCAAGCTATTTCAGTGGTGTCCACTTGTTTATTAAAATCAATATAAAATTTTGCAGCCTCTTTTAAAAAAGGAATGGCACATAGAAATAAGATAATCTTATTTTAAGAACAGCAGTTTGCTTTGGATGAGTCTTTTTAACTTCTTTCACATTCTAGACATTAACATCATCAGGTTTAGCCACACACAGAGCTCCTGGAGAAAAGGATTAAAAATAAAATGACAGGTGAGCTTTTTAAATTAATTTTAATATGCCAGCCAACATTTGCCAACGTAGTATTAGAGCCTTTATAATTATAAATAGAAAGAAAAAGAGCTTGAGTTGCATGGGTCAACAAATAAATGAAAATGTTCTTATAGAGAAAAATAACAACAAAAAATCAAGAGTAAGCACAAACAAAGTTACTGTTTTTTCCCCCCCAGATCATCTTTGCTGCATGGGCTGAACCTAATGGTTTTTATCTTATACCTTGGAGATATTCATTGTGACCTAATTCTTTGAGATATTCAAAGAAACAAATATGAAATTCTTTCTGAGATTTCTCAGGCAAATGTACAATGAAAGAAATGAATATAACAGCTTTCCTCTCCCTAGTGGCAAATCGGTACAAAGAATAAAATACTAAAGAAATCTTACCTACGTGAACAATTAATAGATGGAGAATGAATATGTGGAGTATTTGGTGAACAGCAGAGTGAAATTCTTTATAAATACTTATAAAAACATGAATTTTTACATTATGCTTTCTTCTTTTGAAGTTCTTAGATATCTTTGTCAGTGAGTTAAAAGAGGAATTTGATTCTATTTTGTTGAATCCATGGGTATAATGCTAATGATCATGATTTCAACCATGAATTTGAAGTGTACAGTCTAATTGCACAATTTAAAATTTTGGTTTGCCCATGATGAGGACCTTTCTTTAATCTTTCTGACACATTGCCAAAATATTAAAATATTCAGGCAATAATGTCCCATAAATATCACTCCCAGAGGAACGTTTCATTGCTTCCAGACTGTAAGTGTGCCGGAGGCAGGGGTTTTGCTTTTCCTTTATTGCTGTGTCTTCAGGAACAACGTGTGGCTCCTTGTGGTCACCTCACAAGGAAGGGAGTGTCACACAGGAGTGGGGATGTGGGACTGTGCCACACAAAACACTTGCTTTTGTTGAGCATCAATTCAGTGAGCAAATGACTCCTCCCATGAAGAAAACAAATTCTATAAATTCTCCTTATCATTGTGTGAAAGGAAATGCCGCACTAAGCAACAGCGAAAGACACAACAGAAAGAACACGAGCATGGAGCTCTCACATCTGTTACTCATTTCTAACATCGATGGTGGACGTTTGGCAGAATACTTTGCGGGGAAGGAAAGCCTTCAGCAGAAAACAAAAGATGGAGCACTAAATGAGTGTTCTTTGAATAGTGTACTACCAAACAAAAATTATTGTGAGATGAATAATAAAGGACTTGAAGCAAGAATAAACATTTCAGGACAGAATATATTGGGGCTGAGTAGACCAAGAAAAATTGAACAGTCCAGATAGGATCATAAAATAATTGTCTTGAGGACTATAAGTGATAGTAACACCACCTATGTAGGGGTGATTAAATGGAAATGTTTATCTGAATTATTGTTATACTGTCAATTATATTTATGTATATTTAGGCTTAATGTATAAATTAAATTGTATATTGAACTCTTTCTAAAATTTGGCTTTAGTTATTGAAAACTCAACTTACTGTAATCATCTTATAATTACAAGTTAAATAAAGCCTACCTCTGTAATTTCGAAAATGTATCTGAAGGAAAGGTGGTGATAGTTTATTAAACAATATGGCCAAGTTTCCTGTGTCCAGCATGGATAAGAACAGGTAAGAAGTACCCATACAGAATTCTGTCTAAATAAAAATAAATTCTGGCGAGGTGGACAATTTGTTACACTTCTATTACCTAGCCTTTTATTCGTTACTGTGATTAAATACAAATTTAGCATAACAATTAGTACAATGTTTCATATAATTTTAATTCAAATATTATGAAATCATGCTAGTTATTACCCAATATTTTTAGAATTTTATTTTATCTTTATTTTGACACATAGTAATTGTACATATATATGGAGTACAATGTGATGTTTTGACATATGTATACATTGTGTAATGCTCAAATCAGTGCAATTAGCATATCTAGCACTTCAAATATTTGTCACTTCTTTGTGGTAGGAACATTCAAAGTCCTCTCTTCTAACTGTTTTGAGATATACAATACCTATTACCTAATATTTTTTATAAGAATGGTTTAACACTCTCACAATGTAGACTATGTAAATGTACACTCATTTGCAAGAGCATTAACCTCAATGTATAAACCATCCTGATATAGCCTCTGTGGGCTACATTACTATTTCTAAATGAATAGAGCCAGAATCCAAGTGCTGACAAAGCAGATGTGTTACATGCAAATATTTATCTTGTGCTGTTTATATGCTTATCGCCCTCCCCAAATCAAGGCTTGATGAATATCTAGCTAATTAGTTCACCAGTAGAAATAGGAAGGAATTGCAGGTAATGATATCATAAAAGCCCTGTGTAACTATGTGTATGCGTGTGTATATATCTATATTTGCTGGTTTGCTTGGAAACGTTGCTGAAAATATTATGGACTAAGGAATGATACTCCTGCTTCCACAATCACCTAAGGATAAATATTTAAATTTGGCTGTCTTGGGAATTTAATGGTTTCTAGTAAATCTTTTAAATTATAGTTTCAAGGCACTTTAAATTTAATTAGTAAATCTTTCTGTATGAACTGAAGTTATATCATTTTAACAGCTTTTTAAAACCCACTGACTTTTCTTTTTAAACCTCTAAAACCCAATGGAAGTTACTTGTTTCTCAAACAACCTCCTGGGTCACATCTCTCTCAATGAAGCAATTGCCCCACCTGTTATCCAATCATGCCATACGTATATTGTAGATAAATTTAAAAAAAAAACTGCAGTGCCTATATGAGAATGAAATAACAATTGAACAAAAAACAGTTTTCAGAATGAGAATGTATTCCAAATCATTAGGGAAAGATGGACTATTCACTAAATAGAGGGGAATTAGATATACAAGTGAAAAATATGCAACGGGAAAAAATGTTAAGAACAATTTCTTATTTTAGTCACCCAGGGCTACCCATGACTGAGGTCCAGGAAGGAGAGGGAAGTTACAGTTGACCCTGATTAACTGTGATTAAGTAGTTCGGCTGTGGGTGATGGAGACATGACTTGGATGCAGCAGCTGAGTAGATTAGAGACAGAAAGAATGAAGAAGTCAACTTTTTAATCATGCCCTCAATTTTATTCATTTCTAAGTAACTGTAATTTTAGTTTTGATTTCTTATTTAATGGAGATGTTCAAAGACTGCTAGCATTTATGTGATTTCAAATAAAGATAGAGATTCCATGGGGAGATGCAGTAAAACAAGACAAGGTGGGAAAGATAAGGTGTTTGTGGTTAGTATATATTTTTGTGGCACTCTGGGGCAAGAGACTAATCTGTATGATTCCTACTTTGTGTACTTATCTGGCTTTTCTTTGTGGCCTCATACATGACCTGTCTTTGGGAGTGTTCCATGAGTGTTTGAAATAACGGATATTTTTTGCAAATTGATGACAGCATATGGTTTTTTGTTATTCAAATCTTCCTAAATCCTTAGTTTTTATTAGTTTTCTTTATATACATCTGAGAAAGATATCATGAATTCTTTTTTTTTAATTTTAGAATATCATTGGGGTACAAATGCTTTGGTTACATATATTGCCTTTGCACCACCCGAGTCAGAGCTACAAGCATGCCCAACCCCCAGATGTCGCACACTGTAGCCATTAGGTGTGAATTTACCCATCTCCTCCTCCCCCTCCCACCTGCCCAATGCCCTGTGAATATTACTTCCATATGTGCACATAAGTGTTGATCAATTAGTACCAATTTAATGGTGAGTACATGTGGTGATTGTTTTTCCATTCTTGTGATACTTCACTTAGAAAAATGGGCTCCAGCTCCATCCAGGATAGTGCAAGCGTTACTAGTTCATCATTTTTTATGGCTATTACTCCATGGTATACATGATAAAGATTTTAAAAACAAACAAAATAATGAATTTTAGCTAAATTTAATATCCATCAATTTAAAATATATCAAAGTTACAGTTAGCTAGTAGTCATTACTTTGTTCCTATTATAATCTGTCCTTGTTTTAACCCCAAAGGTAAAAAAAAATATAAAAATAACCCAGAAAGTTCATTAGTCTAGTCAGAACATATTTATTTGGTAGCTTTTATATCAAAGCTACTGTTTTAGTCACTGTGGCTGTAGCAGTAACTACCATATTCTTGACTTTATGGAACTTACATTCCAAGGGGAAGCATGGAGCTTGTATTCTCGTTTGTTAAGAAACACATATACATTTAAAATGATATTAGTAATGTAAGTACAATTAAAGTACTCTAATAAAAGTAGATAGGAAGGAGGCTAGAATAGAGTCTTCTATAGAATGTTATTATAAGTGGAATAGTCAGGAAAGTCACCACTGATGAGCTGATGTTTGATTAGAAATAGTAAATAATTCAAAATTATTTAAATTTATCATTTAAAAATAATTCTAACAATGATGTTTTTATTAAAATGAATAAATTAATTAGACAAGTGAAATCTCACTGTGATACACTGATAGGCTTAGCTATTTTCCTGGTGTCAAAACATCTGCCACTTTGGAGGTAACCCAGGCAACTCCGTGCAGTTTGCATCTACCTCCTTAGAAATAAACCAGGAACATATTTCTCATCTATTTATTCATAGTTGATGTTACTCACCCAGGCTCACTTGTGCTGAATGAACTGATTTAGAATAGGAAACTAAGGTATTCTGAATTGCATATTTTTGAATTGTATATGAATTTGAGAATATGCTTTGGCATACCAACAGAAAGTGGTAGGGCTGAAATTATGTAATAGATACTGCCCTGTGGGGGAAGTCACAACAACATCAACAAAAATAACAAAAATACACAAAATAAACAAAATCACAAAACATATCCCCTGTTAAATAAAATCGTTAAGTTTTACTGTTCTTGGTTGATTGCATTTCAGTCAAGACAGTCAGAATTCATTGACTATTGTGGCAGATGCAGACTCTACGAGGTACAAAGTAACACAGTACACTTTCAGCTTAAAAATATGGGCCATGAGGAGACTCTAGTGTCTTCTCTTTCTTCAGTAAATTAATAAAACATAACATGCTGTAAGTATATTTTTGAGAAAGACACTCAGGTTGAACTGGCTTCCTCACTGAAATTTAAGCCTTTGAAAATTTGCGTTTGAATGTTTCTGTCAGGAGTGGTATAGGTTAAAGTGCTGTGACAAAGAGATCAACCATAAGAATGGATGAAACAAGTTGGAAATTTTTGTTTGTTCACATAATAGTCTGATGTAGGCAGACCAGGCCCTGTAGAGTAACTCCACCTCCTCCAAAATGGCTTCTATTTCTTAGCTTATTGCGATGACTCAGATCTTTCCATTTTCCGTGAAAAAGAGAAAGGGATCAAGGGACTTCAGTCCCATTCATTTGAAAGCCAAGAACTGTACCTGGCATATATGATTTCTGCTCACATACCATTGATTAAAAACTTAATCACGTGGCCACACTTAGTTCTCAGAGTGGTTGAAAATGTTTTGTTTATATGGTCAGCCACATGCCTAGCTATATTTTCTTTATTTTAATTGTTAAGTTTTATTATTAGTCACTAAGAAGATAATAGTATTAAAGACTATTTTGAATAAAAGAATTGTGCACAGTTCTATCACAAGAATCTAGTCTTTTCATTGTCTCATGTTTATCATATGCAACATTGAATCATTTGTATATATTTTACATTATTAAAATAAGACTTTATCATGTATCCTAGGTATGTTATCCAGGAAAACTCTCACATATGAACAAGAAGAGCCCAAGGTTGTTCATTCAAGCAGTTTTTGTACTAGTGAAAAAAATAGAAACAACACAGATAGCCATCAATTAGAGAACAGGTATAGTATAACTGATTTGGTTATATGCATGTTAAAATGAATTTTTATATGTGTATATGTAGCTATACACACACACTCATATATAAACATAGATAAAAATTGTAATTATATGAATACATAATGAATATTTTTAAAAGATAAATTATAATGACTATTTTCAGTTTCAAAACTATCTTTTAGAATAATAGAATTTATGTAAGATTTTAAAAACATATTAAAATTATGAATAATATAAGAAATTTAGTTTAATGATCTAGACTCGCTAGAGCAATGGTCTCCAGAGAGTGAAGGGAGGGGAAGGGATTGGAAATGTTGATTCAAGGGGAAATTGTCTTACTATGCGATGGGAAACTAAGGTTTCTAGGAGCAATATGATAAAATGTTAATCTCAGGTAGGGAAATTTGGATGGTTGTCACAACAGTTTTTGAATATCTCATGGTTTAAAACTGGTTTTCTCGGATTGAGTTATAAAGCAATAAATTCTGTTTAAACACATTATTAATTTGAACCCCTTTCCAGTTAAAAACAAATTACCGAGTATTACCCATGATTGATTTATCATGGGGATTCTGGAAGAGAAATTAGTCAAGGGTGACTGAGATTTCTTAGCTGAGTTTCCTGGAAGAATGGCAGTGTTATTTATGAGAATTACAAAAGTTTAGACAAGTCAAGTTATATATGATGGCAAACTGTTGAATTGATTAAACGTGAAAGTCATTTGAAATTCAGAAGTGTCAGATTAGATTGTGTCAAAACTAGGTGAATAATGTTTTAAAACTATACACACACAAACACATATTTTAAATCATATCTGTAGTTTAGAAGTATATATATTTATACTTCATTTGTGTATAAACAATATATAGTTCAAATCATAGATATTTAGTATACATATTTGTTTAAAACATATATATATAGTTTTAGAGCATATGTCATATAAGCACAGTCCCCTGAACAAGTTATTTATTTTCTTTTTATTTCAAGATCTGATTTGTGCAGTCAGGATTTCTGAAAACAGGAACTTTTCAAAGGCTATTGACAAATTGATAAATCCTTATAGAAAATTTCAGGAATTTTTAAATAGGTTTCTTCTTACTGCAATAGCTTTAACCCTTTTATTCTGCTTATTGAGCTTCGTGGCTAACTGACATTATGCTGGAGAAACAGGGACAAGGAAAAAATCACCACCATGCACTGTTTATTTATGCAATATTCTTTACCTATATTTGTTATTATTACTGGCAAAGACATACTCAAATATATTGTGGATATTTAATTTCTGAAGTTGACTCGAATTGGGTGCAAAATGTCAGATGAAGTTCATACAGCAAGTCACTATTAATTAGGTGAGAAAATTCCTGTTGAGTACCTTATTGTAAGCAAAATAAATGGTTTTCATTAACTTGTAATTAACCTGGCTACATTATGAAGGTCAAAATTAGTCTATGGCATACAACATTTTACCTGTGGTTTCAAAAGATAAATTTATCAATATAAATACTCTCTTGATAATGTAAGTAATGAAAAAGGTAGAATCACAGTAGGTGAATGAACAATAACAAAATTCCAAATAAAATGGAGTTATATGTTATATATAGTCAAAAGAAAATAAACTTTAATTGACCACTCACTGTGTTTCTAGTATTATCACTTACATTACTTTATTTAATCTTTTTACCACAGTAAAATGTGATTCTATTATTTCCAAGTTAGAGAAATCAGAAGAAAAATAATTAATAAAGAAAACAGGTACAAAGACTGGTATATTAGGACTTCAATAATAGACTGACCGATGAATAAAGGAGTAAAATATATAATGTATATATTAGTATATAACTAAACAAGCATACTTTTCCACAAGCCATTTGAATGCTAAGTCTACATATAAAATTTTAGATAGTGAAGAGTATAGTGGTGGGGAAAAGTAGGGAAATTGTGGAATAGAGGAAATGAGAGTTCATTCCATTGTATTGTAACTAATATTACAAAAGTAAACATTTTAGCATAGTTTTTAAGAGTTAAGTAAAAGATGATGACTATACATAATATTTGGGACTATTAGTTTATTTGTTGGTACTACTGGAAACAGTATTAGTTTGGAGCAGGATTTTTTTCATGCAGGTAATTAGAAATACTATTTTCATTTTTCTTTAAACTTGTTCTTCGTGGGGAGGAAATTAGAATGGAGCAAGGGAAGGATTGCTTGGTTTCTATGGGGGACGAGGAGTGGGTAGTACGTTCACTGACAAGGAACACTTAATTCTGGCATTACGTGTGACTTAGTTGGGTCTGTGAGGAAAGTGATAGCCCCTTTGTGACTTTATGTTTTGTTGTGCCTTTGCCTAGAGAGAGAGTAGCAGCTGTAGAAACAATGAGCCGCAAATCAGTCTGTTTTGGGAACAACCATAGTCTGGGGTCATGGCAATAAAGTCTGTAGCATCATCAGGGTAAAATAAACTCTGTAGGGCATTAATGATTGAACATCATAGAGCATGGCGACAGCAACCAGGACAAAAAGAGGCACCTCTTCCTCTCTGAGAATGAATGACACTATGAAGAGGCAAATAAAGTACTCAGGTTGGAAGCAAAGTTTTAGACGGTGTGAACGACTCAGCAGTTAATATAAATAATAAATAATATTGAATGCAATCATTTAAAATTAATGCAATAATATATAGTAAACAAAATATCAAAATTTTAATTTTTCTTAATGCTTTAGAATTTTCTTTAATTCGATTGAACACCACTGTGTAGCAAAAAGGAAAATAATTAAAGCACATAGAAACATGAAAGATTAATAAAAAAGTAAGCAAGGTCTTGTTAATTGGAAAGTCACTGCATTAAGAAAAAATCAAGTCACTGTATTTTAGGTCTATCAGTGAATTGAGCTTAATTTTGATATTTTCGTACAATATTTTACTACATATATACAAAAGTAGTTGTGTAAATGGTATTTAAATGATACATCATTAGTCAGGATTATCTGGAGAAACAGAACCTGTACAACACACACACACACACGCACCTGTGTGTGTGTATATATATGTGTGTGTATGTATATATGTATATGTGTATATATACGTATACACACACATATATATATAGAGAGAGAGCGCGCGTGTAAGTGAGCATGTGATGTTAAGGAACTGTCTCATTGAGCAAACAGACCAACAGGCTGGAAATTTAGGGATGAGTTGATGTTGCAGTCTTGAGTCCTCAATATGTAGCCTGAAAACTCAGGCAAGGTTTCTACATTGTAGTCTTGAAATAGAATTGGTTCTTGCTTAGGAAATCTCAATTTTTACCTCTTAAGTCCTTCAAGTTAGTGGTCCCCAACCTTTTTGGCACCAGGGGCCGGTTTCATGGAAGACAATTTTCCCACAAACCTGGGTGGGGGAGCATGGTGTTGGGATGATTCAAGGACATTTATTGTGCACTTTATTTCTATTATTATTACATTGTCACTTGCCACTCACTGACAGGGTTTTGATATGAGTCTGCAAACGATTTATTATGGTCTCTGTGCAGTCAAACCTCTCTGCTAATGATAATCTGCATTTGCAGCCACTCCCCAGGGCTAGGCATCATCGCCTCACCTCCACCTCAGATCATCAGGCATTAGATTCTCATAAGGAGCACAACCTAGATCCCTCACATGCACAGTTTACAATAGGGTTTGCGCTCCTATGAGAATTTAATGCCGCTGCTGATCTGACCGGATGTGGCGCTCAGATGGTGATGCAAGTGATGGGGAGTGGCTGTAAATACAAATGAAGCTTCCCTTGCTTGCCTGCCACTATTCTCCTGCTGTGTGGCCAGGTTCCTAACAGGCCACAGACTAGTACTGGTCCATGGCCTGGGATCTGGGGACTGCAGCTTTAACTGATTGAGTGAGTCCTACCCACATTTTGGAGGGGAGTTTGCTTTGCTCAGAGTCTACTGATTTACATGCTAGTTACATCTAAAAAATACCTTTGCAGCAACATCTAGACTGTTTGACTAAACAACTGGACACATGGCCTAGTCATGTTGACACATAAAATTAACTATCACAATGGTTTTCTTATTTTCTTTAGTTATAAATATAAGCCATAAGTATCAATGGAATGGATAAATAAATACAGACACTATTCTTGTATTCTTATCAGCAGGATCTTCACTGAGAAAGGAAAGACACACAAATAAAAAGCATAATTACCTAAAAATGATATTTTAATTGGTTATGTATTAAGTACCTTTTTAAGATTTTCATCTTCAAAAACATTTCAATTTCAAATCATTTGTTTTTCTTTTACACTTTTAAACTTTATAGCTTCAAACACCAATTATTGGAGGTGTTAAGCATAATTTAGACAGCTCTAACTCTCACAAGTCAAGTTTTCTGACATGTCCAGGACAAGGGGCCAAACAACTTCTTCTTAGAGAGAACACCAATCTTAGAAAAATCTATTTACCTTTTCTTCTCTTTGCATGCCTTTTATACTTACACATGTAGGATAAATACAGGGAAGCAACTGCTTGTAAGAGTCATATGTTACAAAGAGGCATTAGGAACTTTGCAATTTTAAAAGCAGTGAAGAAATTCTCATTAGCTGGATTGCAGGTTGGATCTATTACACGTCAAAACACCTCACTACTTTTTATTCATTTATGAGTCAAGAAGCAAGGACACTTTTAAAAGAGAAATAATCATCACTGCAGTCACAAGATGGAACAATTTATAATTTGCCTCAGAAAAGTTACTATCTCCCTACTAGTAAGATTTTAGAAATTAATTATTCATTTATTTATTTGTTAATGACACAGAAGAGATGATACTATGAAGATAAAATCTGCATGCCCCCTTTTGTTTATCACAAGATTTAGAAGCAGAAAATGATGACTTTATGACCCAGGAATTCCAGAACTAGAAAAAACCTACCTTTGAGCAAACACCGTTCACATGTTTTCAAACTACATAAAGATCTTCAATCAGCATTGTATTGGCGGGTAAAAAATGTGGAAACAATCCAAATATTCACCCAATGAAGAATAGATAAATAAATTTAGTGTGGTCAAATGATAGATTAAAGTAAAATAAGTAAAGCATATATTTATCAAAATTAGTTCACTTCAGATATACAATTTTAAGTGAATACAAAACATGCAAAATCAGGCAGTGCCTGATTACTAAGTACTAGTAGCAATATACATTGTTTATGGATATATATATGTAAATGTATATGTAAAATCCCACATGGGGATAGAAACACATTGACTCAGTATCTCTGGCAAAAGATGGAAGGAATATGATGGACGAGAAAATGATGAGGAGGGAGGGAATTTGTGCAGTATGTCTGTAAAGCTTTTTTTTAATAGATGGAAAATATAGGAGAACATACATTATAGTGGTTAAATTTGAGTTACCGTTATATGGCTTTCTGTAATATTAAACTCTATATGTTTTTATCTTTCCAGAAAAATCACAATTAAAACAAGAAAAGATGGTATTAAGACATGATAACAGAAGCAGAGATAGCAGGCAGCTCTTCTGGGAGGGAGAGTTATAGCTATTAATTATAAATATGTATATCCAATTATACCTTTCACAAAGTAAAGCAGCAGCAGACTTCTGTTTTATTTTAAATCAACTCTGCCTTCCCTCCTCCCTGAAAAATATGTAATTTTTTACCTATTAAAACTCCTTAAGCTTTATAAAAAGAAGGTCTGTGAATGCTCCATGGCAAATAAAATTCTTTGAAAATCTTAAAGTCAAACAAATATGACTTTTGACACAGAGTATGTTACACTGAATAATAATGGCAAATTTGTGATAAATGCACATTCGATAATATACTCAAGTTCATGTTAATATTTAATCCAATGGATATCCTTATTTAAGGCTCAAATAATCACACATATAATCAGAAACAGTTTTGTGTTATTCTTATAAATACTACAATCCACAGAACGATAAAGAGAGTGTTTTTAATCTTGAGGAAAAAAATCAGGGTCTAAAAATTTTTTTTTTAATGAAGCAGAACCCTTGAGATCACTTGTGTGTACCTATAAGACAGTGCAATTCTACAAATTCTGGAAAAAATGCAGTGATGAAACTGATACAATCTCCCTGATTGCCTGTGTAGAGTTGCCTATAAAGAGAGAGGATTGAAATCTTATTTCCCCTGCAAACATATACTTTAAAAATAAGATTGCCTAATAGCTCCCTGGTGCTTTTATCAGAAAGGCAGTTAGAAATCACACAAGCTCCACTTCATATTTCATCTCCCATGCTCCATTTAGTAATATAATCTCAAATAAGTCCACATGGTGAGGATAATTCTGCTGCTCATAATAAAAAAAATAGTTTCCATTTCTGAAGAAGATATTCAAAACATGCAAAGTGAAATTATTTACATATTCCCAAAGCTAGCTTCATGTATATTTTTATCACTATCATATGGAATAAGCAAAGCTCAAGTTATCATCAAAAAGGTATAAACATTGGAAAATAAATAAAGTATTTTCTTTGTAGTCAAGAGAAATTACTTAGAAACGCTATCAAAGTGACTATTTTCCTAATATAAATTAATTTGTTCATCACAATTTATTTGTATTTGCTGTCTAAACAAGATGATTCACCAGATTAGAGTAATAGAATGCACAAATGCAAGAAAATAAATGGACTATCAACCCATAATTATATGTTTTTTCACCCAGTCGCTTCGGCATATTTTGCCAGAGTATTTTTTCAGTCATAGCATGTTTAGTTAAAAACCACCAGGAAATTATGCATGAGTTCAGATCATACATAGCCTTTATTAATATAATGTATTTGCAATGTATTCTACCTCAATTTCAGACTAAAATATTAGATTTGGATGGAATCTCAGGATCCTCTGTCCATATCTTCAATTTATAGATGAGGGAATGGAGGTCCAAATAAGTCAATGGTCATAGCTATTTAGCAATGGAGCCAAGATCAGAAAAGTTCTGGGTTTGTGTTCATTCTGAAACATCTGAACAGTTTATGTTCTTAAGGAACGTTAAATATAAATATGTCCATGGGTTAAACCAACTATAAAACTCCATTAAAACCAAATAATAAAGTATTCATGGCATAATTGTTATAGAGCAAGGACACAAAAGTTCTCATGTCAAATTGTAATAGCAGGAAAGTATTATAACAAGACTCTGAAGTCAAAAACAATCACAGAAGAGAGTCCTGAAAAGATTTTTCTTTCAATGTGTTGAATAACAATTTATAGAAGCTTTTATGTGCAAAAGAGTTTTACTCCAAAAATTATGCTTTTCATTGAGAATACAAAGATTAATAACATAGTTCTGCTTTTAGGGCCTCAAAGTCTTTATTGGGAGACAGATATGTACAAATACATTAAGGGCAATAAGGAAAGTGCTGTCATTAAAGTGTGTAGGAATTTCTATGGAAACATTTTATTACATGCGAGATCAAGGAATAATTCGCAAAGTAACCTTTTAGTAGAGTTTTGAAAAGGGGTGGCCTGGAGGTGAGGGAAAGTCTAAAGATGGAAGATGGAAGAGGGTTCTGGAAAAAGTGGGGAGCACAAGTAAGAGGCAGGAGAGACAGCGAAGTTGGTGACACACCTATAATAAAGTGGGAATGTGTTCTCGGGAGATCAGACCAGAAAGTGGCAGGGCCACCACTTCATCAACTGGGTCCCATCAAGAGCATGCTGCCGTCCAGCCCTGCTCCCAAACCTGGGGTATTCGGCAGGAAGAACGGAGGCCAGGCTCCACCTGGTAAGTGCAGCCTGCCACACTGAAGGCTGGAATCTATCTTGTGACATGGGGAGAGGGGTTGAGGGGTTCTGAGTTGGGTTTCTTCATAAGGTTCGAATTTTAGAAAGCCGATTCTACCAGTTCTGATGAAGGTAAATTGAAGGGGGATGATTTTCTAGGCAGAGGATCATTAGGAACTCAGTTCTCAGACTGAGAATTTCTGTTTAAAAAATAGTTCCATAGTATTCAGGAAATCTGATCATGACTGGGATGCAAGAAATGCAGGCCTTTTCTGTCCCACCCTTTCCTTTTCCTAAAAAACACCCCAAACAAACAAAAAACACTCCTCCTTTGAAAGGAAAACCATTGCTTTCCTTCTCCAGGGAGATTTGGGAAAGGAGTTAAAACAGTTTTCTAAATGGCAAAAAGATGCTGACTGTTGTAGAAGAGATGAACAGGGTCACTGTCTCTATTAGCTCCGCTACTGAGAAATGTTGTTGATCAGGGATTCTTCGGAAATGTCACTCTCTTGTCTTCCTAAACCTTCAATGTCTCATGCAGCCTTAGGGGAGAATTTCATCCTCCTGTCTACTCTCATAAAATCAGATTATTTGGACTCATCATTTGAACTCCTACCTCTGAAGACTGACTTACCCAAAGTGGCTTGCCTTTTCCTTCGCTTTTATTTCTCTGCTATTTCTTCAAAAAACAGTTTACATTCTACTTTTTTCATTTAACTTTTCCTAATGTTCTTACTTCTTTCACTGAACTTCTGTCACTAACTATAGAAATGCTTCTATGGTTTTCCTGTCATTTGTCATTTTGTAATCCCAGAATATAGTATGGTAACTCAAATATAATAAGTACTTAGCAATATTTGTGGAAAACAAAGAGTATGAGATGTGAAAAGAAGAATAAATAGTCCTTGATTTGGTTAAGTTGTTAAGCAAATGCTTACTTTAAATCTGAATCTGTTTATGGGAAGAATTTGTTGAGTAAACTATGAGAACATATGTTTTAGTGAGAAGATCGCAATACTAAATATATGACTGATACATACCACAGCCTATTATATTGGACTTAGAGATGATCTACTTCAATAATGAACACTAAATTTATGTAGTGTGTCAGAGTTATCATTGGAAATTAATTCAAATTAAACCAGCAAGCTTTTTGTTTCAAAAACATGGTAAATGAGAAACCCTTCTTTCATTTCAGTGAACTGTGAATTTGATAGATACATTTGAATTTAGATAAAGTGTTGGGCCAGAATTTTAATGTAAAGGTATGAATTTAAATCTGTTATCAAAAAAGATGTTAAAGAGATTTTATTTTAAGTAACTCTTAGACATAACTATATAACTGATATGATACTTAATATTAAGTAAATAAAAATAATAAATATTTTAAATGTTTTCCTTTCAAGGTACTATTTCTAGGCACTAATAAAAAAGATAATGCAACATTTGAGTAACTGAAAGAATCTCAATGAGGCTGGGTTATGAGAGGCAAACCAGAAATGTAGGCAGAGATCTGATCACACTTGATCTCCAAGGTTCCCTGAAAGATTTTTATGTTATTCTCTGGTGGCATGGATTATTTTTTCACATCTGATATTTAAAATCTTTGTAATCTTATGCAAGCTAATTATACTGTATCAACACAACAGTGTTTCCATCTGTGCTATGAGGCTAATAACAATCACGATTTCCTAGTGGAAGACTAAATGAGATCATGTATATTACCTAAGCAAAATGTTTAGCACGCATCATTCAATAAATATACACTATGAATAATACAAAAAGTATTTTTCATGGCAACCCATGCAGACAGAAGAAATTGTAGGGTGTTAATACTCACATCAGTAAAGGAAGGTATCTTCTGTGCATGGTCATTAAATATGTACTGTGATTACTTGAGAATATTTGCTTGCCTAAAATATTCTCTCCCTAGCCAGATTCCCTCACTGTCTCTGACTAAACATAGAACCACTAAAAATAGAACTACAGAATCATAATATCATCTTCTCAGACAATTCCAGCCCACTCTGTCAGGCAGAAGCAGTCTCTTTCTCTTCTGGCTGCATTCCTTGTAGGGTGTGAGCTGCTCGCATGAAAGCAAAGAGCCTTGTTCATCTCTGCTGTCCTGAAACCTAGTGTTGGGGGAAATGCTTTGCCCTAGCCCTGGTGGGAACTCCATTACTACAAAACCTTCCCTCGGTTTACTCCTTTATTCAGTGGCCACTGAATCTGTGTGGTTCTTTACTAAGTACACTGCACTCAAGGCCTGCCTTCTCTCTCCTCTAAGGAGCAAGATGTGCCCAGGAATTGGACATTCCACCTCAGCGGTAGAACCTCCTCTGCCACTCATCATTGGGTAACTGCCTCATTTGAGGATGCAGTTGCCAGTCCTTCAGCCATCCCATACCACAATTTCTAATAGAGCCTTTATAAGTAACAGAGCTGATGTTAATATTTTAGCCATGGTATGCTATTCTTTGTTTATTTCTTAATTTGTCCAGAATAAAGGAAGAGAAGTACTGTTGACTGGCCTGCTGGAGGCTTCTGCACGAACTGCACGTAGGCATTCACTGGAATTTTTGCTAAATGAATGGATATAACATTTAATCGAACTCAGTGAGAGGAAAAATTAATTAGCTTTAAAGTCTCATAAATATAGCTATACTTTAAAAAATGTCTGTGCTTACAAAAGCTGCTGATTTCATAAATCTTCTGCAATGGAATGAGCTTTGTGAATATTTATCTCTTGAATATTATGTGGCAGACATATTAGTTAGTGAAATAATGAACCACACATATTCAGTGGCAAAAATGGCAGATAACCCAGAGATTTTAAATGATTATAATTACAAGTGCAAGACAATTAGAAAAACCTACATGTTGAATGAGAAGGGAGAATGAAAACGATGCCAATTTCAGTATAAGCTGATCGCAGGGTGATCTATTTTTTATACCAGCACAAAATCTTTTGTGACACGACCATCCCAGAAGATCCTTTCAACAACCCTTAGCACTGCTTACATTTATTTTTAGGATAATCTAAAAGTTCACTTTATTTCCATGACTAAAAGTATTTTGAATATTTCTATTTACCCTAACGTTACTGTTAGAAAACACATGGGCATAGGGGATGCTTAAAGAAACAGCTTCTGTCTCACGTGAACGGTGTGAGGGAGGGAGGTTAAACTGAAGTGTTACTTCCACCATAGACATAAATTTAAAAATCCAGTTATTTACCTCTTAAATAACACATTCAGTTTTTGCAATTTTACTCTGAGAAAGTAAAAGTGAGGGGCTAGGTTGCAATTAAGATTTTTTTTAAAGAAAATGATATTTTCTTTATAACAGAGGATATAAAAAAATTTAATAAACAACTAAGCATGAAAATTCCTTGTAGATTTCCCAAGAAT
This sequence comes from Lemur catta, assembly GCF_020740605.2. Lineage (NCBI taxonomy): Eukaryota > Metazoa > Chordata > Mammalia > Primates > Lemuridae > Lemur > Lemur catta. The sequence goes on along the minus strand of NC_059143.1, from coordinate 49,351,310 downwards.
TAATATTGTTTTACACTCAGCTTAACTCTGAAGTGCACTTTAGTTATTCAATGTTGCCCTTCTCTAGTACTTTTATTAATTTCTCTTCATCCATCCCCCTGACACACACTAAGCTGCAAATGCTCTACGGACTAATTTTGCATTCCGCCTCTTCTTTATTTTCCACCTCTCTGGAATCCTTACAGGTGTGTTTGCACTTAACTTCAAACAGAGATCTTTGTCACTTTTCTAATCTGAAAAACAGGAAAAATGTGAATAAGAAACTACATAGCCCTGATCTAGAATAAACCAAAAAAGCTCTGCAGTAATTCAAATAAATAAGAACGCTTTGCTCTTAAAGGAGTTAATACTATTTGAATGAGAATTATATTTCAGGCAAGGCTTCCAACCATGTACATTACTGGATTATTTGACCTTGGAAAATTCCCTCCTCTGAGAAAGTTTTGATTACTTTATGTACAATAAAAAAATATTTATGCTTTACTTAACGTAGGCTAAGTGTCATTTTATCTCCCTACACGTACACATTTTCCCCACCTGTAACATTTCATGGAAGTGGCAGATCACCAAAGATAACCATATTTAACTAAGAGAGTTTTGTGGTTTTTAGTATTTAAATGTTCCAGAATTATTATATGACCAACTCCCCACTTTTCCAAATGACTTAGACTTAGGATGCTTTTCAAGGAACGTTTATCCCTCACAGCTCTGAGCTTCTTGAATTCAGTTTATAAAATCACCATGGAAAGAAAAGACCACTGTCTATTTTGTGGTATAGTTTGTGAAATCTTTCCCCTTTTGAAAAGATAGCACAGATACTAAGATTTTCTGCTTCAGTGGTCAGAAATAACCCCCCCTCTCTGGTACTTTTGGTGGTGGCACAGGATTTACCATTATTTTACATGTCAGGCTGATCTTGACTCAATTTTAACCTCAAGAAGTTAATTCCATGTGCTCAAAGTTCTGTGCAGGGAGGGGGGAAGCCAGTAGCTCTTCTTAGAACCAATTATTTTTTAAACCTTCACTCTCAACCCCACGGTCATTAGATTCCCAAACTATATGTTGGAAATGGCAAGTTTGTTCCCATACAGTAAATTAAGGATGATGCAGTATGTCACTAGTTAATCCTGAGCCTACAAAACCAGACATGGCATTATCTACTTCATTCCCTTTGTCCTCACACCCTGCTATCAAATAAGGTGAAGATTGAGGTTCAAGCAGATTCTGACATTGGTTAAAACCTCCTCGGGTCACTTTTTCAAATAAAAAAATGATGTTTTTTGAGTTCCACTAATTCATGCATTCTGGAAAATTTGTAAAATGGTATTTTTTTCAGATTAGCTTTACCTAAGAACTTCTAGCATTTTGCATCTTGGAATCGAAAGATTGTAGAGAGGGCTTTATATTTTAATGTAGCATGGACAGCAATTAAGGAGCTAAATTGCTTTATTATTTTATTTTTTTAAAATTGTGCTCATACCAAAGGCTATTTTTATTAAGAATTGCTTAGGAAGAGATACAAAGCACAGATAATGGAACTCCTGATACAAGTAGACACCAATAATGGAAGAGCATGTAAAATACCTGAGAGGAAGTTCTTCTGTAGAGAAAAGTTTTATATTTAACATCTTCATATTTAAAGCTGGCAGAAGATTAATAGTATATAACTGTCAACCAAGTCTAGGATGGAATTACACCACTAAGGAGGCAAAATACCATATGTCTTCCAATATTCAGGTACTATAATGACATTAGAAGGGTGATTAAGGAGCAACCACACAGCATCCAGGTGTAACATGGCATATGGTACATTTCCTGGTGCACTGTGCATCTCCATGCTCCTGTCAGCTAAAACCACTAATAAACTTTTATTGCCACTTTTATGTATATGCAAATATGGATTTTTGTGTAAGTAAACTTTCAGTAATATAATGAATCCTTTATTTCTTATTTTATTACTGGCCATCAGAATAAAATTATTTTAAGGTATATAAATAGAAATATATGTTGATAAATTTTAAAAATGTAAAGGTAATCATAATAGCTAATATTAATTGAAAAAATTTAAGAGTTAGTTACTATTATAATTATTTTACAAGTATAAACACAGTGGCCCATGGTAACATTTATTTAATAAGGCGAAGAGTTGAGATTCAAATTCAGGTATTCTTGCTTATAAAGTCCATGTACGTTCTACTGTACCATCCTAATTTTAAATATTACATGTATTTGTTTAAACTGTGACATCAGTAAAAGCAAAATACACTAAATACACTGATTTTGTACTATCTAAAAAATAATCAAAATAAGAACTGAATTGAAGATAAGATACTCTTGGTGATGATTTTTAAGATATCAACCCATTCTTTGATAATTCTCCCTTCAAGAGATGGAGCTCAATTTCTTTATTCTTAATGTGGACTGGACTTAGTGACTTACTTTTATTAAATAGAAATGCAGACATGATAGTGAGCGACTTCTAAGATCAGGTTATAAATAGACTATGGCTTCCATCTTAAGTGCACTCTCTCGTTCTCTGTCTTGGATCACTAACTGAGGAACTAATGCCATCTGCAACCTACTGACAGATTCACATGGCAAAGAACTGAAGCCTCTTGCCAACAGCCATGTCACTAAGCTTGGAAACACAACTGCATCAGCAGAACTCTGAAATGTTCACACATGACAGCTCAGACCTAGGGTTTGACTGCAACCTCATAAGAGATCCTTATTTGGACCCACTCAGATAACCTGGATCTAGATTCCTCAGCTTCATTAACTGGGTGAAATAATAAATGTTTGTGTTTTAAAGCTGCTAAATTTTGGGGCAATCTTCACATAGCAATGCTCAATAATATATTCTTTATAGAATTTAAGATTCACCTTAACAAAATAAATAAATACATGATTGTATGAAATAATAAATGAATGGCAGAGCAGGTCATTGGAGAGTTAGCTTTCATTATAAATTATTAATATACAGAATCCATTCTCTTTATGAGACAATTAAACTTTCATATGTATAAATGTGTTTAAAGTAAATTCATATATATAATTAATATAGTGAATGTATTTAAAATAAATATATAATGTATTCAGTTTAAATATGTGTATATATTTATAAATAAAATTAATAATGTCAGATTATCCCAAAAATCTAGACAATGCTCCTTTGCATGGTTTATATTATTATGTGTATTGAGAATAATAAAACTGAATATCTTTAAAGATGATCTTTAATTCTGTTAAAGAACATTTATTGATTTGTCACAGATAACGGTTTTATTTTTATACATCAGAAGATACAAGAAGAGAATTAGAAAACTCTTGTTTTGTATTTAAGTTTGACTAATGAGGAAGAGCTTATGAATAATGTAAAATAGTAAATATAATAATCTACATAAATCTCCAACTATGATTAATGGCACATAATCAGTAGTTTAAGTGACATTAGCCATTGTTGTTGTTATTAGCAGTATTACTAGCACTAGTATTAGTAATAAAATCATTGTTATTTTTATATATATTCCTCCACTAATGGAGCAAATTATGGCAGAAAAATAGATGTCAAATAAGTTATATCACCTAGGTGTCTCTCAGTTTTATTCCAAGTTTCCCAACTCTGTGACATATACATTTCCACAACCTATAAAGCTATACTCATACTATTTTCCTAGTTCCACATACTAGCTGTTTAAGCATCACTACATCCTTTATCTGTCCCGTACACATTGCTGCCAGCTTATCTATAAAACTATTAAACTAAACTTGCCATTATTTACTATAAATTTTCCCTTCACTATTCTTTAAAACTGTGCTCTTCAAGATGGGTCTAACTCTCTTTCCCACCCTGACTTTTCACCCTTTGCCTGACATATAACATGTTCTAACCTCATGAAACCATCTCTCAGTTTAATATTAATATATTAATCCTTTAATATATGGTGTTTCTCACGCTTCTATCACCTTGAAAATGCTATGGTAGAATAACCTTATATCAATTTGTTCTTAATTATTTTTCCAGACTCTTTGTGATGCCACACTTATTTTCTCTAGGCAAGGTACTTATTTGTTTCCTTTATTTTCATAGTACTTATACTTTTTTATTTACTGTTGATTGTTTGTATATTTATCTTCTGCACTGTGAAGTATATTTTTAAATGAAAGGACATGTTCTTAGTCATATTTATACCTCAGGATATAGGATTAAGCTACATATGTTAGTAATTCCATTATAAGACTTAACATATTTATTGCAGGTTATATTTCATTAAAATTTGTCAGCACCTATAATTAAAAACTTATACAAACTATTACAAAGTCTAGTTAAGAAGAATACCCTAGAAAAGGTGAGACTTGCACTAAACCTTCTCCAGTTTGACATCAGCTAACTCTCTGTCACTCTTGTTTAGCTTTAATTCTTCTATCTTGTTCATATGGATAACATAGAAGAAATATGAAAAATTGTGCACTAAAACACACATGTTACAATTGCTATGGTCTGAAAGTTTGTGTCCCCCACCAGCATTCATATGTTGAAACCCGATCCCTAAGGTAATGGTATTAAGAGGTGGCACCTTTGGAAGGTGATTAGGTTATAAAGGCTCTGTCTTTTTGAATAGGATTAGTGCCGTTGTAAAAGTGGCCTGAGGGAGCTTGTTGGCACCCTCGGTCATGTGAGGACACAGCAGGCACCATCTATGAGGAACAATCCCTCACCACACACTGAATTTGCTGGAGCCTTGATCTTGGACTTTCTAGCCTCCAGAACTGTGAGCAATAAATTTCTGTTGTTTATAAATTACCTAGTCGGAGGTGTTTTGTTATAGCAGCATGAATAGACTAAGACAAAGATTTCTATTGAATTCCCCTGATTTTTCAAGTAAATAAGTTACCTCTGTCAGCCTTTTAAAAAATGAATGATATCCAGCTTCTTATTATCACAATATTAAAAAAAGATGACAAATATAACATATCTTTGAAATAATTGTGTTGATTTTTGTCTTACCTCCTTGCATTCTAACGAGTTATATAACCCGATAACTTATTTTTTCTACTTCAAAAGTAGTATCATTTGGTCATATGCTTTAAAGATCTGTGTTTATTCGCAAATCTCTTCCCCTAATTTTGAAGTTGCATATCAAACTGTATATTCAATATCCTACTTTGATTTCCACTCCACATCTCAAACTTAAAATGTCCAAAAATGTATCTTTATTCCCTCTGACTAAAAACCTTTTCTCTAATAGTTTTTTTCACCTCAGGAAACGTAGACCCCCTAGTTGATCAGGTCAAAAAAGGTGGATGTTTCCTATACCAATGTCTTCATCTTGCCTAAGTTAAATTTAATAGCAAATACTTTCAGCTTTAACTTCAAAAGGCATCCAGAACCTTCCACATTTCATCACTTTCACCATTACCCTTCTGGTCCAAGCTACCAAAGTTTATAGTATACAGTTAATTGTTGACTGGCCTCTCTGATGGGATCCTTGCTACCCATCTGTTTAATCTTCAATGAGAATTAGAATTTTAATAGTATGTTTCAAAACTCACTAATGGCTTCTCATCTCATTCAGAGGAAAAATCAAATATCTTATGTTAGTCTAAAAAGCCTTCAGCTACCTATTTGATCTCATCTTCTACCATTTTCCCCCTTTTTCTGAAATATGTCCAACACTGAGCACTTTTAGTCTGCTTTAACACACAAAGGCTGCAGGGCTTTTGCACATTATATTCACTTCTCTTGTTCTAGAATGCCTTTCCTCATACACCCATGTAACTTGGTTTGCTCCTTCCTTCTAATCTTTTCATATATATATAGATTATTATCATAGAGGGCTGGGAAAGAAAACACCCACAGCTTCTCCCTCCCCCACCCTTACACTCTATATCCCTGAACTTGTTTTATTTTTCTCCATAGAATTGATGACCATTTGAAATATTATATTTAATGTTGTATCTATTTTGTGTTTTCCTTCAATAATATGTAAAGTCTGGAGGACACATTTTTTTCTTTCATTCACTGGTGATTCCTCAATGCCTAAAATATGCATAGCATGATTTGCCACTTTTTGAATTAATAATAAACCTGAAATATCTTTAAAATTCAAAATAATATAAATGTTCCTTTTGTAGTGGCTACACAGTTTTGCATTTAAGGATGCATTTTATTTATGTTCTTGTTTCAATTTTGTGGTTATTTATTTTGATTCCTAACTTTAATTGAATGTTCTTATTATTTTAATCCTTGTTTTAAAAGCTGTGCTCTGCTTCAGCCTCTGCACTTTCAATTTTTACCTTCCAGAAACAACTGTTTTAATTTTTTAGTGTTTTCAGTGTTTAGTGTTTTTAGTGTTTAGTGTTTTTAGTGTTTTTAACTAGTGTTTTAAACTAGTGTTTAGTGTTTTTAGTGTTTTCAATTGGTATTTATTTCCATGTTTCCAAATAACTTGCTTTTAGTTTAAGCAATTTTTGTTTACTCTTTCATTAATTAACCAATTAATTAATTATGGTTTACTCCTTCATTTTCAATATTATCATGAAAAACTGTGCACAGAAAGCACAAACATACAGATGCACACCTTTGTATCTACTTTGTAGTTGGTTCTCACAATTTATGGGTGTGAGCAAACAGAATTCTTGTGGTTTTCTCTTGTATCAACAACTACATTAATACACATACATGTAGAAATATTTGAGGGAACTAAATATTATCTCTCCTCTCCCATTAGCTTTTTGATAAAAGGACACTGAGAAGTAAATCCTCCTAACTCCATCAGTAAAGGGAATTTTCAAAATTGACATTATAGAATGCATCTCTATTTATAGAGACACAAGCTCTACAGATATTAGCTATGACTCATAATGTGTTTTGTAATATCTAGTCCTGGATGTGATTTAAATATCAAATTCTCCATCCCTATGTCACCCAGTAGGATTCCAGGAAGCGTTATAAATAAGGGATTGAAGAGGTGATGATGGAACAATGCTGCTTTATCTACACAATCAAGCAAATGAGCATGCCTTTGTAAAATATAAGAGAAACCAATACACCTCCTATTTTTTATTATGTATGTGCAGACCTTGAGCACAGGCGTGTGTTGCCATGCACATTTTTTCTCATGGAAACTACAAACACTATTGTCTTCTTTTATTTTTCATCATTTGGTAAGGTTAAAGAAGGCTCAAATGCTACCCAAAAAAAGGAGAGAGGACTTCCAAGGATAACATCTGTCTCATTGGCAATGTTTTCCCTACTTAACGATTTTAGCCTTGAAATTACCTTTGTGTTTGGCACTTCTGAGATGGACTGAACTGGTGAATCTTTTTTTTTTTAATTTAAAGAAATAACTGACTTCTAGATCACATTCTAACAAATATAATTATGTTTTTTAAAAAGGTAAATAGGCTTCCTTTACATTCTGCTGCATCCCACCATAGAGTCAAGCCCTGTATGTGATATGCTGTAATTGGAACGAGACAGACAGCAGTTGCCATATTCCTTTAGAGATGCGCTGAGTGGGCTCAGTGCCACCTGCCCTCCTGCCTGCCTTAGCTATCACTCCTGTTCACATGCTTCCTTTCTTAATTAGAACTCAAATATGCGACAGTTTCTCTTGCTGTAAAATTGCCTTTCTCTCTTCTTAGCGTGGGCATCTGTATGTTATTTTTTTATGAATAAAATCTTGGATCTCTTACAAAAACAGAGACAAGAAAATTCTGTGTCTAACTAGCAACATATCATCTCAGGTATCTCACTTAATGATGGTCTCCTATGCTTAGCTATTTCTATTAAAGATTGAAGTGTTCCTTTTTTTCCTAATGACAAAATCAAACCAGAGGATGAATCTTTATATTCATCTTAGTTTACCTAAATATAGATTTCATAATCTTGGAATGAGTAAGATGCCTGAATAGAAAAAGGCAACGACAACAGGTATTCCAGTGCCTTTTAATTTAAGGTATATGGAATTTTAAGAAAACTAGAGAAGAACAATGGTTAAAAACAAGAGTAGACAAGCACATTTTAGCATCAGTATTTGGTGAAAATATCCAAGCAATGGTGACATAAAAACATCTGAACTCTGTTTTCAGCAAGGGATGGTAAAAATGGACCTTGTGTAACTCAAAAACTAAGTCTAAATAATGTAAGCAAATGCCCTGATTAAGACTAAAGGCACTTTTACTACAATCCCATTACATAAGGGATTCTTGCTACATAGGTACCTTAATGTTGGGTTACATGTTTTCTCAAAATCAGAGTATGTAAACTTCCACTAAGATTAATACTCAAGAAATGTTATCCCAGACCAAACTGGAAGTCCATAAGCTTAAGAACAAAGCATTAACTTTGGTCAAGTACAACGTCACTCTACTTTTTAACCCAACTTCAACAGAGAGAATGTTGTTTTGATCTATTTTGCGAAGAGATGATTACATTATTGACTTCTACCTCATGTGTTTTGAGGCAGAAATAAATGGAAAGGAAACTTAGACACACTTTTCAAAACTGGTTTTAAAGAGCACAGATCTATAAGGTTCAGTTCAACTGAAACACAGAGAAAGGAATTCAATGTCATCAGATCTCCATCAATGTCTCATTTGATGGGCAGAGGAGAACAGCTTTAACAGGACAATATCTTCATGGCTATGATGACCTAGAATAATGGAATACAATTCATTGATGGCAGCTTTCAGTTCTAAAAAACAATTGAGTAATAGCTTTTAAGAAGAAAATCAACCAAGAATAACTGTGCTGAAATCCTAGTCATCAATACGTATTTGAAATGTTTTAATGTATGAAAGCATACTAAAATATCATTGTTCTTAACAGGAGAAAGATTGATAAATAATTATCTTCATTAGGCATGGGAATTAGGCACCAAATTGATCTGTTTTAGTTGGTTCTCTAAGAAGAGACTTGGGACATTCTAAATTTCCTAAGACTTCATAGAGATGATGTCCCTGAGAGGTTCTTCCTTATCATTAAATTGATAAAATTAGATAGGTAAGCCTACTTTTTAAAATTCAAGTTATTGAATATTTTAATTCAGACTGTATCAATTCTCTGCTTGGATGTCTGGTATAATGAAACTTGCTTCCTGTTAAGTGACAGCTTGAGAGTCGTACTGTGATGCAGAAAATGACCAACTTTTAAATGGGTTAATGAGCAAAGATTAATGGAAAAACTCATTGAAAGAAAGATAACTTCTATCAGTACTATTTACTTCACAATGGTCAATTGACCCTTTCCTACTTTTTAAAATGGAATGCTTCTTTTAACATTTAATTCTGAAAGTCGTGTTTTCCAAATTATTGCCCATTTCATTCCTGTTTGGAATATTAACCCTTCTAGATTTTGAAACCAACCCATTTGTGCTCTTTACTGGCACGTTATACATCTTGCTAGAGCACTTACTCACCACCATACTGAACAGACCGATCTCTTCACTTAAATCTTTCTAATTTGACTCCTTTTTACTTTGGACATGTTTCCTTCGATCATCTATGTTTGTTGGCATAATTAAGTAGCAGTATCAGATTTTGATGCATAGGCTGTTATTCTGTCATGGAGACCAAAGCATTTGGCTACACATTTAAAAGTCTGGAGGAAAAGCTTATACTACTTTGAAAGGATTAGTGTTGATGGCTCCAACTGCAGATGTGTTTTTCATTTGCTTTAACAATGTAAACATACAAATAAGTTTTTTCCCCCAGAACTTGCCATGTTCTGTAATTCCAAACATTCTACCACCCGCTCCCCTCCCTCTTCCTCACTGCTTTCTTTAAAAAGACATTTTTTATTCCTAAATGTGGGGGGATGTGGGGGGAGGGAGGGGATGGGTGTATACACACATAATGAGTGCTCTGCATAATGAGTGGACACGTTTGAAGCTCTGATTCGGGGCGGGGGGAGGGAAGGGCACTATACATAACCTAAACTTTTGTACCCCCATAATATGCTGAAATACAAATAAATAAATAAATAAAAAGGAAAAAAAAAGACATTTTTTAGACCAAGAGGCCCACTACAGTGGTGAACAGGAGTTCTTGGTCATTCTGGTGGTCAGTATAGGCTCAACTATGTGGAAATATTTATGAGCCATGGAGTGGAGATAAAAATAAACAAAAAACACCCCTTTTAAATAGCAAGCAAACAATAAGAGCATCCTTTTATGAATTTTTTCTAGGACAATAATTGAAAATGATACTAAGTTTGAATGTCATCCCTCACCAAGCAAATTTCTTATGCTACACTTACATTGTGTTCAGAAAATCAGTATTACTCCTGTCTCCATTATTCTGGTTGTCTAAAATATAGCAGTCTGACTTTCAAATTAAGTTATTTTCATTTATTCATTTCATTAGTATATATGAAAGCAAAACCAGCATACTTATTTTCCTTTCATTAAATACACCATCATGCAAAGTGTTTTAATATCTGGACTCAAGCTTTTACCTTTTTTAAAAAAAAATAATGCATACATAACCTCTAAATCACAGCTATTTTAAAATTCTCATTCTATATTATAGAAAATTCCATTACCAGAATTTTGGTGATCAGAATCATAGAATATATTAAATATATTCAAGACAGGCTAAAATGTGTCAGTAGACCCAAGTTTGTTATTTCCTGCTGAATTATTTACTTCCTTGGATTTGGGGATAAGAAGAAATCGACTCAGCTATTCATTATTGTTTGTAAATATCAGATCCCTCTTCTGGCTAATGTAAGCAGAGATGAAATTTATTTAAGGATATCAGGAGACTCACAGAATCAACAGAAAGCTGGAAAACCATGCTCAGAAGATGGGAAAAACACAGGCGTGCACATGTGTGCACACACACACACACACAGCTACAGGAATCACATTCAATTCATGATGCAGAAATCGTCTGAAGGCACATGCTGACATGGCGGCATGGTGGCACTAGTAGTGAACCTGGCCAATGGGCACTGGGCATGGGCATGTTGCACAGGGAGAGTGTGGATTATATGGCCACACCTGGCTGCCAGGGAGCAGAAAGAAGAAGTGACAGACAGTCTAGAACAGAAAGCAGAAAACTCTTCCATCAATGCCCTGTATGATATGAAATCCCTCATACATGAAAAGAGTTCACACTATGGGAGACAAACAAAACACATCATGACCAGTAAATATATACTAAAGAATGCAAACCCTCAAAGCCTTCCCTTTCCACCAAACAATAACACCAATTTTGTGTTGTCCTGTTCATTGTACATGAAGTTAACAGAGAACTGGCCATCATCTTTGACCCCCTACACTTTGATGCCTAGATACTGCCTTCAAATGGTATTTGAAAACATTGCATAATAAATTTGTTCATTTGTCTTCAAAGAATCTCCAAACCTCAAATAGCACATTAAAATGCTTTCTTGTTGTGGTAGGCAGATTAATGCTCGTCACCCCACCCAGCAAGATGTCTATACCCTAATCTCCATAACCTATGATTATGTTACTTTACCTGAAAAAGTGGTGTTGCAGATAGGATGAGGTTAAGGACCTTAATATGGGGAGATTATTCTGGATTATCTATGTTGGCTCAATCTAAATACAAGAATCCTTGAAAATCAGAGAACCTCTTCCAGCTGTGGTTAGAGAGAGACGTGATAATAGGAATGAGATCAGCCAGATGCACCATTATTGGCTTTGAAGATGAAAGAAAGAGGCCATGGACCACGGAATGCAGGTGGCCTCACAGGGGTCCCCAATTTATGGTGAGTTGTATAATTATTTCATTATATATCACAATATAATAATGATAGAAATAAAGTGCACAATAAATGTAATGTGCTTGAATCATCCCGAAACCATCTCTCCACTCCCTGGTCCATGGAAAAATTGTCTTCCATGAAAACTCTCCCTGATGCCAAAAAGGTTAGGGACTGCTGCAAATTTGGGAAAGGAAAGGAATAGGATTCTCCCTGTATCTTCCAGAAAGGACTGCAGCCGTGCTAATGCCTTGAATTAAGCCCAGTGAGAGCCATTTAAATTCTGACCTCCAGAACTGTGAGATGATAAAATTTTGTTTTAAGATGCTAAGTTTGGAGTAGTTTGTTACTGTGATAACTTGTTATTGCAGCAATAGAAAATAACAGTTGTTCTATAAGTGGGTAGCAAGTTTTCCTCTCCTTGCCTCACATTCTAGCGAGGTGTGACTCAGGAAGGGTAAAGGCTTTATCACAAAATGAAATTCAGCTGTTAACAGCTAAAGTGTCTACTTCTCTTAATTTCCTGCAACAAGGTTACATGAGTTAAATTATAAAACTCTTCTACTGCACATGCATCACTGTGAAATTATCAGTTTGGTTGATTTTTTTTTTTTACAAAGTAAACATCATTGGAAAGAGTTTCAGAAAAATAAATGTTTCAAGTTGCTTATTAAAAGTCCATAGTTTCTAAAAACAAATATGAATGTTGACACCAAGAGAAAGGTGTCACTGATATGCATAGTGTGTTTTGGTCTTCTGTTTCAAAACTAAAATGCAAACAGTCTTATCTGTAATTGAGGCTGTTTTATTATCTGATCTTGTAAAACTTATGCCATTATCCCTCATGTAAGAATTTTCATGCATACAAGATCGAAGAGGAACCTCCATCTCAGGGCGAGGGTATATTGCAAGTTACATGCTCTGTAAGACAGTGCTACTCTAGCAGAAGTAATTCCCAAAAAGCAAGAAAAAAAGGAGGAGGAGGAGGAGGAGGAGGGGAAATATTAACGCACACTGCAATTAAAGAATCCTAGAGTTGGAAGGAAGCTTGATGAGAATTCATCTCCAGTACTTCCCCATGCTAAACTTACATTATAAATCTGTACCTTTCCTGTCCACGGGAAATAAAATATGGACAATTATTCTTTCATGACTGTCAGTCCTTGATAATGTAAAATATTGTGGATGAATTCAATTTCATGTAATTATCCATGGTGACAATGTTTAACATTTGGAAAGTTTATGATTTTTTATTCTGTTTTATGGTCCTTTTTGAATTTGTAGTAATATATCCATTTCTCAAATGTAGAGAAAATTCATATGAAAAAGATACATAATGAAGTTGTAGACTTTGTCTCATCAAAGAAAGGTAAATATACTAGCCGTATGTGTCCGTGTGTGTATGTGTGTGTGTGTGTGTGTGTGTGTGTTCTGAAAAGGAAGGAAGCGTGCAAAAATACAACTTGACACCTCTTACCAAATGACTTTGTAGAAGTAACATGGCAAAAGTTAAGATCATGAATGGTGGAGCCACAGTGCCTGAGTTTAAATCTTACCTCTGCTACGCGCTGGCTGTGTGACCTTGGGAAGCTTGTTATACCTCTGGTGCCTAAGTTTCCTCATCTGTAAAGCATGCTGGATAATAACAGCAGGCTTGTAGGTTTGCTGTATGGATTAAATGAGTTCATATTTGTAAAGTATATACAGTAGTTCTTGGGACATAGTACCATACATGGGTTTGCTAAATAACTAAAATAAGCAGGATGCATGGGTCCCTTTTCATCTTTCTTAATGATGCCTAAAATCCAAACTGAAAGACAAGTTTGAATGTGTGGCTTTCATTTTCAGATCAAGTTCTGGAGGCTCATACTTAGTATAGTTTTCTCTGTTTTGGTACCAACATGAATTGCTCTCTGACTTTGTTCTTTGGGCTTCTTAGTATTTGTCCAATTCTGTCAGTGTGATTCTAGGATAAAACCTGTACAAAGTACTCTGTAACGTGTTCAATGCATAGGAGGTATGAAAAACTAAAAGTATATAACATATTAATTTTTATTTCAGTATGTTAGTTTCTCATTAAAAATGGCTAGGTCTAATGACTTGTGGTGATGAAATGCTTTACTTAGTATATATGGAAAAGGAGATCTTTATTTCCTAGTAACTAAATGTCATGTTTAAAGTTTAATGTGCACAATTTTGTTGTCAGTAAAAACAACATTCCTTTTAATCTGATATCATACCCCCAAATAAAGAATAATACGGAGTTTCTGGCTTTTCTTCACTATGTCCCTTTAACTTACATTTTTACAAACTCATCCTAAAGCATCTCTACATATACTTCACCCCAGGAATAGAAATATGCCACATGAAAAATACCTTGCCTACATTAGGCATTTTCCAAGTAAGGTATAATTATCTTCTATTGTCTCCTTTATAAATTAAAAATAGTTTCAGCTCATCCATAAAAACTACAGAAAATTCTACGTAATGGTAAAGGTCAGTGAAACAACTGACAGAGAGGTACTTAGGATAAATATAAAAACATTTTTCATATAAGAAAATAATCAAAACTTTATATGATATACTAACAATTGCAGGAAAAAAATTATTTTAAAAATGAGAAAAGAGAAGCTTCATCATTTCAATTCTTACATGATTTATTACATTATCTTTTTCAAAATGTTTCACTAAAATTCACTTTAACCTACAGTTTAGGCTTCAGTATTATTTCCATAGCTTCAGAAAAGTAGGATCTTTTTATGTTTCTCAGCCTTAAAAAAGAAATTGTCAGAACTGCAAGGAACATGGAATTCAATAGAGAAGCAGGAGCTTCATTAACCTGATTAATCATTCATTAAGCAAAAAACATTTCTTAAGTTATTAGAATTATGTGTGGAATCCCCTTGCATGAAACTCCCCTCAGTTTGAACAAGGACTGTGACTGCCTGGGGCTCACCTGGGGTTGGAGGTATGATTTGTCTTTACATGCCCATTGGAAACAAAATAAGTGATTTTCTTTAAGACTTCTTAAAACTTTAAAAAAAAATTACTGTTACTTTTTTTCAGTTCATGAACTACAGAATTTGTTCTCTTTACAGATACATAAACAGGTTTTGTTTTAACTGCTCCAGGAGCTAAACATAGTGACATTACTGAGGCTTCTCTTAGCCTTTTAATTTTAGAAATCAGTGACATTCTTGGTTGCACTAAATAAGCATTCAGTGTAGTCATATAAATTTTGACCTTCTCAACATACAGCTGCAGGTTCTTTGAACCAAACTTCTCTGCACATCTATACTCACAGTGGGCCACCAGAGCGAGTGGGGACTGTAGGGGAGAAGCCTTACTCTGGGCCTCCAGAAAATGATGGGAGAAATTCTTTGCTGTTTTCAAAGTCAGCATACTTGGAGGTAGTTTTCTCCTATTACTGTTTATGTCATTTTCTATTTTCATTGAAAATTTGCATACAAGTGTGTTTATATTCTATGTAGCTAATGGTCAGGTTTTCCTTTTCGACATTCAGGAAGAGTTTTTTTGTTGTTGTTGTGTTTTGTTTTGTTTTGGTTTTGGCACTAGCTTTAAACAGGGAAATCCTGGCTTTTACACTTTTACTTTTCTACTTCCCTTCCTGCACCTCTCTTTACTTTCCCATGGGCTTTCTTTCTGGAAAATCTTGCAGGTGCTGCAGAGCCCCTACTGTGGGCTCCAGGCCCCGTCTGCCTTCTGCCATGTGCCTAGGGCTCTAAATTGATTCCACCTCCTTCCTACTCACTCCCCACAATAGAAACCCCCAGTGGTGCACTGTAGCTGATCCACTTAGTTTTAAAAATAAATCCTGGATTAAGCTATTTCATTTTAAGATGAAAATATTGTTTAAGAGAGAAGATTATTTAAACCAAAGTACTTATAATTAATGGAACTTAGGACTACACAGAACTTCCTGGTATCCCTAAGTCATGTTATGGACAACTCTCTGAACAAGGTGGTACATGCACAAAGAAAAACCACGTAATATTAGTTTACTAGGTCCTAATGGAAATTGAGTCACCTTTTCCACTCACATATAATCCTGTTATTTTTCTTTACTCGCACTCTGATTCTTAGCGTTTTAACTTAGGACTTCCCAAGAGAGGAGGAGAAGATGGTGGACCTTTATAAAAACTTAACTCTTATGATGAAGCACAGTGGATATGGATGCAGTTAGTGAGAATGGCGGAAAAACTGTTCTCTGGTTCTAGTATAATCACTAAAGGGTATATCTGAATACATATTATAAATACAAGACTCAAATGTCCTTTTTGGACCATGGTCAAAGTACAATATTTTTCTAATCATCCTTTCTACCAAAAAAATCTAAGAAAGATTTGGAGATTTTTTAATCAGCATGAATATCTTTCCTTCTGACACTTTAAGCTGAGGAATAAGGCATCCAAAAGATCAATCTTTGCAAAATTTTAACCAAATTAGAAGCTCAAAAATGACTGGCCTATGTAAACCATCAAACTACTATGGTACCTCTCAATATTTCTATCTTTTGATTGAATGGAATGCCAGTAAAATGCTTAAATTTCTTTTGCTGTAAGTTTTGAAATAAATTTGTTTCAACCTCAATGTGATGTGCCAGTATGTTTAAAATCAAGGTGTTTCTAATAATATACATGTACATAGAAAATAGATTCATAGCATTTCTTCTACTTTTCTTGGAAGCGTAAATAGGAAAACTCATAAAAGTTAGGACTGCCATTGCAATTTAGGGGCTGCGTTTAGTAGTGTTGGGCTGTGATCTCCTGGATACAGAGCTATATTCTCCATTTGGGTAGTGGGATAAAGATGTTTTCTGTTTACTAATTTGTTAAGCTGTGCATTTTCATTTTCTGTTTTTTTCTATTTGTGGTATTTTCCCAGTTAAAAATATTAATATTAACAAACAATTACCTAAGTAGCAAAAAGTGTAACAAAAGTATAAGCAAAAGAAAGATAAATATTTTGATTAAAATAATATTTTTTAATTGAAAATAAATACAAAGTGGCATAGTGATACTGAGATAAAATATCCAGCTCTATTTAAACTGAAAGGATAAGAAAAATAATCTAATGTTCATCTTTTTCCAATTCTGGCTGACCCTTAGAATGGATTGGAAAAGTCAAAATGATAGAGAATTGATAATCATTATTTTTGTTAAATTTCAACTGTAAATGTATATAGGAGATTCATTGTGCCCATATTGGAATTATTATTTTTATAAGATAAACATCTCTTATTATAGTTTGAATCCTAAGTCAAAATAAAGAAGCTTAAATTTAGACAAGTTTTGATCAATATTTATAAAAGTTTGTTGATTTAATTTCAGGTTTCTAGGAGTTAAAATGGGATTCTTATTTTTTTAATTTTTGTTTTCAAAAATGTTTCATAACTATACTTTAACAGACTATTAAATTGATTAAAAAAGAACACTTGTCTTTATTAACCAATCATGTGATCATAATGAAGTGTTCTTTAATATTCAATTAACTCAATCTTCTTTAAAGAATACATGATTAATAGAGAACACTATCAAACATTTCCAAATCTGAATATCCTTTATAGACAGAATTTAGGATGGAAGTTTTTGATTCATTTAAGCTACTTCTCTATGTTGATTTATATTTTATTGCATATTGTATAAAATATTATCATTGATATCAAGTTGCACAGCATTTAATAGGAAAATATTAGAATCAATGATTTGTGATAACTTAGACATGAAATATTTTAAAAGTTAATGATTATCTTATGTTTAGAGTGAAAAAGTAGGACACATTTTCCTTTGTTGACTGTGGTTGATGGCATTTTTCCATGATTGAAAGCAGTAATTAATTCTTGCAGGATTTTGTAAAAGACACTAAGGTAAATACTGTGTTTACACTTAGGCATTTTGGGTTGCTCTTCAAGGATTTATATTTTGAAGCATACTTATTTAGGTGGGACTTCCTAGTAAGGATTTTTTAAGTGAATTGAAGATTTTAAATTCTAAATGTTAATTTAATTTTAAAAATATTTAATTCTATCATTGGCCTGGGCATATCATTAAAAACCAAAAGACAAGTTAAAGACTAAATACAAGCCAATTAAGTCTGTTTAGCGATACCAACAATTGTTAAAATAAAAATGAACTCCGCCACATTTTGAGAAAGGTCCACGTGGGATCCTCTACTTTCTAGGGATTCCTCCTACAAACATAAGCAGCAAGAAATTACCATGAATAAACGATTAAAGTTTCTCTGTATTAAATTATAATTTTTCCAAAACTAAAAATAGCATTTTTACTTTTACTTGAAGACATAATCTCAATATCTTTGTTTAGTACAAAAATTACAAGTAAAAAAAAAATGGAGGGAGAAATTTAAGTCTCAGACTGCCTAATACAATGACAATGACAATGCTATAGGTTATTAATATTGGAAAAAAATTACTTTTACTTGAAGACATAATCTCAATATCTTTGTTTAGTACAAAAATTACAAGTAAAAAAAAATGGAGGGAGAAATTTAAGTCTCAGACTGCCTAATACAATACAATGACAATGCTATAGGTTATTAATATTGGAAAAAAATTGCCATCAGCGAAATGTGATAGGTTTCAGTGGAGATTAGTGAATCTTCTTATCTGAGGTATCATACTAAAGGATATAGGCACCTCACAATCTGAACCAAATGTCCTAGGAGCAGTAAAACTGCTAGTAGGAGGAGTGCTGAGCCCAGTCTATAATGAGTAAGTAGTGATTAACTAAAAGATTCTTTGAATTTTTCCATGCTTGTGTATTTTTTCAATCATGACAACTAATGGCAATTAGATAATAAATGGAAATAGTCTGTATCCAAAGAGAGGAAGAGTTATTTAGCATAGAAGAAAGGAATTAAGATGGTGTTTGTTTTTATCTTGCTGTCTTACGTTGAATTCATCAATAATTTTCTAAAGCCTTTCACTGACACTCTTAATTCAATATTACTGGTGTCCTTAGAAGAAAAGGAGAAGAGACACAAAAAGACAGAGACAGACATTAGAGTGAAGCATCTACAAGTCAAAATACTCCAAGAATTACAAGTAACCACCAGAAGCTAAGGTGAAGCAAGGAAGGCTCTTCTTCTAGAGCCTTCAGAGAAGGAACGAACCCTGCTGACACTTTTAGTCCAGAATTCTATCCTCCACAACTGCAAAACAATAAAATGCTATTGTTTTCAAGTCACCAGTTTTTGGTACTGTGACTTTTTCTCCTCATGTTGTGTCATAAGAAACTTACCTAGAACTTATAGAAGTTATAGGAAATGAATTCAATACACATGGGAAAACCATCACAATGAGTATACAAGGCCCAACAAGATTGTGGTGGATGTTGTATCCTTTCAGTGTCTTGATCAGGCAGTGATTATGTAGCTGAAATTTTTGTTGTTGTTTCTGCCCCACCTTGAATGCTTATGATAATTCTGAGCTCACCACATTTTGAGCACTGCATTGAGAACATGTTTTTGTATCAAGTAGATTTTCTGGTATTTTCACCCAGGTGTTCTTGTTCCAAGTTTTGGAGCTACAGAGTATACATTTACTATCTATTAATATTACACCTCTTAGAATATTTGAAGGAGCCCATCCCCTGTGGCCTAAATCTTCTCTTTATCTCAGTATAATTGGAATGTAAAGGGCTGAAATGTTCATAGTCACACAGTAAGGGAAGTAACTCACTTTGTCATTATTACAAGCACACACACACACAGAACTACAACTATCAACTTGGTAAAGCATAATTTTTTAAACAAATCCATTCATTCTTAACAAGCAATATGATAAAGTCTGAAGGGATAGGATGAAGAGGCTTAAGTCTTACAATAAATTCTTAAAGGATGTTTCAAGTTACAAGAAGCTGCTGCTAGGCTGTGAACTGCATGGGGCCATGATTAAGACAAGCCTTTGAACAGTTCATAGTGAGAACCTCAGCATGAATTTAGCAAGCTCTGCACGAACACTAGCTCAAATTGATTTATAATTTCAGTCCTGGTTGGGAAAAAAAGAAATGCTAAGTAGTCTTTACCCTCTCTTTTGCATAATTATTTGTTAAAATCTATAAAGAATTTTTTAAAAACCATTAAAAAATTACAACACTGTAAAATACATGGATGTGGAAGTGGTACCAGAGCAAATCTGAACCACACTACTTCTTACTGCCCTTGGTGCAAACACCTGGTTCTCCACTGCTTGGCATGTCCAGACGTCAAAACATAAAGTGATAATGTGTATCTCTGTTAACTACCAGATGGTGTTCCTTCACATTTTGTTTCACTCAGTCTGTTTTATACTCATAATATGTTCTTTCTTACTACATTAGTCTCTCATAAAATATCTTCAAGTTAGAAATAAAGAGAAACTGTGTTTATGTGTGGGTGCGGATGGACGGATGTGTCTGTGTTTATGTAATAAATAGTCTTTGTCATAAGCACTTCTTTGTAGGCTTATTTGAGGACTGTCTGACCTGTTATCCACCCCCTGGAGGAATCTGTGGTTTAATGTATCACTTAACCTAGTAGTCTGCCCTGCCCTGCCTTCAGGTCGGTCTTCTACTTCATTCTGATGGTATGCATTTTGACACTTCATCTGGTGTAATAAAGCCTTCACAGAGCATGTGATAGAACAACTGTGTTTTTTTTGACAGCTAGAATTTTTGAACAATCTGTCTTCTCCAAACACTTGACTATTTGTTCCCACTTCTTCACAATGGTAGTAAACCTTCAGTAACTGTCCATAAGAATTGCTCTCTATACATAAGGTCTAACATATCCTTCACTAATAAACACAATTACCTACTTACTTTAGAGTTTGTGAAAAAAATGTATAAACCCAGAGGTCTTGGTGGAGGCAGTCAACCAGGAATACATAATTATATTTATCCCGAAGCTTCATATTTATGGCATAATGGATCAGTTATTTCTTAACAAAATGCTAGTTATTTATGAGCTACTCAAATACCATTTGTTTCATAATCAATCTTTACTCCTGGATTGGAATTATACAGATTTCAGTTTAGGTTGTTGATACATATGCAAGTCAAACATAAGTCTTTTGATGTTCTTTGGCTTTTTAAAAATTATCGAATCAGAATATATGGCATGCATTCATATTCAGAATATTCACAATGTTTTCTTTAATTCTTTGTGTAATTTTTAAGATGCGTTGATCAGCTATTCAACTTCTTACTAGGTTGTAATTTTGAAACTTTTTGTAACATTTATTAAAAAGGATTTATTTTTGTTCATTATTACCCTTTACATCATTTCCATTGAATTAATTATTGTGTTGAATCATGATTGCAATACTTTTACAGAACCTTTCTTAGAGTTTCAATAAATAAATTGCTTATAAAATGTTGCATGTAACTTATTTTTCTTATTAAAATATAAAACAATCAATTCCTGAAATGTGCTTAACAATTTTTAGATAAATGAATTCATTTTTAAATAAATTTTGTATTTTAACCTTTTATCAAGTAACATCTACATAAACTTTCTCATACTTTAGGTATTTTATTATATGGGCATTAATCAGTAGGTATCAGGGATCAAGTACATTTTTCAAATGATAAAATATTTTTATTACTTTATTTATTCTTATTACAAAATGTAATTTCAAAAATGCAAATGGCATAAATAAAAATAATCTCAAATAGTACAACTAATTGAAAGCCTCTATTCTTATTATCTTAGAATGTTTATTTTTAATGGTATGTGTGTATGTATATATGGGTGTATAAATATATATGTATATACCTATATATATTTATGTCTATCCATTTATCTATTTATCTGCATGTATGAAATTCAGGATTCCTCTGATTGCTGTAAAAACTTACGCTTATGGGGATAATTGCACAGGTTAGTCAACAAAGCCTGAGACTAGAGATTTTGGACTCTATCAACCATCAAAGACTAAGTATCTTTAAATCTTTTGATTCCTTTGATTGTCCCCACTGAGAAGAGGATTTTCAAAAAATAATTTTTGTAGTCAAACATTTTGTGGCTGGAGAAACACACACACACACACACACACACACACACACATGTATACAGAAACATCGATCATGAGTGGTTGAAACCATTTGAACTTAATCCTTTGTTGATTTACTATTTAATAGGTAAGTTTAAAGAAACATTGTCATTCCTATAATCACACAAACCATGAAGACCTGATATGAAACTGAAGTACGTACTAGAGCAGCACTTCTTAAATATTAATGAGCATACAAATCACCTGATGATTTTGTTGAAATGCAGATTTTGATTGCGATTGTGTAAACCTGTAGTCGGGATTGCATTTCTAACAAGCACCCAGGTGGGACAGATGCTGCTGCTTCCAGGACCATACTGTAAACTATGAGGAGGTGCTAGTGCTAAGGGAAGTCCTGCTGGGTAGACCCTGACTGGGACTGTCCTGCTCAGCTCTTCTTAGGTTAAAAGATGATTGGATAAAAGTGGCCAGAGTCATAGTCACTTAAAGGTTTATTATATGCTTCATCTGTATTCCAAAATTCTTCTTTCCTCTCAGGTTTCCTCCTATAAGTCTCTTTCTGCCAGTACCAACACCCACTGGGAAGAAGACTATGGAAGCAAATACACAGGAGGAAGAGCAGATAGATTTCAAATTAACCTATTTTGTTATCCATTGCTATCTTTGATGAAATGTAGTAACAAAGATGATGACTGATGGTCAAAATATAATCTCAGATATTCTGTGACCAACAAGTTCAATTTAGTAAAAGAGAAGATTACTTTTTAAATGAATTTAGAAACAAATATTGTATAATAAAATATGCAAAATATATTTCATATTTCTCACAAGCGGTGCTAAAAATTCAACTCAAATAAAATGTTCCTACCTGTGGTTTGAGTCTGCACAGAAGAATTTAAGCATCTGTTGTTTACAGCCAAGATATTTTTACTTAGAAAATATTAACAAAGTCAGTACTTTGTAATAAATAAATTAGTACAAGTGGTGAACATTTTATTTTATGTTGCTATATCATTTTGTATGGCTCAATAGCAAAAAAAAAAAAAAAAAGCCTGTCATAAGTGATTTCCAAAAATTTTTGATTGTTTTTTCTTACTGCTTGGAAACAGTTGCTTAAATAATGAGAACTCAATTTCTGGTATTTGTTCTAATAAACAAATGAACAAATTGGAACACAAAAGTTTAAAAAGTAATGTGTTAGCAAGTAAGCCCTGTGTTAGATGATGGACTGCAAGTTCTTGAGTTAACAAGTAAAGTTATATACTGTTAAAGCTGCAGTCCCCAACCCCAGCCACAGACAGGAAACAGCCTCACGCAGGAGGTGAGTGGTGGGCAAACAACGGAAGCTTCATCTGCATTTACAGCTCTCCCCCATGCGCTCATCACCAATTATGCTCCGCCTGCCAGTCAGATCAGTAGGGGCATTAGATTTTCATCGGAGCGCAAACCCTACATAAACTGTGCATGGGAGGGATCTAGGTTGTGTGCTCCTCATGAGAAGCTAATGCCTGATGATCTGAGGTGGAGCTGAGGCGGTGATGCTGTGTGGGGAGTGGCTGCAAATACAGAGTATCATTACAGAGAGGTTTGACTGCACAGAGGCCATAATAAATCAATTGCTTGCAGACTCGTATCAAAACCCTATCAGTGAGTGGCAAGTGACAATGTAATAATAATAGAAATAGAGTGCACAATACATGTAATGCACTTGAACCATCCAGAAACTATCCCTCCCCCCAACCCTGGTCTATGGAAAAATTTTCTTCCATGAAACCAGTCCCTGGCACCAAAAAGATTGGGAGGCTCTGCCTTAAAGGATATGGATACCTTCATTGTAAACCTGGGGTGACTAAGAACCCTGTGACATTGGTTGTGTAGCAAAGACCCTTGTCATGTGACAACCTTTTCTCCATCTAGAAATGATGGATTTATTAATTGTCACCAAAACATGCTATTACGGTTTGTGTGTGAGTCAATTGTATTTCCGTGGCTCTAAAACAACTGAGCACAAAATGAATGACATAAAGCAACTATTTATTTTGCTCAGATTTCCTAGGTCAGAAATTCAAGGTGGTCACAGAAGGGTGGAATATCTCTGCTCCATTATGCCTGATGCCTCAGTTAGAGGCATGCATGGAGACTGAGGGTTGGAATCTTCTGAAGGTTCATTCACTCAAGTATTTGTGTCTGGCAGTTGATGCTGAGGGGACTCAAACAGCTGGAAGCTGAGCAGCTGGGCTGCTTGGGCATCTGTGTTTATGTGGTCTAGTCTGGTGATTCCACCAACAAGATGGTTTATGGGTAGCTGGATTAGCCAGGTGGAACCCGTATTATCATCTTTTCTGATATAGCCTCACACATCATACAAAGGCACTTCCAATGTATGCTCTTTATAAGAAGTGGGGCACTAAGTTCAGCCTATGTTCAAGGAGAGGAAAATTAGACTCCATCCCTTTGTGAAAGATAGGTCAGATATTTTGCACAATGTTTTCAAGCTATCATATATTGCTAAGAGAAAATTCATGTATAATTACCAAAAAAAACAGTGGGAACAAAGAGATGAGATATTTTTCAGTCTCTATGACTTGTGCTCTTTTTCACTCCACTGAAAAAGAAAAAGTAATTGCATGACATCACCAACAATCTTGAGATAAAAGAGAGAGGCAAGTTATCTCGAGATGAGAAAGCTGTGATTAGATCATGCAAAGGGAGACTGATTCATTTCTGTCTTTCTCTCTTAACATGATTTGTTTGGGAGGATAGGAATTTCCCAACTCTGGAAGGAATTAAAAAAAATATTTCAAGGCAAGCAGAGGCCTAAGAAGTCAGGAGAAGTAATACTAACACATGACACTTACTTTCTCTTGCCCCTGACAGAAAAGAAAGGCAATTTATTCAAAATTTCTTTTGACAGATGGAACCCTCTTGATTTCCTTATTCTTTTACGAATTTTTTTTAAATTAACCTATCAATTAGTGACACGCAAACTAGAATGGACTCTCTCCTAATCTTTGGTGATAAATTTCCATAAAACATGAGGGAAATTGGCCAATGTATGTGAAAAAAAATTGTCTCTAAAATCAGAGATTATTGTGAGTTATTTTTAAATGTC
Organism: Lemur catta; assembly: GCF_020740605.2. Taxonomy (NCBI): domain Eukaryota; kingdom Metazoa; phylum Chordata; class Mammalia; order Primates; family Lemuridae; genus Lemur; species Lemur catta. The sequence continues at coordinate 49,326,431 of NC_059143.1, read as the reverse complement.
TCAGACTTCTCCTTTGCCTCCTGTGCTATGCAACAGGTAATCATCATAACTGCAGGTAGCTATAAAAAAGAACAATGTGGATCTCTGTCCCAGTCACTTCTAAGTCTATATATGGTAAAATTATTTGGTTAATTTGTATCTCAAACAAAATAAGTAGAAATATCTGGGAAAAGCTACCAGAGCAGGAAAGCTTAAAAACTCAGACATTGCAAAGGCATTCCAAGTTTTTGTTAAAGTCTTAAATGTAGATACATATGCATTTACACAATTTAAAAGGTGGTAACCACTTCAATTATGCCCCGGAGTAGACTAAGAGCTTAGATAAACAAATCAATAGATTTAAGCAACTTATTAAGAAGAGCATATTATACTCTTAAAGTAAAATTCTATTATGCAAATATTACAAATAAGAAAAGGGATGCTTAAAGTATTTAAATACAAATTATCAAGAAAGTATCAGAGCTGTTACATATTCATTTTTTAAAATTCCCATGGTGTACTATTTCTAATGTGTTAGACGGCCTCTGACAGTCTAAACTAAATATCAGAATCTTGGGTAATTTGAATCAGTGAGTGCTACCAAAGGAATATTTATGCTTATATAGAGTGACAAAATATGTATTTGTATGTTCTTATTTTAAATTGCATCTTTTTAAGTGGTAGATTTATAAACCATTCTGTATTTTTCTTAATTGTCAACTTTTTATTAAATTTCTTAACAGTAGTTTTGCAAGTAACTATATTAAAAAAAACCTCTAATTAGAAGGGAGCATGTCAGTACATTTTCGATTATTTTATGGAAGCACAGACCAAAAATTATGGCACTTTCCTTCCCAAGGTGTTCAGTATACAGGAAACAAAATAAAATTGGTATCGTTCACCTCAGTTTTATATAATGACAGAAAGTCTATTTATAATTATCAAAATATTAAGTAGTAATACTCCATATGATTAAAGCTTCTGGAAAACTGATTTAAAAAGACAATTCTCAGCTAGGTGAAAGTGGACTTACATAATCCGTGTGCCCTATTTTTATAAAAGCATTATTTGAGCATTCACTCAGAATCCACAGACTGTAGTTTGCATATAATTCTCCTTTAATGAGATGAAAGGAATAAGATCAAAATATACTTTTTTTTAGATTTCTACTTCTGCTGCTATAGCTGACTGGATATTCTGAGGAACTGTCTTGCTGTAGAAGAAACAGATCCTGGATAAGGCAAACTTTTCAATGCATTGCTGGTCTTTTATGACATGAGGGATGGATTCCAGATACATCTCCTGCCACCATCTCCCCTCCCCTGCAACGAGGGGAGACCAAGCTGAAAAGCTGGCAACTGTGGCCAGAGAGAATGAGCTGTATTTTTCTTAGGGCAAACGACAATTATCACTGCAATATTCTGGACTTTCTTGAGTTAAATACTCATGGAATGATTTCACAAGTAGCTAATGAAATATTCAAAAGATATATACTTTCAAAAGAATGAAAGAAGAGAAGAATAAGAAAAAAATACAAGAAATTAATGAAAATTTAAAAACACAGCTGTTATAGAAACAGATAGAAAAAGAAAAGATATATACAAAAATGAGGCAAATGAAAACAAAAAACTAAAATTGTGCAAAAATCCAAATACATATGTCACAAAATTTAAAAAAAAAGGTCTCAACTCACTAGAAAAAGGTAAATATCTGCTTATGCTATGTGAAACAAATTCCAGCCATATACAATCTAAAAAGCATTAAAAGATCTAAATACTCCTAAAACTATTGAAAAAATTGAGACTGTAATTACAACTCCTTTCCCATCCAGATGGCTTCACAGGTAAATTCTGAAATAAAAATGAAGAAACAAATAATACTAAATTTCCAAAACTGTTTTCAGAATACATGGATGAGAGACTACTTCATAACTTGTTTAGAGAGGCCAATCTAACTCTCAAAACCTAACCTGATGAGTGCTTGACAAAAAAAAAAAAATACAGATGAATATTGCTTAAGAACATGATATGTGTGTCTAAAGTCTCCCCTATATTTTATATTTGCCTAAAGATAAATTTTAACTTAGTGGCTCTATCACCATGCAAGTCACAGAATTTACCTCAGAGGATTCCAATGGACTATGTCTAGGATTCAGATAAAAACAAAACAACAAAAAACATTGTAAACTGTTGAGTAAATTATTTGACCAAAGTTAAAATAAATTTGATATTTATAAAGATAATGCATATTTTTTCTGAGGTTTTAGACCCTGAAATGTATTTTACAAAGAAACAAAAACAAACAAAACAATGAACAACATAGATATTTAGGGAAAACTGTTGTTCATATGTCTCATCTCCCATATGTTTCAGTCAGAAATAGCTCAAAATTGCTTCTTGAGATATGGGAAAGATGTTCATGTGTAATTAAAGATGAGAGATGCTTGCTGATAATAAAAACTGTGTATAGCTTCATTTTTGGCTTAAACAGGGCATCATTTTAAACACCAATGTATCCATTTTATATATTTATTAATTTTTGTCCTACTGATAATGGTAATTCAGAAGTAAATAATACTTTTACACATTATTAATCCATATGCATATACTTGATTTAGACACAGGCAATCTTTCATCTTTTTTTTATCATATTATGAAGCAGGATGCTAAATGACTAGATGTCTCCTATATAGAAAATATTATCTGAAGATCAATGATATGTGTGATCTGCTATTACACAGATATTAACTGATATTTACTTGTAAAATATATCTCAGACTCATCTAATCGTATTTATAGTACAAAAGGCAAAAGTATTAAAGGACATTTTATAGTTCCTTTAGACAGCATCCTAAATTATGGAAGTAGGTTAACTGTTATGGGTAGGTTTGGCATCATATCATTTTAGCTTTCTTAGCCGGAAAATTTACCCTGTTACCTGTTGAGAAAAAGTTCCTTTAAAGGGAGAGAAAGCAGTAACTTTCTTAATTATAGGAAAGACTTCACAAGTATATGTCAAAGAAAATTCACACATTGCATGAATATGTTTCATTCCTGGAGTAAATAATAATTCCTTCAGTGCCCTGTTGCCATGGTTATTAATTCACGGCAGGCGGGGGATAAAGGAGCTATAAAGGGGGAGTTAATTAAGAAAGATTGAAAGTACTTCCCAATTTCAGTACAGCTAAATCTGGGATAATAGTCACCATGAACACTAACCTTCCATTTTTACCAAAAGGAAAAGAGAGACTTATAACAAAGGCAGCAGAAAGTTAGTCCACCCAGCCATGGCTGCGTGTGCAGTCCTGCAGGCCGGGCTGGGGCTGGGGCACCTGCTCACATGGCAGGCAACAGGTCTTATTCCTGCCTACCTATTAACCAGTCCTCCCTTCCTCACCACGTGGGGGTTAAGCAGCCAAGGTGTTCCCATGATAAAGCAGCTGCTTCCTCACGGGGAAGGGACGAGAGAGAGAGAGAGAGAGAGAGAGAGAGGAAAGACACATGCTGGAAGCTGCAGTCCTTCCCAACTCCATAATTTAAATAGTACATTATTATTGCTGTTGTATCCCCTTGGTTGTATGGTCCAACCCCAGAACAATATGTGAATAGCAGGAGATAGGATCACTGGGGGCCATCCTGCATCCTGGATAGTACAGGAATTACATTGAGGTACAAAAGCATACCATTATAGAATGAATAAGTAGAGTACATACCCCCCAAAAGACGGAATGAAGTCAACTGAAAAACTTATTAATATAGACAATAGGCTTAAGATAAACACAGTAAGAACATAGAAAAAAAGATAGTAAAATAATTAGAGATTTGAACAAACTTTGAAGAACAAACATCCATATAACACATGACTAATGGATGACCATGGAAATGGAATCTAACAAAAGGTAGAGAAAAAAAATTAAATATGTATTAGGAAATAGCCCTGAATGAAACCCTCCTAGAGTATGTAAAAATGAAGAAATGAGGGGTCCTTCAATAAGTAATATTGTGTTTATTGGTTTGGAGAGAAAATAATGCTAGATCCCAATCTTATACCACAAAAATAATAAATTCCATATAAATTATAGATTTGAATTTTAAAAATAATTAACATTTAAATGTTAACCAAATTAGAGGAAACCTTAAAAACAAATACCACTAAGAAATATAGAAAACATGTAAACATTTTCAGTGGGAAAAGTATTTTTCTAACATACCAAGAATGCTAGAAATAACTTAGAAAAAGGTTTATAGTTTTGACTATATAAACTTAAAAAAACTTCTATATGTTAAAAATACATAAATTTAAAAGTCAAATATCAGGTGAAGAAAATATTTGTAACTTATGTGACAATTATAGACTTAATGAACTCATATATATGTGTAAGGAAAGGGAAAAATATGAAATCAGAATATAAACAAATGGACATATACTGTCTACGTAAAATCTTCTATGTTAATAGTCAATTGCCAAAATAATAAATTAAAATGGAGAAATATAAATGAAAAATGATTAACCTCACTCCCAACCAAGGTAATGTAAATCAACACAGTACCAAATACAACAGTTCATGAATTAAGTTATAAATATTTAGTAAATATTTAGACAGAAAGTACTTTCATATAATAATAGGAATATAAAACTGTATAATTTTTTTTCTTGAAATCCATTTCTTCATATTTACCAAAACCCTCAAGTTGGGAACAATTTTGCAAGTATTGTATTTCTAAGAATTAATATTATTTTCAGAGAATTAGCTACAAAAATATTCATTAAAATTTATTTTGAATTATGAAAGCAAGGAAACATTCTAGATGTCCAACAACTGAAGACTGAATAAATTGTGGTATATCCATATCACAGAATCTTTGTATTAATAGCCACTACAGGAATGAGGATTTAAATGGACATGAGGGATGTTATTGGGGAGATGAACATGTTCAAAAACTGATTTATTGTGATGTCTGTGCCCTCTGCAAAGTTATGAAAATCACTGGATTTATACCTGACATGGATAGATTTTATATTATTTCAAAAATACTTCCAATTACTTAATGGATACAATGTACACTATTCAGACGATGGTTACACTAAAGGCTCAGACTTCACCACTACCTAATATGTACATATAACAAAACTGCACTTGTATCCCTTAAATTTATAGAAATAAATTTTAAAAGACTATATTAGAGTATACATTGGTACAGTTATGTATTTTTTTCTGTGAGAAAAAATATGTTACAAAACAATATTTACAGAATGTTAACAAGTTTGTAAAACTTGAATTGTATGCTCTTATATTGCCACACTATGCCTGGATTTACTCTTTATGATTGAATCTAGTCTTATGACTTCAGATTTTATCTAAATGTATATTAATACCAAATTCATATCTTTATCCCTGACCTTGTTTCTGACCTTCAGATTCATGTTGGTTTCTCAACCTACTTCATGTTTGTACTTCAAAATTCATATTGACTTTTCAAACTCTCTACCTGAATCAAATGTACCTCTTAAATTCAAGATGCCCAGGTCCAAAGCTGAACTCCTGCTCTCTCTACCCATAACTTCCTTCCTCTACTGCCTTTCTCATCTCAACTGACGCCATGTTCATCCTGCAGGAAAGATCCAGTGTGAACTCATTTCTTTCTCTCACACCATACAGCCAGTCTGTTGGCTCTACCTTCTAAAGAATTAAAATATCCCATGCCTGACTACTTCTCAGTCTCCGCACGGCACACTCTATCTCCTGCATTACTACATAGCCTCCTGACTAGTATCCTTGTTTCTGTGTCTGTTCTCCATTCTTTGTTCTCGGTTAGAATGGCCCTTCTAAAATATGCCAGGTAATGTTACTGCTCCGCCCAAAATCTTGCCACTCTAGCTATTCACTTCTCTCTGAATAAAAGTCAAATTTTGACACTATCCTTGGTTTCACCTATGTTAACTTTGGCAATGATATAGCTAGTTTTGACAGAGCAACTTTATCAAAAGATGTAAGGGTCCTAGCAAGGTTGAATAGCTAGTATCCTTTCTACCAGACGAGATTTATAATTTTGTACTTTTCAGGTGCATTGAAACAAAGCAGAAACATAATTTAACAGCTTTCAGAGAATTCTCTTACCCTGTCCATGGATGAACAGAAAAAGTTCATTATGCAAATTAATTCACTTTAGATTCATAGGAAGTCTTTTTTCCACTTGCTGCATTTTGAAAGCTAGACTAAAGCTGTTAATAGTGACCTGGTCCTAATAACTTTCCAAAGAAATGGTTGCACTATAAATGATTTATTAAGAGAATACAAGAATGAAATCAGTACTCATTAGAATTAATGTAGCCTTTACTTATGCTTCTATTTTGTCTTGTAAGGAGTTTGGGGAGTGGAGGCTACATGTTCCTCCAGGTTAGGACAGTAACAGGGACGTACAAATAAAGCATTGAAATGTAAATATCAAACAAAGGCAAAAGACATTTAATGAGACTTTTAGGTTTGTTTACCTTTTATGCATTATAAAGCTATATTTCTAGGAGTGAGAAAAATATCAGCTTATATGTGAAAAGTGGACTCTATTTCCTCAATTTCCATTTATTTACCTCTCAACACATGCAAGTGCACACATACACACATATCTGTTCATACTCTCACATGCAAGAACATTCAGATTGAAACTGGAAATATTGAAATTTTCCTCAACAAGTTTAATTTCATTGGGTCATTTCAAGGATTGATGTATGTAAGCACAAAAAATAGCTTTTTATTTTTTTACTTTTAGAGTCACCTTCTTTTCAAGATTTCTGACACCCATGCTTCAAAATATTAAAATAAAGCAAAAAAAACCAAGATACATGTAAGAAACTTTGAATAGTTAAAAGATTGCCCTGATAATGTAGACATTATTATTTTATTAAGAAATATAGTATTTTATTAAAAGGCTAAAAGGGATGACTTCTGATAGCTTTGATTGCAGTAAGAGCTTTCACTTTCAAGTTCATACAATATTTTTTAATTTTTCAAAATCATGGGTGATTTCACATTCTATTTTTGCTTTTCTGTCTTTTTCAAATACAAATTTAAATATCCATCATCTATTATAATTCCACTATTGGTTTATAGAATGTTCTGTGGTGTTTAGTTTTCCAAGTCTTAGAGAGGTGAGCTATTTTCCTTCTTTGGAAAAATATCCCTCCATCAAAGTCCAGCTATATTATAGAAAAGACGTGTAATGGTAAAAAGGTCACTCATACAAAAGTCCTCAGTTTTATTTCCTTTTGTTTTGCTTTTAATGAGAAGTTAGATGACTTCTAAAGTTGATAATTTAGAGACAGAGAGAGTGAGCACAAAAGCCCCGTTTAAATGGAGTGGCAATACTGCAAAATGCTTGACTGTGGCACAAGTCATTTAATTTCTCTGGGCCTTTGTTTTCTTATTGATAAACCTTAAATGGAGAGGAACAAATGGCCTCTAAGGTCCATTTCAGCTAGAATACATGGAAGTCTCTGACTGTACCGAGAGTGATCAAGCCACTAATACCAGCAGCCATGTCTCGCCTCTGAACCCTCAGCCTCTTGCCTGCCTGCGTGAAAGTTCTCTGAATTTTGGGGGTCCTCTTCTTTCCTTGTGATCCTTCTGAACAGGGTCAGGGTACCTCAATTATGATGCCTGAAGACATCCAGGCTTTTTGTTTTGCTTTGTTTTTACTGCTTTCAAAAAGATTATTTGGTATTATAGCATATAAGGGCAGGGAGTTGATAGAACACTGTAATTTAACAAATGAAGGAACATTTTGAGAGACCCTCATTTTACAAATAAGCAAATTTCCACTCATCAGTACAAGGTTTAAAGAAACAAATACATTGTCCTTAGAAATTGTTAAAGCAACCTAATAATCTCTAAATAATTTAATAAATACTTATTTTACCAGGTATCTACCATCAATTTATCTCTAAGTCACAGGTAAATCCTGATGGAATGATATTAATTTGGTAATCAAGCATTTTTATGTACCTAATGCTAGACAGGTATATTACTGTCACATCATTCTCTATGCTGGATAGTTCTTAGTGTTGCATTGCCAGTTAGATGAGGGTGGGAAGTACATTTGGTGGCTTCACCACAACTTATTTTTTTTCTTGACACCTTATAGCAAGATCGCCACTGAGGTGTGCGGGAGGGTGGGCTATGGTGAGAGTCCCTGTGTTCCTACTTGAGGCTCACTGGAGTGCTACAAATATCACTAATCAAGAATTAGATAGAGCTTCATTTTTCAAGCAAGTGATACCTCTTGGCTACTGATAACTTCTGGATTTGGCTTAGTCTGTTCTATTATCATCCTTTCATTTATAGAAGAAGAGTTGAAATTTTAATTATAGAATAAATGTTTTACTTACAATAGAGGCACTCATAATCTCAGATTTTAGGAAAGCAATCTTTACGGTTTCTTGATTATATGAAGACCAAAAATTAAATAAAACAACTATCAAATTTGAAGGTTTATATCAGTTTTTATTTGTTGAACACAAATTTTTAAACCACAAATCATAATTAGAACACATTAGTAGGTGGTTGTAGGGTTTGTTTTCATCTTGCTTTCTCACTTTTCAATCTAGCTAGAGACAATATTCTTTAAAAATTATTCAGGAGTTGCATTCATTATCCATTAGAAATTCCAAAAGAGTGTGGGGTGTATAATGGCTTAGAATCTGGTATCATTATGAGTTGAATGGTATCCATTTTATATGGAAGTCAAAGATTGTCCTGAGTTAGGATAAGCAATACATAAACTAGTTTGTACCTATTATTCACATGTCTAAATAGGGATATTTTCCGCAAATCTTCACTTTGACTACACAAATTTAAGACGATAAACATTATACATTGTGTTGATGTCATTATTGGAAAAAAATCTTATTGATATTGGCTCATCTTTCTCAAGGGGCTACTATTTGCCAGAGTCAAAGAAGTATAAGGTTGATCATTCAAAAAAGAGGTATAATTTAGCAAAATTTAAAAATTATATATCAATTCACTATATTTGCAAGAATAAAAACATGACTTTTTTGCTTAATTAAAATAGCAAACAATTTTGGAGTTGATACATCTTCAGAGGAGGTAGGTGCTGAGGTGTGCTATAATGCGATCTAGCCATACTGCATTGCAAATTTAGAGTAACTCAATTTGAGTCCAAATGTGTATGGTGAAGACTTACTTTATTAGCAAGTATAGCGGGTTCTCAGTTAGGATCCTAGTCTGTACTCACACTGTGAATTAGAATTGCTTTATTTGTGGATGGCTATCTCAAGACATCATTAGATCCAAAACTGATTCAGAAATGACATATTTCTTTGTTTTTGCTTCTGTATAATTATGTTATTTCTCAAAGGCCATAGAAAGTTCAAACAAAGAACAGTTAGAAATCATTTAGAGTAAGCCAACTTTCTCATTTTGTAGACTGGCAAACTTAGATTCTAAGATGTAATTTATTAATTATGTTACGTGACTTATTCCTGAGCTGGACATCAAACCCTGTCCAGAGACTTTGCCAGCACCCTGCCCCTCCCACAAATACTCATACACCCACAAATAGTCATATGCATGGGCTAGTATCCTTGGGTATTTTTTCCATATGTTTAATCTCCTTATACATAGTTTATCTATATCTATTGCTGTGGTTACTTATCTATTAAATATTTATATATAGATAGCATATATTAAATATTATGCCTAATTATGCTTATATGATTGTATATTTACTTCTAAATATTCACCAGTTACCTATTTTCTAAAAGATGCATTTACTTATATATTTATTTGGCCACAAGAAGTATCCTTGATAGAAACACTTAAGCTACCTGCAAATATAGGCTGACATGATATAGCCTTAAATTAATACATATTAAATAAATATGAAATATGTTTAATTATACATTATCCATTTATATGTATATGTACATATACACACATAAATGCATTCACAATTATGAAGCAGATATCAAGAAGTCTTAAAAGATGCTTGGTTATGTCAAACAACTCCATTTACGATGTTCATAGTCTCAAATTTAATTCAGGCAGGTACTCATAACATCTGTTTTCCACTACTTCCACTATAGCAGCACTGCAGATTCAAATAAGATCTTAGGTTTTTCTGAGTTTACTCAAGGTTACTTCACCTGTTCGGACATTCCACGGACCCTAGGGTCTGTCTTATCTACACAAGAGAAGCCACACATTGGCTTCACTGGTCTTTAGTGCTGAGGTATGATAATGAAACAAATGTTAACCCTGTTCATGCTTTTCATTTTGTTCTATTAAAATTGAGCACAGGAATGCAAAACTACCCTCTAATTCTAAGTTAAAGGCAAAGATGGCAAAATAAACTTGAAGAAGAAGGCTTTGAATAAATCAGGAAACCCATTCTCTGCTGTACAAACAGATGGGCAAGATTGTTCAGAATACATTAATTTTCTGAGGAAAGGGCAAGAAAAGTGCAGCCTTTTGGAATGCAAAACTGTAGGCTTTGATATTTCTCCCAAATAAACCAGCCAGAGAGAAAGAGACCTAGAAAAGCATATAAGGGCATGTTCTGGAAGACAGAGGTAGTCATAGAGGTTTGTGACAAACCGAAGGCACTTTGTTCCTGAGTAGGAAGGTGAGAGAGTTGTTTAGGTGGGAATACTGAAATTCTATGTTAATAGCAAAATGTTAGTTCTTTATATGTGATATGCCAAAATTAGGAAAAACCTCAAATGATAGTTGTGTTTATTGTATTTTAACATTACTTTTAAATATGCCTAAATTGAAAAATAATCTTTTGGGGGTTTGATAAATATAAACACTATAATAAAAGGGGATATATTTTTGATTGTGTAGGAAACTGCTCTTGCCTCTCACTATCACTTTCTTCTTTAGTAATTACATCCCAGTTTTTATTCCTATACATTGCCACCAGTAACGAAAAATAGAATTTCCAGATTATCCTGTTGCTCCATGTGGCCTTGTGAAAAAAATCTGACCAATGAAATGTTTGTAGCATTGTCAGGTCACTTCCAGGAATTTGCCTTAGAAAATTAGGGCACATTCTTCTTCCACTTCTGACTTCTTTCTTCATGAAACATACTTATGACAGCTCAGTTTCTAGGAGTTATCAAGGATTATAAATTGCCTGTGAGAATGAAAGCTATGTGATCCAAATGCAGAAATTTAGCAGCCTGCATTCCTGCCAACAAAATGAACCACCTTGCCAGGACTGGTCTATCTAGAGACTCAATTTTACTGTAGACTTGATTAAAGTTCTTGTTTATTTGTTTGTTTGTTTAAAGAGTTGCCTAGCTGCCTTTTATTTTGTCCTACAAGCTAACCTAGTTTCATTTTATTGTTGAAAGTACAAAAAGGACAATAAATCTTGCTGAAATGATAATATTTTAATAATTCTATAAATTTCATAGAAGTATAGCAGTAATATGGTAATACTTGTTATATTTTCATGGAACTTCAGAATTTTACAGTTAGAATATATCTCATATCTTCAAGTTCCAAATTCAGTCACCATGAAGAATTGGTGAATGCATAAATTTATGAAAACATAATAAAATTTCACAGACTGTTCTCACTCCCAAGCAAAAACAATCATCACAAGAGGAATTTAACTCAAATCTGAATAATTCTGTCTGTATAATGTCAAATGGATTCACCGTAGGAGATAAACCCCAGTTATCACAAGTAAGACTTCTCCTTGTTGAATGTGCTAAAGATATCCTATCTCCATGCACTTGGCGATACCATTTAATTGTTAGCATAGTTGCAATTCCCTATAGGTATGGTGACTGTCAATCACTGTAAATTCACATCAAATATTTTTAGTCCTCTGGTCCTCTTATGGAACAAAACACTATTTACATAACTGGGTTAAAACAGATGTTTGAATTTTATAATAAAACTCTAGGCACTATGATATTTATTGGTACAAATTAAATATGATCATGAGGCATAAGATAGATACATATATATGTATATGAGTATTGTCCAGATAGTATCCAGCTATTGTTAATAAACAAGTACAGTTACAGGGCTGGATACTTTCTAGACAGCCCTTATATATATATATATACACATATCTATGTATATATATACACACACAATAGCTTTGATACTAATTTTTAGAATGCTTTATGTAATTTTCTCACATGCAAATTGCCTGACCCATAAGTAAAATATTTTGCTCAAGATTTGCTTAAATTCAATATAAAAGACATAAAAGGATTTTGGGTTTAATTAATCTTAACTCTTCTTATAGTACATTCATCATCATCATTAATGTTGTTTTCTGGGAGTAGAAAAATCCCATCTTTGCCTGTTCTACAGAAGGTGGCTAATATTGGGTGTGTATTTACATTTAAATTGACATTATACAAGGCAGTGCCAATTTATCACCACTCAAGTTATTCTTTTCACTAAAACCTCTTGTTATTTCCTTTTAATTACCATGATTCTTGTGCTATTAGGAAAGCAGTACAGTGAATTAATTAGTCATTTCAATAAAATGTGACTTTCTTAAAAGATAATTATTAAATGGAAAATTATGGCTTATCAGCAAAATATTAGCGTTTTCTCTTGAAATTAATTTCAAAGTTGATTTGTCTTAATAAAAGATGGTTGAACACTTTTCATGTTCATATTATTAGTTTGATTGTAATTTCCATTCCAAAATTAGATTATTAACTTTTTTATCCCTAACATCACATTCAAAGGATGTAAAACTACTTACACGCGCGCGTGCACACACACACACACACACACACACACACACACACTCAATTCCCCACGTCTTTATTTTACTGGGCAATTTTGTTTACTAGTTGTACTAAAGTAAGCTTCCCAGGAAAACCAGTGATGGGTTAATAGGCATGTGAATAGGCATGTGATTTGTTCAGTGGCCCTTGAAAATAATGTAAATTTTTCCATTTTATCAAGTAAAAAAATCCTGGTTTCTTAACATTCAAAGATCTATTTCTGCTCATTCCAGTGATTACTAATGCATATCTACATTTAGGGAAAAATAGTTTATATACAGAATTAAACAATGATTTTCCAAATCAGTGAAGTATAATATTTAAATAGAATAAGAAAAATCTACTAGTAGACTCTCCAACTAAATTAATTTGTCTGGTTCTTCACTTTTTTAAACAACTTCATTATGGTATAATTTACATAACATAAATTCTCTCATTTTAAAAGTACGTGTAAAAAATATTTAGTAAATGCTTAGAATCATGCAACCATTATCACATTTTAGTTTTATGCACCACCCCCAAAAGATAGAAGTCGTTAGCCAACAGGTAAGGGAAGCAGGTGGTAGAAAGCACGAGTAAAGGGACGTGTGGTCCTGGAGAGATGGGAAATCATATTCACCTGACAAATCAATATAGCTAAATCACTGGAAATTTTATTTCAGTTAGTGATGTCAACTTAAATATTTTTTCATTATAGAAAAATTCAGTGACCAAATCTCATTTAAAAACAAAAATTAAAAAAATCAAAAATCAAATAGGGTCATAATGTGCTTTTTAAATCCAAAATCATTAGATGCTTAGTCAAATTCACCTAAATCATGCTGATTCTGATTCAGTATGACTGGGCAGGATCTGAGAATTCGCATCTAATGAGCTCGTGGGTGATGTCTACGGGGTTGATACTCGGACATCTATATTATGTAGCTTTCTTAAACACTTTCACAGCTCACAGAGCATAATGGACTCACACAGACAAAAATGGGAAAATGCTAATTTTCCATGTGTTTAATATTCAAATTCATATTTCATAAAAGGAAATTTAATTTTATATAAGAAAGGTTAAGAATCATAAAATATTTAACCATGGCATAATTTAATTATGGCATGGTGATTTTAAATTATCATATTAAAATAGAGATGAACAAGTTCTTTACTGAACAGTTACTATTCTGGTTTCTGGTTTTCGAGAGACTCCATGGATGTTGATAAATTAAACAACATTCATGCACTTTTAATTAATTGCACTTGAGAGGCTTTTGCGCACCTGGTGAAATTCTAAGCAACATTTAAATGGTGTGGCTCTTCAAGAATACAAATTGACAAGCAGCTGCCTCGAGACACTAGATATTAAGCAAGCAGAAATCACAAGGTTCTAACACCTCCGCTCTTGCCCAAGATTTCTGCTTGTCATTTTATTCCCTTTATAATAAAACAGATGAAACTAAATTAACAATTCATGTTCTAACTTTGAATTTATAGAGTTCTGTCAATGTGTATCATGGATTATTTATACAACTCTACTTTAACATCGTTCATAAAATGTGACCTGAATAAACATATAAGGAACTTAAATAAGATGCTATAAATACTTTTCTTCCTTACAATTGTACATGTGCCTTTATTTTGCTACAGATGTTAGTTTTTAAACAGTATTAATATATCTATGTTTGAATGTGATTCAGAAAAATGCAATGGGAAGACATGCATGTGCCATGTTGGCTAATTGGGCAGAGAAATTCAAAGATCAGAGAATTAGAAGTGTCAGTAATTACAGGAAAAGAAAAACACAACCAAAAACCCCACCCTGCTTTGATATAGATTGAGTCACAGAGAAAATCCTGAGAAACAAGACTGGATTTAATAGAAAAAAATAAACTTTGGACAATGGACCTAAGACTCTATATCTTGGAAAAGAGATAACACAACATATAAAAAGTTGTGAGTAAGCAAGCAGCAAGAGGTGTTGGCTGCTACAAAGTTGAAGCAGATAACAACCACAAAGGACTACATATTCCCAAGAATGGAAATATGGAGTAACTTTTTTATTCATTTTATTTATTTATACATTTATTTTGAGACAGCGTCTCATCTCACTCTGTCCTCTGGGCTAGAGTGCAGTGGTATCATCATAGCTCACAGCAACTTCAAACTCCTGGGCTAAAGCCATCCTTCTGCTTCATCCTCCCAAGAAGCTGGGAATGCAGGCATGGCGCCACCACACCAGGATATTTTTTTCTATTTTTGTAGAAACAGCTATTTTTTTCTGTTTTTTGTTGCACAGGCTGGTCTTGATATTCTGGCCTCAAGCGATCCTCCCACCTCAGCCTCCCAAAGTCCTAGGATTATAGGCATGAGCCACTGTGCCCATCTGATGGAGTAATTTGATTCCAAGTCAAAGCGCAGAGAGAATTTCAAGGAAACTATCTTTACCAGCTGAACCTGACCAAGTAGGTTTCTATGACCAAAACATGTACTTTTAGGATTTATAAGACAGTTTGTACACAAAGAAAAGCTACCAGGAAAATGTGGTTTTTTCCATATTGTAACTAGATAATTGCATGAGAGATAAAAATAAACACTACACCTTCTAAATTTGAATTTATAAATTTCTGTCAATATGTATAATACATCATTTAGACAAAGGATTGCACTCAAAGCTTCAGTTTTCTGTTGATGGCTGTAGAGAGAGCTCTGTGTTTTCATGGGCATAGCACTCAGGTTTCCACAAGTGGGGGGATCAGTTCAACTTGATTTTTTATGAGGCTGACGTTGTTCACAGGCTTCAAGGACTTTAGCACCGAAGTCAAACAGGTATACAAATGAAGAAAACGTAAGTGTATTGCCTGATACCTTAATAGCTTAATAACTATTATGGGATGCTCTGATATACCATTCAGTAAAATGATAAAAAAGCAATCAAGTTTCAGAAACGATCTGCTATGACCCCATGAAAGGAACAGATGGCAGGTACTGTGTGAATTAATACTGATGCTTCTGAAGGTTGACAATGATCGTTCAGTTTTAGGGGTTGAAGTAAACAATAATCTAATTACCAGAAATGCCCATTACAATGGGAGGACAAAGTGCAATGAGACAGAGCAACTTCATTTTCAGTAACAGCTGCAGACACTAATCAAACCAAACAGTGCTAATTAAAATTGGAAAAGATTAAAACAATGAAAAAAATAAATGGATTCTATAGGATAACAACCCGTGAAAAATGGCCTTCATCTGACATAAAGGTAACCAAAGATACCATAGATGATAGGAGAATGGGAGATAAGGCAATACCTTTATGACAACTAAATGAAAGAAATTAAGCCGTTGTCTACAACTGGAACTTACTTCAAAGAAAAACTTATTATAGAAGAAACTTTGAGAATCCAAAAACAAGTGGGTAAAGGACATGAACAGAAATTTTTCAAAAGAAGACAGAATAATGGCCCACAAACATATGAAAAAATGCTCAACATCTCTAATTATCAGGGAAATGCAAATCAAAACCACAATGACATATCACTTATCTCCAGTGAGAATGGCCTTTATCAAAAAGTCCCCCCAAAATAAGTATTGGCGTGGATGCAGAGAGATAGGAACACTCGTACACTGCTGGTAGGACTGTAAACTAGTACAACCTCTGTGGAAAGTAATATGGAGATACCTCAAAGAGCTACAAGTAGAACTACCATTTGATCCAGCAATCCCATTACTGAGCATGTACCCAAAAGAACAAAAGGCATTCTATAAAAAAGACATCTGCACTTGAATGTTTATAGCAGCACAATTCACAATTGCAAAGATGTGGAAACAATCCAAGTGCCCATCAATACATGAGCTTAATAATAAAATGTGGTATATGTATACCATGGAGTTCTACTCAGCCACAAAAAACAATGGTGATCTAGCACCTCTTGTATTATCCTGAGTAGAGCTGGAGCCCATTCTACTAAGTGAAGTATCCCAAGAATGGAAAAATAAGCACCACGTGTACTCACCATTAAGTTGGTATTAACTGATCAACACCAAAGTGCACATATAGTAATAACATTCACTGCGTGTCAGGCAGATGGGAGGGGGCAGAGGGGATGGGTATATTCACACCTAATGGGTGTGGTATGCACCGTCTGGGGGATGGACATACTTGAAGCTCTGACTTGGATGGGGCAAAGGCAATATACGTAACCTAAACAGTTGTACCCCCCGTAATATTCTGAAATTAAAAAAATTTTAAAAAATTTAAAAATTAAAAAAATAAAGCTAGTTAAAGCTAGAAGTCCATAAGCATTAAACGATGTCTTCAGAAGGCTTTATAATAGTAGGAAAGGAGAGGCTTCAGAAGAATCATACAGAGAAGTCTAAAATCTTGAAACAAATATTGGTGAAATTCTCAATTGTGAGATTCCCTGGAATTGTGCTATTCTAAGTGTGGTCAGCAGAACGTTAGTGGTCCTTCAACAAGTTAAGGAAATTGTGCCAGAATATAAAGCAACTGCACATAAAACAACTAAATATTAGCTGTTTTTTTATTTATAGCAAGAATTTTTTGAAGTGTGTTGAATTACATTTTAGAAGATCCATATCTCACTGCAGACACATTTTAAGCAATTATTTTAGCAGCACCTTTAAAATTCATTCCTCTTAGAAATGATAGTAATAAATAATACTAATGTGTAGTGCTCACACTAAAGTATGGTCTTTATTTTGAAATAGGTTCGTAGATAGCGTAACTTTTGTCATTATGAGGACTCATTTCAAGGGCCTTGCTTTGTATTATAAACAAACAAACAAAAAGATCAGTAGTTGGAGAAAACATTTATTGAATGTATCATTCAGAGTCCAGCCAAGAGACAAAACCACAGCAGTATCTAACCAGAGAATTCAGAAATTTTAAATTTTTACACAATATATTAATCCAAATTTTAAAAAAGCATTTTTAAGTAATTAAAGAACAAATGAAAGAAAATTCTGATATTTAATACATTTAAGTTTATAGAAAAAATTCACCATGTAATTTCATAATGACCTCTGTTTCTAATACTTTTAATGTCAAAGGTAAGCATCATTGTAAAACAAATATTTAATTTATGAGAGAAAACGAAGTTGACACTATTTTTAGTATTGCTTCAAGGGTAAATCGTAGCAGTTACCTTTACAATTTTTGAGATCTTCTACACCCCACACACTGAGCTTCACATTTAGTACGTGTTATTGTTCCACCTTGCAATTATTTTTTCATGTGCACTTTGCTTAGTTGGAAAAGCCTAATGAGTGAAGTCAATGACAACAGACCAGGCAGATCATTCTATTAATAGATCCAACAATGACAACCATTGAATGAAAAACTCCCCATGTCTTCAAAAACAATCCATGACATTCTAACTCAGTCCTTATTCTTCTTAATGACCCAAATTTTGTACTGGAACAGATTATTTATTTATAAATAGGCAACCTTTTATATATGTATTATAATAAAACCATCAGGTCATATAAAATGGGTTTTCTATGATAAGATTTTTTGACAGAAGTATCCATCATGTTTAATTGATCCTCTTAGATTAGATAGATTACCAAGTAAAATGTACGCATATGGAACAAAGTAGAAAACTAGCATTTTAATTAAGCAGTCGTCAATTATTACCATGTAGATGTAATATCTACTGCTTAACTAAGATATGTGTAGAATTAGTTCACTAAGCTTTCTTTTAAAATCAGTTACTGATTAAAATGTGAAATTCATTCCTATGGTCTCATTTAAACCACATATAGGAATGGTGACAATTTGATAATACAAATAAGAACATGTGGTATACCCTCCTTTTTCCAATCCACTTGCTCAACACTCAGTCTTTGTTCAAGCCCCGGTTAAATTATTTACTCTTTCTTAAGCCTTGCTGGAGTGTGTCAGTCCTTGACAATTTACCATTCCTCTCACACTTCATATATGTTATTTTAAGCTTCTTCAAAATGTTTATGGTTTTCTTATCAGACTAGATCATAAACTTTTAAGGCTGGGGATAATATTATACATTGCATTGTCCCCCAAGGACCTGTAGCTGATGTAGTTCATATGTAGTAAGCATCATGGATCAAAACCCTGGACAGTCTATCACACGGCTGAGCCACACACTCAGAACCCATTGATTTCCACACTACATTGAGAGACATTGTGTGATGGGGGATACTATACTCATCATAGACAAACAGGTATTTTGTTTTTTATCTATACCCAGAGTAATCTATACGTAGCCACTGCCACAGCCACTGTAAATGCATTAGAAAGAGAGAGAACATGCTGAATGTCACTAGTCACGCTATTCGAAAGATAGCGGTAGAAAAAAATAATCACCTCTGTGTAATCCAGGCAAAGAGCTCCTGTGTTAATTAATGGACTCTCAGCATTTAAACAATTTCCAGAAACATTTTCAGAGCACAGGGATTCCTTCAAAGCATTACTTTATACAAGAATCTGTTTTCTTTTCTAAACACAACAGAATTTAGAAAAATACTTTGAACTGTGTTTTGATGTAAGGTGCTATATAAACAACAAGATGAAAGCAATGTGTTATTTTTTATTTTTTACCAAAATAATCACATAAAAGCAAATTTACTTATGTTAGATATTGAAAATCTAAACCAAACAACAAACAAAACAAACCTAAAATATGAAGTGGCACCCATCATACGTGGATAGCATTTTATCAAGAAATGCACCATTGTCAGAGTGTACTCTGATCTTACTGTACCCATGGCAGTGACTGAATTGCCTGGCACATCTCAAGCCTTCTGTTCCAAGTTTGGAAACTTGGAAAAGATTCTATCAACTGCTGGTCTCTTTTTCATTTAAAAATATTTGGAGATCAGAAAACCAGGGTCGTCTCCAGTTTACACTATGCAGCTTCATTCCTTTCTCTATTTATAGTGACAAAATCCACCAAGTGTGGTCTTATAGAAGAATAAAAGCAAACTTGGCATCTCTTCTCTGTTCTGGGAGGGTACCTGTGGTGTGCCTACAGAGGGAATATGGCTCATGAGATGAACTGTGTCTCCACCCCAAATACTCTGCCCTCTGCTCTGGGTTCCTGTACTTCCATCTGAATGCTGGCAATATTTATAGATATTTTCATTGCCATTTCTAATAACAAAGCCATTATATATGTAACCATTCTCCAAATACAATTTGTTCTACTCCCTATGTCTATGTCTATAGCTACACACACACACAAACACACACATACACAAGCAATGCAATTGTAAAATGGGTGAATTATCCTTAATGCAGCTTTCTCCCTCACTATTTTCCCCATTGTCTCTCAGTTCAATAGTAATAGAGTTCAGGAGATTTTAAGACCTAGATGTCTTCTGAATCCAATTTCCAGAAACTGACTATCTCTCGCCCAGTCTTGTAAATGGTATCCCGCTTTGAGTTCCCCCTACCCAGGCTGACCCCTCAGGCTGCTGCCACTTCTGATTTTATCAAACACAAGTCTGACTGTGCTAACCCTACACTTATAACCATCACTGTATCTGTTGGAATACCAGCAGGAAACAGAGTGCTCTCACATAAAGGCTTAACTGAAAATAACTCAGTGAATGCATTATTGATCAAGAAAACCAGCAAGGAATGAGTGGCAGTAAGGACCCAGCATTAGCTGGAAGCCACCCACGACTTGAGAGTTCAGGTGTAGGAGTTGATTTTAGTGGAGTCCACTGAGGAGGAGTCTTGGCAGGTGACCTGCTTGACAGGAATAGTAGAAAACATTCTGCCATTGTCAGAATCAAAGCTAACCAGGAAGAGAGAAGGGGAATCAATACCTCCGCCTCTCTCTCTTCCACCCTCAGATCTCCTACTGAAGTCTCGCTTTGGTCAAACCTGACTACTGTTCAGAGCAGGAGCAGGCAAGTGTGGCATGGCCCACAGAGGTCAGCCTCACAGCACACCAAACATGGCAGAAAAGGACGGAAAAATGATTTGAAGACCGATGGAAAATAATAAACAGCCCGGTCACTTATAACAGTATTTCCTAAATCTTGTTCTGGGGTTTGACTGCATCAAGGAACATCATCTGAAAAACTTTAAAAAATATATATAAACTCCAATTTTACAGTAGAGTCTAGGAATGTAAATTTTTAAATTGCTCCCTAACAGAACATGTTGCAAAGAACATGTTGGAAACTACTCACCCTGGAGATAAACTCTACAACCTTTTAACATGACACTTTGAAAATGGTCTTGGCCTTTCTCTTCAACCTCATCTGCTGCAAGTCTTTACCTTGCAGCACTCAACACACCTGCCATTGAACTTGGCAGCATTCTCCAGGTTCTTCATGTTTCCATGCCAGTGAATCTTTGCCTAAGCTTCCCTCTCTCTGAAATGCTGTGCTATTTTTCTCTTGTTCTCAGTTTTTAGACTTTTCCCTTTGTCCTTCTCTGCCTCGCTCTGTGCCTCAGGAGATTGATGTCTGTGAAATGCATCAAAATCTTTTGCCTTCTATTTCTGGATGTGTTTTGTCCTGGCTGGTATAAATATACATACTTCTCCTTTTACTCATGAACTATACTCCAGTGAGAAGCTTTTCCTACATTCCTGCACTTCGATTATTCACTTTCTCACACTGAAGTTTGATTTCTTGTTCATCTTTGATTTTATGTTCATCTGCACAATAAATTATAAGTTCTCTAAAGATAGTATCTATGCCTCATTATTCACTGTATATCTTGTAACTATCACAGTACCTAGCATGTGGTATAGCTTACTGCATGCTGATTTGGGGACTGCACAGTATGTAAGGTAGGTGATTCGTGGTTTCCTGAAGTTAGGTGAAAGATGATAAATCATCATAAAACTGCAATTTTTGATGTTGGAAGCATTTTCTCTTTCCCTTCCAGGTATGTGGAGGTTAAATTAAAAGCAAGAGTAATTTGTAAGGGCTTGGGATGTCTGGTTCTTTTATGGAGTCAAGGAATATTATTTGAGCTGACTTTTCCTTTGAAATACTAGAACCCAAACAAAATATCTTCCATCCCATGGAAAAATTTATACCATAACTAATCAGAAAAATAACTATGAATACAGAAATGATGATTGATATTAATTTTCTAGCTGTGATAAGTCTTAGTTTAATGTTATGAAAACAAGAAATGCAAGAACTTTTCATACAGTATTTGTGTTATTCTGCATACTTTCTATGTGCATTCGTCTCATGAAATTTACTCTCAATGATAGCTGTCCAAAGAAGTAAAACTAAACAGAAATCAAGCAGGTGGGAAGGGGGTGGAGGGCATGGGTAAAATCACACCTGATGGGTATAATGCATACTATTTGCCAGATGGGCACACTTATAACTTTGACTCAAATTGAACAAAAGCAATCCATGTAACCAAAACATTTGTACCCCCATAATATTGTGAAATTTTAAAAAGTAAATAAAGCAACATGTCAATTTCTTATTATAACATCATATTCACTGTTTACTTGCAAATCAGCTCTTAGTTGTCAGTGTACTTCAGAAAGTGACAAGATCTTGTTATTCCTTTGAATGCTTGAAATCTTTAGTTTTGATCCTTGGATGAATTATAAATACAACAAAACTTTATCTTCCATAATTTGAGACCTGACTGTGATGGACAGAATATTAAGTTGGCCTCAGTGATCTATATGCCCTGTCTGCAAATGTAATTAAGTTACTAATCATTGACTTTGAATTAATTAAGAGAGACTACCCAGGTATGCCTGACCTAATCATATTTTAGAAGCACAGAGTCTTCTCTGGGCTGGTGACAGATGATGTCATAGACTGGAAGCATGAGAATTATCCTACAAACCACCACTGGCTTGAGGATAAAGGGGTCCAAATGTTAAAGAAATTGGGGACTTCAGTTCTAATGCCAGAGGAACTGAATTCTGCCAACAACAAAAATGAGCTTCAACATGGATTTTCTGCAAATCTCTATAATTCAATCAAGTTGGCCTCTTGATTTCAATCTTGTGCCCAGCCTTCTGCCCTATAGAACTCTGAGCTAAAAATTGAGTGTTATTTTAAGATGCAACATTTGTGATAATTTGCTACACAGTAACAGAAGTTGAATATGCAAACCCATCAATTATACAAGAAAATCAAATATGACACAATTTCAGGTCCACAGTATTCTGCGCATACTTTTATCACATTTTACTGAAAGTTTAAGTTTATATATCTTCTTCCTCCCCTAGAACGTTAAGTTTCAAAAGGGTGAAAATTTGTCACTATTTTTTCACAGTTTAATCCCTAGTACCTAAAAAAATGTTTGGCTTATAGTAGTCCTGCTATAAATAATTATTGAAAGGATGAATGAATGAATGAAATGTATTATGATTTACTCATAATCTCAATGATTCCTGCATAGTAAGTGTTCAATAAATGCTTTTGGAACTGACTCTGGGATTTGTATCCAAACTACAGTGTCCAAGATTAATTATGAAAAACTGAGTGGGACATCAAAGCACAGCTTTAATGTGTTTACTTATTTAATTAATTGTTAATTTGTATTTTCCTGCACATAATGTGTATTTTCTAACATACATACAAATAAGAAATGCTGGGGTGAGTTACTTATTTTCTTAATGCCATCAATTTTCCCATTTTAATTTCTAAATTGAAATGAGTAATTGACTTTTGAAATTGACATTTAACAAATGTTTTCTAAAGAAGATTTTAGGTATGAAAAATGTATTTATACATTTATTTTTTGTTTAGTGTCAGTTTTATTATTTGCTTTTGTTTTTTATCATTTACTCTAGTTGAAGGGATAGAACTAACATATATTCAGAAAACTATGAAAAGGTATTTAAAAAGCACTGACAACAGTTTGATTCAAATATTGGGTGATAAAAGTAAGGAATATAGGGATATTGCACAAGTTGTATTGTATATGTTCAAAAATTGGATTTCCTGCTCATTTCTAGCTCCATATATTTTAAACAACATGTCTGCAACCAAATTATGATTTGGAGCCAAAGAAAATACTGCAGCCGAAAGGTCATTTTGCAGAAATAATAGTATTTTAGCTTTCTTTTCTCTGGGTGAGTTAATGCCATGATGCAGATGCCTTCCCTATTTAGATAAAAAAAGATAGAGGAAATTGTATTACAATTTTAATTTTTCTTTTGTCACTTTGAATAAATCCATGAATACCTGGGCTTTTACAGAGATGTCCAATGTGAGCAGAGAATACAGCCAGGTTATTAACAAAATGTAATTGCCTGGTGATAACAGACCCATTGAGTCTCTATGTGACATTTATTTAACTTCAAAAAGACTATCAATTAGGATACCACGTTTAAAGCAAGTGGAAAAATTACGCATGGACACTTCTAACAAAAAAAGTGACACTTTAATAAAATAGTCTGTATCATTTTTAGAATACCAAACCCTTACTTTAGTATTGTTTCAAAAAGAAAAACAATATATTTTTTTGGTCTCCTGATGTCAAAAGGCATGAGGTGACCTTATGCTCAACCTTCAAATGCCATGTAGTATGTACATCCAGAATCACAAGACCCAGGTCCTGTTGATCTGCCCAAATGATTCAGATGGTGCCTATAAAATACAAGTAACTCTGTGTGTGTTTGTGTGTTCCAAGTATCCTAGCAATGAAAATGCTAATTAGGATATTGAAAGATGAAAATATTGTTAATTGATTTTATAAGTTCAATACTTAATTTTGCAGTCCCGAATCCTGGGAAGTTTGTGTTCAAAGATATGAATCATATTTGGTCATTGGTGAGAGAGGCAGTGGTGATTAAGCGAAGAACACTGAGTCTGATAGAACGAAACCTGAGCCCAAACCCCAGAATATATAGAATGACTTTTTTTAGATAACAGTTTTGGGGGCTTCTTGTGTGAGAGGCACCCACCTAAACACATAGTAGATGTTATCTCATGAGTTTAGGCAAGAATTTCATCTTTTTAAGCATGCATTTCCTCTATTATATATTTACGTATAACTGTATAGTTGGGGGGAAAGTTCTCATGTGTCCTGGTCAACATGCTTCCTCCTCTTTGCACCTTTTTTTCTTTTTAGGAAAGACGAAATTTAATCTGATCAGTCTCATGTGATGGAACTAATTGAACCAAACTCCATATTTAATAGAGACACTATGCTTATAGAAATCAGTTGATGATGATGATTTATCTTCCCCTTGTGTCATCTAATCCATTTACCGTTACTTTCTTATGGGACGGGCATCATAGTTCAGACTGGATAAACTGTGATGGACAAAGCAATGTGGTTCTCATGCATCTTGGAGTCTTTCTGTCTCTTTCTCCCATGCAGGCAGATTAATAAATTGACTCTTGAACTGTTTCTTTGGGAAAAACTGAGCAAGTAATCTTTCTTCCCTCCATCCCATTCAATAAAAAGAGCCAAAGGCCACTACTTCCTCATATGTTCTTTTTGCTATACATAGGGCCAGACTATGAAACAGAAACCTGAGAATCCTTACCTTTGTAAGGGCTGACAAACAAAGTGAATTCTTTAATAAATATTTTATGCTTTAAATTGGTACATACAATTTTCTCAAGCAATAAAAATTAAATGGACAATGATTTCTAAGCCTTCATTTGAGCGATTTTATGTTATACTTCTATTTTGAAATCTACTTTCAGATGGGTACATTATTTTCATTTTATAATAAGATAATAGGATCTGGACTGCATTTTTGCAGCTGAACAGCTTTAGCTTTGAACAAAAAGGAAAGTAGCTTCTGAAAGAACACTCTGGAATCCAGTGCAAAATAACCCCCAAATAAGAAAGAAGTTAGTTGCAGCTTCCAGACCTGAGGATAAACGTTCTAATATTTTAGGAACAGGTAGATCATAGCTGTAAACCCTTCCAGCCTGCCTGTTTTTGGAGGAAATAACTCTCATTCTCTTCCCACAAGCCTCTGGAGAGATGTTCAACCCAAACATAGGAGCAATCTATGACATCCACTATCTGCATTCAATTTCTTATCCATCCAATCACATGCCCTACTATTTCCCTGATGCCACACACACTGAAACAATCTCTTGTCCCTTTATCATGCCCTGTGCATTCTTCTCAGGTATTTGCTAATGATCCCAATCTTTCTGTTTATCCAAATCTTTTTTGACTTGTAAGTGCTTGGAGGTGACCACCTCCTCCCACAAATCCTTTCTGAACCTGTCCATTCCACATACAACATCTTGTTTCTAAAATCTTATAGCACACAACTCATATATTTGACATGGTGTCACTTGATTTTCTATGGTATCTTCTTATTTTGTCTCACAGCAGAAGTGCTATTCTGTTATTAACATCTGCATATAGTCTTCCCTCTACTCTAAAAGAAAGTCCTTGAATTCTTTAAATAAGTGTCTAGAATACAGTGTGACATTACTGATAGCAATTTTGAATTACTCGTTCCAGGCAACATACTTCCAAGTCTTTTGATAAACAGTCCTCATTATTTATGTTATGAACATGAGAGTCAGGCACAAGCTCACAGAGACAACATAGGGGCAGAATTGATGCATACTTGTTAATTATACATTAATATAATACAAGTCTATAAATATTAACAAAAAGTACAAATATTTATTGAAAAGGGACAGTGGAGCAAACTATTCTGCACTTTTAGGGTGACTCCAAGTCACAGAAGTAAAGGAGGAGTCAGGACTTAAACTGCTGCATTTCAAAATATGTGCCTCTCTTTAAAAATATTTAGGGAATACATATGTTGATTGATAAAACAAAAGGCACCAATTTTCCAGCTAATACTTCAATTCAACAGATGTGTTTCCCTAAAACTTGTATTACACTGCCTGACCTGAAAAAGTATCTGAAATAGCATCTAAAATCCAAGATAATTTTTACGATATTGTGATATTGGCTATTATTTATTGAATAGTGACATGGATAACTATTATTAACTTTGTAGATGAGAAAAGTAAGTAAACAAATGTTCAAAGAAGGTGCATACTCTGACTTCTCAGTCTGAGATCTTCCCATGATGCTGCATATTCTTTCCAACAAATGTATGTACTTCCTGTATCTCAAATGTCTATTCCAATCTTGAAGAGTACTGCCTCTTGCTATGATGTGAATGTGTCCACTCCAGAACTCAGGTGCTGCCAATGTGATAGCATTAAAAGGTGGGCCCTTTAAGAGCTGATTAGGCCCTGAGGGCTCCTCCCATGTAAATGGGAGTAGGAACCCTTGTAAAAGTGCTGGACAAGAGAGTTTGTTTCTTTCATCTTTACACCTTCTGCCACATGAGGACACAAGGTTCCTCCCCTCTGGAGAATGAAGTGCTCAAGGTGCCATCTTGGAAGCAGAGAAACAAGACCTCACTAGCTAGTGCCTTGATCATGGACTTCCCACCCTCTGAAACTGTAAGAAATAAATTCCTATTCTTTGTAAATTACCCAGTCAATGACTTTCTGTTATAGTAACACAAATGGACTAAGACACCTCCTCATCCCAAAAAAGACTACCCAGATATCACTTTCATCATTTAGTTTTTCCTGAGCACTGTCTTTGCAAGAAACATGTGTCATTTATTTTTGTATTCTCAGTATAGTATTTTCATAATGAACCCTTTGGATTAAAAATTGTTCTGAAATTTCTATGTTCTGTATTTAATAATATTTAACATTCACATTTTTTTCTTTTTCTTATTCATTTATTTTTGTGGAAAAATATTTCTTAATCACAACTTCCAAGTGAGGGTTAAGGCTGCTATTTCCCTAACCCATTACTGACATTTTATTCAGGGATATTTTTCTTCAGTATAAAAAACCATAGAAATTGGCATCATACCAAGTAGGCTGATTCAGCAAGAATGCACCTGCCAAACTCAAATGGTTTTCTTTTATACTTTTAGGTTTTCTTCTGTGAAAAGCTATAATAGGTCACATAGTAGCTGGGGACAAAATGCTCATGCAAATTAGATTTTACTTCCTTAATGTCATAACACCAATATTGATTATTTAGAGGATACAGAAGTCTTACATATCTCTTAGATATAAGTAATGTAAGTAAGCCTTCTATTTTATAGTAAGTATCTCCCTGTATAAGTTCCTCCATTTGTAGAATTAAAAATTAAACACATATGAGACAATGTTTTGGCTAAATAATGACAGGCAGTTGATATTAAAAATATTAACTTATTATTGTAAACAGGTTTATAAATATGAGATTAAATTCAGTAAAAGATCATGAGTGCTTTAAAATACATTTGTATAGGCATATTCTAAAAGTCAAAACCTTTAAAATCATTGTCTATAGCTACATAAAACACTTCAAATACCTTAACCAGCTCTTGGCTGAGATATAAGAGCTGTCTTTGCCTTCAGAATAATCAGTGGCAAACTGAAGTGTATTGAGTTCCTACAATGTCCTAGAAACTATGCTAAATGTTGTATATTTTCATTATCAAAATAATTTGATGTAGTGGATGTGATATCCATATCATAGATAAGGAAACAGAAGCTAAGATTAACAACTTCCCAAAGTCACACATCTTGTAAGTAATATACCAAGTGTGTTGGACTCTCAAATCTAGGCTTACTGTATGTTCCAAGCTTAGTAGAGATTATTGGTACAGTTATGAGATTGTTGGGAAATCTTTAGTGTTTTTATTTGTTATAATTATTATTATTATCATCTACATTTGATGAACATAAATACTGTGAAACTACAGATTTATTTTTTTGAAAAATGACCTTTGGAATGGTCACATATAATACAGAGAAAACACTATCTTTCACTTCTTCATTATTTTTTTTTTGCTGGAAGAAGAATAAATGAAAGGAAGGATGTCTTGGTTAACAATACCTTGAAGAGTACTGAAAGTGACATGACCATATGTGACTTATAGAACAAGAAACTTGACAAAATCCCAGTCTCAATAACACAAATAACTTAATTATTAATAGTTTTAAACATTTCCAAACAGAAGTGAGTGTAAAATAGTGGATAGAAAAATCAAATATTTCAAAGGTGCAGGGCTTTGTTTTTGTTGGGGTTTTTTTTTTGTTTGTTTGTTTGTTTTGGTTGTTTGCGTGTTTAGTGTGTGTGGGGGTGTTGCTAACATTAAGAGGGACTTCATGTTAGCTCTGAAAATAGCAGGTCATTCTTTGCCATAGAGAAGATAGGGTTTATATCTGACCAATGCAAAATAATGTTGGTATATATTTTACTACCACACTACTGAAGAAAAAATATCAGTTGGTCAAATTTTTAATAAGCAAGCCAATCACTGGTTTATGTTCTTTAAAAATGTCAATAATGCTTTAAATATCACTTGTTTATAATTTTTATAAATAACAATTCAAAACTTCTATATCAAAAAATAAGAAAACAAGTAAAGTGATTATAAACCGAATGTGATTTAATATTTTTTGCTAAGTTCTATTTAAAAATTCTCCTTTATTTTACATAACTTCTTTTGTTAAAACTCAGCTTTTAAACAGATCAGACATAAAAATGACATGGAATATGAAATTTCAAAAATTAAAATTAATGTGACATAAATTAATACAAAACACCAGGAAATAATAATATAAAAATGATGACACTTATTAAAATTACTAATTACAAACATGAAGTCCCTGTTGTTTCTATTGTAATACTTAAAATTTCAAGCCAGGAAATCATTATGCATTCTTAGCTTTGAAAGACTGTATGAATTTTGTATGTTTAAATGTGGAATGTAAATTTTGTAGGTTTAAAAGCAAAGTAAAAAGCACAACCATAGGTAAGAACCTGAGTCTAGTTCTTGAACTGGAGCATCAGATCCATAATTATGTAATATTCTAAATCAAAAGTGGATTTTGGTGGTATAGGGGTGAGCATAGGTGCCTTCCAAAAGTGGATTTCCTTAATTCAGCAGTTACAATGTCACAGGGGCACCTCTTTTGAAAATAAAATTGAGCATCCAACTTCCCATTATTCTCTTTCAAATATGGCAACGTCTTTATACCGGGGCTCAGAGCCAGAGGGTAACAACGTGGAAGAAAATGGTCTGTGGAATCTGGTGGAGACGGGCTGATCCACAATGTTCTACCCATGTGAGACTGAACGAGTTCCAGAACATCTAAGAACCTCCATTTGCTCATCCATATAATAGCGATAATAACACCACCCCATGAAACCCACCGAGTGCAGTGGACAGCACTAGGAATGAATTAAGTAGGCTATTTTTAAAATTCCATTGCAAAGTTGTTACATGTTGAAGCCATCTTGCTGCACTGGTATTTCATATCTATGGTAGGTATGAAACACATACAAAAGACTAACTTGGTCACCAGGCTAATTCTTAACGTGAAACTCTTTCCCCAAACTTTACCATATAAATAACATTTTGTGATTCTTTCTAGGAGAATATTATAAGTACACAGTGAGCTTTATGTTCATATTTGGCATGTGCCATGGACACAACTTCCAGGATCACCTCTAGGGTGGCCCAACTCAGCAACCTGTGATCAAGTCGGAAAGTAGAGAAATGGAAGCCATGATTATACCTTGGTTAAACAATATACATATATACAACCAAACACAGTCAACTGTATTCCACTTGTAAAGCCAAATAAAAACATGTTTAAAGTCATTTAAATATTGTATAAACATGAAATGTCATATGAAATAGTATAGTATACCTGCCTTTCCAAACAGATTAAAATGGCTAAAATAATTTAAATATGATAGAACCACGATATCCTACATAACATAGGATAGAAAATGAGATAAAATCATAACAATAAAGTCAACTATTGAGATGCTAATATGAATCATTAAACATACAGATAGAGAAACTCTCAACTGATAATTGATCATAACTTCACCTGTATGCTTAGGTTATCTGAGAAGAGTAAAGTCCTTCCATAGAAGAGCAACAATATTTGACACTTATGAACTACAAATAATTAAATTGGGAGGCTAATAATTCTGTAGAACAGAGAACAACAGAGCCAGGGTAACAATCAGAAAATGCACAGTCTTTAAGCTTTTTTATTCCACTTTTAAACTTTGCAAGATCAGTCTTACAGCTGACGGTATCATCTAAAATAAGACAAAGAAAAATGATCACTAATTAATATAAAAATCCAAAAATATTAGTAATTAAGTAGAAATTACTTTTCTTTCCTTTATTGACTTCATAGGTCAAAGTGAAAAAGAGTATTACCGTAGCTTTAGTATGTATGTGCTCACAGAAAAATACTATTATCCCCATCTAGAAAATATTCTCAAATGGAATCTTGCCCAAATAACCTTAAAGGCATTACTGAATATATTAATTCATGATAATATGTTTTGTAGATAAATATGTCTAACTTAGGATTTTAGCTATCTCTATCATTATGTGTCAGATGAAAACAGAATCTTACTGTACATATAAACTGACTACTTGAACTTTCAAATGTATTATAGAGACAGGAGTCAAGTTTTTAGTCAGAAGTTGGGCCAGGGTCCTCTGTCAGAGCTGTAGTGGATTAAAATGAAGTTGCATTGCTAGAAGAAATGCGTGCATGAAAGGGAATAGTGCCAAAGGATGGCAGGAGTTTGTTAAGCTACACTTTTGGTTTCTCTATTTTAGACCTCAAATGACATACCAGTTAGATTTCACCCAAACGCTGACATTGTGCAGCCTTTTTGATACCACTGCTTAATGCTGAGAGTGCAGTCTGAGAGTAGTAGAAAAAGGAAAGTGGGGATTTAGGCAGGATACAAAGGTGGGACTAAAAGTGGTTTTAGGAATGAGAGCAGAAGGAAAAGGGATTGGGTTATAATTCATGCTAGCTGTTTTTTTTGTTTGTTTTGTTTTTCTTAGTTAGAAATGAACAAATCCCCCACCCCCCAAAAAGCAAAAGTGATATATTTTAATGATACTGTTTTACTGATTTATACCTTTTTTCTTTACTATCTTCACTTTAAATTGAAGAAAAATCTATTCAGATTGTCATCAGGATTTTTTTTAAATACTGTAAGTAAATAGTATCTTTTGAAACAGGAAATGTTAAAGTTTTTAAGTATTTCTGATATTAAAGCTGTATATTTTAGACAAAGAAAATAAAACTAAGAAAAGGCTGGGTAGTAATATGACCGATTCTGGAAGGCTAAGTGAGTTATAAAAATAAACAATGGGTACTGTGTTCTAACTGAATGTCCACAAGCTATTCCTGCCTTTGTTTTGATCCAGAAGATTTGGACTCTTTACTTTTTGCAGTTCCCCCTCTCTCCTCCCCATACACCTTTCCCTCCTCCCCCTGTAGAAAAATAATTTCTGCATGCTCAGCCAGGACACAATGTAATTTCCTTGCAGATGGGTGCTTGTCTTCTGAAGAAATTAAAACAGCAGATTCTTACCCATAATAAGAAAAGCTATCAGAAGTCTAACTGCAAGAATATACTTAAGGAAATAGATAAAGCATATATTTCTAGTTCTCCAGTTTAGCGTATAAGTATTGGGAATACCTATAGACTAATTCTAAACATAAATGCCAATCCCCCTTTATAGGAGAAGAAGCATATTAAGAAAAGAATTAAACATCACCTTTAAAAATATGTCATGGTGAACATTTTACTAATCCTGCAATGAAATTTTTACCCTGTTTGAATTATGTAAATGCTTTCAAGAATTTGGAAATAATTATTTCAGTAAAAGGGTGTAGAGCTCCTGAACTTGCATAATTTCCTATCAGAAAAATTAAATCAGAATTATGTAAGTGTATCACTACAAATCCAGTTGGCCCTTAGGCAATGCCTGGGAAGACATACGAATGCAGTATGCCTCAAAAGTCAGGCTAGTCTTCAGTTCTGCTTGCCCTCTGCAGTCTGATTTAAATAATCATTTGTATTAAGACCACAAGTATCTAAACTATAGACTGCATTGAAAGATTTAAAAATGAAAAGTAGCAGGATATTGTAGCAAGAACCCAAGCAGAAAATGAGGGGGAAGAAACACACTATATTAAAGGCAAAAGAGATTGAATAGTATCTAACAAAATTTGGCTTGGTCTTTAGGAAAGCTAAGTGATTTATAGAGGCAAACAAAATTAGTAGGGAGACTAGGATTACAGACTGAATGTGCAGTTTATACTTATCACATTATTTGTATGTTTGGAAAATTCTCTTTACCAAACAATGATCCTTGAAAGGGGTTTTTAGAAGCCCTTTAGATTTCCTAGTCAAACAATGTGATATTTTTTGTATTATTACAAATATTATTCACCATAAATCAGCCTCAACTCCCATTATTGTCCTTACATTTCCTGTTGAACACTCAAAACAAGATGTAATTTTATTTATATTCTTTTTGCTTCCCTGACTTCCCCAAGAAACAGACCCACAATCACACTCAAATTTCAGTGTCTGTATACTCTGTCCTCAGACATTGCACAGTGTCTGAAACGTAAAAGGGAATAGAAAGAGTTTATTTAATGAATGCCTTATGATAGACCAAGGACTAATATATTAACAGCAGTGGAAATTAAGATGTCTTTTCTTGAGAGACTATTGGTGATATGTGCCATAGCCTAGTGGGTTTATCCTCCAACCCAGAGTTTCCAATTCCCAAGAGTTTCTCTTAACATAATACTGAGAAATTAGGAATATAGTTGTTCAGTACAATAATACTTATAATGTTTAAAGACTTGAAATCAGAAAACAAAATGTTTAATGACAGGTGAATAATTTTAAAAAATGGTATATTCATATATTAGAATATAATCAATTAAAATGGTGTTTTAAAATGTTCAAAATATAATTTTAGTGAGAAAACAGACTCAAATCTGCATAGACATAATAACTGTGGCTATAATATATACACAGGGATACAATTAGCATATTATTATACGGTATTTAGCTTATGTATGAGACCATGAGTGTGTGTGCATATGTCTCCAGAGGGAATCTATCTGCACAAAATAGGCATTATAGGCATTATGAACTCTGGAGTCAGGTTGCCTAAATATGAATACTAGTTCTGTCACTTAAGGAGCAAGTAAGTTCCACTCTCTTTTCCTCAGATATCTCTTATGTGAAATGGTGAAAATATAGAGTTGATGTTAGAATTAGATGAGTTAATTTCTACTTAGAGCAATGCATGGCAGAGAATAGTATTCCACAAGTCTTAAGTATTATGATCACCTAAATACACACACATACACACTTTATATGTTCACAAAATGAACTTATGCATACACACATGCAAAATGTTATCAGTGAATAGTTTTGGTTTCTGAGATTGTATATAACTTTTGTCTTTTACTTTGCATGTTTTTGTACAATAAGTCTAAAAGTTTGTCTGGAATAAGTAAATATTGCTTTTATAATTAGAAATAATTAGAAATAAAAACATTTTTGCATGGTATTTAAAAACAGATCGATTGAGTCAACATACACACATATATATAATACATATCTGTATAAGGCTTAGAACAATGTTTAGCACATAGTGTGCATTATAGGAGTATTTATTAAATTAAAATAAATGGCAACTGAAGAATTAGATATAGTAATTACTAACTAGAAAATTTCTAGCCCAAGAGATTTGCAAGAAAAGAAGTTAAAAAAAATAAAAAAAAAACCAGAAAGGTAAGAGAAGGCAATATTGGTCTAGCAAAGTTTGGTCTTTATAATTCTTTCCAAGACTTAAGTGTATTTGATAGGCCACACTGAAGGAGCCAGTACAAAGGGAAAGTTGGAAAACAAGTTTTATGGCAGAGTTCAGATTCCAGATAAGCTGGGGAAAATAAGATGAACAAAATAGGATACATTTATTTTAAAGAAGAAAAACTTGTATAAAATCCTGAAATAAGGAAGGTAGGGCTCAGTGCAGATACACAGAAATTTGTGTTTATAAATGCAAAAAACACACCAAGTCAAGAGTTGAGGGCTTTATAGTCTGTGCAAAATAAGTAGTGAAGAGGATGCGGATGGCCACAGAGGAAGTGGGGCTAGCAGAGAATGTTGATGGCTCTAAGTTACTAGCATGGCAATGGGCAAAGGCCCTGTCTGCCATTAGGAACAAGTACAGGCACCAGTCTAAGCAGATTCGCTGTAGAAGTACTAAAAGATATGTAGGGGAAGCAATGGCACACAGGCAAGGCTGGAATTTTGCAGAGTGGACAATTCAGGACCACTGGATCACCAATTTTTAGACTTTCCCAATACAATCATTCTGTAGCTAATTGAACAACTTTTCAGACTCCCAAATATCTCATCTAATGATTAAATTAAAATCTAGCAAAGTTTGGTGCTTTCTCAAATGATGAATATAATTCTAATTTTGATATTAATAAGGCATAATATTTTAATAACCAGCAAAACACCATCATATGTAGTTTACATTTAAACCCCGGTTTAAACAAGTTTCTCCAACATATGACTAGTTAGTAAATAACTTAGGAAATTAAACAGAAACATCAATCAACCACCTAAAGTTTTAGTATCTGATGAAGTTTCTTCATATTGTAACCAATGAAAATTAGATTTGCATATAGTGCTAGTAAAACTCATCAGACACTTACTGGTCCCTTGTTGAAAATATTTGTGGGCATTCTTGGGCCTGTGAAATTAGGCCTACAAATTTTATGAATGCTGAGTCAACATTTCAGATATCTTTTTTATTTAATATTTTTAATAAAAAAACATACATACTAAATCTCAGATTCGGTGGATAAATCCCAAAATTTAAATTCTATAGCTAGAATTAATCTTTGACTATCTGGTTTAAATAAATAAAGGCACTTATTCTTGTGTACTCATAGGTATTAGACTTATTTTAATAAATCTAATAAATAAAGCTAACATTGCTAAAATATAAAGAGCAGAACTTAGGTAAATTTAATGGAATGACAGAAGATTCAGTAGTGTATGTGAATTCTAATTCTTCACTCACTGTCTTAACAAAGTTAAAGAAGCAACTCAGCAGACTTTTTTCTTTCCTTCCTTCCTTCCTTCCTTTCCCCCACCCTCCCTCTCTCCTTTTTTTTCCTTTCTTCCTTGTTTCCTCCTTCTCCCTCTCTTCCAGCATCACATTTTATTCTTTGTTTCTGAGCCAGTGATTCTATTATACATAAATGAGGCATTAAATATTATAATACATACAGCTAAATTTATTTTCCATTAAGATATATATATATATATACATATATATATATATAAAAAACAAAACATAATTTGTGGGAGTTATACTGCAAATCACTTGCATTTATGACCTTGACATCATTGTCATTGAAAGGGGAAATTTAGATTTTGTCTGGGTAACTGAGATGTTTCTATTATGTTTATAGTTAAAAATACAAACTCTGTCAACTTTCTCCTTATACATATGCAAATTTTCCTAGATAACTTAGACCACTGTCTTTTTACTTAATATCAGCATTTTTCAAATGGCCATTTCTGAAAGTGGAAGACACATTCTTAAAAGTTGAATACCATGTCATCATTAATTTTTGCTATTTGAGTTTGTCGATTGCATGTCATAAAATGATTAATCATCAAAATTTAATAACCATAAGTAAACATTAAGCATCAACTGTGGTACTAGAAAATCATCTGTGATTGAATCAATATTTTTGTCCTTACATCTGACTGTGTAAGCAAGTTTCACAGCCAGAGTTCTATAGTGCTCTTGACAGACGTGGCAATAATGTTAAGATAATATTGCAAATCTTTAAGTAAAGAGTTGTATGAATGTTCTAGTAAAAGGTTTCTTAAGCACCCACTCCTATGAGCCTACTGATTATGTAAAAGTCAGAAATATAAACTGTGTAGTATAAGTGCCTATGTTTAATGTTAAATCATGAAAATACACCAACAATGGAGATGATTTAAAACATAAAAACATGAAGAGAAATATTTTAGTTCATTGTCATGATTTGCATTTTCTCCTACTCAGGTCTAATTTTAACAGAAATATCTAAATTGTAATTGAAGTTATTGAATAGTCATAGATGTGGTGGCAGGAAAATATATAAAATACTTAAACAAAGTAAGAAGAAATGAGAATCTACACATAAAGGACATTTTCCAAGTGCAGAGAAAGTGGTGAATTTACCAGGAAAATGAAATAAAAGTTTATAGAATCACAGCTTAATTTTAAGACAACGAAATGTATTGAAGAAATGTCCACAAATATCATACTACATATTAGATTACAAATTAATGATTCACAATCTAATTGACAAAAATATATTTGGGCATAAATATTTTTTTTCATTTTATATTAGAATGGAAAATAAATATAGAATATAAATTTTCCATTCTGTATAATGTTTAGTTAGTGTAATCTGGTTACTGTGAAGAAGTAGACATTCACCCTTGAATTCAAGGCGTTTCTCTTGTCTCTGGTAATCACTGTGGGTACAACAATGGAGAGACAGTTCTTTCAATAGGTGAAATGTCCTTCTTTCATTCTATATAAAAATCTAGCCATGAGCTAAGATACTATAAAAAATGAGAGTAATTTATAGAATAGTATTTAAAGGTCATAAATAAATATAAATATCATATGAGGCTCATTTGAATGACAAATTATATTAATCCTACTATATAAACATATATGTAACTAATTGGATATATTATGTGTATGTGTGTAAAGATCATTATTTAGGTCTATATCTTTCACCTGCCTCCAGTACCTCAATTATTTTCATCAAATTAGACAACTTTGTATGTTAAAAGAATGGAAGTAATGACTATATGTGTTTGTATTTCTGTATGTCTGTAAAAAGAGCATTTATAAATTTTCCAGGTAGCTGTCTAATGAATACTATTAGAAGTGTAGTCCCATTATAACTGTTATTATGAGTTATTTGATTTTATGCTATAAAATAGCAATCAAATAAGATTTAATTTAGAAGGTGATTATTCATTCATGAGATTGATTACTTTGGTTTTACGTTCCTTTTCCCTTGTACCATGAAGAACTAAACCATTACAGAATGTTATTCTATTGTATCATCATATCATTTATATAAATAAAAAAGTATGTAGAAATGTGTAGGCTACTTAGAAGAGAGATGTGCTCATTCACATTGAAATTTGTCTTTTCTAAACCATAATAAAAGAAAGACAGAAAGTATATTAAGAAACAATATAAATCAAAATATTAAATATAAATAAATATATGAGAGATGATGCCCGGTTTATTTTCCAACAAATGCAAACACACATGCACTTGAAGAAAAATTAAGATGTCTGCTGTCTTGGAATTCCAATTTTTAAAATCTCAAGGCTTTCCCATTAGTTCATTCTCCTTGACTCTTAAGCTTAAATATAAGGCTGTACTAACATCAGCATTTTGATTCTTGACTTAGAAACAAAATAACAAAGATCACGGCTCTATTCCTGCAGATCTTGTAGATATTATATATTCAATCTGAAGAGTATATTTTTCAAAGAATTATTGACCTACAACTATTGAAAAATTGGCAAGCTGCCCCTTAGTATAACATTTCCTTGCTTTTACAGTATAATTTATTTTTCAGTTGCTCAGTTTCTCCCCAAAATTATCTTCAAAAATTTGAATAAACCAAATGACTTATGTTTCACATTTTCAATACTTCAAAAAGCACCATAGCAAAACATCACATGCACCCTATAAATATATACAACTATTATATATACATTATAATTAAAAATAAAAAACAATTTGAAAAAACAAAAATTTTGTAATGCACCTGCCATAATAAAATGTTTTTAAAGAAGTGAAATAAAGTTAAGAAGGGAAACGGCCTTACTTACTTACTTACTTTATTTATTTATTTAGAGATAGGATCTTGCTCCATCACCCAGACTGAAGTACACTGGCATGATCATAGCTCACTGCAATCTCAAACTCCTGGGCTCAAGTGATCCTCCTGTCCCAGCCTTCGAGTAGCTGAGCACATGATCAGGCCTTTAGTCTATTGGGTTGTTTGTGTTCTTACTGTTGAGTTTTAAGAGTTCTTCTTCGTATATTTTGGATAGCAGTTACTTATCTAATATGTCTTCTGCAAATATTTTCTCCGTGTTTGTGGATTGTCTTCTCATTCTCTTGACACAGTCTTTCACAGAGCAAAAGCTTTCAATTTCATCAATACCACACTGGCTTGTTTACTGCAGTCTATACTATGTCTTGACCTCGGACAGTGTTAATTCTCCAACTTCCCCTTCAGTAGTGTATTGGTTATTCTGGGTGTTTTTCCTTTCCATATAAACTTTTAGTTTGTTGATACTCACAAAATAACTTGCTGGGATATTGATTGGGATTGAATTTAATCTACATATCAAGTTGGGAAGAACTAACATCTTGACAATATTGAGTCTTCCTCTCCCTGAACAAGGAATATCTCCATTTAGTTCTTTGATTTCTTTTATCAGTTTTGTAGTTTTTCTCATATAGATTTTATAAATAGTTCGTTTTAATTTATACCTAAGTATTTCACTTTTGGGGGTGATAATGTAAATGGGTTTATATTTTTAATTTCAGATTTCCCTTATTCATTGATGGCATATAGAAATGTGATGATTTTTTTATATTAACCTTGTGTCCTGGAATTCTGCTGTAATTGCTTATTACTCCCTACAGGTTGGCAATTCTTTTGGATTTTCTACATAGACAATCATTTCATCTGTGAATAAAGATAGTTTTATTTCTTCTTTTCCAATTTATATATCTTTTAGTTACTTTTTTTATTTTATTGCATTAGTTAGGGCTTCCAGAATGATGTCAAAGAGCAGTGGTGAAAGGGTATTTTGTTCTGGGTCTTAGACGGAAAGTTTCAATTTGCTCACTCTTGTTATGGTTTTAGATTAGATGTCTGTTGAGCTTTTGCCAAGAAAACTTGTTTATTTTCTTTTTATACAACTGTTTTTCTTTTTATATAATTGTTTTAGTTATGTATCTTATCATTTCTAACAGTAAATCTATCTCTTTTTTCCAATATTTATAACTTTTTTTCACTTTATTATACAAGTTTGTTTTCCTAAAGCACAAAATTGATTAGGAGAGATAGTGGTCCTTTTTGTTGCTATTTTGTTTGTTTCTGAATTCACTGAAAGGTTCAATGCTTTACTATGAAAAATGATATTTGCGATAAATTTCAAGTAGAAATTTTCCCTAGGTAAAGGAAGATTTTTTTATGTCTTTAGTTTTTGTCATAAATAAGTGTCAATATTTTTAAATGGTTTTATTATTTTTATGTAAT
This sequence comes from Lemur catta, assembly GCF_020740605.2. Lineage (NCBI taxonomy): Eukaryota > Metazoa > Chordata > Mammalia > Primates > Lemuridae > Lemur > Lemur catta. The sequence goes on along the minus strand of NC_059143.1, from coordinate 49,286,477 downwards.
AATCATATAATTTTCTCAATTAATTGGAGTGGTGAAATAATTCTAACATTTTCTGCTTGAGAACCATCCTTGAATTCTGAGAATAAACACCATATGGTCATGATGAATATTTTATAACACTTCTGGATGCCATTTGCCAAGTTTACCACTTAGAATTTTTGCACCCATAATCATAGATTAATGTAAAATTCTCTTTTCTTATGTGGTTCTCATCAAGTTTACATTTCAATAGTTTACTATCTCATAAAATGTTAGGAAAGTGATCTCTTGAGCTTCTCTAAAATATTTTCTTAAATTTGTTCCTTAAAGGTTTTGGAAAAATTCACCTGTAAAATGAAGCTATAAAACATGATTTATTTGTTTCAAGTAGGAATAAGGAATTTAATTCATGAATGAAGTGTTTAATAATCTTTCCTATTTTATGGGAAAACATAAATTATTCTCTGGAAAATTTCAGTATCATTTAAATTGGCAATTTTTAATGATTAAAACTTTTCATAATCTTCACTTATGTTTTATAAATGTCAACTATAACTTTAGTTATATTGTTTTTAAATTTTTAAAAGTTAGTTATGTGTGTTTCCTCTTTTTTCTTGATTAATTTTGATAACATGCTTTTGATTTGATGAGAAGTTTTAGGAATCCTGTGTTTGTCATTAATGCTTTTTCTCTTTCCCTCCATCCTGATTAATAAGGGATGACTGGTCCTTACCAACCTCAAGGAGTCGCACTCCTAGGCCCATTTCCCATTTTGGATCCAAAGATAGGCAGTCCCCGGCTACAGCTCTCCTGCTGTTCTGGTTTTGTGTTGTTTCTGGTCAATCAGGAGATCTATTTGTACCAATGAACATGCCTACCTTTTACAATAACTTCTTAAGAATAGGTTTTATCTCTAACTGGTATGTTTAGAGAAAAGGAAGGAAGACATAGGAATACGTAAGCAATCATTTTATATATGAAAATAAAAAGAGGATATATCCTATTTGATTTTAGTATGATGTTTAAAACACCATCTTATCACATTTAATTCATATTTTTATTCAGCCAAAATCTTACAAAGATTGGATATGTAATTAGACTACCAGATACTTTCGTTTTACTAGATTAATAATGGTCCACAGGAAGCAATTTTGAAAATGTAACTTATTGTACTAAAACAATAACTCACTTAATGGCATCTAAGTAACCCATAAATGTTAATACAATTTTAGAAGTGTCTAATATAATCCCAAAAAAGAGCTAGGAGAAAGTGGGTCACTCTGTAAGCAAACCTCTACATTCCAAAGAATGGTGATAATAAAAATGATTCAGAAACAGGACATTTTCACTTAAAAATTTAAAAATGCTTTCAAATATATCTTTTCATTTGATCATCATTTCAATCCTGTGTGAGAGAGTATAGAATGTTTCTAAATCATATAATACACACACACTAAAGTAAGTAAAGTGAACTTTGCAGATTACATATAAGGCTTCTCATTCAAAATATATTATTCTATTTACTCTAATGCATACATACACACAAAGATTTTTGTTTCTTTTATGAAAATATAACTAATGGCAAATGTGAATTTTATAAAGGCAAAAGTTTTTGACATACCTTTTAAAATGTTAGCTAAAATAAGAGAATTTTTTTCCCATAAATTTGGTTCTTTAAAATCTATTTTGTATTATTTTCATTTTGGCTAAAATTCAAAACTCCTTATGTGCAGTGCATGCAAATATGAATCATTAAAAGTTCACAGGGATAAAAAATACATGTATAACTTAAAGAACCCTAATTATGATAAAGCATCCTAAAATGGAATGTCATTTTTTAAAATTCAATGAAATTTAACAATAATTTTTATTTTTAAGTGAATCTTTGAGTATTTACTATTCAGGAGAAGTCACTAATGAAAAAAAATATATGTACCATTGTTTTTAGAATTCTTTGGAAAATTGAGAGGACTCTTACTATACGATGATAGCAAATATAATGCTTAAATTATATTGAATATGATAAAAGCATTTTTAAAATAATAGGAATTGATACTTCCTTGTGAAATAGTGAGTTCCCTAACACTGGAGTGCTTTAAGTGCAGGCGATCTTATCAGAGGGACTATTACATAGAAATGATGATTATAGTTTCTTTCAGTTCCAAATTTCTAAAATTCTTTAAAATTTTTGTTTCTCCATTAAAATTCAAAATGTTGATTTTTAAAATGTTTTCTTTCTGAAGTTAAATAGTATGTAATACATCCTTCATTAATTAATTGTTTAACATTTATTCATTACCAATATATATCATAAGTATGTAACATTTATTATATACCACATACCAAAGCCAAGCACTGGGCATAGAGTGGTAAATAAAGCAAACAACAAAGATATACTCTCTCTCTTCATGATGGTGCTTACATCTGGTAGAAAATAAGGATGTTACACAAGAGCATACACCTGTATACAAGTAGCAAGTTATATTTTGATAAGTGACGTGAATCAAAAGATCAGGGTATTGTGAGATTAAGGGTAAAGTTCTATGTGGTCAGGGAGTACCTCATCAAGGGAGTGACATTTAAGCTGTCATCTAAAGCAAGAGGAAGAATTCCAGGGAAGAATGATGAACACAATGTCATGGCCATAAAAAAACAGACTGTACTAAAGTATTGCTATGGGCAAAGCTTTGCAGGTTCAGGAAATTAAAAAAAAAAATCAATGCTACTGAAGCATAGAGAAGGAACAGAGAGTGCATAGAAAACCATTTAGAAGGCTTACATCATCCTAAATTTTATAGGTCAATGTAAGGAGTTCAAAGATTTATACTAAGTTTAAAAAGAAGCTGTTGAATAGTTTTCGCTTGGAGAGTGACATAAAGTGCGTTTCTAGAAGACAACCATTTAATGTAGAGTATGTCCTGGAAGTGGAGATATGAGTTAAAACCTATTGTAGGAATCCAAGAAAGGGATAACTTTAATCTAGGCCAGAAAAGTAGTAGAAACATGGAGAGAAGGTTTGAATTTAGAAGGAGATTAAATAGAATTTTCGGTTTTATTAGGGAGTGGCAGAAATAGCTGTCAAGACCTTAATAGTTTCTGAACAAGGCAAAATAGCTGGTATCAGACTTATCCAACAGCTGTAAACAATAATAAAAGTGGGGCAAAAAGGTATCAAAACATGTTTGAATGTATTGTGCCATGCTATGATCTCAAGAGAAGGGACATGCGTGAAGTAAGACTCACATTAACCCTGGATTTCTCATGAGGGGAAGTTTTCAAATTGCTACACAGAGAAATAAAGCCAGGTGGAGAGCACTGGCCTTAAGGAGTCGAAGGAGAAAACCGAGGTCAGAGTCTGTGGCTGTGAAAGTATTTAGAATTTGGATACCAAAATATCAGAGAGGAGGAAAGTGGCAAGAAGTGCTCCAAGCATATCCGTAAAATATGTGTGAAGGCTTAAGCTGATCATACGCAGCACAAAATTCTAGGAGGTCAAGCAGAAAACAGAAGTAGAGCTGAGCTTGCAGAGGTCTCATACTACTGAGGAAATGTTGAAGTTCCTTCCCAGTCATAGTAGAGAGAACTTGGTACACACATTAGGCATCAGTTGAGACACCAAAAATACTATTGCCTACAAGTAAAAGCAGGCCATAGTAAAAGCTCTTTCTCAATATGGGGATAAATTAAAATAGACCTGTGTTAAAATGGCTTAAATCCAAGCATTGACAGAGAAAGGGCAATCTTCTGTTAATTTAATGGTCTGACAGAACAGAATTCAAAGTTCTTAGAGGATAACAACACAATCCAGAGTTTCTGTCCATATACAATGTCCAGCATAAAATTAAAAATTATACATGTCAAAAAATAATGCATAAGTGACTGCTAATCAAACCTATTAATGCAAGCAGACTCAGAGAAAATCCAGATATTGGAGTTTTAGGCAAGAATTTATCAGTAGATATGATTTATACATTGTTGAAAATATAGGAAAACATGGACAAATGGAGTATATTTCAGCAAAAACTTAGAATCTATGTAAAAGAATCAAATGGAAACTTTGGAAATACAGTATATGAAATTAAGAACCTTTAGAGTGAGTTTAATAGTGAAGAGGACACAGCAGAAGACAGGATTATGATTGGGAAGGCAACAGAAGATCAGTTATAAACACCAAAACTGGAGCACAGAGATAATAATAACAACAACAACAACAAAAAGCACAGGGCATTAAAGATGATGGACATGGTTTAAATTAGAGTCTCAGAAGGAGAACTGAGAATAAGACAGAATAGAAATAATGCATAAGAATTTTCTAAATCGGTCAAATGGATCAGCATACAGGTTCAATATACTTAGCAAAAACCATTCAGAATAAATGCAAAGAAAATAAAATCTAGGCACATCACAAACTGCTGATACCAAATTAAAGAAAAAAACTAAAGCTAACAGGAATAATTTAAAAAAACTGATTAATATTTTTGAAAATATAAGAAAAAAGAATAAAAGAAAACATGACAAATAAAATATATACATATAAGTCAGCAGACATAAACTCAAATATATCAGTAGCTGCATTAAATGTAAAAGGATTAAACAAACCTAGTAAAAGGAAAAATCTTTAAAACAACAATAATACTTCAAATATAAAAGAAACTGGTAGATGAAAGTGAAATATAATTATTCAAACTCTAAAAAATTTGGTTGTATTAATATCAATAAAAATATACTTGGGACAAAGGGTATGATGGAATAAAGCAAGTCATTTAATAATGACAGAAGTAGGAACTGAACAAAAAGGTAAACATTTCTAACATGGGATTCTCCTAATTATACAGTCTCAAAATATAAAAATCAAAATTTGAGGGAAATATCAAAGGTAAAAGACTGATCCCCAATCACAGTTGTAAATTTACATACATATTTCTCAGTAAATGAGAGAGGAGTGAATAAGTAAGAAAAAGAAATCAGCACATGTGTAAAAGATTTGAATATTAATGAAGAAATGTACCAAGAACTGCAAAATATGCATTTGTCTCAAGATTAAACACTGATAAAAATTGACAAGATACTGTTCTAATAATCAAGTCTAAACAAATATTAGAAGATTGATGTACAGCACATGTTCTCTGACTGGAGTAAAATTAAAATGTAAACTCTATGATAGAAAGAAAAATATCCAAATGTTTGGAAATTAAGCAATATACTTTTAATAAATGTAATATAGTAAATATGTAATAAATTATGTAATAATCATTTCACAGTATGTAACTATCATAATACATAAATAATATATTATATAATATGCACATACATTATAATATGTATTCTCATAAATCATATAGAGGCTGGGGTGGTGGCTCACGCCTGTAATCCTAGCCCTCTGGGAGGCCGAAGCGGGAGGATAGCTTGAGGTCAGTTTGAGACCAACTCCAGCAAGAGTGAGACCCCATCTCTACTAAAAATAGAAAGAAATTAGCCGGACAACTAAAAATAGAAAAAATTAACTGGGCATGGTGGCATGTGCCTGTAGTCCCAGCTACTCAGGAGGCTGACACAGGAAGATCGCTTGAGCTCAAGAGTTTGAGGTTGCTATGAGCTAGGCTGACACCATGGCACTCTAGCCCAGGCAACAGAGTGAGATTCTGTCTCAAAAATAAATAAATAAATAATATAAATATAAAATATAAATAAATATAAAATGTATTACAGGTATAATACATCAATATAAATATATTACATGTATATATTAAAATATGTATCATACATTACATAAATATAAATATAAAATGTAGTGCCTGTAGAATATTATACTAATATTCTATTTTATCCTAATTTATATTATTATTATATAATTATAATGTTACATATTATGTGGTACATTAATTATAAATCTATTTACTATTATAATAATTTATATTATCAATTATGTATGAAACACTGTATAAATATGTACTTATGAGTAAAGGAAAAGGTTTAATATCAGTGTTCAAAACTTCCAACTCAAGAAGAAATAAAGAACATATTAAACTTAAAGAAAATTAAGAATAATAAAAAAATATATCAATGAAATAAAAAACAGATGTTTGGCCTTGGACTGAACACTAAAAGACAGAAGTAAATGAAATAATACATAAAATACTGAAATAAATTCCAGTTTATACAACTGAAAAAGTTCCACTAAAACAAGAGATTAAATTGTGAAACAGAAAGTCATGTGATGAAGGGAAGATTCAAATGGGGCTGAGTGTACTGTCTAGTATATCCACTATGGAGCCGGCATGAAGAGCAAGTAGTGGAGGATGGAGCAACTCAGAAGACTGGGAGAGATTTATTTTCAGAATATAAATGGATAAGAAACTTAAAGTGATTCAATGTACTGTGTGGAATGTACACATCTAGTGGGGAATTTGGGCTGGAATATTAAATAGTAATAAGAATACAGACAACTAAGCAAATGAAAACACAAGATTAGAAATTCAAGATATACACGAATGAAAAATATAGTTGAGTGCACAGCTCAAGTTTGAATTACACACATAGTAATATTAATACTGAAGGAGCTCAGGAAATTTTCAATGAGAAAAAGGTGCGATATTCAGGGAGGAAAATGTGCATGTGTATGTCTTGGGAAGAAGAAAGAGGAAGTTAAGTCTTTAACTTCCACAGTGGAAATCAACAGACAATGTGGAGTATGGATGGAAAGCATATCAATTAGAGCTATGGAAGAAAAGACTGGAATGGGAAAATAATACACTGAAAATAGGAAATGCTGTTTTTATAAACAAACCTTATAGGAATAGCTGATTCTATAAAATATACACATGCATAACTTTGCTAAAATATGGAAACTAAAGTTTGATGATCATATGTTTTGTGTAGATAATAGGGTCCTCAGTGTATACTATTTCACAAATTTCTCTAATAATTCTAATAATCCACTGAATGATGCAGATTTTAAGAGATATGTGCCAACAAAATTTATCTAAAAAAGACTGCCTATTTCCTTGCAAATCAGAAATGCAAGGTATTTCCAAAACTGATAATACATGATATAACTTACCAAATCAGCTTAAAATGCATTTTTTTAAATTTGAGGGGTGTACAATAAAATAAACAGAAAATTCATTTAAATTTGAGTAACTCATAATTAAAAAGGTAACTCTATACTTAAATAAGTGTTTGCAAGCAATGTTATTGAAAAATGCTATTGTCATGCATAACCTTCTTCTCCACATAATGTATTTCTTTTATTTAGAATACAGGCATTCTAGAAGGTCACTGATAATGATACAACTAGAATACTGTTATGACTGATAATATTTTTCAAAAGAATTATAAGCAATCACAGCATTCATTTACATACTCACATTTTAAGGAGAGGGCACTGGAAACAAAACTTAGGAGAATAAGGATGAATATCTTTACCTTGTAGCTTGGGGTACAATTGAAAGTAGTCCAGCAAAGAAATAAAAAAGAAGTATGGAATTTACATTTCACAGCCAATAAACTTACTAGACATGGATGATCAGAATTGGCCTCCATCTCTCACTCCTTAGTCCTTAAATAAGGTCAAGGTTTGATGAGTCATAGAGTAATTTAACAGGGAAGATACCTTTTCACTTTATACTGTGATGATATCCATTTCATACTGATGAAAAAAACGTTGTCAATACGAAATGATTAAGTGAAAAAAACTATATTAACGTGATATCCTAACATATATTTCCATTATGTTCAGTAATTATTGACACAAAAACTTCCTTTCCACACAAATAAAACATAAAAAGAAGGAAATACATGTAATGTCCACAAATTCATTCATAAGCAGAAATAATTATTTTTTACATTATTGTCAAGATTATTAAAGCTAATATATGTGAAGACATTGGTCCACTGGCTCAAAACATAGTGGACAGTAAGTGTTGCTATTACTTTCTTTATTGAATATATTTTCCCAAGACTTCCTCATGTCAATTGCCATTTGTCAAATTTCATCTTGGTCTTGTCTATTACTTTTTTAAAGGTTTTGTGATGTAAGATGAGCTGTTTGTTATGTTAATTATTAAGTACAGGCCAGGGACTATGACAGTTCTTATAGATATGTTATTTCCAACCTATAACAATGCACAAAATCAGTAGTATAATATTTTATAAAAGAAGTTAGGTAATTTGTCCAGAATCAAATAATCATACCTACTAGAATTGAAATTAAGCCAGAATCCTTTTCACTATAGCCTGCCATATGTCAGGGAAGGTGAAATAAAGCTATTTCAAAGAATATACAAAATTGAATATATGTGTGTGTATTTTTCTATTATAAATGCCTAGAAGTATTTATTATAACATATTAGAAAATCATTTAGTTAATTTAGTTTATCTAGTTTAGACATTGCCTACATTTTTGCTTTTTTACTTTGCTTTTTATTATGATCTAAATGAACAGGTAACTTTAGATGGAATATATAGTTAGTATGAAAGTAAGTCTTTCTTCCCTCAAGAGTTCATGACTGTTCATAGAAGGAAAGAATTTAAATGTTCTTTACCTCACAGTTTAGCTCTGTAATTTGCAATATGGTAACCTCTAGCCACATATGCCTATTGAGCAACTGCAATGCAGCTAGTACAAATAGAGTCATGCTGCTCTCACTGTAAAAGAAATACAAAAACAGAATTACAAAGATCTCATTTTTAATATTAATTGCATATTGATAATGATATTTTGGATATGTTGGGCTAAATGAAATATATCATTAAAGCTAATTTAATTGGCTTCTTTGTTCTTTTTAAATGTGGCTCATATCTGTGGCTCACATTATATTTCTATTGCCCAGTGCTGTTCATAACTTTAATTTTCAATGCTGGCGATTGGATAGAAGAGATAATATATTAAATATATTATTCTGGTCACTCCTTTTCAGAGAACTCTTAACATTCTTCAGTAATGCAAATCTGCTGATACAATCCATTGTGGAAACCATGGGGAAATTCCTAGAAATAAGGGCATATTCTGCACATTGAATAACTTTTCTGTATTTGTTTTAAAAATAACTTATTGCACTTTGTTATCAACTGTTCTGTACTGGCAAGGCATGGTACTAAATCGAGAGTAACATTTACTTGATCTATGGCAACCAGAGCACAATTCTAGGTCATAAACCACTGGAAAAGCATGTTAGCAGTTGACTGCCTTTGCAAAATATTTATACATTTGTGGCTATAAAATACTCAAAATACTGAAGTTGAATTATTATGAAATAATATAGAAATTGTAGTACAAAGCATACCACAATCGAAGCCAAGTAGAAAACCTTTAACACATAGGGTCTGAAGTCAACTATCTATGCCATATATCCTGAAGTAGTTCGTATTCTTTTTCTTCCTTGCCAAGAATTCCTGTCAGAACAGGAGGAGAGAATTTGGCAGAAAAGAATAAAGAGCAAAGGTGGAAAGTGGAAACCATTCATGTGGTGATATAAAAGCTGTCAACCAAAATGAGGCACACTCTTCTGAAATGAAGGACAAAGGAACACTCAAAGTGGGACAGAAGGCACAGAGAATATGCATGGATGTATGTGGGGCAGGACCAGAGAAGAAAACGAAAGACCCACAAGGTGCTGCGCTGCGCTGGGCATTCGGGTCCTGCCACTTCCCGACAGAAACACTATGCTCTGAACACACCGAAAACATTGCAGCATAATATTTTCCAGCGCTGCTGAAGCATTTTAACATTTCATAATGTTTAATGGCTATTTTTATAGGAGAATGTAAGAAAGTATTTGAAATATGACTAAAACGGCGCTAGCAAATTGCTACAGATCCCGCTGCTTTAATAGCTGGAACAATTTTATTCTTATCCCGTTTCCATGACTCACTTGTCTAAACTGTCAAGGTAACTGTCATTTTTATCATAAATTTAAGCTAGTCATGTTTTCTCTATTTCATTTGAATCACATATAATGAGTGCTAAAAAATTTTTTAAAAATGAATTTATAATAGTGTAGGTAATTTGACCTAAATAAACACCTCCTTATTCGGGGAAAATTAAACAGACAAGTTAAATTAATTAAATAAACAGTTAACAGGAAAAAAGAAAAACAGCAAGAACAGTTGCACAGAGAAAAATATTGTACCAGAAATGGAGAGGAAATAGTATTGCTAGTCTTCAGGATAAAGTAAACATTTGAAAAAATAAATTTGGAATTTATGAGTGTATGTTTAATTCTGTTAGGCATCCTGTATAATATGTACAGTGAAATGGCCTTTATGGTGGAGGCATGGGATAGTATAAGGAGAGGGTGTGTTTAGTTAATGACTAAAATGAAAACACAGTAGTCTAATATAAGGTATGAGGAAAACCCTAAAATAGATTTTAAAATCATTTTGAATGCAGAAACTAGCAGCAATGAAAATTTAACAAGCTTTAAAAATTTTCCTAAAATTCAGAGTGAAAATATAATCAAAGAGTTTAAAATGCTTAGGGAGAATGTGATTAATCAGATATATTTAGCATTTTTGAAGGAATAATTGATGATGAAGAGCTTAAAAGAAAACACAGAAAAATAAAAATACATAACAAACTATACTGCATTTAAAAGCTTCCTTAGTAAAATTTGAAGACTTGAGCACTCAATGTGCTCTTCACAATTACATTAAACCTATTAACTACATATTTACATTAGGATATATTCTGTTCACATTAAAAGTTAAAGAATAAAGATAATTTTAGTAATTTGGCAGAAAAAAGAGAATATTTTCAAGGGACAAACAAATTGATGACAGATAATTTTTCTGTAACACTAAGATGGTGGAATGATGTTCCCTATGGAAAAATTTTGTGGGTATAGAATCCTATGCAATGCAAGCTCTCCTTCATGTGTGAAAGGAACAGTACCTGCTTACCATTCTGGGAAAAAATTACTAAAAATATTATATCAGATTACCAAAAAGAAACAAAATAAAGAGGTCAATAATAAGAACTAGAACAAAATTCCAATAAAGTTTTAAAACTGATTAACAATTAAAATAAAATTATTTAAATATGCTTTCATTTTAAAAATGCAAATACCAAAAACATCATAAAAATATGGATGGTAAAAAAGGAAAGATACTAATCTGGGTCTAACATTCACTAAATAAGTTAATAATATGACTCTTATTAGAAGGTTAAAGGCATATGAAATTATGATGTTATTTAGCTGGGGGGTAAAAGGACAGAAAGTACTCATGAGGAACTGTACCACACACAGAGGCGCACACACACACACAAATGGACTTCAATCACCTGAAAAATTACATAAACTTTAGGATTGAAGAACATGGAAGCTGTAGTACAGTTTGCGTGTTCATGAACATCAAAAATGGTTAATCGTTTATTTAAATCTAAACCACAATAGTTACAAACTGAAAGTCAGGGTAAAATTATAAAATGTATTTAGTAACACTGTGAGTTTATAGCTCCACTTCATATTTTATCCATTGAAGTTTTAGAAGAGCAGGAAAAGCAATGGCAAATATTAAGAAAACAATTTTTCCTATAGGGAAACATTTAAAATGTAATTTCATTCTTGACCTTAATTACAGAGCTGTCATTAGGAGATTCAAGATTTTAAGAATAACTTAAAAGACTCTTAGTAGAGATAAAATCAGGATGTACAATTCCAAAACCAAGAGCAGAGGATGAAACATAAAAGCAGTACTGCATAGTATAATCTCTGTGGAAAACACAGAATGCACAGACACCATTAAGAAAGCAAAAGCAATAAAAAAGAAAGCATATTATTTTTATGACGTTACTGTTAATATTTTAAACTCTTTTATAAAAGAAAAACTCTCAGATAGACTTACAATAAAATCCATTTATATTCTGCATAAAAGAAGACACAAGGGGCTAGAATGACAAATCCAAGACTTGAGGGCCAGCTTGCCTCATGGAGTATTTGCTGAATTCTGAGGCTTTTTGGGAGAATAAAGGGTTAAGTAAAAAACTTCTGTAAAGAAGAAAGAAAAACGTCTCCAACAGTCTCAAAGTACTTAAGAAAACAAGTCTGACTAGAGAAAAAGGCCTAGAAATAAAGTAGACAAGAGACACCAGCACCAGAGAAAGCTGAGATTCATCCAAGGGGACCTACCAATCCTAGGTGCATCTAGAAGCTTGACAATAGTAAGGCTTAAAGCTAATAAATAAAAAAATTATGATTAGGAGGAAATAGAAAGCACAGAGAATAACAAAGTAATATTTACTTATTTTCAAAGAGGTTAATAAAGACATTGCATTCATAAAACATGAAGATGGTATTTTAAAAAAGAAAAAGGAAAAGAACACAAGGGAACTCCAATTGAAATTAAAGGACTAAAAATTTTATCTTGTGTTATGCCACCTTAATTAAATTACTATTAATATACTATAATGAACAGGTAATTAAACCCAAAAGATAAAGACAAGAAGTTTAGAAATGTTGGTAAATGGAAATCACAAGATGTCCAAGATGATAGTAGATCTGTGTCTAAACAAAAATCATTCCACAGGAGATTTTCAGGAATAATTGTTCACTTAGAATTAATTTATTCAGTAACAAAAGTAGTCTGAAGGAAAAAACATAAAGATGGGTACATAGAAAATTATGCAAGTGAATAAAAATAGGCAATGATTAAGTTCAAAAACTAAAAAAAACAATTAAAAATGGTGCAAGACAGAACATTTAATCACAGTACACCACAAGGCTCTGCAGTAAACAATCTTAACATTCTCATGAAAATGTAACTCTAAAAATTGGGTATAAACCATATTGGCATGATGAGATAGGAGAAGAGTGGCAGAGGTTGTGATGTCAGAATTAAATCTTCATCAGTTGTAATGAGTTCTCAAGAGATAATATGACATGGAGAGTAGGAAAAGCGTATAATACAGAAATTGAGGATATAACAGCAGGAAAAGCATCTGACATATTTAAGAGCAGCTGTCTCTGAGGCATGAGCCTTGAGTAAAATGAAATTTTATGAGGTCAAACACGTCATAGTTTATAGCTTCTGAGATTTGTATTTGCGTAAAAAGGGCTTCTCTAAAATGGTGACCAAAAAAAATCTCATTTTCTTATAGTACTTCCACAGTTTACTTTTGTTTTAAATATTAGCTCTTTAATCTACATGCAGTTTAATTTTGTATGGTTTAGTGCTGATTTTCAAAAATTTTTATTTGACTGTATCTAATTTCACAGATTTACTTATTTTTAATGTTAATAATTTAAATAAACTTAGAGGGCTCACAAACTCATGTTCTCTACTCAAAATCTTAATTCCATTATGTTGTAATAAGGAAAACAAACAAAACTTAATGTTTAATATTTTAGACACCATTAGTGTCTTAAATATCACAAATGTCAGCATCACCCACCCTCAAATAGAATTTAGACAAATTAATACACATATTTTATACTGTATTTTGTACTTTTTGTGGTTTTCATAAACTTTGAATTTTAAAAACATAAACTTTCATGTGACAGGAATTAGTAATTCTTTCTAAATCAAAGGCTTAATTAATAGTCCTCAGTAAACTACTATACAAGTTCCTCACATGGATCAAGTGTCAGGGGAATAATGTATAGAAACTGGTGTTATTTATACTGTATCTATAGACCTCATCCAATATTTGAGATTGGGACATTTGGCAACATTGGCAAACCATGGCAATGCTACAGTTATTGATACCCAAGCAAAAGAGGAGTACTAACAGCAATCCTATCCTCAGTGAAGCTTGGCAACAGAAAATGCACATTGCTATCATGAAAGCATTTGTGCTTTTCAATTCTGACATTCCTGTTTTTAAATGTTACTTAACACTTTTTAAAAATGCTTTTATAAATCTCTGGAAAAAGAAGCACTGAATTACCACAGCATGAGTCAAGACATTTGTTGACCTGTCTTCTAGTTTCTAAATATTTATAGTAACTATTGCTGCTTTTGGTGATGCTGAGATAAAGCATCAGCTTATAATAAGAATTACTGAGTTACTGGAGTCCCTGGAATTGTTTTCATTCCTACCATTTATGTAAAATAAGTACCACCATTCTTATATTTTCAGTAATTATCTCATCTATTGTTGCTAATATCTGCACAGCGTCTAAGCTCAACATGGGGGGACTGTGGTGTGTGTATATGTGTGTGTGTCTTGTAGCCTCCAAATAAACATTTTACAAATTCTTTTTCTAAATAATAAGTCACATGATGGAAACATTAACCCTATTACATGATTGTAGGACCTACCATTAAAATAAAGTATCAAAGTACTAAGTGCTCAATGGTTCAACTAAAAGTCACTTCTTAAATACCCCATTTAAGATCAGAGAATTCAGTCCAAAATATATTTCATATCTAGAGAAATTAAGTTAATTAAGAATTTTTGTAAAAGAGCTGTATTCCCATTCAACCACAATATTCTCTGAGCTATTACCCATCCATTCAGAGAGAATAAATAACAGAACTAAAAGCAAGCTAAAGGGAACTCATATAATCTGCTTTTATGCAACTGAATGAATAATATGTCTAAGATGATAGTGATGTGTTCATTCAAACAATTACAATTTATAGATGTGAATACTATCATCTCACTCTTTATCCTACAATATAGCTTAAGTCTAAAATGACATTTTTTACTTTTTACTTTTAAGTTATGTACTTTCACTTAGTCACCTCTTGCCACACAGGACTGCCCAACATCTTTCAACAAAATTTTATATGTTTTATGTTAACAGTCAAATTGTAGCAACTATTAAGAGTAACAGAACCATAATTCTTTCTAATATATCCTTACGGAAAATATTCTCAAACCTATGCCTCATTGTCATTCTTCCTTGAGATCTTATTTTCATTTCGGTGAGCAGAACTTGGAAGTATGGCCAATTTTAAACATTAAAGAAATACATACCAAATTAAATAAATAAATTTTAAATGATTGATGAATTCATGGTCATTGAAAAACATTTTTATATGTGTATTTCTCATATATTTACTTAATATATCCTTTTAAACCTCATAAAACAATCACGAAACATGTTGGCCTTCAAAATGGCACAATCAGCATACACTAAATTATGGCTGTAAGCTTATAATTATGACAGGTATTGCTATCTCCATTTTACAGGTGAGAAGACAGAAAATTCAAAAAATTAAATGATTTTCTTAAATGTTTTATGCATTTCTGAAGGTTTCCAAGCCTCTCTTCTATAATTCTGGCAGGTAGAGGTCTTTTCTAATCCTCAGACATGCATGGGACACTTACACAAATCAGGTACTCAGGGAAGCCACTGTTTCTTACCTGTAACATGGAGACAGCAATTTCTACCTCATAAAGCAGGTAGGATAGTGTCAGTCACACAGGGAAAAAATGAGATCTATTGTTAATATCGTAGTGCTTCAGCAGTCTTTTCTTATACCATCAGATTTTACTATGTGAGTTATTCTTTCATATTTTTTCTAATAAATTACATTCTCTTCCTTTGGGATCATTTTTCATTTCCACTCCTGACACAAAATAAGTTAGAATTATAGATTTTCTGTTTCTCTGTTTCTTTATCCAGGTCATCAATGTGGCTATTGAATAGCTCACTTAGAACAAATCTCTTCCTACCATTACTTGTTGCCATAGATTGGTGCCTCACCCCAATAATTACGGTTCAAGTGGGACTCAGTATTATTTTCTCCCAGTAGAATGTATTCAACTATGAGATACATTCCTCTTGTGAATAGATCTTTACAAGTTCAAATAAGAATATTATTAGATCCAATATAGAAATTGTTTTCCTATTTAAACTTGCCAAGTCATTATTGTGAAAATAATTATACAGATCTGGTAGAGTTTGCTTTTGAAAAAAGTCTCATTACTTGTTTCTTTGGTAAATGCAGTGAATGTAAACATATTGAGCACATCTTTGAAAATTACTCTCTTATAACCAGTGGAACTGTCCTCAATGAGAGTAGGAATTTTCAAATTTCTCTGAATTAGTTATGTCTATAAATGAACAAAAAATTTAGCCTTCATTTGAAGATATAGAAACTACATATTTAGGGGTGATTTCAGAAAATAGTACTAACTTTGCTACAATATATAATGAGGAGAAAAATATTATGGTTCTTTAGTAACAGATCATGTGAGCAAGAGAAACATGAATTAAAATCACAAATAACCATTCCCAGGCCTTCCACTCTATTTGGTATGATATACCCAAGTTATGTCACTGTAAGGAAGGTTACACACCTACCAAGGCGAGAATGCTTTGGAGATTATCACATTTCTCACACCAATCACAGAGTACATTTTTACTCCTGGAGATAGGGTACAGGCCAGGTTAGTCCAGGACAAGAAGACCTTTGCATTTTGGATGAAAATATGCACAGTATATATATTAGTTTTCACTAATTTTTAAAGTTTGTGTACCAGTTCCTCTCTGATATGGAGGCAATACAGTATTTTTAACAGTTCGATTTAAAACCAACTAATACTTCCTTTCTTTCACACACACACACACACACACACACACACACACACACACACACACACACATATATATATACATATTTTTTTTTTTTTTGAGACAGAGTCTCACTCTGTTGCCCAGGCTAGAGTGCTGTGGCGTCAGCCTAGCTCACAGCAACCTCAAACTCCTGGGCTTGAGCAATCCTCCTGCCTCAGCCTCCCGAGTATCTGGGACTACAGGCATGTACCACCATGCCCGGATAATTTTTTCCTATATATATATGTTTTTAGTGGTCTGTATAATTTCTTTCTATTTTTAGTAGAGACGGGGTCTCGCTCTTGCTCAGGCTGGTCTCAAACTCCTGAGCTCAAACAATCCGCCCGCCTCAGCCTCCCAGAGTGCTAGGATTACAGGCGTGAGCCACCGCGCCCGGCCTCTTTCACATATTTTTATTAACCTCTGTAAGAGCTGCGTAAGAGGATAGACATTACTGGAAACATAAGAATAAACAAAAGCGAACTCTTCTGTATATATTGCTTCAATTTTTACACTAACTGTGGCACTTTGCAATAAAAATATTAATTAAACTTTTCCAGTTGCAATATATTTTTCTTCACACTGATCAATATAAAATACCCTTAAGTTTCTACAGTTCTATTTTGAAATGTGTATATTTGGAAGTTAGTTAATACAACAACTAAGTAATCAACACAAAGTGGTATTTTAAGAAAAATACGGGAGGTTCTTTAATGTGGTTATGAGTATTAATTCTATCTGAGTGAAAGAAAATGTTTAGATTCCAATTTCCTTTTATTCTGGGAGTTTTCCAACATATATAGTTCTAACTATTTCCTTAAGATGACAAATGAGAACATTTAAAGATATAAATTCAGCTGTTGAATTTGCTGGCTGATGTCTATATTTTTGTATCACAATGTTGTGTACTGACATTTTTTAAGTCTAATATACAAATATGAACTGTGTGATGTCAAGATTGATAGTATAAAATGAAGTTTTGTAGAAATGTAAATAATTTTTTGAGATATTTCAATAAAATAAGAAAACCTACCCTATGTTTAAAGGTTTAAGTAGTTGATATTGAGGGCAAGCATCATTACAATTTTAAAATTTTCTGTGAGGTATTTCCAAGATTTCTTTAAAGAGAATATTTTCCTTTTGCACAGAAATTTCATTTTCTAAATTTATTTGTTCTGAAGGAAATCATCCCCTGAAAAGTAGAATGAGATGAATAAACAAATATCTGTTGAATATTTATTAATGCCAGATGCCGTTATCAGGTGTTTCATTTATTATTTCACTCAGTCTTTGGGGGAATATTATATAATTTTATTATAAGTAACATGCTCAAGGTCACAGAGATAAAAAATAACAACGTTTATCTTCTGATTTAGCTAGAGAAATATGTGTAGAAGTAAAAGGCTATCAAAAGCCTTTTTAAACAATCTATATGATTTCATCAGACTAAAAGTCAATACAAGTTGCTAAAAAATGTAAGAGACCTATACATGCATATCTGTACACTTCAAAAGTGTAAAATAATTTATGTTATGTGATTTTTACCAAAATTAAAATTTTTTCAAAATACATATCTATAGATACATATAAATTAAGATGCCTCTGCCTCCCGAGTATTCCAGTGATAGGATGTGTCAGAAGAGAGCTACTCGGCAGCCAACATGGTCATTTCTTCTGAAGGAAGAATAAGTAGGGGGGTGAGCAGGGATTCAGAGGGTAAAGGCAGAATTCATCTCTACACTCGTGGAAACCAGCTGCCATTTAAGTAGCCCAGGAAGTAATACTGAATGATGACAAACAAATTAAATGGAGAGAAAGGCTCAGGACACAAACATCCCAGCCAATCCAGACACATGAGTGAAACCATCTTGGGTACTCCAGCCCCAGCTAAGCTCTCATATGAATGCAGTTTCAAGAGTGATTCCAATCAACATCACGAGGAACACAAGAACCACCCCTTTGAAAACAGTCAACTCAGAGAATAAGAAATCATTGTTGTTTCCAACCATTGAGTTTTGGCATAGTTTGTTGCTCAGCAAGATATAACTGACACAACATTTTAGTTTCCAGCATTTGATATGAAAATCATTGAGGCAAATCTGTCTTAATCCATTATCTGTACAAACCAAATGTTCACTAAACAACCCCATCCTTGAATGAGGATTAATCTTCTTGCAATGTTTTCTTTTGTAATCCTTCCCACTTAACCTACCATGTCTCAATTTCCTCATCCAACTTATGAGGATAATGATAGTCTCCATCATATATGTCTTATGAATGTTAAATTAGTCAATATACCTGAAGCATCTGGAATAATGCTTTGCTCACAGTCGACCTGTAAGTGGTAGTTATCATCAAGAGCTGGTATTAAGATCAGAGAGAAGCTGCCTCATTTGCCTATCACATTAGTTGAGCTCCAGAGTAGAAAAAGAACATGATGTAACATGAGAATATAAAAACCCACTCTTTTTGGTTCTGGGAATGCGAGGCAAGCAAATCTTTCAGGAAAGAGTCTCAATTTCCCCTTTATGTGCTTTGGTTGGAGACTGGTTGTGTGCAAGAAATTGTTATAGAAGTCCAGCATTGAGGGATGGTGGATGGGAGACTGGTTTTCCACTTGTATTTGGGATCTGGAGAGGAAGACGCCTTGCAGGTTGCCCCATATCCACCTGGGGCACAGCCACAGAAAAGCAGAGAAACTTGGTCAGGCAGTGGGAGCTCTAATACTTAGCTTCTCATATCTGCCACCACCCCCAACTCATCTGGGGTTGTAGCTGAGATGAGACCCTGCCTGGGGCCCATCCTGAAGGCACCAGCTGCGTGAATCCCTCAGACAGTGAGTTGATAGGGGATGTGAATGAGAGAGAAGAGGTTACACCAGAAGGAACTAAGATGGAGCCAGTTCAGCAAGAGGAATGTCAAGCAAAGAGAAGGAGTTTACACTTCAGCATCAGAACCCAGCAAAGGTACCAGTGACAAAATGGACTGTATTACTACACGGACCAGCAAACACTTACCGGTGCACACTCGAGGGCCAGTCTGGGGCCAGTGGCTGGCCTCTTTACCCCCAATGCTGAGAACCCCCCTTCCCCCATGTTAGAGAAAGAAATAGGGACAAAAGTGGGGGTTCAGCAAACAACAAAGTCTTTTACAAAGAGAGATTAATTTATCATACAAAGTAATCTTTATTCACTAATGAATTCGTAAGATTTCATTTTTCTTCCTAATCAATGAAGGAATGAAGAAAACCACTGACTGAGATAAATTTTGTAAATGAGCTTCATTTAAAAATAGCTATGTAACATTATATGTCTTTTGTAAGCAAATTTTTTTGTTTAAAACAAAATTAAATATGAAGTAGTAAACTATAATATATAAAAATGTTTTAAATAAATACTCATCTAAGTACAGTTTTATGCTTTGCTTCATTCCTACCACACAAAGGGAAACCACAGCTTTATTTCAGTCTGATTTATACCTAGCCACTACTTCCCAATGCCAACGGGCTCTTGCATGATTTTGCTGCAGGAATGTCTACCCAGATAAAAGTCAAAAGCCCTTCTAGTTTCTCAGAGATGCTTGTAGCTTTGCCTTAGCTCCACTCTCAGGTGATCTATTACTTTTTATAAGGATATTTGTATTAGTTAGAGTGCAGATCTTAGCTGTCCTTAAGTCTCTTTATAATACAAAACATTTTATCTGATTCTTCTGCCCACTTCTGTTTTGTATCAAGAATTATATAAGAATTACAAAGGAATTATACAAGGAGTTTAGTTACCTCTCTAGACTTATTTTTTCACACAAACTGCCACTTCCACTACATAGAGAAAAAACACATACCCACCAGACTATCAATTACTTAACTAAACCATTACTTTTACTTAAATGGAATAGTTCTCTTATCCACCACTTAGCAACTTGCATGGTTTATACTTACTTTTTTTCTTGCAGATATGATAACTCTTTCAGCTTTTATGTGAAATGTATTCTGAAAACTTCCTTTGCCTTTCAAAAATTTTACACCTTTTAGAGTAAAAGTTGTTTTTAAATGATATTTGAATTGCATTTACCATAACATGGAACATCTATTAGGCAAAAAATATAATAGAAACTAAGTAGCCCATCAATCAAGTATTGAGTATCTGTAAGTTTCTTTTACTAATATTCCTAGTTAGTGAAAATAATGTTACTGAAATTTAGGAAAATATGAAAGAAGAAAAGGATATCAAGATTTACTTACCTTAGGTCCCAATCTTGAATTCAGCATCTTTTGTGAAATAATTACCGGTTTTGTAAGTGCCTGAGTTCAAGCTCTAAGTTTTCATTTGTTTCTTTCTGTTCATCCAGAGATCTATGGAGCTTACGGATCTGATTCAGGGAATCATCAAGCTGAAAGCAAAGTAGAAAATGCTCAAGTTAAGTTCAGGAGATCTATTGTACATCATGGTGACTACAGATAATAACAATTTACTGTATGCTTGAAGATAGCTAAGAGAGATTTTAAGTGTTCTCACCACAAAAATATAAGTATGTGAGGTAATGCATGTATTAAATAGCGTGATTTAGCCATTCTACAATGTATACATATATCATAACATCATGTTGTATACCATAAATATATATATTTTTACTTAGTTTAAAAATGATACAATTTAAATAAACATGAGAACCCATGATATATAAGACACTGTTCCCTATCTCCCATTGAATAAAAAATGCCCGTAATGAAAAAAAAATTGAAATGAATTAATCCTTCCAAAAAAGGTTTATTATTTGTATGACAAATATTTAATACTTATCAGTAGTCATGTATGAGATTCTTTTATATACATGCATGAATATATGGAAATATCCATTTATTTTCAATAACAGAATAAATGCACATATTCAGTAATAAAATAAACATCAAAATGAACTCTAGAGTGTTTAACAAACTCTTTTATATTGCCACTCTTCTCTCATTTCTAGCCTTGTGTCCCCTACCTATATAAGTCACTATATTGTAACTTGTGTTTATTATTCTAGTGGTACACTGGTGGCCATGTGAATAAGACAGAGTGGGCAGGTTTGGGGAAATATTGTTACTAAATCATCTCCAATTGTGATTTAATATGAGCAGCAACTTTGGGGCATCAAAGTAAACTGATTTTGGTTTTTAGAAATCTGAATTTATCCCTTAAGTTTTTCTTCCTTCAGTGTTGTTTATCTGCTAGTATTATTTGGGGAAAATTCACTCCTATATTTAAAATCTAAGTCTTTAATATACAGTTCAACAAATTATTATAATCATATTTTCTAATTTCCTTATTATGTGGTTTTTGAAAAATACAACTTCCCATTATATTGCTTCTTCTTCCTGCATTCTTTCCTCCATTATTTTCTTCCTTTCTTCTTTTCATACCTGGTTAGAAAATGTTATATGCCAAATGACTGATGCAGTTATAAATAAGTCAGATGAGGCCCTTGTTGCATTAGTTCTGACATTCAAATTGAGGTGGTGGGAAGGTAGAGAAAATAAAACATAATTGTACAAGGTACTTTGTGATAAAGTGTAAGGAGATAATATAGACAATGATGAAACAGGGACTGATTGGCTGGTTTGGAAGCGCTAAATTAAGTAGGGATGTTTAATCTGAGACTCTAATGGCCACAGTCTAGGCATGTAGCAACCTGGAGGGACCAGGAAGTGGGGATTCTGTTCTGAGTTGAATGGAAGGGGATTAAGTATTAAATAAACCACTCTGCCTACAGACTGGAGAATGGGGGACCAATAGTGGAAGCAGGAAGACTAAATAGTAAACTTTTGTCAAAATATAGGAAAAGATGATGGGAGTAGTAATCTAGAGTGAAAGAAATGGATATATAATACAGCAGGCAAATCTGTATCCAATAAGCATATGTCATACTAACCATATGTCCTAGATATACTGTCAGGGTAACTGTGATAGATATTAATAAAGAATTATAAATAATGAAACATCAGAGTAAACCTGATAAAGAATTATGAAAACAGGACATCTGAGTAAGCTCAATGTAACTGATGCAAATTGAGTATCTGCTGACTGCATACTAAAAGTAGGATGATATATAACAACAGAAGCTTTGTTCTGTATTAATGGGAACTAAATCCAGTTCAACTTTCTCATTGGCTACCTGCATGCATTAGGGCAACTGTTTTGCTCAATAATAAAAACAACTAATTCTATATTTATAAATTTGCATGTTCCTTTGGGTATTATTTCTTCCCCCCCATCAACATTTCAGCCTGCTTTTCTCTCCTTCCCAATGGCAACAGTAAGGACTGGGACTGTTCACGCATTTCGTTTTGCTGTACCTTTTGCAGTCCAGCCTCCAGCTTCCTCTCTGGGGTCTCTCAAATCCCTCCTACGTCACCCAGGTTAAGAAAATTATAATAGATTCAAAAGGATAGAGAGGATACTAATACTATTTTCTTTTAATTTACTTTAACCTGTTTAGGGGCAGATTTTTTTAAAAAAGTTTAATAACATAGCAGCCAGTTTTGAAAGACATATACACTAATTAAAACTAACATTTTAGTACCATCAAATTGATCAAAACCTTAATCAGAGTCAAATTTAACATGGAGAAAGTCATCACATTAAAAAAAACTACATCTAATCTAAACTTAAATATAATTTTTAAATGTATCTCAAAGATTCAAAAATAAAAATATAAGAACTAAATATATGTATATAATTTAATTTTGATTGGTGAACTTTGATATAAAAATAAAACATACGGTATTAGTTTAATAGGAATAGTGAAATGAATAATGCCACCAGATAGGCCTAATGGGATGAATAATAATAAAATATTAAGGCTAAATTTCTCATAAAGTTTTGCAGTTCAAAAATAAATTTCAGTGTACATATATTGTTCCTCATTTATTTAATAGGGAAGTTTATTTTCTGGTCAGTTAAATTAGAATACTTTATAAGACTGCCTCCCCTCATAAAAGTTTTAAGATTTATCTAATAGAGTAAATGAAGAAAAGAGAATTAAAATATAACGAAGATAATTTAATGGCAAAAGTAACTTAAGGCTGATTCCAGATTTGAAGGAAACACTTCAGAAAATTTTAGAATTCGAGACTAGATAAAATCTATACTATCATATTAACTAAAATATAACTATTATTATTCTAGGATTATTCAGTGCTATATTTTCCTATACTAATGCTTTTAAATGTGAATTTTTCCAAGATATGTTTCTGTTCCTAACAATACTTCTTTAAAATACAGAGTAGTAGTAATGAATGGCAAAAAATGTTTTTTAAATATTGCACAGCTAAATTTCAAGCAAATAAAGTGGGAGAAAAAATATATAATCATGGATTCATGGCCACTTGAGACATTACAGCACATCAAAATATTAAAGAGTGTATGAGAAACTTTAGATCAGCAGTCCGATGTTTTTGGCACCAGGGATCAGTTTCATGGAAGACAATTTTTCCATGGACTGGGGGTGAGCTGATGGTTTCAGGATGATTCAAGCTCATTACATTTATTGTGTACTTTATTTCCATTATTATTACATTGTGATACATAACAAAATAATTATACAACTCACCATAATGCAGAATCAGTAGTAGCTCTGAGCTTGTTTTCCTGCAACTAGATGGTCCCATCTGGGGGTGATGGGAGACAGTGATACCTGAAGTGTGTTGCTTATGTCAAATCTACTTCGTAATCTCATTTTCGTTGCTGTCATGGCAGAAAACCCTGCTTTACAAAGACAAGATGTTGGAAACGGAACCAGGCTTTTCAGTGCTTTTGTGGCAATCTCAGGATATTCTGCCTTGACTTTAATCCAGAACATCTGAAGCATTGAAGTTTTCTCAAACATACTTTTAAGGCCACCTTAAAGATCACCTTGAGATCATTTGTGATCTCAAGCCGTTGATCCTCTTCTAGCAAGGACAAAGTTGATTCACCTGGCTTATTCACAAATGGGTCACAGATCCATTCCTTCCCAGTTCAGAGGTCTTTTGTGGTTGGGAAGTAATGCTCAAACACTTTTGAAAGCTGAGATAGGTGATCGTGCACCAGCTGGGAAAAAGAAGTCCCTGGCTCAGTATCCTTCTCTTCTAATGGTTGAAACATGTCAAAAATCCCAATATTCACTCATTGCCCCATAATTCCAGTTTGGCTTTGAATGCAGTCACTTTATCTGCAGACTTGAACACAGTTATCATTCTCCCCTGAAGTGACAGATTGAGTTCATTGAAGCAGGTTGAATATGTCATACAAGTAAGCAAGTTTTGCTACCCATTCTGTGTCACTGAAATTTGCTGCCAGTGCTGACTGTTTTTCTAAAAGAAATCTTCAGAGTGGCTGTTATAACTCAAAAACTCTGGCCAGTGATATACCTCTAGAAAGCCACCTCACTTCTGTGTATAAGAGAAGACACGTGTGTGCTGTGTCCATCTCGTCACAGAGCTGCATGAACAGAGGTAAGTTAAGGGCATGTACTTTAACGTGGCTGATAATTTTAATCACATCTTGCAAAACACTTAGTTCAGGTGATATTTTTCAACTAGTCAGCATTTCTCTATGGGTGACATACTGCGTAGTAGACTCACATTCAGAAGTGACCTCCTTGACCCAAGTAGTGAAACCAGAAAGCCATCCAGTCAGGGCAGCCTCTCCTTCCGTGAATGTGCTGATGTAAAAAGACCATTTCAGTTTTTCTGATATGTAATCATTCAAAGACTTAAATAGTTTTGCAGCTGTGGTGTTGGCTGGCAACAAAAGTGTACATAACATATCCTCATGCACATCCTGCACATCTCCCTGAAAACATCTTACAAAAACAAGCATTGTTCCCTTGTTTCAACATTACCAATAGACTCATCAACCTCTCTAACAATTGTGCCTCTATATTCATCAATTCGTCTAGTTATGGTGTTAGCTGAAAGAGGAACATGTGCCACCTTTTGAACTGCAGCCTCTCCTGAAAGTTCACAGCAAATGTCCTTAGCACCAGGCCAGATCAACTCTTCACTAATAGTAAAGGGCTTCTTAGCTTTAGAAATGCAGTTAGCCACTAATAATAACACTCTTGGTGCAGACACATCTGATGAAGTGGTGGCCTTCAATAATTGCTTCTGTTCTTTGTGTTCAAGTTTTTTTCTTTTGAAAAACTCCAAAGGCTTGTCTTTTTAGTGCAAGGTGCTTGGTCTCCATATGGCAAAGCAGTTTTGAAGGTTTCATGGCTTCGTTGGATAGCCAGTTGCCTCATATTACACAAAGTGCGCTTGAAAAATGTGAATCACCTGTTTCAATGAATGTAATTTAAGTAGGACTTGGTATTTTCTTTTAAATGTAGCTTTCATTTTGTTGGCAGTCTTAGAGTCTTCTGCTGTCTCATCATTGGGTCCTTCTCCCTTTTCAAAGAAGCTCTTCAGCAACGTTTGTTTTTTACTCATTTTTGCCAGGGTTAGCTAGGGGGCTGTGACTGAGACGGAAGTGGTAAATAAAATAATGGGCAGGCCACACACGGACTAAAATATTGTTGATTCTGACTTAAAGCCTGCCACCAGATGCAGCTTAATTGTTACGTGCTACTCACTGATAGGGTCTTGATATGAGTCTGCAAGCAACTGATTTATTATGGTCTCTGTGCAGTCAAACCTCTCTGCTAACTATAATCTGTATTTGCAGCTGCTCCCCAGCGCTAGCATCTCCACCTCAGCTCCACCCCCCGATCACCAGGCATTAGATTCTCATAAGGAGGACGCAACCTAAATCCCTCGCAGGTGCAGATTACAGTAGGGTTCACACTCCTATAAGAATCTCATGCCGCTGCTGATCTGACAAGAGGCGGAGCGACGTGGTGATGCAAACAATGAGAATGGCTAAAAAATACAGATGAAGCTTTGCTTGCTGGGATGCCACTCACCTCCTGCTGTGTGACCTGGTTCCTAACAGGCCACAGACAAGTATGGGTCCTGCCTGGGGATTAGGGACCACACATTTAGATAATTTAATCAAACCCACATATGTAACTGATATCAGTACAGTCATCTAATTAAAATAGCAACAAATATAAAACTGCAACATATTATCTAATGCTACCAAGAGTGATAGAAATAATCAGAGATGCAGAAACTTACAATAAACCAAAGATGTCTATTTTAGTATGCAACCTATGATAGCAAAATAACAGAAACAATGTGTGCATGTTCCAAATTGGTGAAATAATTAAAATACATAATAGTATATCTATGTGTTAAAACACTATGCAGTAAAGAAAACAATTTGAAAAAATGTAGTTTAATATATAATATTAAGAAAAGCAAGCTCTACAATTTCACATAAGATAGGAGCTCAGTATTGTAAAATACATGCATGTAATTCTCCTCAGGCATTTGCTTAAATATTTTCAATTAGATATTCTGGATCTAATAACTAGAGAATAAATTTTACATGATGGAGGACACATACGGTTGCAACATGCTAAGTATGGGAAGCCCTCTGCTGAATAAAGCAACTGATTAGGGGAAGATATTAGTTTTCATTTAATTAAAAAGTGTGGTATTATCAATCGTTGAGTCCCTTAATGATGTTTAAGATTTATGGATATACATTTATGAAATAGCTAAAGAAATAACTGCCTCCGTTTTCCATTGAAAGAAGTTTTATATAGTGCCTTTAATGCATATTTATTAGGAATACAAGGATCATGTTGCAGAATGTGTGTATAGGTGTGTATGTATTAATAAGTGTAGAGAGTATATAAATCAGTGGTAAACGCATATATAGACACATGTATAGAGATGGATATAAAATATGTGACTGCACAAAGTCAAAAGGCAACAGGGTAAAAAGTTAGAGTTAGTGGAGGTTATCTCTGACAGGCAGGATTATGGGTATTTTTAATTTTTATCTTTACATTTGTTTTGCATAATTCATTTTAAATAAAGGTCATACATTTTTTGGGATCGGGAAAAAATTTACAACACTAAAATGATGAGGATGGTGGGAATATAAATTGGAGCAAATTTTTTAAGGCATTTTGAAATCAAAGTCCTATCAAAAGTCCTAAAATATTCATGTTTTTATTCATCATATATTGAAATGCATGAAAAATAATATCAGTAGCACATAAAAGCTCTTTTTGCACAAATATACTTACTTCATTATGATCATGAAAGTTCAAATTGACCTA
Source organism: Lemur catta (assembly GCF_020740605.2). NCBI lineage: Eukaryota > Metazoa > Chordata > Mammalia > Primates > Lemuridae > Lemur > Lemur catta. The sequence goes on along the minus strand of NC_059143.1, from coordinate 49,258,803 downwards.
AATGGTTACTGAGAATATTACCTTTAATTATAGTCTGCAGACATTAAAATGGAACATTGTGCAGACTTTAAAATGTTTGTTTAGATTTCATAATGCCATTTTATGTTTTAAGTTGAGAAAAAAATCCTCATAAAATTGTGAATAATTTATGACATTTCTTATTTAATAGCATATATAAAAAGAAAATAAAAACAAAAATACTTCAAAATACTGATGGAGGTGGCTGTATTATTGTTATTATAATTCATTTTGTTTAAATATTTTGATATTTTCTAAATCTTTGCCAAGCTCCTATAAAAGTTAAAATAAAAAAAATAACATTTATATTAATTTTGAGGATATTTTAAGAGCAATGGAAAGTGCCCAAGGTGTAATCCAGGTTTTTACAGTCTCATCTGGTCCACCTCAAAGACCTGGCTAAAATGCAATTGTGACCATTTTGATGCACTTGACAAATCCGTCAAGAGTCCCCAGTGTCTACAAAATCAATCTCAGGACATAAATCCACCTCTAATTTTCTCTCTCCTATCACTTCCTAGCAGGGTAATCTCAGTTTTTGTTGTCTTCTGAATTTTCCATAGTTCTCTGCACACAACAGTGTAGATTTGCTGTTGGTGGTGGTGGCATTTGTTCTTTTTTTCTCTCCCCCTGGTCCCCATGCCTCTGCTCATGTTCTCTCTTCTTTTATTAACATTTTGATGAATCACCTTAGGATCTTTTTAAAATGCAAATAACAAACCAGTCGGTCTCAGGGTGGGGCTCAAGATTTTTACATTTCAACAAGTTGTCAGGTGATACTAATGCTGCTAGTCCTGGAACACACTTGAAGTAGAAGTCAATACAATTGCCCTGGCCTGAGTGTGAGCCTTTTGATAGTGCCAAAACTACATATTTATATGTATAAGACACACACATATATACATACATAATATATGTCATATATCATGTCATAATTATAAACATATATATACATATTATATATTATGATTTTTATGTATATACACACATATATATGTACATATAAACTTAATCTGCCCCCTACTTGGGCATCAGATTCCATTCACTTTCACCTACTCAAGGACACACACAGCTTCATCAATATGCAGTGCTCTATCATATATCATCTGGTTTTTCCTCTATTTGATTATTCCCTTCAAGGATTTGTACTGAATGTTCCTTCTGCGTGGAATCTTCCTGAAACAGAAATCTGAATGATTCACTTTAACATATTTTATGTATTTACTCAAAGCTCAGGCCAGACACCATATTTAACACTGCTACCTGTCCTCAATGCATGAATTCTGAGATTTTCTTTCTAACAGTTATATGATTTATATATTAATGTCCTCTATCTCTCTCCACTGGAATGCAAATTCCATGCAGTAGGGGGGTTTGTTTTATTCATGTATGTATGTCAAGTGCCTGGAATAGTGTTTGCTTATTTAAGAAGAATAAAAGGATGCTGGATGGGCTAAAGCAACAGATGCCCTTCCTCTGTTGTTAAGTCTTTGCCAAGCAAGTAGGCCATAATTTGAAAAATTTTATGTAAATAGTACCCTAAAGCTTTGCATATGCCAGATGAATCCAATTCAATATTTACTGTGAGTACAGAATAATTGCTTTGTTCCTATTGCTACTCTAGTAAGGCCCCAGGCAGCCTTCCTGAAATCTGGGTAGATTCCCAAAAATTTATGACTCAAGAAAAACATACTCAAACTACATCTTAGAATCTGATCAACGGACAATATAAGAGTGGCTCATCTATAGTCTAAACCTTGGTGTTATGGGGATAATGATTTTAGCTAAAAAGGTATTACAGTTATTAGAACATATTAATTTCCATAATTAAAAAGGAAAATATAATAAAACAAAGAAAAGGCAAGGAAATAAATCCTGTTAGATACTGCAGACTATGGAACATAAATCTCATTTTTATTGGAGTTATAAATCTTTATCTAAATCTCAAAGGAAATATTTGATAATCTGTTTTGATACATCTTTCCATTAGCAATAGAACAGGACCAATTTTTGTCATGGAACTTGAAGTGACAAGTTGAGCATCGGGGATTCTGGCAAGTGTTTTTAGACAATCTGCTCCCATTCTGCTCCAAGGAACCCACAGTGGGGTGTCTTTATAATCTGTCCAGCTTAGAATTTGATTAAGGTAATGAGGAATGATGGCAAAAATTCAGATAAGTCTCCTATTCCAAATTCCGTAAACCCAGCTCATGTAACACAGAGCCTTTGTAAGGAATGAGCAGGCATGGACATTTGCTATCTTCAAATAATTAATACAGAATAAGTTTTATACACATATTTATAATTGGAATTGAAATATTCTAAGCCATTTTTTCAACGACTATATTATAATGAGCTCTTCACCTGGGGAAAAAAATCAGTAAAATCAATGGGGATACTGTACTAAAATGTCTTGGTGATCTCAGGTGGAAAGTGGTCGCCTTTTGGGAAATTCACGAAGTATATAGTCTGTGTTACATGATTCTATATACTTTTCAATGTCACAATCAACTTCAGGTCCTCCAATATAAAGTACTTTTACTGACTGTATAGAAATTATTGGATGATTTCAATTTAGTGATTTCAAGAAATTATTATGTCCTGTGTCTTGTAAACCCATGATGATTTACAAGAATTATTTATCCAGTATAATTATTGACCTTTTTTTTATATACATATGCCACTAAATTTCACATGAATTTCAAGTTTTCATAGAACTGGCTACTAAATACCTACCAAGAACTGTCTATTTTAAAAAAGTGGCATCATTGTCTACTAGAAGATCGTTAAAATGTTGACGAAATCTCAAACAAGCTAGCATTGGATAAATGCATTGCTGAAATAATTTATTGACATCTGAGGTCTTATAAACTGTAACTTTTCTAACAAGCTATACTAACAATGCAATTGTTGTAGATATACGGTTAATGAAACTAATATGATGATATCTCAGCTGAATCAGTCGCTCTCTGAATTAAATTCTTTAGAGCAAAAGGTACAATGTTTGCTTATAAGTGAATTGGTATAATTGAGTAATTCCATATGGATGACAAAGATTCAGATTTGAGAGAGTTCCATCTTAAAGATATTGCACTTTTGGAAATAGTTTGGAGATAGTTTTCTCTAATTGGCCCATTACAGTGATTGGGTTGATGAAAAACTGTATTTCCAATATTTTGAACCATTTTTTCCCATTAGGCTTTATTGTCATCTTACATGACAAAAAACCTAGAATAACCTTGCAAGTGGCTGCACTTTTGTGCCAGTATTCTTTTCTATCTGAGAACACATGTGGGTAAGACTGTGTGAAAACGCAATATTCTTAACAACAACAGAAAAGTAAGTATAAAAACAATCTTACAAAAGAAGAATAAAGTTAGAGAACTCACATTTGCTGATTTCAATACTTACTATAAAAGCTATGGTAATCAAGACAATGTTTTACTGGCATAAGGATAGACATATAGACCAATGGAATAAAATTGTTCAAAGTCCAAAAAGAAACTCTTACATTTATGGTAATTGTTTTTTGGCCTGGGTGCCAAGACGTTTCAATGAGGAAATCATAATCTTTTAGGCAAATAGTTCTAGAACCTAGATATCCACAAGCAAAAGAATGAAGTTGAACCCTCACCATATACCATTCATTAAAATTAACCCAAAATAGACCATAAACCTAACTGGAAGATCTAAAACTGTATAACTCTTAGAAGAAAACATAGGAGTACATATTCATGACATTGTCTAGGGCAACATACACAATACCAAAAACACAAGCAACAAAAGAAAAACAGTAAAATTGGGCTTAATCAGAAATTTAAAGAAAGTTTTATGCTTCAATGAACACTATCAAGAAAGTGAAAATACAATCCACAGAATGATAGTAATGAGAGAAAATATTTGCCGATCATGTCTCTGAGAAGGGACTTGTATCCAGAAGAGATAAAAAACATAACTCAATTATCAAAAGACAAAACAACTAAAGAATAAGCAAAGGATGTCAACAGGTATTTTTCTAAAGAAAATACACAAATGGCCAATTAGCACATATAAATATGCTGAACATCATTAATCATTCGGAAAATTCAAATCAAAATCACAGTGAGATACCACTTCACACCTATGAGGATGGCTACTGTCAAAAAGATGGACTCTAACAAGTGTTGTTAAGAATGTGGAGAAATTGGACTCCTCAAATGCTGCTTGTGAAAATGTAAAATGATGCAGCCACTTTGAAAAATATTTCAGCACTTCCTGAAAAGTCAAACTTTTATAGAGTTACCATATGATCCAGCAATTCCAAGGTAAATAAAAACATAATCTATACAAAATAATACCAAAATGTGGAAACAACCCAAATATCCATTATTTCATGAATAAAGAAACAAACAATGGTATATTCATACAATGGGATATTATTTGGCCATACGGAGACTGAAGAATCGATCCATGCTACATCACGGAAGAACTTTGAAAACATTTTGCTAAGTAAATAATAGGTCACGTATTCTATGATTTCATTTAAATAAACTGTCCAAAATAGAAAAATCCATAAAGGGAGAGAGTAGATGAGTGGCTGCCAAGTATTGGGACAAGGGGAGAACAGGGAATGTGTGCTAATATGTATGGGGTTCCTTTTTCGAGATGGTGACAGTTTTTAAAAATTAGATTGCAGTGACCGTTACAGAACTCTATGATGATAGTAAAAACTTTTGAATTAAACTGAACACTTAAAATGGGTGAATTTTATGGTATATGAATTATATCTTAATAAAGCTGTTAAAATACATTTTAAAATAATGTGACATGCATTTTCAGTTGCTATAATTTTTATTTATTAAGCCAAATCACAATTAATTCTAGGGTATCTACAAAAAATTAAGTTAATTGAATATATCCAGTGATTCCAAAGTTCTTAATAATGTTATCTTAAATAATTATGTCACCTGAATCTATAACATGACATTGCTCTATGATGAACTTTTGAAATCTTTAAAAGAATTGATTTGATAAGTAGGCATTGATACCTTAATAAATCTAATAAGTATTGGCATTGCTTTAAATGTATTAACCTAGATACTCTTAGGTGATTATTGATATTTATATATAAAGCATTCTATTAAATGATTTATTCCAGCTCAGAGTTATTTTTCTTTTCTTTTTTTATCTTTTCTTTTAAATAAATTAAGCCAGCTTTATGGCCAGTAAGAGTGAAGCACTTGGCGTCCTGAAATGCTGATGTTTCTTAATTTATGCCTTGAGGGACTAATATTGAGCATTTTTTCTGGGTACCATAGCAACTGCGGAATCAAAGCCATGATATCATGTGGCAAATCTGCAGCTGAGAGAACATTTCAGCATCCCATTAGATCACTGGGGTGGCAATATTATAAGGGTTTATAGAGCATAATCTCGATAAGGGACATTTATCCAATTTTATCCAAATTAAAGACAACTGTATAGAGTCTCTAAAATGTAGAATATTCTCAGCTATACGTGGGACAAAATGTTAAGGGCATTTAATTTGCAACCAATGTCTCACAAGGGTTTTGATATGGAATGTTATTAAAACTGACTTCAAGTTGCATCAACCTAATATGCTAATTATTTGTGTAGAGAATAACAAAATTTTGTCCAACACCAAAAATAGACAAAACATTGTCAAATAATATTAGCATTAATTTACATGACAACAGTAGTTACATTTAATCTTCACATGATATACATATTTCCCACTTGCCCCTCTGAGGATATGAATAGTAGAGAGCACTAGTAAATCACCTAAGGGGACTGACATTCCTTCCTTCACCATTTTATCTTTGCTCCATTAACACACAACAGATGTCTGCTTTCAGAAGGAAGCTTTTTCAGAGCACTGGGCTTTGTGCCTCTTTGCCTTTGGACATTGGGATGAAATCCAGCGTCATGAAACTCAATGAAAGAAATGGAATTGCCATTTTTGTCCCAAGTTTCAATCTGTTATCACACATTATGAACCACCAGGTTTAATCTCCGATAATGTTGGATCTAGGTATAAAAATCTAGTTATTTCTCCTTGCTATTTTAACCAAAAGAAAAGAATATTGTAAAAAAAATCAGTTATAAAAATGCAAATATTAAATATGACTAAAATTATAAAACGTTATTAAAGGAATTTAAACTTATGAACAAGAGAATTCAGGGTAAACCTACTTGATTTTACTTATTATAACATGCGTTGGTAACTCCTTCTAATGGCTCTATAGTCTAGGAATTTAGCCCAGTTATTAAGAAACCACCTGCCACACCATAGGCTGTCTGCACAGGTGACAGTCTACCAGTGAGTCAGAGAAATCTGCTTCTACAAAGGGTAGTGAAACTTCTGTAAAACACTAAATATAGCAATTTTATTAAGAGCCACGTGATCTTCATCCAAAAACACAAAAACAAAGGAAGAAAAATTAGTACTAATGGAATCTATTATTAAAATAAAAAATAGACATCCTAAATTAGAAAGAGAAATGATGTTGTAGCAAAATAAATTCATGAAAAAAGTAGAAAAAAAATAAAAGGTCTCCACAAAGCTTCTTTATAAATAAACAGACTACAAGAAATAATACAGTAAGATATACAATTATGTGAAGAAGAAATAAGCAACAGTTTTATGATTGGTTTATAAATCAAAGGACTAATATTTAATTTCCCACAAAGGAAATGGAGGACATTATAATCTAATTTTGATTTTTTTAAATTTAGAAGAGAATTCATAAGTCTCTAAAAAGAATTTAAATGATCAGAAAGATAATATTGATAACAGGAAGAAATGTCTTCTTCTACAATACAAACACCTTTTCAAATTATAATTTTTTAAATGAAAGAAACACACATATGGAAAATTATTTTATCTTGCAGCCTCTCCTCATTAGTGCTGACAAGACAAAGACAGACAACTGATATTTAAATCACATTCCTTAAAACAGAATTCTAATTCTGTATTTACGGAAACTGACGAGAAACTAGTAAGCATTCTTTCAGTAGAGTATATTTCAAAACATTTCTTTGCTTCCTCTTTCTTTGAAAGAAGATTCAGATCACTGCATGTGAACCATCTGTAAACAATTTTACCTGCAATTTTTGTAACTATCAATACAAAGTCAATATAGTGAAAAAGGCAAATAACATCTTAAAGTTATTATTAAAGTAGTTTTGACCTAAGGACTTCCAGAAGTATTCTCTGGGACTTCCAGAGGTGAGAACTACTGATTTGAAGAATGTTTTCCAAATGGAGTATATCTTATCAGGCCCTTTATCATGAGATTCTGAGTTGCTGTCCCGTTTTTTATCTTATTGGATGAGCTCATAACATGATTGGTTTATTTTGCATTTGGCCAAAAGTTTCTTGTAGCAGAATAAAAAATATTCTCTCATATCTACATATATCTCCTTGGATATAGTTTACATATAAGTGGGGAAGCATGTCGTCCAACCTGGTGAAGAATGTTTCTCGTACTTAGAGTGCCATATAACAGTATGTGCTTTAAAAGATACCAATGTTGCAATACTGTTGTCTAATTCATCTAAGACTGCTTGTAAATACTTTTGGAGATTTCTTTCACTGATAGTGCACAAGTTTTGACACATTTAGCCTCCTGATAAAGAACTCTGGATAAATGAATAAATGAAAGCAATCATGCATGCCCATAAATGCATATATAAATTAATGAAGTGGGAAATGAACTGGAAAAATTCCTGACTACACTTGGGGGTTGAACAGGGTAATTACTGCTTTCTTTACAACACATTCATTTTGCCCTCCACACATAGACCATCAAGTGAACACATTCTGTGCAGAGACCAATGCAAAACTTTCTGCATCTATGTGGTGAGATAAAGATCACACACATTCTTGGAGTTCCAATTTTCCCCAAATTCGGGGAAATATAAATTCTTGTATTAAAATCTTTAAAAATTTATATTAAAATGACCATGAATTTTTTATGTAAAGAAAGGAAATTCTAGTTTTTAAAAAAGAACTGTAAACATCAACAAATTATTACATTAGCTAAGGACTACAATTCAAAATGTTCTGGGGTACTTGTTTGCTCTTCTCTTGTTACTCAGGGAATTTTGTGAAAAATTGCCATTACTGTAGATCACCAGTTACTCTACTTTCATAAGAAAATCCTATTTATTATATACCTCAATTTTGGAATGCCATAATATTTTTCCTTTTGAAGATTTTTTTAGTTTTTTTCCCAAAGAAGAACCTATTCTTCAAACAGACAATATGCTATTAAGTATTTAATTTTGTTTATTTAGTACTTAAAAGGAAATGCAGTTTGGTAGTATAAATACTGAAGTTAAGTGCTATAACATTAGAGATGTCTGATTGACTATAAATTCAATAGATGCTTAGCATATAAGAATTTTAAGATAATTTATCTAGAGCATTTTAAATTTACTGAAAATTTGACAGAAAGGCAGAGGTTTCATGTACCTCCTCTGGCCCCATCGTTCTCATCTCAGTTTTCTTCATCTTGCATCAGGGAAAAACAGACAAAAGATAACAGTGTCACAAGCAAGGCTGACAGTAATAAGGGTGGTAATAAGGGGTTATATTTGTGATATATTAGGAATATAAGGAACACAAGAATGTGAGGGCTGATTTAATATGGGTTAGGGAGAGAAAGAGAAGAATCAAAATTGAGTCTGCTGTTTTTCTTGAACAAGGGAATAGCTTGGGGCAAGTTAAAGATGTAAGTTTGGGAGTTTTCAGCATACAGATGGCATCTAAAACCACAGGCTTAAAGATATCCACTTCAGGGTGAGTGTAAATAGGTACAGAGTAGGTGGAAAAGTAGCTTTGGGGACTCTTTGACATATAGATTTGAAAACACAAAGAGAATCAGCAACCATGTTGAGATCAAGAAGTATGGTAGAAGGTGGAGCCCCAAGAAACACTGATTTTCCAGAAGCCCCGTGAGTGAATTCTTTTAAGAATGGAACTGATTTACTGTGTGAAATCATTATGATAATTTGGGAAGGATGAGGACCAAGAATAAAATAATCGCTTTAAAAATATGGAGAATATTTGTGACCATGATTTCTCTTTTGTTAAAGAGGTGGTCACAATTCCACTAGTGTTATTAGAAAAAGAACGAAGGAAGTAAAGATAAGAAGTAAATATATTTCTTTCAAGGATTTTGCTGTAAAAGGAGGCAGTAAAATTTTACAGTAGGAGCAGTGTGATGCGGAACTAAAGAAAATTGGTTTATCTTAAAGATTGTATATATACACACATACACACATAATATATATGTGTATATATTAATACACACATATTACATATGTGTGTTTTATTTTTATCTATATATCTATGTCTAATCTACACCTATCTATCTATGTCTATATATCTTTTGGCAAAAGTGAAGGGACTGACCACAGTACGAACTCAGATATTTCATCCATAGATCAGTAATGTAGGCAAAATATAACGGTTCCAACTGATCTAGGTAGTTTAATAGATGTGATGGTAAGAATGTGTGATGAATATTCTGTGTTATGTATTCCTGTTTGTTTTTACTTCTCAGTAAAATCAGAGGAAAGATTATTCAGCTGAGAGTTTGAAAGAATGAGGAAGGATTACCAGCTTGAGGGGAGAGAAGAAATGAAATAGTCATTTAGAAGAGTTAATGCTGGAGGACTAAGAAGCCACTTGAGATGAGTGGTCATGAATTTAAGCCAGTCCTGTCACCATGGTGCTGGTTTTTCTATTGCCACATGCAGCCGCAGCTAAAGCCAAGGATTGCATTTAACCAGAGCTGGGGTTTTACAAATGAGTATCTGCAGAAATATATATGGCAGCAGGAAATGGAGGTATTATAATGTTAAACTATCACATTTATAATGCATAAGGAGAGAAATTAGATATGGGAGTGGATAAATGACAGTAAAAAGGTGGTAGCATTAACAGAGCATATGCCTCAGTAGGTTGAAATCTTGCTGTACTTAGGGTACTAAAGTTAACTTATCTTATTAAAGATAAGAGATTATGTTTGGAGAGTGAGGTGCTTAATTTGAGACCTTAGATAAAATAGAGTAATTCATAAAGACAATATCTACCAGATGACCTTGAGACTGGGTTGCTAAGGTGAAATGGAGGACCAGATAATTGGAAGAGAAGAAATTGAGGAACTTAGAGTAAAGAGTACAGAAAGTTGTCTTTTGGATATTGAAATCACCAAGTACTCAGGAGTGGTTGAGGAGGATGGCAGTAAACCAGGTGCTAAAATCACAAGGAGTGATGGAAATCGATCAGAGTTGTGTAAATGATAGCAGAGAGGGGGGATAGTGAATACCATACATATAAGATGTAAGTACGAGTGTGTGTGTATCTTTTATAGATATACCCACACACATATGGGGAGGGAGAGATTGAGACAGAGAGACAGAGAAGGACAAAGGTCTGGAGGTGGCAGTGAGCAGATGTAAGGAGGGCAACTGCCTTTCAGGCCCAGGGCACAGGGCCATTGGGAAGATGGTCATTACATGAGAATTGGTAACCAGTTGTATCACTGTACTGCCAAAAATACTTCTATGGTTTACTATTCCTTCTGAATAAGATTTATATTCCCTAACATGGCTTCCAGGGCTTTGGGCTTCTGCCCCAAGTTCCCTTTTCAAATTATCTTCCCACTAACCCCCACAATCTGCCACATTTCAACTGTGCCAAATCTCATTCCCTTCTTGAAACTTGCCAACTTCTTATTCATCTTTTAGCCTTCACAGATGCTCTTTCTTCTTTACTTCCTTTATTTTCCCTTGTCCTGGCTAAAAGCTAACTCGTATTTATCCTTAAATTCTCAGCTTCTTCCTCAATTTCATATGTTTCTTTCAAGAAGCTGACTGGACTAAACTAGTTAGTTGTCCCTAGTTTGCCCCCACATGGTACTAAACCCACTTTGGGATATTTACTTTTGTGATTGTTTTCTCAAATGGATCCTAAGGTCTGTGAAATCAGAGAGCATGCATTCATTCAACACATATTTGAGAGTTTGCTAAGTGGAAGCTGCTGTTCTTGGCATTTTTGTATTATCATTATATCACCACTGCCTAATTAAGGACCTGGACACAGTAATATATCAGGACACTATATTCCTTCACTCAGAGTTTCACATGAAGGATGAATGACTACAATTCACTTATTGTTATTTTATATAGCGGTCACTTGTTAAACAGGCACTCATAGTAATATCACAGGTTTGCACTGCTCAAGGAAAAAGCAGTTCTGTATTTCTGACTATGAAATAGTTTAACTATGAAGTAATTTTAGTTTGCCTAAAACTTTAAAAAGAAAGGTTGTCTTCTCCATCACCAAGTCAATAGTCTAAAATTTCACTGATGTTGTAATGCATAAAACTGAACATTAAACAAGATTTTAAACTGCCAGAGCTTTAAAAAGAAAACGTTAATATACCAAATGATTTGCACCTGGACATAGCATACAAGTCCATCAAAATGAATCTTGCCTTTGCATATGGAAAATTCCACTTCTACAAGGACATATGTTGACATGATACAAATTGGGTGAGTGAAAAACGAAACATATGTACTGATCTTATGCCAATCAAGAAAATTGGAAAATGTGCTTTAGATTGTTTTATGGCTTATTAGAAAAACCATTTTAATAAAGTCAATAAGCAGAGTTTCCATGGGATCATGAATATGAAAATCACCTCCTAAGGTCATCAAAACCATCACCTTGCCTCAAGTAATGAGTCCAGTAGTCCACCTCTAATGAAGGTACATATACTGTTCTTAAAGATCTTATGAGCCCTGTTTAACATCTGTGAGGGAACATTACAAAATAGGCATCTGTGCAAAACTTGATTTTTAAATGTTGGACAGAATGGGTTTCTATTATATTAGCTCTGAATAACAGTCTTGAGTAATAGTCTTAGAAGTGAAAATTGATCCTCATTTAATCCTACTCCCTAAATTCATGATGAGGAAGCTGAGAAACAGAAAGACTGAGTCATTTTTCCAACATTACCTAGCAAGCTGGGTGGGATTCTCTCAGGCAACTTTTCCACACCTTCCCTCCTACGCTGTGTGCACTGTACATTTGCATGTTATCTATTTCTATAAATGTATTCTCCTTTCCTGGAATATAAGTTCTTGGAAAAATTGCGACTGTGGATGTATTTTCCCTGCTGAACACAGAGGGGACAAAATAAAAGATAAAAACACAGCAGAAAAAATAAACATGACATAATTGTTTGGGATCCACAGTGTCACCTCAAAGACCTTAACTGAGTCTCAGGCTGTGCCCTATTCTTCCCTTGCCCTCAGAACTATAATATTACATCTCCAACTCTGTTCTCTTGGGATTTTCCTGACTTTAGTGAAGATGATTTTAAAGGGCCCATGCTCAGCACTCTGGGACTCTTATTGATCATCTAATTGGCTTTATGTGGAGCCTCTGAATGCAGTATCCTGCTTCATTCTAAGATCAAGACAACATCCTGCCTCCTAGCTTTGACATGAGATTCCTCTTTTGATACACTGTTGAGAGTTCCAGTTCCTTTTCACCTGAGACCCTGATGGAATCATAACAGTTCTCTCCCTCAGAAGGATTTCTGCCTTAGGACTCATTTAGATGACTGGTAGAGGGTTTTATAATGATAACAAAGATGGTACACACACTCCAAGAACTACCTGCTCCTGGATTCTCCAGAATCAGGCTCAGAACATGCATTTTGGAGCTCTCTCCTGTACACTGTTTACCAAAATGGTTTTGATACAGATTTGAAATCCTGGCTCTGGTTTACTTCTATCCCAGAATGTAGAACTAGTTCTGGATCTCAACTCTTACTCATGTCTGTCATTCTATTGTTGATAGAGTTATGTCCAGGTGTATTCAGAAATAAGATTTATCACATCTGGAGCGTACAAGTATGACATTCAATGCACTAATGTAACTACTAAAAAGTAGTTTCTTCCAATCAAATGTGCTATTACTGAGTAGTAACAGAAGTGTATTTTCCCCTATTCTGAGCTACTCAGGTTCTTGAAACTAAGAAAAATCAGAAGTTTGATTGTATTATTATATGTAACTCTCAACAAAAATAAAATATGGTCTGCTTGTTAAAAGCAATAAAATGTGTACACTTAATAAGAATATGGGCTTTCTATCTCTAGGAGATGACTACAAAAGCAAACAGTTTACACACATGTGTAGTAGCATAACTGCTCTGAACACTGCCAAATATTAACAGCACTGAACACGCATATCCAAAGCAATTTTCTTTCTCAGCCTTAATATAGATGCCAAAGTCTCCCATAGCAACTTGCCTCTGAGCTCTGGATCAGGTTACTTCAATTCTATTTCCTACCAAACAACATCAGTCCCCTTTGCTTTCCAAAGTAGTTTGTTCTGGTTTAAGATTTCTGCTAAAGCCTTTGTCTAATTCTGTTCTGTTTCTTTAAAGGAAATCAGTGCACATGTGTTCTTTTGACAATTATATTAATCTATGCTAAGTCTCTGGGTCTTTTCTCTTTCTCTTTTCATATTATTAGGATTTTTCCTTATATATCAATGCCTGTTTTTCTGTACAAGCCAGATTACCTATTTACTTCAGTGGTATATGTAAAAAAGAATTAACAATTGAGGCTATCAAGTATGAAATGCCCAATTTCCTTAAGTACTAATTTTGATAGTTTATATCTATGACATTTCACTTTGACACTTCTTGTTTTATTTTTATTGTGAAGGTACATCCTCAGTCTTGCAAACACACATTTGGCTTGTGATTATCTTTCATGTTTTTTAGAGCAATTATTGTGGAGCCATGGATAAGTGAAAATTTCATGTTATTTTCGAGTATGAGTTCCATTGTGAAACCAATGCAGTGCCGATAGCTAGAAATATCAACAAACTGGGAAGGATGTGGCTAAAGAACGCACAGAATGTGGATGGTTTGAGAAGTTCTGTTATGGTGATTTTAATCTTGAAAATGAGCCACGTGGGCAACTTGAGACCAAGGTAGATAATGATGAGCTGAAAGTTGTAGTGGGAGTGAATCCATCTCAACCTATGTGTGAATTAGCAGCAAGCTTTGACATTAATATTTCAACAATATTGGACCATTTGAAAAAAATCAGCAAGGTAGAGAAGTTGGATAGATGGATTCTGCATGAATTAAATGAGCGTCAGAAGAGAAATCCTCTCGAACCTTGCCTTTCTTTGCAGTCACAACAAAAAGGTGAACCATTTCTACAGTGTATTGTTATGTGTGATGAAAAATGGATTCATTTTGACAATCACAAGCATTTGGCACAATGGTTGGATAAAGATGAAGTGCAAAAACAGCCAAAACCAAATATTTATAAAAAAAACCAATGGTGTCTGTTTGGTGGTCCAGTGCTGCTATTATCCACTACTGCTTCTTGAAACCTGGTCAGTCAATTGCAGCAGATGTCTGCTGCAACCAGTTGGAGGAAATGATGAGGATGTTTGTGATTAAGCTACTGAGATTGGTCAACAGAGACAGGCCAATCCTCTTGCAAGACAATGTTCAACTACATGTTGCACAAACAACGCTGCTCAAACTACACAGACTAGACTTGGAAACTCTCTGTCATCTACCGTATTCACAAGACCTTGCACCAACTGACTACCACTTTTTCCAGGCTTTGGACCATTTCTCACAAGGAAAAATATTCAATTCTCAACAAGCTGTGGAAAACACCTTTCGTGATTTCATTGTCCACTTGCTCTCCAAGCTTCTTTGCTGCTGGCATAAACAAGCTACAGTTAAGATGGCAAAACTGTCGATAGTTTAGGCACATACTTTGTTAAATCGTACTGCTTCTTGTTTCAGAAATAATAAACTATACTTTTGATTTGAAATTGGACATTTCATCTTTAATGACCTAATAGTATTTTAAACTTAGAAAGTGATTTTATTACATTTATTTTATTCCTTTTGCAACTTATATAAATACAACAAAATCTTTTCCATGACAATTTGATCTGATTATGTAAGTAGTTTTTAAAAGAATATCAATCTTATCAATATATACTATTTAAAACTATTGATGTAAACCTATATAAGAACTATATGATGTTCTTGCAATACTTTAAAACTATTCACTAAGCTTTTCTTAAAATTATGAGTGTTATTGATAATAGGATAAAAAAAATCCTGAGAAATTTCTACTGTAGAAAATATGTATCACATGCTTGTGATCAGTATTCCGTTCTCTTTACTCAAACATAATTAGCCCTATTTGTATATATTTTAAAAGTATAAAATTAGATATACTTATTTATCTTGAATCAAGAAACCTACTCATTTTTTCCCCACAAAAAGGAAAAACACATCTGCTTATTCAATATTCCTTGATATTTTGTGCTAACATATAGTCTTATATTTAGGTTCATTGAGTGAAATGCATCAAATTATAAACAAAGTTTTAAATGTGTCTAATTGTATGTGGTTTATATTTTATCATATGATATTTCAACTATAGCAGAGCCACACAAATGAATGCTTAAAGATCTAGCATATGTATCTTTTTAAATTTCATAAATTCTCAATTTTATTGTAGTATGACACAGAAATAGCTCATCTAAGAATTTCATATCCTTAGAGCTCTAGGTTTTTAAATACAAGTAGTCTTTCTTTTTCCTTTCTTTTCTTTTTTTTTTTTTTATTGATAGTACCAGGCTGAGCAGCCCTTACATAGGATTTCATTTTCAACTTTAGTCAGGTAACCAAAATGTCTTGTAATAAAATGACTTAACTGACAAATCTTCAAAAAAGACACACTTCAAATACCACTGGTGTAACTACTAATTTAATATTTATCTTAGAAATTTAGAAAAAATTTAAACATAAAACTAGAAGTCCACTCTTGATATTTGTTTTCTTTTGAACATAACTTTAAGACCCAAAAGATCTCACTATTTCCCACTACAATATTTTTTTTTATAGGAAGACTTTAAGAAACAATTTTACTTACTTCACTAAACATAATAAGATGTTCCCCATTTTATTTTTTCTTTATTGGAACATTATTTCAAATAGTTGTTGCTATTGAAATTCATTCTCATTTTTGCATGAAGGTAAAATTCTGACCAAAGTAGGGAAAAAAAAAGTCCCTGCATGATAGAATGTCTCACCAGGAATTTGTAATACCAGCTTTTTTACCCAATATACTTAATAATCTAACACAGAAGGAAGGATCTTAAATATAATTATTCATCTTTAAATTTTAATTTGCAGAGAAAAATAGTTAAATTCACAGAATTATTATAATGGTATAAAGAATATGATAATATATAAAAATAGAGGTTTGTTTTTAATATATATTTCAACACCTGGGATGATATCATAGTTCTTTCTCTCCCATCTGTGACTATGTTCATGTCATTTACTTATTTATACAACCGCATTTCAAGGCTGTGGTAAGGCTTCTATGAGGTAATAATGTGATTATATTAACATTTATTATCAATTATTGTTAAATTACTATAATAACTGCCATAATTATAGGTTTATAATAAAGATTAGGTTAAATATCATAACATACTATAACATTATTATATGTTAAATACTGGACTATTAAATTAAATGCTGTTACATAACAGACAATTACATTACATACTATATATAAAATGCTGATTATTGGACTCAAGATCTAGTTAGATTAATTATGAATAATATTTCTCATTTTAAGATATCCTATTTCTTTATTTCCCCTAAAGGTTTCATTAAATCAAGATATGTTTCAGTGATTAAAGTTATACAGTCTTGCACATTATTCTTCATTTTTCAGATAAGGGAAGTGTAGCCCACTGAGGCTAAATGACTATTCCAAGATCATACAACTAGTCAGAGTTTACTTCCTTATCTTACTCCATTTTTCTTAATCTTACCTAATATACCATACATGGTGTTGAAATTTTAGAAGCTAGATTGAGTTCATATTTTTCACCTACCTTTTCTAACATTGCTCATTTACAATCACAGATCAGAAAGATGATTACTTGTCAAAAAATTTTCCTGCTTTTCTTTCTCTTTTCTGTAAGCATGGTTGTTAGGATCCTTTGGCTTTGTGATCGTCCTCTACTGGAGAGTAAAGCACTCAATAGTGTACGATCTCCAGATTTTACCTCTCCACTCTCCCAGTGGCTGCCTCCTCCTCTCAGCCCCCAAAGACAATGTTGCAACAAATACCCTGTACCTGTCCCCTCATGGATCAGTGTGAAAATTTCCCTGCAATGTGGGACCAGGAACAAGGTTAAGATAAATTAAAGTACATAGACATAAAACAGAGGATATATTGTGCAAAACCAAATTTGTACAAAAAGATATACAAAAACCAAATTTAAATGACTGCACATGGAGCGAGGAGAATGCGAGTAGAGTGTGAGGATAAAAGGTAATACATAAATTAAGAGAATATATTTGCATGGGATAATGAATATGCCAAGAAATGACTCAATATTGTGCCAATATTAATTCAACCCTGAAAAGAGAAAAAGAAAAGAAAGAAAAATAATTGCTTTTTGCTGAGTTGTCATTTTTTCTCTAATGTAATGAGGTCTCTGTCATTTCCATCATTTCTCCTGACCATTCATAAATAATGGACAATAATATGTCTGAATGAGGAGAGGAAACAGAGTAACAGATGTTCAAGAGAATATATATACATACATATACGTGTATATACACACTTATACATACATATATATAACATATATATATATATATAGGTTAAATGATGGGAGACTTTAAATGCTGCCTAGAGTTATGGACGGGTGGGGGGGAGCAACAGAAGATCATGGTCTAAATCTTTCCATATAACCTGCCCTTAAAACATCTTTATTTTACTCAGACTCATCTCAGGCTACATTTTCTACTCACTTATAAAACTCAAAAGTTTTAGCTGAGACTACGCCACGCTTGATGGGTTTGGATTTTCGTCAAGTTATGGGGGGGAGCAGAAGTACTGGACCATGGAGGTGTTTGCTGAGGTTAATGAAGAACAAGAGCAAGATAAATGATTGCAGGAAAATGGTAACCTTCAAATTACCACTGAAGGGGAAACGAAATTATTGGAATGATTTAGATGAAAAATTAATGGAAACTGAGTCGCTGGACTGTTCACGTTGTTCTTTTGCCTCCCATGTCTTCCTCATTTTAGAGACATCGGAAACATCACTACCGAGTGCTGGTACTGATACAGACACAGGCTGCTCTGGTCCTCGCCCATCTATTCCCGTCAAAGCAATAATTAAAAAATTAAATATATAAAAAAAAAATTGCAAACAGCCCTTGAGTGTTTGAAGGAAAAGGAGCACTGCAAATTGTTTTTGCTGCATTCTGTGAATACCCCATAATGACGTTTTATTTTGTTACATTCAACCTTGTATATTTATGGTTGGATATCTCTCATTATATTAAAAACCGTTCTTGGGAATAAATCACATATATTCTAACAACTAACAAAGAGATTAGGAAGTAACGAGTATTAAACAAACTGGGTTGGTTTTTACACTTCAATTACTGAGTCTGTGGTGATCTCATTAGAAACTATCTCTGTGTCCCCATGTGAACCTGCAGATGGCCTCTTTCCTTATTATTTCTTTTTAAACTTACCTGAAACACTTACCACATATTTTTCACAGATAAATGTGAATTTCAGTCTATCACTATTATCACAATCTTAAAATCAGCAGGGTGTAAATTAATGAGATTTTACTTAAATAGATTTAGGGCTATAAGAGAATGTCTGTGTCCTTCCAAATACTTTGTTAAAAAATGGATATTAATTTAGATAATTAATGTTCTGTCGGTTTAAACAAAGTGTCTCTCACATTCATCATCGCTGATGATATCAGAATTTTGAAAAGCTTCACCTTTTTGACACCAGGAGGCATTAAAATATGAAGCCAGAATTAGCTAAGCTGTAATAATAAGGTGATAATTGCTAAGTGTAGAGCCATACCAACAATACAGTTAGCAAAATACTAACGCTTTGAGTGAGAACCCACAGGGCTCAATATTATCTTGTATCTTAGGCTTTCCATCTGTTTAAGTGTTTTCTTCATCTTTTGAATTTCTCTCAAAACTAGAAGACTTATTACATTAATTAATTTTGCATATTACAGTGTTAACAAGTACAGACCACAATAACTGGTGGTTCTGACATTTGACTATATGTTAGAATTGTTTGGGAAGCTTTTTAAAAGCACCCATACACAAGCCCTACCCGTAACAATTGAAGCAAATTTTCTGGAGGTAGGACTTGAGTATTAGTATTTTTTTGAATCTTTCAAAGTGGTACTGTTGTACAGCCAGGTTTGAAAAGCATTGTATTAGACTTTGATCTTTATACCAGGAATATATTTGATTTATCTCTATTTATTTATTTCTATTCTTGCACCAGAATTGTGTGGAGCACCTACATCAGTAAATCTTAGTTCAATGAAGAAAATAATGAATTTCTTAAAATAAGAATATCATTTTAAAGTTAGGTGATTTTGCTTCCCCTTACTTACCATAGAACTTTTATTTTTTTAATTACTGTACACTAACTCTCATCCTGTGCAGCTTTGTTTGTGAATTATGAGCATGTGGCAGGGAGGAACTAGTTTACCCCTAATTTATACCTCTTTTAACACAAAATAGTTCACTGAATATTTTGAACATCCTCTTATTTATAGAAGCTTATTTTTTAGACAGAACAAGTCAAGGATAAATATGAAATTTACACTAAGAGAAAAGATTTCATCACACAAATCAATGAATGTGATATGCTAAATTACCAGAATAAAAGGTAAAAAATAAATGATTATTTCAATACATTCAGAAAAAAAGCCTTTGGCAAAGTTAAAACCCATTCACGATTATTACTCTAAACAAAATTGGTATACAAGAAACTTACCCCAGCACAATAAAGGCCATTTATGAAAAGCTCAAAACTACCATCATAATCAATGGGGAAAAAACTGAAAACTTTTCTTCTAATATCTTCTACAAGACAAGGATGCCCACTCTTGCCATTTCTATTCTACATAGGACTGGAAGTTTTAGCCAGAGCAATTAGAGAAGGGAAAGAAGTAAAAGACATCTAAATAGGAAAAGAAGAAGTAAATTTATCTGTCTTTATATGACATGATCCAATATGTAGACAACTGTAAGACTCCACCAAAACCTTTTTAGAAATAATAAATGCATTTGCTAAAGTCACAGGATACAAAATCAACAAAAATCAGTAGTGTTTCTCTGCACCAACATGAAATATATGAAAAAGACATCAAGAAAACAATCACATTTACAATAACATTCAGAAAAATGGAACACTTAGGAATAAATTTAACTAAGGAAATGAAAGACCTGTACATGGAAAACTATGAGACATTGATGAAAGAAACTGAAAAAGAGACAAATAAATGGAAAAAATGCCCCACATTCATGGATTGGAAAAATTAATATTGTTTAAATGTCCATACTACCCAAAGCTAACTCCAGATCCAACAAAATCTCTATCAAAATTCCAATAATATTTTTCAACAGAAATAGAAAAAAAATCTAAAAATATGTATGGAACCATAAAAGACTCCAAATAGTCAAGGTAATCTTAAATAGAAGAACAATGTTGGAGGCATTCTTAATTCCAATTATATTAAAAAATCTGTGATAATCAAAACAGTATGATTTTGGCACAAACACACACACATAGACCAATGGAATTAATAGAGAGCCCAGAAATAAACCTATGCATATATGGTCATCTAATTTTTGACAAGGGCACCAAGAATAAAAAATGGAGAAATGATAGCCTCTTCAACAAATAGTGTTGGGAAAACTGGATATCTACATCCTAAGGAATGAAATTGGACACATCTTGCACTATATACAAAAATCAACTCAAAATAAATTAGACTTAGACATAAATTCTGAAATCATAAAATTGCTAGAAGAAAACATAGGGAAAAAGCTTCTTGACATTGGTCTTGGCAATATATTTTTGGATATGACACCCAAATCACAGGTAACAAAATCAAACATAAACTATAAGATTTCTAGAAGAAAATGTTGGAAAAACTCTTCTAGCTATTGGCCGAGGCAAAGAATTTATGAAGACCCCATTGGCAATTAAAGCAACAACAAGAATTAATAAATGGAAATTGATTAAAAAGTTTCTGCACAGCTAAGGAAATAATCAACAGAGCAAATAGACAATCTACAGAATGGGAAAAAATATTAGCATGCTATACCTCCAGTAAAGGGCAAATAACCAGAATCTACAAAGAACTGAAGCAAATCAACAAGGAAAAAAAACAAGCAATGCCATTAAAAAGTGAGCAAAAGACATGAACAAAACCATTTTAAAAGAAGATAGACAAATGGCCAATAAACACATGCAAAACTGCTCAATGTCACTAATTGTCAGGGAAATGCAAATTCAAACCATGATGAGATATCACCTTATCCCAGTCAGAATGGCCTTTACTAAAAGGTCAAAAATAATAGATGCTGGTATGGATGCAGAGTGAAAGGAATGCTTATACACTGTTGGTGGGACTGCAAACTAGTACAACCTCTGAGGAAGACAGTATGGAGATTCCTCAAAAACACTAAAAGTAGACTTACTATTTGATCCAGCAATCCCACCACTAGTTATTTACCCAAAGGAAAAGAAGTCATTCTATCAAGAAGACACCTACACTTAAATGTTTATTGTAGCATAATTCACAATTGCAAAGATGTGGAATCAACCCAAGTGCCCATTAATTCATGCGTAGATCAACAAAATGTGGTATATGCCTATTATGGAACACTACTCAGCCATGAATCAGGATGAATTTAGGCCTTTTTCCACAATTTGGATGGATCTGGAGACCATTATTCTAAGTGAAGTGTCTCGAGAATGGAAAAACAAACACCACATGTACTCACTATTAATTGGAACTAATTGATGAGCACACGTGTACAAAAGGAAATAAAACTCAGTGGAAGTTAAGCAGAGGGGAGGCGGAGGAAGAGGGGATGGGTGAAAACCTACAGGTACAATGAACACTCTTTGTACACTTACAACCCTGATTTCAAGCATAACAAAATTGATACATGTAACCAAAAACATTTCTACCCCCATAATATTCTGAAATAAAAAAAAATAAATAAATAAACAAATTGGGACTAGATCAAACGAAAAAGCTTCTGCACAGCAAAGGAAACAATCCACAAAATGAAAAGACAAATTATAGATTGAGAAAAATATTTTCAAGGCATATATCATACAAGCGGTTAATAGTCAAAAAACATAAAAAACTCATATGACTCAATATCAAAAAATACCAAAATAACTTGGTTAAAAATCAGGCAAATGACCTGAATAGACATTTTCTCAAAGAATACACACAAATACCTAACAGCTATATGAAAAGGTGCTCAATATCACTAATCATCAGGGAAATTCTAAGTAAAACCATAATGAGATATCACCTCACACCTCGCACCTCCCAGGATGGGTGTTTCCATGTCTTAGCTGTTGTGAACAATACTATAATGAATATGTAAGTGCAGATAATCTCTTTGAGATGCTAATTTCATTTCACACACACACATGTATCTATAGATATAGATACAGATATACAGAAGAAGAATCACAGGATCACATGGTAGATCTATTTTCAGTGTTTTGAGGAACCCCTATAATGTTCTCCACAATGTTCTCCATAATGGCTTACCGATTTAGATTCTTACCAGCAGTATACCACAGTTCCTTTTTATCTACATCCTCACTAGTACTTGTTATTCCTGGTCTTTTTGATAATAGCTACCCTGAGAAGTGTGAGGTGATATCTCATTACGGTTTTACTTTGAATTTCCCTGATGATTAGTGATATTGAGCACCTTTTCAAATACACACACACACACACACACACACACATACACACATAAACACACAGGCATACACAACAAACACACACATACACACTATGGAATACTATTCAGCCTTAGAAAAAAGAGAAAATCTTGCCATTTGCAACAACATGGATGAATCTGAAGGACATTATGCTAAGTGAAATAAGCCAGACAAAGAAAGGCAAAGACTGTGTGATCTCATTTATATGTGGAATCTAAAAATGTTGAATTCATGGAAACAGAGAGTGATGATTTCCAGGGATGGGGTTAGACAGGGAAAGGGGAGATGTTAGTCAAAAGTGATAAAGTTTCATTTATGTAGGATGAATAAGTTCTAGAGATTGAATGTATAGCAGTTAATAATATAATATAATAATATAATGACTACAGTTAATAATACTGAGTTGTATACTTGAAATTTGCTGAGAGTAGATCTTAAGTGGTCTCATTATGAAAAAATAAGATAACTATGTGAAGAGATTTTATGTTAATTCACTTGACTGTGGTAATTAAGGTATATAATGTGATGTTTTCTGTATATTAAAATATCACATTATATACTTTATATATAATTTTTATTAAAATTAAAATATAAAAGTTAAAGTTATGAGGAGATAAAAAATAAATTTAAAGTAACTAAAATTAAAAGTTAAAATCTTTAAAAACTTCAACAAGAAAGAAACTGCTATTAAAAAGTAAATTCAATTAACAACACAGCAAATTGAGTGATTAGACCCTTTTTAATTTTATAAATAAATCATTTGAGGTTTACCTTACTCTCACATTAGTTAAGATGCAGTGAATATTTTGTATTAAATAACAGTTGACGTTTCTACAATTGGAGATCATTGAGAATCAAAGAAGATTGGTAATATTGTACTATATATATTAAAAGCCATACTTATTCATATTCTTTTTCCAATGGGGAAAAATGATATATATAAGATAAGTCATGTTAAAGTTATATTGGAAAAAACATCCAAAAAATCCTCAGTAAAGGAAGATTGGTTGATTTAATAAATTTATATCCAAGGAAATAAATATTACATTTCTTAAAATATCAACTATCAATAAAACAAAGCAACCTGAAAACTGGTACAGTAACCAATAAAGCAGAATATAATATTATTTGCAACGATGACTACAATTGTGTGTAAAATTGTCTAGGCATTTGAAGCCCATACACTAAAGTAATATGTCACAGTGGAGGAGTAATAGCTGGCCTGAATTCTTCCCTTTATTTTGCCTTCTTCATGTGATGTGATATCACTTTATAAAATTTAAAATATTCTTTGGCAAACTTTATCTCATCCTGTCCTTTAGCCTTCCTAACTCTTGTTCTATAGCACCCATGTGTCATTGTAATTGCTTCTATTAAATTCATTGCTTTATAGATACTAGAGACATAACCTCGTGAGTTCAGTTTACATGTTTCCGTTCTAACAACTTTGCTTGCATTATTACACCTTTTATTAGATTGTTTTCATGCTATATTTATTAAGGTGGTCAGTTATTTTGATATTTTAATGTGGATATATAAATGATCCTGCACTATGGTAAAAAAAAGTCTCAATTAAATTTTGTCATTTTATGATGTAATATATATTCACAGAAATACTTTAGTAAAATAATGAGAAATGAATGTTGACCTTCTAACAAATACATTTTTAATTAGATTTTTTTGTAAATTTGCTTAAAAAAAAACTCACCAGAAAAGAGATTTTTAAAATTTGCTCATTTATTTAATCAGACCCTGGAATTTCTCCGATGGGCCCAAGAACATCCTATTTTCTCTGCAGTACAGAGGATTAATATCTCATTTTCATTTATTTAAAATCTGTTGACTTATGAGAGTTGAAAACTTTGTATTTGACAGTTCCAATTAAATGTTAATTGCAATTTGAAGAATTTGCTACTATAAAATTGAAAAGCTTAGCAGTAAAGCTGACATAATTTTCTTTGCTTCTCAATTAAAAATCAAATTGTGGAAACGTTGACAGCTATTTAAATCAAAATCTTATTGCCATTATGGGTACTTTCGTTCTCAACCACCCAAACTAGTAGTGGCCTTAATCAGAGAAAAAAATGACAACTTGACAACTGTAATCAAATAATCCAGATTATAATACCAATATGAATCAATCGTGATCAATTGATTAGATTATAGGTGTACAATATTAAGATATTTTGCATGTTGAACATATATTTCAGTGAATCTATTTCTAGGCTTCAAATATGAACTATACCCAAATCCTTCTCTATGTGGAACTATGATTCCTAAAGCTTCTGTTGGAAAGCAGTACAAATCCCTTTGCCAATCAGGTCACAGGACCATGCTGGCCATCCATGCTTGGAAACTAGAGCAAAGGGCAGCAAATATTCACACACACATACTAATTCACAGATAGTATAACATAGACCACTCTCTTGGTTACAAACTGTTTTTCTCCCTACTTCACTCAAAATTTTTCACTCCTGCCCCAAGGAAAATTACCCAAGCATTCTAATCATAGCATTAGTCTCAAAGAGACGGGAGCATCGCTTGAGATCAGCCTGGGCAAGAGCGAGACCCTGTCTCTACTAAAAATAGAAAAAAAATTAGCCAGACAACTAAAAATATATAGAAAAAAAAAATTAGCCGGGCATGGTGGCAAATGCCTGTAGTCCCAGCTACTCAGGAGGCTGAGGCAAAAGGATTGCTTGAGCCCAGGAGTTTGAGGTTGCTGTGAGCCAGGGCGATGCCTCAGCACTCTAGCCTGGGCAACAGAGTGAGACTCTGTCTCAAAAAAAAAAAAAAGCAGTTGCATAGTCTGTAGTTTCTACAATTTTTAGCTCTGCTCTCTAGAAAGTCCTTCTTTTTTTAGTATATACTAAATATATATATATTATACTAAATATATATGTATATATACTAAATAAGTATATACTGTAGCCATATCTAAGTTTGCCAATGGAAAATATTCTCTCTCTGGGTGTTAGCCTGCTTAGCTCGCTTCATTCTCATGGAAGTTTGGAGGAACAAAGGATTATTTCGAACCTTGAAAAATTACTCTCTTTTAGCTCAGGCGCCAATATAACTTTCACATAAAAGCTGTCTCTTTTTCTATTTGATTCCAGTAAATTGTACAGGTCGATATTCACATCTGCTATTCTTTTAGAGGCATTCCTGTCTCTGAGCTACTTATGGTTACCTTGAATTGTGAGATGTTCCGGTAGAAGCACAATCTTATTCTCTTCTCCCTACACTACTTTCTTCAGCTTAAAAAATTTATAAGAAACTACCTTAATAGATTCAGAACTTTAATAACAAACTTGATGGACATACCATTGATTTAGTCCTTGCCACAAAACTCAAGTTTAATTGACATTTATCATTCAAAGCCAACCTCAGGTTTATATTTTATCATTTGGAAATGAAAATCAGATATGTCTTACAACCTGTAAGTTAGAGAACTACTTAAATTTCTGTATTATCTTATACAGCTCTTTGAAAATCTACAATTCTTTTATCAGTTCCCCTTTCTTTTTGGCATTTTTCAAATGTAACAATAACAAACAAAAAAAATAGTTCTTATCATTTTACCTAAAAACCACAAGCTCATTTTGTGCATTATCTGCCTTCCAAGGTATTACAGGAAACTAATGTACAAGATGTTTCACCACTTCATGAAATGAGTTTCTATCTATGATTCTGGCCTCCAATACATTTTTTTACCACCTACTTCTGACATTGGAGATACATTTTAAGATGTGTTTCTCTTTTATTATTTTAATGACTAATCCAGTTAGCTTCGACTAAGTTTGTGGTTTTCTTTTCTTTCTTTTTTTTTTTTTTCAGTAACAAAACAACTCCCAACTGTCAGTGGCTTACACTAATAACAGATATTGATTTTTACCTATGAGGACTTCATTGTGGTTCAGCAAAGACTCCATGTTTTTGTCATTTCAGGATCCATGCTGAGAGAATAATGTATATTTTGGACATGCTGGCCTCGACATGAGATGTGGCAGAAAAGACACATGGGAAGAGAGACATGACAGAGCCCTGTGTTGGCTCTCAAAGCCTATGATGGCAACTGGAATGCATATCTTCTCCTCATAAGGCAGTGGTGAAGCAAGCATCATATGGCCAAGCCCAACATTTATGATGTGCGAAGTGTAATCCTCCAGAGGAGCAAATAATAGAGACATTCTTATGACCACAGCTCATTTTTTAAATCACTCAGTTAGATTGCTGAATAAGATCTTTGGAGACTAATACTTCATTAGCCCACAAACCTTAGAAGGTATCACCATTTCCTTGCCACTTTTAGTCCAAAGTGATTTCTTAAAGCTTATGTTGACAGAGGTTTATTCACCACCTCCCCACAACAAATACTGCCTGTTAAAACTATTTACAGGAATAATTGCTATGATAAAACACAAACCTAAGAAGATTCTCTTGAGCCTTTGCATATCATTACAAAGTACATATATATCTTCATAAAAAGAGACATATTAAGGATAGCACGCCTGCCAACAGGATGGTATTAGTAAGAGGAAAGGAAGATGTATGAGCCTCATTGATTGAATGATTCCGTTTTCATGTGATGTTATTAGAAAAGAAAGTCTCATCTGCTTTATTAGAATAGTTTTGATTAAAAACTATATCTCAAAATGTAAAACGTGCTTGGTTATTAAATTACTCCATGGAAAAATAATTCAGCTTTTTGTTTTGTTTTGTTTTAGACTTCCAACTGTTTGGCATTATACGGAAACAGTCTTTCAAATCAAGGAACTAAGTCTTTGGGCCTCAAATTTGTTCAACAGGAGCAGAGGTAGTTACTGGAACACCATCTGAAATTATGCTGCCATGTGGTGACAGTCCCACAATCATACTGACATTTGAGACTGTGTTTCTTTCAAACATATTATCTTTGTTGTTTGTAACTGCCAGTGAAATCACTCCACAGATACAGGTGTGCTATCAGGACCTTACACTGAGATGTCTACCTTCCAGAAACATCTGAGACATTCCATAAACCATTAGTGAGTTGACCTTACACAACCAAATGAGATGCAGAAATTCTTTTGAACACCGTAGAGCACTGGGGAGAATACGTACCATGATATAAAATCACAACATATATCATATTTCTCTGAGAAACATGATTATCTCAAAGCTTAAAACACCGAGCTTTAATGATCCTGTGCTCATATTTAAACATACACATACACACAAACACATTCACACACAATGGACCACACTGAAACACTGAAGCTATAAAGCACTCGTAAAAAATATACCACAAACGTGCACATTGTCTATGCAAACTTTTGTTTCTTTTCCTTAAAATTTTTAACTAGTTTTGGCCATAAAAATGTAAAGGCTTCTATCCCAATTAATGCCATATGTTAATAAAGAAGAAAATACCACATATGTACTATAAAATGCTATTTTGAAGCTATGCGGCATGTGTTTCTGTATACAGTAGTACCTCATCTTCCTTTTGGTTGAGTCCCTGTTTTAGTTCTTCCACTCGCGATCTCAGTTTCTTTACTTCTGCCTCATCTTGAGACGCTCGATGGTTTGCATAAGTCAGTTCTGCAGTTGTTGCCTGGTATTGTCTGCTTAGTTTATAGTAGGCATGTTGAAGAGTCAACAGTTCCTTTCAAAAGAAAACAGGGATTACATTTTTATAATCTACTTTGAAAGTCAGGGAATGGCAACTTCATTTGACAAAGGAGAAAAGCATGTTAGGAAGAATTCAGATGTCATCCCTTTTATCTGGAATTCTACATTGCTGTAATCAAATATTATGATTAGCATATAACTATAAATGATATGGTTATGTATGGCTAAAATGGCTAAAATATAACTCTTTATGTTGTTGAGTCAATGATCTATTCTCCACCTCATGCAAAAGTAATTCATATGTACGCTTTTCAAAAGAGGAAATCACATATCTACAAATGAAGAATAAAATAATAATGCAAAAAGAGTTGTTCATCTACTAAGTCAGCATTTGTATTAAAAGTTAGTACACTACATGCTTTCAATTATTTTTCTGGAGAAAAAAGGTTTTATGCTGCTGCAGCCATGTTGTCACCTGCTATCCTTTCAGAAACCACGTGAATCTGGCTCAGAGACCTGGAGCAAGGGACCCATCATGTGTTAAAGAAACAGATGAATCTGTCATAAAGTGATTGAATTGCAAATCAATCTTGTTACAACACCTTACACATATGAATTAACCAATTACAGTAATTGGCCTCAGATTATTAGTAATGTTTCACATGTTTAGTTAAAATTTGTAGTGCAAAATTAATAGTACTGTCATTATAGAAAACATTTTCATTAAAAATATAAAGAAAAAAATAACATCTAGTGCCTCCTAAAGTTACAATACTGTAGGAAAACCCAAGGACACTTCTTTAATTTCCTGAAATATACTGTCAGAGTATTTTATATCTGAAAATCACAATGAATAGCACTTGTTAAAAATGCATAGTTAAATCTTCTTAGGACAACTAGACAGACAATTGGAAATAGGATATTTTTCACATCTTAAACCAACAGAAATCCCAATAATGATGACTCAGAGATAAAAAAGTTTTTGAAAAGCCATAAAATGTTGGAAAATATTGGAAGAAAAGTTTGGACCCATTGAGGTTTTTCTATCATGAAGTAGGGGAAGTTTTCCTAAGTTTGATCCCAAATCCTGAGATCATAAAATGATCAATTCATGTATACAATTTGTGTATATCAAATAAAACAGTACGTCCTACACAGAAAATGTTATAACAGGAGACAAGTCCTTTACTATGTGAAACATTATATCAAGTCCATCTAAATTAACTGGACATATGGAAGAACAGAGTTCACAGGAAAGAGAATATCTCTTAAACATTGAAAGATATTCAACTTCACTCAAAATAAGGAAAAAACTATGACAATTTATACAAAATTATAGAAATGGAGAATAGGGTAATGGCAGCAAGGAACTTAAGAATGAAGTAGGAGGGGATCCTGAAGCTGTGGGGTGGCTATCAGGGACCCTTGTAATGCAAATGATCCCTCTTTTGACTGTATAGAAGCCAGTATCCTAGTTGTGCTATTGTGCAATAGTTTTGCAGGATGGTGCCACTGAGGAAAACTGGGTAGAGGGTACCCAGCTCCCTCTGCATTATCTCTTACACCTGCATATGAATCTACAATTATTGAAAATGAAACACTTAAGAAAAACACATCAAGATATTATTCTCATGTTTTCAGACTGGCAAAGGCTAAGTGTGATAACATAATCTGTAGTAAATTGTAGAAAACCAGGGACTCACTCATGAAGAAATATTGGCAATATTCTTTAAAATTAAAAATGCATATATACTCTGACCCAGTGGTTCTTTTTCTAGGAATGTATTCTATGGATATACGCATAGTTGTATTCAATGTTGTGTGTATAAGGGTATGTACCACAGTGTTATTTTTGCTGTTGTTAATGAATGTTTAAAAACTAAATATCCATCGTATGGGGCTGATTAAATTTAAAAATAAGCGATTACATATGATATTGCAGTATTTTGTATACTGATACGGAGATATTTCCAAACTAATCTATTAAGTAAGGTAAAATGCAAAAGTATGTGAAGTATATGATATTACAGGAAAAAGGGTGATATAAAGTGACATTTGATATGACACAATTGATAACTACAGGCTCCTGGCCTCTGTGACTCCCAGCACTCAGACTAGAATTCCTGAGGAGGTGGGATGAGGGTGTGGGCTGCAAGGCAGGCCTTGGCAGAGAAACTGCTGGCTATCACTCTTAGGAAGCCTGGGAAAGGAAGACCCCCCCCCCCGCGCCCCCTGCCCACCAAGTCTACCAGCCCCTGCCAAGGGCATCCAAAGAGTGTTTGCCTCCTGGTATCCATTGAAATCCTGAGCACCATATGAAGGGGAAACTCCTGGCATAGGTGTCCAGCAAATCCCACCCCCTCCCCTTCCATAGGAATCAGAATCACAGCCATTGATATTTAAACCTGACTGATGCCAACAGGCAGCAGAGAACAGACAGATTTGCATTGGGCAGCTAGAGCCTGGGCACTCAAGCTGTCTGGCCCTTGGGCTTGCCATGGTCATTCCCAGAACACTGCAGTTTATGACATCATCGCAGAGTTTTACTGAATGACATCACAAATCACATTTAAAATGCAAACAGATTCCTCATTTCTTCTCTTCAGAACACAATTTTTAAATGTCAAATTATATAAATCATTCTTTTACAAAGAAACATGTACTAGGGAACACAGTTCTATTATTCAGAATGACAATGGAACATTTAAAGAGAGATCTTTCTTGATCTGTCAAACATAAGTAAAAAATGTGCTGCAAAAATAACAGAGCTTAATGGAAAAATCATAACTTTACAAAATGGTGGCTTTTTCTCAGGAATTATGCACCCAGTTTCACTTACTTAAATACTTTTGTGACTTAGCAAAATTATTTCTCAGTCAATGCTTTGCCATTAGGTTCGTAAAATTTACTTAAACTGATTTAAAAGGAGTTAAGTAAGCAAAAAACCTTGAGATGTACATATAAAAAAGAAAAAAAGGAAAAGAAGGAAAGAAGGGAGGAAGTTAAAAAGGAAGGTAAAGTACTGTTGTTTGGCAACACAAATTTTACCCTAATCACGAGTCACCCTTCGAAGCAGAGCCCTAGCATTCATACTGTAATGTTTGGCCATTTTCCCAGGGAAGGTCAACTTACTCTCAGGTCCAGGAGGTGAATATTACTCAGTTTATTCTCAATGAGTGTCAGAGTTTCACCCAAGACAGCAGCAAGAGCAGCATTTGAGAACTTCATTCAAGACAAACCAAATCTGAAACTCAGGGGCTGGTGACCGGCAATCATGGGTATAGCAAGCCCCCCAGATGCTTCTGATTCAGTGTAAAGTTTGAGACCATTGTATAAGACAATTCCAGTAAGCTTTGCTCCTACCAGTGACTCCTGTAGAGAGGTAGATGTAACATAGCTGAACGATGAGACATAAGGAGATGTCTTCTTGGGTGGGAAGAGATGTTCTAGAATTTTTGTCACTTAAAAATATGCAAAGAAGATACATGCCTGGAGTTACAACTGCAATCTGAGCCGATAGGGGAGTCATGCTTACACCTGAGGTTGGCAGATCCTGGGCATTTCTTGTCATGTGAGAAAATACACCTAATTTTATCATAGTCAAGTATTTCCTAATTATGTTCATAGGGTACCTATTAATAAAGAAGAAAACTGGATTTCTCATTAAGGAAAAAAATATATTGTTTCATTAATACAGTTTTTTTTTAATAAAATCAATTTAAAATGAAAGGGATTATGTTTGCCAAGTACCTACTATGTGACAAATTCTTCACATACTTTCTCTTTCTTAATCCACATGACAATTCTATGGTGAAGGTAATATTTTCCCTATTCAGTCTCAGAGACACTATGCAAATTGCTTATCACCAACCTCACTGTAATTAATCCTGTACTTTCATTTCATCAAAACAATATCACATGGCTGGATTTAATCTTGTTATCAAGATTTATCTTCAAGATTTGATAAGTTCTTTGACATTTTGATTCATTAATTCACACCCTCTCTATTTTATAACTTTCAGGGGAAGAGAGGAATTCTTCTTTAATTCTCAAAGTTATGGCCTTTGCCACTATCCACTCAGTTTTTATTAATCTTGTGATAAGAAAGTGATAGGAATCCCCCCACACTCTCACTTCTTTCTTTTCATACATGTTACAGTAAATGATGATGGTACACAGGATAATACACCATAATTCTGTGCATATGTTTGATGCTATTATCTGGAACCTCAATATCCCCTATAACTTGCTTGTAGATGTGCAATTGGAAGGCATCCAAAATGGATGTTCATTTGAAGAGTTTAAGGTTTGCAATTGAAAAGGGAATTCGGTAGATAGTAAAGATCTATACAGACTTTAGAGCAAACTTATTCTAATACATTTTAATGGTAGAAATAATGATGAGATATATTTGTATTTTATTTTGGAAGAGAAAAATTTGAACACAAATTAAAATATGTGTAAAAATATATAGTAATACAGATTATTTGTTAGCATGTAAACCTCTGTAAATCTAAATCTATACAAATGGACAGTAAATATAATTCACAATCCTTTTGTAAGTGGATCTGAATGATGATATCAGATCTTGATATAGAAAAGAAACACATATAATGTGTTGGCATACACATGTTTTTGAAATAGTAACACAGCATTACTTTCTCAAATAGATTAACTCAGTTTCTACTGATATATTTGATGGAATGCTGTAAAATTTGTATATTGCTTATGAAGTGATGCATTAAATTATGCTCTTATAAGTAAGGATATTGCTTTCTACTTAGAATTAATTGTGTATCTGATATAGCCTGTACCGAGGCTTACATGACTTTGGTTGTAGCAAACTGACAAAACTAAAATACATTTTCTTATAACTTAAAACGATGTAATGAGAAGCTGGTAAATATAAATCAAATCACTTTATATGCATCTATTTGAAGGAAAAACAAAATGAAGGAATTTCCTGAATATAGGAAATTTAAAAGTATTATACATGTTACCTCTATCCATTCAATTTTTTAAAAGTGC
This sequence comes from Lemur catta, assembly GCF_020740605.2. Lineage (NCBI taxonomy): Eukaryota > Metazoa > Chordata > Mammalia > Primates > Lemuridae > Lemur > Lemur catta. The sequence goes on along the minus strand of NC_059143.1, from coordinate 49,225,221 downwards.
ATAGAAATCAGAAGTTGCTATAACTGTATTTTAAAAGGCACATAATAATAGTATACTAATTTGTAGATAACGTGAAGTTCACAATATAATGTATGATTCAATTATATTCAAAAGAGAAAACAACTTGGAAAACTGGAAATAAGTTGCTCATAGTCTGTCGATAGCCTTGTTATACTCCAGCTGCCTATAATAATGCTATCAACAAAGGCAGATTTTCTCTTCTCAAAAGTTGCTTAGATACATTGGATTGGTATCACAATTAAATTCATCTACTTAAATACATTAGAGAACTCACAATACCATTCAAATTAAGCATATTATAAAAATATCTTGTACACCTACCTACTTTTTAAGGATAAGTATCACTGTATCTAATTATTACCTCAGAAAATACGAAATCAGAGGAACACATATCTTCACCAAGAATATATTCAGTGTTATTCACAAATATATGTATGATTCAGGGTGACATGATAGCTTTAAAATAAAAGCATTTTACTTAAGTTTCCTTTGGCTATTCGTGCTCTTTTCTGGTTCCATACGAGGCATAGAATTATTTTCTCTAGATCTGCGAAAAATGATGATGGCATTTGATGGGGATTGCATTGAGTCCGTAAATCACTTTGGGTGGTATGGCCATTTGAACAATATTGATTCTGTTGATACATGAGCATGATATATTTTTTCATTTGTTTGCATCCTCTGCAATTTCCTTCCTCAGTAATTTGTAGTTCTTGTAGAGATCCTTTACCTTATTGGTTAAATATATTCATAGGTATTTTATTTTCTTTGTTGCTATTGTGAAAGGCATTGAGTCTTCGACTTGATTTGCAGTTTGATTGCTGTTGGTGTATAGGAATGCTACTGATTTGTGTACATTGATTTTGTAACCTAAGATTTTGCTGAATTCATTTATCTTTTCCAGTATTCTCTTGGCAGAATCTTTGGGGTTTTCTAAATATATGCCCATATTTTCAGCAAAGAGCAAGTTTCCCCATTTGGATACCCTTCATTTCCTTCTCTTGCCTGATTTCTCCGGCTAGGACTTCCAGCACTATGATGAATGAAAGTGGTGACAGTGGGCACCCGTGTCTTATACCAGTTCTAAGTGGGAATGCTTTCAACTTTTCCCCACTCAGTATGATGTTGGCTGTGGGTTTGTCATATATGGCTTTTATAATATTGAGATATATTCCATCTGTGCCTATTTTGTTAAGAGTTCTTTTTTTAAAAAAAATTATTTCAGGATATTACGGGGGTACAAACATTTTGGTTACATAAGTGGCCTCTGTACCATTCGAGTCAGTTGTAAGTGTTCCCATCACCCAGATAGTGTCATAAAAGGGTGATAAATTTTGTCAAATGCTTTTTCTGCATCTATTGAGATGATCACATGATCTTTGTTTTTGCTCTATTTATGTGGTGAATCACATTTCTGGATTTATGTATGTCAAACCATCCTTGCAGCCCTGGGATGATGCCCACGTGGTTGTGGTGCATTATTTTCTTGATATGCTGCTGAATTTGATTTCCTAGATTTTTTTTTGAGAATTTCTGCATCTATATTCATAAGGGATATAGTTCTATAGTTATTTGTCATTGTTGTATACTTTCCTGGCTTTTGTATCAAGTTGATACTGGCTTCATAGAAGGAGTTGGTGAGGATCCCTTCCTTCTCTATGTTATGAAATAATTTCTGCAGTATGGGTACCATATCACTAATAGATTATTAATTAAAAGTACTTAAATAGGCTATGTTAGGTTAGAATAAATGTAGCTCCAATCTTCATGATACACATTTCATCATTTCATTCCAGGAGAAATTAAGATATCCATGATTATAAAGATTTTTTTCCTATTATATTAAAGGTAAAAAATAATATCACCTATCTCAAAGAGATGTTGTACATACTAAATGTATATTTTAAAAATACCTGATACATAATATAACATGCACATAATGCTTTTTACAAATACATTTGTTGTTAAATACATAGGCAATTTTATTATAAACTATCCTCTGCATGCCTCGATTACTGACTGCACATATCCCTTCGGAGGGACTCAAAAAGAAACATATTTAATAGAGATTGACTATGTATAAGTTCTTTTTTGAATGAATAGCATTTCATTTCATGCATTTCTTTTTTTACAATCCCCACAGGGCATGTACTACATCAACAGGGAAGAAACATACTGTTTTCACTAATTTCAAAGAACCCTACCTGCTACAGTCATGCAAAAGACCCATTTGAATTTACATGTCATTCTGATACATTGCTAGGTGTTGGTGGTAAGTATAAACCAAATGGTCACTGTTTCTACCCTCATAGACTAAGGTACAGGTGCAGGCAACTAAATAAGTAAGAGTAGCAGAGTGTGGGAAGTGCAAGGGTTTCTGTAACATGGGCACATTTAAAGGTTATATAAGACAGACATGAATACTTGGGAGATCTTAGATATTCATTAATCATAAAACTTACCCCAGAACTTCACATCTTAAAACAAAAACAGAAACCTTTTTTGATTCCATCTCCTATTCAAACTACAGCTCATATCTCTGTTTCCCTTGAAAGCAAACCTTTCTAAAAATGATCTATAGTTTCTTTACACTTTTCCATCTCTAATAAATTCTCTTTCCATTATTGTTCCTTCACATGATTCCAGCAACACTGTTCTTGTCAAAGTCATTAATGACTTCTGGATAGCCAACAGCATTGCTAACTTGAACTCTCAACAATGTTTACTTTTTATGAGGATTTACAATTTATATACATGAATATATATGTATATATGTATATGTACATACGTATATATGTAGTTATGTACATGTTATATTATATATAGTTAGGTTGAATACTGAGCTCCAGACTTATATATCTAACTATCTACTTCTTATCTACATTTGGATGTCTAGTAGACACTTTACATGTAACATGATATATTCAACTAATCCTTCCAGTGATATAGAAAGCTTAACCAACACTGTTTTTGGCTACAAGTACATAGAAATGTCATTACAACCTAAGAAAGTAAGAAATAGGACCAAGATATAAGCCTTAGCATTTAGTGGTTGCATTTTAATGCTCACATTAGTACAGAAGTTGTGCAAGTAAAAAATGCAAGGTTGTTTCTGCCTACATCAAAGTATAAAATAAATTACCTTGTTAAAAAAAAATTAAAACTCAGACAAGGGCAAGCACTGCTATGGAGGCCAGGAGCCATGGTAATTGCCACGATGGAAAACCAACTTAATTGCCAAGTGAAACCCTTGGAATACAAAGTAGAAATAAACCCAACTGACACAAGAGCTCAGAGACCACAGAAAAATCAATCTAATGGGAAAACTAGCTCAAAAACAGCTTCAAACCATAAGAAGTAATGATTCAATGTGAGGGGAGTAAACAAACACAACAGGAAAATTAGCATCTCAAGAACTTAAGCTACAACAATCTGAAAATGCCACCAAATAATCATATCACTGAATGATAAAAGGACTATAAATCATAATAAATTAATAATAAAGTTTGAGAATATAAAGAGCAGGTTTGGAAAAAAGTAGAACTTTTTGAAAAGCCACATAAAGTTCTAGATAATAGATGAATGAAATAAAAGCATAGATACTATTGAAGAGTAAATTAACTATCTAATAGATCAAAATTAAATTAGATAAAATGCAGAAAAAAGTTCCGAAAAGAAGTATAATACAATAGAAGGATTAACAGACTGATACTGAGGTCCAGACATTCATATTCAATAGTCTATTTGATATGTACACTACAATAATATTGTATAAGTGTACAACAACCAGCCCTGAAGTAACAGTCACTACTTTCACCAATATTTCTTTGGCCACAACTCAGACACATGGTCACCTATAAATAAATAGTGACTGGGAAATTTACTGTGTGTCCAGTAAGACGAGGCAATAGATCCAACATGCACCTGACAATTCTCTGCCAAAAGAACAACCAAATTATAATAGAAAGTATATAGAAAATATAAATTAAAAATTGAGAAATTTGATCGACTATACAATATATATGTGGATATAAGGGTGTGTCTCTATACCTCCCAAACAAGAGACAATGAAAAGGAACATATTCTCTTTTTAAGTATACAATAAATATTTACAAAATTGATCATATACTTCACAAAGGAAAGTGTCAACAAATTCCAACAAGTTTTCACTTCAACAAATTCAAAGAAATATAGATGACATTTGCAGTCACAAAGCAATTAATTAAAGTAGAATCCAATTTCTTGAACATAGTTTGAAAATTCTTCAGAAATCTAAATGAGTTAAAGAAAATAATAATGCAAAGTACAAACAAAAGTCCTACACATACACTGTGCAGTAGTCAGTTAGACTGGAACTTAGAAACCAATTTACAGCACTAGATATATTTATTAAATAAAATAAAGATTGAAAATAAATGAGTTCAACTAGGATGAAACTTGAGGCAGTGAAACAGAGCAGATTTTTTAAAATCTGGAAGCACAAAAAATACTTATAAAAATAATAAAAATGAAGAGAAAAAACGGTTCTTTAAAAATTACAAATGAATTTGATTACATATACACTAACATGATGATTAGGAAAAAGGACAGAAGGAAAAAGTAAATTATATGAGGAACAGTTATAGACAGATATTTATAAAGTGATTTGGGAATATTATTAAGCACATTATGCTAACGTATACTAAGACACAAAAACGAACAATATTTTAGGAAAACATAACCTCAAAAGTTGAACTGAGAAAAACTGGAAAACTAGAATGAACCAATGACCATTTAAAAGTTGAACAAACAAGGCTTAGAAAGCATTTTAGACAAGTTTTACCAAACTTTAGAGTAATAGATAACTTGCTCTTATTTAAATTATATGTATCACAATTATATTTAAAATACACTTATTTTATATATAACATATAAATGTAAGATATAATGTTATAAATATTTATAGATATAGATATTTATATAGATATAAAATATTCATAAAGTTATATTTAAATATATCCCAAGCACAGTGTGGACATATGCTGTGGAAATGGCAATTTTCATAAACACATGGCTGAACAATCTGATAATATCGATCAAATATGAAGTGGTCTATAACAGTAGTTGTATTTACTGGAAATATAACCTAGAAAAATTCACTACATTCTTTACAAGGATTTTCATATGGCATAGTTTGTAAACTGAGTAAATATATACACCTATCAATAGGGGATTGATAGATAAACTCACAGAGGTTGCTATAACATTTAAGGTGAATGAATTAAATTCACATTTATCAATATTCATACATCTGTAATATAATTTTAGTGTAAAAAGCAAGTTGCAGAATTATATAGGAAAATATCAGCCATTTAAAATTTACATAAAGTAGTAATATATTGTCATGAGTACACTAATATGTAGTAAAAATATACACATAAAGAATATTCACCGCTGTGCCTCTTCATTACAGGAAAAGAAAGGAATGAAATGAAAGGTGGGTATTTAGCTGTAACTGTATACGTCTCTCTTAAAAATATATAAAGGATATTTGGCAATCTGTCACTATAGTTCAATCTGGGTGGTGGATATACATTAGTGTATGTTTTATAATTTTCTGTATTTCTAACTTTTTGAAATATCTCATTCTTTTTTAAATGCTAAATTTGACCAAAACAGAGGTTTCAAAATTCACCTCAAAATTGTCTTCCACCTATTACTCACAGCTGTGATTCTGACTCATACTTAACTCCTTGCTTTATGTTACTCCCACATCCAATACTGGAAAAACTCTGCTGACCCTATCTTCAATGTATTTGCAGAAAAAATATAGTATTTTCAGAGCATATTCTCCCCATGTTCCCCCTCCCTGTTCAAGGCACAACGTTCTTTAAACTGAGCCACCCAGAGTTTCATCTCTACCCTAACTTCTCCTCTTTCCTGTCTCCATACAGCAGTCCAAGTGAACTTTTGAAATACAATAAGATAATGTTACCCCTGTTTAAAACTGTTCAGTCATTTCCTATTATGGGTGTAACGGCACCCAAACTCCTCAAGGCCTGAGAGACTCTGCACACTCTTATTCTTGATGCTGTTCCAGCTCCTCTTTGTCTTTCTCACTGGACTGAGCTCATGGTGCTGTCCCAGCCATGGGCATTGGCAACTCCACTGCCTGTCACTTTGCACTGAGATCAACACTTGGCACCTTATTTCTTTATTTTGTTTCATCTGAAGTCTTACTAAATGTCTTCCCTGACTATCTAAATAAACAATAGGTGCTTAAACAGATAGATAATCATTAGATAAAGTGTTTCCCTTGCCAATTATCTGTCATATCTATCACATAACTTTTTTTATTTTCTCCATACCCTTTTACTACCATACTATCTTGGATGTTTATTACTTTCTTTTTGTCTTTCTGCCACATTCATCTCACAGCCTACTATAATGCATATTTTATACAAAGACAGGGACTTTTTCTGTCTTGTTCACTGTTAATAATATAGTGATAAATAAAATGTTGACTTACTAACCAACCAACTAAACGAGATGAGTGAATGAATACAATGGATGAATAGGAGTCAGCCAAGCTTTTCATATAGGAGGAGGCTTCCAAGAAAGTGAACAGCATCAGGCTATGAAAAGAAGCCCATAGGATAGTTTGTTGAAAGCACAGCAAGAGATAGATTGAAGTGGAATTATATACAGGTAAGATATTGACCTGGATAATAGAGCCAGGACCAAATGGAGCAAGGAATACTTAAGGCATGTTATAGAGATTAATTTTTCCCTGAGGTCAGAAGATAACTAAGGAGTTACCATCATAGCAATAATCAGGATAGATTTGTGCTCTAGAAGGTCTCCTTAGTCATAGTCAAGGTTCAAAATGTTGACTGGTCAGAGCTCCAGAGATTCCGCTCTATGGGTGTAGAAGGTGACACATGAAATCATTATGTATTAAACATTCCCCACGTGATGCAATCATGGCAGCAAAGGTTGAGAGCCACTAGGCCCAAGTGAAAAGAAATGGAGGAAGCAGGAATGGCCATGTGGTGTCCAGACAGAGGCTACCGAGGTCATTGAGAGATAACTCTGACCTCTCCGAGCTCACTGCTCATATATTTTTTGTTTGAATTGGCTTAAAGATAGTGGTCAGAATGGCAAACAGAAATAAGACCATATTCCTTCACTATCTGTGTGAATGAAACAATGAGCGAGCATGATGAAGGTTTCCAGGGCCCTCTTCTGTATAATGGAATTCAAAGGAAAAGTCCAAACTCCTTTCCCAGGCAATTCTTTAGATTATGTAAGTGTTTATGCATAGTGACTTATGGTTATTTCCTTTTAGTCAGAGACCCAAATTAAGGGGAAAAGAAAAAGAAAAAAAAATGAATATATCCTAACTGGCAAAACTAAGCTTCTAGATTGGTGTTCAAATGTACCTGGAAATGTTACAGAGAAAAATTATAGGGCCTAAGCAGCCAGATTATATTTATTTTTACATCGCTTTATGTATGTGTTTCCATATGTATATATCCTGGGTATATCTCATATGTACCACATGCATAGATGTAAATTAGTTCTTATAATGTAGGCTAAATAAAAATAATATATCTTTAGACTTGTTTTAATAGCATACATTAATCACCTATTAAATCTACAAATAATATGACTCCATAACAATAGGCAATACATTTTCATCTATTATAAAACATACCCTGACTCTGTGTGATATTTAAAGGTTACTAAAGAATTGCAAATATGACTATTAATCCTACAGCCCATAACTATAAGTAACAAACATAATTTAGTATTCATGCAGCATTTTGTATCTCTAGAGAACACACATATTTAGTTAAGCCATTAATGGTTAGTCATCCAAATTGTAGATGGAATCACAAGTTCTTTTTCTATTTTCCACGCTCGCCTGGGGTAGAGAAAGTGAGATAAGTGACTCATATACAGTGGGGAATGCATTACTCCCACACAGTTTTTCTTAAAGCCATGCACACTTAGCTAAATAATGCTTTATAACTAAAGTCACCAACATTCTCTCTACCCACACTCAGTACCCTGTAATTCACAAAGCTACAAATGTTCAGAGAAAATACTTGTTGTTGCTGAAAATGCTTAATTTCATTTGACAAATCAGGCTTTTACAAGTGCCCCCATGCAGTCCCTTGTGTATAAAAGTGGCTCTGCACAGAGTAAATTCTCCTGATAGATAAAGCTATTGCTTTTGCTCATAATTTGAGAGAAATAATAATTTAAGTAAAATATATTGAGTTTTGCAAACCCAATGTTCAAACAATTTCTACTTTTATTTATGTAAGAGAAAGAGCAGAAGGGCCAATGTAGGTGGTAACAGGGAAGTGGTCAGAAAGGCAAATAGTAAGAAAACCATATTATGTGTTCATAAAAATTAGTAAGAAATAATCCAGAGGCCAAGGCCAAGATATACAAAGGAAGGAAAATTCATAGGAGAGGGAATAATCTAAAAAATGAAAATATATTACTAAAACTATTGATAGAGAAATGGTAAAAAAGACACTCTCATACACTGAAGGAAAATGTAAATTTTCATGACACGTTTGGGGGAGAGGATGATTTACCAAAATGTATCAATAGTTTTTAAATCTTTTTTATAAAATTCCAAGATATATACAAAAGTTTTATGTTCAAAAATAGTCAGCATTACTTCTAACAATAAATATTGAAAATAATCTATATGATTGGACCCTTGTTTAATAAACTACAATTAATACTTACAACGAGACATTATAAACTTTTAAAATATGTGGGAAGAATTTTGATGACATAAAAATAATGAGTCTAATGTAATGTGGAATAAAAAAGCAAATGGACAGTTGTATGTACATAATTATTCCAGTAATGTATGGATATACTCTATGCACACACAAACGCACAAGAACAAGATTTAGATACCTAAAATGCACAAAATTTAGGGCTTTTCATTTTGTCCAGCTTTATCTAAGATTTCAAACTGATGAGAGTGGATTCTTGGTCTCTACACCTTCCTAAACAAGAAGGCACAACAAACAGATAAGGTGATGACCAGAAAAAAAATAAAAATGAGGAAGGACAGGGAAGTCCTGCTCCCTTTGGTGCACCCTACACCAAGGGTGAATAAAAGGGGTGTATGTGCACAAGGAGACACTGGAAAAGCCTGTTTTCTGGGTCATCTCCTCTTCTCCTGGAAATAGAGGAGGGTACTGGCCCCCACATGAAGCCAAATGCCAGCGGCTCTGAAGAACAAGCCAAAGATCTTAACTGTGTCACCAGGAGTTTGTGGGACAGAGTGGTGCCTCATTCATACAATAAAAAGGAAAAGTAGCCTTTTGCTACAGAGCAGGGAGATGGTGCTTCATAGGTAATTGCCTGCAATTTCAGAATTCTGGGGAACAAGAATACATGAATATTTGGGATGATCCATGAGAGTGGATCCTACAGAGAGGAGCTGGACTTGCATCATTTAAAAACAAACAACTCCACTCAAAACTCAAAAGGACCAGTTGGATGAGTGAAGTGAGACATTGAAACTGATAATTGATGGGACTGGATTCCTTAACCACTGATATAATAGACCATTATTCACATCCAATAATAATGTAAAAAGCTCTGTGCTATTCCTAGCTTAGAATCAGGAATTAAAAAGGAACTTGTTATGTAGCAGTATGGAAAAGATATAACAGCTTCCCTTGGTTAACTGAAAAAGTTCACGTTTTCAACTTGTTCAATTAACCAAACATTTTAAAATGTAGAAGTTTTTACCTATGGATATTAGAAGGTGATAATATTTTACTTTGTATGTTACTCTTAATTTTTAAAGTAGTGTAGGAGAGAAAGAAATCCAAGATATTTATGTCCAAAAATACCAGTCTTTCAAAGGTAGCCAACAATTCAAAAGATCCAAAAACGTAGAGAAGTATAAAAACTGAAACATGTTGGTTGTATTTGGCACAAAGGCATTGATTAGTGAATTAATGAGAGAAAACTTTCAAAGCAATGGAATAAAATAGAATGTGTATTCCCAAGAATTAAACAGTGCTATGTGGTAAAGAATACTCAGTTAGCACAGCGTATAGAGTTAGGAACAGATGTGTGAGGAGGTAAGAGAACAATAGCCTCAACAAAAGAACAAAATTATTCAAATTGCAAGGTGTGAGTACATAACTTGATAAAGAATGATTGAGATTCTTGCTATCATATGAGTCATGCACGGAATAAAACACTTAAGTTGTGGTATTAGTTATCTTTTGATACATATCCACAAAAATGTTCTTCTAATGCTTCCCACTCAAGTGCAAAACCAACCTTATTTTCTTATTTGCTAAACTATTATAATTCCACTGTCCTCAAGATAGAATGGTACAATGATTCTTCCACATAAATAATACTGAAACCTTTTTAGTGGATAGTGGCAATTAACCCCCAAATATCTTCAGTGACCTAATCATGAAGATTTTCTTCTCAACTATATCATTGATTCCAGTGCTATCTTTCTCAAGTATTATATTTTCGAGTTTATGCCTGTTGTCTTGGAGTAATTCTCAAGTGTCCCCCTTCCATTCCTAAAACTTTCTTGATTTAGAGATGATAAATAATATGTTCACTTTAATCATGAACCACATCAAATGCTATCTACTCTATAAGTTTTAGTCTTTCCTTCACTTTATCACTTGAGAAATTATTTTATACTTTTCTCATAGCATTTGTCATGCTCCACTACACTAGTGATTTGAATCTTCATCTGAATCCCTGCGCTATTTGGACCACCTGCTTATTTGCTCTCAGATCTATTCCTTCTCCTTCCCTGCTCTCTGTTGTATTGCAGGGAAATCCAGTTCCCAGGGCCCCTTGCCAGGTGGCTTCCAGTTAGGTTTAGCCAACAGGAGATCCTGGCAGAAGACTGGAGGGCAGGTGGAAGGGAGATTCCAGAGTATGTCTCCTCCTGCTGTCTAGAGCTGCATCTCTCCTGGCAGTTGCCTATCTGCTGTGACTCTATGTCCTTTGTGATAGCCCCTTCCTTTGAGAAGGGAAGCATCAACAGTAGTTCTAGTTCTTCCAAGACAGTTCGAGCTATAGGATGCAACACTGTTTTGTACTATTGTCTCTCTCCACCCTAGTAGCCTCTTCCTACCATTGTGAATCTATGGGTTACTCAACAGCAGTCAACCTAGCTTCCCAGCTCTTCCATTCTTGTATAAAATCCCCTCTGTTTGTAGACTCAGGGTATTTTCTATTTACTTGACTAGACCCTGACTAATATAGAGTGTATGTTTCATGAGGGAAGTGGTTTTCTCTTACTCGTGCTTGTAGCTCTGAATATCTACAGTATATATTAAATGTGGATGGCATTTCAAAAGAAGCATATCAAAATTGAAATACAACTTGAAGTAGAAAAGACTGAAAAGTGTTTCTTCCTATTTCATTGAATTCAAGCATTCCTAAAAATATTGTGCAAATTGTTATTAAGTAAATATCATCCTCCAAAACTTTACTCTTCCATGAACTACCAAAATGTACCACCATCTTTGACAGAGCACTTGCTTTCGGAACAAGATGAGAGATTACAGGTATACAAGTGGACCTCTCAGCCTTTTATTTTCTGTTCAAATAAAACTTAGATATAGAACCACAAAGCTAACTGAGCTCTTTAACCTAATATGAGGAAGAGTATATATTATTCACAAACTCAGATTATCTCTAGAACATAGGAACTAGACCCTTATTCACAGTATTAATTAAAATTTAATTCCCTCAATGGCCTCCATATTCAGAAATCAATATTACCTAATGAAATTATCGAAACTATTATGTAGGTCAACATTAACTAGTGCATTAAAATGCTCTCACAGAGAGTCTGGAAATATAAAAGTTTAATGTGATAAATTAAGTCACATAAACAAATCCTTCAATGTGGAATATTTGAGTTTTCTCTCACTCTGTTGACACTGAAGGCCACAGTTAGGCAAATCATTAAAACACAATTGGAAAAATAAGTAACAGTTTATCTACAACTAAACATATCCACATATCAAATTTCTATGGGTCACCTGTTGTGCAAGGTGGGTCCAGCTTTGCTACGGAGCTAGTAATGAATTAAACAATGTGATATTACGTGGATTAAAAATAGAGTTTCTAGGGAGAACTACACAGTCAGAAAGCTTGGGTCAGTCAGAAAAGGCATAGACTGCACACGTTTCAAAGTCCCCATGGGAAGAAATGCCAGAGCTAGGCGTTCCTCTGGAAACTCTGCATGGCTTGTCTTCAAGTCAATCGACATGCCCCTCCCCACAGATCTACTCTTTAGGATCTGGCATTTTGAATTTATGCACTAGTTGTTTACACAAATAATCTGCAAATGCCTGGTGTCCAGAATTTGGAAAGCTTAAGGGTTGTGAGAAAACAGTGGCATGTTGGAATTAGCCTGTAGTGGCTCAGAAGAGAGCCAATTTTAAATTATTTTGTGAGCTTCTGTGTTACAAAGATAATGCACTCCTGGCCTGGGAATGATTACTATAGATAAACAGAGTAGAGAAAATCTTAACTTTCCTGCACAGAGAATCTACTCTAGCCGCTGTTATTCATGTCAATTTTACCTGTGGAAGTGGCGGCTATAAACTCTCTATTTTAATGCTAAAAACTAGTAATTTAAATGATTTTAACATCTTCTATCACTCCCTAATAAATGACCTTTATTTGTACATAATTTTGTACAAATACAATATGAAGAGGGCTAAGTCTTTGGGGAGAAAATGTAAATCTACAGATATGTTCTTGATTTTTTAAATTTATTTATTTATTTTCTTTTTTTAAATTTCAGAATATTATGAGGGTACAAACATTTGGTTACATATATTGCCTTTGCATCATTTTTACTGGAAAATCTAAGTATCCTTTCCAGTCCATAGTTAAAAACAGAGGCAGAGATATTGTTTATGTGTTTTTTAATATTTTGATCTTATAACTATTAAATAAAAATCACTCATGTGAAGCATATGTAGCAAACTGTTAAGTAAAATCTTTTTACATACAAAAGTGAATAGAGTTAAAAGTCTTACACTAAACTTTACACAAAGTATTCTGAGCTCTAAATGTTACATTATCTGCTGTTTATAAGGCATAGTTCAAATATATATTCTCTTAAAAATACTTGAATAATTTAGATGTACTGTTAATAGACTCAGTATTTATAATTGGTATATCCAAGATTGAATAAACATATTTATTCCAGAAGTTAATGGAAATCTGTCTATACTTTTAAATTATTGAAATATATTAGTTCTTTTCAGTCTGTGTAAGGCTACATGTTACACATACTGATGCTGTCTAACACAATCTAATGCAATCACAGGAAAGGATTCTTTCCATCATGAGAATAGTGTATTTCTGCCAAAGACACAAGTGCATGCACCAGTGCAAGAGTGAGGCAAAAATGATGCAATTCTGTTAGACGGGAAGGTGATATCTCTAAATTCTTTTTGGATATTTTTCTTGAAAATGTTAAAAAATCAGTATCATTGGAATTTATTTTGTTATTTTGGTGATGATTTTTGTATTGTTTTTCCAGGATCATTTTTTTCACTCCTTAAAACATACAGCTATAATTATTCCCCAGTCAGTAATTGCAAAAGACCAGTTTTAGACCATCCAAAAATCAGATAAAACAAACTACCTAACATTTTTTCAAATTAACTTTAACCTATATGAGATGAAGTTAATCTTAAAGCTAAAAAAAATTCAGTGAAAATATTTCTTCTGAGTTTATTCATAAACAATAAATGCTGTCTCCTAGTAAATGAGGGTACCTTTAATAAACGAAGTTATTTTTTCAGACTTTTCACTTCAAATTCTTAAAGGCTGTGGTTGAACACAGAGGGCCATTATTGTATTGTTACATATGTAGTCGAGAAAAAATTCCAACCTATTTTATTACTGGCTTGTAAAATAATGAAATTTGAAAACATTTGCTTGAGTTCATATGTCCAACAAGTCCAGCATTCTGTGAATTTTATAGTCAGTTTATACAAGGTAAGGCAACTACCCCTGCAGTTGGATCAAACCATTTGGTCCATTAAGACCTCACTTAAGCTGCCAAGTTACATTTTTTCCTGCATAATATTGTTTGGCATCTGCATTGATCAAATTAACCGGTCACTTGCCAAATGTCCATTTCACTTTGGCATATAGATGAGGATTATGAGAGTGAGAAGATGATTTACTAAACATCTGAAATTTACTAATATCTGAAAGAGTTCATATGTTCACCAATATTACATAAATTATACTCAAAAAATAACTTAATCACCCCTCAGAATTCCTCTCAAACTAATGTATACTTTCAATTATAGAAAGAAAATTATGCTTCTAAAAATGGAAATTGAATAATATGGACACAATCTGATCATAAAAGCATTCATTTTATAACCAATATTTTATGTATGGTACAAATCTTTATGGTTTGTGATGCTAACTAAAAAATGTATAAATACATTTTAAAATTTCTGTCCACAGAAAAGTTATGTACAATTTTGCAAGAAAATTATATATGAGACACATTACTTTATAAGATTAAGAAATATTATTAAAATTTTGCTGTAATATTCCACTAGGTTCTTAGTCATTTACCAAATATTTTCATTGGCTGCTACTATCAAGACACTGTTTAATTTTTATGAAAGGAGATTATAGTCTAGAAAGAAAGATAACATATATCCTAATGACTAAAATACAGTGAGGAAAGTGAACTGACATAGTAACAAAAACTGGAAACTATTTTCCAGTCATTCATATAAAATTGAAATACAATCACTCAGTTTTTATTTTAAAAATGTTTCAAAATGTACTAAAATTTCCCTTGCAAGCAAGATTTATTCCCAATTCCCTCATTCCTTTGATTTGGTTTCCTTCCTTCCTTCCATCCTTTCCTTTCAAGGAAAAACATGAAAACAAAACTCAGCCATCCAGTGACACCACACCCCTTGGAAGCTGTCATTCCCTCTTGCATTCCAAGCTATTATTCTGTCCTAGACTGCTGCAACAGCCTCTTTATTGGAATGTATAATCTTGCCCACCTACAGTCAGTTCTCAGCAGCTAGGGTGACCCTTGCTCCTTCTAAAATATTAATCAGGTGATGTACTCCTCTGCTCAAAATTCACCATGCTCCTTCTTTCTCTCAGAGTAAAATCCAATGTCTTTATGATGACCTACAAGTTCCCAAATGACCCAACTGCCTGTCAACTCTTTGACCTCCTCCTCCTCGACAATCAGCCTCATTGGTGCTTCAGCCACAAAGCCTACCATGCTAGTTCTCAAACATGTCCAGCCTGCTCTGCCATCTGTGCCTTGGCTGGTCCTTCCCTCTGGCCCACATACCCACTTGGCTTGTTACCTGACCTCCTACCAATCTTTGCTTGGTGTCACCTCCTTGATGAGACCTAGTCTGTCCACCGTGGCTATTTGACACTGCACATTCTGCTACCTGTGTTCTGCTAGTTGGCTCTCTATTTTATTTCTTTTTACAAAACAAAACAAAAAAGTAACCTTTGTCAGGTAGTATACAGTTATGTATCACGTTTAGTTTTTCTTGACTGACTACCTTTGCTAAAATATGAATAGTCCAGGGCAAGGATCTTTACCGGTTTTGTTCACTGATGTATCCAAAGACCTAGAGTAGTGCCATAAGTAAGTGTTGTATAAATGAATGAACCTATTTAAGTTTGCTATATCATTCTGTGTTCGATGCAGGAAACTCTAGGTATCTTTAACAAAAGGGATTCAATACAAGGAATTAGGTGCTTATAAAATGTTTATGATTCTGGAGGAGGAAACTCCATCCTGGATCTCAAGAATACTGCTGTAGAATTCCCTCTGCCATACCAGGAAGGAGGGGTAGTTTAGGTACAACTGAGGATAGAAAACCGGAACCTGAGAAATCTATTAACTGCCCTTGATGCACGGAAGTCTAGCTACTGCATTCTGGAATGAAATACCATCTCAATTACAGCTGCTTCTTAAGCAACAGGCTCCTGTGCCAACTCCAATAGCAAAAACAAAACAAAGCAAAAACAAAAACATAGTGGGGGCCTCTGCTTCACTTCTGTATTTCAAGTCTCAGGAACGTGCCTGTAATTGGTAGAACCTAACCAGCATCCACACCTCATGCTGCAAGGGAGCTCAGAAAGTGGCTATCTAGGCTTTGCAGCCTCTATCATAAAGGAAAGGCATCATGGGGCGAGAGGAGAACAGAGGTTGAACCTGACAACCTATAGGAGCCACCACAATCTATTTCATCTGTGATTGTGCCTACTGAATATAACCATGTCCCCATGAAAGTGAACAAATAAGTCTTCGCAAATGTCCTTTTAAAGACTACATAACAGTTCATCTTATAGCTGAGCCATTTACTATTCCTCTGCTGAAGGAAATTGCATTTTATTCTGTCTTTATCTTTTCTGTATTCAATCATTTACAGTATTCTCAAAAAAATTCTAATAAATATCATTTTCTTCATTTTATCCCACTTTAAGAGTGTTGTGGTTCCCCATAAAGTTGAGGCTAAAGGCACTAGCTTGGCTAGCTTGTTTGTATTCTTTTTTTTTTTTTTCTAATTGTCTTAAGCTTTGGTTTCATACTGTGAAATGAACTAGAGAGATTTCCATTTTATTCCAGAGTTTATATTTCTCCAGAATTACTAGACATACATATTGCATAATTTTCTTCAGAATATGCCAATCTCCATTCTACTAGAATGTGCATTCCCTACCACTGAATAGCACTATGAACATATCATAAACTTTTAATTTATTTATAAAGTATAACATAGACAAATGAAGAGCACAAATATTAACTATACTTTTTAAAAAAACATTAAAAAATTGAACAGGCGTGTGAACCCACCTCCTGCATCAAGATACAGAACCTGGCCAGCACAGCAGAAGACATCGCTTCACATGAGCTGCTAGTCTGACTCCTGTCATTATAAGTCAGATGTGCTTGTTTTTGAAATTTCTATAAATAAAATAACACTGTATATAATCTTTTGCATCTTCTTTTCTCACTCAAACTTGTATGTGAGATATAGCCATGTTCTTGTATGTTTTGCTGTTTTATTTGTCATTTCTATATAGTTTTCCATCCTAGAAATATATCACAATTAAATTAATGATATTGTTTATGAATTTTTATACTCTTTCTAGACCAACAGATTTTGTCAATTATGAAAATTGCTGCTAACTTCTGCATCTTTTGAAATAATCATTTGATGAACAGTTACTTATCTTTTCTGATATAGTTATTTAGAACTATTTTAATGTCTACTTCCAAGGTTTTATTGTATAAATACTTGTGGTTAGATTTTGCTGCACCATGGCCTATATAAATTTGGATTCGGAAAATTAGTACTTGGAGGAATATTTGTGTTTATGATTGTTTCTTTTTGTGTCCAATGACTTTATTTTTAGTTCAAAGTATAAACATTTTGATATACGGTTATAATTATAAATCTTAAGCATAAACCAATATATTTTAACACCTAAGTCTTAGCCTACTTTTATTCCCCATTCTTTCATTTTCATGTTTCTTATCTTCATTAATTAACCTATTAAAATATTAGATACTAATAATTATTTTTATAAAGAAATTTAAAATTTAGCTTTTACATTTGTGTCAATGTTCAACATATTTTATTTTTTGTTGGAAGCAGCACAATTATCACTCTAGACAATATAGAGAAAGGATATCAGTAATTTTTAGACTAATGTCATAATAGAAGAAGCTGCAGAAAGAATATATTAACCACAGAAAACGTTGATATCTCCCTGAGAGTTCAATAGTCAATATGGTGAGCAGAGCTCTCCCCAGAAAAACAGGATAATAACAATAGTATTAATACAAATAAACATTTATTAAACATTATGTGTTTGTATGACATTATGTGTTATAGTATGACTCCAAGGCTTGAGTTGTTAACTCTACATTATGCTTCTGGCAGTAGACTAATTCAGAGATTTTTTATAGGTAGGGAATAGACTCATAGATCACCAGGCTTGGTTCTCCACAGCTTATAATTGTATACAACTGTGTCTGCAAGGTCATAGCTTTTAATATATCCATTTGGGCTGATCCAGACAAAACAAAGATTAATAGACGACAAGACAGTCTGTTTTCACTGGATATACAAATGATACTGCCCCTCAATGCTCATGCTGAATTTTATATTATTTCAAGGAGTTTATCTGCATCCACATTTTTATCCATATTAATTTTAATTTCCGAAGGCCTATAGCTAATCACTATAGGGTCTAAAGAAAGCCATATGGCTTTAATTCATTGACTTAAAGGAAATCAGGTCATAATTCTCCTTTTCAAAAATTAACCATGTACATTAAGGGGTTAGTATTATAAATAGTGTCTTACATATTCCCACATCCAGAGTAAATTTGGCTCTTAATGTGATGATAAAATGCATTTTCTAAGCTATCAAAATTAATAAATATTTGAAATAAAAAGAAGTATTTTCAACTGTATGTGAAAGCAAATTAAGAATAAATTGATAAATCCTAAGTAAAATAGTAGAAAACTGAATTCAGCAGTAAATTAAATGAATAATAAAACATGACTAAGAAGTGCTTATTCTAGGATGACAGAAATGTTTTGCTATTAGGAGGCTATTCATATAATTCATCTCATAAATTGCTAAATAGAAAGGGAAAAAATAAATCTAAAGCATTTCAATAAAAGCCCAAAGAGAATTTGATTAAAACTCAAAAATCTATTTTAAAAATATAAAAATTCAATAAATTACAATGCACAGGATATTCCATAGACTCACATACAGTCTCTATAGTTAATCATCATCATCATCATCATATTTAATGGTAAAACATTGCACCACACCTATAAAATCAGGCAAAAGCTTAAGATGCCTGGTTTCTGAAGCTTTTTTTTTTTTTTATTTAGTGTTGCCATTTAAATTTTGGCCAAATCAACATTTTAAAATATTTAAAAATTATAAATATTATAAGTATAGGGACAGTATCATCATTCTTTGCATAGGAGTATAAACAAGCTAACCCCAAGGGTATAAATTGAAAATGTATGAAAACAAGTCAGGATTAATCTGTTTGTTTGTTATAAATAAATATATACAAACCAATATTATTTCTTATAATCCAGAATTGAACTGAGAGGAACTATAACATTAATAAAAAGAAGATCCAATTAATATTAGCAAAAAATTGTATAGAATATCGAAGAATAAACTGAATAGGGAATTTATAGGCTATATATGAAGAAAACAAAGGCAGTTTTCTAAAGTGGTAAAAAGAAGATCTGAATAGTGTAGAAATATTCCTGGTGATATAAACAATTACCACTGATGTAAAAGGCCAATCTCTAAATTAATTCACAAATGTAATGTCATTCAAATCAAGTAGATCATAATGGGATTCTCTTTTGGAACATAGAACAGTATCATGGAAAGTTTCTGGAAAAATATGAGTGTAAGAAAAGAGCCAAGAAAATTTTGAAAAAAGAAATATTCTGATTATATTATGTTAAAATAACAATACTTAAAACCAAGTGATGTCATGACAGAAATAGCCAAACAGATGGTAAGTTTAAAGAAGGCAGAAATCCAAAAACATGTCTAAATAGTCATAAGGATTTATAATCTTTCATTACTAATGAAAGTAAATGGATAAGGATTTTTAGTCATCCATCGCTAATGAAAGTAAATTGATAAAATTATTGAGACAATATTGGTAATGCAATAGAATAAATAAAAATGTGGCCAACTTTTGACCTAGTGTTGCAAAGTAATAATTATGTATGTGCTAAGGTAACCTAAATATCACTTCCTCATCCTTATTTAAATGCATTATTCCATATGTTTTACAATGCATCTATTAAAATATTTTGCAGAAGAAAATTTAATAATTTTATAAAATATTCCTTTCCCTATTTTTAACATTTTATATATTTTCTAAAATTTCTACATGCATTCACATCACTTTATTATCAAAATAAGGACATTAATAGCTGTTTTAAGATAACAAGTTATTATTTTGAGTATAATTAAGTAATTTTCTAATATTAATACAAGATTTGTGAAAATTCATTGGCTATTTTTAGTGAAATTTTGAACTAATTAGTCAAATAATTTGCAGTGTGAATAAATAGGAATCTAAATATCAATTACTTGTAACCTAAAACAAACTCAAGATAACATATCTTGTTTTCTAAAACTTTGGTATAATTCTAGCAATAAAAAGAAAATGCCATTTAACTGAGAAAAGGGAATTTTCTCGGGGTAATATCTCTTCAAAACAAACTTCTCTGAAAAGCATTTATATTTCTATTGAATCTTACAAAGACAAAACCTTAATTATTGCTGTATGTACTAATAAAGGCTAAATATACTAGGGAATTAGGAAAAAAATATCGATTGCAAAGGAATCTGAGGTTCTTAGGGGCTGGTCTACAAAGATTTTATGTAGATAAAAATTTTTTAAAAATAAAAGAGCTATTATCAGAGTGTGAGGTATTATCTCTCTGTACATAATAGGTACAATGTTTTTAGAGAAAATTGATGAATGAAAGAAATCACTTGTACAATGGCCCAAGACTAAAAAATACAAAGTCTGTAGGCAAATCTTTACAAAATCATATTATTAGATAACAATGATGGTAGTGAATGAACATTACAGAGGAAAGCAGGTAAACCCCAGAAAATAATTCCAAACCACATACTTCAACTTGGATATAGACCTGCTAGCCTTAATTTATCACTTATTAGTGCCATCTCGATATAAGGAATATGCAGAATGATACTCCTTAAAAGACTCAAACAGTTTGAAAATATTTATGATAACAACTGCTGGGGGTAAAATGAGAAAAACTAATTCACAGTTAATTCTCAAACTTTGTTATCAACTGTTATCAGCCTCCTTATTCAAATATTTTGTGAGAGTTCACATATATAATGAATTGCTATTTATTTATTTAGAAACAGGATCTTGCTCTGTCACCCAGGCTGGGGTACAGTGGCACAATCATAGGTCACTGCAACCTTGAACTCCTGGGCTCAAGGAATCCTCTTGCCTCAGCCCCCCAAGTAGCTGGGATTACAAGTGTGTACCACCTTGCCCAACTAACTTCTTTTTTTTTTTTTTGTAGAGACAGGGTTTCTCTATGTTCAGGCTGATTTCAAACTCCTGGCCTCAAGCAATCCTCCTGCCTCAGCCTCTCAAACTGCTGGGAATACAGGCATGCGCCACTGTGCTCAGATGAATTGCTCTATAATCTCATTGTTTTCTTAAGACAAAAATAATGAATTAAATATTTAATAACTGAATTTCTGCTTTTCCTTCATCTATGAAGTTCATTAAACGATAGCACTTAGAAAATTTAGCCATAAAAATAAAATGGGGCATGGACAATTTACATAATAATTGATTGTGATAAATGAGTAGTATATAAATATAGATAGAGCTGGCACTGGTGTTCAAGATATGTCAACCCAAAATAAGTGACTGAGGCAAAGATCTCCATCAATGGAAGTTTATTTAGCCAAAGTTGAGGACATGTCTGGGTAAAACACAAACCACAAACAAATTTGTGGCTGCTTTTCTGAAGAGGAAGTTGGGAACTTCAGTATATACAGGGGAAAAGGGAATAAAGAAAGAAAAAAAAACAGTCTTGTGAGATCCAGGAAAATATACATTTTACCTAAGATAAGGGGAATGTTAGAAGAGAAAAAGAAGTGCAGGAAGCATCAATTATGTAGGTGTCCCTTGGTAGGTGGAAGAACGTTTGATCCTGTCTCGTCTCTGTTCTGCACCTGGGAGGTTAAACTTGTAATTCATTATTAGTGTCTAATTGAACAGACTTTGATTTTAGGAACCAGTCATAGCCTGAAGACCTAAAGTTACAATTTGCATATCCTTGCTTATGCCAGGCCAGCAAGGAATTTTCTTAATGAATAGTCTACGGGGCCAGTTTTTCACAGGTGCCTGAGGCCTTTACCTTCCCTTGTGCAAAAAGAGTTGGGAGGTGATCCTGAGATTTTCATCTTCTTTTCTAGGTAGATGACTATACTGCCTATTTGACAATGGACACTGCTTCTTGTGATTTTTCCATGTGGACACATTTTACATTCTCAACTAATTTGTTTACCCTTTGGGCGATGTAATGTCTTATGAGTCTTTGTATTTCCTGTAGCATTTAGAAGTGTCTTCTAACATAGGTTAAAGTGGAATGAGATAATTTTGATAGACTAATATGCTTTGTCTGTCCACAAAAAATAGTCTATCTAATATCTTAAATAAATATTTGTAAATTTTATTTTTAATAATGATGGAAGTAAAGAGCTGCATATGTAAAGATGCCATATGTATTCCCCTATAGATCATAGAATCTTATTTTTCTATATTCTTGCTTCATAATTCTACCTCTCTTCAGTATTATATTTAAATTTTTAAATTTCATATTATTTTTAGTATCTGTATGTATAATCTCATGATCATTACAGGAAGAGTGCAGCATATCAAGGTTAAATTCAAGAATATCAGCTGTTCCATGTATAAGGGGTTTGTTGCATCTAAATGACTCTACCCAACCACAGCCATTTTTTAATGTCAATAAAATAAATGGGAAAATGACATGGGGTGGGGGAGTGGCCCCAAACAACTGGAATATAATATTTTCTTAAAAAAAAAGACTTATTCAGTAATTGAATTTTAGTCTAAATTTTACTACTAAACTAATATCTTAATCTGTTTTGTGCTGCTATAATAGAATACCTGAGACTGAGTGATTTATAAAGAACAGACACTTATTCTCTCACAGTTCTGGAAGGAAGCTAGTTCATGACAAAGCTGCTGGCAGGTTAGGGGCTGTCTGTCTACTTCCACAATGGCACCTTGAGCACTAAAGAGAGGAATGCTGCGTTTTCACATGCTAGAAGAGCAGAAGAGAGAGAAAGTCCACTTCCACAAGCCTTTTTTATAGCATTAACCCATTCACCAGGGTGGAGCTCTCATGACCTAAATAGCTCCCATAAGGCCCCACCTCCCAACACTGTTGTGTTAAGGATTAAGTTTCAACATAAAATTTGGAGGCGAAACACATTCAAACCAAAGCAAATAATTAAATCACCATAATTGCTGGCAAATATTAGCAAACTCACCAATGATTTTTATTGCATTGCTTTATACCAGCTTGAGTATTTTTTACATCATTCCTAAAAAGAGTGGCTCAGCTTTTGCAAGACTTGATGTTGCAGCAGTTAAGATACAATGTATGCAATGTTTATGGATTTTACAGAAGACTGAAAAGCAAATCTATGACTATTTTGCATTAAAAATAATAGCATTTAAAATTTTAGTTCCAAAACAATGAGCATCTTTGCCATAGTTTTGAAGTCTCCTTTTCTGAAAAATGTTCTTTGTGAAAAAAGTATGCTATTTGTGCAAAAGTAAAAGGGCTTAAAGAATCATAACATCATATATTTGTGATAAGTAGCAATTTAATGTCTTGTTAAATAATAGTAAATATGTTTTTGATGATATTTTACATTAAAAAGGGTATCCACAGCTGTTTCTAAGCATCCTAAACTGATAGCAGCATATTGTGCCCTTGGTTGCTAAGCTGCTTGTTTATTATTTATTTCTTATATTTAAATCAGAGACCCTGCTGAACAAACAAGTATGACAGCTCTGGGAGTGCTATAGGTCAACCTCAGTCAACTACATCCTAAAATGTCATGATTATTGCAAAAACAAAATTGATTTACTCTTTTGTATCTAGAATTAGACATAGTCCCAATAAATCATGTTTGTTTGCTTTCAATTATATAGCCATTATATGACAAACACTAGAAGAGCTCTCTCTATCAAACAAGGAACTAAGTGAAATGCAATACTTAAATTACCAAGACATTCCATTAAGTATGTGGTCAGGCTATTTAAGTATTAAGGACTCTCATGCATACTGCAGCAATATGCAAATCAATAAATATACTCAATGATTTGAGTGTTTTACCACTAGACTATCTACAATTCAAATCTCACCAAAAGAACACTAGAAATCTACTGCCTACACAAGTGTCCTATCTAAATGAAAGTGCCCTATGATTAAAGAATTCATGATTATTCTACATGAAATTGCAATATATGTTCCTTTTCATTTACTACTGCATATCTTCAGAAGTTTTCCATAAGCTTTAAACAAAGGTAAAACATTTTTGACCAAAGATGTATGAAAATGACACAAAGTAGGAAAATAGTGATTTAAAAAATGAGAGCAAAAATCACCATGGTATCGCTTTGCAGTTAAATTTGAATGGAATTATTAAAGAAGAATCAGTAAACTTTTCATTGTTATTAAGTTCAGTTAAATTTATAGTAGTACACATTATGTCACTCATACCTATTGTCTTTCTATGCATAGTTCTAAAACCAAAGGCCAATTTACTGAAATCTATTAATTAATTTATTCAAAAATATTTACTGAGCACCTATGATATGTCAACTATCTGTTGGGATTTTATGGAGCCTAATAGATAAAAAACTTTTTCCCAATAGTTTTGTACCAGTTGAGATAGACAAATGTGAAGAGATAGAAATCAAAATATTACAGAGAATGCTGTTAGGCAATCTGGTTTAGTTGCAGGACAATAATGGAGTCCACAATATTTGCAGAAACACCAGAAGACACTTACAGTCAGACAAGTGTATAAGTATGCCCCTCAGCAACATGGCTGAGAACTCTGAGAGTTCTGCAGGCCAACAAGCAAGGAAAGGCAGGGCAGGGACACTGCCTTCCTGATTCCTGATGCCAAAACTAACCACCAGATAACTTTCTCCTCTTCTTCCATGGTCCAAGAAACTTACATGGAAACATGAAGCCAGGATGAAGCATAGCTCCAATCCCAAATTCTGATGTTCTCTTTGAAGGAAAGAATTCAGGATGCAATTCCAAAATCTAGTGCTTTGAATATTATTTTAAATGTCTACCTTCCAAACAACTATTCTAATATTTCTAGTGATTTTCTTCTTATGATTAAAGGTATCATTTTCATGCATGGTGCCTTGCCTTGGCCTCAGGTACTGGGCATTAAATTCACCAGGTATATTTTCCTGAGATAACATTCAGACATTAAAGGGGACAGAGCGAGGAGAGGAAAAGGGAGGAGAGTAAGACGAAAAAAATTGAAAAACCCTATGTTTTACCTTTTTCATTCTAGCAGATCCAATTCAATGTAATTAAAATGTATTTGAATAGATAAGTGTACAGTCTAGAAGTCAAGCACACAAATTAATAACTGTGACACATTATAATGCATGCTAAGTTAATAATTATTGGGTGCTCTGTGGGAGCACAAAAGAAAAACCTCAATCAAAATAGGGAA
Organism: Lemur catta; assembly: GCF_020740605.2. Taxonomy (NCBI): domain Eukaryota; kingdom Metazoa; phylum Chordata; class Mammalia; order Primates; family Lemuridae; genus Lemur; species Lemur catta. Next base: position 49,199,785 of record NC_059143.1, on the reverse strand, counting down.
AGATATAAAAAGGTAGAAGCTTGTGTGTTCTTTTAGTGGCCTAGACAATTTTCTCTGCTCAGATACAAAATGCCCGGTGGTTTGTAAAACCAAGAACTTAATGTTATCTCGTGATTTCCTTTTCCCCTTACTTTCAGTGCACAGACAAGTTTTGTTTCACACTGCATTCACAGAAATCATAGCAATCTCCAGAGAGAAGAGACCTATAAAATCAGCAGGGGGCCACATAGTCTAATAATTGAAGTGAGTCAAATTTTGAAGTATTGACATTTTTGTTCCTGAAGAAATATGTATGTATACATAAGTGTAACTTCACTAGGTAATTGCTAGGCAGGAAGATGGAACAGATGAATGTGTGAAAGAGGGAAATTGCAAAAAGTTAGAACTGAACATAAATCTGCAAAGTAATAATGCATGATAAACAGGTACATAAAGCAACAGTAAGATGGAGAAGTGGTACTAAGCATAAATAATTTGAAAATATTTTTGCAAGCACACTTAGGTCTATATACCAGGAACAAAAAGAAAAGTGGAAAAGTCAGAGCTAATCAAAATAAATTTGATTAAAAGTTCATTAAGAATAAATTGTGATAAAATGTATTTCAATATGATTAATTAGTATTCCTAAGGCCAGCTATCTCAAAAAGTAATGATTTTGTATTCCAAATACTTATTTCACATTGTTCTTGAATATTGCTATCTTGACTGTAACCAAATACTTGTTTTCATATATTTATATGTAATATATATATGCTACACAATAAAATCACATTTCATTATCCTTTATGTCAGATTATGAAACTCATGTTCATAGCAAAACATTTTTCAATATAGCACCTAAACTCTAGGGTGCAAGCATTACCCTAGTTACCTACTACCAAAATTAGCACAGATTCCATGTATTATATTTAATTTATTGGAGTGTTTCAAGTTAGAAGACAATGTTATTCGAAAAAGATTAATAGAAGAAAGTAGAGAAAGATGGCCAAAATAGAATCTGGTGATTGTCCTCCCATCCCCCAGGAACACCAAAGTAAACAACTACCCACCTAAGAAATTACCTTCATGAGAACCAAAACCAGGTGAGTGATCACAGTACCTGTTTTAACATTATATCAAGGAAAAAGGCACTAAAAAGAGTGAGAAAGATTGTCTTGCATTGTCTATGCCACCCTTCCCCCATGCCCCAGCAGCCCTGTGGCAGCACCCCTGGGAAACAGAATCTGTGTGGTTGGGGGAGGGGTGGAACAGTGATTGTGACACTTTGCTTTGGAACTCAGGGCTGCTCTGTCACAGGGGAACATGACACAGGGCAGAATTCTTAGACTGTTTCTGGACAGAGGGGAATCCTCTGCTCTAGAGGTAGACCTGAGTTCTGTTTATATATAATCAGAGCTGAAGGGAGTGATAGACCCCAATACAATAATCTGTGGTGACCTCACCATTCTGCTTTCAGCACTGGACAGATCATCCAGACAGAAAATCAACAAAGAAACATTGGACTTAATCTGCACTATAGACCAAATGGATCTAATAGATACTTACAGAATGTTTCATTCAACAGCTGCAGAATACATGTTCTTCTCCTTAGCTCATGGATTATTCTCAAACATAGACCATATGTTTGGCCACAAGTCTCTAATAATTCAAAAAAACTGAAATACCAAGTATTTTCTGTGAAAATGGAATAAAACTAGACATATACAACAAGGGAAACATTGGAAAGTATATAAACATATGGAAATTAAACAATATGCTCCTGAATGATCAGTAGGTGAATGAAGAGAGTAGAAAAAAAATTTAAAAAATTTTCGAAACAAACAAAAATGGAAATACAACATATCAAAACCCATGGGATATAGTTAAAGCAGCACTAAGAGAAAACTTTATAGCAGTAAGTGTCTATATCAAAAAAGTAGAAAAACTTCAAATAAACAACCTAATGATGCATCTTAAAGACCTAGAAAAACAAGAGCAAACTAAACTCCAAATTAGTAGAAGAAAAGAAAAAATAATGATCAGAGTACAAATAAATGAAAATTGATATTAATAAAAAAATACAAAAGATCAATGAAATGAAAAGTTGGTTTTTTTAAAAGATAAACAAAATTAACAAATCCTAGCCAGACTACAAAAAAAAGAAATACGAAGACCCAAATAAATAAAGTCCGAGATGAAAATGGGAACATTCTAACTGCAAGCTGCAGTTATCATTATAATTATCATTAGAGACTACAATGAGCAACTATACGCAAATAAATTGGAAAACCTAGAAGAAATTAATAAATTCCTAGACACAACCTACCAAGATTGAACGAGGAGGGAATTCAAAACCTGAATAGATCAATAACAATAACAAGATAGAAGCAGTAATAAAAAGTCTCTCATCAAAGAAAAGCCCAAGACCCAGTAGCTTTACTGCTGACTTCTACCAAGCATTCAAAGAACTAATACCAATCCTACTCAAACTATTCCCAAAAAATCCCAAACTCATTCTATAAGGCCAACATCATCCTAATACCAAAACCAGACAAAGACATTGGGGAAACACTCCAGGACACTGGTCTGGACAATGGTTTTTGAGCAATACTTTAAAAACACAGGCAACCAAAGAAAAATTGGACAGAATGGATCACATCAAGCTAAAAAGCTTCTGTGCAGCAAAGGAAACAATCAACAAGGTGAAGAGACAACCCACAGAATGGAAGAAAATATTTTCAAACTACCCATTTGACAAAGGATTAATAGCTTGACTATATAAGGAGCTCAAAAAACTCAATAGGGTGAAAAATCAAACAGTCCAATTAAAAAATGGGCAAAGGATGTGAATAGACATTTCTCAAAAGAAGACATACAAATGGCCCACATGTATGTGAAAAAATGCTCAACATCATTAATCAGAGAAATGCAAATCAAAACTATAATAAGATATCATCACTCCCTGGTAAAAATGGTTTTTATCAAAAAGAAGGCAATAATGAATGCTGGCAAGGATGTGGAGAAAGGGGAATCCTTGTACACTGTTGATGGGAATGTAAGTTACTGCAACCACTATGGAGGACAGTATGGATGGAGGTTCTTCAAAAGAGTAAAAGTAGAACTACCATATGTCCCAGCAATCCCACTCCTAGGTATATATTCAAAATAAAGTAAATCAGTATGCAGAAAAGATATTTGTACTCCCATGTTTTTTGCAGCACTATTCACAACAGCCAAGATTTGGAGTCAACTTAAGTGTCCATCAATGGATGAATGAATAAAGAGAATGTTGTACATGTATGTAATGGAATATTATTCACCCATAAAAATGAATGAAATCCTGTCATTTGCAACAACATGGATGGAAATGGTGAACATCAAGTGAAACAAACCAAGAATAGAAAGAAAAATTTCACATGATTTGACTCATAAGTAAGAGCTAAGTATTAAAACAATTGATCCCATGAAAACAGAAAGTAGAATGATGCTTACCAGAGGCTGCAAAGGGTAGTGGGGGAAGGAAAAGTGGGGAGGTTAATGGGTGAAAAAATATAGTGATAGAATGAACAATATTTGATAGTACAACAAAGTGACTATGTCAACAATAAATTATGGTATGCTTTAAAATATTGAAAAAAACTGGAATTGAAATGCTCCTAACACAAAGAAATGATAAATACTTGAGGTGATGTAGACCCCAATTACCCTATTTGATTATTACACATTGTATCAAAACATCACATGTACCCTACAAATATACACAACTACAATGTACCCATAATAATTAAAAATTAAAAAAAATTAAAAAGATTGATAAAGCATATTTCATTTGGAAAATATCAGTATATTTATTAGTTATTTATGTGCTAAAGTCTGTTCTAAGTTATTAATATATATGGAGTCATCTAATTCTTCAAACAATCCTGGTACTATTATATCACCATTTTACAAAGGAAGAAACTGGAGGAAAAATAAGTTAAATGTTCTGAAGGACATGCTGCAAGTACATTAGAAAGATGAGATTAGAGGCTGGGTGCGGTGGCTCTTGCCTGTAATCCTAGCACTCTGGGAGGCCGAGGCGGGTGGATCGCTCGAGGTCAGGAGTTCGAGACCAGCCTGAGCGAGACCCCGTCTCTACTAAAAAAATAGGGCGGATTGTTTGAGCTCAGGAGTTGGAGACCAGCCTGAGCAAGAGCGAGACCCCGTCTCTACTAAAAATAGAAATTATATGGACAGCTAAAAATATATATAGAAAAAATTAGCCAGACATGGTGGCACATGCCTATAGTCCCAGCTACTTGGGAGGCTGAGGCAGGAGGATCGCTTGAGCCCAGGAGTTTGAGGTTGCTGTGAGCTAGGTGATGCCATGGCACTCACTCTAGCCCAGGCAACAGAGCGAGACTCTGTCTCAAAAAAAATAAAATAAATAAAAAAAAATAAAAAGAAATTATCTGGACAACTAAAAATATATATAGAAAAAATTAGCCGGGCATGGTGGCGCATGCCTATAGTCCTAGCTACTCGGGAGGCTGAGGCAGTAGGATCGCTGAAGCCCAGGAGTCTGAGGTTGCTGTGAGCTAGGCTGATGCCACGGAACTCATTCTAGCCCGGGCAACAAAGTGAGACTCTGTCTCACAAAAAAAAATAAAAAGAAAGAAAGATGAGATTAGAAATCAGTCAGAAAAAATAAAAGTAATTAATACAATGGGTTAATGAAGACTTTATAGATATTTTTAAAGAGTAACATAAGGGGGGTGGGGGGAGGGGATGCAGGTATGACTACATGGTGAGTGCCAGGTGCACTGTCTGGAGAATGGACACGCTTGAGGCTCTGACTTGGGCGGGACATGGACAATGTATATAACCTGAACTTATGTACCCCCATGATGAGCTGAAATAAAAAAAAAAAAAAAAAAAACAATCATCAGAATGGGAGAGTGAAAGGACCAGGGAAATATAAAACAAACAAACAAAAAAAAGAATAGGTGTTTTCAGATATGCAGAAATTATTTAGAGCTCTGCAAAAGGTGGCATAATTCTTCTTACAGGGCCATTTGATAAAGGTCCTAAATGGAAATATAGAGAAAAATCAGGAAACTCTTTTCATCTTCTTAAAAATCCATCTTCTTGCTGTAGCTACAAGAGGGATGGAGGTTCTGCCTAACCCTCTAAGGCACTTTGTGCACCTGCCCATGCATGAATCATGCTCTATTTCTAGATGTTTTTTACTTTGAAAATGACATTCCTCAACTTGCCATAAATAAATCAAAAAGCTTAAGTCCCATTTTCAGCAGGGTAAGTCCTTATATGCAATCCTAAATATGCTTTCTTCACTTATTCAAAGAAAAAAAAAAAAGAGTAACATAAGAGTAGGTAATTCTCTAAACATATTATTTCTCCAAGTTGAGCAAGAAATAGAAGAATTAGTTGTTTTTATAACAAGGTATGGGCAAATAGTTTTAAATAAAGAATTATGTAAGCTATAAAAACATGAATATTTATGCTACTTCTAATTTATAGTAGTTCTTATTGTTTATATTTTGATTTATTTCTTCTAATAAAAATATTAGCTATAGTCTTTCCATAGGAAATAAGTGATATACAAAGAACTTGAAAGATAAAGAAATAAGAGTGATTTAAAGATTTACTACTAATATTGTGCCTCTGTTTACTATTGAAATACAGGCCATTTATGATTTTCATAGCAATAAATATGCTAAATACTTCTCTTTTGCTAATATATTTTATGAAACTCTCTCATTCTGACAGCTTAAAAAGAACCTAAATTTGTCATTCTCAAATTCAATAAGGAAAATAACCATGGCTGATGGATTTACATGATGTAAGATTTGCTGAAAAGTAATGAAATTATAATTCAAGGCTATATAATTTGCTATTACCAGAATAAATATATACGTGTAATTACAAATTATTTTTACTCCAGGGCAACCAAATAATTTTAAAACCATTGATAATTTGGTCTCTAATATTTTCAGTGATTACATACCTCTGAAATTCTTGATTAAAAATAAGGAAAGGTCATTCATCAAAAAAAGTCTTGTAATACAAATTGATAATGCAGCAAAAAAAATGATATGGTTTAAAATACAAGAACATTTTTTTGTCAACCTATAAAGTTGGAGGAAAAAATAAGCCCCTGAAAAATAACACCAAAAAATGAATTTTGTGGCATTTATTTTATCACTATGTATATATTATAGTAATTGTGATACATTGCTTATTTACTGTCCGAACAATTATTATTTGGGTATCTACTCTGTATTAGGTCTGCTATAGTTATGAGCAAAATAAAGAAATTGACCTCGCAGAGTTTATGGCTGCCTATAGGGAATCAGGAAAAAAAAAAGTGAAAAAAAAAAAGAGTAATATGCTAAACCAGATAGTTCAGGCGACTTTCCTGCTGCAAAAGTTCCAGAAAACTGCAAAAATGCAGCTTTTATTGCTGGGCTCATAGGAATTAAGAAAACTCCAGCTGTGGGCAGGAAGCGAGGAAGCAAGAAAAGACTGTGATGTCAAAGCTGATTGCGAGCCCTGCCAGCACAGCACCATGAACTGCAAGTCTGTTCGGAGGAGTGAAGGTGAGGGTGGGATGTCTGGATTAAGTTTGGGACCTGGATGGGGCTGGCCTTGTCCTAGCTCATTACCTTAGCATGGCCTGGTTTTTGGTAGTGAAAGTGTGCATGCTCTCTAGCAGTAGACATTCCAATTTTAGGCCAATAGGTTTTCTACAGATCACAATGAACTACAATGAACTCCCAATCTACCTATACTGTTAGACTTTTAATTGTTGCTAATCTAGCAAGTGTGAAAAGGTCCTGAATAGTCATTTCAACGTGTATATCCCAGATAACCACTGAGGTTAGGCATCTTTTCATGGGTTGATTATTAGAGTTTCTTCTCATGCAGATGCATGTTCAATCATTCCACTTTCCAAAACACAATGAAAAAGCTTTTATTGCATGGATTATATAAATGTTTTGGTAGCTCTAGGATCTGAAAAATAAGTTTTGAGTTAAGAATTTACATAAAGTACATGTATCCCTGAACACCAGCTTACTGGACTTCAAGCTATAGTTCATAGCAGCATCAAAATTTTTCTGATGAAACTAATGTCTGTTTCAGGTTACAAGCTCCTGTTGGTTAAACGGTTTTTTAATCTCGTGTAAGTGATACTACAACCTATGATTAATAATCCTGAAGAAAATGAGGTGCTACCACTAAGAAAACAACAAATAGATGGGCTATGCATGGCAATTAAAAAAACAGATATTTTTAGATTGCTTATAAAAATATGTCCCAAGTATATGCTGTTTATAAGAAATTCACTTTAAATATAAAGACATAGCTTAAAAAAGAAAGGATGGGGAAAAATATCATGTAAACACTGAGCAAAAGAAAACTGAGTTTAGCTACATTAACTTTATCTATAGATAACATAGCTGGAAATCTTAAACAAAATCTAAACTTAAAACCAAGATTCAAGAGATAATTGAGAACTGCCAACCATGTAAAAGAAGCACCAAATTCAACAAAAACTTTTCTGTGCAAAGAAATAGAGCTAAAAGAAAAGAAAACTTTAGTAACCTCAGAGAGATGAAGAGAATTTTATATTTATAAAAAAATTAAACTGAGATTTTTTTTTTTTTTTTTTTTTGAGACAGAGTCTCACTCTGTTGCCCGGGCTACAGTGAGTGCCGTGGCATCAGCGTAGCTCACAGCAACCTCAAACTCCTGGGCTTAAATGATCCTACTGCCTCAGCCTCCCGAGTAGCTGGGACTATAGGCATGCGCCACCATGCCCGGCTCATTTTTTCTCTATATATTTTTAGTTGGCCAGATAATTTCTTTCTATTTTTAGTAGAGACGGGGTCTCGCTCTTGCTCAGGCTGGTCTCAAACTCCTGACCTCGAGCAATCCACCCACTTCTGCCTCCCAGAGTGCTAGGATTACAGGCATGAGCCACCGCGCCTGGCCCTAAACTGAGATTTTTGAAATTAGAATTTGGTTATTGATTAAAATAAAATAATAGATGGGCTGAATAGCAAAATTGTCACAGCTGAAGAGTAAATTTTCCCAATCAAAAAAATGAGCCAGGAGCTATCCCAGAATATACTGTAAATTATACTTTAACAGGAAACACAAAATAAAATTTAAAAGAAACAGAGAGCATACCAAAAATTTTAAATATTTGAATGACTGGATTTCTGGAAGAAGTTATATGTGTGGTTATACAATATGTAAAGCAATAGAGATGAAAAATTTCCAGACCTGAAGACAGACATTATTTCTTATTCTGAACAGATCTTCCAGGTACCAAATTTGACATCTCTGCCACAATATACTTGATGAAAGTAGTTGTCCAGCAATATGTGAAAATTTTTGGCTTGAGGGAGAACAGGAAGACATTTAGACATACATTTTACCACGTGTGGTGATACTATCCATGAACATTATCTGGAAGAATTATTAGAAGATTTATTAAAATAAGCACAGTGTATACATACATATATACATGCTACAAAGAATGCAGGAGTGAACCACTGGTTACAAAATTCCAGTCATCGGCAGAAAACCTATCATAACCTGCAGTTACATCTGAAGTTGTTAGATATTAATGCAACATCTGCTAGCTATTGATTATAAAAATAATAATAATATTCTCTAAGTAGGAGATGATCCTAATATGGAAAACTGAATACAATGAATGGAAACAGGGAGGGGCACATGTGAAAGTTGTTGTCTTTATGTGTGAGGAATATATATTTTAATTAACATGGGTAATAAAAGTAGAGCTGTAAATAAATGTTAAATTTAAGGGTAAATCACCTGTAGAATAGATATAGGACATATTATTTGCCTATTTTTTGTCTACTTTTCCTATCATTTATCTGGCTGATTTACAGGAGTTTCCTGTTTAGTATAATATATAGGGACTTTTTTTCACTAACTTCAGATTTGCAAATACCTTTTCCCAATCCATGAATAACCTTATAACTTTTACTGAAGTGTCCTTCATCCAACAGTAATCCATGATTTTTATTCAAACAGACCCATTTTTTCTTTTGATTTTTACTTTCAGTTTTAAGAAGTTCTTCTCCATTGCAAAGTTATAAACATATTCTCCCCCTAGATTTTAAAGCATTATGGTTTTGCTATTCATACATAGATCCACAATAAATCTGGATTTTGTCTTTATATATAGTACAACATATTTTTCTCCACACCATCTACTAAAGAAAGAATTGTTTCTTTCCCCATGTAAATTGGATTGCAACCTAAAAAATGCAATGTAATAAATGAATATAGAGATACATAAGTAAAGGAGTGAATCAATGTAACAATGCCTTAAAAACAGGAAGAATACTTTAGATTCTCTGGTAGAACAGGAAATAGGGAGTCATTAAAATGTCTTTGATTCAGGGAAAAACAATTTTAAAAACCTGCTGAGGCCAGTGTGTAGGAATCATTAGAATAAGCAAACCTAGATTGCCACAGTGTATATCCCTGAATTACTGATGAAAATATGGTAGAAGTTTAGGTGATGACTATCAGACATAATTAAGAGGAAAACATCAACAGGATTTGAATTTTATTTTCCAGCTTACTTGACTCTAAGCTCCATGAAGGCAATGGTTTTGTTTGATTTACTATTACATATATAATGCCTCACATAAGACCTCAATATAAGTGCTCAATGTATAATTATGGAACATTAAGTGGTAAAATGCATGGATGAAATAACAATTATCACTCAATAAAAATTCTACCATTTTATGAATGTAACCAATTATATTAAATGATGGTACAATAATAAACAATATATTTTGAATATGAAATAAAAAATATTACTGCACCGAAAAGCATGCTTTGTCTGGAAATAGAAATAATGAGTGGATATTGTATTGACATGTCAGTGAGTTACCCAAAGGTATTCACTTCTTGGAAAGTTGCAGATAGAGGGTTCAGGTGAGTATAAGAGAATCAGACCTAATATGTAGATTCATAAGTTATCCATGTAGAATACAGAACTAAATTCAAAGGAGACTCCAGAGAATAAATGAAGCAATGCTTTATTTGCTTTTGAAAACTAAATCACAAAACGGAGAAAACATATTGCTGCCAATTAATTGAAGGTAACTAAACTAAAGCAAATCAAAGGATTGAATATATGCCAGAACATTTAGAAAATATTACGATTCTTTTTTAAAATTTTTCATTTCAGCATATTATGGGGATACAAATGTTTAGGTTACATATATTGCCTTTGCCCTGGCTGAGTCAGGGCTCCAAGCGTGTCCATCCCCGAGACGGTGTGCAACGTACCCATTAGGTATGAATAGACCCCATCCACTCCTCCCCACTCCCACCTGCCTGACAGCCGATGAATGTTTCTACTATATTTATGAAGAAGACCCCAAAGGCAATCACAGCAACAACAAAAATAAATAAATGGGACCTGATCAAATTAAAAAGCTTCTGCACAGCCAAGGAAACTATCATGAGAGCAAATAGACAACCTACAGAATGGGAGAAAATATGATTCTTATGACATTTCCAAATACCAATTTGGCTGCTCTTGGGAAAGCAAGAACTAATTCCCCAGGATACATCAGCAAAAACATCTAGTGAAAAAAAAATGTTTGTGTAAGACATATACTCCACATATAAAAATAATATTTGTAGGAAAATGTTCATAGATCCTACATCTTAGGGAATTTTGAAATAAAATAAATTTACAGAGTCCCACAGAGGATGAGTATATAAAAGCAAGTACAATTCTATTAAAATCCATAAACTATTATGTTAGTTGGTATCTAATTGTACCTTTTGGAAAACTTAAAGTTCCATAATGTTTCTACAAAATGTTATTTTATATGAACATACATATAACAACACAAACACAGAATATTCAATATTTTTTAAAAGTGCAATATAATTTATAGATTGAGAAAGTGTAAGATGATTTTTTTTTTAATTTCAGCTCTTCATGGGGGTACAAAAGCTCAGGTTATATACATTGTCCATGTCCCGCCCATCCCCCTGAGTCAGAGCCTCAAGAATGAATTTCAAAACCTCCTTATTCATACCAAATAACAATTCTGTTGGCAGACTAGCATGACTATTTTATAGATGCATTCTAACATTTTACAATAAATATAACCCTAAAATTTCCTATAAATTTATTACTATACTAAAAAACTACTTTGCATATGAATATTCGTAATAATATTATTGTAAATCTATTTTGAAAGGAATTTAATGCTTTGTCTTACTACCAAATGAATATGCGAACATTTTACATTAGACATTTTTTTCACAATCCTAATTTATTAGTAGTTTTGTCTGAAAATACAAAATGTAAATGCTGGCTGGGCATGGTGGCTCACACCTATAATCTCAGCATTATAGGAGGCCAAGGTGAGAGGACCACTTGAGGTCAGCAGTTTTAGAACAGCCTGTGCAACATCGAGACCTTGTCTCTACTAAAAATAGAAAAAGTTAGCTGGGCGACTAAAAATAAAAAAAAAAAAAATTAACCTGGTACAGTGGTGGACACCTGTAGTCCCAGCTCCTCAAGAGGCTGAGGCAGGAAGATCACTTGAGCCCAGGAGTCTGAGGTTGCTGTGAGCTAGACTGACACAATGGCACTCTAGCCCAGGCAACAGAGTGAGACTCTGTCTCAAATAAAAATAAAATAAAATAAAATGCAAATGCTTTTTGCCATACTTGTTTCCATATTATTGTGAATGATTTTGTATATAAATAAAACACTTTGATATAAAAAATAATCAATTCCTTCATATATAAAGATTCTTCTGAGAAAACAAAATTTTGCATTTATTATGAATGCCTACACATGCCAATTTATTTAACCTATCCCTTTTAAGTTAACACTCTGGAAATGTTTCAAGAAATCAATTCAAAGTATGGAAACATTTCTCATTTAAAAGAAAACTTAAAATGGAAAGACCTAAATAATTAAATAAAATGTCCATTAGTTAATATATTCAACTATAGGTTTCTGGGGCAGAAACGTGGAAGGAGTCAATCCTTACTAAGTAGCCAGTTGTAACCCTTATATTCACTATAGGAAACTTACACCTGTAGCCCACTGTAACTAATAATACATAATAAAATTTTTTATTTTAGTAATATAAAAAAGATACTATCTTTAGTTCATACTTTAAAAATACTTCTCATTGAGTTTAGATATATTTCCTCCATTACTCTTGACAATGCATCCATCTCCTCAAGTACCTATGAAAGCATTACAGATCTAGAATCCATACTTCTTCTGAAATAGTATGACAGTATCGAAAATAATACATTTAGCTCCATTATATAATAGCTCAAATTTACTGAGTATTATCTTTACAGAGACATAAATTTTCTATTTTCAAATAAGAAGACAATAATTCTAACCTGCCAATAGAGAGACAGTGTAAAGTGGTTAAATACAATATTTTGAGATGAAATAGGATTTCTTGGAGACTAAGAGTTACAAATATATTAAGAGATTCAGCAGCAAGAAAAATAGACCTTCCTCACATGAAGTTAGTGGTTCACCTTCAGTGTGGGCAAGGTCTGTAAGGGGTCATGGGCCAACTTCCTAGTTATGTAAAATATTAAAGAAAGAAAGAAAACTAGTACTACTGCTTTCAGCATTGGAGGTGTACGGTGGAGCCCACAAGTGGAGGGGTAGACAACTAGTAGAAATGGAGAGGCAAAAACACAAGAAATATTCTTCACTAGCACTTAATGCACTTAAGTACTATGATACTGAAATACACTCCATTGACTTGCCTACATGCACTTAAAAATGCAAAGTAAGCCCTTCTCTGACCCCATGCATTCTTCTGAATGTATACAGATTTTCACGTCTTCATTAATTGAAGCATACCTCTGTGTATGGCCATCTATCTACAGTACTCCTATGCAGTGAACTCATTTTAAAATAATGTTGATTTATTGGTATTAATTTATCAACACTTATGTGCACATATAGTAGTAACACTCATCAGGTGTCGGGCAGGTTGGGGGGGAATGGACACGCTTGTAGCTCTGACTTGGCAGGGCAAAGGCAATATATATAACCTAAACATTTCTACCTCCAAAATAGTCTGAAATTTAAAAAAAAATAATTTGTAAAGTAGCAGCAACAGGTGCTTTAAAAGTAAGTTTCAAAGTCAACATTTGCTTAGTGACTTTTCTCATTCCAAATTCAAAGCCTTGTGCTATAGGCACTGCTTTGCTTATGAAAAATAGGGGAGAGATACTTTGAAGGCCTTTGAATTTGTCTTTGTAGGAGGAATCTTGTGCTTAAACATGAACTGACTTCAAGTAAAGATTCTGGAAAGTATTCTCTGTAGCAGCAAAGGTGTCTCACAGTATTCACAAAGAAGATATAAAATCTTTGATCACTAATATTACAATCTCCATAGATAAATTATAACAGCTTTCTTTCATCAGCAACATTTGAAAATGCTGAGATTTAACAAACAGTTACCATGGTAGGCCAGATGGCAATTAAAGCAAAAAAAAAAAAAATGCTGAAGAAATTTAAATTTCCGAATTCCTTAATCAGGAGTGAATTCCAACAACTTATATATCATGCTTATTTAAACGGCTCATTTGTTATTTGTGCTTCACTCTCTTCCCACAGTGGCACTATTATGCAGAATCATAATGAGTTTTAGTCAGAAATATTTAATTTAAATTATTATTTTTCCACTATGTGAGTGCTGTTGGTACAAGTTGTTTAATGCTTACAAATCTCAAGTTTTCCCTTTGTAAATCACACTGTTAATAATAGGTCTACAGTGTGATTTTAGATTCATAAATACCTCCCAGCACAGAATATAGAAAATAATGTATGTCTGACACTGTGAGTTTCCTATTCTCCTTCCCTCCTTCCATTTCAACATTATTTCTGTATTATCCGAATGTAAATTTGACTTGGTGATAGCCCTCACGAGTACAAGAGGAAGAAATTAAGATTGGTATTTTAACCAGTTTTTTAAATGAAGTGTAAACATAGATGTATACACCACTTCAAAGCAATAATATTCAATCACGTTTGGGGCTGTAGCCATCATTGTCATTTGATCTTTTTCAGGCAAGGGGAAAAAGTGAGACAAAGCTGTGATAGTCGTTCTATTCTTTAACAGCTGGCACCATATTTCCGTGGATCAGCATTTTCCGTGGATGTTGTGCCACTGTTGTAAGTCAGCATATCATGTAGACTCTGTGTTACTGATGTTATCGTACTCAAGGGTTAGGCTGTTCCCATACTGAAAAGTGCATAAGCAACTGCAAATATTCAAGTCAGGAGCACCAATGATGAGGCAATGCAATTATAATTCAGACATTAAGGAAAAAGCAATTCAATGAAAATCACTTGAGCATTTTAATGCCATGTAAATAGATTCAAATAATGGTCCAGAAGTTATAAAATAACCCTGAAAACCAGTTTTGTCTTTAAAGCTTCAGGAAATTCAATGATAATGATGGCAGATATTCACGGGAAAGTAAGTTTTCTTTAGGTATCATCTGGTACTCCTACCCTCCACACGTAATCCTTGGGTCTCCTAAAGAAGCATTTTTATATTCATTTAACTATTTCCACAACAGCAAATAAAGGAATATAAAACAATTGTTAACAAAATAATAAATTCAATCTAAACAAAGCATATAATAGATCCCAGAATAAGCTTTCTAGATGCTTATTTTTACCCTCTTTATAAAACAGGAAAATTGGTCATTTAAGCCAAAGTCAATTCATAAATATAAATATGACTCCTCTTTAGAAAAAAGCTATTACTCGGTAAATAAAATTCTCCTTCCCTCATATAAAATGATGCATGGACAAACATAACATAGCCTCTCTTGTGACAATTATTGTGGTAGCCACTAAAAAGACATTTGCTTTGAGCTCATGTGATTTTTCACATATTTTAAAACGTAATGTTAGATTCATTCAAAATATTTGAAAGATATGAAGCATACAATGAAATTAATACTCATGAGCCCAACCACAAACGTAAGAACTAGAACATAATCAATACTGTTCCATCTACTTGTGTGCTTGTCTCATATCCCATCTGCTTTCTCCTCAGAGTTAACACAATATTGAATTTTATGCTTATCATTCTTATGATTTTTTTCACTTCATTTTACTGTGGTAAGAACATTTAACATGAGGTGTCTCTCAACAAATTTTTAAGTGTACAATACAGTATTGTTTAACTATAAGCACAATGTTGTAGAGAATATCTCTAGAAATTATCCTGCATAACTAAAATTTTATTTTCCCTTCCCACCTTCCATGTGTCCTGGGCAACCACCATTCTACCCTCTGTTTCTGAGTTCAACTATTTTAAATATCTCATATAAGTAGAATCATGCAGCAGTTTCCTTCTGTGACTGGCTTATTTCACTCTGCATAGTGTCCTCAAAGTTCCTTCATGATGTTGCATATTACAGGATTTCCTTCTTTTTTAAGGGTATAGTATTCCATTATGTATATATGCCACATTTTCTTTATCTAGTCATTCATCAATGAACGTTTACAGTGTTTACACATCTTGGTCATTGTGAATAGTGATGAACTAAACATGAGAGTGCTTGATTTCAATGATTTTGGATAAATGCCCAAAGTGGGATTGCTGGATCAAGGCTAGAGGCATCATACTTCCTGATTTCAAAATATGTTACAAAGTTATAGTCATCAAACAGTATGATACTGTCATAAATATAGACATATAGACCAATGAAACAGAATAGACAGCCCTGAAATAAATCCATGCATATACAATCAATAGATCTTTGACAAGCACACCAAGAACACACAGTAGGGAAAGGATAATCTCTCCAATAAATGGTGTTGGAAAACCTGGATATTCACATGCAGAAGACTATCACACCATGCATAAAAATTACATTATATCATACACTAAAATCCACTCAAAATGGATGGAAAACTTAAATTTAAGACCTGAAACTACAAAATTCCTAGGAAAAAACGTAGGGAAAAGCTCCATAACATTGGTCTTGGCAATGATTTCATGGATATGACACCAAAAGCAAAGGCAACAAAAACAAAAATAGACAACTGGGACAACATTAGGGTACAGGAAGAGGATTAAATATGTAAAATAGAAATAAAATAACACAGGGACAAGATTTCTTTGGAGAAGGAAATGATACTTCTAATGGAGGGATTCTCTTCTGATAGGAAAATTATTCTGCTATTGTAGCAAAAGACAAAAAAGAGATGCAATGATGTAATTACATCATAAAATAATGATAAAATACTCACCTAAGGTATTTTGTTTCTTCTATGAAATATAAAATAATACCATATGCTTGTTCCTCAGATAAAACAAGTATCTCCCTACCTCATAGTATTAGCTCTTGTTTTCTCTTCCACATGAGACTTCCCTTGCCTGGCTATCTGTATGGATCACTCCTTCATTTCATTCACGTCTCTACACAAATGTCAGATGCTCCCCCGAAGCACCCTATCCAAAAGGTACACCAGTCACTTTAATTCCCAACAATTTATTTTAATTTCCACTAGCTTGTCACTATAAAGCCTGTTGATTTTTTTATTTATCTGTAGACCACAATCTATATGAGAGAGTAAACTGTTTTGTTCACAGTTACACCCAGCACCTAGAAACACCAGTGCATGGCCAGTAGGTATTCAATAAATATTCATGGAAGAAAAGCTGTTGGTTCTGCTAATGGTAGTATAGAAATGGAGGGAGGAGAGAGAGTAAGTACGTTAGAGGCTTCAAAAGAGTTGAAAGGTTTGAAATGGAAAGGTTGGCAGAGAGCACTAAAGCTCTCATAAAGAGACCAGAGCTCCATTGTCCATCTACCAGGCAATTTCTACACTCATCTGAGAGGACTCATGATGGTTTGGTGATCACGAATTTATGGTGGTGCCATCTTCTACCATAATTTCATAATTTCATTAATTTCTCCAAATATACTGTAGTTATTTGGTTGATCAGAATTTGAAGAAAATAATATGAAAATGATAATAAAGATCGCATATTTTAGATAGCAAATAAAAGAAAAAGGTGATATCATCGAGCAATAAAATGTCTAGAGTGAGTGCAAATTAAGTAGTCTTAAAAGAAGTTTTGAGTTTTAGTTAAAATAGAGGGAAAAGATTGATATTCTACGTTTAAAAAAACAGATACAAAGAAATTACCCTGTACATTAACAATGTGCTTTAATTATAATTCTAATTTATTTTCATTATTGTTACCATGAAAAAAACAAAGATGCTAACTTCTTTCATATTATGTGACATATCAGAAGCCATAAAATTCTAATTAGCCTAAACACACAAACTCACACACAGATGCTAACTAATCAAAAATAAGTTAAAAACCTTTTAGCAAATGAAGTACATATATTGCAAAAGCATTTCAAACTATGGTAGTAATTATGATGCACAATATAAAAATATTTGGACTATTACAAAACTTGATCTAGCTAAGGCAATTACCATTTATGTTATGGCCTCATTTACATAAGAAAAAACCTTTTTTTTTTCCATTTCCTACTTTTGTACAAGTGAATGCTAGATCAAACAGAAATACCAAACATCTCACATTAGAAATAACTAGCTCTGAGGAGAAACACATTGCCAGAATAAGAAAAGGAATTATATTTGAATTTTTATTTTTTAAAAAATAACAATTTGTCATATTTTAATACCTTTGAGTAAGACTCTAATAAAAAATTCTTGGTCAAAAAAAGCTAAAATATGTCAAGCTCCCCTCTTGCAGAATGAGAAAAATAAAATGTGCTCATATTTGGGGGATGAAACTAACAGAGGAAAGGCTGAAAATTGGAATTTTCCTAGTACTTAAGAGAAAAAAAAACACATCAGCAAATATATCACACTTAATTTCCTGAATTTTATGTGGATAATATGTAGCTGTGAAATGAACGTATAGCAAAGAACTAGAGATCCAGCTACTCACACTGGATCCATTACAAATTAAAGTGTTGTAACCATCTCTTTCCTTCCATGTATTCATTTTTAAAATAAAAGGTTGAACTGGAAAGTAGCTCCCTAAAATAACTACAGTGTATGTGCAGCCATTATATGTTGGCCCCCATATGTAAGTATGGGGAATGTTGCCAATATAATTTTCAAATTTCATTCAAAATCTTTAACTTTAAATCTCTTTAGTTCTTAGTATTCAAAGACTTGATCAACTATATCAAAAAATGTATGTAACTAATAGGTAATGAATTAAATGACACAGGTATTTGAGGAATTGTAAGTCACTATTGCCCTCCTTTCTCTAAGGAGGTACAAAAACAGATTCTCCCAAGGTCATGGGAGAAAATAAATACTTCACATAAAAGTGTCATAACTTATACTTAATCCTTAATTCAAATTGTTTTGAATATCAATGTGAAGGCATTGCTAATATTATGATTATATACTATTGTGATTTTGTCCTGGAACCCATATTATATATCAAAATGTTCATTTCCCATAAAAACATTGCATCTTGTGTACTATAAGACCTTTACTGATCCATGATGCCTCTATTGGGAATTATTATTGTAATAATTAAATGTACAAAAACAAAATTACTGAAGCATGATTCTACTCACAGAATAATACAATTTCCATGTAAATGGTGTATGATTAGGTGGTCTAATTTGGAATGAAATTTTCATCCTAGTAGTTAAATTATTTTTAAGAAATCACATTGAAATGCAATTTGACAACTATTTTACCTTCAAAATCTTTAGGTTTGTCTAAATAACAATTCACCTGTGATACCTAAAATGTAATTTTGCCATGCTTCAAATAACTACCAATATTTGATTTTTATTAATTATTTATGAATGATTGAGAAATTCCTCTAAAGTGCTTAGTATGTAATGCTTGTCTCTAATTTATAGATTGAGAAGGTAGAAAATTATTTTAAATGATATTAATATAAAGATACATGATCAGTTTATGTTGCATAGTATTGAAATAATGACCAAATTATTTGGCAAGCCATCATTCCCAACTGTTCTGTCAAATATATTCAGCCATTTAACCAGAAGTTATATTGTGTTACCTTCACACATTTACAAATATGGATTGTATGTGCTTGCACATAGCAAGTATGCATAATGTGCATGTGTGTGTGTGCAGCAAGTATGATGTAGATGCATAGTTGTTAACATGAATATGTGCTGCTAAGTAAAAAGAGAGGCTAAACTCTACAGATCTTTTTGCATATGTTCATGAGTGAATTTGTACACATAAACACAGAAAAAGATCTAAAGTATGTATAACAAGATCAATAGTGGTTTTGTCTAGATGGCAGAACTGTGAATGTGTTTTCGTTTTGCTTAAACATATTCTGATTTATCTTTTTGTTATAATTTCAGAATATGAAAAATAAATCTACAGAAAAGGTACAAAGTACTTAATAGCAAAAGATACTTAAAAACAACCAAATGTGGT
The DNA here is from genome assembly GCF_020740605.2 of Lemur catta. Lineage (NCBI taxonomy): Eukaryota > Metazoa > Chordata > Mammalia > Primates > Lemuridae > Lemur > Lemur catta. The sequence continues at coordinate 49,180,287 of NC_059143.1, read as the reverse complement.
ATATGTATACCATGGAGTACTACTCAGCTATAAGAAATAACGGTGATATAGCACCTCTTGTATTTTCCTGGAAAGAGTTGGAACCCATTCTACTAAGTGAAGTATCCCAAGAATGGAAAAATAAGCACCACATGTACTCACCATCAAATTGGTTTCACTGATCGTCACCTAAGAGCACACTTAGGAATAACATTGATCGGGTGTTGGGCAGATGTGGGAGGGGGAGGGGATGGGTGTATACATACATAGTGAGTGCGATGCGCACTGTCTAGGGGATGGACACGTTTGAAGCTCTGACTCGGGGGATGGGGAGGCAAGGGCAATATATGTAACCTAAACTTTTGTACCCCCACAATATGCTGAAATAAGAATAAAATAAAATAAAAAAATACACAGGTATGCAAAACATTAAAAAAAATGTATTATCAGCAATAACAAGCCACAATTACAATATTAACATTAAAAAGGACAATTCTTAGACAGTCATATCATAGGAACAAACCATATGAATATTCTCTCCTAAGAATAAACAAGGACAAATTGCTTTACAGTTGTCCTACAAGAGATTTTTCTTCAACATTTACGAGCAATACCTTGAGGTTACATTGTAACAGCATGCTTCAGTAACCACCACTATTAAAAACAGTTTCAGTTTATTATCTACTGGAAATCAACAAACTATAAAATATTCTGCCAACCAGCAAAATAAAGTCAGATCAAATAAACTAGGTAGCTAACTTGTATATGAGTATTTGTTGATTATGAAATTAAAATTGTCAGTAAGAAATTATTTTTCCATATCAAAGACAGGGATGGAGAAATGCAGATTTGTTTTAAAATGTTTAGTTCCTCATGGTAAGAAAATCACATCTCAAATAACTTTGAAAATATTAATTTTACAATTTGTATTTGATTAAGCTGACATATTTATTTTAAATTAAATGAGAGCTTATAATGCAGACTCTTCACTGACACTATTTAGCTCAGTAGTTACTGAGTAACTTTTCATAAAAAAGAAAGCAATTTTATTACATTTTCCCATGGTATGTAAAAGAAAAGAGCAATTATCATTAATATATTTGTAAAAATCATATAAACAAATAAAAATGTAAATATATCCATGTATGGTGGGACAGCTGGATGAACATGTATGGGGAGGGAATACAGAGAGAGAGAGAGAGAGAGAGAGAAACACATTGGCATCTTTAGCATGTGTCTCACTATTTGCCAAAAACAAATCTTTCTGCACCCAAGAAGCCAAGAAAATATCTTTGACATTATCAGAGACATTTGGTAAAACTGAAATCACCAGGAATCACTTAGTGGAATGACTTTTATAAAGAAAAATGGAGGGAGAAAGGAGAAGAATTCTGTTCTTTTTGAGGGCAACACTACAGGCTTTGGAGTCACATATGGTTATTAAACTGAGGCTGGAATAAGGCAGCTCAGTGATTATAGGCAATATTCCTAACCATCCTAGTACTCTACTAATGTGTTGATACTTATCTCATGTTTATTATTAATATTATTTGCTATGACCTGAATATTTGCTTCCCCCAGCCACCAAATTCATATATTGAAACCTAATCACCAGTGTGAAGGTATTAGGAGGTGAGTCTTTAGGAGGTGATAAGGTGGTGAGGGCAGAGCCCTCAATAATGGGATTAGTGCCCTTATCAAAGAGACCCCAGAGAGCTGCCTTGCCCCTTCCAACATGTGAGGATACAAAAAGATGACCATCTACAAACCAGTAAGCAGGCCCTCATCAGATACTAAATCTGCTAGCTCCTTGATCTTGGACTTCCCAACCTCCAGAAATGTGAGAAATAAATTTATGTTGTTTATAAGCTATCCAGTATTTCATTATAGAAGCCTGAACTTGTTAATATTAGGTAACTGAATTTATATAAAGTACTAATTCAGTCGCTCGTACTCAGTAAACTATTGGATGAACAACAGCTTTTATTATTGTGCATAACTCAAAATTTTCTATTTTGTTCAAATTTTTGAATGAATCTATATCATGCTAAAACATAAAAATTTTCCAAAAATTGTTTAATTATTTATTCACAATAACTATAAAGTAAACGTAAAAATGTACTCTAACAGTGTAGAAATAGTCGAGAGCCTAGAAAGGTGCCATAATAGACATTCAATAAAAGACTGAAATGTGACAATAAAATCATTGTTTTCTCAAAGATGTGAATAATATCTGCCCAGTAATACAACAGAGAGAACTCTCAATTAAGTCAATTTAATAACATCAATTTTGATACTGTCAGAAACTACTGAATTTATTAAGAAGTACATGGACGCAAAGTTGAAATACTAGTGAGTTTTATAGTATTTGGTACAAAAAAATCTGTGCCTATAAAATCAAGACATCTACAACAGAAATTGAAATTAATTTCTGACTTGTAAATTTTATGCCTACAAAATCATTTTGTGCCCATACAGATCACTCAACTATGACTGTATAATTATTATTTTAATGAATATTAAGTGAGCTTTTTCAGTATGAGCTGCCAAGTTTAGGGGTCTTCTTTGGCAAAAGGCAGACAATTAACAGGACATTACCCTTGCCTTGAAGAGCTCACAGACCAGTGGGAGAAAAGAAAGCATATAAACTATTTGATACTCTATATAGTTTCAATAAAGACACATTACAAAAGGGAAATATGAAATAATTTTTCCTTCCATGAATCATCCTATTGAATATAAAATACTGTTAAGTTTGTTATACTGGATTCTGAGAAAATGAATAGTTCCTCTGTATTTTCAACTTACATTATGAAAACATTTTGATGTTTTTTGCATCTAAGTCATGATTTCTCAGAAATATTTGTGCTTTCTAATGAATAGTCAATGAATAAGTATTAATATATCAATGTGGAGCATTTATTTAAATTAAAATTAACTCAAAGCAGTAACTTAATATCACATTGGCCTCCATTTACTTTCAAACCCTATAGTTAACAAGGTGTCTTGCTATCTTGTAAATCAATGCAAGAAATAAATAGCAAAGGAGGATATTATTTTAAGTGAAATAAACCAGACACAGAAAGACAAATATTTCATTTTCACACTCAAATATGGGACCTAAAAAAAAATTGATCTCAAGGAAGTAGTGAATAGAATGGTGGCTACTAGAGATTGGTCAGGGTGGTGGGAAGGGGTAATGAAGAGATGTTGGTGAAGGGGTAATTCTGTTTAATAGAAGGAAGAAGCTCTGATGTTCAGTGGTACAATGGGGCAACTATTGTTGACAATCGTTTACTGTATTTCAGAATAGCTAGAAGTTTTCAAATGCTCCCAACATAGAGCAATGATGAATGTTTCAGGTGAATCTTGTCCCAGTTACCCTGATTTGATCATTGTATGTTGTGCGCTTGTTTCAAGATGTATCATGTAATCCATTAATATGTACAATTATTATGTATCAATAAAAAATAAGAAAAATTTAAAAAAGGGAATTACATTATAGCTAACAGAAATTTTTAAAGTTATTTTTTCTCATATCTTGATTATAGTACAGAAATGTTTTTGGAAACAATGAATTTAGGCCTCTAGATTTTTTAAAAAATAAGTGGCATTATATTTGCCTCTATAAAGGTTAATGCATAGTCTGTTTTAAACTTGGGCTTACTCATAAAGCTCTTTTTCAGGTTTCTAAATGAAATAACAGTTAAGAAAATTCTTATATAATGAGGAATGTGATCATTCCTACTGAGAATTCATTAACTCATATATCACAAGCTTCTTTTTTGAAACTTTTGAGAGCAAATTAATACATAATCAAAGAATTAGTAAGCATTTCATGTAATGGAATATGAAAAAATGTTTGCTTTCATGAGATGATTTTCCCTAAATGTAATGTGGTTCATTAATGTTAAGAAACAGCTGGGCTTAAAGGTGGAGTTATCTGTGGAATCCTTTTGGCTATTGCTAAATAAATAAATAAAATAAATGAAAAGCAAGTATGTTTTCTGCTTTACTTGTAATAAATTTGAAAATCTAGAGTCATACATTTCCAAGAGACAGATATTTATTATAATTGCTTAATATCTGAAAACTTTCATATGACAAACAAAAATTCATTATATATAGTTAGGCTGAAATATTTACGCCTCTTAGAATTCTTATTCCACTAATTTTATTTCAAACATTACTAAATTCCCTTAGTATTATCTGATATGTCATCTCTATTTGTCTAGTTTTGAGAAAGACCTTACTATCTCAAAGTTGCAATACTGAAAAAATAGTGTTTGAATTTTTGACCTGGAAAGAATGGAAATCAAACTTACCAGATTATGTTCAAAATAATGTTGTCAATATGGTCACTGAATAAACAGATTTATTTTGTGGCAGGCAAAATTATACAACAGAATTAGCAAGCCTATATGCTCAAAGGATTCAGTATTAGTCATAGACTTATGTACTTATATGAAGCGAATTATCTAATAGTACCACTTAATAAAAGGATAGTAACAGTCTGCATGTTGAGTGCATCAGGGTAATTTTATTAGAGTTTCAATCTTTTGAAAAGAAAATGTAAAATATGGATAGGATCAGGAGATGTTTTACTTAAATGGAAAAACAAGGCTGTAATGTGCCTTAGGAAGAATTATATGAATTATAGTGCTGTATGGAATTCATTCCATAAAAGAGAAATGTACTTATAATTCTCCATAATTTTTCAAAAATTCACTGACAAGATCTACAAAGCTGGAGTATGGGTTATGTTAGAAGGAGCTAACACAGAGATCCATATATCTTTTCAACAAACAGTTCAGGAAACATTCACCAAATACTCATTTTGTGATAAGTACACATTTATGAATTAGAATTTAAAGATACTAGATAGTTAACAGAATGTCTTCCTCTTGTTCCTGGACCAACAGCCAGACTACATTTTCCAGAATCCCTTGCAGTTAGCTATGGCCATGTGACTACATTTTAGCCAATGGATTTAAGTGGGAGTTTCCTGCTATGTCCATGCTTGATCACAAAGCTCTCCTAAGGATACATTCCTCTATCTCTATCATCTGCCACATGCAAGCAAAAGACAAGAACAAAGCCCTAGAATAGTGTTTCTCAACACCCCATTCCCCCATTATTATCTTTCCCAAGGAGTCTTTTTAGATGTCTTTTTTCCAAATCCTCCTTCCCCATAAAATTTTTAATATCATAGGTACACTGTATATCTGTTTACATACTGTGGCCATTTGGAGGACCACAAACTATTGAAACATCTAAAATTGTTTTCAGCCTCTCCACCACCAGCACACAAAAACAGTCTTCATCCTCACATTGAGAATGCATGCCCTGCGAAATCATAAAATAACAAAATGAGGTTTCAGGGTCTAAGACCTCTATATGAGCACAATATTAATTTCAATATATTGAGCCATTATACATTTTGGATCCAATATTTTTAGAAATTTAGCCTATCCTAAGTACAAATGTCTTAAAATGTATTTATATAAAGTGCAATAAATAACTTGCCTTCTTAGCTAGAGAATCCAACATTTGGCCAAAATCAATAGTAGATGATAAAGCCCTCATTGTATAATGGAAAACAAAACATAAATAATTTCTCCAGACAATAGAATAGTGACTTTCAGATCATATTTGGCTTGGAAAAAACAAAGTCTGACCACAATGTCATCATGCTGTAAGTTTATCTACTCAATCATAGAATTCCCTCCAAAACAAATATAAGGGGTTAGTGGGGGCTGTAACACTGAGGTTAATTACTATCTGGAACCTCATTATCTCACTGTACTCAAGGCTGACTCTCCACAAACCATTCAGCACGTCATAATACATTCAAAGATCAGATACTGCTTACTTTAAACACAAAGTATATAAACATAGTAGTAAATATATTCTGCAATCCAAATAGTCTACTTTTGAGTTTCCACAAAAATGCAGAAGTCTATCAAAATTAAATAAACTTAGAATCCTTCAAGTTTGCATTTACCATTAATTAGTTTTAGAATATAAAGTGCAGTATTTAGGTTACATAAATGCAAAATAACAATAATTATATTTTTATAATTTTAAATTTAATTATATGCTATAAACAATGAATACTTCTTGAATACAAATTGTCCTCTGATATATTTAATTAGGTAATGAAATGTTATATACTACTTCTTATTATTACTTTGGCCAGTTAAAATTCTGTTATTAATGTTTTCCTCCAATTGTGTTAATTTTTGAAAAATGTAGGTAATTGAATGTTCAGGTGAATTTTTTTCAACTAATGATAATTTATGTCATGTTTTTAATTGGAAGAGAGGAGAGGCATATTTCAAAATTCATTTATTCTGGCTTCATGGGTGTGAAAAATATATTCAGCTCTAACACATATGTCCCTAAAGGGAGAAAAATTATTGAATAAAAATGATTCTTTGATTTTCTAAGTATACAAAAATAGTGTCTAATTAAATTAAGTATAAGAAAAATCTCTGCAAAGAATTTGCATTATGACTAAGGAAACTATGATAGCCTAAAAAACAAAAAGTAAAATCTACATTAAATTTTAAGATGTCTGCATTATTTTAATGTAAAAAAACTAAATTTACTGATAATGCCTCCAAATGAGGCATGTTATAAAAGTAAAATCAGAATAATTTGAGGGCTCTCTAATAGTTTAAATAAAGTAGACTTTTCAAATAAATCACTTGTTCGTTTGGAAATATGTATGCATGTGTGCATGTAACTGCTATCATGATCTTGTGTTTGCTATAGGTTTCCTGACATTGCACCTTATTCGCATCTACTTTTAAGCAGTCTTTTCTAATACAATATCTGTAAGTAACCATAGAGCCATTTGTGAGATATAGAATATTAAAACAACCATCCTAAATGTTGATTCCCAGAAATTTTCAAAGGAAATTTTTTCAAGCAGTGCTAACATTTTTTTGATCCTCACATTTATACAATTTGCCAATTATGCAAATAACTGGCTTCGTGTAGTTTAAAATAGTTATTGCCCAGCAGAGATAGAGCAGCAGACCAGAGTCCATGACATAAGGAATTCAGCACATCCTTAATTTCAGCACCATTCTTACCTGGGCCATGTGTTTCTGCATTACCCAACCTGCACAGCCAAATATTACATACCTGACTGCCTGTCATCCCTCCATTACTTTTCTACGATGGTGCCATTCACTGAATTATTCTCCTTGTGCTACTTACTGTTAATGATTTACCATATATTAAAATATTAAAGGAACGTCAGTGAGATTTGCCTCTGCTAGTATCCTGAGAACACCTGTAATAAAGAATAGCCTACAAACTTAGGCATACACATCTTGCATGCTTTTATAAAATAATTGTGAATCAGAGTATCTGGATCCTTTACCTATTGCATTGCTCTTTGTTTGCTTGTAAATCTTTCCAGAAAGGTCTGTGTGATTATCAAGGTTTAGTCCCAGGAAACTTCTGGTATTAGAGGAGAAATGAAATAAACAAAAAACAAACAAAAAACAGATGCTAGTATAGACGGCAATGCAAATACTTTTACTTTTTATTCTTAGTATTGTGTGATAATTTATTATTTTATCCTCACAATAATAAATTTTATCATAAAAATGTTAAAGATAGGGTAGAGTTGGGGATTCTAAATATATTACATATATTTATATATGTATATTACATATACATACACATATATAGTATGTGCATATATATATGTATAATTTGTTTACTTTTAGTAGCCAAACCATGTTCCTCTTCTTCTTCATATAACAAAGGTGAGGTCCACGAATATGTTACCAAATTAACAAAAATTCATTGTCCAAGAAACACTTAGAAATTATTGAGATGGTTAATGTTTGAAAATTAAGAATGAAATTAAGTCAATGAAATGGCTGGACACACTAACTGCCAAGAAACTTTAAGCAAGACGAAAATGAGGAGACGAAAATTCCAATTTAAATTTTGTACTGTTTTTAAGGTTTACAGGGCTCAGGCCTCCTGTTGTTTCTGCCTCCCCAACAGGGAAAGTGAAACTGAGAGAGTGCAGCAGCAGCAGGGGCTGCCATAAAAGCTGTTTTCTTTCCTCAGTAAAACCAATGCAAGGGCAGTCTGTTGGAAAACTGATGCTTTGCTGAAGTGGAAAACGCAGGAGAAAGATAAAATTGTTCCATTTCAGACAGAAAATTCTATACAAGCTTTCCATCCATTTGGTCAAAACTGAAGATTTTAGTCTTAGGAAACACTGAAGGGTGAAATTAAGCCTTTACTAACTTTGACACTCCTGCTGTGTGGAATTTGGGAGAGAGGAAAGGCTTCTGTTAGGCCACATTTTCTGCTCAAATTACTGAGAATTCTGCTTCAATCTAATAAAACTGATACTGAGTTTTCTACATCCTTCCCATGTCCTTCACAGGTGTAAAATATATAACTTATAACTCCTGACCTTTAGTTGTGATGATTTAAAATATATTTGATTCGAATCCTAAACAACTCATTGGGCACAAAGTCCCCACTGATCTTCCAGCCCATCTGCTTATTGCCTCCATAACCACCACGGAAATGCGCACCTGTTCTGCCACGTCGTCATGACCTCCAGCCTATCCACCCTATAATTTCTCCACTACTTCTTTTATTATTGAGCTAAGATACCAAGACTCATCATTTCAACACTTCAACTTTCTTGCCCCACAATTATCTGTTGTTCCCCTTTATTAAAAATCCACCTGTTCAGAAAAACATCAGTTTTACTCTGCTCATCAGTATTAAAAAGGCTCGTCTCTCTAATAAAAAAAAAAATTCCCTACTACCCAATTATAAGTATTATTGTATTTGTCATTTTTTTGAAAATCTCATAATCAAATATCTTAAAAGGGTAGTCTATAATAGTTTCTTCCATTTCTTCACCTTCCGAGCCAATCTATCCCTATTCCACTCCCATCTGGTTTCCCCTGCCTGTTACCCCTCTGACAAGCTCTCATCAAAATCACCATCAACTTGCATATTGTAAATCCAAAGAATATATTTTATTCATCATTTTATCTTTAGGCAGCAATTGGCAGAGGCTACCACTTCCTCTGCCTAGAATCCGCGTTTTCAAGAAACATTTGTCTGATTTCCTCCTATTCCTCTGGATGTCCCTCCTCAGCTTTGTTTCTCAGCTCTACCTTCTCTAAATAATCATCAGATATTATTGTATTTCTGTAGGATCAGTCTCAGTCTCTTAATTGTTCTTCCTCCACTGTTAATTAACAGCCTTTCAGTTTCCTATAGGACTGTCACTAGTGGGACTAATTTCTGAAATCTATACTTGTAATCCAGACGATGTTTCTGATGCCCAGATCCATTTAATACTCAAATCGAGAACTTAATAACTGAAATGTTTTCACCCCAATAACTGAAATGATAGTGTCCAATCTTAAGGATAAAAGGTTTCACTGAATTATCTGTTAATCTTCCTGAATGCCCTATAAAGTAGGCATGACTATTTTCACCGTTTTACAAATGAGGAGACTGAAGCTTAGATAAAAGAGGTGCCCAAGATTGCACTTAGCAGGTGGAGAAGTCCAAATTCATACTAAGTCCCAAGTTTTAGTTCTTAACTATTACCCAACTGCTCATTTAATATCTGCAAATTAGATGTTCTGTGTGGTTCAAATCAAACCCATTTGAAAGTGATTCAATGGATTCTCCCTTTCTCCCACTAACACACAAAAACTCCCTCTGCAAAAATCCACTGCATTTCCATTGTATGTAATCTCATTTACTTCTGTAAAAAGTGCCACTTTCACACAGTTACAGAAGCAACCCTCCCTTTGTTCTCTCCCTGAATACTTCTTCCTAGTACTTCAGTTATCTGGAATTATGTAAGATCCCTCCCTCCAGTGGGCTTTACAACACATTAGAGTATTTTTGTCTTGGTTATGACTATATCCCCAGAGGCAAGGAGAGTATTACTTGACTATCAAAAAAAGTTTACTTGGCTGATGAACTAACTGTATTAACTATCGTTATTATATAATGTACAATTATTGAAATTTTAAAACTACAAACCACGTGTCAACGTCATTCCTGAGAATTATTTTGTCACTTCTCAGGTAGGAAAATTTCAACAAATATGATATCATACAATGAATAAAATAGACTAAGTATATGAAGACAGGAAATAGAGGAGTTAAAAACTGTTGAGCATTAAGTCTAAACTCTACTGGACAGAAACTAAGTTTATTTCATTTAGTACTTTTTGTGCCTACTAGAGTACCCTCACATTATAGCTGCGATTAAGATACTTGTTGAATTAATGAAAAAATGCTTAAATAATTGAATGAAATAACTTTCATGTGCCAAGAATTGTCAGTGTGTTATATGTATACTATTTAATGCTCACAATATTCTTATGAGGACTTTTAATCAGGAATGTTGGACTTCATGAGGTTAAAAAATCTATACAGATTCTGGAACCAATATACATCTGAATTTGAAGTCCACACTCTTTCTCCTGCATCGTGCTACTTGCCACTACAACTGACTCCATTATCTTAGGCTCAAATATTTGCCAGTAATCTAAACGAAGTTTCAAACAAACTGTAAGCTTTTTCTCACTTATTACATGAGCTTTGTATCAGGCCTTGGCTAAAAAATGTCATCAGAAATGTAAAAATCCTGAAGAATGAGTTAAAATATAGTATTTTCCTGATTCATTTATACCCAATTTTCCAATTTTTGCTCAAGATAATCATTTGTAAATTTTAATTAGCAACAAATTGTCTATACTTTCTTAAATAAAGAGTAAAGAATAATGATGAACACAAATTAAATTTGTTCAAACCCTGAAAATTATTTCAAAAGTAAAATTTATCTTCAAAAAGATAAGTAAAAAAAATTAATGCCACCAAGATATTCATTACATAATGAAATGTAATAATAATAAAAGCCATTTATGGAAACAATAGCAATAATAGTCACTTTGGAAATATTTTAATATTGCCATTGATATTAATGACTTTTAATGTATGTGAAATAATACTCAGACATCTCCTAACTTCAAACCAATTGAACAATTATGTCTATTGTAGTTGTTTCTAAAAGAGAATTAGAGTCTACTTAGCTCCTACCTCTACGATAATATCATTTTTTAATTTATAAAAGTAGATACCAAGAATAAGTCAAAGAAAAAATGATAATAGAAAATTTCAACTTTCTTGCCTTAATGGATATTTTATAAATCTTTATAGGTATTTAATCTCATAATCTTATTCATCATTGCTGGCACAAAAACATACAGACATTTGAAAAGGCAGAAGTAGTAGTTAACATAAAATTGTAAATATTGAGATTGTATTTGATTAAACAGTTTTAAAATATTTTTAAAATATGTGGATATTTTCTCTTAGTTACCTTTTCAGTTTACATTTTGAAGTTTTCCTTGGCCTTTCATATTTAAAAATAATCTCTATTGCTATAGCTATTTTTATGATATCCAATATTAAGAAAGGATCATGAAGTATTCCTCTACCACCTTTCTTACTGAATGTTAGAAGAAGCCATCATCTATCAATCTTGGCTTTTTTTCTTTCCATTCTGATTCCAATTTTAACAATAGTTTACTAATTTATTATTCTTGCCAGAGGAAACTCTAAAATTAATTTATAAATATAATATTGATTGGAATGTTTCTGTCTTGAATGATTTGTTTATAAAAAGGAAAGAAATGTCAAATAAGAAGTTGGTCTTTTACTAATTCTTTAAAAATGTCTTATAGATTGTTTATAGATAACATGCTACCACAAAAAACTGCATTATTAGAACTAGCGCATGTGTTGTGATCATGTTCCCAATTCAGTGTTCATCAGCCAGCTTTGTGGCAGGTAGAATGATTATTGGTGTGTCTACTCATGGACCAGTGTGATATCTTCCTATAGACTAACTCAGAGTAGCATCTTCCTTTCAATTTTTAAAAATTAATACTGCTCATCTGAATTATTAATAACCACACAAAATATATAAGATGAAATATAGGTTTTATTTTATATAGGATGAAACAATTTCTGTCATAGTTTAAGAAAGCATTGACACACAGTAAGTAGCTATTCATGAAATAAGAAAGGTGATACTAACCTTGAACAAGAGGGCAGGCTTTATGGTCAAGAATGTCACGAATAGAAATTGAGATGAAGGAAGGCAAAACCAAATTCCTGACCTGGAGCTCCTTTTTCTGATTTACTGATGCCCCTTTTGAGCTTGCCATAGTTCTTGGCCCTGACTGTATATTAGAATCACCTGGAGACAGGTCAATAAAAAATGCTAATTCCACCACAGCAGGCAGATTGATTAAATCAGTTTCTCCGGGGAGTAGTATCTGAGTATTTCTTAATAATCACTCCAACAATTTTAATATGAAGCTAGAGTGGAGAACTAATGAAAAATGTAGTTTTCATATATTTCCATGTATTTTATAATATAGAAAATATAGTTTTCTCAGAGAAGCTGTGGAGGGTGATAGGATAGGAAGACTTAATAGAATGCTTCTCTATAGCATTATCAGAGAACTATAATTTTTGAGAACATTTGTCCTTCCTGGTATTTCCATGCTTCCTGAGTACCTTAGTATTTAATATATAGAAGTGGTTCCTAAGGTGTGGTCTCTAGACCAGCAGCATTAGCATCACTGTTAGCTGCATTAGCTCAGTGTAACAGCCAGATCTTTCCCGAGGAGTAGTCTGGAGGTTTATTTAGAAGATCACATGACTCTTTTCTCTGTGCCTTCCCTGCCATTTCCACAGCACATGAACTTTTGCTGAGTGTGGTAGCTCCCCAGGCTCACCAGCAATCATCAAATCCTGGAAATTCTATCACCATCCAGGGTACTGTAAGGCAGTGGATGCAGATTGGAGAGCCCCAGAACCTGTTCACTCCCAAGTATCTCTCCCTAGGAGCCAGGGCTCTCCCTCCACTGCCAGACACTTAAAATGGTGTCAAAAAAAAAAAAAAAAAGAAAGAAAGAAAAAAGAAAAAGAAAAAAGAAAGATGGTGATTTTGTGAATAATGGGAGGTTGACACACAATTGTGCTGTATCTGGATCCCTGATTCCAGAAAAAAATAATTATTTCAAAATCCCTGACTGTGCCATCCCTTTGCTTCCTACTGGTTTCAGATGAAGCGAAATATTCCACATGGCCTGGAAAGCCCGCTGAGGCCAGCGCCTCTGCCCTCCCAGGCTCAGCCTCACCATGTCTGCACTCACTCCTTTCCAAACATGCAGGGCTCCTCTCAGGACCTTGGGCCCCCACTGATCACAAGGAAGTCTCCTCCCTAATTTAGCCCATTTGGGATGCAATACTCTTGCATCACTCTGTTCCAGGTATCCACTTCATTCATCTGCCTGATCTCAGTCTGACTCATCATTTCCTGGAAGGAAGCAATGCTGTGAATCTACTAATCTATAGCATTGAACGGAGTCACCACTATGGGCTTATTTGTTGATGATCTGATTGGTTGTAGTTCTCTCCACTTGATTGTAACCCTCATGGATACAGCAGCTACATTGCATATTTTGCTAGCATTATAGCCCTTATCCCGCATTATAGCCCCTATCTACACTGTGTGTTCCTGAAACATTCCTCCACAGCTGTTCCAGCTTCCTTCTAGTGTTCCTTACAGTCATGCTGAACATCTACATTTCCCTAAACCTCCTGTAGCTAGAGGTCCAGATCAGAGACAACTCCAGATGCTGGAAAAGAGATGTGCTCAGGCAAGGCCTGGACTGGGAACTGACTGGAGTAGAAAGAGGCAACAGGAGTCATAGGGCTGGCAGGCCTAGTTCTGTGGGAAACTTGCTCATTCCCAGGTCGTAGCTATGGTGGAGTCGTCATGGAGACAGCAGATGGAACAGTGGCATCCTGAGCCCTGTATCTTCCTGCTGTTTCCCAGAGGCTACTCATTCTTCAGGCCCACTCAGGATAGTCCACTGGGAGTCATGCCAACATGCCCAATGAGGACTTGGGTCCCCAAGGCCTTCCAAATCATCCAATTCCTGGTATTTTATATGTTTCTGTCATACATCTTTGCTCTGTTTTCTGCAACCAAACTCTGAGTGATTTGGTATTAAGGAAATATTTGCTGAATAAATTAATAAACAAATGAAAGAGTGATGCTACCTGAATTTACATGAAATTTTTTCTACCTACAAAAGATAAGATGAGATAACTTGGACCTTTTATAAAATTATGTCTTATTCTTCGTTTGTTCATATGGTAGAAATTAATGGGAAATATGTAAGGAGATGGACTGCAACATTTGCAAACTCATATTGCCTGTACATCATAGGAAAAAAATGAAAATCCTTTTACCACAGTTTGAAAAAAAGCCTTTATCCATACTTCCTTTACAACTATTAAAGCTAAAATCTGACTGAAATTGATTTTTTAAAATGGACTGCATGCCTAATAAGCAAAATGTGGACAAGACAAATCTAATACAAAGGAATAATGAGAGAGGCATTGCTCATACAGTACAAGTTGGGCTAAAAAGTAATAACTCATTCAAATAAAACTAGAAAACAGTAAGACTCAACTAATTCTCTAGAGAAAAAGACAAATTTGGGTTTTAAAAATTTGTGAATTCATATTTTATGTCTTTTTTTCTATATTGTATATACAGCCAAAAGGCAAAGTATAATTATGAGATATTCATTAATATGAGTAAAAAACACTTCAACTATTAATACATCCATCCACATTGTGCCAAATAAACCTTTTATTTGGGAAAAACTGAATTAATTCTGTCTGGCATAAGGTAAGGTAGAATAATTAATTTTAACTGGCTTAAGGTAGAATTATTCTTGCAGTACAGACTCAGCCAGTTAATTATTTGTCCATATGCTACTACTCTCCACACCTGCCTCACCTTGGCTTGGTAGACCTCTCACATTTCACTGCTCTTCCCAGACACCGTCAAGGACGATGCCACTAAACAGCCACCAACTTGCCTCTAGTGCAAAGAGACCCAGAGTTTCAAATATGAGTGCAGCAGATTGGAAAATATACTTTATTTGTAATATCTATTTAAATATAACTAGAAAGTATATAAAATATCCTTGAAAATATATCATCTGAGATTGCCATTAATAAAAGATATGCATCACAATCACTGTCCTTCCTAAAGCAGCACAAACACACACACTACACACACTATTTAATAATGCCAAATCAGAAATATAGTAAGAACCCATCCTGGATGGGTTCTTAAAAACTATAACTTAATTGAAACAAAGTATAATGAAACCAATTTTACCATAGGCTCATTGATATAAACAGCATATTTCTGGCCACAAAAACATCACCAAACTTCTAAATAAAGACCCAAAACATTTCAGATATAAAACACTGAAATAAATATGAGCTATACACACATTTAAGAAAGATTAATACAAACAAGAAAGATAATTATTTGCCCAATTTTTGATGAATCAGTTAGTGACAGTAGTCATACTGGTGAAGGGTTAAATTAAGGAATAAATGTTTGCAAAGTGGAAATTGTAAAGAGTACCTCCTGCTACTCTGCAGTTTGGAAATAATCACAAATATGGCGAGCTTGCGGAGTGCTTTTATACATCATAGTTTATTGCAGTGCACCTACATGTTTATCCTATACTTTATAAATTTTTATTTTACAATAATTTGTATTCATTCATTCATTTATTTTCCAACCGTCTTATTCCAGTTCAGAATTGTGGATGGCTGGAGCCTATCCTGACAGCTCAGGGCACAAGGCGGGATCCAACAAACTCTGGCCAGAACACTCTTCCTTTAGAGGGAACGCTCACACACTCACCAGCACTCACTCAGACTGGGATGGTTTAGACACACAAACCAACCTAACATGTACAGCTTTGGGATGTAGGGGAGAAACCTGTGTAAAGGAAGGGAGAGTATGCAAACTCCACACTCCACACAGTGACCCCGTCCAGGAGTCAATTTTTTTCTCATCAACATTATAACAAAATGACATTATTCGAGGACCTGCTGTAACCTAAAATCATTTATAGTTATTGCAAAGGGTATTATAATGTATATGAGGAAGTTGGTGTTGACTTGTGGTTTTCCAAATTTTATTGCACATAAAATTCACTTATGGATTTGTTTTAAAACATATATACTCCTGGGTGCCAAGTTACATCCCTACTAATTCAGAATTTTAATTTTAGAAAGCTCCCTATCTGGTAGAGATAGGACCATGATCTGACTTCAAAAAACACCACTGCAGGAGATAAGAATATCTAATGAAAGTATACTTTCTCTATTTAAATTCATTCTTCTACTGGAAGCACATAGAGTAATACGATTTCAGAATAATAGAAGAGGAACTGAATGTGAAATATAAATGTGATTTATAATTACACTTTCTTTAACTTTATTGACTTCCTATTCACCTTGTGTTAAAGTAGAACCACCCTCACACACACACAAAGGGGCCGTGTAATAGAAAATGAAATCAAAGTTGGTTAAAAAGCAGAGATGAATCTTGCTAGTTACTGATATATTGATGCTTCCTCTCCTCTGTTTTCCTATAATCTAGAGAGAATTAGAAAGGCTGCCAAATGCTGTGGGTATTTAAATATCATTAAATTAAGCATAATAAAATGAAGGGGAAACAGAAAGCAATGGCCAGTACCAGAGAAATGTGAAATGAAAAATCTCTCAATTATGTCAAGAACATATTAAATTCAACTTTGTGAATTAAAAAGAAATAAATACAGCAAGTGGAAAGAGTACACTAAGCTATATCAAAAGCCGATAGCCATTTTAATAAAAATAAACTGAAATTCTGAGGAAATATTACACTGTACTCATGGACCCAAATTAGTGACATTTATCTAAATTCTATAGCTCAGTTTTGGAAAGCATAATGGGATTGTGGAATTTGGGGCCTGGAGAGATCTCAGCTATTTATTCCAAACTCTTCTTTCAAAAATTACGAAATTGAAGTGCATTACAGAGTATTCCTTGGCCAAAATCACTCAAATATTAAGTATGGATCTATGATAAGAGATTCGTTCTTTTGTTTTCCAGCCTCTGGTCCCATTTCCCTGTTATATATAAGTTAAACCATACACTTACAGTTTGCCACTTTTATTGGATAATAAAATAACCACCAAAACAATGGTTGAAAAGAGTGTATACTAACAGCACATTCAAGACACTGTCATCATACAAATAAGTTCATAGCAAGTATAAAGGCTAGATTAGTAGTTTTCAATTTCTATATGGTGACAGATTCCACCTGAAGTGCTTGTTAAAACAGATTTCTAGGCCCCACACCTAAAGTTCCTGATTCAGTAGGTCAAGGGTGGAGCCTGAGAATCTGCATTTGCTGATGCTGCTGGTTTAGACACCACATTTTGAGAACCACTGGGCTCGATTGCTAGGTGAGTGAAAAGCATTAAACAGAGCTTAAATGCTTTAATACATGTTTTCCTTTATATCTAATTGTCTAGAGCAATAGTTAGGGAGTAGTGTTTTACTGATTATCAAAATATAGTACTGTAACAAAGTTTTATTTTTAATAGAATCAGTTATCTGCTGCTTTTTTCTAACTTAGAACTGCCACTGTGTAGGAGAATTAACTTAACTTGTAGAAGAAGTCCTTCTCTCCAGGACCAAATTGCAAAATTGAACTTAACCAAGTAGACACATGATGTAAGTAAATGAGATTAATGGACTGCTTTGTGCATGCAAAGAAAAATATGGTGATTTGGGTTTATGTCATACTATTGTTCTTGTAGAGATTTACAAAATATTTTTTTGAGTTCAGTAACAGCTTTCACAAAACCAAAATGGTATTAAGTTAATATTACTATATAAGTTTATGCTGACATTTTGGTTCTTAGAGCTAATTTTCATTTTTCATCTTCAAACTCTCAAAATCTTAGCCATTGGTTCTCATGCCACAGTGCCCACCCTGGCTCAAAGTGAATGTAATGGCTGAAGAAAGAGTTTTGAGGACACCAAAGACAGCACTAAAAACAACATAATTTGGATGAAGAGCCGATTGTTAACTTCATGCATTGTTTTCAAAATTCTTGAAATTTTAGTACTAAGCTTTAATTATTTCTACAGTGGAACTAGCCTTGTTTTCCTACTTTACTTCTAGGTAGAAGGCAACTTGCTTTTTTGGGAGCCATATATTCCATGTGCCTTCTGCATACACCGTACCTACGTCTATCAGTCCAGACACTCCTCATGACTCATGGTCCTCTTATATTTTCTGTGGTCATTCCTAAAACTTTATAACTTTGGAGGACAATATAAAATTACATCATTCTGTCATGCCTTAATAGGTCTTGTTACCATGATGAACTAGATCTCAGGCAAGTTAATTTAATTCTAGTCATATGTCTGCCAATTCCACTGTAGTCCTATCTAAAATTCCTAAGGAAGGTTACTGTCCATTTCCATTTCCCTATCTTTTAAATAAAACATTTTACACAAAATAATCTACTTACCAGCATCCCCTCAAGGACTTTTTTTCTGGGATTTCTGCAATTAGGTCTTATTTAATAAAGCAAAAAAAAACAAAAACAAAAAACCCAGATATTATATTTTGTAGACTTTGAGTCAGAGTTTTTTCATCCACAATGTTATTTCTTATTGGTGACATCCCTTTGCTGACAAAATCATTTGAGATGCCTCCACATCTAAC
The DNA here is from genome assembly GCF_020740605.2 of Lemur catta. Classification (NCBI taxonomy): domain Eukaryota; kingdom Metazoa; phylum Chordata; class Mammalia; order Primates; family Lemuridae; genus Lemur; species Lemur catta. The sequence continues at coordinate 49,161,603 of NC_059143.1, read as the reverse complement.
ATTTACTCAAGTGTATATGCTTTTACCTTTTGAATGAAAATGTGTTAAAATACTTCTTAGTAGATTCTGACTCCATAATAACCAATCTTTTTTGGTAATCCTATATAGAAATGATTAGACCAGTAAATCTAGAACTTTCTTTGACATCTGGAAAAAAATATTGATAGAAATAACTGTTATGAAAGAAAATTATAGGTTAGGATCTTTTTAAAAAGAGCTTTTAAAAACAGATCCCACGATGTATTCCTACCTACAACTAATTGCTTTAATTTTTCTTTTGTTCATCTTTCCTTATTTGTTGATGTTCTTATTGTTACGATTAATATTGATAATTTAATTTCATATATCGTGCACAGAGAACAATAAAAAATAACAAATTTTTCATTAAACTAGAAAGGATCTTTTTTTGAAGTTTTTATTCTATTTTCATAATAAAACACTGTGGCCCCAAGGAAATATTTTTTTCTAGTATGGCAGTCAATGTGTTAAATAATTTCTATTTTACAACAGCAAAAATGTATGTGATTATTGTTTATTCCTAAACTAATGATTTTATGAGTAACAGTAGGATTTGGAAGAAAAATCATAAACAGGGAAAACAATGAGTCCATAAGTTTGCACGCTAAACCACTGAATGAAAATAAAATATTTCTGAAGCCAAAGTTACTAAACAAAATAAACATAATTCCATTCCTTGAATCTGGACCACTGTCAGTAATGCAGATTCATTAGGAATTGACTTTGATGGCCTTTCAACTTTTAGATTAATTCTTCATTTTCCTGAGACACATCAATTACTGCCCTGTCACATTAGCTTTCGGAAAGTGACCCATTGTGTGACCTGAATGAAGGGATTCCATTGCCAGAATGATTTAGGAAAAACAAGCTTCCAAAACACTTCAACAGAGGCGTGCTGACTACTTCAAGGGGCTTTACCCAAAAGAATATGAGCCACTTTTCCCAGTAACTTTTCATTTGAAAAAGTATTGTTTGCAATAGAAAATACATAGACTGTATATCAACAGAAGAATTAAGTCATTACAAACAAGAATCTGTGCCATATGTTGGGTGAAGCAAATCAGCATTTATATGACAGATATCATATAAAAAATAATGGCTGGGAATTGCAATTTTACTTTTCTCTGTTATAGCAGAATCAGGACTTGCCTTGATAAATATTAAGGTTCATGTGTTTGTTGTCTTTAGTTATCATGTCTTCTCCCTTTATAGTGGGTACAAACTCTACTTTTCATTTCCTTTCTTCCCACATGTCTTCTCATATCTTTTCTCTGTCTTCCTGAACTTTCAAAGACATGAACCAAAGGGAGAAAAGGGAAGGGTAAGAGCATAAGAAAGGTTCAAGATCAGCAAGGTACCTACAGTTATTTTTCTTTTTCTCAAACCCTGGAGATGTTTTTTATTTAACTTAAGGATTACACTTTTTTCTTGAAACCCCTTTCTGTCTGTGTCTCCCTTTTATGTTAATATTAGATATCTCTTCATACTGACTTCTAAAGTCTAGTTTTCTATTAATGCATCTATGAAAACTAATAATTCGCTCTTAATTTTCTAATATTAGGATTCATGTGGACAAATTATTGTTTATATTATACTACATATCCCCCATTCTTGTTTTTACATTCATTCCTTTCATTAATGTTTTCAAGGCCTAGTATGAGAAAGGAAGCATACTAGGTTGTAGGGATATATCAGTTAGCAAAAGAGAGGCAATCCCTCATCAATCTCCTAGTCACATGCATAGAGTTACTAAACGAATGATCTCACCAACAACTAAGCAATTTCCAAAACTGCAAGAGCTATTTGATATATATAGTCAGGTAGATCAGGAAACGCTTTTCTAAAGAAGCAAAAGAAGTCAAAGCCTAAAAACTAAAAGGGAATTGGGGAGGACAGTAGCAGGCTTCACGAGAATGGTGCCACCAGGTATTCTCTTAGTTTTGAGCTTCATTAAACTTTAGGGTGTTCTTACTAAACACTTTTTAAAATAGTTCAGGATCAATTTTTAATATAAATATCATAAGTTATTTCCCATTTTCCATTCATTTATTTCATCCGTATTAGAGGACATGTACTATATTAGAGGAGATTCTTTTCAGTGTTAAAAATTCACTTACACCTTTTAATCTTAGTGTAAAACTTTCTTTATTTTGACTCATGTTTAAAAAAACTCTCCTGAACCAAATATTATGTAAAATGACTAACAAAAAACATAAGTCTTTCAAATAGTATAATAATATAATATTATGGCTAGTTCTAGATAATGAATCTTAGATAAAATAACATGGTAGCATTCATTGTATACAACTTTTTAACTTAAAGAAAATCTAGGCCGGGCGCGGTGGCTCACGCCTGTAATCCTAGCTCTGGGAGGCCGAGGCGGGTGGATCGCTCGAGGTCAGGAGTTCGAGACCAGCCTGAGCAAGAGTGAGACCCCGTCTCTACCAAAAATAGAAAGAAATTATCTGGCCAACTAAAAATATATATACAAAAAAATTAGCCGGGCATGGTGGCTCATGCCTGTAGTCCCAGCTACTCTGGAGGCTGAGGCAGTAGGATCGCTTAAGCCCAGGAGTTTGAGGTTGCTGTGAGCTAGGCTGATGCCACGGCACTCACTCTAGCCTGGGCAACAAAGTGAGACTCTGTCTCAAAAAAAAAAAAAAAAAAAAAGAAAATCTAGTGGTTTATGTTTTTTGCTTGTTCTAAATAGATGATGATGTAATATATAATTCCTGAATAGGACTATTTCCTATCATCAGAATATTTATTTTTAATCTCAATAAAATTCAGACCTTTGACATAGCTTCTGTTTATGATTAATATTTAATAACTTTTAAATGGTTATTAAATATGTACCTCTCTCCACTAAAGCTAAGTACAAATATTAATATAAGCTAAACTCAGAATTACTTTTGTGTCTAGTGGGTTGATTTCAAACAAAAACTTCTAATACTCTAATTTTTTACTGCTCTCTTTTTTCAAACCATAATTTTTCTAGTTTTTGAATGATAATGCTAGGGAATTCAGATTTTTTTTTTCCAAAAAGCAAGAGGGCCATTTGAGAAATAAATGTCTACTGATCAGCTGCATTTTAAAGATCAATCAGTTGTGCTCTCAAATTGTGCTGAAATCTTCAGCAGAAATATAGCATAAGCATCTACATATTTCATGTTAAAAAAAAAATGATGTTTCATGGTTCAACTTACTTTTATTTAACAAGTGTTTGTTGCACCCCTGCTATATACACAGAAGGTGGCAATGAAGTCCCCAAAATTAGTAAGACAGAATTGGTTCCATAAAGCAAACTAAGACAAATAAAGAGAGTCTGGTATAATCATTGACAGGGAAATCTTGCTGAGGAACAGAGGAAGTGAGGCTTTGCTGACTGTTGTAAAATGATTACCATTGTTTAGTGTAGACTGTCTAGACCATATTATAAACTCAAGTGGAATATTCATCCCAGCAGGTTCTGCGTGGCCAGAACAATATGAATGCCTTCTGGGCACTGCTCTCTAGCTGGGCAGAGGTGCTATTGTCATTCAACACCCTGTACCTGGCCCTGTCACATTTTTCTTCTTGGTCTTTTCCATACATTTCAGCCCAGGGACCTCAAACTATGACTCAAGAGCCACATCCAGCAACAAACCTGTTTGTGTACCACTATGAACTAAAAATATTTGCTACATTTTTGAAGGCTTCTAAAATTTTTTAAATGTGCAACAGAGACATGGGGTTTAAAATAGCTGAATATGTTTACAATCTTGACCTTTACAGAAAAAGTCTGACTGCCCCTAATCTAGAATAACACTCTCCAAGTGTTTGTTGATGTATTCGTATGTAAAGAGTTATTAAGCATGCACATCCAAAAATTTATATTGTCAGGGAAAATTGGGAAAGACTTTGAAAGGATCAACAGATATTCCTGGTAGTTGTGTCTAACACATTACTCCATGTAAGATTATCTCAATCTGTAGGATCCTGCAACTTTTAATATCTTTAAGCTATTTTACACACAACTCTGTAATTTGTAGATAATCTATAGCAATATAAATGATTCTTGCCCATACACAGGTGGGAGAATTTCATCTGGTGACAATGTAATTTATTTTCCTATCCACTGTGGAAGAGCCAGTTTTGCATCTACTAAGGACATTCATTTCAACATTCCTGGGTACCTCATTGTTTGATATTTAGATTCTCCTTTGAACTGGCTGTGATATCTTACTGGTTTCTTTCATTAATTAATGGGTAAAATAAAATAGTTGAAATGTATTCATTTTATGTTTGCATAAAGTTATGAGTTTACCCATTTTAAATTACCTTCTAAAATATACTAACTTAATTATGTTATACAGATATGCTATTCTACTAATATATATTATAAACTACAAGATGGATTTTCTAACACCAACAGCCAAAAACGTATTAGTAGTTTCTTTCCACATCACAGTGTGACATGTACACCCCACTTTTGATAACACTATAATTTTTAATACACTTAGATTTTTAGCTACCTTGGTCTTGTAAAAGAAAACTAAAAACGTTTTATAGCAAATAGTTCAGATTGTTGAATCCAAATTTTATGAGTGTATTGAAAATGTTTTTAAAAAATATCTAATCATATCAATTATTCCAATATTTATATGTCTGCATATTCATAAGTATAGGTGGATTTTTGATAAAAGGGTGGATAAAAAAGGGTAGATGAAAATATACATTCTAATCAACAAGCATAACCAATATAATTTACTCTTGGCTATAGAATCAGAGTTTCAAATGTAGCTTCATTTCTTCTCCTTAAAACATACACTTTGATTTTCTGATGTTTTCACAAAGCTAGTTCTCAAACATCTTTTCCATCATTTAAAATGCAGGCTTCAATCTGAGAAGAGCACTCAGTACTGCCACTGAAGTTCTGTTGTCTGATGTCATTTTGTCAGTTATGCTGATGCTATGGAACCAAGGAACAGTGCCACTATTTTCAAAAGCATCGAAAAATAGAAAGATTTGCATGCAAGATTGTTCCAGAAAAGTCTATGATAGTGGTTTGTGCTTTAAAAATAGCACAGAGTGGTAATTTTCCAATCTGTCCACAAAAAAGTTCAAGTGTACTACTGAATTTTCTTTTAAGTTGTAAAAGATTGATGTGCACATATTCTTAAACATAGTATATAAAAGCAAATACTAGGTGGAGATTCATGTTATTAGATCACTCACATGAAGGATATTCTTTGTTTTTAGATTAATAGTGCAATTTAAAATTGAAAGCCATTTTCTTTAAAAATGTATTCCCTAAAACACTAAAGTCAAAAAAGCAAATGCAACACCATATGAAAAGTCCTCTCTCTTTGAATTAATAGGGATTTATACAAATTTTATTGAACAAGAAGATTATTAAAACTCAAGATATTTTAAAAATCTGTTGATGTGGGGATTTCTATGAGTAGCAGGTAGTTTTGTGTCTGCCTTAAACAGATGGTAAATATGATTCGATGCAAATGTCATGTGGTAAGAGATCTTACATTTCTTTTAGAGACTAATAATTGTGGGGTGTTTGCAGCACCATCCTTTACCGCCTATTTCCACTGCCGCAGACAGCAGACATATATGGGTTGTCTATACATATATAGACACGATACTCATATATGGTACTTATATACATATATATGTGGTAATATGTTTATTTGGTAGTCATATATTGTACCTAAATACAAATATAGACATGATATTCTTATGTGGTACTTATATACAAATATATAAATATGTATGTGGTACTCACATATTGTACCTATATACATACATATATGTGGTAGTCATATATAGTACCTACATACATATATATGTAGTACTCATACATATATGTATACATGGTACTTATTCATATATGGTATTTATATATAAATAGATATGATACTCATATATGGTACTTACATACACATAAATAAATCCTTATTGAAGTAATGTTAAAACTACAATATGGTTTTGTTATTATGAACAAATCTACATTATTCCCTGGCCTTTGACATGTTCTATACACAGCTCTGATTCATTTGGCATTTGAGGGTATCAGAATCTTGACATTTTGAGATTCTGTGAGGGTCTCTGTTGCACTAAGGATTTTTGACCAACAGCTGTTCCATAATAAGTAATTATTTGGGTTTCAGTAGTGAGTCTGAATTATTAAAGAAGAGGGTAAAAATCACCAATACTACCCCCACCATCAAAATATGATTTATACTTAAAGAATCCTATAGTCTTCTATGCAATGAGCATACTGCCTATTTGGTCAGACCTTTCAGAATCATCTCACTCTACAAGTTCTGCCTAGTCCTAGGCTGAAGAACTACATTGGTCTCAAAGAGCCCAGGTCTGGTCTCAGTGTACCCTGATGATAGGTCATACCAACTGGTACATATGCCAGCTCCAAACAGGCCCAAATCAACCCTCGTTTTTCCTGACATACTTTATATTATGACATTTTAATTTAACTGGAAAAGTGTCAAAATTAAATAAAGTGAATTACTTCTTCATTGTTGCTCCCATTCTACTTCAGTCTTAGCAATCATCACAATGTTTTATTGATAATAGTGTATGTGTTTGTCTTCTTATACAGACTCTAAGCCCATGCTGGGCAGGAATAACGATTCTTTAATCTTCTCATTATCAGCATCTAAATCCGTGACTGACACAGAGAATAACATAAATAAATACTTGTCTTGTTCAAATGAATCAAATAGAAAGAGGTATTTTTATAATCAAACTGGATTCCATAATTGAGGTAATTCTGTGCTTTTAGATGTAGAAATCTCCAAAAAAAGTTTTCTATGGATTTATCAGTTGTGCGTTTGTCAGAATCAAAAACACTATTATAGATGGTTTATGAATCTGTGTAATAGGAAATTATAATCACTGACTATAACATTTAACTTTAGATATTTGCATTGCCAAGTCATAAAACACTAATGCAATTAATCTTGCATTTGCAATAAATCCCTAGAATCACAAAATAATAAAGTGATATGGAATTCAATTTTTCTGTCCATTTAGCTTCTAGAGCTCTAGAGTATAAATGACTTACATAACTAAAAAATATGAACTTATGAAATCTACTTTTTCAAACTGTTACACCAATTGAGTGAAAAATAGAATTGTGCATTAAGATGTCATATATACTTTAATGGAAAAAAGTAGAAAGATGTATATATTTCGCAGTGTACTGACACTTAACCACACAAATTATAAGTCAGCCAGTAAAAGCACATTTAAGAATCTGTAAACTATTTATAAAAATAAAATTCCATCTACAACATTAACTATGGCTTGAGGATAACACACATACAAAAAAGCCTAAATTTCCCAAAGGCAAATGTTGAATTTAATCCTGGTTTTAACAAATACCATTGCCTGTAAAAGCTGTTTGAAAAAATGATGCATTTAATAGACTCAAAAATAATTGTTCTGAGACTAAATAAAAAAGAACCAGAAGACAATGAGCCTCGGCTGAATTTGAATGTTTACACTGATACTTACCATAGCTACCAACAAATGCTTATTGTATAGCTGCTCAAATTAATGGAAAAATATGTTTATTGAAAATAAGATCAATTGCTTGGAACATGCTGAGACAGGGCTATAACAGGAAACAAAACCCACAAATGTCTCTTTCTTATTTCCTTGGTTTTTTTCCCTTCCTTTTGGAAATATTGAAACTGAAGGTTTGTCATAGTCTAACATGTTTACCCCAAATTTGACACATTTTGTTTCAGATGCATGAACAACATTATTTTGCATCACACTGGAACAAAGAGCAAGCTCTACCAGTTACTAGACAGCACAAGAGGAAATATTTCGATTTGGAGGTGTGTGAAAGTGAAGAGAGCATCCTCCTAGATGCTGGTAGGGAATACACAGTTAGAGAACATGTGCTCCAAGGAGCAACCATACCTTGTTTTTCTCTTGCAGATCAATTTGTGAAATCTTGAAATCAGGATCTTGAGAGTTTGCACTTAATCCATTTTTCCTATCCAGGAGCTCTTCCATTTCTTTTACCTGGATCTTGAGCCTTCTATTTTCTCTCTCCAGACCTTGTTTTTCTGTTTCAAGTATTTCCCTCTTGTCCCACTCGAAGGCATTTTCAGCCTGCAATCTCTCTAGCTAAACACAGAAAATACAAAAAATAAAAAAAAAGCAGCATGTAGCATTTGTAATTCCCCAAAGGTAAGGCATCCAGCACACAGGCCCCATTAAGCAAGGTTCATGGAAATGTCCATTTATATAATTATAAAAAGAAAATTTTCTATTTGTTTGAAAACTTCAGAACAACACAAAAGTTCTAAGACCAGAACATATCTTAGATAAATATAATTTTCCTTGGTTCATGTGACTCTTAATGTGGATTATATTAGTCAAATAAACGTGTAGGTGCAAAACTGCTGATATTTTGGCAGAAATACCCACTCTCAACTGATGAACATGTATCAGTTGAAAAGACACAAAATCATTTCTAGAGAAATTTTCATTGGTTAAAGTTCATGTATTCACTCGTTTATCTGGGGAAGAAAAATATATATATTTCTTTGTCTTTCAGGTTGCACGTACTGTGCACGATGCTAGCACTATTGGTAAAGACAAGTGAATGTAATAGAATATAATATGTACCATGATTACACTATTATAAAATATAGTCAAATGCACAGGAGTGAGAGGTCGATTTAATTTTCAGGGAGTAGAGGTTGGTGAATCATGTCCCACAGGCCAAAATTGGCCTGCCTATTTTAGTATGTCCCATAATAAATGGTGTTCACTTTTTAATGGTTAGCAGAAATCAAAGGATGAATATTCTTTGGGGCACATTAACATTATATAAAATTCAAATTTGAATACCATAAATAAAGTTGTATTGGAACACAATTATGCTCAATTGTTCACACTTCGTCTATGACTGCTTTCACACACAATGGCTAAGTTGTGCTGTTAAGACAGAGACCATATGTCTAGCAAAGCCTAAAATATTTACTACATGGCCCCTTACAAGTTTACTGACCTCTGCCCTCATCCTGTGGTTCTTAACCAAGGCTGCATGTTAGATTCACTTGGGGAAATATTATAATTACCAGTGACCAAAAACCACCTCTAGAAATTCTGATTTTGTTGATTTAGGATAATTTTAATATCTCCCTTGGTCAATTTTTATTATTTTAACTTTTTTTATATTTCATGTTTAAAAAGGCAATATCAAGTATATTTATTTACTGCAGTTTTATTACATCTGAATATTTGCTCATTATTATAATGAGGTTAAATTATATTTGCCTGCTATGATTTTCTTTGTTGTTCTGGATATTGTAGGTAGAAACTATTAATCACTTTTTAGCTCTATAATAAATTCTAATTCAGAGCTATGAATTCTAATCCTGACTTCACCATTTATTCTCTGGATAAGTTTAGTCAGGTAACTTCATCTTCTCATAAATGTGGACAATTTATTCTCTAATCTGATAGGGTTTTTGAGAAGTGAAATTAATCAAATTAATTGGAAAGTACTTTTCATAGCAATGTGCTACTTAGAGGAAAAATACTGAGGTGGTATAAATTTCAGAAAAAAAATTATATATGTATTTCTCTCATGTATTTGGGCATATATATGCACACGAGTCAATGTATTTATTGCACTAATCTGTACAGTGAAGCAAGTTTTCACAATAGAAAAATTACCAGAATATAGTCCTGGTTCCATCAGTTATTCACTGGCTAATTCTGAACAAGACACTTATTTTTTTATGTTGCTAAGTTTTCTTAGTAGTAAAATTAGTATGAGAATACCAGCCCCACCAAATTTGTGGTATTGTAAAGACTGAATGAGACTAACTATTCAAAATGCTTTGTAAACTATATAAGATGATTAAAATATGAGACATTTTAAAACTATTTGTTAAGGATGAAAACTGTAAATTACTTCTTTTTACATTATTGGTTTTAAATGGCTTGATTGCAATGTATTGTGTAGTACTACAGTGTTATAAAGTATATGTCTGCGACATTTTAAATTCTAAAAATGTCCCAACACAGTCAACATTAAGAAAAATATTGGGCTTCAATACTATCCTTTGAAATGAATTTTGATATAAAAGTCTAAAAACTGCTTTTTCATATCCATATAATTGTATCATTATTGTAGAAAATGTTCTGTTCCTGAATCTAAGAGATGTTCTGGCTTCTAAAATGCAGAAAACCAAAATTACATTCTTGGCATTAGACCTCATTTACCAATTAAATGTAATAAACTAAGAGATCAAATATTAGATGATGTGGTTTGACATTTGGGGTGCCTGTCTGGGGATATAAGGTGAAAACAGTATTTCACAATCTAACTTAGAACATTACATTACTTTCATTGTTAAGATTAATGCTTAAACTTTCTATCACTGTATCACTTATCAGAATGAAAATAATAAAGTTGCAACAAAAAGTCAGCAACTTAGTGATGAAAAATTATTTTTAAGAGAGTAAATATATTTTTGGACAAAGACAAACATGATGTTATGTCAAAGCTTTGTAAAGTTGTAGGGTTTAAAAGAAATTGCTAAAATTAAATAAATTGATTGAATACCTTATAATGGATAATGGGTAGGACTAGAGTTTTAAGTAAGTAGTAGATGCTATGAATGAATAAATGCTAAATCTTACATTTTTTCATTTTCAGTAAACTTTTATTAAAGTGTAACATGTGCACAAATAATGTGTCGAGTTTAAAGAATTTTGGCAAACTAAACCTACTCATATAATCAGCACCTCAATCAAAACCACAGAAAGACCTTCTCATTTACTATTCCTCCCTTTCTTCCCACTTCCCCCCTCAAGTGTAACCACCATCATCAATTCTAATGCCACATTCAATAAATGGTGCTGGGAAAACTGGATAGCCACATGTAGAACAGCAGGAGGCTTTGTTGTTTCCCCGCAGTAGGAGATGGTCGCCCATACTTCCCTGAGAACCTAATGCGTTCCTGGTAAAAAGCTATATAAGTGATTTCCTATCCTTACAATAATTCAGCAAGTTTGGATGTGTTATACATGAGAGAACTGGGGTTTCAAGGGTAGAAGAAACTCTCAAGGTGTGCAAGGAGTCCAAGCCATGAGTCACCTGAAGTTCTGTGATCCCATTCCTGAGTGCATCCCATCCACACAAATTAACAAGATAGTGATAAATGTATGTATATCCTCTTGCAATAATAATTATCACATTCTGAATCCATGGTATTGTACTCCAGCAATGGTTTTGTTTATGTTTTTGTTTGATTTGATAGATTTTGAAGTTTTTTTTCCTCTTTATTCTGTCTCTCAGCAAATTAATTCAGATGAGAGGAAATTTCTGTAGAATCACATTCAAAAGTCTGGCAACTCAAATTAAATGTGTTCATATTATTGATGTCACACCCTGGATCTTTTAACAGTCTTTTTCTAACATGTCCTAGAAACACAAATAAGAATTGCAGGAACTCCCCCCTAAATGAAAGTCTATGTCCAATATGTCCATAGTTAAATATAGCCCAGCGATAACTTAGTCCCTCTTTGACCAAAAGTCAACAGCACAATGAATGATTTTAGTATGTGTGATGTCACATATATTTTAGTTACTTTAATTTTATTTTAAATCTTTTGAGAATTTCTAAGAGTAAAAAATTCCTTCACTGTTTTGAAAGAAAATGTATACTGATGTTATATAAGAGAGAAACCAAAATGCATATCTCAGATTGAATGTGAATCAAAAGCAATGCAAGCAAATTTTTTTAAAAATGTGTGTCTACGTCTAAGTAAGTCAGTGTTGTATATGAGAATGGCAAGAGAAAGGGGACATATAAAGTCTTTGATTATGCTCTGGTAGAGAAAACTTACAGACTGCAGAAATAAAGGTGGGTATTTTAGACCTTAGACCCCTGGTTTTGCAAAAGCCAGGCACTGTCTCAAAAAATCTTAATGGTGTTACAAAATTTAATACCCAAATATTTTCTCCATTTCAATGTAGAAGTCAATAATCATCTACACATACCCTAGGAACTATTAAGATAAAAATACAAATAAACATGCTGCTTTTATCCCCAAATTATGATAATTGTTTTGTGAGTGTGTTATAGTACAACCAGAGAAAAAGCCTTGAGCTAAAACTAAAACAGTAAAAAAGATGCTTTTCTGCAACTCTCCTGCCAAATATTGATATGCTACAGTGGATTTCTTATAAACTCAGGAAAGTGTGACACTTTACAGAATTTGAGAAGTGAAACACAATGGAGCTCATAAATGTGGATCTTGTTCCAGTGATAATAGAAACCAGAGGTTTATATAAGGTATTTATAATAGGACTTAATTTTACCAGGCACTAACTACACCCTCAAGTGTACTCTATTACTAGCAAGAAACATGCAAATACAAAACACTTAACAAGATCTACTTTGGGAAAATGAATATATTATAAGAATATTGTAATTAAGCATAAGGGGTAAACATTCTGTTTCCAAAATCTCTCCTAAAAATAATTTAAAAAGTAAATAAATTCTCTTGGCACCAGAGTTGCCAGACAGGTCTTCTCAGAGATTTTGATTGTTCTCACTATCAAAAAAAAAAAAACCAAAAGAAAAGAAAAGAAACCTCCTGACACTGCCTAAAGCACCAGAGTTGCCAGACAGGTCTTCTCAGAGATTTTGGCACCAGAGTTGCCAGACAGGTCTTCTCAGAGGTTTTGATTGCTCTCTGTCAAAAAAACATCAAACGTGCTGACACTGCAGAAAGCACAGTTTTCTGCTCAACTGAGACTATGATTTGTGTTAACCCATATGTTTGTTTTTTCTAAGGAATTAACAACCATTTTACTTACAAGTTATGTAAGTACTCTGAAGGTTCAAATAAAATAGTAAGTTACATTTAATTATTAATATTGAATTGTAAAGAAGAAAAAAGTTTACACATAATTTACAGGGAAAAATTCACGGAAAAGAGATGGTAAAGTGAATCAGAGCCAGAGAATGATGCTAAAAGAAAGAATGAAATCATGGCAAACGTATTAATGAGCACCTCCTAACTCATCACCTTATACCTTACATCTGTGCTAAGAATGACTTAGCATAACAATTTTATGTTTTAAATATGTTGCTTTTCTAATATCTGCTTTTTTGGGGGGAGAGAATTTTGAAAAAGAGATATATTGATGAACTCTTCAAAAGAACATAGTGAAGAATAAAAATTAGTTTTTCTTGTTAATCTTACCAGAATTACACAAGAATTGTTAACATTAAAATTTGGTCATTTATAAAAAACATTCCAGACCTACCTTCTTGTTTGTAGGAAATACAAGACATAGAAAAATAAAGGATACCATTAACACTCAATTAGACAGATACAGAATATGGCATATTCTACAAAAACCCAGATCTGATTTTTAAAACATCAATTTATAGGGAAATAATGGGAGAAGCTATTTTAGAGTAAAAGGTGATTAACAAGATGTAACACTTGATGCGTTAATAAAACTATATTCGATGCTGCTTTAAAACAATAGCTATAAAAGACATTCTTGGAAAAATAGAATCTGAATGCTAACTAGATATTGATAGTAATAATTTATTAATTTCTTCAGTTTAGTCATAGTAATAATGCAGAAAAAATGTCCTTATTCTAGGGAAATGCGTGCTAAAGCCTTTAAGAGAGATGACTTACATTCAAACAGTACAATTACACCAGGAATTAATCTTAAAAGATAAAAGACAGGGTTGAGTTTAACATTTATTGATGTTTAAAATATATATTTTTCAAGAACATCTATAAGGAAAAGCAACATATTGCAATAGTTGCCTGTGTAGGGAATGGTATGGGAGAGAGATATGGAGAAAATAGAAAATGAATGAATGAATGAAGGAAGGAATATATGAGTACAAAGAAGAGAGTGACTTTGTAGAGACCAATGGTGATAGTGTGCCATGAGCTAAGGCATATTGCCTAAGAGAATTTTCTGGCTCTGAGTACTAAATAAATAAAAAGCAAATCCATTTATCAAAATATAAATATTAGTGCATGTGTTGGGCATGAAGACATAATTTAAAGATATAATTGCATTCAAAAAAGAAACTGATAAACATGGCTGACTCTGGCAAAGAAACTGAAAGGGAGAGAGGAAAGAAATCTATTTTCTTGACATAATCAAACTAAGAAAGATGTATTAATACTTGTCCTAAAAAATAGATCTACTGGATGTAGTTCTGGTACTTTAATGCCTTATGGTAAAATGAGAACAAAGACCCCATTACCACCATGCATAGAGAGAATCTATGCATCTCACTGGAGGTGGATTAGGATGAAGTTGAAGGGGAAGCTTGGAACTTAAGGGGAACTATTTAATGTCGTAGCTCCAGCACTTACATAATACAGAGGCAATGGTTATTATACAGATTTGGGACTTAATAGATTTTACTAAATGACTTGGAAGCCATAAAGAAAATGACAGACAAGATCAGGTCAGCCAATTTTCAAATCAAGGAATGCTGTTAAAGCCAGAAGTTGCCCCTGACAGTGTTTAAAGAGGCTCTTACTTCCTGAATCCACAGAGTAGACTGAGTATGCACAAGCCCAGGAATTGATCCTGCGTGGAAGAGCCACAGAGAGACTGAACACTCAGTCTTTACAGGTCTCCTATGTTAAGTCAGGGCCCTGAGAAGAAAGCAATGGGACCCTGGAACCTGGGAAGAGCGTATTTGAGTGACTGCACCTGAACACCTGAAGCAATACCCCATTCTAGTGGGACTACAGAAATGAGTGTCCACCCTCAAAGATCATATAAATACAATCTGTATGCTCCTTAGAAACACCACAGGAATAGTGGCTGATGAAGGCCAATTATAAATGTAATCACATAGTAGCCCAATCTCAGCCTCTCTTTCTGGATGTAATATCCTTAGTGGACCTTAAAGGTTGTGATGATATTCAGACTATCTTATTGGTCCTTTACATCAAAGACATCATGCTAATTAGACTTGATGAACAACAAGTGGCAAGTGCTCTGGATGCCCTAATAAGTCACAGTTGCATCACAGAGTAGGAAATTTTCCATACACAGATGAAGGATTCTGCCACTCTGGTGAAATTTTTAGGGACCCAATTTTCTGGAGCATACAGAATAATCACCTTTAAAGTAAAAGACAAGTTATAGCAGTAAGGAAAATGCAGAGTACTTGGACAGTCTTTTTTTGGAGGCTGGTTATATAACACTTGGAAATAATGTTATGACCCATTTATGGAGTGTCTTGAAAGTATAAAATTTTTAGTGAGACACAGAGCAAAATATGGCTATGGCAGCAGTTTCAAGCTGAAGGACAGGCTGTTCTGCTGCTCAAAGCACTTGACCAAGCAAATCCAATAGTACTGGACTATGTGGTAGGTAAGAATGCATTGTGGAGACTTTGGCAAACCCCAATAGAAGAGTCACAGGACATACCCCTAGGGTTCTTCAACAAGGCTATGACATCTGTAGAAGTGAATTACTTTTTATTTGGAAACCATCTTCTCATATGCTAAAACTAGCTCCTACTAGAGAATGAGCTCTTGACCATGGAATATTAAGTGACTATGTGTCTGGAGTTGTCCATTATGATCTGAGTATTACACATCCACCAAGTTATAAAATTGAGCAGAGTTAACAGCAATTCTTCATAAAATGAAAATGATACATTCAGTATCAGGCCCAACAGGTCCGGAAAACACCATTAAATAACACAGATGGAAAGACTAAACCCTCCAGTTATGTATCTATGTTATATGGACAGCCCTCTCTCAGCTTACACCTCATGACCTGATAGGCAGTATCTTTTCACTGAGCTAATGTAAAGGGACAAGAACTCAGGTATGATCCATGAGTGGGTCATCTTGTTATGTTATCATGAACTGAAAATGGATGCTGATTTATTACATGCCCACTCAGGTGTGGCCCTGAAGGACAGCAGTGAGAAGAAATCTTCCCAGTGCTTGGAGAAGTACCCTGGCCATTAATGGTGAATGACGATACAAGTGGCCTGAGATGAGGATAGATACAAACCACAGGAATTGGATGAATCATTTTGTTGCTTCCAGTGGCCTTGACAGAGCAAGAGCAAGAGACTAAAGACAAAGAGGTCTGTGCAAGAGGCATAGGGATGCATATATGGGTAGGGGCATAAAAGGGGTGGATCTGTGACTTCCATATCATAGTCATTGAAGAGTTCCCACCACAGAAGAAGCATTTGGCAGCCAGATGGACAGGATAATACCTCCAGTGACTATAAACCTTTTTTGGTCTTCCACCAGTTCAGGGCTTGAATAAGCAGTCATAAACAGAGTTGTCATAGTTCTAGGGTTGGAAGCCATGCATGAGTCTAACGGTATGGCCTTCCTCTCAGCAAAGATCATCTAGTTATACTTCTGCTGAAGGTCTGATCCATAAGTATCAGAATGCTTGCCTTTTGGTGACAAGTTCAATTCATCAGACCCTTTGTTCAGGAAGCAGCACTTAGATTTCACTTGAATTGAAAGCACTTAGATTTTCACTCTGCATAAAAGGCTGTCTTCTCTTTACTTGTCTCTGCCAGCATCATGATCTAATGATTACAGAGTGTTTCATCAACAGAGATTCCTGAAAAACATCACCTAAAACCTAGGACACATTTGACAGCAAAGAAGGTAAAACAATGGGTGCATTACTAGTCCTCCAAATAACAAATCACATGTGAGCAGCAAGCTGGATAATATGAGAACGGTTTGTTAGAGAACACATAAGGTTTTCAACTTGATGGAGACACTCAGCAAGGTGGGACACTGTCCTCCAGGTTGTAGCATATACTTTAGACCAACAGCCAATGATCAGGGCTGTGCCCCAGTACACTGAATATATATGTCCAGGAACCAATGGATGATAGTAGGATGGGCTCTTTTCACCATCATTCCCAGTGCCCTGCTTGAAGAATTTTATTTTTGCTCTGGCATAGATAGATTGTATTCTAGATAAAATATGCTTTTCTTCTATACACTATAAATACATACAGATTTCAATGTGTTTCAAGGTTTTTATTCATTCAGTAAGTTTAG
Organism: Lemur catta; assembly: GCF_020740605.2. Lineage (NCBI taxonomy): Eukaryota > Metazoa > Chordata > Mammalia > Primates > Lemuridae > Lemur > Lemur catta. The sequence continues at coordinate 49,144,482 of NC_059143.1, read as the reverse complement.
AAGTTTAGGATGCTGGACAAAAATATTGTCTTAGTTTTGAAAGTGATATTAAATGGTGCACTGAAGTGCAGCTTTACATCTGTAGTTTAAGTTTTCTCTTCTAGGAGAGGAAAAAAATATCTCAAGCATGAGTCTGTTAAAAGGATCGATTACTCAAATATGTCAGTGAGCCAAAGTCCAACATGAACATTTGTCCAAATTCAAAAACAAATGTCAATGCCTATGGATCGATTACATAAGAATCTTCAACTCATCTGACCTTTTTACTGAAAAGTTATTAGACATTTATGGTAGAGGAAAGAATTTCCCAAATGATTTGATAAAGGTCAAAGTATACACTTGAGTGTCATTTGAAATTTAAGTTTCCAATAATTATTTATGACCAGAATTCAAAAACATTTCTAAGGAAAATTTCAAGTGGTTCCTGTCAAGAACCAGGTAAATGTCCTCCGAATTCCCTAATATATTTGTTTTTACCTCAACTCTCCACCTCAGGGCCCCACTTCCCCACCTCCTCACCTCTACAAAGTAGAATAGATGGGAGAAGGAAGAACCTCCTGCCAGGTACAGTCACAGTGACAAATAAAGGAGGAGGTTAGAATGACAACTCTTTCCATTAAACTTGGATATAGCATATAGGATGAAAAACCTTCATGGAGGTAAGGATGTTTGACTCTCAGAAGAGGAAATGTAGAATAAGAATATAAAGTGTTTACGACCTAAAGGCTAAAAAAACCCAGTGGTCAGGATTGTAGGATAACCTTTATAAAAGTCACTGGTACCAAAAAAATAATAATAAATTCTTGAACACCAAATGTCAGGGAAATGACTAGCTCTTGTGAGCAGATTATTAAAGGAGCATAGAACCAGTTTGCTGGGATCATGTAAAATGAGTGAACATCAAACTAGATACAAGAAACAAACACCAGTACCAATAAGAAAGATAGTTGAAAGGATATGATAAAGAATTCCTTTGACCAATTAATATGGTTCCTACACAGTGACAGGGTTTAAATGTCATCCTTTTGAGATATATTGTTAACTACCTGAAATTCTTTCTAGAACAAGAATTTCTATGGGGAAAATAATAAGTACATTCACTTTACTTGAAAAACAAACAAGCACTGGACACATAAAATTATTCAATTATTCTTAAAACATATTGAGAATATTTTCAAGCCCATAAAAGAATTTAAATTGTTACCCAAAGTCCAGCTGAAGATTTTCTTTCACTTTCAAATTAATTTTGACAATAGGTTCGAGATCACTTTTTGGTTGTTGTTAATGTGCAAATAATTTATTTCCAAAATTAATAGGTGGCTCTTTGCTGAAAATGTAATGTTTGCTTATAATATTTAGAGTCATTAGATCTTTTAAAATGTGAAGATACATTATGTCTAGACCATAGAGGAACATAACAGACTGTATTATTTGTGCTATCATATATCATTTTATTAATTGTAATGTTTAATATTACATTGAGAATATCCAATAGGACAGGCACTATCCTAAGTTATTTGCCTAAATTATTTCTTTCAATCCTCCCTAGAGCTTATAAGATAGGTACTATTGTTCATGCATTCAGACAAGAAAATAGATGGTGAAGTTTCAGGTCACTTGCTTATTAATTTAATAACTTGATTAAAGTCAGGATGCTAAAAAAAAACTCTTAAAAATACATGAATATCTGATTTTACTAAATATATTATTTACTAATACTATCAGCTGGCAGATACTGATGATGGCAATGGCAATGGCTATATGCAGTTACATCAATGCAAATTTGGCAAATAGATATTAATAACATTAAAATATTTTACATAAGAACCTTGGAATTTTTCTTATAATAGCAAGCCACCTGCTTCCTACATACACTTTCTCTTTTTTAATAATAGAGTCACCCGGTGTTAGAAAAGTTGTATTGAAACTAATATATGGATACATGACATGGAAATGGGAATAACATTTTTTGAAATTAGTTTAATGATACATTTCAAGTGTCATAAAAATATTCATAGTCTTAGATATATTTTCTCATTTTTGTTCAGAAATTCATTCAGAAGACCTAATTTCAAGTGTTATCTCTAAAATATGCATATTTTTCAAGGACATTTATGGTAATGAATGACAGGAAACAGCCTAGTTGTCTGACAACAGTAGAGTTGATGGGCATATGATGCCATTTAAAAAATTATAGCTGATGAAATTATATGGAACATTAAAAATTATATCAATGCTTAGCAGCATAGCAGGATTGGAAAACATACAATCTGCTTTCTGGTCCCAGTTTCATTACAAACCAGCTGGAAGATTAACTGTTTATACCTGGCAAACTGAACATAGACATTGCTGTCTGGGGATCTGGAGGGCCATATGTGGCCTTGAGGCTGCAGGTTTCCCACCCCTGGATAGTCTTGCCCAGCTGCCACTGCCACCGCTGTGAGGAGACCCAGGCAGAGCAATCTCTCGCAATGGCAGCCTCCATGGAGAGGTAATCGCCCGGCCCCCCACTGGAGCTTCCAACAGCGGCCTGGGGAACAATGTACCCATCAATTCATGAGTGGATAGAGAATATGTGAGAGATATATATATATATATATATGTATATATATATATATATATATATATACACACATACACACACACACACACACACACACACGCACACGCACACACCCCATGGAGTACAACCCAGCCATAAAAAGGCATGAAATAATGTTTTTTGCAGCAACATGGATAGAACTGGAGACCATTATTCTAAATGAAGTATCTAAGGATCGGAAAAACAAACACCACATGTGCTTACTAATAATTGGGAGCTAAATGATGTGAACACAGGGGCACAAAGAGATGTAAATGACATTGGAAATCAAGAAGGGGGAGGGGAGGGGAGTGAGGGATTAAAAACTTACCTATTAGGTACAACAAACACTATTTTAGTAACAGGCACACTGAAAGCCGCAGCTTAAGCATTATACAAGGTATCTATGTGACAAAAACATTTGTAGCCGCTTAATATTTTGAAATAAAAAAATACCTAGTCATTGTCAATATGAAAGAAAACAGTAGTTTAATAGATATTTATGTACCTTTTATTATTTTTCAATATATAAGGGTACATATAATAAATGGCTTGTCTTCTTCCTTTCTCTTTTGGCCTATTTTTTTTTCCTTCTTTTTCTGCTTACCTCCAAATGGCATCTTCCACTCTTTGGTTGATAAAATAATTTGGAAGCATAATTGTCTTGATTTACCACCTGAGTTATTTCTTTAGTAAAGCAGTTATTGTTGTGGTGATTTCTATTAATAAGCCTAAAATCAGAGATGCAAAGAAGAACTGAGGAGCATCCCTCCTTCCCAGGGCACTTGAATCGTTGCCAACTACACAGAAAAAATTCATCAGATTGTAGGACAATGCTAGAACATCTGTTTTGAGCTTGAACAGATAAATACTGAAAACAAAAACCAATATTGTGTATCACTGATAAACATAATTGTTCCAATAACCACCTGTGCCTATCAGGAATCAAAATACATCAAGCAAACCTTTACTAATACATAAATTTATGGAAGCAATTTAATTAACAACATCTTTCACTGATTAAATATTTTAAATGTAGGAGAATTTCTAATAATATTTGAGAGAAACAACTTACTCCTTTAAATAAATAACCCAATTCAATGGGAGATTTATAGGGTATTGATTTTCTTCAATTAATCCATGAAAGTATAGTTTTTTTCAACTATCTTAGTCCATTTGGGATGCTATAGCAAAATACCACAAACTGGGTAGCTTATAAATAATAAAAATTTATTTGCCACAGTTCTTGAGCCTGGAAGTCCAAGATCAAAGCATCAGTAGATTTGGTGTCTGGTGAGGACCTGCCTCCTGGTTCATAGATGGTAAAAGGGGTTAGCTAACTCTCCGGGATCTCTTTTATAAGGGCACTAATCTCATTTGCCCTCAGGACCTAATCAACTCCCCAAGGCTCCACTTCCTAATGCCATCACCTTGAGTGTTAGGATTTCAACATATGAATTTTGGGAGGAGACACAAACATTCAGATCATAGAAGTGACCAATGTGTTTTGAACTCATCAAATATAGTAAAATATGCAACACATCAAATCATATTTCAAAGAAATATAGACAGCTTTGCTTTCCCTCCATTTTGATTTGATTTTTTCTTTCAACCTCATAAAAGGTTAAAATAGAAGACTGTCTTCTTTTTATATGTGCTTTATTTTCATCTTCCCCTTATTCAATCAATGCCCATTTGTTGAACACCTATTATGAGATAACCACTATTGCAGAATGAAGCTAAGAACTTTACAATCTGAACTGACAAGCCCCTTCTTTAACTAATAATGCCATATTCATATTAACCTGGGATTTTGGCAGACAAAGAGAAGTATGTATAATTGCTCATTTGGCTTAAGGCATGAGTTTCCAGACAATCTCTGTTCATGTGAAAACATGTTTTCTAAGGCAAATTTTTTGAGGTTAATAAGGGAAAAGTTCTAAATCAGTGACCTCTAATGTAAAACAGAATATTTCTCTTTACTGGAAATTATAATACATGTTAAACACAACTATACTCTAACAGTGTTAGCAAAGCAGTTTTTAATTTTAAGCATTGAGAGTAATAATTGATATGATGACATGAAAGTGGAATTAGCGTATTAGTGCAAATTCAGTAAGATTGCTTGTGGCTCCCATGGAAGACAGTAAACAGGATCCTGGAAGAATTGTGCAGAACTTATGGCCAAATGGCCAAAAATCCAAATCTAAATGTGTGTGTGTCCTAAAGTGGACAGGACCCTAGAGAGCATCACACTAAAAGCCTTCCATAGCTGGAAGGCATCAAAGAAACAGTAGGTGTCTTGAGGTTGGCACTAAAATGTGAAGAAGAGACTTGGGCTGATCCTAAGGCAAACTAACATTTACGGTTTTAATTAATACAGTCCCTTCTATTCCCACCCACATCACAATCTTCTTTGAACTGTTCTCTATCAAATAGAAGACAGTAAGAAACTCACTTCTAAAGGAAATAAACCTTAGATTGTAATTAAATCATCAACCTAACTTAAAAAGATTTTCTGAAAACCTGGCTACCAGAAAAACCTACTACTGATAGGATATCTAAGAAAAGGAGTTTTAAATACTTCATTCCAACCTACATAATTCAAAACTTTTTGAAAGAAATATCTGTTACTCAAGGCACCTGCTATTTCCTGGATAAATGATTACAGGCTTTCATCTGTTATTCAATTTTCTATTTATCAGATTTCTGTAAATGCAGAATAAGTGACAATTTAAGTCTTGAATAATTGGAGTGTTTAGATTTGTATTTGTCTAACTGACCAGAAAGCATACCTATCTGTGACAGTTTCATTCTGAGTTTTCCCAGGCTGTAAATTTTCTCTAATGGTATACTCATATCAAATATCATTTTATAGATTCTATTTCCTGAGTTTTGTCAATATGAGCACAGAATGTTTAAATCCATATCACCAACAGACTTCTGAATTAACCTGCTTGCAACCATGGATATCCTGTTTCAAAAGCATATAACCATTTCTGATATATTCATAATACTCTCAGCAATCTAAATCTCTTTTTTAGAATGTGTAAAGTCAATAAGAGGTATTGAGATATAAGAGATTTAAATCAATTCACAACAACACCTACTCTGTCAGTCACAAAAATTTGAATTATGATGACACTGTATTTCTAATTATTCAATATACTTCTAGTCAGATATAATACTATTTAACTATGTCAGTAAACAAAATCTCTGGTGTTTTATTTAATGTTCCTGACTAGGTCAAACCCCCGCCCCCAAATCATGCTTATCTGCTATGTTGCTCCATAGAGTCGAAATCAGGCACTTAACTGTATGATTTCTGATGAATACTACATCCCTCCCTGAAGCCAGTCCTCTGAGGGTAGGTCCATTTCTAGACCACACACCATTCAATGACCAGATTCTAGCACAGAAGGTACTATACAACATTTGCAGAATTAAAGATTAAATTTATAATTGAAGAAAACATCTTGAAAATCAAATTTGCATTTTTAACACAAAACAAAAGCATCTTTCTATCCTCTGCATTTTTCATCTTACCCTTAAAAATCTGGTGATGGATTGCTCCCAGTTAGACTACATCACTCTTCAGGTGAACAAAACATTCCCTATATCAACACATTTCCTAATATCTACAGTCATATAAGAAGGAGAGGGGGGATTTTTTATGCTGGGACTACAGGTGCACACCATGACACACAGGTAATTTTTCTATTTTTTAGTAGAGACGGAGTCTTGCTCTTGCTCAGGCTGGTCTCGAACTCCTGAGCTCAAGCAATCCTCCCACCTCAGCCTCCCAGAGTGCTAGGATCATAGGCATGAGTTAATACTGCATTCTCTCCCTGGATCACTTGCTGCTCCCTTTTCACATAAAGTTCCTACCTTTTTACCTGTTCTTGAACTTTATCTGGCTAACTGCTGTTCATCTTAAACATCTCATTCTCTACATCGTCTGTTTGTACTCACATAGAACACCAGGCTTCACCTATCAAAGCTACTAACACACTGCATCTAACTGTCTGGGTGGGTTGGTTTGTTTCCACCTGTGGCCATCACTACATCACTCTAGAATCCTCAGGGCTTAATCTCAGTACCAAATACGTGGGAGAATGTTAATAAATATTTGTTGAATAAACGATTGAGTTAAATAATGAATAAACATGTAAAATACTTATTTTTGTTGTTGTTTGGTTTGGTTTCTTACTTCACTATTACCTCTTTGCCAATGCAGACAGAATTCAGTTGGCCCTTCCGTGGAAAACAGTCCTGTTTCTAAGCCCCTATTAATAACACAATATTTCTGGGTGTCAAAAAAAAATTTTGTAACAAAATGTTTATGTTTTATCTTGCATAAGCAAAATAAAAAGAACTACTTATATAATCTCTAGTTAAATTTAACATTTTATCCATCTGGACCTTTTGTTTTCAATTCAGAAGCAGCATTTTAAAAGTGACTAAATATAGACATTCTGAAGCGAGAGAAAAAGGATACCTTCGGTCCCTTAAGTTCCTATCATATTGCATTCATTTAGGATTAGGAAGAAAATTAAACCATTTTAAGAACACTTTAACATTATATGGAAAGACTTTAACCCTAATAGAATATCACAGACAATGTACTTTATTGAGAAAACACTAAGCTAGAGCCAAGAAAGCCCACTGTGGATAATCATTAACATCAGAAAAGGAATCAGTGAAATGAGGGACTAGAATATATCTTCAGGTTCTTTCCAGCTCAGAGCTTTCAGTCTTTGTCCATATAATCCTCAAATATTCACCTCTGGGTCTAATAATGAGGAGATGTACACAAGACTCTAGGTGAATTCGGCAGGGGAAAATATTCTGCTTCCCTTGGAAAAACCTTACAGTCTAATTTTGGAGACAGATTATTCACATTAAAAGATGCATTCCCCCATCAAACATTTATTGGAAACTTACTTGGCACCAGAAATTGTGATAGATGCACTTGCTGTAAGACAGTATCCTTAAGAGTTTACACTTGAGCAGAGGGGAAACACATGGATATGGAAATGTTCTGAAAATTTTTATGGGATGTAACAGAATTGTGTGCAGTGTTACTAACATCTAAAAATCTAGACGGTTAGTCCAATATAGGATATGCTAAATGAAATTTGAATGGCAAGGGAGAAAACATGTATTTATTGAGTCCTACCACATGTAGTGTACAATTTTTAGTAGTTTACATACATAATTGAATTAATCCTTTAGATAAGCTGTTAATTAACCACCATTTTGCAGACAACCAAACATGAAAACCTATGTAATTGCTGGGAAGCCAGACACCAGATAGCGTCAGGATAACTTATACCCAGGTGTTTTGGATCCCATCGTGGTAAGAACATGAGGGATGCATATGTTCAGAGGAGTATGTGGAAGAGGTAAAACTTGGCATACATTTTGAAAGAGGATTTGAAAGAGCGTGTTCTAATTGAATTTTTATTTCGAGATCATTGTAGATTCACAGGCAGTTGTAAGAAAAGATAAATTCCATGTGCCTTTTACCCTGTGTCCCTGAATGTTAACATCCTGAAACTCTAGTATAATACCATAACCAGACATCAACAATGATACAGCGAAAATGCAGAATGTTTCCATCACCACAGGATGCATCATGTTGCTGTTTTATAGCCACAGCATCCACTGCCTCCTGCATCCCTGCTAACCACTCATTACTTCTCCATTTCCCAATGTTGTCACTTCAAAAATGTTACATAAATAGAATCATGGTCTATGTAGTCCTTTGGGATATTTTTCACTCTACATAGTTCTCTGGAGATTCATCCAGATGGTTGCATGTACCAAGAGTTCATTCTATTTTGTTTTTGAAGAGTGTTCCAAGGTATGGATTTAATAGCTTGTTTAATTGTTCACCCATTGAAGGTCATCAGTGTTGTTTCCAAGTTTCAGCATTTACAAACAAAATTACTCTAAAGATTCAACTATAGGTTTTGTGTGGATGTAAGTTTCCCCTTCTATGAAATAAATGGCCAAGAATCCAATTGTTTGATCATATGGTAGTTGTTATTTTGAAAACTGCAAACTATTTTCCAATGTCATTGTACCATTTTACATTCCCTCTAGCAATAGGTGAGTGACCCAGCAGCTGTGCGTCCTCACCAGCATTTAGCACTGTCACTATTTTTATTTTAGTCATTCTGATAGGCATATAGTTATACCTCATTAAGGTTTTTTTAATTTGTATTTTTCTAACAGGTAATATATTAAACATCTTTTCACATGCTTATTTGCTAGAAATAAATTCTGTTAGTTTTTCTTCATCTGAGAATGTCCTAAAGGATATTTTCACTAGATATAGGAATTTGAATTGACAGTTCTTTTAGAATTTGAACCATTGTATGCTACTTCTTTCTGGCCTCCACAGTTTCTGGTACAAAATGCACTGTCACTTGGATAGTTTTTTCCCTATAGGTAAGGTGTAATTTTCTTTTGTCTTCTGTCAACATTTTTTCCCTAATTTTCCATAAGTTTAACTATGATGGTTCTGGATATGAATATTTTGGGGTTTATGCTGTTTGGAATTCACTAAATTCTTTACTGTAGATTTGATCCTTTTCCTAAATTTGGTAAGTTTTCTTTTTCTTTTTCTTTTTTTTTTGGTACTATCAGCAACGCACTATTTATCCTCTCAAACTGGCCTTCAATGACATTAATGTAGACCTTATGTTATCATCCCAGAGATCCCTAAGGCTCTATATTTTTTTGTCCAGCCTATTTTCTTTGTGCCATTCAGATGGGATAATTTTTAAATTTTCACTTGTGTTTTTCAGTTCTAACTTTTCCATTTGTTTCTTCTTTGTATTTTCTATTTATTTGCTGAGGTCATCTACTTTTTCTTTTACAGAGAATTCCTATTTTTCCACTTATTTCATGCATGTTCACAATTGCTCATTGAAGAATTTTTATCACAGCCACTTGAAAATTCTTGCCAAATAACACATCTCTGTCATTTTAGTGTTGGCATCTACTTTCTTCTTTCATTCATTTTGAGATATTCTGGCCCTTGGTATGATGAGTAATGTTCAATTGTATCCTGGATATTTTGGGAATTATGTGATGAGACTCTGGATCTTATCAAACATTCTGTTTTACATGGGTTTCTCTCACCATCCTGGAAAGTGAAAGGGCAGCATTGCCTTGTTACTTCCCAGTATAGACAGAGTCTAGGCTTCGCAGTTGGTCTTTGCTAGCAGTTGTGGGGGTTGGAGGCCATATTTTTTTTTGTGATATTTGGCTGGATTCAAGCATTATTGTCCTAAAAGATTTCTGTCTTCCCTAGTACTTAGGTTGTGTTTTTTGTTTTAGATTTTTTTATTTGTTTGTGTGTTTGTCTGTGTCTTTTGGTGTTTCCAGATTGCTAGCTTCTTCAGCTCCAGTTCTGGGATATATGCAGCAAAACCCAGAAAACTCATCAGGGTGCCATTTCTTGATCCCCAAGTTCCCTTAAACTATGGGCTTTGGTTGATAATGATAATGATAATGTTAGTTCATCGGTTATAATAAACATATCACACTGAAAAGGGATGTTGGCTGTGAAAGAGTTTGTGCGGACAGAGGAAATACGTAGAAACTCTGTAGTTTCTGTTCAATTTTGCTGTGAACCTAAAGCTTCACTAAAAAAAGGTGTATATATAAATGCCCTTGGATTTTGAGAAGAGTTATAATAAACAGCCATATGTGCTTTCCTCTGTTTTTATCTTAAGCTGTTAAATAAGCTTTTATGCAACACGTTGTACAATGCTTAATCAAAGATGCTTCTTAGAGCTGAGGGCTCAGAAAAAGTGGTACCTATCCTGATGGTTTGATTCCTCTTAGGAAACAAAAGATACAATAGTCATTATATTTTCCCCTTTGACTTAGAAGATTTGTTTTCAAGAGATCAGACTTTCTCAACATGGATCTCTTGATATGATCCCTCTCACCCCAACACCTTTTTATAAGACTTGCAGAAGAGGTGTCAAGGGATGGCACTGATGCAGTGAGGAGCAGCACTGGGAAGGTATAACTCTCCTGAACAGCTTAGCTGCAACTCTCAATATTAGAGCTGTTTTGGACAATTTGTCCCTTGCAGTGTGGAATCTTTTTAAAAACCTTGTATAATGACTATTATTATTATTACTATTATTTCAATCTGTTAACTGAGACTCAGGGAGGCTTTAAACATTGACAAGAATAAAGTAATCATTAAGTGATGGAGCCACTTGCAAAATCTATGCACTTCCCATTGCACTATATTCATCTGATATTTTATATTGTTTGTTGTCAGTTCAGAATTTGAAGAATTATATAAGGAAGAAAACACGTAAGACAAATTACCATTGTCTCAGTCCCTATTTTCACTAATTTTTTCCATTTCTTAAATTGTTCTTACATATTTGTAAGCATTCTTACAGAATTATCTGTTACAAAATAAATAATTTGTGGTTTTCCATTTTTTTTGAGACAGGTTCTTGCTATGTTGCTCAGACTGGAGTGCAGTGGCACAATCACAGCTCACCACAACCTTGTGCTCCTGGGCTCAAACAATACTCCTGCCTCGGCCTCCTGAGTAGCTGGGACTACAGGCATGTGCCACCATGCTCAGCTAATTTTTAAAAAAAATTTTTTTAGAGGCAGGGTCTCACTATGTTGCCTAAGCTGGCCTCAAATTCCTGGCCTCAACAGATCCCCCCACCTCAGCCTCCAAAAATGCTGGGGTTACACGTGGACCATGCCCAGCCAATTTTCCATTTTTAACACAGTAACACAATTTTCTATGAAGTACAAATAATTCAATCATCCTTCTATCTCTAAGGACAATAATTCCTACTTTATCTACAGGAAAAGAACACTCAGAGTTTACAAATTTGTAAAAATTCATTTTTTGGTCATGGTGGTAGAAGTGGAAAATAGATGCACTTGGTATACCTAAGAAATGAATTAACCATAACAAAAGTAAATGCATTCTATCTCTCACTGTTGCTAACTGACAGTAGCAGTGTTAATTCCACCAGAAACTGCCTACCACATATTAATGTTTTGTATGTCATTGGTTCTGAAAATAAATTAACATACCCCATCCAGCAGCTGGTTGAACTTTTAATAAATATTTACTCACAGTAAGACTTACATTGGCTACAGGGTGGTTTTATAGTCAAATATTTTATCTCTGTAATACTCAAATAATTCAGATCTAGTTAGAAGCAATAGCATTCCACAGCATTTGAAATCATATATAAGCTGATTATATTATCAACAGCATTCACCTTCATAAAGTAACCAAAAGTGCCTCAGTTATGCTCCTTAAAATAGTATTAATATATCATTTAATGATCATTAGGTATGTTCTTATATGTGTTGCACTCTTTATCCAATATCTTACCTCTGTTCTTAATTCATAGATCATTCTATCCTTGCTGTTTTGAGATTTAGATTCTTTCTTTATATCTCCTGATATTTCTTCCATTTCATTTTTATGTTGATTGTGAAGAATGTCAAACTGAAAAAAAAAAGTTAAAACTATAATCACTTGATCCCACAATGGCTCATTCCAGGAAAATTTACATTAATCTTCCAGTTTGCTTTAGATCTTCTTTCTTTCTTCTTTCTTCCCCCCCATGTGGATTCTGGCAGGTTTTGTTGCTGACGTGGTAGTTATTGTGGTTGAACCATTTATTCTTACACTTGTAGTTTAAAAATCCTAAGTTGTTAGAAAAGAAAATCAGCAAATCTCTGTATCCCAATTCAGCAAATGAAAAATGGGCAAAACTCAGTTACTTCCACACACTCCTAAACAATTAACCAATTGGCTTCTAAACTAATCCAATTAATCTTGATCTTTTAGTCCTCAATATTAAATATTAGTACCTCAGTATTCCTTGTAATCCTACTTATGTCAATTTTCTGTGAAGTATAAATAGTATATTGATTATAATAAAGACAAACTTGAAAAGTGTAAAAGAAAGTACATATATAATGCTTGGGCTGGTAAAATATAGAACATCTATAAAAGTTGCCAATAAATTGTCATAGGAAAATACTGAAGAAAACTATAGGAAAGTGAGAAAAATCCTATAAATTCAAACTAATTATTTCCCTATAGTTGTTCTTACAATTAGAAGTTTTCATCAGAACCATGAAATTTGATAAATATACAAAATGTGTAGTTGCACATACATATGCTATTTTGCTTTAATAACATATATTTTTTCTAAACTAGATAGGTAAAAGTTGCTGTCATTCATATTATATAATTTGTATGTAATCCTATGATAAATTAGAATATAATTTATTTTTTATTACACCAATTTAAATATAAAAAATAACACTATTCAAAACATTGCTATTGTGAATAGTAATATTAAGCATGTATTAGTCTTCAGGAACTGAACTTGATATATATTGCCTTAGTTAATGCTAGCAGTAATCCTATGGGTTAGGTTTTATCATTATTATCCTTAGTATACAGAAAAGTGAATCATATTTTTACAAGGCTTAAGCAATTTTCCCAAATTCACAAAGATAATAACTGGAGGAAGCAAATTTTAAGAATGTTCCTACCAAATTAATTACCTGAGTGATAAACCAATATTGCATCTATAAAGCTAAAGGCCATTGAAATAACTCTCTGAAAGGCAATATGCTGATAGATAATAGAAGATACGTATAGAAAATGCCATAGCCCAAACATACTAGAAATGGACTACAGTGGGGGTAGGAGCTGATTTGCCAACTAAGAGGCCCCATGCTCAGAGTGGGCAACATGGAGAGAGCACAGGGAAAACAAGACTAAGAACAAAAGGTAATACCACAGACGTCTTCAAAAGTCTACACCTGTTCAACCCATTATCACGTAAGTTAAATAGAGACAGCATGGTGTTAATCCCTGGCTAAAATGTTTTACAAAGTCACTTTGCTAAAGAAAACAGTGAATTGAAAGAGTGAAACAAAAGCACCTGGTTTTGGTCTGGGTTCAGCAAAGGAAAATCCAGTTTATTCTGGTGATTGAATGCCCCTATCTTCACTTCTGAAATCTTGGTCAGTAATCTATAGGGAAATCAATCAGTCCATAAACCCTGCCATTGTCAACAGAATTTTCCATGCACCATACCACTCAAAAGGGACAGGAGGCAATAAAGCAAACAACAAAAGAAATCCACCCCAAACACCTAAAATAATTCCATTTTCATTCATCGCTGTGAGTGGAAAATTCAAGGATCTCTGGACATATGAGAAATCTGAGAGCATGAAAAGAAAAAAAAAAAAGAGTACTGGTTAAGGCCAAGATTAACAGACAGAATGTCGCTAGGGAAAAAAAACAGAACAGGAAAAAAAAGGGTACAATGTAAGATATGAAAAAGAATATTTAAAAAACACTACCATAATTACTATCTTTAGGAAAAAATGAAAATATATTGCACTCACAAATTAAGGACAGAGAAATTCCAAAATTTCAAAGAATATGAAAGGATAGGTCTCTAGAAAATTTAAAAAATTCGTTTTTAGAAAAATTAACTAGAAAAGTTGGCAGGTAGAATTGAATGTTGAAGTGTAGTCCTGTACCTGTTCTCTTTGTGCATTCACTCCCTTGGACAGCTCACATATACCCACGGCATTGCACACTGATCAAAATGCTGACAATTTTTCAAAGTCTGTCTCCAGCCTGTAGTTTTCTGAATTTCGGATGCACACGTCCAGCTTCCTACTTATCACCTCTGTGGGCATCCCAAACTCAGCACATTGGAAATCCAAATTCAGAACTTCTCCTGCAAACCTGTTTCTCCATTAGTCTCTGTCATCTCGATAATTATGAACTCCATCCTTCCCCCAAATATTGGCTATGTTAATTCATTTATTTCTCTCACATGACACATACAAAGTAAAAACAAATCAATTCAGCTTGCTCTCCACAATATGTAACAAAACCAACTCCCTCTCTTTACTTCTACCACTATTATCCTAATCAAAACACACCACGATTTCTCACTTCAGATATTTTAATAGCCTCTATCCTGTTTGTTTCTACACATGGCCCTGCACTCTCTTCTCAAAACAGCAACCAAAAAAGCTTCTTAGATAACAATTCAGATTATGTAACTCTGCTCAAATCCTTTCAAGTAGCTTCCCAATACATTCAGGGTGTAAGTCAAAATCCTTAGTATTCACTTGGTTGGTCCCATAACCCTCCAGCCCTCAACTCCTACTCCTTGCCCTAATTCTCCCCCAACCTCTCTTGCCTCTCAGTTTGTTGTACACTATAGGTGTGAAAGAGTTAAAAAGAAATTAAAAATAATAAATGAAATATTGTATAGCTAAAGCAATTAAAACAACATACCTGGGAAAACTAATTAACAGATAAATGAAACAATTATGCTTTCTCCTTAAAAAAATTGAGTTACTTTGATCATTTTAAAATTGTATTTTGGACACAAAATAACCTTAATTTTGCCACTTGCATTTCAGTTTAGATTAATGGAGTTGTAACGAAAATCTATTTAGCAGCCGAAAAGTTGAAAGCAGTGAGCTTATGGATGCTAAAGATGACTAATTTAGCAAAATTATGAATGTCATTCACAAATGATATATCACAATAGTTGAGTTGAAAGTGACAGAAATGGGAGGTACCTGATGAAGTGAATGAGTCAGCATTAGAAAGCATTTTCAAGTTCATGTCCTTTTATTTAATATTTCATATATTCTCTCATAAGGCTTTTTTTCCTGAGGTAGCACCGTAATATAATTCCAAAACTACTCTTTAAAAAGGCTCTTTTCATACTTCAGTATTTATGAAAAGTCAAACCAGGCAACTTGCCATATCTTTGACTTCAGAAATATCTGCCATACTTTGTTTCTGGAATATTATCAATATTATGTATAAATGTGCATTCTACATTCAGATAAGCACGAATGAAAAATCTGAAGATGATATCTAAGAAACAAAGATACTGGGTAACATATAAATAAAAATATTTTCTTATTTACTTAGACATGGTAGGAAAAGAAATAACAGCTACCAAAGGGCACAAAAATATAATCTAATATACACTGTTATTTTCATTTGGCTTCACATTTCATACCTCAAAATGATCTAAAAAGATTAAGTAGTTAATGCTGACGACAAAGTTCTGTTTTTTGTGAAATAATGTGTTGAATATTTATGCCAGTATTATTAACAATGCAGCATAATTCAATCTTCTCTGAACACCAAACCCACCTTTTCTCCCATAATTCTCACAAATGATCTTACAGCTTCCTTCACAGAAAACTAAAAGCTTTACATAGTAACGACCTCCAACTTCCCATAACAAAACATACAATTTTGCATGCATCTATACAAATCTTTTTTTTTTCCTTATGTTAAATCATTTAAAAATGTCTTCTAGAGTCAAAGTCTAATCACTCCACTTGTGCTCAGGATTTCATACTTTTGGGACACTTGGCAAACTCATAAGAATTGCTCCTCCCCTGTATCTTCAAGTTTTCTTGGTTTCTCTTCCATTATCATTTGATTGCTCAATGCTTTCCATTTAGGTTGGGGATGAGGGAGTGTGAGAAAATCAGGTGTAGAAGATATTCTTTTTTTCCTGTCTTTGAGTTTCCATTCCAGCCTTTTGTTTCCTGTTACCATCAAGTGCCTTGAAAGAGTTGCTGCATTTGCCTTTTTCATACTCCCTTCTCATTCACTCCTCCACCGGGTCCTGCTACCACCATTCCCAAGACTTTCCAATACACAATATCCAGCTCTGCTCTTGCTTGGATCCTTGGCAGAATTCTACATGTTATAGTTGACAATGCCCTTGTTCAAAGACTGTTTTCTTGGGGCTTATGCAAAGAAAGGTTTCCCGGGTCCCTTCCTTCTCAGATTTCTGTGCAGGTTCTCTGTCTCTACCTTCCTTGCCTGGTGCCAATCCTCAATGCCCCAACCCAGGGTCATCCCATTCACTCCCAGGGCTTCAGCCACCATCTCTCTGCTCATTGTTCAAATCTGTTTTCTACACGCACAAATCCAAAATCCTACCAAACATTTCCACCTCAACCTCAACATATTCAGAACTGAATCCACTGTGTTTCCCCCCCCCCCGCTTTTTTTTAATTTTTTTTTTTTTTTTTTTTTTTGCTGATGTGTCCTCTTGGTCAATGGTGCCTGACTGATATTGTCAGCAATCTGTAATTTCACCTTCTCTGTCACTTCCTTTGCATTTGCAACACTCAATTAATCACCAAGCATTGCCATTTGTTTCACCTGCATATTTCTCAACTCTCCACATCTCTCCTCCCTAATCAAGTTTAGGACACCCAACTATTTCCTTATGGATTAGCATGACAGATTCATAACAGTTTCCTCCTCACCCTCACTCCCCTACTCAATCTATTCTTCACACTTAAGTTTGAGTCAGATTTTGAAATTGTCTTCAAATTGACCCTAGTCAATGCATTGCCCACACATTTTTAATTTGGCTTTTGGTATAAGTATTGAATATCAATTAGTTCAGGGTATAAGACTAAGTGTTTTAACAGTGAGGTTCTGGGAACAATATCACATTTTTATGAAAAGTGAAGATGTAAAAAGGAAATGTGCCCAAATAGAAGGACATTCTGAGGTAGAATTGAGAAGATACATTAATGTTTTTAGTCACTTCTATGGAACAATTTCTTTAAGACCCAAGAAATAGCAATAAAAGATGGTGTTTCAAAGTAATCTTTGAGCTCAACTGCACTAATATTCTACCATACATCTATTTCTAATAAGTATCTTCAAGGACCAGTCTTGATGTGTACAGAACAGCTTCCATATGACATACCTTTTCGAAAAATTAGGGATAGGCATAGAATTTTAGCTACATATAACTAGTAATTCTAATCTTCTATTTTCCCTAAATCAGAAAAGTGTTTTGAGGTTCTTGAAATAAAGCTTCAATGTAAGCTGTAAGTACCATAAAGGAGCCCCACAATGCCTGTGTCTCTGTAAGTATGAATATTTATCTATAAACATTTATAAAACAACATTATAAACTACTAGGCATATTGTTATGATCACAAAAAGATAGTTCTTAATAAAACCCATAAAAAGAGATCACATAAAATCATAACATTTTCAAAGAAAAAATTTTCATCTAGAGACTAATTTTTAGATGTTAGCAGTATTCTCACATATGGCAAAGGATCTCTTCCATCAGGGAAAGCATCAGAGTTATTGATTTTTAAACTGAGTTACCATATTTATTTGTAATCAGTGTTTCTTACATGAATATTTTATCCTCTAGACCATGAAATTTCATGGAAATGTTCATTTCAGCACACTCAGAATTCAAAATCTCATTCTGAATCAATATGTACAGACTCCCAAAGGAAAAGATGAATAACTATTAAATTCAGCATGGGAACAGCATTTGGGGTATAATTACCTCTACTATGCATTGTCTTGGTTATATTTTAAGTAGTAAGATTTTACAATTAAATTCTTATCTTGTCTCCTTCCTAAATGTCAGTAATTTAAGAATTATATCCTTCTAGAGCATACCAGACTTTCAAATACATTTTGAAAAACCTAGGTCTATTTAATAAAGCACATCTGTTTCTAACCCTAACAACTGCTAATCTTTCCATCAGCAGTTCTTAGCCAGGCATGTATTTGCTTTTTAACAGTTTTAGGCATCTCCGAAAGAATTATACTTGTATTCACATATTTTTAGAGCTGAAGAGCTGCACTGAATGCAAAGGTCATTAACAGAATTTTCGAGAAGGTGAGTAACAAAAGGTAACTCATATGAAGTTTCAAAGGATGCACCATGGCACATATTTTTCTGATTGTCATTCAACTGTAGGGGGACTTTGAATACTTTACACTTATATTTACCCTACAGTGCCATTTCTAAATGTAGTTTAAAATTCTTGTCTGTTATAACCCAATATAAAAGCAATTAAACAAATAATATATAAATAATTGCACATGACTAAGTATTCTTATTTTTTCAGTTCTAAATATTTTTTAAATATTTCATCATATTTTATAAAAATAATTTAACATATAAACATACCACATTTCTTTTAAAAATTCCTAAGAACATAATAAATTCATTATTAGGAAGTAAAAAGGAAAAAATTTAAATAATCCTATATAAAAAAATTCAAATAATATTTTATCTTTACCTATATTTATAACTTTTTGTTGTATGCAAAACAATTCTTTTTACATTCGTTGTCATTCATTGTTCAGCTCTGTAATTCATCTAATTGCAACATACACTCAAAATTTAAGTAGCAAATTTTCCACAATTCTGAGATTTCTTCTCTTGCAAAATCCTGTCAGCATTTTATCTATCAAAAGCATCATATATAGCTTAGTATATATTTCTGTATGGTCATCAAATGCAGACCCAACTTACATTGTATAAAGCCACATTTGTTTTATTTTTTCTCTCACTTGTGTAACTTTGTTAAACAATTTAGAATGGAGATTTTCAGATCTGCTACCAAAGATCATCTTTGAACAGAAAACATTAAACACTTTTCAATATACATATTGCTTTGTAAATCATTCAAACTTATGACTTTTTCTCAAAACATTTGCTACATAAATGTTACTTGAATAAAAAGAAGGCTTATAAAACAAAGAGTAAGATTACCAAGTCTGTACTGCACACTAGTGGCAAGAGATAGTGAATACATGTGTTGTTTTTTTTTATTTCAATTTAAGACTAGTTTCATCTTAAATATTAGCTTTCTCAGTCAAATTTAGAACCCATTATATTATAGAATATATACACATGTGCTCTAAACATAATATGATTTTTGTGTCACGAAATATTTTTCCAGTATATATTAATTTATTGTAAATGTTCACACCACCCAGAGAAAGGTATCTATGCATATGAATATTGTGAATTTATATATACCTGTATGTGTGTATATATATGTAAATATAGACATTGCACACACACCCACTAAATGTTAACTCATGTGAAATTAGTTTGTCATTACTTTTGCCCATTATTTTTCTTTTCATTACTCATTATTCTTTCCTACATACTTACTTGGTACAATGCTTTAGTAAACAGAATATGTAAAATTAAGATTAAATAATAAATATTTATGAACCATTGAAATGGGAAGGGTTCATGACAGCATTTTATTGATGAAAATGCTAAAGAAAGGTATAAAGGCAAGAGGCTGATCCTGAAAACTATGATGTCAATATGAAAAGAACCCAAATACACTTGAGATAAATTGCTATTTTTAGACTATTCATGAAAGAATAAGATAAAATTGCTTATGGTAAATGTCCTGATATCATAAGACATTTTTGGCACTCCCCTCAAATGGCCTACAATGTGTAATTAATTGAGTCATATAGTTGATCATTAACCACTTTACTATCGATATGTACAACAAAACATCATTTGCACACCTTATTTATATAAAATTAAATTTTTTAAAAGAAATAAAGACTAACATAAAACTGCAAAAATTTGTTATTTAAAACAAAATTTCTTATAGTCTGAATTTGACTAAGGCTACTATTGGCATTTGATTTTAAATATTCCTCTTACAGAGAAAATTCAAGTTTTTAACCTCCCTTCCTCATGTCTGTTGAATCTTTGGGCCTTCTGCCCACTATCTTACATATCCAAAGAAAGAAAATCCTGGTTTCATTTTTCCTTTATATCATATGTCCTCATACCTCTTTCACATTTTGCGGCTTCAATTCTTTTAATTCTTCATACTTCCATTTCCACAGAGACAAAGCTGACTCCAGTCGTCCTACTTCTTTTTCCAAAGCTGTGCGCATTCTAAATCATTTAAGAAATAAAAGAAAGGAAAGTAGACTTATAATTCTAAAATAATTTTAGGAATGCATCTAATTTTATATTTTCTATTTTTCTAATTTTTGATATTTGTGTATGATTACAATGAGAGAAAACATTTTCTAACTTATTAAAAATTACAAATATTGAATAAAACTTGATTTAGTCTATTATTGTTCTGTGAATTAACTTTGTTGTATATTAAATATATTTAATTTGGTTTAATTTGGTTTTTGCCAGTATCAATGTTCTGCCTGATTTCTCTTATGAATGTCATATATTTCTCTCAATTCCTCTTATTCATATTATTTCCTCACATACGAGATGTATGTTTCTAATTTTAACATGGTTTTCATCCATCTTCATATTGTAACTGTATATAAATGAAGAATACTTTGAGATGACACAGAATTCGAGGAGACCACCTAACAATTAAAAAATCAGTCATCTATTGGGGATATTAAAATATTTTAAATTATTTTCAATTTTGTTGTAATAAAGCAATTTCAGTGGGGTCTTTAAGTTATTTAAATATTATAAAATAATTAAAATTAATTTCTCCATTTGTAGAACTAGCAACAGCACTAGAAGTAAAATTTGGTCCTCTAATATCTCAACCACTGAATTTTCTTTTCCCCACAATGGTCATTAGAGTGAGTCATTGAAAATAACTGCTTTATATCTGGTTGTAATTTGCATATATAACCCTTTCTAATTGGCCTGTCCTTATCTGTGTGATAGATTAGATTACTGTCAAAAAATATTCAGTGTTTTCCCTCAATTTCTATGGACAGAGTCGATATCTTCATCCCTAGATCTTAGGCTTTAATAACAGGATATTAGCAGATGTGACAGAAGCAGAAGTTTGAAGACAACTTGTGTGTCTGGGCTCCAGCTAAATAAATTCTAATTGTTATAAGACATTGAGATTTTGGGATTGTTAGTTACAGCCTTATTGTACTTATGATCAACTAATATACATACACAAATCTATTTTTGTGATGGTAAATGTCACTAGAAAGGTCTTAGAAACATATTCAATGAGCTAGAAAATGCATGCAGAATCAAAATTGAATGCCACATACATATTTATAAGAAATATGACTCTTCCTGGTACCAATACTATGAGAATAATTCAAAACAGTGTTAGGCTGTAAATATATTAGTTTAATCCAATTAAATGGATAAGGAGCCTATTAAAAAGTTATATAATTATATTTGCATGAATCAAGCCATAAAATTGAGAGAGGATATAAAAGAATTAGTTAGAGCTTAGTTTAGCCTCAAAAGCTATTAGGTTGCAACAAAAATGGTACAAAGTATCATTTATAGGACAGTGATCTGTAATCCCTTACTAACACAGCAAATATATTAAACAAAATTAACAAACAAAAGGTTCAACATGAAAGTCTAGGTCTTATGAACATTACATATGAATGTCTATAGCTTTAGATGAAAAACCCCAGCCAAAATTTCTGATAGATAAACACACTTAGCCAACTGATGACACCCAAGTTGCTTATCATAATATAAATTTCATCCTAAGTAGCTGTTTTTGGATGTCAAGAAAATATAATTAAGTATAGAAATAATAACCAAATTACCAAATATTAATAATTTCCTGTTAAATTTAGAAGCATATATACAAACCATTATACATTGAAATAGGTTGCATATCTGACATTTGAGTACTTTTTAAGCATATTAGAATATTTAAAAGACATTGAGTATTGACTTAGACTTGTGAACTTAAGTTGAAAAGTACAATAAAATGGTAATAAGTTTGTAACTTCATTAGCATGTTTAAGAATCACCATATTTATCATTTTAATTTATTAGATTTATCTGAGTAGAACTTGGGAATATTTTGTCAGTAATTAAAAAACAAAAAGCAAATGGAATATGTTAAATTAATAAAATAATTTTATTAAAGGTTTTAATTAACTACATTTATGTAAAGGAGCAAACATTGATAAATTTTCCCTCTCAGATTAATTTTGATAATTATTTTATCTATAAATAGAATAAAAAATTATACTTGATAATTTTAATATAAATTTTTTAATTTACAAATTCAAAATCACACATGTTGAAAAATCAAATATCTGCTTTTCATATTACACTTTAATCAAAAGATAATTTAAAAACTCAAAAGAAACTCAAATGTTTCAAAGCAATAAAAGCTCACATTAGTATGAAAATGATTTCTGATTACTAGGGAATAAATGTGGATCCTCAAAAATGTCATCAAAATTATTAGGGTAACTATTCTTTCAGGATTTTATAAGTAGTTCAAGAAGATTGTTTTACACTATATATTAAATTTATTAAATTTTAATTTCAGTTACATATAAATGTAGATATAATCTAAAGATATAATTACATCTAGATTACATCTAGACATAGAATATTCAAAACCAGCCCATCAATAAAAATAATGAAATTTTGCCAAAGTAAATTAAAATGAATATATAATAATTTATATTACTATTTAAGGAAAATTTTAAAAATTAAAAACAAAAAATGAGGCAAATTAGTACCTTTTCAAAGATAGTAATATATACATCTTAAATAAGATAACTGATACGTAATAGTTTCCTGAAAGAAAATCATGCGTATTTATTATGTAAAAAGTTGCAATTTGGTCAGGAGCATGAGAAAACAGGCAATTCATAAAAACTTATTTAATGACAACACGATACTTGAATTTTTTTATTATGGCCCCATCAAAAATTTTGTGACTCTGTAAGCAAACATTAAGAACATTGCACATCTAAATTTGTGCAGCAGAGGGCACTCTATAAATCCTTAATTTTCTGGTCTAATCAATTTATTCTGTGTCAGAGACATTTTCATAATTGATGAATTCTATAGTTAAATGTATAATTGAAATGTATACTATTGTCATTCAATTGGCCTACAAAAAGACAAAAGAAAACCTAATATTTACACTTAAGTATATTGCATATTTCACATATACATTCTTTATAAGAACAAAATTCTTTTCTCTAATATGATGACATAACATTTTGGAACTCATATTGCTAAAGTATATAAAATTAGCAGGATCTAAAAGATAAACCATGAACAAAAATTATTTTTATGGAAAGATGTGGTTATATCTCTATGCAATTATTTGATACTTTGTTAACTATCATGATCCCATAATAATTAGAAGTTAATTTTGGATATTTAGACAAAAATATTACTCAAATATTTCTCAGGGATGAAAGGTCCTGAAATGTTAATATCTACAACTAAATATTAATCACTTTTGAACTGTAGGAAATTTCATTGAACAATATTGTCAGCATTTTCTGAAAGGGTCTATTATCAAAATGTTTTGCCAAATCAAAATAATATATACATTTTTCTCCAATCCAAATCTAGAGTTAGTATTGAATTGTTAATAAAATTTTTACAAATATACTTTTTAAAATTTAACTTAATTTTTTTTATTTCAGCATATTATGGGGGTACAAATGTTTAGGTTACGTATATTGCCCTCCTCACCGCTCCCCTCACCCCCAAGTCAGGGCTTCAAGCCTGTCCATCCCCCAGAGGGTGTTCATCACACTCATTATGTATGTATATACCCATCCCCTCCTCCTCCTCCCATCTGCCCAATGCCCAATGAATGTTATTCCTATATGTGCACTTAGGTGTTGATCAGTTAAAACCAATTTGATGGTGAGTACATGTGGTGCTTATTTTTCCATTCTTGGGATATTTCACTTAGTAGAATGGGTTCCAGCTCTATCCAGGAAAATACAAGAGGTGCTATATCTGTTTAGAACTCAGGAAAATCAGCAAGAAAAAATCAAACAACCCTATTAAAAAGTGGGCAAAGGACATGAACAGAAACTTTTCAAAAGAAGACAGAATAATGGCCCACAAACATATGAAAAAATGCTCAACATCTCTAATCATCAGGGAAATGATAATCAAAACCACAATGAGATATCATTTATATCCAGTGAGAATGGCCTTTATCAAAAATCCCAGAGCAACAAATGTTGGCGTGGATGTGGAAAGATAGGAACACTCATATACTCCTGGTGGAACTGTAAACTAGTGCAACCTCTGTGGAAAGCAATACGGAGATACCTCAAAGAGATACAAGTAGATCTACCATTTGATCCAGCATTCCCATTACTGGGCATCTACCTAAAAGAACAAAAGACATTCTATAAAAAAACTTCCACACTCAAATGTTTATAGCAGCACAATTTACAAATATGCTTTTAATAAGCAACCTATGTGTTGTTTTGGAAATGCACTCCCAACTATTTTTAATTATATCTTTCACCTAGGTGTTCTTAGGTGCAAAGCCATATATTACTAATTTAATTTAAGAAGAGCTGTATTTTTAAAAATACGTTATGCTGGCAGATCTCCAGGAGGGCCATAGAACAATGCTTGGAGGTCAAACATCCAAGGACAAGACCTACTTTCTTGCCATAAAACTGGCCCTGTGAAGCCCCCACTGCCTGTAGCCTTCCTGCCTGTTGCCTATACTCTCATCTGGTGTCAATTATGTACTCAGGAAGCAAATCTATTCAAATTAGCTAATTTGACTGGGAAAAAATATTAATACCTCAAAAAATCTCTAGGAGGTCTCTAAGGAACACATGCATCCAGAAACACTAATGATAAACCATAGAAATCTTCCCATGAGCACATTATTATAGCTACCATTAAGGTACTGGTATCACAGCAGGACCTCAATATCACCAGTTTGAGACAAGGAGTGATGTTACTAGGGATCAGAGGACACAGTACCTCTGGAAACAAGATGTAGCTACTGCAGCTGCCTCCCTTTTCACCAGGGTGAATTCTAGGTGTTCTCCACTTCCTTGGAGCATTAGCTTGGGCTTAAAAGTCTAGGTGGTAACATCTGATTAGCTGTTCCTAGGTAAAGTGTCTACACCCTCATTGCAAGGGATACTATGGTAGAGATCTACTAGCATTCTACAACCTATTCAGAGATGTAGATGCTATTTCATTAGGTAGTAGTTTGCCCAAGCCCAAAATAGATATTGGATAGTCAAAACACAGTAAAGATTTAGTGAACATTGCATTTGTGAAGTGAGTTAATAAATAAAGGAGGCCTGAATTTGTAATATGTAACCACATTAAACAATATTAACCAGATTTGCATGTGAATTTATTCATTGTGTCAATTGAGAAATATGTATATATTCATGAAATATAAATCTCTTTCATATATATATAAAATATACTATGAAGCATTTTCAGTTTGCTGCACCTTCTCACCAGGATTTTAAATCTCATTTTATTAAGAAAAAAATCAGCATTTAATGAAGCAAAGCATATAATTGGAGCATACAAATTTTCTTATGTAGAAAATAAATTAGGTGGCACGTGGTGGCTCACGCCTGTAATCCTGCACTCTGGGAGGCCAAAGCGGGAGGATCCCTTGAGGTCAGGAGTTTGAGACCAGCCTAAGCAACAGTGAGACCTCCATCTCTACCAACAATAGAAAAAATCAGCAATAGAAAAAATGGGTAGAGTGGTGCATCTGTAGTCCCAGCTACATGGGAGACTGAGGCAGGAGGATCACTTGAGCTCAGGAGTTTGAGGTTTCTGTGAGCTAGGCTGACACCATTGCACTCTAGCCCGGGCAACAGAGTGAGACTCTGCCTCAAAAAGAAAAAAGAAAAAGAAAAAGAAAGAAAAAAAAAGAGAAAGAAAATAAGATAACATGGAAAAGGAGGATGGAAGCACAGCTTAAATAACACAAACCAAGCATATTATAAGGGATGAAGGTGCTATCTATAGGAGAATTTGAAAACTGAATCTAAATGTTAAAACAGTTCATCGATAATTCATCAGAAATATATAAATTCTCAGTATATAAGAAGCTTTCGTATACTGAATGATTAGTCCTAAAACTGAACCGTACTCAGAATGCAAATAAAACAATAAAGTTTAGTTTATTTGATGAGGAGGTTCTAGGTAGAAACAATGGTAAAAATGAGCCCTGAGTTTCCCAAGCTGATTTTGGTGCACTAGTCAAGAGAATTTTCCCACTAGATGGGAACATAGAAAAAACTGCATTCACATCTCAACTCAAGCCACCCACTTGCTGTGATTCCGGGAGGAAGAATTTAAAAGATTTGCCAGACTTATAGTAATAGCATATACAATATTCTTGGGAAACATTCTTTTGTGATAGAAAAAAAACAGTGCAATTGCCTCATGGGGATTGCTCGCAAATGTTGATTCATGGACACATGCACCATGACTCATTCATCTATGAGATTGTTTCCTTAAAGAGGAGAGAAAGGCGACAGAGCCAAATCAAAGGCTCCTTTTCCCTCTTACTCTTTGGACTGTCTATGGTTCAGATACTGAAGTTGCTGAGAATTAGAGAATTTACTTACTCTTAGGATTGTTCATTATTCCAAGGAACTCAAAATGTTGTGTATATGTGTATGAGTGTGCAAAGATAGCACATGCATATCATTAAACTGGAACCTTAGGACAGGAAAGTTTACATCTAGGAAAAAGCAGCTTCACATCACTCTTCTTACATCAGTGAAGTAGCACGTTGAGTGGGCTTGAAAGAAGTCCATGACAACCAAAGAGTTAAATCCCCCCAGAAATAAAAACACAAGGTTAGAACATGAGCAAGACCTATAGGTTTAGATAAAACTTACTGGTAATGTGTGTACAAACCTAAAAAATTTAATTTTATTCTCTTTTCTACTAATGTTGATTGTCTCTGTTAGGAACTTATACTTGGTGATAGAATAATAAGAATTTATTCTGTACACAGAATCTTGCATTATATTACAATCTATTTAATATGGTGAAGTATAGACAAAGAATGTGAAGAAGGGAATTGGTGGCATTCATAAATATCAGAAGGACTAATGGGAAGCTTCTGGCTGTCAGAAAATGAATGGCAAATAAAGAGCTCATAGTATTTGTGAAAACCTATATTTCTATATTTATCCCTTTTTCAGTACATTGAAACCAGGGAAATTAAAACCACTATGTAATATATACTTATATTTATATATTGTGTTATATATCCCTATATATTCCCCTTGATTTTCTTTCTTTCTTTTCTCTTTTTTTTAGATACAGGGTCTCACTCTATTGCCTAGGCTGGAGTGCAATGGCATGATCATAGCTCACTGCAGCCTGGAACTCCTGG
Organism: Lemur catta; assembly: GCF_020740605.2. Lineage (NCBI taxonomy): Eukaryota > Metazoa > Chordata > Mammalia > Primates > Lemuridae > Lemur > Lemur catta. The sequence goes on along the minus strand of NC_059143.1, from coordinate 49,116,887 downwards.
GTTTAGTGATACTCCTGCCTCAGGCTCTCCAGAAGCTGGGATTACAGGACCACCATGCCCGCTTTGCTTTTCTGATTCTGCCCATTAAGAGTTTTATAACTAAATATACAGAGAAAATAATTATGTTTAGATTGGGGACCACATTTTAAAGTGCACTGAATAGTCCACATTGTGGTAATAATTTTTTAAGCTGATACCAAAAGAAGAAATATATATATATATATTGAGTAATTATACTACCAGCCCCTTTCCAAGACATTATTTGTGTTTGATCCTTACAAGAATTCTGTGAAGAAGGCCATGACAGATTGCATTTTGGAAAGATAGTTAGCACAATGATCCCATCCTGTATGCACTTATTATTAAAATGATTTTGACACTCCTTCCCCTGAGAGTACCCTTCTCTCCCTTGAACTTGATCAGCCTTCACCAATAAGTAGGTCAGATATGATGCTATGGACTTCCGAGGCACAAGCATTAAAATGCCAGGTATTTCACTCTGCGCTCTAAGATGTTCACTTGCAGCCTAGCCAGTACGCTGTGAGGAAGCCAAGCAGCCACATGGATAGATCACATACAGTTGTTGCAACTGAGCTCCCAGGTGAAACAAGATCAACTGCCAGATATATGAGTGAGTGAGGCTTCAGATAATCCCAATCCTGAGCTGTCCAGGAACCCCCAGCCTGGGAGCCATCCCAGCTGAAGCCACATATAAGAGATAAGCTGTCCACGCTGAGCCCAGCTCAAGATTCACAAACAGAATACATGGTGGTGGTGGTTGTTTTAACAACCATTGTTTGAGAAAGTTTGTTATGAAACAATAGATAACTGGAGCATAACATCACTACGCCTATTTTCACAAAGAGGCAATGGCCAGTACCACTTAGCTAGAATATGTCAGAACAAAGAACGAAGATGAATATCCAGGTCACTTAGACACAAGCCTAGTGCTCTTTCCTCTACACCACAATGATCCCTGTCTAGAACAGCTTTTCCTGGAATCAATACCTCACAAGTTATGGTTTGTCTGTTATTAAAATTAACATATTTATTCATTTTTATTGACTCACCAAAGTCCAAGAAAGCTGTAAAAATTAGATAATACACTGGATATTTTAACTGTATACATTAAGAATTTAAATACAATTATAGTGAATCTACCAGAGATGATGAGAACATGGTTACAATAAAAGTCAATTTAAAAGAATGATAAAGACTAACAAGCTATTATGTAAATTACTTTTCAAAATTCAAAATATGACTATATGTCAAATTGATTTCTTTAATTCTTAAAAGTTAATGACTAAATGTGGGTAAAATACATTATCAAATGGCCCATTTATCAGTCTTAACAATTCTAAGCGGTTTGAAACTCAGACTTGGTTAAGGGAGACAATGATTAGCACTTACTCTCTTTCCTTCCATAAGACTTTTTGGAATTCATCCAAATGCACCTGCAAAGCTGAAATTTCAGTTACTTCATTTTCCAAAGGCAGATTTATTGCTTGCAGTCTCAGCCCAGGTTTCATTACACCATTTCCAGAACTCTCATTCTTGAATAAATCAATACAATCTAGATTGGGTTTCATCTGATTACTTAATTTTAATGGATCAATAACCACACCTTCTTCCTGAAAAACAAAATAAAACAATTATTGTTGAATATTTAAATCTCTCAGGAGAAAAGTCAGAAAGAAAATACATTTTCAAAAGGAAATAAGTGTTATGATACAGCATCAAATTCATATTTTTATTTTCTTGTCAGTGTTATATGGCAAAACTAACTTGCATTCTCCTTCAAACTTATTTTATCCTATGTCCTACCTTATTATAATAAAATACATTACTCAAAAGGTCTGATTTAACTTTTAGTTTGTTTTCTTTTTCTAATCACAGCTAAAAATAACCATGCATAAACTTGAACATCTGTAAAGAATTTTTTTAATGTTGATAAATTCCTCCTTAAAGTTTCTTTTGTCACAAGACACTTGAGAGTTTCAAAGTAAATGTAACTGATTATTTTTTAGCATTCTTTGGAAGACAAGGTAGAAAGAATTTTCAGGAAGCTCTTGAATATTTTCACAAGCTTGTTTCTTGTTTTATTTTAGTTCACTAGTCAAATCTCAAATAGAATTTAACGGGGCATTTTAATAAATATTGGCATCAATTACCAGAGCAGCACACTGACTCAAAAATCTTACAGCATAATTCAAAAACTGCACTAAACTCATGTTATTGATATTTGTCTATAATTTACATTTGCCCTGATTCATGGGTTTTAAATGAAATAAGGCCAAGTTCAAATAAAATCTCAATGAGTAGTCAAGTTTAAGTAAAATCTCAATGATATTTCATTTTTCCTATTTTATTTTTTCAATAGTATGCAGATACTGGGTTAACTAGCATGATTCATCTCTTAATTCTCTCAAGAATTAGTATTGCAATTCTCTAAATCATTGTGAAAAACAATAAAATAGGACATGTGTTGTTCTCCATGGAAAATACTGCGGTCAGACAAGCTATACAGTTGCCAGTATCTTTCTCACTGTGCCCACAGCTGGCAAAGAAACTGGTCAAAATTAAAAAAAAAAAAAAGAAAATCTGATCAAAGCTTCTTCAATAGGTAATACTTATTGTCCTACCAACAGAAGGAATTTCTTGTTTATTCCTCAATAAATAAATGTTTAATATATATCTACAATGTATAATTTGTTCTTGACAATAATGATACAAAGATATTTTAGATGAAATTCCAAGATATCGAGAATTTCCTAGCATAATACATGTGAAGAGAATCCTTCATTTTCTCAAATACAGAGTCTAGTGACTTATAATAATTACAAAAGTTTTGTGAATTAAGGGAACATTATGTGAGCCATGTTCCCTCATCCTTATCACTGCATTCAAACACATACATTAATAAAATGGAATTTTGAGAATATATATAATTTTCCCAAAGAGTACTAATAGCCTGGATTGTCAAATTAAAAAATAAAAAATAAAAACCCTAGAAGGCCAAATAAGCAGAAGTAATCATGTTACTATAATCTTTATATATTTTTTATTTATAGTGGAATCTGTTTATAGTAATACCTATCACAAATTCTATACATTATAAAAAGGCTTAAAATTTTAGATAGAATTGTAGAGGTGCAAGATATTAACTAATATGTATTTAGAGATGGAAGTAAGTAGACAGAGTTAACGATACACACTGATGCTATGCTAAGAGGTAACGTGAGTTTCTAACATTTCCCCAAGTATGTTCCCTGGGTTGTTAACAGTAGTTACCAAATGGAGGAGGAGGGGGAGGAGGAGGGGGGGGGGAGGGAGAGTGGGAGGGGGAAGAGGGGGAGGGGGAGGAGGAGTGTTTCATTGATGGATAAGTGTACAAACTGGTAGAGTAAATAAAATTGTTAAAAAGTCTTTTTTGTGCAGAATTCTCAGAAACTTCAAGATTCAAATCACACCAAGGAATTCTAAGAGTGGATCCTGTGAAGCATTTCCTAAAGGTGCTTGCCTGCAACATCCATTTTATAAAGAGTTAACTGTGAGGCCAGAGTCTCTAATATTGAGAAATATTCAAACTACTCTATGGATCATTTATAATTTTGAAATAATTAGCGTAAATGGAAAGAAATATTTCCAACTATTTTCTTTATACATAAAAATGCTGGGTTCATTTTTGCTATAAAAATCACTGATGCAGTCTGAAATTGGGTCTTCCCAAAATTCATTTTTGAAGTCCTAACCCTCAGTACCTCAGAATGTGACTGTTATTGGAGATAGGGCCTTTAGAGATGAGACTGAGTTAAATTGGAGTCATTATGGTGCCTAGTGATGGTTTCCTTGTAGGAAGAGGAAATTAGGGCATAGACATGCACACAGGAAAAAGACAACATGAAGACACAGGGAAAACATGGCCATCTACGGGGCAAGGAGAGAAGCCTAAGAAGAAACCAACCCTGTGACACCTTGACCCTATACTTTTAGTTTCTACAACTGTGAGAAAATAAATTACTGTTGCTTAACCCACCCAGATGGTGGTACTCTATCATGTCAGCCCTAGCAGATGAATACAGTCACCATTGGGTTTGTCGTTGTCTCCTTCATCCCCACCATTATATATGGCATGACGTTCAAAAATGCACATAATCTCTGGGTTCTTCAGTGGATTTTTTTTCCTTACCTTACTATTTGTGTTCTCCTTTGTAGGAAATTGTCTTTTTACCAAATCCACTCTGATAGACTCGGACATTTGTGAACTAAGTAGAAATTCTTCTCTATGTTGAAAGGACTCTTCTACAAAACTAGGAAGTTTCAGGTCCCGAGTAACTTCAGCTTCTAATGCCTCCTTTTGAGGTGGCAAACTTTGCTTTTTTTTCAGTGCACTCAATTCTTTCATCGTCATCTCCAATTTTATTCTGAGTTGTCTTCCTTCCTCCCTGGCACTGTTCCTTTCTGCTCGAACTTTGCTCCATTTTTCTCTCCAATTGGCAGTGCAGTCTGACCACCATCGCATAGTCTTTTCCATCTGAGCAGCTCTGGCCTTGACCTCTTTAAGTTCCTGCTGGCGAAGTTCTTCACAAATATCCCATTCACTGGTGTTACATGAGTGAGCACAGAAATTGTGGGTAGCATGAGATTGTAGCCCATAAAGAGAGAAACAGGAATTACAGGTATCCTTGGGGGCTGAGGAAGGTGCTACCATGTCACAGTGTGGTTTCATGGATGACTGCTGCATCTGAAACATTTGTGTTTCCTCAATTAATCGATGAATGGAATCTAAATTCATATTTATCCTTTAAGGCCTAAGAAAAGGCAGAAGACATAATTGCACACGTGAAATTCCCTTGCAATTATAACAGCAAGACCAACATTTAAAAAGAAAAATTGATAAAACAATGCATCTTTTCAATATTCCATATTTTACTTTCCAGTGTTACTAAAAATATGGAGAAATTCATGCATTTTAATTATCCTCAAAGAAACAGACATTGCTCATATTAAATTTTACCAAATAAATACAAATAAATATATAAACATGCAATTGGAGATAGAATATGACCTGAATAATTTATTTCAACAAATACAATTCTGTACTGTAACATGGTACACTTCAAAACAAAACTTGTAATATTTATTGTCCACTAACTACATAATGGTTTTCTTTTTCTCTGCTAACTAAACTCTGACTTGTTCAGGTAGAATGAAGAATCTATTAATCTCTGGAAGAATAAGTCACTATCCCAATCTCAGAGGCTAAATCATGATTAGTCTACACCTTCCATAAGGACTTCCGTTTATTGACTATTCACTAGTCTCAAGGCAGGCATATAGCCTGTTTCTGGCTAATGAGATGTGAGGCAAAGTGTTCTGGGAAGGCTTCCCATCTAGAAAATAAGAGAATATCAGAATGAGAAACTGTCTTTCCTCTACCTTCTTTCCGTTTGAACAAAGACATGGTTCTGAAAGAAGACAAGTATAACAGCCATCTCCTAACATTTAAAACGTTGAAACAGAAAGATGAAAAGACCCTGACTAAACTTCTGCATGAAGAATGCATACTTCTGATTTCTTTGCTATGTAAGAAGGATTACCTGTATTTATTTAAGCTATGATGGTTGAGTTTTCGGTTACCTGCAGTCAAAAGCCTATCTAACTGATCAATGAATTAATTTCCTACTACAGCTAATATTGTGATAAGCTCTAAAAATAAAATATGAAAAAGATGCTCCTTGTACTCAAAGATTTTACAGTCTAGTGGATGAGACAAGCCATATAAATTTAAAACTAAACTGTAATAAACATATTTATTCAGTCTTTTTCTTAGTACATAATATGTGTCAAGTCAGACTCTTGGGGTATGTTCAAGGTGACTTAAGGAGTACTGCTAAAGATTCAATATTCAAATAGGTATGTTGAGAATATAATAAGAAGAATCTTTTCTTTAAAATAATTGTTTAAAACATGCATGTTAATTTTCAAATTAATAAAGTTCCATGTTGTATAAGATTACCAGTTTTTATCCTCAGATACGGTTTTCTGGTGTAAATAATCTTAGATGATATTTTATGTGCATGACATTAATTCCTCTCACTTTTTTCATTTGCTTTTATGTAGTTACAGATCATAAACTTCCTCCTTATGACTCATTTATTTAATCAACTGAATGGGTTTCATTACACCAACTAACTTACAAGATAAGCCTTTATTCATTGAGAAAAATAAGACTGTAATATTTTTAAAAGACTAATATTAAGACTACATAATTAAAAGACTTTATAATATTAAAGTTAATATTAATTTTTACTTGTGCAAAAAACATATTTTAACAAGTGTTCTGTAGATGTGCCAAAGCAATTCACTCATTATTACAATACTTACTATAATAATAGAGACTCATGGTTGTAATTATTTTTGTTAGCTTTGGTATATGTCCAATCATGTTTGAATTAGTGCTGATCTGAAGTAATTGTTCCCTTCATTTACTGTATTGTAATTCAGAGGGCAATAATAATATAACTGACTAAATTCCAAAACCAACATTAAAAAAAGAACAAAAGGAACTCTTAATTAGGAACATACCATATATATATATACATATATATATGTATATACACACAAATATATATATATGTATATACACACAAATATGTATATATACATATTCACTATTTAATGATACTTCTTTTGGTTGGAATTCCAAAATGAAAACAGGGAATTTAATTCAGCATATTAAATTTATCCTTGCCAGTTTGCAAAATAAATCAGTATCATAAAGTTGTAATGTCTTTAAAATGTCTCATTAACTTTTATTTCACTAGTGTTTTGAAGACTCTATAATTGGATTCTGGTACATTGAGATCTTGCCTACCAATTAACTATGTATTTTTTCACATCTGACTAAATAAAAATGAGTTGGGTTTAATCATTCAGTCCTTGAACTTGGATAGTATTTCCTGTTCTAAAACGTTTTCTCAAGCAAGGATAACTTGCTTGAGATTGGGATAGTTAATAAACATATGTATCTATTAAAGTATTCATTTTCCCTATACATACATGCGCACTATTTGTGTTTTTATCTCAGACAACTGAGAAAGTATTTGCCAGTGGTCGTAGCACAAGGCCGTTGATATATTAGAAAATATTTTAATGCTGTTGACTCTTTGGTTCTTGTGCTGATTTTTGTGTTATAAAAATACTCATACAGTCAGGCTACCATGATTCCTGGGAATAATTTTTAATGAGTACATAACCAAATAAACAAAAGGTGAAGGGTCTACAATGTATATATAATGTTACTTCACATATTATTTCTTTCCAAAGAGGAGCAGACATGTGTAAGATGGTAGGCTTCAGACTCTATTTGTTCAAGTCCTGACTCTGCCACCTTTTAGACAGACGATCTTGGATAAATTACATAAACTGCCTTTGACTCATATCCTTATTTATAAAAGGTGACAAAAACAGCATATGCTTTGTTGAGTTCTTATGACTCTTAAATGAAAAAAATTCCTGCAGATTTTCTAGCCTGGGTTGTCTAGTAGGTAACACAAAAGTTTCTCTTATGCCATACAAGTCATTAGCGTATCACCTCAGACTATTTACTATTTAATTTTTTCAGTTTCTTTTCTCTCATTTGAAAGAGAAATAGTGTACTTAAAAAACAGGGAGAATATAATGAAAAATTAGATTTACAAAAGTGCTCTGAATTTCATGTAATAAAGATATATTCTCAACTTCTAAATAATATTAATATGAATCAGTGGAAGACTCAGTACTATTATTTTCCCCACCTTAGTGATATGGAAACTAGGGTGTAAGGCTCTAAAGTATCAAGCCAACCAGTTTGGGAATCAAGGAAGTCTGAATCACAGCCATTGCCTTCTCAATCTTTTAGATTATTTCAGAAATAAATTTGGTGTACTTCCATTTTAGATATTTTTATCCTAAAATATCTCCTATTAAATAACACAAAAATTAGTTAACTGGTTCTGACATTGTCCTTTGAGTTAATTCAATCTCCTCATCACAGCTTAAAGGAACTGTAAGGCTGGGGCCTGTCTGTCCCTCCAGCCTCTTCCTCTCTGTCATTCCAACTTCATGTCCCAAGCTTCTTCAGCCACCACGAGTGTGCCTGCTCCTGGCAAAACCTCACCTCCCCATTCTCCTTTGTGTGATCTGGTTGCTATGCAGCAGTACCTGCCCTTCCCTCCACAGGCCCACCCTTCCCTGGCTTCTCATCCTTCAGGTGGGAGCTTATGCTTTCTTGCTAATGGCACCTGTGACTCAACTCTTCTAGATACCTTCAAGGCCCTTCATTGGAGAGGATTACCTACCATTGGCCTACCATGAAAGTGAACAAAATTGACATCACTTCTGCCATCCTGGGATGTTGCTAATAATAATAAACAATAAACCAAACTAGGAATCATAAATTTTAACAAAGTCTTTGAAAGAAGTAAACAGTGTATTGTGATCCAAAACATCCCTATTTACTTAGCAAAGTCCCAAGTGGCATTTTATGTATTATCTGAAGAATGAAGTGGGACAGAAAGAAAAGCATTTTTGGCAGAAGTTACACTATCATGGCAGATAAAATAGAGTCTAAAAAGATTTTTGTTTTATGGTTTACATTATTGTCTTCCCTTTACCTATAGGAAATGCATGCTACATGAAACTTTTTGGATTTTTTTCTCCTAAGAGGCATAGGACCTATAACGTATACACAATATTGACAACAAAAGCCATAAGCAATGAGAAAATATGTTAATGCAGATTTAAAACACAATACTAAAGAAACAATTATTATTATTGTAGGATGCCATCCATATACTCCGATAACAAAGAGAAAAGGAAGGATCAGTTTTTAATATTCAAAAAAGAAAAATACCATATTGTATTATAAAATGTGGCCTGTCAAACATGCAGAAATGATTAATATGAAAACATGCATTTTGTATGGGTCTAAAGCAAAAAAAAATGTATTTTGGGGAATGTTTTGCAAGAGAGCACAGAATATTAAATGTGAAGACTAAAGTTGTGACGAGATAAATGAAACCATCACAGTGAACAGCCATATGGCATCACATGTTCGTTGTTCAAGTTTTCCTCACGGTTAAATATTACATTTTAAAAATCTTTACACTGTGGCAAATTATATGGACAGTTACAGTCTATGCTTGTTGGTACAAATGAGAGATTTTTGAAATTGTATAGAGTCAGGAAATAATTGCGCAAAGCAGGCAACTTAATAATATAAAATAAATTTGAACAAGTTCCCAATAATTTAAACCTTAGATATTTTACTTTCCAAAAGCATTGTAGTATAAAATAAACATAAACACTCTAAAACATATATTTATTCTTGCCAAGAGTCATTATTGAATTATACATTGCATGATCTGATCAGATAGAAATTGTGTTCATTTTAAAGAATTGACATGGAATTTATATAGTAAGCACTGCCTTTTGTTAGAAGATTCTTCATTGTTTCCTGTCTCTTTAACCTCTTACTATTTACTAATATGGTTGAAGCAATGTGTCACTGTTTCAAATCAATGTGATGCCTTTCTTTTAGGCTAGGCTTCCAGTAAAATCATTTGTGAATAAAATACTCAGACAAAAGAATATGTTTCTAAGATAATACTCAATGATTTAAAAAATCTCCATTTCTTTTAAAATAAATTATTCCAGCATAACCACTCCACATGGTAACTTGATATTATTGCTGTTTTCTATGCTTTAAAAAGGTTTAAAAATTACATTATAATAATAACCTTTTGGGTCAGACATGGAAAGTGACCAGTCTGACCTTTCTGGTATATGAATAAAGGAATAAAGAGAAATCCAAAATCTATAATCCATTTTATAAAGTGTCAATTTTCTTTTTAAAGCATCATTTGTAATCAGTCTTGGAAAAATAAAATTCCTGTTTTCTGGCAAGCTCATCATCTTGAAACCTTTACAGTGCTTTGTCTGCCAAGTACAAATTTAGGTTCAGACAATTTAGAATTTCTTGGTGGATACATTATTTAGCAACTCTTACACAGTACTTGGGGTGCCAAACAGGTTCAAGAAAGTCCTGCTTTAAAATATTGCTGAAATTCTTACCAGTGTACAAATTGTGAGACATAAAGAGATTTTATCTAAGATTTGAGTTTAGCAGAATAAATATATTTCTCCTAATAACATATATAGTATTTATACTATTTATTACCTATTTGTATGGAAACCTGACACTTGTTGAATTCATCAGCATTTTAAAATATTTATCTTCATTTCAAGGTTTCAGTGAACAAAACCACAAACTATCCCAATATTCATGTGCAATCTAATCCAACTTAATAGTGCCAAATAAATAAGCCAAAATATTTCTTGAGACCTTAAGCCAAAAATGAAATTAGTATTAGCTGTGCTGGAAGTATAGAGCCTCAGCGCATCTTATTTTTATATAAGGATACTCTTAGCACTATTTCCAGGTGGCTAGCTGGCAGAGTGCACACTTTATTGAAATGAACACTGCACGAGGCTGGTAATGGCAAAAATTCCATGCTTTTCCAAAGTTGGACAGGTGACTCTGAGTCTGGAATTTACATCACTATGTAAACCCTATCTTGTATAACCTCATTACAGATCAAAAATTACGATATAACTGTTTCCATAAAAGTTAGTTAAAAAGAAGTTAAAATAAGAGCACATAGCAAACAACTTGAAATTACAATTATTATTAATTTATAATGTGAGTAAATCACTGTGTGAAATAATTCCTATCATAGTTCCACTATAAACTGGAGGTGAAAGGGGGGGTTATACTGTCCAAGATCAGGGTTTTTTTTTCTGTTTGTTTGTTTGTTTAATTTAAAGGCTATTATTCATTAAAATTATAGATTTTCTTTAATATGGAATTCATCACCAGTCCCCAATATTTATGTGCACTTCAAGGTTTTCAGGAGCAAAACCACAAACTATCCCCAATTTTCCTATGCATTTCCTAAGCAAAATTTCTAAACCATTTACCTTATTCACACTTATTCTTAAAGAATGTATGAGGCTAAGTCAGAAATTCTTCACAGATCTGGTTACACTTTCTGGTGAACAACAGAAAGCTCTTTTATGTTAGTATGATTCAGTAATATTTTCTCACACCCATTTAGTGGAATGTGCATAGCTGCCAAACTACTCTATGTTAGCTGACTGGAAAGTTTTCTCAGGCATGATAACAAAGTTTGAAGAGTGCAGCTCAAAGATTGTCATATTTATTTTTGAAAGGCCACCTTAAAATTTTTCTTTTTTTTTTTTTTTAATTTCAGCTCATCATGGGGGTACATAAGTTTAGGTCATATACATTGTCCATGTCCCGCCCATCCCCCCGAGGCAGAGTCCCAAGCGCATCCGTTCTCATTCTCCAGACAGTGTGCCTGGTACTCATCATGTAGTCATACCTCCATCCCCTCCCCCCCCACCTCCATAAAATCTATTTCATTTTGCCAACAGTGCATTCTTTGCATTAACAATCCAAATTGGCTAAACTATATCCCACATCAAAAAACTACAAGAAAATATTGGATTCAGAAACAGAAATTTCATAAGGTATTTAGATTTTTGTGAGCTATACCTGTGCCTATTTCCAAATACTTTGCTTCAGTCACTCTAGTCTTTACTAAAGCAAAAATTATTCATATAAATGCATGTGTGATATTGTTTGTTAAAGTTTATTTCTTACATATGATTTAGAATTTAATTTTCAGTGTAAACAACGATGGCCATTATTGGTGCCAAAGAATAAAATTTACCCTTTAAAATATAAACTGTATCTCAAAAAAAGTCTTTCAAAAGCCCAGCTCCCCTAAATCACAAGATTACTGATTAATCAAATGCTATAGAGAGCATCTAGATAAGATGAAGCGAGATAAGTTTTTTCTGGAAAAGAGAGAGATCAGGTTTAAGGAAGCTATACCACTCCTACCCAGACTTCAAGAGTAGGGAAGCAAGAAAAGCAACTTTTCAAATATAGTCCCTAAGAAGTTATATAAGATTGTCGTCCCTGTTGTATTGGTCGAGTAAAGCAATATTTTTAAATTATAGAAGTTAATATTTAATTGATTTATTCAGTGTATTCATTGGACATTACCAAGATAGAACATATTTAAACATGAGTTTATTGTGCTCTTTTTTTTACAATTTCTTGAGGTAGGAACTTAGATTATCACTTTGAGAACTTTCCTTATTTTTTTCTTTTTTGTTTTGAGACAAAGTCCCTCTCTATTGTCCAGGCTGGAGTACAGTGGCATGATCACAGCTCCCTGTAGCCTTTGATTCCTGGGCTCAAGCTATACTCCTGCCTCAGCCTCATGAGTAGCTGGGACTAGAGGCATACACCACCATGCTCACCTAATTTTTTTTTACTTTTTATTTTTTGTAGAGATGAAGTCTTGCTATGTTGCCCAGGCTGGTCTTGAACTCCTGGCCTCAAGTTTTCCTCCTGCCTCAATATCCCCAAATGCGGGATAACAGGCATGAGCCACCTCACCCAGCTGAGAACTTTCCTTATTTTTAATGTAAGAATTTAGTGAATAAATTTCCTTCTCTTCAATGCTTTAGCTGCCTCCCAAATATCTGATATGTTACAGTACTTTCATTTCATTCAATTCTGTATATTTTTTTCTTTGAAAATTATTCATTGAACCACAGATTATTTAGACATGTGTTATCTAATTTCTACTTCTTTGAGGATATTTCTGTAGTATTTCTGTTTTAGATTTCTAGTTTAATTCCGTTACAGTAAGGGAAGATACTCTGCCTGATTTCAATTCTTTTAAATTTGTTGAAGGTTGTTTTTGACATAGGATATGGTTTATGTTGCTGAATGTTATATGTGAAAATATGTGTATTCTGCAATTGTATGGTGGAATGTTCCATACACAACAATTAGATCCTATTTGTTGACTGTGTTGTTCAGATTTTCTATACCTTTGTTGATTTTATGTCTAGTCATTTTACCGGTTGTTGACAGAGATTGTTGAAGTCCCCAACTATAATTTTTTGATTTGCCTATTTCTCTTTTCAGCTCTGTTAGTTTTTGCTTCATGTGTTTGGAAACCGGGTAGCTTGGTGTGTACTCATTTAGAGATTATCATGTCTTCCTGGTTTATTGATCCTTTTATCATAATTTTGACTGTAGGTATGTAGTGTTTTTCATTTTGTTTTTTGGTTTTTTTTGCTCTGAAGTAACATTGCACATATTAATGTAGCCACACAACTATTTTTAAAAATCTAATATTTGCATGGTATATTTTTTCCATTCTTTTATTTTCCATTATTTTATTTATGGTAGATGGCAATGTTGACTGATAATTTGAGAAAGTGAGTTTCTTGTTAAGTTTCTTATTAGCATATAATTTGCTCATGGTCTTTTTGTTTGTTTAGTTTGGCTTGTTTTTTCCACCCTGCCAATCTCTGGCTTCTGACTGGTATATTTAGACCATTTATTATTGATGTGTTAGAATTTATGTCTGCCATTTTATTATTTGTTTTGTTTCCTCTATTTCTCAGTTATGATTTTCTTTTTTGCTTTCCTGTTTGTTACTTAAATATTTTTTGGCTTCTACTTGGCTTATATATGTAACATGTTTTGAGTTCATCACTTTGTCTAGTATAGTTTTCATACCAGCTGAGAATAAAAATATACCAGTGTGACATTGTAGTCTACTGGAATCAACATTTCATCACTTCAAATAAAGTGTGGAAAACCTACTTCTGTTTACATTTTACATTCTCCATCCTCAAATATCACTTTTTTGCATATAAAATGATTATATAATTATTTCATTTATCAACTATGATTTATAAAACTGATAAGGGGAAAGATAATATATTGTATGTATTCATATTTCTATTTCATTGTTCTTTCTCATTTTTTGGTGCTCCAAGATTCCTTAACTATTTTGTTTTGTTTCTTTTTATAGAATTTCCTTTAGCCAATTAATAATAGCATCTTTTGGTTATCCTTCATCTGGCATCTTTATTTTCCCTTCATTTCTGAAGAATATTTTCACCAGGTATATAATTTGCACTCAATAGTTTTTTACCTTTCAACATTTAAAAATATACAACCTCCTTGTGGCTTTCATGCCTTCATGTGAGAAATTTACTATCATTGGAATTGATGTTCTAAGCATTGACATTTTATATTAGAAATTCAGCATTGGTTATTCAGTAACATAAATATTATGACATATAAGTCTTTCATTTTAACTCTTATCCTTAAATTTCAAATATAGATAGAAGTGTGTAACAATTAATGTGATCAATCAGGTGGGAACAAATGCCATCAAAAGCAAGATTATGGCCATGACTTCAAGCCACATAACTATGTTTTGTTCTATGCTTGAAACACTCACTTTATCTCAGGATGATTGTATAAAATGGTAAAGAAAAAAAGTTCAAATTATTTTCCTCCAATGTGTGTGAACAGTAACCTTGTTATTTATAAATAAAAAAATATTTATTAATTATTTATTAATAATTATAAATTATTAGAAATTTGTCTACACTTTATTTTTATTAATAATTATTTATAATTTATAATTATTAATAAAAATAAAGTGTAGTAGACAAATTTCTAAAATGTCCCTGTCTTTTAGTATTCACAAACTTGTCTAACCCCCTTCCTCTCAGTGAGGGTTTGCCCTACTGACCTGCTTCTAATAAATATAATTTGTAAAAGTGATGGGATGTCACTTCTAAATGTAGGTTATAAAAGAATGAAATTTCCATTTTGCTAGCACTTTCTCTACTGTCCCCTCTTTGGTTACTCTGACAAACCCAAGAGCCATGGCATAAACTGTCATGTGGAGAAGCCCACATGGCGAGGAACTGAGGAAGCTCTCTGGCCAGCAGCTCCTAGAAACTAAATCCTGCCCACAATCTCCTGAGGCAGCTTGGAAGCAAATCCAAGTTGAGTCTTAAGACCACTGCAGCTCTGACACCTTAACTGTAGCCCTGTGAGAGACCCTGAACCAGAGGGTAAGCCACACTTGGATTCCTAACCCACATAAACTGTGAGACAATAAATGTTGCTGTAGGACACTACAGCAAGTGAGCCAGGGAGGAGGAGGGAGGGAGGGGGGAAGGAAGGAAGGAAGAAAAAAGAGAGAGAAACACATTGGGTATATTTTTTCTGTGCCTGTATTTGGTATAGTTTCATGTTACATGAGCTAACTTTCCAGATAGAACAAAACTCAGTATTTTTCATTTTCGAGAAGAACTTAAAGGACTCAAAGTTTATATTTGAGTCCGATAAAGAAGTTAGGAAAGAGATTGTAACAGTGTGCCCCAAGAACAGTTAATATAAAATAGTAATTAAAGTACTATATTTATGAAATTAATTTATGAAAGAAAAGTTTATAAAATACAGCATCCTAGAAAATGCAAATTTAAACATCTTTGCCAGCAAGCAGAAAATGATGAGAAAAAATGACTGTACTTTAAGGCAAGCAGCTAGTATTTATTTTTATGCATTGCTATTAAAGGCCTAGTGAGGTTTATATATCATCAATGTTTTTCTTTTTTAACTTAAATATGTAGTATTTGTGCCAGATTCTCATGTATTGTGAAGGAAATGAATTTGCTTCCAGATTGCCAAACTCCCTTACTTTGGGATATCTTCTACAACATGTAGAAAATGAACCACACTGGGAGCTTCCAGAATGCTAACAAGTTTCTATTATTTGATCTAGGTGGTGGCTACATGGGTGCATTCTTTTTAACAATTCATTGGGCTGTATATGTTTCAATTTATTCACTTTAAGTGAAGCCATCAACATTGTATCTCATCATTTAAATAAGCAGAAAACAGTCAATTGCTAGGCAATATCTTACAAATACTATATCTATTCAGATTTCTAGCTGTCAAGAAACTTTCAGCTTAAGCACGGGAATAGACATGATAAACAGAATATTACCACAATATAGTAACGTGTGCTCCCATGGAGGTACAAAGAGTCCACAAGGGAGCATGAGAGGGAAAATGTTCGACTGGTTGGTGGCTGAGAGGAAATTATTGAAAAGCAAGAACTTTTCAGTCACACAAGGGGAAGAAAAGCATAATGGCATGGACTGAGTCCATGCATTTCATAGTCCTCAGCAAACTGTACATCAATCAGCTCTACTTGAAAGGAGATATGTTCCTCCAAAGAACAATACTTGTACAGATTCAATGAGTCTCATTTAGTTGTAGTGAAATAGTGTATTTTATTATGGAGATTTTCAATGGGCATCAAATTTTAAAAATTTCCAATAAATTCACTGCTTAATTACAATAAAATAAAGGATGAAATTATATATGCAACATATATAATTAAAATTTTAGCTTTTTTTCCTAATAATTTTTCTCTAATATGAGGGAACTTACCATAAAATGCTAGTTGATTCATGTTTTAATTATCCAACCATCCAAATTAAATTCTGTAGATATTTCCTTGTCTTAGAAATCAATACTCATTAAAACAATTATGTTCAGATTATCAGAATGTCAATATCAAATATACCTCTTTTTAATGTAAATGAGGCATTGAGTTTCAGCAAACATGATCTGTAAACCCTTTTAACAAGTTTCATGACAGAGTAACCAATTTACACACATACACACACACACACACCCCTATGATCATTTTCTTTATGAAATCTCCATTCAAAGTTATCTTTCTTGCATTTATAAAAATGTTTAATTTAAACATGTAACCAACAAGATTCTCTGGGCCTGCTTCAAAATAGTGAATAATAACAACACAAAGATAATTAGACTTGAGGGAAAAGAAAAGAAAATCCAACCTCTTCCTCTGAACATATTTTCATTTGCAAAAAATTGGGACATATAAAAAGAATCAATATAATTATTTTGCTATTCAAATGTTAAAATGGAAAACACAAAAAAGCATAATATATTTTGGAAGAAGGCTAAATTCAAATGTTGAGTTCCTCTTGTTCATTCTGTTTGTGAAAGCCAAATCTACTTTAAAATTTCTAATAATATTTGGTAAAATAAAAGCTCTTACCTCAAGAGTCCCAGGTGTCCCACTGAGTTCTGTTGCATAAAATCTAGAAAACAAAACCATACTCAAATGGATTTTATGCTTTAAGATAAATTTACTATTACAAGTCAAAAGAATTCTCAGACAAATATAACTATGTGAATCAAATATTTTATAAAAGTAATAACAAATTGAAATAAAAATAGAGAAATACATATAACATTTTATAACAGCAGTTCTCCTACTAGTAAAAAAAAAGGAAGATAACAGAATTTTTATTTTTGGTTGCCCCACCTTGGGACTTTTCTGGCTTGAATACAACTTACTCTTTTCTTTCTCTCATGATGTAAAACAATAGAGCAGGCAAAAGCATGTTATGTTAATCATAGCAGAAGTTTGCTTGAGGACAAAAACATTTTATTTCCTGTTTTATCATACATTAAGGCAGACAAACTGATCCTTACCCTATTCAATGTTGCTTTTAGCCACTGTTACTGATTTTTAAATAGTCAATAGCTCTGTAAGAGAAATTTTCTGCAAGATCTTTTGTTTCCTTAAAAAGTCAAAAGGAAATAGGGAGAAGACGATAGTGAAAAGGGATTTGATTTAACTTTGGACCAGGTGTGTGACCTTGAGGAAGTTAACTTTTCCCAGACTCAGTTTTAACAATAAAACTAGAGTGATTACACCTACCTCATCAGTTTGCTGTGAGAATACACAGCTATAATACACACATACACACACACACACACACACACACACACACATCCCAGGCACAATGTAAACATTCAATAAATGGTAGCTATCATTTTACTATCCTTTTTACTACATAAAATTCCCTTTCTGTACATGATGAATTTGTGGCTTAAATTAAAATACAAAGTATAAAACCACTGTTCACAATACTAGTACCAAATCTTCAGTGCAGGTAGGGGATATTATCACAAGAATCAGCTCTTCGAACAATTTATTGTATTTTTTTTTTCTTTCTTTCTTTTTTTTTTTTTGAGACAGAGTCTCGCTTTGTTGCCCGGGCTAGAGCGAGTGCCTTGGCATCAGCCTAGCTCACAGCAACCTCAAACTCTTGGGCTCAAGCAATCCTATTGCCTCAGCCTCCCGAGTAGCTGGGACTACAGGCATGTGCCACCATGCCCGGCTCGTTTTTTCCTCTCTATATATATTTTTAGTTGGGCCAGATAATTTCTGTCTATTTTTAGTAGAGACGGGGGTCTCGCTCTTGCTCAGGCTGATCTCGAACTCCTGAGCTCAAACGATCCACCCACCTCGGCCTCCCTGAGTGCTAGGATTACAGGCGTGAGCCACTGCGGCCGGCCTTATTGTGTTTTCTACTTCTCCTTTGGACAGTAAAAAAATCTGCTACGATGAAATAGGGGGAAATGAGATTCATAAAATTTAGAAAGCAAAGCACTTACAGATAAAGAATGAGATATGAGAACCATCCCACTATTCCCATGAAAAGCTATGGGAACAATGAAATGTAAAATCGACATAAACAACTCAAACTGATTTTTCCTTGGTTGCTGTCCAAATACAATGCACATTTCACAGACCCCATATAAATAGAGGCAAGTTGTTTTATTATTCTGCTCTAGTCCTGTCATCAACTCTTAGCTTACAGTTATTGTACTGGACTACACAGCTAGACCAAAAAAAAAAAAAAATAGATCTGTGCCTATAAAAAAAAGGACAGAGGAAAATAGTGTAGAAACTATTTGAAAACATTTGAAAACCAGAATAGGGTTTTTTTTTGTGTGTGTGTGTGTGTGCGTGTGTGTGTGCATGTGTGTGTAAACAGGGATGTAGGGAGGATAATGAGACAAATGATGCATCTACACTGTTTCCTGGTCAGTTTGTTTCTTTTTCATCTGTGATCCCATGGTTTGGTTAATTACTTTATTCTGTATTGATGACACTGCATAATAATTTTAACATATATGTTCCTTTACCAGCCTATGAGCTTCTTAGGGACAGAATTTGCATCTTATTTATCTTTGTCCACTCAGTGACAAGAACATAGAGCACATTCAATTAATGAATCTGGAAACAATTAAAATTGTGGTTTGATTAAAATACTTTACAACTGCTACAATGGATATACATGCAGTCATGTTTATCCCTGTACGTTGGGACATAACAAGTGAATCTTATTCCATCAATTTGAAATTCTCAGGCTTGTTGGAGATGAAAATATATCCTTTCTTTCTGTGTTTGTGTGTATGGGTATGAGTGAATATGTGTGTAAATCAAAGAAATGAAGGAAAAGATGAGAAGGGGATAATTTGAAAATGTTCAGTTACTTGTAATATTTTAGAACTGTGATGAAAGAAGTTTTAGCTTTTAATGACTTAAAGCCTCAGACTCATCATAACAAAAGCATGTTTATCATCACATGACCATATAAACCCACATGAAATATTAACACTTACTGCCTCATCCTAGAGTAGTAAAGAATTAATGTTTATGTTACAATGCAAAACAATCTGCATTTTGTTTATTTATAGTCTGTTGAAAACAATTTTACTGGAAAATCTAGTGTATCAAAAACTTTAGCAATGATATAGATGTATAGCAGAAAAATAAATATAATTATTCTAATGTTTCTGGAGTACTAGTTTTCCTTATTAATGTTAGTGTTTTGCCTTTAATTTTGTAAAGACACTATAGGATTTTTTTTTCTTCAGCTTCCTTTCGTTTCAAACGAAATATTTTGGGAAACACGTTCACTGCTATTCCTTCTACTTAAAATACTTCTGGGACCATTTACATTTTTCAAAATACAGGTACTCCTATTGATATCATTTATAGCTTCCATAATGTGATATTCACCATATCACTTATTGTTGTCTTTAAAAATTTTTAGAAAATTAAAAGAAATGTTTAAATACAAAAAATTGTAATATTTTAATCTTTAGTTTTCTTCTGAAAATAATATGATTATACATAATAGGTTTTAGGTAATGTCTGAATATAACTGGCCATTGCATGAAGAATTAACCCATATTTCTGGTCCAAAGTCCTATGATAATGCTTCTATGAAGGGAGAAATATTAATTACCCAAATGTCTTCATAGTGTTTCTTGACAAAACCAGTTTATTTCAATGTAAGTGGCTTATGTATTGAGACAAATCCTCTAAATTGAATAAATATTTTTGGCTAGCAGTGCCCAAAGTCTGTTACTAAGAGAAAAGCCTACAAAAAAAGTGATTAAGTGGCAAACAATAATTCACACAGCTAGAAAAAAATTCCACCCTTTCAAAAAAGGCATTGAAAAAATGTTTTTTCACCCCTTTCCTAGAAACTGAAATAAAGAAAATACTCCCTTTGTTTTATAAAAGGGAAACATGAATTTTGCTGCTTCTAGGAGTTTAAGGAAAACCCCTTTATACTTCTCATTGTATAAAAGATTAATATTCCTCCTTTTTCCCCTACTAATGAAAGGCACCACCATCCTTTCAGTTTGTATAAGCCAGCAATTTTGACTTGCCTTACTAAATATTTCTTCATAATCTTCTATATCCAATCATTTCCAAGTCCTGTTCATTTTAACTTTAAAAAGCTTTTATTTATATTCACTTTTCTCCATCTTAGCCACCTTAGTCCAAATACTATCATTTCACTCCTAGAGTACTGAAATAGATTTCCAGCCTCTCTCACTTCCAATATTGTTCTCCACTCCACAACTAGAGAGATATTTTTATGTTTTTAATTTGATTATTTCACCTTTGCTGAAATCCCTGCAATTACTTTTCCATTGTTCTTAGGCTCATGTCCAAACTCCTTATCACAACTACGCCAGTCTTCCCTCCTGGCCTTCCCTCCTCTAGCTTCCCCTCTCCTGGCCTCCCATGCCCTCCCTTGTTCTCTTCATCTCCAAGCTTCCTCTGCCTGGATACCTGGATATCCCACTCCTCATTCTAGCAGAGCTTGAATCACCAAAATTATTCAACTTCCTTAGGGGGTCAGTACTCTATTCCTATATGTTAATTCTTCAGAAAGACTATTGCTTCCATGAAAACTGTAGAAACACCAACTTAAACTAAAATATATGTGTTCACATTTGAAAACTAGAAAATGCTTGAAATATTCATTAGGGTCTTGATTTCTCTTTCTGCCTTTTAGTATTTTGCCTCATCTTGATTTATTAAAAAACATCAACCTGTGAACTAAAATAAAATCTTAAGCCTCCCAGCTGACTGAATGGACCCCCTCTTGGCCAAGGGCACCCCAGAAATGTCCTAAAGCTGAGTTGCTGGCTATGCGAAGGGAGGTCAGACATGCCTTGTCATGCCCCCCTTCCCCTTTTGGAGTTATTTATTTATTTATTTATTTGTAACAATGAGATACAAAATCATAAATAAGCTGAAGGCCATGTAAAACAAAGGTTAAACAGCACCTGCAGGTCATCAATTCACTTAACAGATCACTTGAGACTGGATATATGTCCCGTGGCTTGTCTTTAATTAGCAGACTTCCTTATTTAACTTAAAATATTCCAGGCCTTCAGACAAAGCTTCATTTCTTTAATCAATTACAAATCAAAGAATCTTTAAACCCACCTATAACCTATAATCCCCTAATTGAGATGTCCTGCCTTTTCAGCCCAAACTACTATAAGCCTTCCATGTACTGATTTATGACTTTAGGTGTAATTTCTGTCTCCCTAAAGTGTATAAAACCAAACTGTAACCCAACCAGGGCAAGACCACTTGTACAAGGATTCTTGGGTATGGCTTTCTGGGCCATAATCACACATACTCACCTCAGAATAAACCCCTTTAAATTATTTTACAGAGTTTAGGTTCTCTTCCATTGACAAACCTACTGAGTACTCAACGTCTGAAAGACATCACTTCCGTTACAGAGGTGTTTAATGCTAATCTACAGAGAGACTATTCAAATTCACTATTATATTTTCTTAAAATGCTTTTCTATTACTTAAACTGAACCATGACATGAAAGTTGTTTTCTATGGCTTTATAGTGACCACAACCCAGTAATCACATATAGTCACAATTTCTAAATGATTACAATGGCCAAGGACTTAAAAGGAAAATTTCCTCTGAAGTAGATGAGAATTAAATTTTGTCACAAAAAAAAAATTTCAAAAAATTGAACACCTTTCATAATGTAGAATTTTCATAACAGAATCTCTCTAAAAATCACTATCCTAAAGAACTCAGCCCTGTGGGGGAAAAAATTACTAAATTTGCAAATACCAGAAGAGAGTCAACCACATTCAGAAATCATTCAAAAGTGATGCAGAGTAAGATATGCTAATAACAGAGATTTTATTTTCTAGATTGTTCAGGCAGATTGGGGGAACTTTTTCCTGAATTTTTTCTAATAATATTGTAGAACTAAAAAAAAATGTTGGTGTTTTCTTGTTGTTGTATATTTATTTTATCAGGTAGAATTATATGTGTGAAACATAGCAACATCTGAACAGGGCTTACCACCGCTGAGTGTATTTATGCAAACAATTGTCCATTTTATCAAAGTTCTTTAGTGAGGTTTATAATAAACTTCTTTAGTTAAAAAAATAAAGATAAGAATCAAATTTGTCTGAAAAATATTTTTTTTTTATAAAACCGCTGCTCACTACCTCTTTCCAATTTTTTTGGTCTTACTAGGTTTTATTTGTTTTTTGTATTTCTCTAACCAACATCCCTTGTACATAATGTAATCTATTCAAAGATTAACACTGTCTTCCAAATCTACCTCTAAACCTAAATTTGACTGAAAAATCATTATACAAGCTAAATTACACATAACTAAAAATAAGAAGTGATAAAATAGAGTAATTTAAGATTTTTAAAGCACCTATAGTTATATTTCCTTTTGTCTCTACTTCTATTGCCACCCAGTTTAGAGTTTTAAAAACAGTTCACCAACTCATGTGAAATAAAAGCATAATAAAAGACACATAAACCAGCAAATGCATGTAAAACAATGTATTTTGATGACCATTTTATTAAAACCATACATACACATATATAATGATGTCTACTCATTTCTGCAAGTTATTAAAGCAGGATAAGGATAAATATTTCTTAGTTTTTGGACCTTGAATTTATTCATGTAGTCATTTAAAAAGTATTTATCAAATTTCTATTATGTGCCCAGCACTCAATTCTAGGGGTTGAAAATGCACCAGTGCATAAATAAATTTAAATATCCATCCTTATGGAGCTTACTTTCTGATTAGAGATGAAATCTGACTCACAGAAATTCAAGTGTGTGTTTTAAAAGTTTTCCAAAGATTCACTTGTAGCATGTTATCTAGATGTTAATACTTTTTAATGGAACAACAAATATGTTATGAATGATTCAAAACATCGGTTTTTTAACATGATGGAAAAAACTAGAAAAAATAGAATTCCATAAACTATAACACAAACTTTAACTTTAGTTTTAGAGTTTAACACTCCTGATTAATCTCCCAAATATATTTACATGTTCAACTATTCTTCCTGTATGGAAAATGAAGTAATTCTGGGATGAGAGGAAACTGAACTTTCTAAAATCTCTCAAAATATTTTAGACAGGAAAGCCAGCTGCCTCCATCCTCCCATGAAAATGTGTTCAAAGTACAATACTGTAGGAGCTCATTTCAGTCCTTGAATACTTTAGTCTTTGAATTATAGATTTAGTCCTTGAATTATAAGCCTTTTATTATTAAATAATGTAATTGCAGAGGATGTTGTAGAAATTAAATTATTAGTGAATATGAAAGTTTCTGAGTTGCATAATTATGTTTTTTTCTTAAAATACATGATTAATCTACCTTGAAATCACAAGGATACCTATCTCTGAATAGGAATAGCATAGGTTTCAGAAACTATATTATACCTCTTGTCCATAAATGACAACATACAAAAGAAACATGTAAAATTTATTTCATGTGTAAATAAATATTCATTTGTGTATTATACAATAAAGATATTAAACCAATCATTTTCTATTTCTAAGGAGCATTTTAATACTCAGAAAAACTGAAATAAAAAGGTATAGAAAAAGCAGAGAAGGAACAATGGAATTATTCAAAACCAAATGTTCTTGTACTATATAACAAAAAGATCAAAAATTATCATCTCACCACAAATTATCAGAACAGCAGCTACTAGTACATTGATGTTTAGATAAAATGTTGACTTCTTTGTCTCCGTCACTATAATTAGATTTATAGCATCATTATATTTCTATGAATTTTTCTAAGATAAAAGTAAAAATACATGTTTTGTTCTAAATCTTTCAATTTAAGTTCATATAAAACATGATATTTCATTTAGAAAAACAAAATATGATGGTTGTACAATATTTAAGCTATTTCTTATAATAATGAGATCCAAAATGTTGACTTCACTGGAAAAGTTTCATCTGTAAGACCTTGTAATCTTAAGAAAGAAGAGACATTGAATCTTGGGAAACATAATTGTTAGATTTTGATTTGAAAATTAGTTGCTTAAATGCTAGTGAAACTTTTTTCCTAGTTTTAATCCCTGCCCAAACTTTCCCCATTTTAGCCAAAATGAATTATATTTTGTTTAGACATAGATTCCCCCAACTTTCCAATCATCTTTTTAAGTGTTGATGTTTCTGGTTTTTGTCCTTGGACATAGGAGAAAATAATTCTAAAGAGAAAAGCAATTTAACTACAAAGCAGGGTTCTTAACACAATGGCCAATTGATCTGGAATCAGTTTTCATTAGTTTTCTTTTATTTTGGCATAGTTGTTTATTTTCTTAATAAAGACAAGGAAAGGAATTGGATTAAAAATGTCAAAATAATAGGAAATGATCAGCCAGTGTTTATATTTCTCAAAAGATCTGACTTTCCAGTCCCTGAAATAGAAAATGTAAGCCATGAATGAGGAAAGCTGCAGAGCTGAGGCCAGATTAAACTCTTACATTTCTGAAAACTTGCTTTGTTTTTATTTAGCCTCCCTATCATATAAATATTTCTTTTCTTTAATTCTTTCCCAAGTAATTCCTTTAATGCCACATTTTAAGTCTTCCTTAAAAACTTTCTTTGCTTTTTTCTCTTAAATATCTCATGCTTTCCCAGATTTGTATATTTCATTTAATTTATTAAAAGAAAAAACCCAAGAATTGTGTGGATTCCTAGAATTGGGTTTCCACATTTTCATCATTGCTTGCTTTCACACCTACTAGCTTTTCTTATATTATTGGGATTCTTAAAATTATAGGAAGAAGAGAACATATGAGTACCAGTTATTCCTATGGTCACCATATTTTACATACTTCTCAGTATCAAAATAACATAAATATATGAACATGACAACATCAGAATGGTATAGTGGAACCCGAGAATACTGGTACAGAAAACCTGGGGTAAAGTCTGTTCCTTCGTATGATCATTCAAAATCATATGTGTTTACTTAAAACAAGCAGATAAATATGCCTTAAATATGATCTATGGTTGCTATAAGAATATTTTGTAGCTGTTTATATTTAGGAGTATTACCTGTCCAATATGGTAGTCATCTACCAGATGTAGTTAGTGAAAATTTGAAATGACAGTAACCTGAATTGGGATGTTCTTTAAATATGAATTAGACATAATACAATAAGTAAGAATGTAAAATATCTCATTAATAATTTTATATTTATTACATTGTAGAATATTTTTGATAAATTGGATTAGTTAAAATATTAAAATTAATCTCACATTTATTTTTAAACTTTTTAATGCTGCTACTTTAAATTGTAAATGTTACTTGAATTATATTTCTACTGGAGAGCACAGCTCTAGAGCATCAAAAAAAATTTGAGAAGTTTTCCTTGTCACAAAGAATTTTACAGAAATACAAAACTATATTCTGATTTTTAAAAACATGCTCAGAAAGTTTTGGTGATATTTCTGCCTCTATCATATAGAAGTTTCCTAAATATACTTCAAATGAAAATGATTAGTAATAAGATTACTTGAAAATATATTCCTGAAAAAAATATCCTACTGATAATGAAAATACACACCAAAGTAACTGTGCCTGCCATTCAAATAAGTGCTCGTGCCATTCTCATTCTCTGCCACATGGTCACATAATGCAGAAGAGGAGATGTGCAATAGTTACACCAAAATAAAATGAAAATTATTCAAAAATTAAATATATCTGCTCAGTATTTTCATCAAAGCTTTGAGAAATCCCTTTAAAATATATTTAAAGCTATTTAGACAGCATGAGAAAAATTATTATTAAATTTAAATATATACATAATTGTTAAAATATCAGTTGTAAATCAAAGCTCAAGAATAGTATCACTAATTCAATGTTTCCTGAACATTATTAATAAATATAATTTTATCTTATTTTATCTAAAACTTTGGCAAAATAATAGGTATCTAGAAAAATAGTGGGCTTACAAATGTTAGATGTGAAAAATTCTATGTCTTGATCTTATCTCTGTCTGAAGATTATGCTATCATACAGTTTGTAGGACCAATAAAATCACCATATAAACAGAGAGAAGGTAAGTGGATGAGATGACTGACATTATGGCCTCTTGGTATGGGAAGGAGTATTAACATTTATTTACTAAAACCAACCGTGGTAATTGGTTAGGTAGAGGAGGGGTTGAATATGTTTTCAGGGACAAAAACTTAATTTAATGCCCAAAATATTTTCACATATGGTATTCTTACCATATTCCCACCTCTCAGCTTCTATTTATTCCAATAATCTTATCTCTCCCACCCACTGGCTGGTTATTTACCTAGATGTCATTTTCACGCTAGCATTTCTTCCCATATCAATGATAAGCACCTCTCTGATTACCTTTTCCTATTGTCTCTCTTTGACCCAACTCAGACCTCCTCTCAATTGACTCTTTTGCGTTTTCACTGCTCCTTGCCTATTTCATATCCACCCTGCCCTCCCTATTCTCTGCTCCACTAGTAACAAATTGCTCTCAGCTAACATGCCATTTTTTCCACCTTACTTGCTAAGACAATTCTAATGTTAGTGAATTCCAACTATCTGCCTGCTCATATCTGTACACAAGCACCTGATCATACTTAGAAAAAAACACATCCTTTGCTCTCTGGTCCTACTTCAAATTCTTGATTCTGTACTTCGAGTGAACCCTTAATACTGCCAAGTAAACCTTACCACATTTTTTCTGATCAATTCACTATTCATTCTACTGAACAACTCCAGATATATTTTCTGTCTTCAAATTTTCCTATCTTCCTCAGCTCTTCCATATCTGTTGATGAGCTTGTTTTTTTTTTTTTTTTCTGTTTCACCTAGAAAAGTGAAATAATCTGAAGACAATTGCCATACACTGGTTCTACCATGCCTATCAGTCTCATGGATCTACATGGACTTTGCCAATTTATATGGAGGGATGGTCCATGCTCATAAAACCAAATTTCCTGTTTGTATGCTCCACTGAACCCCTCTAAGCTGCTCAGGGACTTGATTCCTGCAAATACAGTTCTCTCTTTCCTATTTAATCAGTATACACCTCTCTCCTCTCATAGATTATTACCATCAGCAAATGAACATCCTATAATACATTCAATCTTAAAATAGAGATCTTGATTCCACCCAGGAGCCATCTCATTTCTCTTGCACTTTTTTTAGATAATAAAAACATTTAAAAGACATTTTCACTTTTCCCACTCTCTCTTGAAGTCATGGTATCATATTCAACCCCAGTTCCCTGCAAAAACAGAAAATTAATGACTTCTACATTGTTAAATATAATTAATGGTTAATTCCAGGTCTGAAATTCCTATTTTGCTTGCCCAATCAGTAGCATTTTATGTGATTGTCCATTTCATCTTTCCAGAATCACTCACTTACTTGGCTTCTGAGAAATTCCTCTCATGGTTGTCCTCCTACTTCACTGGTTGCTGCTCCTCATTCTGCCTCAGCTTCACACCTCTAGCTGTGGAAGTGTCCCGGCAATGAGCCTTCAGACCAGTGGTAATTGCTCCACGTGAACTTATCCAGTCCCTTTACCTTTACATCCATTACTTTTCTGACATTTCCTAAAATTCTTTGTCTAGACTGAGATGTTCCTTTAGCTCTGGACTTATGTATTCAGCTGCCCACTGACCATCATGACTTGGACATCTATTTAGCATCTCAAATTTCACATGTTCAAAGCAAACTCTTAACGTCCCCCTCACATCTAAACTTGCTCCGCCAGTCTTCCCCGTGTCAATAAATGAATATTTCATCCCTCCAGTTTCTCAGATGAACTTAGGGATCATCCTTGATTCCACTCATTTTTCACACTGCATGTAATTGTTGTTGGAAACTCTGTCAGGAAATACAAAATATGGTATATCTATAATCTCAACAACTCCATCTCTAGTATCTATTCCAAAACACCTCATCTCTTACCTGGACTTTTGCATTTTACCTAGCCTCCCCATTTCTACCTTTTCCCTACACCAATCTATTCTCCACAACACACTCTGAGGGAGTCTTTGAAAACTCAACTGATATTTACAATATTTCTAGGATCACAACACTTGAATGGCTTCCCATCAGACTCAGAATAAAAGAGAAAATAGTGGCTGTAGTCTGTGAGATTCTCAAGACCTAAACACAGACTACTTCTCCAAAATCTTCCCCTGTATCCAAGATTTATGGACCTCAAGCTCCTACAGTTGGGGTATGAGGAGGCCTTTTTTATGTAAAAGAATATCTTGAAGTTTATGCTGGATTAGCTTCACACCAAACCTGCCCCTGCCTAGGGTTCCCTGCCTTTCTCTTCCCTGCAACTGCCAGCCTTCTGGGCAACCAGCTAGAATATGTGCTTTATGAAAGCAAGGGGTTTTTAGTTTTGTTCACTTCTCTATTTCCATTGCTAGAACAGTCCAAGGCATAGAAGACATTCACTGCTGAATGAATAAATCTAAAAGAAAACAGAGTGACTTAGAACTACTCTTTTTCTCCCAAAAGGCATTTATTACAGTTCTACTAAATAAGTCAGACTCCTCTTAAGATGACTTTTGAGGATTAGATGCTGACGGACTTCTAAAATGACCCTAGAAACACTTTTCTGTGAGGTTAACTCCAATCAAACCATTTTAATTGCTATCAGGGACTTTATTCATCCAACTACTTAAATAATATACAAATATGATCATGGTGATTATCTACTGTAGGTCTTTTGTAGGCAAAAGACAAAGATTTATCAGTGTGGAAAGTGGATAGGGGATTTAAGGGGAAAAAAACCATGTGTATCCCTTTCAGAAGGCAAGAGAATCAAGGGGTTTAAAAAGACTTAAAAATTAGTAGGGGGAGGTTGCTTCTGGCAGTATTTATACTTCTGATATTGTTTCTGATAAATATCCACAATTCTAGAATGTGCTGTTTTATTAATTTGAATAAAAACCTCTACTCAATAATTTGAAGGGAACTAACACAGCCACAGAGCAAACCATGACTGCCTGCCTCACGTGAGCATACTACGTAAGATCCAGGAGCAGAACTTTGAATTCAGCTAAGCTTAGGTCCTGACCTTCCATGAAAAAATTGTGTCTAAAATAGCGCCCCCCACTTCTAACTCTGTGAATACTGGAATTTCTCCCATCAATCTGCACTATTAGTTCAAATTTGCTTTAGTGCCACATCGAAAATTTAAAAGTCAGCATGTAGAGATTCATATAACATAAACACCTTTGGAGCCCCTTTATAACAAAACGTAAATGCAATAATCAATATTTTCAATCCACACTATCATAAATTCTATAACTTACATCTTGTCATTAAAAAAAGAATGAAGAAGCCTTGGCAGTATCAGAAAATAGGATGGCACTGACTCTAAGCAGTTGCTTTGACCCAAATAGTTCCTGTCATTGACTGTACCCATAAGAAGATTCCAAACCAAAGACCTGATCCCTTAGAAAATCCCTGGGATTATTCTAGCTCCTAGTTAGGAAGAGGTTACAAATAGAACCTTCCAGAATTATATGAAACATCAGTGGATTATGTGGTACTTACACATCTTTGTCTTCTTTTCTTTGCTATCAAATGTCATAATCCCACTGAGTGCTTGTAATTTGCATTCTTCATTTGTGAATTACATTTTCATCTCATCCAGAGATGGGCAAAGAGAAGACAGAAATCTATGAATATAAACTGAATAATAAGACCATTTGATCTTTTGCAGACATCATAAATTCAACTTTTGACATAATTCCTTCTCAATCCTAAATTCACTGGAAAGGAAAGATTGCATGAAAAACTCTCAAAACTATTTTCACATAAAAACTAGCCTAAAGTTGCTACAGGTTCTTCTTCATCAATATATTGTCACTTTTCCTTGTGTTATATTTTTAAACAGTTACTGCAGCTGAGAAACATACACGCCTGAGTCAGTGACTAAAAAATTCACTTTACTTCTATAGATTTAAAGCAGACACTATGATAAGATGCATTCGTAAATTCTGCAATGAGCGTATTCTTTTTATTCAATCCTAAGGACATCTTTGTCTTAAGCCACACACACACAAAAAAATCCTTCTGTCAGAGTTTCAACACCAAATATCTTCATATCTTTACTACACATAACAGCAATTCTTAGGAAAATTATTAAATATAAAGCAATCTAGATAATAAGTATATAATAATATTAATCCTCTGCAAAGCTATGACTTTCATTAAAAGTCTTTGAGAACAACCCATCTTTCTTTGCTAACTAATTTCATCCAATATAATATTCAGTTCTCCTTTTTATAACCGAGGTCTCAAGTTCACACTCAATCACAATTGAGCATCTACAATGGGTTAGGGCATTGAGGACTGGGTACTAGGTATACAAAATGCCTCTTATGGAATATGGTCTTAGAATACAGCCTAGACCTGTTTAAATAAAATAAAATGTCATAAAATCAGTGACCAAATCTTTGCGTTTCAACTATCTTCACCTGTTTCAGTGTATAACAAAAAGGTATTTCTCTAGAAAAGCTTAATTATATGATAGTATGCTAATAAAATACTAATTAGTATATTTATAAAATGATAGCATAGACATTATGGTAGGCAGATAGATCCAAAAAACTCATTATTATAACATAAGTTATATCTTTTGTTTCATTGAAAGCATTTAAAATAAAAAAGAAGGAAACGAATGCTATTCCAGATACTACTCCTGTTCTACTTTGAGAAGTATAATTATGTAGTTAAAGTTTGGATATATGGGGGAGAAAAGTGTTAATAAATAGGTTTTATTATTTTCACTATGAAAATATTGTATTCTACATTACTCATTAGCAACATAAATTTTATATATGCTTTTCACCTGTTGAAATATAACTTGTATGATGCTTTTCTTTGATAATAATTTAGTCTTTCTATAGTTTTAAGAGGAAGAATTCATTGTTATCACATATCAAAAAGAAACAGAGGATAGCCAATGTGTTCCAGTATCATTTCTAGTCACCTCACATATCTCATCTGTAAGTAACATTCCACGAAAATCAGTGATGAAATTTCCTCTAGGAACTCAAAACATATCTTCTCTGAATATAGCATTTAAGAAAATAAAAGAGAAAGAAAAGCAGAAGTATTGAATATGGGAATAGCCAATTCAAATGTAAAAATCTACTTTTTATTTGCAGTATCAATCTCTTCTCTCTATTCCCAAAGAGTGGACCACCTGATAGAATTGTGATTAGTTTGCATGTATAGACTACTGGAAGTGATCTTTGAATTGTTGTCTCATTGCTTCGTCTTGAATCCTACTATTCCACTGTCCATTTCAAACCATTCTGTTTAAATTCCTCCAGATTCACATTCCTAAAATACCAGTGCAGCATAGTAGAAATAGCTCTGGAGAGAGAAAGACATTGTCTGAAAATCTAGTTCCAGCACTAACCACATCTGTGGTTTTAATAAATCATTGAATATTTCTGAACATCAGGTTCCTTCATGTGTAAAATAAAGATAACATGTAAAATAAAGTTCATTTTATTACACAGCTATCACAATTTTAGACATGAATATAAATCATCTTGCACACAGGAAATGCTGTTAGTGTTGGTAGAATGATGATTATGATGGTGGTCATGATAAGAGACACAAATATTCCCTCTTTTCTCAGAAGCTTGCAATTGCCCCCATTGTATGATATATAAAGACAAAATTACTCTGTGTGAATTTTAAGATGTTTCACAAATTTGTCCTGCCCTACCTATTGAGCACAATGTCTCTCACTTACAAAGGTGTATTTTTTCTGCTACAATCAGGCAAATTACTCACCATCATTCTCTGCTATATGCTAATTCATGCTTCAAAACTCTTTATGCCAATTATTTCTACGAAGTAGAATATTCCTCTTGCTTTCAGCAAATATCCAAGTTTGCCAATTTTTCAAGACAGCTCAGGAGGTTGAACCTCTTTTCCAAAGATTTCTGAATTCCTCTAGCACTAACATCCCTGCTTAAAAGGGAATTTTTTAAGGTTTTGGCATTATGGAAGAATTCAATTGACCTTGTAAAATCAGCATAAGGGGGCCGGGCACGGTGGCTCACGCCCGTAATCCTAGCACTCTGGGAGGCCGAGGCGGGTGGATCGCTCGAGGTCAGGAGTTCGAGACCAGCCTGAGCAACAGCGAGACCCCCGTCTCTACTAAAAATAGAAACAAATTAGCTGGCCAACTAAAATATATATGGAAAAAATTAGCCAGGCATGGTGGCTCATGCCTGTAGTCCCAGCTACTCGGGAGGCTGAGGCAGTAGGATTGCTTAAGCCCAGGAGTTTGAGGTTGCTGTGAGCTAGGCTGATGCCACAGCACTCACTCTAGCCAGGGCAACAAAGTGACACTCTGTCTCAAAAAAAAAAAAAAAAAATCAGCATAAGGGAAATGATACTTCTTCAAATAAAGGTAGCCTGAGATTTATAGTCATTATCTTTGGTTCTAATAATTAGATGAAACACTGATAAGTTATTTTGAGGCCACACCCATAGTGAGGCTCAAGAAGCTATGTCCCAGTGATCAAAGTAATTATTGAATCCTGTGATAACACAAGAAGAATGTAAAAGAGGGACAATGAAATGATCTATTTTTTCACAAGAATATATAAGTTCTTAGAAAATAAAGCAATTCACATAGTGATTTTTTTTAAATCTATTCAAACAGGTCACACAAAATTTACACAAATATTATATCATTGTCAAAATTCCTTTCTTATTTAATGTTTTTATGAAAATATAGAAAAGTTAGAATTCAATAGTATTTAATGTATATATAGGAATATTTGTTGATAATAAAATGGTTTATTAACAACAAAATATTTACTTAAAAGTTGTAGTAACACCCTTTTTCATAAAAAAAAGATTAGCAAAAATGTACTCACATGATTTAAGAAAACAGAAAAACTGTTTTCTTGTAAATAAGATATGTAAATAAGAATATCAAGAAATATTATGTATTTCCATGTCATCTATTACTATATATTTCTAATTGTATTATTTGCTTTAGGAATATCGTCCTTATATTTATATTTAATAGACTTACCCACTTGACATTCATTTGATAATTAATCTTTGCAGAAAACATAAGCAAATGTATTACAGATTTTCTTTTTCAGTCTTATAATTTATTTCTATATAAACATCAATTTCATATGTACTATGTACAAGATTTTATTAGTTTATTCTGTGTCTCTATCTCCTCCACACTATGTAAGTAACTTACATAAAGAAATCAATATTAATGCTCACTTTGAAGTATACTTTTCTGTTAACAATGACAGGAATTCAGCATTATAATCACAAAATGAAAAGAACTCAAAGTGCATAAGGCATAGATATGAGGGTTTGCATAACAATTTCACTTTTTTACTGTAAAAATACAGATTACTTCAAACACAATAACTAAGTCGTATTCATTTGAAACTACAAAACAAGTTTTTAATATCAACATATTCTATTACTGTCTAAATTTAGAGTTGAAATTCTTACCTGAGTTCTGTTTAGTATACAGTTATTTTTTTTAAAAGACAGGAAATGTGTGACAAGTTGTCAGGCAAAATAAAACCCACAGTGGAAAAAAAAATGGAAAGGGAAGGAAAGAAATCAAGTCCACTTTAAAAAGAAACTTGAAATCCTTCTGCTTCCCAGACCTACAGTATTTTTGCTCTGCATCTTGTAAGCAACTGTCTTTTTCTTTGCTCCGAGAACAACACATGCTCTGCCCCAGCAGGAAAGTATAAAAATTAAATAGAAAACCACAAGGTTATTAAACACTCTTACCCTCTGGGCTTGCTGGGCTGCTCTAGCGTCTCAGTTGCAGCCACATGTGTAAACAACAGAATTTCCTGCACCCTTTTCTCATCTGTACAGCTCTGGGGTCCTGGCCAACAGGATTATTTCCAGCATTAAGGGCACTCTACATTAACTCAAA
Organism: Lemur catta; assembly: GCF_020740605.2. Classification (NCBI taxonomy): domain Eukaryota; kingdom Metazoa; phylum Chordata; class Mammalia; order Primates; family Lemuridae; genus Lemur; species Lemur catta. The sequence goes on along the minus strand of NC_059143.1, from coordinate 49,082,442 downwards.
AAGAATTCCCATTGGTTGTGAAGTTTTATCAAAACCAATACCACAACACCCTCTTTGGATCACAAGTGAGCTAACCAAAATAAAATCATTTTTAATATCCCCTAAGTATGGTTATCCAAAGCTTTCCATACAACCCACTTGAAATTACGTACAAGTGAGAAGAAAGTAAACGCCCACGCCTTCATCCACAAGTATACTTAATGTTTAATAATAATAGTATAACTTGGAATAATAATAGAAAAAACTAAAATGCCAAAGAAATAAAAATAATTAGTAAAATATTTATCCATAAAATATTTAAAGACAAATTATCCTACAGATCACAGGAACAATAGAAAATATCATTTGTCCAATCTGATTTGTATTAGATTGCCACAAAAAAGGAAAAGAAATCATATTTAATACAATATTTTAGTATACAAATCATGAAGCAAAAGCTAAATGTCAAAACCCTTGATTGCAGTCACATTGGCAGGAATTGTGAGCTGCAGTCTCCAGGGCCCCGGCGAGAGCTCTCTTGCCCCTTTCCCTGGGGAAAAAGAAAATGGAGTAGCTTTCCAGGGACGTGACTCAGCTGTCAGGAAGTGTTCTGATGAAGGGGTGGTGGCAGACCACATAAAAGAGAGCTTCCCTAGTTGAAACTAACAACAGAAAATGCTCAAAGAAAAAGGGCAGAGGTAACACAATAAACATGCTCTTTATAAGTAGCACAAAAACAGCATTTGAAAGTTAAGGAGTAAACATCTTCAGATTATTTTATTCTTCATCCTTCTTTAATTTGGAGGCTTATCCTTGGTTCAGTAACAGTTTTACCATCTATTTCAACTGAACAACATTCTTTCCCCTTACTTCCTGACGCCATGGAAAGGTGATCATCCTCTTGTATATAAAGCTTACCAACCTTTTTGAGCTAAACTTAATCGTGATTTTTCTCTCCTCTGTCTTTGAACTCTCCCTCTTGTCTGGAATTTCCCTACAAGACGTTAAACACCATAAATTCCTCAGTCAATTTCACCTATGCCAATGAATTTTAAAATATATATATTTTTAATTATGAGTATGTATTAGTTGTATATCTTTATAGGGTATATATGATGTTTTGATACAGCCATATAATGTGAATTAATCAAATCATGGTAATTGGAGTATCCATCACCTCAGGCATTTAACATTTCTTTGTGTTAGGAACATTCCAATTCCACTCTTTTCAGTATTTTAAAGTATACCCAACTTATTGTTGCTTATGGTCACTTTATTGTGATATCAAATATTCTTCATTTCTTCATTCTAATTATCTAACTATATTTTGTACCCATTAACCCATCTTATCCCCCCCCTCCCGGCTATCCTTCCCAGCCTCTAAGCCTCTCCTGTCATTCTACTCTCTGTTTCCATGAAATCAACTGTTTTTAATATTTAGCTCCCATATATGAGTGAGAACATGCTAGGTTTGTCTTTCTGTGCTTGGCTTATGTCACTTAACATAACGTTCTCTAGTTCCATCCACATTGCTACAAATGACAGGAATTCATTCTTTTTGTGGCTATATATTCCTTTGTGTACATGTACCACAATTTTTTTTATCACTTCATCTGTTGATGGACACTTAGGTTGATTCCAATCTTGGCTACTGTGAATAGTCCTGCAATTAACATGGAAGCGCAGATATCTTTTTAATGTACTGAATTCCCCACCTTTGGATATATACCCAGCAGTGAGATTGCTGGGTCATATGGCAGTTCTATTTTTAGTTTTTGAGGAAACTCCATACTGTTTTCCATAGTGGTTGGACTAATCTACATTCCCACCAACCACATATAAGGGTTCCCCTTTCTCCACATCCTTGCTAGCATTCATTATTACCTGTCTTTTTGATAAAAGCTATGTTAACTGGGACAGGATGATATCTCATTGCAGTTTTGATTTGTATTTCTCTGATGACTAATGATGTTGGAGCATTTTTTCATATACCTAATAGCCATTTGTATGTCATCTTCTGAGAAATGTTTATTCAGATCTTTATCCATTTTTAATCAGATTATTTCATTTTTTTCTTATATATTCTAACTATTAATCCTTTTCCAGATAGGTAGTTTGCAAATATTTTCTCCCATTCAGTGTGTTATCTCTATACTTCATTGATTGTTTCGTTTGCTATGCAAAAGTTTTTAGCTTTATGTGATCCCATTTGTTTAATTTTGTTTTGGTTGCCTGTGCTATCGGGTTATTACTCAGGAAGTCCTTGCCCAGACCAATGTCCTGAAGTGTTTTCCCAATGTTTTCTTTCAGTAGTTTCATAGTTTCAGGTCTTAGATTTAAGTCTTCAATCCATTTTGATTTGATTTTTGTATACGCCGAGAGATAAGGGTCTCCACTCTTCTGCACATGGATATCCACTTTTCCCAGCACCACTTATTGAGGAGACCATCCTTTCCCCACTGTATGTTCTTGGCACCTTTGTCAAAGAACATATGAAGGACTGTATGTGTGGATTTATTTCTGGGTTCTTATTTCGTTCCGTTGGTCTATGTGTCTGTTTTTATGCTAGTACCATGCTCTTTTGATTACTACAGCTTTGAAGTATAATTTGAAGTCAGGTAATGTGATTCCTCCAGTTTTGTTCTTTTTGCTCAGAATGGCTTTGGCTATTCTGGGTCTTTTGTGGTTCCATAGAAATTTTAGGATTATTTCTGCGAAGGATGTCACTGGTAATTTGATGGGTCTCCATTCAAATTGAAAGGGTACATTGACACCATGGTTTCTAATACACCTGTGCACACATACCTCCACGATCTTAACACTCCATATACCACAACAACCACTGGGGGCATAAGAAAAATATATGTGAAAATTCAACCTTGGGGTTTTCATAATTTGTTGGCAAGGTCACAATATCTTAAGGCACTCAGCACACATCAATGAGGGCTATTTTTTTTTTTATTGGCGCAGTCCAATTTCATTCTATATACTAGGTTTTCCCATGTGGATTCTGCTGTTTACCTATCCAGTATCATTTCCTACCTTCCTCCCTACAAAAATTATTTTTTATTTTTGTTTAGAGCAACAATATGGTCAATTAAAAAAAAAAGTCTATGTTACCAAGCCTCCCATACAAACATACTTGGCTTTGTGGCATAGTTTTGCCAAGGAAACAGGTGGAAGCCGAGTGAGCATTTTTAGAAAAGTTTTGTTTTCCTTATGTAGATGCCAGTCCATTTCACTTCTTTCCTCTTTTTGCTTCCTCAAACAAGGATAGAAGGCTAGAGACAGAGAAGCCATCCTTAAATGATCTTGAGCTCTGAGTTCATGACTCAGATGGAAGCCACTTACTGCAGAAAAACCCAGGGATGTGACTGGCCTCAAGTGGGCTTTCCGTGATGGAAAAGAGACTTAATCTGGTTAAATCACTGTCATCACATTTCTGTTGTCTTACTTATTAGATTGGAAACCTCAGGCCAATGGAAAGTTATAACAGTATCTCACTGGAGAAGCAGTGAGAAATAAATATTAATCAAAACTGATTTTATTCTAGATCCTTATCACCTAATTGGGAGGTCCAAAAGAAATCATGAAATTGAAAACTCACACAGCAACCATTATCCAATTTTACATCTCTCTCTCTCACCATCTCAGTGAGGGGGTCCCTGATTCCCACAGAAAGCGTTAATGCTACATCCAAAAACCCTTGTAAAGAAAGTACTCATATACTTATTTACATGTCTGTTTCCTCAACAAACCATGAATTTCTTAAAGAGATAATATTGTATGTGTCTTCGAATTTTCTGCAAATAAGCAAGTAATGGGTAAGTGAATGAAAACATAAATGGATGTTCCATAAAAGCATTGAAGAAAATTAAAATAATGAGAATATCTCAGAATTTGACAAGTTGTAGAGCAAGTAAATTATAAAGGCATACCTTTAAAACATTGAATAAGTGTATGGTGATTTAAAATTTCTCCTAATTTTTTTTTACTTTTATAAATTAAGAGAACTAATATTGTCAACATCATATACATATATGCCTATCATTGACAAAGTAAAAAAAAATATGTGTGTGTGTATATATATATATTTATATATATATATAAATACCAATGAAGTAAGAGAAATAGAATTTTCTATGGACCTTAGTAACAATTTGACTTCAGTTGTATTTCCAAATCTTAACTGCTACAATTTTAATGGCTTTAGTGGTATTTGCAGAATTATTCTAAAACAACATGTAACTGTGTCAGTAAGTGAAAATTTCTTGTCAGGAAGTCAATTTAGGTTTTGATTGAAATGCACTAGGTGAGTGGTAATCACAGATTGGAAACATGTATCATGAAATCACTGAGTACAGCTGTGACGTTACAAATGCACCCTTCATTAATCAAGAGAGAACAGCTGAGAAGCCACCATCTTTTATTAAACTAATTTGCTACCCACCTATATTAGTAACATAAATCCAAATGATAATATGTGAATCTTATTGTAGTATTATAGAAAATAATATTTTCTTCCTTCTCACTATTATAAAAATAGGAATTTTTGCCTCTTAATGTCCAGAATTTCTTTACAAACACAATATGTATTTTCTATGAAATGTCTAAGGTGTCACACAAAACCAACTATATTCATATCTTGTCAATTAAAGAAAAAGTTAAGAGAAAATATTTAAGAAAAATAAGTCTAATCTACAATATCTAACACACTGAAAAAAGAAGGGATACTGATGTCAGACAGACCTAAGTTCCAGCATCAATTGTGTGTGCTCAGAGAGTAACATCTATGAACTTCAGTTCATTCATTTATAAAATGGAAAGATTCTGAGGGTTAAGAGATAATGAATACATAGTGCTTAAAATAGTACCTCATCCCTGAATAAATTAAAGCTATCATTATTAGTAATTATTGTTAAGAGTAGTTATGTTGACCTAACCAAATCTATGAAATACTTTTAAAGAAAATTTTTCTATTCTATAATAAATATGAACATTAAGTAAATATAGGCATGGACAGTTTGATGATATAACTTACTTTTCTACCTAAGTTGAAGCTTCATCATTGTGGTCTTGTTTTGGCACCCAACACTTAGGCTCTAACCAAAACAATTAGACATTTTACTTATAGTAAAAAATATGAATTTATCTTTGTGAGACTTTAAACATTTTAGGAACTTTCCTTGGGAATATTTAATTACGAGAAAGTGGCCTAAAAACAAATACTTTCTTTTAAAGCTATCAGATATATTTTACACAATTAAGATTAAAAATTTAGACATTAGATTTTGATTGAGCACATAGCACAAACAAATGGTTAACCGTTCTTTCCTTGGTTAATAACGTTATATTGTTACCAAAGGATGTACTTGACTTTTTGGAAGGATTTCTCAAACTCAGCACTGTTAACATTTGGACTGGAGAATGCTTTGTCATGTGAGGCTGTCTTGTGCATTGCAGGGTGTTCAGCAGCATCCCTGGCCTCTACCCATGAGTTACCAGTAGCACATCCAGTTGGGACAACTAAAAACATTTCTAGACATTGCCAAATGTCCCCTGAGGGGCAAAATCACTATCAGTTGAGATTCACTGTTCAGAGTGATAAAGTGGTGGAAAGATGAGGCTACAATATGGCTGAGTTCTGCTAATAACTAGCTGTCAGCTTTGTGGCCTTGGGTAAAGTGACTCCACCGTTCCAAGCCTTGTTTTTACCATATACATAGTCAGGAAATTAGACTACATAATGTTGAAAGTTTATCTTACAAAAACATTAAGTGCCTTAAAAGCTCTCTCTCTTTCTTACCCCTCTCCAACACTTCTATTACAGGGAAGGAGTCTTATAGTGTTATAATTAATTTTTCAGAGTAACTTCCATTCTACAATTATCACATACACAGAAACAAAAAAAAATAGCTTCCCCTTGATACATCTATAATAAATCAATATGGCTAAGCACTGTTTTTTCTCAAAAGAACTCAACATCACTATAATGATGAAAAGTGCTTTTACCACTCAGAAACTGTATTAAATTACAATTCAATTTGACCTCACTAAGGAAAGACTGCCTGTACACTTACAACGTAGAATATAACTTAACAAAAACATTAATTTTAGTAAGTTGATTTGGAAAACATATCTCATTTCCAAATCTTTAAACTATAACCATTTGGACATCCCTTGCTAAACAATCACTTTCAAGACAGAACTAATCCTCCTCAATGCAAAATTGTTCTGATTAATGTTAATAAATATTCTTGGCAGCAATATTAAACTACTACTTGTTAAGGCTTATGGATGAATTTTCTTCACATGGCATGAGTTCTCTTTCACTCTCTTGGAAATGCATTGTTTTTTTTTCTGATCTCGTCTTTTGAATTCTTATAAAAAAGACTGACACTCTTTGAAAGAAAAACATGTCATTTCCTTATATTATAAGTGGTTGTTGTCATTTTGTGGTCATATTTCCTAGCTATAAACAAAACACAATACAATTTCCCCAAACAAAAATGTGTTATAGTATGATCTGCTTTAAAGAAAATTTGAACCAAGTCCTAAGAGATCTAGGTTTATTCTTGACCCCAGCATGTCGCCTATGTTGGACCATATAATTAATTTTACTGAAGGAGAATTTGGGAAGTAAAAAATGTATATATGTAGAAAATTATTATTTTTCTTATAAGAATCTATGTAATGGTTTAATGGCAAGACATATCTTTAATAAAAACAATATCAAGTTTGTTATAAGGTATGAATTCCTAAAATACTGCATTTGATTAGCCTTTAAATTATTTGTAACATGTGTTATAATCACAACATTAACCAGGTTTGGAATCTCTTAAAAAATACTGAAAATTTAGAGAATATTCAAGGTAAATCAATGCAATTCAAGAATTTAAAAATTCTTATAAATGAGACAGGACAAAAATCATAATTTAACAAAGCATCTCTAGAATTGTTCTAAAATTTCCTTTTGAGAAAGAGTAAAACAGAATTTAGTCCTGAGTATCAATTTTTAAACATGAGACAAGGAATTTCAAAAAAATTATATTAATAATTATCAGACTTCAGTTAAATATATGGGCTCCACATAGTATATGTTTTTGTGTCCTTATATCCTATTTCTCATAACATCAAAGTATTGCTATTGGTCTAAAAAATAAACCCATAACAGTGCTGAAATCAAGAAAGAGTGCTTACATCAGACAAGATATTTTTGGAAATTTCTAAACACTAAAAGTGTACTGGAGATGATGACAGGGAAACCAAAGCAGAAGAAACTATAACACACAACATGCAAAACAGAAGGCTGCTGCAAAGGCAAAAGTCAACCTTACAGAGCACCTGGGAGAATATACAAGCGCAGAGAAAACCCACACCAACATGGTATTTGCCATCAGGATTATCAGTGTGCTATCCACCCGGCCAGAGGGCTTGTGATCCATCTTCTTTCTCCACTCAGACACACAGCAACTGCTTAGAAGACAGTCTGGTGCCTGAAAGAGCGACTTTCAGATAAAGCAGATCATGGCTCTGAGGAAGGTTCCTAACATGAGCATAAGGGATAGGGAAAGACATATAAGAAAGCTTTAAGAAACTTCAAGACTACAAGAAATACTAAAGAATAAAGGAAAGAGACTCCTACTCATAGTGAAACACACTAAAGGAATCCACTCAAAAATAAAAGACTTTCTTAACTTTTAGATTAGGCACACCTAGGACCTGGTTACCTGCTCTCTACCCACACAGCACAATGGGAAACCTGCCTGAAAACAGGCTTTGCCTCCTTCACAAACCAGGGGTCCATTTCAGGGCCAGGTCTGCTGAGTAAATAAATGTATCCATCGCACAAACCTCCACTGGGCACCAGTTACCTCATCTGGCAAAGTGAGGCCATTATACTCTTGGAAGGATGATTCTGAATCTGCAAAATAGAATCCAGAGTCTGGCACATAGTAAGCCCTCATTAAGTGGCAGGTATAATAATAACAGCAGATTCAATTATACTGAAAAATAATGGCCTCACATACCACTGAATTTTTGTGTTTTCATGCTAATTAATCAACCTTGTAATTAAAATATAGTCCTTGTCTTTTAGGAACAATGTTGAATATTTTTACTATATTATGAAAGTCATGATTTGCATACTACCCCAAACATGAAAAAGTAAATGAGTTTTTATTCTAAACATTTAAAAGGAACAAATTTCCCTCAGGATTTTATTTAATTCTGGTTAATCAATACTGATTAATTCAACTCTCTTTTATTTCCAACTATTGGAAATTAAAGAGTTAAAATGGCATCTCTGAACGGGAAAGGAATATACCTCTGGTCCAGATCAAGAATGACTGAGAATATTAAAACTCTAATGCAAAAGCAAAGAATACAAAAAAATATCCATTTAGATTTAAAAAAATATATAGTACCATTAGCTAATAAAACAAAGGCACTAATATTTCCATTCCATAGCTCTCTTTACCCAGACATAACTTCTATTAACTTTCAAAACTTGCAGGAGAGAGGAGAAAAAGAAATCAAAGTTTATACTTTTTAAATATATTTATAAAGATGATTTTATTTCAGTATATTTATTGCAGTATATTTCCACAACAGTAAGAACACAGAATTGTAGATGTTGATTTTCTTCATGCATTTTAAAATGCACTAAATCAATAAAAATTAAAACTTTTTGGTGATAAGCTCAATAAAAATGTATAATTTCATCCAAATTCCAGAAGTAAAAAAACAAAAATATGCTAAAATTGGGGCTATAAACATTATTAAACATCTTCCCAAAATATTTCTATGATGATAGTGCAGTTGGTAAGATAGTATAAGAAGACTACAATTGTTACTTTAAATAGAAATTGCACTCTTATTCATTGAAATCAGAGAAAATTTAACTTTCTGGTTAAGTGATAGAAATTGTTGGTTTGGTATTTACAATCTTTACCTCTTGATTTCTAGAACCCCTCAAAATACATCACTGACTATTATTATATTTGTAATATCTTTTAGGTCTGACTATTATTATATTTGTAATATCTTTTAGGTCTTAAGCAATTAAAATTAATGTCTAATATCACTTTAATTAAAATTATCTACAAGGGCTCAGCAATACATATTGTTTTAAAAACTTTTAAAATACTTATAAACCAATGTTTTTGTCTTCAATTTATTCTCCAAATCATTAGATAAGCCAAACTCAGATAAGCTCTAGGCAATTCTTAGAAAACAAAACAATAATCATATTTTAATATTTTGACAGCATGGTAAAAATTAACCTAAGAAATTATTTACCACATTGACTATCAAATGTTGCAATGTAGAAATCCTTTCTTATAAAAATTTTAAAAACTATATATTACACAGAAGTTATGTATGTCAAAAGGGAAACTTTGTTAATGCTTGGAGGAGAGGTTGGATACCTGCCCACTTGGAAACACTCTTCACATCTAATTTCCTCCAACAATGGCCCTTGGAGATCATCCACAGAATCCCCAGACTCTAAGGAGCTCTTTGGAAAACAATATAATAAAATCATTATTTTACAGAAATCTTGACTTCAGCAAGGAAATATTCTATGTCCAAATTTATTTCTGTCCACCCACTCATTCTTCTTATTAATTTTCTGAGAACTTAAATATGTTTTTTGTCTAAAATTAACATTTATTACATAAGTCACAGATGTTTATTTTAAAGAGATCAGGGAATATAAATAAGCACAAAGAAGATTACCACCCATGGTCTCCATGATTAACTAGTAATGAAGGCATTTTGTTTTGTACCTTTCATGAAATTGTTAGCTTATTATTATAGATGATACCTACACAGAGAGATAATTTATGCTTATCTATGTTTATTAGTTGCAAGATGTACTTATCCTGTACACCTAAAACTTTTACTGACGTGGTAGGGTTTTTCCATCACCCTTGGTAGGGCATGTGTCTTAGCAAGGCCTCCAACAGACTAGACACCTCTTGCTCACCTGGTATGATTACCATTATGTCATTGTTCTGAAACTGATTCAGGTCTCTTCGGACCATAGTTTGACAAAGGATGGATGAGTTAATATAGACCTTTGCTAAGACTGTCCATTCCAAGTGAATGCAAAATGTTTCTGATGCAAGTAACATCAGTGAAAATGGTGGAGCAATGAACTCTGGGGCCCAGAAACACTGAAAAGACTGATAAAAAATACCATGCTACAACACTGAAGAAGCTTAAAAACATTATAAGTGAAAGAAGTCAGTCAAAAAAGACAACATATTGTGTGATTCCATTTGTATAAAATTGTATTTATACGAAATGTACTGAATTTGCAAATATATAGAAACAAAAAACAGATTATTGTTTGCCTACATTTGAGGTTGCAGGAAAGTGGGGAGTGACTGCTAATGGGTGCAGGGTTTCTGTCTTGGTTTTCTTTTATTTTAGCTAATAAAAATGTTCTAAAACTGATTGTGATGATAGCTGCACAACTCTGTGAATATACAAAAAATCATTGAATTGTAGATTTTAAATGGGTGAATTATATGGCCTGTGAGTTATATCTTAGTAAAACTTTTCCTATGAAAACTCAGTTCATGTGTAAGGTAGCAAGATTGCCTAAGTTATCAGAACACTTATAATCAATAGCAAGGCTCTATAGAATCACTAATATAATTCATCTCTATAGTCAGCTATATTTTTTACTGCTTTTTTTCTTCCCTCATTGCATGATTTTCTGCTTCTCTATTTTAGTGGTCTCCAAACATTTTTGATTATACAACCATTATCAAATCATATTTATAATAGTATAAATTCACAATGTAAGTGAATGTATATACTGATTTATAAAATATATTCATGTGCTACAGTGCCAATATGTGATACCCATTATTGAATTGCTATGAAAATACAAATTTAAGTAAGGTGAGATTTTAAAATATAAATAAATTTTTATTATTTCCTTTATACTTTGCAGTTGTCTTAAGCAATTCAGCCACACAGTACATGGAAAAGATATAATTCCCAGCATGTACTGCTACTAGATTTCCTACTGTCATATTCCCTTACAATTTTTTTCTTTTGAGGACTATACATTTCATAATTTCCTGCTGCACCGCCAGCTCACACACCTATGTAAAGACAATTTTTGTGTATGCACAAAAGTTTTCTGCCAGAGTAAATTTTTGGCATTTCTTTATTCTTTGATTACCAAGGTACTGGGGAATGAGGGCAAGGCATTGAAACTGTCATCCTCATAGAAAACACCTGATGATGGCTGTCCAGTTCCCTGGGTGGTGTGTGTCATTAAACAGGAATGCATAATCTTCTTACTATTATTTAAAATAATCTGTATGCAAATTGAGGATAAGTCAGGTGCTCAAGGCTCATTTTTCACATAACCACCCTATCTACTTTATACTAGTAAATTCTTGAAAATATTGCCACTAGGTTTTCTCAGTTTTTATTCTGGTATTTCCTTGAGTTTTCTCCTTTTTCATCACTGGAGTCAGACACTTGGAAAGGATGCATTGACGGGTACAACTAGAAATTATTCTGACCAGAAGTCATGACTATTTCTTTATAGTTATGCTTCCCTTATTATGAATTCCTTCAGAGCAGTTCCCATGCCCTGTTCACCTTTTCATCCCCCGTTCCCAGCACATTAGCATGATAAGTATTTGATTTACAATAAACATATGATTTACTCAATCATTTAGGCATTAGGGATTTAGATATTTTTTAACATAAACATATTTCTATTAATTGAGTGACTTTGGGGAAAGTTTCCCAAGTCACTGTGATTTGGTCTTTGCTTGTTAAAAAAAATAGGTTTGACCTGATTGTTTTCATAATCCTGTTCATCTCTGAATCAGCAATGTCTGGTGAGAGAGCAAACCAAACCTGGGTATGCCTTACACCATATGGCATGGAGGCTACTCAATTATAAACACAACGTTGTCAGAGGTAAGAAAGAGAAAGCATTTCTGGCAATCAGATTCATACAGAAATGGTAGATATCCAATATGTACTCATAAAGAGTAAATCAGTAGATGAAAAAGAAATGACCAGTCTTAGAAAAAGCTGGATAATGTTATATTTGGAAATTTCATCAAGAAACTTCCTGTGGTGACAAACAGAGATTTTGGACCCAGTAACCAGTAACTTTTGCCATTAATAAAAAGAAATATGCTACGATAGTTAGGAATATGGGGAGGGGAAAAGTTGACAGTCTTTTAAAGAGTCCCAAGTACATCAATCATAAAGTTGCTTTTCTGCTTTTAGATTACAGGTGTTAGTCTTGGGGTATATCTCTCATCTCTTTGCCTGAAAGTCCTACCTCACTTTTTAAACTTATGGATCAGTGTTGTAATTGATACTGTTATGCAAGTTTTGTAGTTTCTAAATTAATTTGTAATCTCGTACCTCTAACATGCCAGCAAGTAATAATTTACTAATGAGAATCTTCCTTTTAAAGATCAAATAAATTTTTTATTTAATTTATTGCCATATGACTATCAACCTTGAATCTTTCTTTTGTCCCTTGAGTATCAAACAATTGCAATACTGTGTTTGATATATTTAGGAAACTGTTCTGAGTTTTTGTTGTTTGTTCACTTCCAAGCAAGGCACTCTTAGAGTTACTCTTTAATCTGCTTAATTTGAGGCACATAACATTGTAAGTCCTTTATTTGGATACTTTACACTAACTTTAAAATTCTATACAACATAAAATAGTTTTCTTTTTCTGGCAGCATGGTGATATAAATACCCCCTCAGGCCTTCATTCCTACCAATGAAAAGGTTTTAAGTAGCTAGAATTAAAAAAAAAACAAGAAACAAGAAAAAATAAACAAATGTTTTTGCTGAACTGTAAAGAAACTAAGAACTATTAGGCCAAACATGAAGTGAAAGTTAGAAATCAAGGAGAAAAATAGTGCTAAAGTCAGCTTTCATCATGAGAGTATTTGCCTAAAATTGACAACTTTGATCCTCCGTTTTGAGGATTGCTCAGGATACAGGAAAGATGAGAGAAAGCCTAGAAACTGACAAGGTGGGGCCGCAAGAACACAGACCCTCTTATAAAACTGGAACCCCAAAATAGCCCTAACTTAGGGATAAAAGTCAATGATCAATTAACCTGCTGAGCAGAAAGACATCAGCTAAGACATTTGCCTGTCTTGAGCTTCTATTGAATGTTGAAGGGGGAAATATTCCCTGAAAATCTGGAAACACAAGCTAGACCTGTTAGGAGTTTGCAGCTCTACTTCATGCTACCTGCTTAGTCTAAAAATTCTTAGCAAATTTATTTTTAAATAGTTCTGAGCTGAAAATTCTCCCATGAAACTGATGGAAATAAATTCAGCCAAGATCTCAAACAGTTGCTACCAATAAAGTTCCAAGAAAAATGATATGCACACCTACCCACACACACACAGGGCACAATACATGAGTCCTGCACAGGATGTAATGAGTGAAATGAAGGAGAAAAAATAGAGTATATTAAAAACTACAAAGACCTTATATGTTAGAATTATTTGAGACAGACTAAAAAGAATTATTTTCAATGTGTATCAATGCCTTAGTTTTTAAATAAAGAGAAATTCTAAATATAAAAACTAAATGATTGAAATTTTAAAAATTCATTGGAAGTTGTTAATGAGCAGATTATACTCAGCTGAGGGTACAATTAATAAACTTGAAAATAGAAGCCAAAGAAAAATTCAGAATACACTCACAGACAAAAGAGATGGAAACTATGAAACAGAGATGAGGAAATATACAGGATGATGTGTAAATATAAAACATACATCTAATCACAATTCCTGAAAAAGGACACAGAAAGAATGGGGAGAAGAAATAATCAAAACTATGCTACAACAGAATTAGAGTTTCATCATTCTGTTTATCAATAACTAATAATGAATTCAGGAAATAGTTGGCAATGGCTACCAACCTCACATAATGGCAGTGATCCAGTTCTTATATGTCTTCTGATGGAGGTACCAACACTTTTTGTATAGCATTTTTGACAAAAACAACAACAACAAAACCCTAAATCAGATCAAACCTCTAAATCTAGCATTAAGTTTATAAGAAATACAAAGAGAAGAAATTAAATTCTATACTTGGTTATAACAATTAAATAAATTTCAAGGGAAAAGAGAGATCTATAGATTAAAAGAGAGAAAATATATATCAACCAAATACAATGTATGGATCTTATATAAATCTGTTTCTAACTAAACATCTTAAAAATGACCTCACGTATAATAAAGGGAATTTGGCGCTATCTAGCAAAATTAAATATACCTGTTAGCTTTTCATGTAGAAGTATTGCCACCTTTACAAATATTAAATATATACTAAAAATAAAGAGGTGAGAAGACAAAAGGACATATAATAAGATCACTAGTTGGAAAAATAATTGAAAAAGAGTACATCATAAATAACACAAATATCTGTCAATATTAGAATGAATGAATAAATAGTAAAATACCAACACAAGAATGTCCAGTTATAGAAAGAAATGAAGGATATTTCCATACATGACTATAAAGTTGTATCTAGAATATAGAGTGAAAAAAACAAAGCAAAAAATAGAAAAAAAAGTATGGTATACTATAATTTCTTTACAAAACACAATACATGAATATATATATATACACACAAACATATATAGTATATAGTTTAATATAGTTTATGTACAATTTATCAAAATGAAGTGATAAACTGTAATATTTAAAGAGAAAGTATACATTTTGCAAATGTTTTTTCTCTTGAGCACAAGCAGAATTTAAATTTGGGGCAAAATTCATGACAATTAATATAAATACTTGACTAGAATAATTGTGATATTATTATTGTTTTAATTGTCCAAGAAAAAGAGTGAATGTTTGGAGAAGGGGATATTTAGTCAAAAGTAAGTGCTTTACTGATGTGAAAATCAGCTATGCCATCTTGATATTTTGCTACTCAAATATCATTAATAATATGTCAACATCAAACGTGTATACGTTTCAGACAACTATCTTGTAAAATTAAAGAATGTTTTTACATCTCAAAATCTTCATCCTTAATGATAGCCAATAAGTAATATAATATGACTTGCATTTTATATACTTGAAAAATATAGCTTTTATGAAAAAGAAAAATTGTATGTGATCTTAAATGAAATTATTTTGAGCAGAGAGGCTAAAAACAATCATTTAAGTACTAACTTACAATTAATAAAAATTTATATTAGAGTGCTATAGAGCAACGGATTTTAGTCATTTAATTTTTTACAAATTCCAGTAGGTAAAGTAAATAAAAATGTTATGAAAAAATTAAGATGTAGAAGAATAACTTTAAAAAATTTTATTTTGGATAAATTTTATCTTCTTTTTACCACATGTGAAGTAAACTAACTTGTTGGATGCTGCAGGACATATCAAATTAACCTTCTCTTTCTCCTGGGCTCCTCTCCCATGTTTCTAATATTTCACTCCGACTCATTGTTATAACTTTTGGAGTGCAAATTATTTACAGCTGTAGATATTCTCCGACAGAAGAAACTCAATCTGATTCCCTTGTCTTGACTTTTTTTTTTTTTCTAGTTTTGAAGAGGTTGCTTCCCAGAATGAAAATACATCTCTTTAGAAGAAATGCTTATAGCTAATGATACATTTTTGAGTGCATGCTGATATTGATTCAGCCCTTTTCTTCACTTTTCAACTTTTCTTTTATATTCCATTTTCCATGGTTCATGTCTCAGGAATCAAAACTTGGTAAAATTCATTTGTCCTTTTTCCACTTATCAGAAAGCTTTAACTCCCTTTTACAGACTCATACCAGTTTGCTGGCTCTCTCTTTTCATATTTTCATCTCCTATATATTCCTTCAGCCTGAAATTTTTCTGTTAAACTACAGAGACCTCTGGGAATGTGTGCCAGCTAACTCTCCCAAAGAAAATATGAAAGCTATTCTTTTAATTAGTCTGTTTAGAATAATGGAGGAACATCTGGCTATACTCCACTGTTAACATTCCTTCTTTCCTTGGGCTAGACAAATTATTTCTAAATCTCAATTTGCAAATAAACATAAAACTAGTATTTTGATTATTATACAATTTATCAAGAGATAGTATATATCAATGAATAATTTTTTAAATTCATTAAATAGTTCAGCTCTATTTTGCAAAAGTAAGAACTAATATTATCAAGTTTCTTAGGAGTACAGATTTTGCCCAAGACTGTAAAGTTCAAAGCAAAATGGAAAGTTGGCCATAGAGCTTATAGAGAGAGCCAAGCCAGACAGTTTGGGTCAAAAAGTAAAAATTTCACCCAGGCTTCACTATTAGAAGTTATTCACAGCTGCAGATAATTTGTACTCCACAAGTTCTAAGAATATGGTGCTGAGTATGATTTTGTCCTAATTATCTGGTTTGGCTGCCTACACTACCAGCTTCTCAGGATTATTTCCAACTTTCCATTTCACCTTGTGCTGGCAATAAAACAAGATTTCAGTAAAATAAATTCATTTGAGTGAACAAATCTTCATTCTGTTGAATGGTACTAGATTGTGTACAAGGCCCTGGCAAGCTGTGATTTTGCTCAACAATCCCAGGTGTCTAAACGTGTGGTAGAGAACTCTCGGATCTTTGGCTGATATCATGGGAGAAGAACATGATTCTACTCTTCATTATATTTGATTTGGCACACTCCTTTACATTTACCAGTCATCTTGAAAGTGTACAGAACTGGAACAATAAGTATTTTAAAAAACTGCACGAGGAACAGTGATTCTAAAACATTTTGAAACAAAAGATACACATTTACCTCCAGTGTGTACCATGGAGTACTACTCAGCCACAAAAAGCAATGGTAATCTAGCACCTCTTGTATTATCCTGGACAAAGCTGGAGCCCATTCTACTAAGTGAAGTATACTCACCATCAAATTGGTATGAACTGATCAACATTCATGTACACATGTAGTAGTAACATTCATTGGGTGTCAGTCAAGTGGGAGGGGGAAGGAGGTGATGGATATATTCACACCTAATGGATGCAGTGTGCACCATCTGGCAGATGGACACGTTTGAAGCTCTGACTTGGGTGGGGCAAAGGCAATATATGTAACCTAAACATTTGTACCCCCTGGAATATGCTGAAATATAAACAATAAATAAAATTATTATCTCCCAAAGGCCTCCCCTACCAATACCACCCCATATTAGGAGTTAGGGCTTTAACATACGAGTTTTGGGAAAACACAAACATTCAATCCGTAATGTTATAACAAAATGAACTTTTTATCTTCAACAAAGTAACAGCAAAACAGAAACAGAATGCAAAGTTTTACATAACAATGGATTTTAGCCTGGTACAGATTTTACCCTGCTAGTAAGAGATAAGACAGTCTTGAAAATTATTTCAAGGAGCATATTACATTTCTGTTTCTATAATTTTATCTAACATAATATATATTTTAATTTGATATCTCTCAGTTTTAACATTCTTATCCATGAAAGAGAAAAAATAGTATTTATCTCTGCCAATCCAATCAGTATTATGTAGAATAATAAAGCAATGCATGTATTAGATTTTACAAAAGAACAAATATAAAAGTTCAAAATATTATCATTTTCTTTTGTTTTAATTCTCAAGCCCATCATTTTGCTGTATATCTGAACTATCGCCCTTTGACTAACCATTGCCACGAACATGTCAGTTTCTATTGAGGCCCCCATGACACACCAGTTAAGACTCACACCTTTTGATTTCTTTGGAAATATATTTCTCAACTGGCAAAACAAAGTATCCAAAATGAAAAGATAAGGAAAGGAGGCACTGCAACTTACTCCAACTCAGAACAGCACTTGGAAGTTTGTGTGCTGTGTGATCTGCTGCCAGTTACTTCGGATTCAAAACGCAGCACCGCGTTAAGGGCTACAGATGGTTTTCTATGGATTTTGTGGACTAGGTGTTAACACAAAGAACACTTAAGCTCTGTCTACCCGTTGCCAACCCATTATCCTCATTTACATTGGATGTGGGTAAGAATTTCAACTTCTTAAAGCTACACATTCCTTAAGAATTTTTGGACAATTAACTAAAAACTGTAAGACTTTGTTCTTAGGGAATCATGAATGTACACATCACTTGGTCACATGCAGATAATGTTACTCTGCTTGAATTTGAATAATGTAGTCCTGACAGTATTTCTGTTATACATCACTTTGTCTGCAGATGACCATAGAACCAGAAGTGGCTTAATTTATAATCTTGCTTCTCTGTCCTGGGAGTTAAGTACCCATCATTATTTTATTGCATTATTTTAAGAAAATAGAAAGATAAATTTTATATTTAAAAATAACCTTATGCACTGTAAAACTAGGAATCAAAATAATTGGCTCCTCAAATTGCTGCCTAAATATATCTATGATTAATTCTTATCTCTGATGAGTAAATATTTAAAAAAAATTTTTAAAGCAAAATGTCCAATCTTCAGTTTTTTTGCTAACCAGCTGAAACTGCTATGTTCTTAATAAATACAGCATTCCTTATAGTGATTACATATGTACATCTCATTAGCAATGTGAGAGTCACACATGTGCATCAGCTGGGACTAGAAAACTGAAAAATGGATAAAGTATTAGTTACATCAGAATTAAGTCTAAGAGTCATATATGTTATATGAACTATAGTTAATAGAACATAATGACCCGGACCACGAAGCACCATGACACCTATGTTTTTTTCCACGTTTTCCAATGTTAATTAATTTTATTTCTTGCTAAATGTCACTGATGTATATAAT
Source organism: Lemur catta (assembly GCF_020740605.2). Taxonomy (NCBI): domain Eukaryota; kingdom Metazoa; phylum Chordata; class Mammalia; order Primates; family Lemuridae; genus Lemur; species Lemur catta. The sequence goes on along the minus strand of NC_059143.1, from coordinate 49,063,672 downwards.
GGTATTAGTAAATGTACAGAATGATTCTAAAAGGAAATAGATTATGTAAATTTAAAAATTACTATAGTGCTCTTGGCTTGAGTTTATTTTTTCATTGTATCATTGCCAAACAGATTTTAGGCTAAAAAATGTTGAGGGATATTTTCAAATTTAGTTATAATAAATTATTTACACCAAAATAATAGTAAATGTAAGGCAAATATTTTTTTCATAAATATTTGGAGGACAAAAAAGTTATAGGAGATATGTTAGCCTTCTTTACAAGAGTCTTTACAAATAATTGAGAATTTCCTAGCCTGGTGCCTTACGTACCTAAGTAAAAGATTTGTTTGTTTTATGTTTTTATTTTTATGATAAATGGCTATTGTAGAATAAAGAACTTTGGAATTTAAATCAGAGTACAAGTTGACTCTGCTCTATACTAATTGGTAACCTTGAAAAAATGCGTTATTATCTCTGAGTCTACGTTTTTTATCTGAAAAATTAGATGTTATGCATACTTTGCTCATAGGGTAGTTATACAGATAAACTGGAATAATCCAGGTGAAAAACAGTAAGTCTCAATGCAGTGCATTCCTATAGAGTAAGCATAATGTTATTATTAGTAGTAATAGTAGTATTATATGAGGCATCTGGAATAAATTCCATAGGAAGGTGGTAGACAGAAGGGAAACATTAGAAAGGAAATGGTGGCAAGAGACTTTGTCTAGTTGGAGAAAAGAGTGTAGTGGATCAAATTTCAAAGAGTATTTAAGATCATTGGCTTTTGAACGTGAGATTTTGAATCTAAGCCCAGCTCTGATATTCCTTATCTGTCTAATCTTGAGCAAATTATCTGTTTCCTAGTATTAAAAATGTGAGAGTAATAGCATTCTAATTTAGATATAAGGATTGAAAGCAATGATTGTGAACACTCCCATGCAGTGCTTAGGCACATGACATTCAACAAAGGGTAATTATCATATGCTAATAAGGAGAAAAGACTATTTTATTCAGACAGTTACTCTATTATTACACTTACATGGAAGAAATACCTAAAGTTTAACACTGGGAAAGATAAGCTAAGTTTTACTACTGTGTTGAGGAGTATTGGTAGTGTTTATATTTTTACAGTTATTGAGTATACAGAGAGATAATCGACCTCACTCCTCTGTTGGTATAGTCTAGTATTCTCAGGACAGAAAATCTTTAACTATTCAGATTAGGTTGTCATGCTATTATTCAGGAAGCATTGTTTCGTTTATTTTTTTAATTGTAAGAATACAAAGATTCTTTTTTGCCGATAGATGGAATATATCTATCATGCTTGGACTCCATTATACTTTCCTCTAAGGAGGAATGAAAAGGACACAACAGAGAAAAAGGGGCAACTATGTAGGTGCATAATAACTCTATCTAGCTTCTTTTACAAATAAACTTAAACATAGTAGGCGCCCTTTCCTGTGCCTAGCTTACAGTTAATATCTAAGGGCGGTTGTGTCACGGCAACTGTCAATGCAGTTGTATGAAAGACAAAGAGATGGTTCAATAAAAACAAGGATTTCCCATGTTTACAATGTAGTAACCATGAAAAAGGGTCTACAAAGACCACAGGAATTCAGTAAACAAATCTAAACAAATATTATCTATATAAAGTGGTAAATAAATCTGAAGAATATGATTCACATAAAACTACATCAGATATCTAAAATATTACAAAATAATACATTGTAACTTAAGAAGAGATGACCAAAATTATTTTTTCCCCAAGGCCATTGTACAGTTAATAAAGATGAGGTAAAATATTGGTTATAGTACTCCTCCCTTATCCACAGGAGATATATTCCAAAAGCCACAGTGGATTCCTGAAACCAGATAGTACCAAACCAAACTGTTATGAGTTAGAACATATTTCTTTTTTATTATATTTTTATTTTTTTCAGTTGATTCATAAGCTAAGTAGATGATATTTTATGAATTGAAGTAACAGAAAACAATTTAAACTTGATGGACTATTAATTTTTAGTTTTTGAAAATTCAGTCTCCTTTATAAAATTGTCTTAAGCTGTATATTTATATCACATATGTGAACAGGTAACATTCTTCTTTTTTTTTCCTACCCTACAAAACTCTTTGTTAGTTCCCATATCACCCTTATATTATGTAATACTGTTCCCACCTACTCCCACACCACACACATACACACACACACACACACACAAAATTTCTTCCATTTTCATTTCTTTTCGTGTCAAACTCCTAGTTTTCTCTTCCTTCCTTCCTTCCTTCCTTCCTTCCTTCCTTCCTTCCTTCCTTCCTTCCTTCCTTCCTTCCTTTTCTTTCTTTCTTTCTCCATGATGTATCCCTTTTTCTTTTCTTTTCTTTTCTTTTTTTTTGAGATTTGGCATTTTTTGTGCTTTACTATGGTTTTGTTTGGTTTTGTTTTGTTTTGTTTTCAGAATATTATGGGAGTACAAATGTTTTGGTTACATTGATTGCTTTTGTACTGCTTGAGTTAAAGTTATAAGTGTGCCCATCACCCAGATAGTGGGCATTGTACTCATTAGGTATGATTTCACCCATCCCTTCCTCCCACCTCCCACCTTAAGATTTCTGTTGAGTTTTACTTCCATTTGTACACATGAGTGCAGATTGGTTAGTTCCAAATATCCAAATGATATAGATTCAAATATTTAAATAAAAAAATGAGAATTTGACAAATCCACAATCAAAATGGGAGATTTCAACATATCTCAATTATCAATTGCTCAGATAAACAGAATATAATGGTCAATACATACTGCTTCACACAAAAATATTAAAAAATTAATTCCACAGAACTTACATGGAACATTTACAAAAACTGAAAAAATTCCAACAATTTTCAAATAAGTACTACAGACAATTTTTTAAAACTAAGCAAGTTATAATTGAAATTTTAAAAACATATAATTAAATAAGAACAAAACTAATACATATAATAACTTGGGGGATGCCATTAAATTTGTTTTAGAGGGAAATAAATATCCTTAAATGCTTATATAAAAGGAAAAATTAAGGCTGAGAATTGGTGGACTTAAACTCACAGCTGTGTTCAGAGAGTAAATACAAGGAAAGCCAAAGCAGAGTGTAGAGTGTGCTCCCTCCATTGAATAAGATTCTGTGCAAAGTACAGCATTTCTGCTTGCATTCATTGGTCATAAATAATAAATATGCCCTTACTTTGCTGCAGAAGAGGCTGATAATTTTATCTTTTCCCTGCATATTATACTCTGAATAAAATTAAGAGGCTCTTACTTAAAAATGAAGGAAAACTTGGATCAGACAACCCCCATTATTCAGCTATCCTGAAAAGTTTGCAATGGACCCAGACAAGCTGTTATCTTTCTCACTGAAAGCACTTTACTGGTTTTCTGCCTGTTTCCTCTCATTATTCATCTAACTCCTACTCACATTTCAGATCTAAATTTAGACATCACCTCCACAGGAAACCCTCTTATGACACCCACATTAGTGAGCTCCCACAGCACTGTGCATTTGCTTTTATCATGACAATGTGACACGGTGCTATGATTATCTCCTTACTCTGCTGATTCCTACACCTCCTTATACTCCTTGAAGACCCCCTTTGTATAATCACAATACTTTGGAATGACTGTCTCAATGAATGATTGAATGTACCTATAATACT